>NC_050078.2:3897195-5327273 GCF_009764565.3 Dermochelys coriacea
TCTTCCTAAAAACACCATCCTAGCCACTATGGATGTAGAAGCCTCTACACCAACATTCCACACAAAGATGGACTACGAGCCGTCAGGAACAGTATCCCCGATACTGTCACGGCTAACCTGGTGGCTGAACTTTGTGACTTTGTCCTGACCCATAACTATTTCACATTTGGTGACAATGTATACCTTCAAATCAGCGGCACTGCGATGGGTACCTGCATGGCCCCACAGTATGCCAACATTTTTATGGCTGACTTAGAACAACGCTTCTGCTACCCAAGATCCATAAACCTGGAAATCGTGGACGCCCCATCATCTCAGGCATTGGCACCCTGACAGCAGGATTGTCTGGCTATGTAGACTCCCTCCTCAGGCCCTTCGTTACCAGCACTCCCAGCTATCTTCGAGACACCACCGATTTCCTGAGGAAACTACAGTCCATTGGTGATCTTCCTAAAAACACCATCCTAGCCACTATGGATGTAGAAGCCTCTACACCAACATTCCACACAAAGATGGACTACAAGCCGTCAGGAACAGTATCCCCGATACTGTCACGGCTAACCTGGTGGCAGAACTTTGTGACTTTGTCCTGACCCATAACTATTTCACATTTGGTGACAATGTATACCTTCAAATCAGCGGCACTGCGATGGGTACCCGCATGGCCCCACAGTATGCCAACATTTTTATGGCTGACTTAGAACAACGCTTCCTCAGCTCTCGTTCCCTAATGCCCCTACTCTACTTGCGCTACATTGATGACATCTTCATCATCTGGACCCATGGAAAAGAAGCTCTTGAGGAATTCCACCATGATTTCAACAATTTCCATCCCACCATCAACCTCAGCCTGGACCAGTCCACACAAGAGATCCACTTCCTGGACACTACGGTGCTAATAAGCGATGGTCACATAAACACCACCCTATATCGGAAACCTACTGACCGCTATTCCTACCTACATGCCTCTAGCTTTCATCCAGATCATACCACTCGATCCATTGTCTACAGCCAAGCGCTACGATATAACCGCATTTGCTCCAACCCCTCAGACAGAGACAAACACCTACAAGATCTCTATCATGCATTCCTACAACTACAGTACCCACCTGCTGAAGTGAAGAAACAGATTGACAGAGCCAGAAGAGTACCCAGAAGTCACCTACTACAGGACAGGCCCAACAAAGAAAACAACAGAACGCCACTAGCCATCACCTTCAGCCCCCAACTAAAACCCCTCCAACGCATCATCAAGGATCTACAACCTATCCTGAAGGACGAGCCATCGCTCTCTCAGATCTTGGGAGACAGACCAGTCCTTGCTTACAGACAGCCCCCCAATCTGAAGCAAATACTCACCAGCAACCATACACCACACAACAGAACCACTAACCCAGGAACCTATCCTTGCAACAAAGCCCGTTGCCAACTCTGTCCACATATCTATTCAGGGGATACCATCATAGGGCCTAATCACATCAGCCACACTATCAGAGGCTCGTTCACCTGCGCATCTACCAATGTGATATATGCCATCATGTGCCAGCAATGCCCCTCTGCCATGTACATTGGCCAAACTGGACAGTCTCTACGTAAAAGAATGAATGGACACAAATCAGACGTCAAGAATTATAACATTCAAAAACCAGTTGGAGAACACTTCAATCTCTCTGGTCACTCGATCACAGACCTAAGAGTGGCTCTACTTCAACAAAAAAGCTTCAAAAACAGACTCCAACGAGAGACTGCTGAATTGGAATTAATTTGCAAACTGGATACAATTAACTTAGGCTTGAATAGAGACTGGGAATGGATGAGTCATTACACAAAGTAAAACTATTTCCCCATGGTATTTCTCCCTCCCACCCCACCCCCCACTGTTCCTCTGATATTCTTGTTAACTGCTGGAATTAGCCTACCTGCTTGTCAGCATGAAAGGTTTTCCTCCTTCCCCCCCCTGCTGTTGGTGATGGCTTATCTTAAGTGATCACTCTCCTTACAGTGTGAATGATAAACCCATTGTTTCATGTTCTCTGTGTGTGTATATAAATCTCTCCTCTGTTTTTTCCACCAAATGCATCCGATGAAGTGAGCTGTAGCTCACGAAAGCTTATGCTCTAATAAATTTGTTAGTCTCTAAGGTGCCACAAGAATATCGGAGGAACAGTGGGGGGTGGGGTGGGAGGGCACCATGAAAGGTTTTCCTCCTTTTCCCTCCTCCCCGCTGCTGGTGATGGCTTATCTTAAGTGATCACTCTCCTTACAGTGTGTATGATAAACCCATTGTTTTATGTTCTCTGTGTGTGTGTATATAAATCTCTCCTCTGTTTTTTCCACCAAATGCATCCGATGAAGTGAGCTGTAGCTCACGAAAGCTTATGCTCTAATAAATTTGTTAGTCTCTAAGGTGCCACAAGTACTCCTTTTCTTTTTGCGAATACAGACTAACACGGCTGCTACTCTGAAATCTCCTTACAGTGTGTATGATAAACCCATTGTTTCATGTTCTCTGTGTGTGTATATAAATCTCTCCTCTGTTTTTTCCACCAAATGCATCCGATGAAGTGAGCTGTAGCTCACGAAAGCTTATGCTCTAATAAATTCATTAGCCACTGTGACACTGGATAGTTACTTCACCTTTCTGTTGTCTCGGTTTCCCCTCTCATCCCTTGAACGTCTTGTCTCTAAATGGTAAACTCTTTGGGGTAGGGAATATGTCTTGCTATGTGCAAGGACAGCACCTAATGTGGTGAGGTCACGGATTTCAGCTGAGACCAAAAGTGCTTTCTGTGCTCTGAGTCTATGGAAAAGTTCATACGTCACTTGGCGCTCACAGACCCTTCTACAAGGTTCCACTCTATCAGGCAACCCAGAGTGGGTCAAAAAAAATGTATGTGAACTGGAAATTGTGAAAATGGAATTGAAAAAAATGTTTCTCTTCTCTCCCCCACTCCCTTTTTTTTGGGGGGGGGGTTCAAAATCTCCATAAGAATCTTCATCGAATAATCAAAATTTTCCCTGTTTTGATCAGGTCCAGGGTGACCCATAAACAGTAAAGGTGAAAAAAGTTTTGATCCTTTCCTCTTGCAAAAAAACCAGCTTCTATTAGCCAAGTAAGAGCTCCCAGGATGCAAAGGGGGACGAGGGGAATGCCCAGTTCCAGGCTGCAGGTAGTGAAGAGTTCTGGAACAGTAGAGCAGGGAGAGCAGCGTCCAGCCAAAAGTTTCCACATTGCAAAAGCAGCTACAAAGAGCCATAATGAAACCCAATCTTCAAGTGGTGCCAGGAAGCGCCTTTGAAGTTTACAGACTCTGGCACATATGAAATAAAAAAACCTGCCATGGAATCAAGTCTGGCATTAAATGAAATGCCCCAGAAGAGATGGATGGCAAAGAAGGTTTATGGCTTTATGAGCCAGCCAGCACTCCCCATACCCACCCCAACTGACCCCTAGCAGTTTGGGGAGGTTTGATCTTTGCTCCAGTCCAGCAGTTTTAGAAACAAGAACACCTCCCCTCCCTGACAGGGCTAAACTCCTTGCTAATGTGAATTAATAGTGGGTGTCAGGGTGGCCACCGAGATAATGTGGTGTTGCGGAGGACTGTAAACCTGAACAAAGCATCAAGAGACTCATTTGCACCCCATCCGCAGCTCCTTGTACGTGTTCCTTCCCAGGAGCTGTTTGCAAATATCTCCACCAGTAGCTTCCACCTTACCACTCAGCTTTAGATCCAAGTGGGGCCTTTATCTGGGCTCAGAGGGCATCTTCAAGCTATGGGGCTCACTCTTTACTTACACAGAAAGGGAAAGGACAATGGAGGGGGATGAAAGAGACAGATACCTTTCTGAGGCCCATCTCCCCTGTAATCCTCTTCATCTGGTTGGTGACCTCCCTGTGTTTATATGTTCTCTTTAATTCACACGTTCCCCATCCCTTCTCAGAGCTGCTGTGAGCATTTCCTATACATGCCGCAGCATTTGTGTTTCCTGGGCACCGGAGGGAATTGGAAGTGTGGAGAGCGAGGTGCTGGATGCCCTTCCTAAGGGATGGACAAACCTCCCCCCCCACAAGCTTCCCCAGGCCTAGTGCAATGACTGTCCACAGTAGCAATTTGCAACACTTTGATATAATGTTACATCAGGCCCTCGGCTGACCTGGTATGTTCATCTTGTAAAAATACTGCTTGTGCCATTCATCTCTCTGATTACTCCTGGTTTGTAACAGGTGGGACTGCAGGGGATGGGGAGCAGGGGAGGGTGCAGGGAAGCCAGATCAGAGCTTTATCTGTAAGCCCTGCTGAAAAACAAGTCCTTTGTTCACTTTTCCCCCTGCCCCAGAGGTTCAGGTTATTCAAGAGGGAATTTCATTTTCAGGCCATTTTTATTCAGCTCCCATTGAAGTCATTGGGAGTTACGCCAAGAATTTCACTAAGGGCAGTACCAGACCTTAGCTTTGGTTACATGCCATCCTATTTCTGTATTCAGGCCAGCTTCATGTCTAATGCTCATCTGAATTCTGTGAACTCCTTGACCCTGCTGGGCTGGAGATCTAATATGGACGAACTGCGTCCTGATCTTTCCGGTACGTCCTCGTTCCCACTTGGGAACAGCTTCTGTACTGGTACTTGATTCTGGGGCATCCAGCATTTGGTGCAGCTAGGAAATGGGAGGAGAAAGTTAACCAGATGTTTCGAACCCCAGAAAAGATGGTTTGTGGGGTTTCTTTAGTCTAAAAGTTCGGGATTGGCTCTTATTGCACCTAAATTAGCGATGAATAAATCAACCAATGGATCAGATCCAAATGATCTGCTCTTTGGGTAGGTGTGGATCCCAATCTGAACTTTGTAGCCAGCCCCATCTCTGGACAGAACCAAGCCAAAGTATGGGGTTCACATACAACAAAAGTTGGGGGCAGTTTGTCTCTAGCTTCAGAGCTGAACTTTGCAGCATGTTCGTCTCCAGCCCAAACTCTTTTTAGTCCTCATCCAGCTGGCAGGAGCTTCTTTGGATGACCGAGGGTTGGGAAGGCGGAGTAACTAGTGAAATTGCATGGAACGGATCTACCAAATCCAGGGACAATGCTATACAGTCAATGAAAGTCCCACCAGTGGAAATGCGAGGAGGAAACCCCAGGCACACAGAATGATTCAGTTGGTCTGCAGAGAGGTGGTTGTCAGCCCATGCCTTCATTTTGAAGTCAGGTTTCTCCAAGGAGGAGCATCTGAATAGGAAACTTCTTAGATCCGGGTGACTGTTGTAGCCCCATCCTAGAGCCCCCTAGAGGTAAGGATTTGAGCTACACCATAAGGGGAGCTCCCTATAAAAGGCCCGTTGGGCCACGTGGCCTTTTCCAGCACCAATGCCCCACAGCAGAGGATTTCAGAATAGGTTTTCATTTTCAGTAGCCTCGTGCCTTATTCCAGACTGGGATGGCAC
The DNA here is from genome assembly GCF_009764565.3 of Dermochelys coriacea. Lineage (NCBI taxonomy): Eukaryota > Metazoa > Chordata > Testudines > Dermochelyidae > Dermochelys > Dermochelys coriacea. The sequence goes on from NC_050078.2 coordinate 3,902,632, forward strand.
ATGTTTGAAGGTAAATTAAATTGTAATCTTGATTCAGGTCAAAAAGGATGTTGAGCTCACTTCTGTCTCTGAGGATTGGGTGCTGGATGGGGCAAAGGAAGGAACACCAGCCACTTCAGAGCTCAGACTGGCAGATAGGTGTCTGTTCCCACCCCGGTCCACTTTTGTATGTGCCAGCAGGAACTTGTTCATAAGGACTAAATTCCCTGTCTCCCTCACAAGAGGCTGCAAGCTGTGCCCTCTGTTCAGAAAATAACCTGGTTTATTCTCAGCTGGCACATTCATGTCTCATATTTTCAAAGGAAATTTCTTAGTCTGGGATTTGCCTTGTCCAGAAATGTTGGGCCCATCAAGCGTTGGATTTTGGGTTGTGGACCCTCTCAAACTGTGTGTTAATCTTTAACAACTGAATGAAGGTGACTTTTGCAAGGAGAGCTCGTCTGGATTAATTCAGAGTTGTTCTTCCTCTTCTTGAAAAGCCATAATAAGAAAGTGTTTTGGGGCTGCCCCTAGGCCAGATGTATTATGCCCCATGCTGCACAGTCTCTGAGGATCAAAGATGAGCATTGACCTTGGCACCTGAAAGAAAGAAAACAACCTTCTGAGCCAGTGAGTATGAAGGGAAAGAGATCACAGCAGCAGCCAAATTGCATCTGAATAGGAGATCCATTTACTTTTAAAGAGACAGTCTCATATATATTCCCCCTCCCTTCCCATCCAAAAAAAAAAAGGCTTATCTCTCCTACTTTGGTTTATTTTTTTCCATTGGGTCTCTGTTTCCTTTTTGCACTTTGCTCTCCTTGCCCAAAGAAACTAGACTAGTCAATTTCACTTCCTGATTCTCATCCATCAACACAAAGCTATTGCATTTGGGACCCCAGCATTGTGAGGGAAAATTTGGAAAAGTGCAACGTTTCCACTGACACTTAAAAAGCAATCATTTAAATCTTATCTGCACATGATATTGTTGTAGGACCTAAAAAAAGTATTGTTTAACCATACTTATGGGTTTTGTCATTGTCCCGTTAAACTGCCCTGCCCCTTACCTGGAACTAGAAAATGAAAGGGTAGTGACTTTCCTGGTTTCCTTTTAAAATTCTTCATTTTTACCTTATCAATCTCAGGGAATGATAAGCCTATGCTTTCCCAGAGGTCTTTCTTGGATAATGGAGCTGGGAGCTCATGTTGAGCATTTTAACAAAGTTTTTCTCCTCACTCTTTATTGGACACTTAAGGTAAATATGTGTTTACAAAACCCAAAGAGATTTAAGCAGCTTGAATAAAAAAAAATTTCCTTCTCCAACAGGCATCGCTTGTTTTAGATCCCTGATGTTACAGTCTCACTAGTTCTCCAGTCTTAAAGAAATACAGCATGAATTCTTAAGGTACAATATATATCAATAAAAACCTATAGTGGGGAGGAAATGATCAGGCTTCTCTATGCATCATAAAGACACAATAAAAGGGTGCAAACCCAATTACTTTTTTTTTTTTGCAAGTCACCTTAAAGGACAAACCATCCCATTCCAATCAGAGATTTCATCAACACACTTCCTTGAAATGATAAAGCAAATGACATGTTTCACTGTTTTCAGAGTAGCAGCCGTGTTAGTCTGTATTCTCAAAAAGAAAAGGAGTACTTGTGGCACCTTAGAGACTAACAAATTTATTAGAGCATAAGCTTTCGTGAGCTACAGCTCACTTCATCGGATGCATTTGGTGGAAAAAAATGTTTCACTGTGTCTGTCTGTCCCTGGCTTCTCTGTAGCGTATCTTGGGTGCAAGTTTGATAGCACCTAAGAAGTTACACAGGGATGAATGTGGGTCATTTATTTAGTTTGATTTATGAGCATCCAAAGCGTATTCTCATTTGGGATGAGCAAGGATTTACACACATAGCTGCCATTAACACAAATGGGTGGTACCATTGACACTTGTGTACAGTTAATCTTTGGGCATTGCGGGTATAAAAATATACCCTGGCGATTTCTTTGGCTAGGCTTAAGGTGTTCAAATAAGTTTCATTTTACATCATGCAGACATTAAAGAAACTGTCCAGATTGTTTTAGAATCACTTTTTTGGAGGTGATGGGGGAGTTGCTCCATGGAGAATTGAAACGGAATGCAGGTCACTTCCTTAGGACCCAGACCTGCAAACACTGAGGCAAGTGAGTCACTTGGAGGATGATACCCTAAATGTTCTACTTCTTGGACTGCACAAGCCATTGTTTGTTATTACAGGGATGCTTATGAACACTAGGATGCTATTAATATTTGTTACAGTAGCACTGAAAGACCAAGACTCCATTGTGCTAGCTGCTGTACATGCAACTGTCAAGAGACCCTCCCTGCCCTGAAGAGCTTACCATCAAAATAGATGAGAACAGACAACGGGTGGGAGAAAGGAAGGATTATTATGGCCATTGTACAGATGGGAAACTGAGGCACAGAGGGAGGGCGTGCCTCACCCAGGGAGTCTGTGGCCAGGATGGGACTGGAACCCAGGGTTCCATCCCTTCTCTTCCACTCCACATTTTTTATTGTAGGGTTGATTGTGACTCAGGAGATCTGGGACCAACCCCTACATGTTGGTTATTATGGGCTGCCCCTGGATCTGGGGCCACACACACTGTTTTAGTTTTGCCATTTATTGTTATTGCCTAGCAATTCTTGGGCTAGCGGGGTTTGAACCTCATTATGCTGCAAGAGGTCTAAGCTTGCCAGGGAAGGGGAATGGAGGACAGAGCGTAAGTGTGTTTGAGACCCCTTAGAAATGGGGCAGGTGGAAAAGTTGGGCTGTCAGAGTGAGATCCACCGAAAGAAAGGGATGAGGTGGCAGGAAAGGTGGGCCACACCTCTGTTGCTATGTAACGGAGACTCGCTTGTTTCTCACTTGCTAAGATTCAGTCATGAGAGCTGAACGCACGCTGTTAAATTAACCAGAGCCATCTGAGATTCTCCTCTGCCAGGGCGTAGGATGGGAAAGCAATTTGATGAGTGTCCCTGTCAGTGATGGCAGCCCACTACGGAGACCATGACCAAGGGCTCTGAAATGTGGACAAATGTCCCATTTGGAACTGCACCAAGGCAGGGACCCTGGCCTTGATTGAGCACTTAGCATAGTGAGGCCTCTGGGCATTTACACAACATAAACATTGAAGACAAACAATGATTAATAACCCAGTCCTATCCACCTAGGACTCTGGGTATGCTTTAATAGCCCTGAGAGGCAGATATTTATGATCAGCCCTGTTTGAGTGACTGATAAACAATGTCACGGAGAGGTTAAGTGTCTTACCCAAGGTCACACAACCAGTCATTGGCAAAAATGTGATTAGACTCCAGAGAGCCTGACTCTCAGGTGCCTTCTCTAACTACTACAACATGTTCCCCCTCAGAAATATTGACTGCAGCTCCCTTCTGCATGCTAGCAGTGCCTATGCTCCCCTGCATGATAGTCATAGGTGTGTGCTTACTGATCTGTGGAACTTCCTGCAGCAGGCCGCCCTTGAGACAAACAGCTCAGCAATATTCCAAAAGGGATGACTCTAACATTGAAATGAATGCATCTGCACTTAACCCATCTGATACGACTACAAGTGCTGTCAATCACCATGCTCCTTGGGGACAAATAATCCCCTTCTGGGACTAGGAAGAAGCTTAGAATATCAGGGTTGGAAGGGACCTCAGGAGGTCAGCTAGTCCAACCCCCTGCTCAAAGCAGGACCAATCCCCAATTTTTATTTATTTATTCCCCCCATATTGCTAAATGGCCCCCTCAACGATTGAATTCACAACCCTGGGTTTAGCAGGCCAATGCTCAAACCACTGAGCTATCCCTCCCCCCATAGGGAGGCAGTGTGGTCCAGTGGACAGTGCCCTTGGTGGGGATTCAAGAGACCTGGGTTTTATTCTGGTCTCTGCCACTAACCCACTGTGGGACTTTGAGCAAATCACTCCTACCACTTCTTTAGGCCCCCTCTATCCCCAATGTAGCAGAAGGATGCTAAGCCAATTTAAGCAAGGGTTCAACTGATTTAAGTGTGTCTACATTAGGGGCTTGCATGGGTTTGTTTTTACACTTATATGGTTAAACTTGTATACGTTTCTGGTGTAGACAAGGACTTAGACTGGAAGCTCTTTGGGGCAGCGACTGCCTCTGTGTACAGCTCCTAACACACTAGGCCCCTCAGTTTCAGTTGGGCCCTCTGGGTGCTACTGAAATAATAATATTGTACAATTCAGAGTCCTTAAGGGCTTTTCACCCTTCAGCTGACGCCCCTGGCATTGGCCACAGTCAGAGACAGAGTGCCAGACTTCAATAGACCATTAGTCTGTTCCGCTATGGCAATCCACACAATATGTTCCAAACTTAACTAAACAGCTTCCCACATTGCAAGCGCATCCAAGCATGCAATGAGGCTGCCTGGTGTCACTCAGCAGCCCCCCTACAGTTCCCGGGGAGCCCCTTTGCGAAATGCAGCAGAAAACTCAGTGAAAACAACCCATGCAAGTGACAGAGGCATTGGGGAAATGAATTTCACTCTATTCTATTTGTTAAAAAATATTTCCCCTCCGCCTGGGACCAGAACGTCTTGGATGTAACAGGATATGTTCAGATTAGGAGGTTCAGTTACAGCCATAATAAGTTTTCACAAAGGCAGTGACCCTAGAGACCCATATTTTATCTTGACTTTCCCCACTACATTAGATGGAGGGCTTGATACTGGAAATCTGGGCTCCAGCACTCAGCAGCATGGAGTAATGAAGACTGACGGCTCCAAGCCACCATGTGAAACTGGAATAAACTGGATCCAAAATGCGATAACAGGTTTTGGGATCATTTCCACCATCATCTGTTTGTTTATTATTAATTATTATTATTTATAGTGATTTTTTTTTGGAAGCTGGTAGCTTAGCAACAAGCAGTCTAAATCTAAACATCACGTGCGCACGCGCACACACACACACACACACACACTATACCCTGGAAAAAACCTGGATCTTTTACAACAATATCTATAACAGCATCACTTGGATCAACCAGCAACTTACTTGGAAGGAATCTTTGCTTTCCTAGAATTCAAGTACTAAGAGATAAAATGACCGCAAGTGATATGGCAGCCTCATAAATGCGTTAACTCCTGCACTGCAAAGCCAGCTACGCCATCCATTTGACCTGGAGCTGCGTACAGCATGATAGGAATTGAGGACCTGATCCAAACCTCACTGATGTTGTTGAGAGTCTTTGCACAGACTTGAATATGGCTAAATATAAATGGATACATCTAGGAACAAAGAAGGCAGGCCATAGTTACGTGACGGGGGACTCTGTCCTGGGGAGCAGTGACTCTGAACAAAGTTTGGGGTCCTGGTTGATAATCAGCTGAACATGAACTCCGAGTGCAATGCTGTGGCCAACAGGGCTAATGAGATCCTTGGTTGAATCAACATGGAAATCTCGAGTAGGCGTAGAAAGGGTACTTGGACATTGTATTTGGTACTGGTGTGACTGCTGCTGGAACACAGTGTTCAGTTCTGGTGCCCACAATTTGATAAATGGGAGAGGGTTCAGAGAAGAGCCATGAGAATGATTAAAGGATTAGAAAACCTGCCTTATAGTGAGAGACTCAAGGAGCTCAATCTATTTAGCTCAACAAAGAGAAGGTTAAAGAGTGACTTGATTACAGTCTATAAGTGCCTATGTGGGAACATATTAATATTTATTTTTATTTATTATTATTAATATTTAAATATTTAATAGTGGGCTCTTAAATCTACAAGAGCGAGCTATAACATGAGCCAATGGCTGAACATTGAAGCTAGACAAATTCAGACTGGAAATAAGGCATGAAGAGTAATTAATCATTGGAACAATTTACCAAGGGTCGTTGTAGATTCTCCACCACTGACAATTTTTCAATCAAGATGGGATGTTTTTCTAAAAGATCTGCTCTAGGAATTATTTTGGGGGAGTCCTCTGGCCTGTGTTATACCAGGTGCTAGACTAGATGATCACAATGGTCCCTTCTGGCCTTGAAATCTATTAATCGATAATAGGTATTGAATTAGGCCTTGATTGCAGTGATTCTGAAGCAGCACTTAAACGTGTGAACTTCTGGTCTCCCTCATCTTCGAGAGCTGGGTGAAATATTTTCAGTAAACAATTTGTTTGATGGAGGTAACTTTTTTTTTCTCTCTGTTGACAGATGATCTGCTCACAGATCACTTCTACTGATTTTGTCCTTATTTGGAATTGATTGACAATGTGTGAAAACAAAGGCAAAATGGCAATCACTATGCATGTCATTTGATAGCTCGTGTATGTGTCAGGGTGTTGCTTCTGTCCTCAACTGGATAATGTAAACTTTAGAAGCAGGAAGAGAAATGATCTGGGAATGCCTGTCTTGGGCAAATCATACAAACAACTTTTCAAAATGGCTTTTGAAGCAAGGCGCTCAGATGAATGATTCTGAATGAGCAGATAAAAGGGACCACCCATGCCAAGGAAGAGAATCAACAGGTTTCATTCACAAGAGCAACTGCTGGATGTGTTTTCCCTCTAATCACTCAGCTCTTTCATTTGTGAAAGGGCTTGGTCTACAGCTGAGCAATTTTACATGAACAGAGATACTGACCGCTTCCATTTCTCACTTGACTTTCAGATGAGACCTTAAAGCCAAGTCCAGAGCCCTTCTAGGAATGAAAGGCTCATGGGACTCTTTGCCAGAGTAAAAGACATAGATGTGATATCCTGGCCACCATCAGAGCATCAACCTATTCCACCTTCTGAAACTCTCTTGTCACGGTCACTTGGAGATGAGGATTCTTCTTTACTTCCTGTCCTAAACTACTGTTGTAAACAGCTGCTGTATTTCATCCTAGAGGTGGCTGCATTTCATTGCTTGGTGAAGTGATCTATGGGGCTACATTTTCCCTTCTGCTTCATCAAGTAGAGGTGGCTTAAACAGCTGGAACCTGGTCATGGACCACAAAAGCAGTAGAACGCTGTCTTTGTTGTATATTCCTTGCTGCCATCACCCTCTAGCAGACCCTCTATTGCCGCTCCGCCTGGTTGGATGTCTGTACTCCCAGGCGTGCTCCCCTCCTGACCCGGTGGAGCTCCCATTGGCGATCTACTCAGGAGTAAATCCTACTTCAATTAGTAACTTCCCTGTCGGGTGAGCTAGCCAAGAAAGAGCTGTAGAAGGTAGGACAATAGCTGTGCAGAGGCATAGGGGTCGGGTGACTCTCTCGTGCTTTAGGAGGGCTTGCGTAGGAGGACAGAAAAAACATTCGCACTCTCTCCACCCTCATTGAGCAGGGAGAACGGAACTACACAAAGCAGAGAGGTTGTGGCGTGCCCAGTCCGGCAACGTCCCCAACCATTCTGAACTCATCAAGGGCTCACACGCTCCTTGGTGGCTGGAGCCTTTTCGGCTGCCTGGGGGCACGTTGGCGGAGTAACCGGGGTCACCCAGAAACACCACAGAGTCCAGCCTGAGGTAGCTCCACTGGAATGAGTGGAGTTACACCAGGGATGAATCTGGCCTGGAATAATTAACTTCCACTTGCAACACCTGCCAGTAGGGATCTCTGAGGACACCTCTCTCCTCCAATAGAAAGCGCCTCTCAGCACGCAGCTCTCCTCCCGTCCCCGCAGCCCGGAGCACCAGTCCAAGTCCCGGTGTGAGACCTGAACCCACCGTGACCTCCCAAGCCCTGCAGTGAGGGATGTGCTAGCCAATGAGTCATGTTGACTCTGGCTTGAGTCTAAACGGGCCTCTTCTCTCATTCCAGAAAAACCACATTCACACAGCCAAGGATGTACTCACCTCAGATGGCCCTTAACTCACCAGGATAAGCTGCCTGTCTTGACATGGGGATGGACTTGCCCAAGACACAGCCCCACCCAGGGGGCAGTTTGGAGCCTTATCGCCCCAGGAAGGCAATGCCTCCAGGCTACCTACCGTGCTCACCCTATAACGTCAGCTGGGATGGTGTAGATATAATCCCCCCCCCCCGGTGTGCTGGTCCCCGTCCCTTCAAGGCTGGTCTTTCCAGTGTGGGGAGGGGGCTAGCAGCCCCTACTCCCAGGGACAGGTTGCTGGCCTTCAGCATTGAACTGTCCAGGCTGGATTTTAAGGGATTAGCCACCATTATCGGAAGGTCTGATATTAGTTTCTCCCTCGCAGATGGACCATCTGGATTGTGATCTCACACATCCTGCACAGTCAGGCCAGGTCAGATTATGGCAGGCAGGCTCCCAAGGAAAGCCCACCCTGCTGCAGAAAGTGCTCCTGTTGACTCACTGGGTGGCGTCACTCCTAAACCAGTGCCCCAGAATGATGATGCTGGAGCAGGGGGGTGGGAGAGTGGCACCTTTCAGCTGGAATCTAAACCCAATAGGTGGCCCTGGCAATTTCTGGTCAGTAAGGCTCCCATGGCACTTTCAGATGGAGGGATCTTAACTCCAGATTCCTGGCCAGACTTTAGCGTTGGCAATTATACACTGACCACCCACAAGGATCCCAAAGCACTTTGCAGGCTTGATACACTGCACTCAGGAGTGATTTCAGCCCCCACTGACATGCAGCCTCCTCGAAGGTGGAACATCGGAGTTGTGGAAGGCCCCGATTCAGCCAGGCATTTAACCACATGCTTAACTTCAATTATTCAAGTAGTCACATTGAAGTCAGTGGGTCAATGTAAGATAACATCACCACCCAGTCAGTCAGGACATGAGACATCCAGTTGTAGCTACAGGGAGAAGGCAGGTAGATAGACTATAGTTACCCAGACTGAAATTTGCCAGGATACTGACCATTGCAGACATAGCTTTTCCTTTCCCGTTACCTGATTTTCTCTACCAATTTCAATAACCAATAGAAAAGGAGTACTTGTGGCACCTTAGAGACTAACAAATTTAGTCTCTAAGGTGCCACAAGTACTCCTTTTCTTTTTGCGAATACAGACTAACACGGCTGCTACTCTGAAACCTGTCAAATAACCAATAGGTTATTTTTGCAAGAATATATTTGCTTTGCCCCCCCACCCCTTCACTCTCACTCACTGAACTAAACAAAGAGACAATTGTTTCTAGTATATTCAAATTTGAGTTTGCTTTGATGGGTGTATGTTACAAATTATCTACCAAGGTAAAAATTCAGCCAATCAGAGCCCCCTAAAAAGTCCAACATCATCCACAGTTGCCTATTGACATCATTCCAGTTCCTCACAGAAATTATTCACAATAACCCAGCTCTGAAAATAGGATCAATGGAAAGACTGAGAAGGCAGCAATGAAATTTCAAGGCCAGGAAAACATTTTTTCCCCTGTCTTTATTAACGTTGTGGTTTGTTGAATTGTCATATAATACAAATCACAGTCACGGCATTTGTCTGTACTTACAACAAACGCCTCCTGTGGATATTAAATGTCTTCACTTCATAATTTAACCCCTGCAAAAGCTATTTATTGCCTTGTGTACTCCACTGATGTTAATATTGTCTTTCAGCCAATTGAAGCGTGGCAATGATTCTGGTTTCTGAGTACTGCACTTTTAAATATGAGCAGTCTGCCTGGAGATGGGGCACGGGTGGGAAGTTGAAAGGCTGAAAGGGGATTCAAGAGAACAGATCTTAAAAAGTGAGAAACACACTCCATGGTATCCCTCATGGAGACTTTATATTCATTCTTTCTTGTGGGTTTCTTTCAGCTGAGATTGCTTTTAAAGTGCATGTTTGGTCTTTGTCCATAGCCAGGTGTAGACAGGTGAACAATGTATAAGCCACTGGTGAGTGCCTCCATCTGAGACAATCCACAAAGCATATCAGTTGTGACAGCCCTCAGCTACAGAACGGGAGCTGTTTAGCTCAAGCAGCAGCAGCTCATGCTTCTAGCTCTGGGGATTCAGTTCCTGGTGTGTTGACCAAGAAAGATGCAGCCGTCACAAAAGCTTCCAACTGACTATTCTGGATGAAAGTTCTTAAAGAAGCCACAACCTGGCCAGTATCCTACTGCAGGTGGCATGAGGTGGCTGCATATTTACCCCATTGCTCCCACTGTTCATTGCGCCAACTGCTGGGTCCAACTGCACAGCTGGAGCGGGGCCCCCCAATGCACCACACTGGGCTGTGGTTTCTTCAGCGTTCAGATGCCAGGTAGGGCTGAGCCTGTCAGGACTTGGATGGGAGTCCTGCAAGAGAAGTGCTCCTGATGTCCCGGGGGTGATGGTCACAAAACATGCCTCGCGTATAATATTTAGTCCTGCCATGAGTGCAAGGGACTGGACTAGATGATCTCTCGAGGTTCCTTCCAGTTCTATGGTTCTATGTCTATCCCAGCATATCAATAACATGTTTTCCTTACGGGGCACTTTTTCATTTATAAGATTTCAAACCCCTTTACAAAGGTGGGTTAATAGATCATTGTCATCTTGCAGAGCGGGAGACTGAGGGCAGAGAGGTGATGTGACCTGCCCGGGATCAGACAGCCAGTCGATGGCAAAGCCAAGGTCTCTTGATTGCCAGCCCATGCCTGATCCAATGGGCAGCACAGCCTGCCTTGCATGAGTGGCGGGATGTCAACTCCAGTGGCAAAAGCCAAGCTTGAGCAATTACAATTTTCCAAGCCCCTGGAGTTTCAATGGGTTACGGTATTCTTCTTCACTTCCTGTCCCAAACTCTTGTCAAGCAGCTGCCACCTTGGGAAGTCAGGGGATACTTTTGTGTGTATATAGTCATTTGTAAAGTGCTTTTTGATCTCGTGGGATTAAAAGTGCTGAATAAATGTAAGAGATTATTGTCTAGAATTTGTCTTTTCTAGTGCTTTTCTCTCTATGAGGGCGTAACCGCTTTGCAACCAGTGGAGTAAACCAGAGATGGATTTGGCCCACTGAGCCATCGGGTATACATTTAGAGTGATTAGTACATCCAGAGGTGAATTAAGGACTTAACAATCAGGGCCAGAATGCTCTAAAATAAACTCTAACTATGGTTTGTGCCTGTCCACACTGGATTGCCCAACCTTGTTTAAAACTGTTTTGCTAATTCAAAGGCCCAGGATGGACGCAGCCTAAATCTCTGTCTTCATCTGCCCTGTCTGCATTCTCAGAGGGACTCAGAGAAGTGTGCTTGTCAACTGGGGAGTGAATCAGTGAGTCAGCACTCAGCAGGGAACTTGAGTTCAGTATAGCCGGCTGCCTCTGCATTTGGCAACTCAAGATGCAGAGAGAGACAGAGGAATGATGAGGGTTTTGTGACAAAGCTCTGTCCTTGCCTCTGTGGGTCCCGCGTTTCCTGGCGGATTTCACTAGCCTCAGAGGCTCACTGTGACTCTTCACGTAACCCTTCCTTCTCTCGAGAGAGACAAAGGTCACAGTCTACTGAGCCATTTTCATCATAAGCCAGCGAGGGAGGTGAGGAGAAGTTATCCTTCCTTGCACAGTCTCTGTTGTCTCCCAGTCTCAGTGATTAATCAGGGGGCAAAGGTGGGGGGGGAGCCCGTGCCCACCCTCTACTCCGGGCTCCAGCCCAGGGACCCTAAGAGTATCAGCTATGGTAGCTGACCTTTTAGAAACATGACATGTGCAATTCCCTGGGCTACTTCCCCCACAGGAGCCCTCACTTCCTCAAGCTCCACTTCACCCTGACCTCAGGGTCTCCTTCCTTGTGCCCGATATGGGTGTACTACTCAGCCTCTCCAACAGCACAACTTCCTCCCACAGCTCCTGACATGCACCCCCACCTGAGTGGCTGGGAGGCTTTTAACTAGTTTCAGCCAGCCCCTGATTGGCTTCAGGTGTCCCAATCAACCTAGCCTTCTCCCTGCCTTCTGGAAAGTTCTTAATTGGCCCCAGGTGTCTTAATTGACCTGGAGCAGCTGCCATTTCACTTATCCTGGTACCAGGGATTTGTTTAGCCTTGAGCTAATATATCTATCTCCCACTACTCTTCCATAGCCATCTGGCCTTGCCCCGTCACAGTTTATACCAGAGTTCAAGGTGCCAGGTACAAAAGCTTCTATGTCAGATGGAGGTGGATTTTGCGCACCCTTCTCAGGTGAAAATGTAGCCTTGATGAGACAAAAGCTACCGTCATTTCCCTGTGGTCCTGAGCCACCCTGGCAGCAGGTGCGTCAGAAAGATGCCCATTCCACTAGCCAAAAGGACATGAAAAGCTGTTTTGAAGCATTGCAGTGGGTCTGAACGGGGGCTTGATTTATGCACTTTACCCAGCGGCTGTGACTAGGTGGCAAGTACGTACCATTCCAGCATCACAAAGATTTCAGTAGAGAAGGCGGCTCGAAAGTTCCATCCCCTCCGCCTTGCTCGTCCCTAATAGATCACATATGGGGCTGATATTGAGTTTCTTGATTGCATTTTTATGGCTTTTTGATCCTGTACTCTGTGGCTGTTTGTGTACATAAATATAGAACTGCACTTGGACTGGCGTTCATCCTGGCAAGCAACCTCTTGGCCGTGCTGACAAGCTGCATATCTACCTTCTGAGCTATGGATGGGTGGGTCTTTGCAATTTCCCCCCAGTTGCCAGCAGTCGTCGGAAGGGCCCTGCGTAGTTATACCTAGAGCAGGGTCCTTCTACGGTTTGATTTTTGTCCCCATCCATATTGCGTGAAAGCAACTTCCAACATCCAGGACAGTAGAGATGGCCTCTGAGCCCTGGGGTGGAAAAAAGAGGTTTAATTCACATCTGGCTCCTCTCTTTATAATAGGGCAGACCAAAACCCTGGATCCAAACAGCCCAGAGCTTTGATATGTTAGATCTTGATCTAGATTTTGCAGCTCATGTCTGAAAGAATGAGGGAGAAAACTCAGCAAAATGCTGCTCTTTATCATCTGGGAAGATCCACCATTCTAGGAGTCGTGTCCATGTCCTTGCAATAAGGAGAGCCAGGAATGGGCAGCAATCATGTTGCAGAGGTCTGTGGACTATGCTGACTACAATTCTAGAAGTCTCTCAAGGAGAACGCTGCCCAAAAGGGCTGGCATGGTAGGATCCCTCCCAATATATGTGTGTAATGCACCCAATATGGGCCAGCCACCAGGGCAGTGAGGTTAAAAATAACAATTCCCAGCTGTATAAAGCACGTTGAGATCTATATCTAAAAGACTTGCCTATGCGGTCACTATGCATCATTCTATCTTCATCCTCACTGATGGGGATCAGGATGAAGGACTTGCCCCAGGTCACTCAGAGAATCAGTGCCAGAGCCAGGGAAAGAACCCAAGAATTCCAAGTCTTATGCCTGATTTACTGAGCCACGCAGGATACTTCTGAAGATACGGTGTTGCAGGATGTCCTGTAGTTCCTTTCTAAAAGGCAACCTTCCCTTCACCCCTTGCATCCTCAAGAAGAGTCACATCTCAAATTGCATTTTACTGGGATCATGGGTGACTTAGGGGTGTGGTAACAGGCTTTGGAGACCTTTCTCTGATTGGCTGATGGATCAAATCCAGCCTAAGCCCATAGTGACTAAGTTTTTACCATCTGATGGTTGCCCTGTGACCTCCGTGAAATGAGTTGCCGGTCTCAGATCCCTTCCTAGGAGAGAAGTGTTTTCCAAAGTTCAAAAACCACCATCACAACTGGCACAAATTTAGGCTCTTTCTTGGCAGTTTAAGCACAGGCCATTGGGGGGCCCCCGGAAAAATGGGTATCCAGCCAGGGAGCAAAGTTGGAGCATGGAGGCTTTACCCACTCCAGCCACCCCGCACTCCTGCTGGGGAGTGGGGTTGTAGCACGGGGGCTTGGTCCGCTCCACTCACCTGGAACTCCAGCAACTTCTCTGGTCACAACCCGGCTCCTCAGCTGGAGCACCAGGGGTGGGGCAGGGGCACCCCCCTTGCTCTGGTCCAGAGGCCCCACCAAACCTTAATCTGCCCCTGAGCACAGGGATCAACGGATGATCATGGTATGGAGACTGGATTCCAACTGAGTGTGTGGGAAACCTGCTTCCCCTGTATTTGTTCAGTGGATAACTAGAAGCTTTCCCTCTCCAGGGCTGTTTTAAACCAAGACTAGCATTAAATTAGATTAAAATTTCACCAGACACAGGTAGGGGCTTTTAAAAGCTTTGGGCCGAATTCATCCCCCCATAAATCCACCAAAGGCCATTGTTCTTATTATTTGTATTACAGTAGCATCTAGAGGCTGCACTCAGGGATCAGAGCCACATTGTGCCAGGAGCTGTACAAACACATAATAGAAACAGTCATTTCCCGAAAGAGCTTATAATGCTAGTGACTGCAAGACTATAACAAGAGTAATGTGATGAAACTAAACAAAGGAAAAGGTAGTCTGCCAAAAGTTTCATGCATGAGGTCTACAGTACTATGGAAAAGTCTCCCAAGGGGAAGGGTGGAAACCTACCATTTGTTATATTTAAAGCAAGACTGGACCAAATATTGGTTTATATACAGTAGGGGACAATTGACCCTGTGAGGTAACATGATCTTGTGGCTTTATCTTCTTGCCCCTTGACCTTTAGGGAATTGTTTGTGAATGAGAGAGATTGAAATATCTTGCCTTTTAGAACTGAGTTACATGCTCTGCTAGGCTGAGTTCAACATGAGCAGTCAGCTCAGCTAACTAGAACTAAATGCCACCTTCTCTTGAAATTTCCTGCTAAACTATAGACCCGAGAAGCATGGATGGTTTGGAGAAGCATCTGAGCTCATGGGAGTGGATACACACTCCTCATCCATGCCTCATAAATCATCTCCAAGTCTTTATTTAGCACTAAAAGCCCAGAAGACAAGCCCAGGGGCAGATTTGTCCATTCCTAACTAACTGAAATCTTTTTCTCCTGTCTCTTCAGCAGAATGTTCCTTGCCTTGAACACTCTCCAACGCAGTGTGGGGAAGTTTATCGAAACACAGAGAGAGTAGCAAGGTTTCTTTAGCAGGATTTTTTCTTCTTTTTATGAGGAGCTGGAGGTGTGAAGGAAAGATATTTTTCCCCCATCATTTGCAGTATTTTTTTTTCCATTTTCTTTTCTTCTTCTTCTTCTCCATGCTCTGCTCTTATAGCTTGTATTTATGGAGGATGGGAGAAGGGAAAATGAAGAATAAGATATTCAGATCTGTGCAGTGCTTTTGACCAAAAGGGCTAATGCAATCTTTGGCGTCTAAACAAGGGAGTAGAGGGAGGGAGGTGAGTTTGCCTCTCTATATGGCATTGGTAGGACAGATTCTGGAATACCATCTCCAGTTCTGGTAGCCACCTTTTAAAAAAGATGTTGAAATTTGGAGAAAGTACAGAAAAAGAGTCACAAAAACTATTCAAGGACTGGAACAAATGCCTCACAGAGGCAGATTTGAAAAGTGCCATCTGTATAAAGCTTGAGAGGTGACTTGAATGCAATGTTTAAGGACCTTCACTGGAAGAAAATACTGACTACTAAACCGCTCTTTGATCAAGCAGAGAAAGGCAGAACAAAAACCAATGGCTGCCAGCTGAAGCCAGACAAATTGGAATTGAGGCTCAAATTTTTAACCGTGAGAGTGATTAACCACTGCAACACACTACCAAGAGAAGTGATGGATTCTCCATCTCTCTTCAAATCAAGACTAGAGGCCTCTCTGGAAGATACACTTTAGCTAAACCAAATTATTGGGCTCAAACACAAGGGGTGAAATGTAAAGGCCTATGAGCTACAGGAGGCCAGACTAGATGATCTAATGGTCCCTTCTGGATTGATACTCCGTGAAGTATGAAATTTGTTTGTAAAAGTTCCTCTCTGCTCAGAGGGGTCATATTCTCCGACCTGACCAAGAGCTTTTGATGCTGGAGACAGGCATTATTGATTGGGATGTTTCCTCAAGGCCCTCTGCTTGTTCAAATAGACGTCTCAGAGGAACCTCTGTTCCTAGTGTGTGTGTGCATAAGAGATTGTTTAGAGGACAGGCTATGAAGTGAGCACCGATTCAAGGCTTGTGTTTGCCTTGGCTTCATCCTCTTCTCTATTCTCATTAATAATTTGACGAACTCTCGCTTCGCCTGATGTCGTTCCAAATGAGCAGGGCTCCCAGCCAACTGGACAGTCATTATTCAAAACCTTAGTTATTCCCTTGCAAAACTTCCTCAAAGCCAGGCCCGCTCACCAGGTTTCAAACAGCTGTGTTGGGATTGGCTGGCCTCTGTCAAGTTACAGAAGAAGAGCTGCCAATGTTAAAAGAGAGGGAGTTGGAGAAAGTCTCACTCACAGGGACGGGAAAATGGTGGTCTCTCATTTAGGTTGCTATAAATAACTCACTTGGCATTGTTGTACAATGAAGGCCTTGGCTACACCCCCTGTTTATTGTGTATCAAGAGCTACTTAGCCCTCAGCATCATTTATTGTGGGAGAAGGATCATAGAATCATAGAAGATCGGGGTTGGAAGAGACCTCAGGAGGTCATCTAGTCTCACCCCCTGCTCAAAGCAGGACTGACCCCAATTAAATCATCCCAGCCAGGGCTTTGTCAAGCCGGGCCTTAAAAACCTCTCAGGATGGAGATTCCACCACCTCCCTAGGTAACCCATTCCAGTGCTTCCCCACACTCCTAGTGAAATAGTTTTTCCTAATATCCAACCTAGACCTCTCCCACTGCAATTTGAGATTATTGCTCCTTCTTCTGTCATCTGCCACCACTGAGAACAGCCAAGCTCCATCCTCTTTGAAACCCACCTTCAGGTAGTTAAAGGCTGCTATCAAATCCCCCCCCCCACTCACTCTTCTCTTCTGCAGACTAAATAAGCTCAGTTCCCTCAGCCTCTCCTTGTAAGCCATGTGCCCCAGCTCCCTAATCATTTTTGTTGCCCTATACTGGACTCTCTCCAATTTGTCTACATCCTTTCTCTAGTGGGAGGCCCAAACTGGATGCAGTGCTCCACATGTGGCCTCACCAGTGCCAAATAGAGGGGAATAATCACTTCCCTTGATCTGCTGGCAACACTTCTACTAATGAAGCCCAGTATGTCATTAGTCTTCTTGGCAACAAGGGCACACAGCTGACTCATATCCAGCTTCTCATCCACTGTAACCCCTAGGTCCTTTTCTGCAGAACTGCCGCTTAGCCATTCGGTCCCCAGCCTGTAGCGGTGCATGGGATTCTTCCGTCCTAAGTGCAGGACTCTGCACTTGTCCTTGTTGAACCTCATCAGATTTCTTTTGGCCCAATCTTCCAATTTGTCTAGGTCACTCTGGACCCTATCCCTACCCTCCAACATATCTACCTCTCCCCTCAGCTTAGTGTCATCCGCGAACTTGCTGAGGGTGCAATCCGTCCCATGATCCAGATCATTAATGAAGATGTTGAACAAAACTGGCCCCAGGAACGACCCCTGGGGCACTCCGCTTGATACTGGCTGCCAGCTAGACATCGAGCCGTTGATCACTGCCCATTGAGCCCGATGATCTAGCCAGCTTTCTTTCCACCTTATAGTCCGTTCATGCAATCCCTTCTTCTTTAACTTGCTGGCAAGAATTCTGTGGGAGATGTATCAAAAGCTTTGCTAAAGTCAAGTTATATCACGTCCACTGCTTTCCCCATATCCACAGAGCCAGTTAACTTATCATAGAAGGCAATCAGGTTGGTCAGGCATGACTTGCCCTTGGTGGATCCATGCTGACTGTTCCTGATCTCCTTCCTCTCCTCCAAGTGCTTCAAATGCATTCCTTAAGGACCTGCTCCATGATTTTTCCGGGGACTGAGGTGAGGCTGACTGGTCTGTAGTTCCCCGGATCCTCCTCCTTCCCTTTTTTGAAGATGGGCATTATATTTGCCTTTTTCCAGTCGTCCGTGACCTCCCCCGATCGCCACAAATTTTCAAAGGTAATGGCCAATGGCTCTGCAATCACATCAGCCAACTCCCTCAGCACCCTCGGATGCATTAGATCCAGCCCCATGGACTTGTGCATGTCCAGCTTTTCTAAATAGTCCTTAACCTGTTCTTTCACCATTGAGGGCTGCTCACCTCCTCCCTATACTGTGTTACCCAGTGCAGCAGTCTGGGAGCTGACCTTGTCTGTGAAGACATAGACAAAAAAAGCATTGAGTACTCAGCTTTTTCCACATTATCTGTCACTAGGTTGCCTACCCTGTTCAGTAAGGGGCCCACACTTTCCCTGACCTTCTTCTTGTTACTAACATACCTGTAGAAACCCTTCTTGTTACCCTTCACATCTTTTGCTAATTGCAACTCCAGTTGTGCTTTGGTCTTCCTGATTACACCTCTGCATGCTCAAGCAATATTTTTTATACTCCTCCTTAGTCATCTGTCCAAGTTTCCACTTCTTGTAAGCTTCCTTTTTGTGTTTAAGCTCATCGAAGATTTCTCTGTTAAGGCAAGCTGGTCGCCTGCCATATTTACTATTCTTTCTGCACATCAGGATGATTTGTTCCTGCACCCACCATAAGACTTCTTTAAAATACAACCAGCTTTCCTGGACTCCTTTCCCCCTCATATTAGCCTCCCAGGGGATCCTGCCTGTCTGTTCCCTGAAGGAGTCAAAGTCTGCTTTTCTGATGTCCAGGGTCCGTATTCTGCTGCTCTCCTTTCTTCTTTTTGTCAGGATCCTGAACTCGATCATCTCATGGTCACTGCTGCCCAGGCTGCTACCCACTTCTACTTCCCCTATCAATTCTTCCCAGTTTGTGAGCAGCAGGTCAAAAGGAGCACAGCCCCTGGTTGTTTCCTCCAGCACTTGCACCAGGAAGTTGTCCCCAACACTCTCCAAAAACTTTCTGGATTGTCTGTGCACTGCTGTATTGTTCTCCCAGCAGATGACAGGGTGATTGAAGTCCCCCATGAGAACCAGGGCCTGTGATCTGAAAACTTCTGTTAGTTGTCCCAAGAAAGCCTTGTCTACCTCCTCCTCCTGGTCTGGTGGTCAATAGCAGACACCCACTACAATATCACCCTTTTTGCTCTCACCTCTAAACTTAACTCAAAGACACTCAATAGGCTTTTCTCCAGTTTCATATTGGAGCTCTGAGAAATCATACTGCTCCCTTACATTCAGTGCAACCCCTCCAACTTTTCTCCCTTGCCTGTCCTTCCTGAACAGTTTATACCCATCCATGACATTGCTCCAGTCATGTGAGTTACCCCACCAAGTCTCTGTTGTTCCAGTCACAGCATAGTTCCTTGACTGTGCCAGGACTTCCTGCTTGTTTCCTAGGCTTCTTGTGTTCGTGTACAGGTACCTAAGATAACTAGCTGATTGCCCTTCTTTCTCTGTGTAAATCAGGAGGCCTCCCATGCTGCACCCTCCTCCTTGTGTTTCCTCCCAGTATCCCACGCCCCCACTTACCTTGGGATTTAGGTCACTATCCGCTGGCGAACCTAGTTTAAAGCCCGCGTCACTAGGTTAGCAAGCCTGTCTGCGAAGATGCTCTTCCCACTCTTTGTGAGGTGGATCCCATCTCTTCCTAGCAATCCTTCTTCCTGGAACGACATCCCATAGTTGAAGAATCCAAAGCCCTCTCTCCAACGCCACCTGCGCAACCACGCATTTACCTCCACGATTCGATGGTCCCTACCTGGGCTTTTTCCTTCCTTCCCACCCCTGCACCACCCTGGCCCCACTCCCATTCCACCCCTACCCCAAAGTCCCCACCCATTTACCCACAGAACCGGGATAGCATGGGCTGCAGCACTGCAAAGACGGAGCGACGTAGATGTGAAAGATCCAATCTCTCAGTACCCCAGTACTGATAACTCCCTGGAGGCATCAAGAACTGGGGAAGAGGGGGATAGGGGGTTAGACTATTTTGGTTCTACAACGTGAAATTAAAAAGCTCTGAGATGCACAGGAAGGCATGCTGGGAAAGAGTGTCAGGGCATATAAGCAGCCCTTCCCTCAGAACAGTGAAAGGCAGGAAAAGAGCAAGACCTGCCGTGAATCTATCTAGTGAAAGACGAGTACTAGGAAAGGGACAGTAACTCAGGGACTCTCTGATCCAAGGATTCGGAGAAGCCAGTGAAAAGGCCCAGGAAGAGCTGGGTGGCTGGGTAAGGTATCCTGGGGGAGGGGGGTCGTTTCGGTTAAAAGGAACCGAGTTCTGAGAGGGGCATTAAGGGACTGTCAGAACATAGATAGTAACCGTGAGGGACAAGAAGTGGGGAGAGTTTGTGGTCAGACCAGATGTCCACTCCAATGTTTGGGCCCTGGACAAAGAAGAGTCCCTCAGTTCTGACCAAACGCAGCCAGTTTCTCCCCACCTTTTGGGCTCTCAAATTCAGCAGGGGCAGCGTAAAGCCAGCGAGTCTCTGAGCAGGCAGGCCAATTGGTCATGTTTATCCAGAGGCCGATACGTTTCCTTCCCAGCTGCTTCAGGCTGGACCAGTCAGGTCTGTAACTCCCAGCCAGGGCCATGGAAGGAGCTTCTGTTCCTTGCTGATCTCTCTTCTCACCCTTGCACTTACTGCCCGTGCCCAGATCACATGACAGGGAGCGGTGCTGCCGGAGTCCCAAGGAACTGAAGATCATCGCCAAGATGTTGCTGGTTCACAGAGAGCTCCCTCGGCAAAAACAAATTTTATAAGGCTCTGACAGAGATAAAATGTTCCCTGGAGAGCCTTTAAAAAGGCCAATTTGTCAAGGGGCCCATCTGACATAACTATTTTTAAAGGGCCCTTTTTTCTTTTCTCTTGGCACACTCCTCTTCCTCCACAGCAACTTTGCTTTGTTTTTTTAAACCCCGGGCGACATTTGAACTTCTTAACAGAGAGACCACCAGCAAGGTTCCCGGTGATGCATCCCCTTCCCTGCCTCTCGGCTCCCTCTCAGAACTTTCAGAGGGATCTTCCTCCGATCTTGTTCTAGGTCTCTCTGACCTTGGCAGCCTCTGCAGTGTCCTTGCACCATGCACCTCTCACCCCATTAGTTACGTGATCGGGCAGTCTCTCTTGTTTTCCAGCCCCAATGGTATCCTTGTCAGTCTCCCAGATAGCATTATTCGCCACTCCATCTATCTACTTCTTCAGCCTCCTGCGAGCATTTGTTTCCAAACCTCTCCAGAATTCCTTCCACTGTGTTATCCTGGCTTGTTCGTGCCAAGCTCTCGGCCTCCACTGGAATGAGTTGAGCACACCCTGGACTTGCTTCTAGCAGAGATCTCAAGCCTCTGTCCCAGTAATCCTGTTCCCAGCCTCTATAAACAATTGTAGGGGCAAGATGGTATTGTGGCGAAGGCTTTAGTCTGGAATTTGTTAATAGGCTCCATTCCCAGCTCTACTAAAGACTACCTGTGTGACATTGGGGGTAAACATCCCACCTTTTGCCTATATAGATTGTAAACTCTCTGAGGCAGGGCCTCCATCCTACTCTGCTTGTGTGCGACTCAGAGCAGATGGGAATAATCTCAGCTGGATGGGGGTCTCACAACCAATGTTTTGGTGGCCTCAGAGTGCAGCCACCAACTCTTGCTGGTGGCCGCTCTGACCATTTTTTCCTAAAATTCTTAATTAACTTTAGGAGAAACAACTAAATATGCACAGACGCATGCCCAAATCGTTGTAATTTATTTATGTAGGGTTGTTTGCATTTTTTGCAGACTCAATAATAAAAATAATTTACAGTTGGCGCTATTCTTTACTGGATCTAAACATAATAGAAAGACAAATAAGGTGCTTTGCGCGTTCTTGTCTTTTTTGTTGGTGTTTCTTTTGCTTTTTTGGTTGCTTTTTTTAAAGACTTGCTAGCTAGTAAGTCTGCTGCTGCAAAAAGTGATATTTGTATGTTTCTTGCCACTGGAACCCACCATCCCAGCATCCCAGAGCTAAAGCCCAAAGTTCAAGTCCCACTGCCCCGGAAAGTTGGGGGAACTCACCTTGCTCCTCCAGCGTTGTGCCCCATCTGGCTCCAGAGGTGGCGCAGGGCGCCAACTGCTGCTGGCCTCAGCCACCAACACCAAAGTGGTGTATCCAGGAGCAACAGGTAGAACATAACTAAGATGATCAGACTGGGTCAGACCAAAGGTCCATCTAACCCAGTACCCTGTCTTCCAACAGTGGCCAATGCCAGGTGCCCCAGAGGGAATGAACAGAACAGGTCATCATCAAGTGATCCATCCCCATCACTCATTCCCAGCTTTTGAGAAACATCCCTGGGACACCATCCCTGCCCATCCTGGCTAATAGGCATTGATGGACGAATTGTCCATGAACTTATCTAGTTCTTTTTTGAACTCTGTTATAGTCTTGGCCTCCCCCTAATGGCTAGTAAATATCCAGGCCATATTTACAATATTGTTCCTATTTTTTTTTTTGACTCTGCAAAAATGTGGTTCTCTGACCGCAAGGAACAAGCCTAAAAAAAAAAGAAAGAAACCTCTCACAAATTTGTCATCATCAATTCAGTACTTGAATAAAGAAATGTGGAGAAGTCTGGAGGATGGGCTGTAGAAGCCAGGTTCTGTTATGGAGAGGTAGGATCAAGAAAATCTCTCTCAAGCACCTTGGCCCCAGAATCAGTACTGAGCATACCACTTGCTAGGGGGGATAGCAACTTGCAAATGACGAACACTAGAAGCAATCAATTTGGCAAACACTTTCCGAGCAACCCAGAGGCTGTTCTCCTAACTCATTAGCCAAAAAAAAAAAAAAGATTAACAAAAAAATTCCTAAAAATCTGATCACCAGTAATTTGCAAATGGGAAACAGGGCTGAACTGGTTAGAAAAATGGCTTGCATTCATTTCTACTCAAAGGTGCCATTCCCAATACAAGCTATATTGGTGCATCCAGACCCTGATCCAAAGCCAAAGGGCAGTTATCCTGCCTCTGACAGCTGACGCTTTGTGGGTAAAGAAGACATAATGCACTTGCTTTTCCAACGGTACAAAGTTCCGCATTCTGGGGAGGCTTTCTATCGCCTAATTTATCCTAGCTAAAGTGAATGAAAAGACTATTTTTATTGAGTTGAGGATGGGGGGATGTGCCAGAAATCACCCCTGTGCGAAAGCCAACCCAAAGTCTTGCTGGGCTTGTGGTGTATAGTGGCCCTCTGTGTGAGGATGGATTTCACTCTTATGTGTCCAGTCCTTTCCTTGGGGTGCGTTGCAAGACTCTCTGATTTCACAGCAGGCATTTGGTAGCAGCTTTGCTTTAAAGGTTTGTAGACTGGCTGCATACAGCAAAGGGAAAAGTTACCAGGCTCCACCCTTTCACTTTAGAAACGTGACACTTTCTTTTTGACATATTTCCCCTCAAAAACGCGCTGTTTATTTAGCAGTGTCCCTGACTAACGCTGGAAACCTGCACTTTTGACTCAGGAATTTTTCTCGGTGAAATATCTTAAATAAATACAAGTGAAGTGTATGTTTATGGCTGGACTATTAACTCCTGATGTTGAAATGGAGCCATTCCGCTGACTTGCCTCTCATCAGCAATTTGTCACTGGTTTGTGTTAGAAAAACCTCCATATGATTGAGCGGTGGAAACTTTCAAGCCATTAACTGTTGCCCCTTTGGTTAATTGTTCCTGTATTACAAATTCCACTCATTAATGACTGCATTTCTTCTCTGAAGTCCAGATGCTGGTGCTCTTTGTTAGGACAAAAATAACATAGCTGCAGTGTCTTGAAGACATTTTCCCTGCAACCACTGAGCCTGTTTCATTAAATCCAAACTACCATCTGCTTCTGAATCAGCTTCTAAGCCACACAGATAATTAGAGGTAGAACTGGCAGTAACATTAAGGTTGCCTAACACTTTCCATTATAAGTTCCTGTTTTTGGCTGCTTATAACATTGTTACGTCCCTAACCCACCCCCACCTCACCCCCAGCATGCTCCTTCCTCCTCCTTCACTGAGGGGAGGCATGGGCAGCACTTTAGTGGAACAAAGTGTACATAGTGAGTGAGAGAATTTGATTCTGCCTCCTTCATGCTTTTTCAAAACAACCCACCGGAAGCCAGCAGCTGAAAGCTGTTCCCAGACCAAGCTCGAATTGCCCTCCATTGGGCATGAACACAATCGTTTGTTTACATAGGGTTGCTCGCAAGCAGGGATATGCACTGTTATTATCAGGGCTGAGCAAAAGTGGCAAACGTTGCTTCACCAAATACCACACCAAACTCAGCACCCTTTCATTTGGGTGAAGCTTTGCGTCCCTGTCAAACTTTTCTGCAAAAATTTTGGGGATATGGTTATTTGCAACTTGCAAAAATGAGGAGGAGGGGATGGAAATGCCTTTCACTCAATGTCACGTGCTAGCAAGAAGTTGTCAAACAAAAGCGAAAATAGTAGAATAGCCACTATTTGTTTTTTTTAATTTGTTATGGTCATACTAGGGCTCTCAGCCACACATGCTGGTGTGTTACTGTAGGGCTGCTCATGGGCAATGAGCTTAACACATGAGTGTGTGACAACACAGTTGCTAAGAAATGGGCAGCACACACTGGTTTGTTACTATAGGTTTGCAGAGTGGTAAGTTACCGGCACTCATTTTTCATCTCGGAAGAAATTCAAAGAAATGCAAAAAAAATTAACTGTATATGGAGCCTAAAGAATGAGACAGGCTTTGCAAACAGTCCTGCCTGACCTGAATGAGTTCCCATTAGCATCTTTGCAGCACAGAACAGATAAGACTTCCCATCCAGTGGAGCCCAGGGTCTTTACTGCCTGTAAAAAATTCAACAGCTGGAGGTTTGAGATGTCTGTTGGCTGAATTTGGAAACCTGGTGTGCCTCCTTCCAGAGCACTGGTCTACTTCCATCTAGTTAGCAGCATTACCCAGTACCAGTTTGCCAACTGCTGGCCAAAGAATAACAATCCCATTTATCTCCTAGGAGCAAAATCCCGTTCCCAAGGCCTCTATGAAGTTCATTGGTCCCGCTTAATCACATGACTGCAACTAGCACGTGTGTGTGTGTGTGTGTGTGTGTGTGTGTGTGTATACACTGGCTACTGATAGAAGTAAAGGCAGTGAAAGGGAGGAGGAGGAGGAAGAGGAGAGAAAGAAAGAGAAGAGAGTCTGAGAATAATAATCTTTCACGTCAAGCCGTTAGGCCGAGACTTTCCACTTAGTCAATGCAGGAACTCTGTTGCGAAGGAGTTTTGGAAACTGGTTGTCAAAGCAAACACTTCCCCTGGGACATCCCCACCTCAGTCACTGTAAACATCCTTCCTAAGCATTTCTTAACCGATTTCACCACTGGGAGACAATTATTAATATCTGCTACCACCAAGATAAACTCTCATGGTCTTTGTCAAGAGGTTGGTAGTGTAGAGATGCACTAAGGACCCAAGGTCACCTACTTTGCAATAACTTTTCAGGAGACAGGCTGCCCTGTGTCAGATCAGTCTGTAACCCCCCTCACACACGCACAAAACAGTTTAAAAGGCAATGGTGCCTAATAATAATACCCAGCACTTCCATAGTGCTTTTCACCACAGATGCACAAGCTCTTTAAAGACTGGTTGGCAGTAGTAGTCTGATTATGCAGATGGGGAAACAGAGGCATGGTTGAAATTTGTTTTAACTGTCCACTCTTTTGGGGATCCTCAGTTATTTGGGTTCCCTGTGTCCAACTGAAGTTGATGGGAGCTGAAAAGTTTGGCCTAAGCCATTCTGCTAACATCACACAGCCAGTGAGTTGGGTAGCTGGGTCCAGAACCCAGTTCTCCTGGCTCTCAGGCCTTCCCCTCAGTTTAAAAGGTAAAATAGTCCAATAAAGGTGTGTGATGGATTTGATTTAATCCAACTATAAAAATAAAATGACCAGGAGATTTAGAAGATATGGCTGGAAGCCTTGGAAACATAATCCCGGTGTCCTTAGCAGACAATGGGTCAGATCCTGCCCTATGTTCAGGTGAATTTGCCCTACCAGAGCGGCACAAAGGAACCTTAAAGATGACTGGAAGGCAGAGCTGAGGATTCCCTGAGCATGGCAACTCTAGTCAGTACCTGCCTTCCCATCTCTCCTGAAATTCTCTCTAGCTAAGCCATTCACTCTAGTTTAGAATGCATTTTCCAACCCACTGGGAATCCAGTGAGATAACGAAAAGGAAATCATCAGAAACATTACCCTGAAGTCAAAGGGAATCTGAATCCACCTTTTTCAGTGAGCGAGTGTGAACATGATGAAAATATCCACCCATCTGGGTGTAACCCTTGGCAGCACGCATTGTGACACCTGTGATATACACAGCACACAGCAACCTGAAATCTACAAATAAATATATTTAATATGTCTTTTACATTTAAAAAAAAATCTGTTTTATATCATCAGCAGCATTTTCTCGAGTTATAGGTTCCAAGTCCAGTTTATAGGTTCCAAAGGCCAGAAGGAACCATTGTGATCACCTAGCCTGAGGCCCTGCATAGCACAAGCCGTTGAAGTAATTCTCCCATCAAGTCTAAAACTTCTGGTTGCATTTTAGTGAGTCACATAATATCAGTGGCTGGAAGTTGAAACGAGACCAATTCAGTTGAGAAATAAGGCACAACTTTTTAACAAGGAGAGTAACTAACCACAGGAACTATTTGCCTGGGGCCATGGTGGATTCTCCATCATGGGCAATTTTTAAATCAAGACGGGATGCTCTTGTAAAAGATATGCGCTAATTCAAAGAGGAATTAATTCAGGGAAGTCTGATGGCCTGTGTTATGCAGGAGCTCAGACTACATCTCATCAGATTAAAAATGTTTTGCTTGACATCATGTGACAAAAAAGACCTCATTCTCTTGCCTCTAATGTTTCTGAAAGTTTTACAAAACAAATTGGTTGCCTGCCCTTTGTCCTCATTATTTAGCATTTTCTCACAACTGCATTCTAGCTGGGACCAGAATCACTATACACTGTTATGTAAATATTTTAAAGATACACATGAGCCTAAATTTTAAGTCCAGATGGGTCTGAGCCAGAAAGCGTGAATGTGAATCCGGATCTGAACTTCCCCGGAGTTTCAAGATTTTGGTTTAGTCCATTATAGAGCCACTGGACAGGGTCTGGATCCAAAAGTTTGGAGGTGTTCCGATCCAGGTCTTTCATTTGGGCCTATCTCAGCATTCATGGTTCTCCAGTCACTACTTTAAAACTGGTTTAACAATTTTTTGAAAGAGCTTTTGCAAGCTAAATATATTTGCTTGAACATAAACCATGATGTTGCATTTTTAAGATGGATGCTGCATAAAGCAGGGTAGAAAGTCGCTTGTGATATGACATGGGGCTCGCCTATTGCAACCCACAAAATGGTAGTATCTCTCTGGCAGATAGCATTTTTCACATTAGTTAATCTGAAAGGACCAAATCCCAAGAGATGCTGAGAAGAGCTGGTCAAATTAGTCTTTGGGACTAATTAGCAATATTAGCTGAGTCTGGTAATTTCAGCCCATGTTTTCATCATTTGATTAGAGTCACACCTAAAGTTAAGTTCTGTTTTTCTCAGTTTGTTTTTAAACAGCCTAGGTAATTACATACCAAAAGCTATATTAAGGAACATAAAGGCTGCAAAGTCAAGTACTAAAAAGTTACAAAATACCAATATTAAAATGCCCCTGCAATCTTAATTCATCCCCCAGATATGTATGTGTTATGATATAGCCTTTAGTTACAAGATCATATGCTATTTGTTCTATAGGTCCCTGGCCTTATTCAGTGCATGGGCCAGATGGTGAATAAGGCAAGAGGGTTGCAAGAAGAGAGAGGATTTTTTCTTGTTTAGGGCGCTGGACAGGGATCCAGGAGAGCCAGGTTCGGTTCCTGGCTCTGTCACAGACTTGCCATGCAATGTTGGCCAAGTCTATGTCTATCCTAATGAACGTACACTCAAAGGGATCGAGAAAGCAGCAATGGGTGCCCCTTGCTAGCTGTGTTCCATGTATCAGTCTAGGTGTAGCTGGCTGAGGATCTGACCATCTGCTCTAGTTCGCAGAGTTCTGATGGGCAGTTCCAGGTCCTATCCTGGTGCTTTCTTAATCATTAGATGGGTCTTCTACCCTGGGTGCTCTGCAGAAAGGGCAAAGGCTGTTTTTCTCCTCTTCCCTCGCTAGTAAATCCACATGACACAGGGCAGATATTTGCCCATAGAAGTTAGAGACCTATGTCATCTACTCCACGGTTTCTCCAGTTGTTTTCGGGTCTACAGGTCACTGTGTAAGGCCAGGCCCCTCCTTTGAGCCCCTGCCCCCTCCCAGAGTCTCAGTCCCTGTTCAGCTTGGTGCTCAAAGTGTTGCGTTCTGTGGACCTCTGACTGCTGACCATCATCTGAGCCCCAGGGAGTGGGTCCATACCCTCCCCATCAGCTGCCACTGCAGGATGGCTCCCACCAGTGCATTTTCTCATAGGGAAGCCTAAAAGGGTGGATATGAAATAAGAACCACCCAGAAAACAGACTATTTGGGGGGCTAGAAAGAGGGGGTTTGGCATTAGAAAGAGTTCTATTACATTTATATTTTCTCTTTGCCTATACCACCTAAATTCTCCTGGCCAGAAACAAAAAGATAACAAAAGAGGCTTGTCTCGTGAGATCTTTCTCCCAACCAGGACCTGGTAGTGCTAGAAATCTCACCTCAGCCCTTGGTCCCCTGTAGGTCTCCAGAGTTAAGTGGTTGTGGGTGCATTTGGAGAAACATCTGAACTCCTACGTGTTTATAACCACCCTGAACTTCTAAAGTTCTCCCATGGCCAGTCTGAATCAGTGTTTCTAAGCAGGCCGGAATTCACAGTCTCTAATTGGCAGGCTCCGCCTTCTGAACCCTGCTGTGAACAAAACAGGTGCAGCTTTCTTTCTGAAATGATTACCCCAATTATTTCACTTTATTATATGAAACTTGAGGAAAAGATGAAGTGCTTCTAGTTCCTGGCTGGCTGCCACTTCCAGCGCCAGCTCGATCGTTAGAAATTACAAATTGTCGCTGGCTGTCTACACTGACCGTTTGTACTGTACAGCAGGAAGATTTATGTGCCCGGGGAGCCAGTGCTGATGGAATAAACTAAACTGGGCATGAAAAGGAATAAAGATTTACTCAGCATTTGAAATGCTTTTGCTTCAAGGCCTCATGGAGAAGCACGAAAAACATTCCATTGAGAGGCAAATGTCTCCCATGTCTCTAATGTAGAAAACTTCATTAACTCAATATTACAGCTGCTAGACTACACCCCAAACCCTGCAGCTTACAAACAGCAGCTGGGAAAGAGCACTGCATTGACAACATGTAAACATGCAAAGGGGCTAAGGTTGCCAAAGAGCATTGGATTCTAGAGATGGGCCTGAAGTAAGACCTCCAAACCCTGCAGGTGTTTGAAATCTGAATCCGGACCCAGATGCCACAAGTTGCCCCTCTCTTTAAAATGAGCCAAAGGAGAAAGCTGGGTGTGAACAGGTTCATCCTTTAGAGTCTTGGAAATCCAGGTCAGAACTTTGCACCTGTGCCCATTTCTAGTATAGTGCAAAATTTTGTCCTGCACAAAGGCGGGCTGAAAAAGGAATGTGGAGGAAGAATACTGTTCTAGTGTCTCTTGCTGTCGTGGTTCTCTCCAACCAACCCACCCATCATCTGGTTCTTCCACTGTAGTAAGCTAGAAGAAACGTTCATCTACTAGAACCATGTTTCACACTCACAATTCCTAGGGAAGTCACGAAAAACAATCAGGAGACACTGAAAATGTTGTTACAGTTCTAAAGCAAAGAAAATAAAATTTCCAGAATACCACTGGATTGGCCAAAATCTTCAGAGTCAGTGAGGATAAATGTAGTAAAGATCGTATTGGTCTATTATATGGGCTGATCATTGTTATTGGTGATGCATTTTTTACTCTTACTTTTATAGCAAAGGTAAGGAGGTTGTGAAAAGTTTTCACTTCGAATAAGGGGTTGCCAACTTGAAATAGAGGCGAGACACTGTACTTGGATCTACAGTACTTCCACCCTAAACCTTCTACAAGCCTGATTTGAAGTGGGTTTTGCCAGTACCCTTTTGCAAGCTCTAATCCAATCTTGGCTGCTGTGGTTACTGAGAAGTCATGCTAATCAGGACTCTGGGGTGGTCTCTTCCTGTTATGAAAAGTGATATGGGATCTTTATATTCCCCCCAAAGAGTTGCCTGAGAGATCGGGGCCATCAAAGAGTTAATGTTTTATGTCCGGTGGCGCCTTAAAGACTAACAGATTTATTTGAGCATAAGCTATAGTGGGTAAAAACCTCACTTCTTCAGATGCATGGAGTGAAAGTTACAGATGCAGACATAAATATACTGACACATGAAGAGAAGGGAGTTATTTCACAAGTGGAGAACCAGTGTTGACAGGACCAATTCGATCAGGGTGGATGTAGTCCACTCCCAACGATAGATGAGGAGGTGTCAATTCCAAAAGAGGCAAAGCTGCTTCTGTAATGAGCCAGCCACTCCCAGTCCCTATTCAAGCCCAAATTAATGGTGTTAAATTTGCAAATGAATTTGAGCTCTGCTCTTTCTCTTTGAAGTCTGTTTCTGAAGTTTTTTTGTTCAAGTGTAGCTACTTTCAAATCTGTTCTAGAATGTCCAGGAAGATTGAAGTGTTCTCCCACTGGCTTTTGTGTGCTACCGTTCCTGACGTCCGATTTGTGTCCATTTATTCTTTTATGTAGGGACTGTCCAGTTTGGCCAATGTACATGGCAGAGGGGCATTGCTGGCACATGATGGCATATATCACATTGGTAGATGTGCAGGTGAATGAGCCTCTGATGGTGTGGCTGATGTGGTTGGGTCCTCTGATGGTGTCACTAGAGTAGATATGGGGACAGAGTAGGCAATGAGGTTTGCTAAAGGGATTGGTTCCTGGGTTAGTGTTCCTGTGATGTGTAGTTACTGGTGAGTATTTGCTTCAGGTTGGGGGGCTGTCTGTAAGCGAGGACTGGCCAGAGTCCAAGTGGGATTTGAACCCATAACTTATTGGTTTAACAACAGACATTGCTGTCCAAACTGCCATGCTGCCAGTTCCTTTCTGGGTAAATAATCCGGAACAGATCAATTCTGGGATGAATTGTGATTCTCTTTCTGTTCTCAACATTTCTTCAAAGTACGGGTCATTCCAAATCATTTGCAAAGTAACTTCAAGGACTGGTTGTTTTTCCATACCTTGTTCATGGACTGTTTGCTGTAAGAATTCAATGTTTGAAATTAGATACTGGCCCTACCTAGGTCACATGGTTAGTTGCTGTTTCCCTGGTTGGATGAGCTCTAAAGCTGAGAACCCGTCCACTGGGAATGCTCATGATTATGAATTCAAAATGTGCTCTCCATAAGCGTTCTCTACAATTCACTTAGAATGCCCTGTTTCTTGGCAATAAGGGGTCTCCTCTTAGCCCGATGCAATTCAATGGCAAAACTCTCGTGGAATTGAGTGTGGGGGGATCAGGCCTGAAGTCATTTGCTGGAGCATCAGTGGGAAGCCAAAAGGGGGCACAGTCAAAGCGAATCTGCTGAAAAATGCAAATGAGCATGCACAGAAACACCTTCACCAATCCCTCTGCCATAATTCAGGTGAAGACAATGGATGAATCCTACATACAAACTAGCAAGTAACACTAGCATGCAACTCATGGATACAGGTTCTGAAAATCATCCTTGTTTCAGCTTGAATGACTAATCATTATTGACTGGGAAAGGGCAAACAGATTCTACCAAACTACTAAGACTTCCTGAAAAGCTTTGGAAAGCATTCTGCTTTTGAGCAGTGGACTTTACATCCTTAATAGTCTTAATTCCATTGTTATTTGGCAGTCTTAAAAAAATATTACGGTGTATTGCTCAAAAGCCAAGAAATGCCACCCTTAAGGATGCCCATTTCCCCTCCTGATTTAACCCATTGGAAACCACTCTCATCCTGATGGGCAAGTCTCCCAAAGTACAAACGTGCCACTCTCCTGAAGGTTATTATGGCTTTAGCAATCAGCAACTACAGGTCCTGTTACACCCCCTTCCTTTAGCAGGGTGCATTGTGGGATTAGAGCAATAACCTGGGAGAGGAAGGATGCTCCAATGGTTAAAACACTAGCCAGCAACTTGGGAGACAGCAATCCAATTTCCTGCTCCGCCAATGACTTCCTGCATGACCATGAACAAGTCACTTAGCCTGTATGTGCCTCAGTTCCCCAGCTGTACGGGGGATAATAGCCCTGCCCTGTCTCACAGGGGTGTTGGGAGGATAAATGCATTGAAGGCTGTGAAGCCCTTAGAGATCTGCTGGTGAAAGGCGCTATACGGAGTGCTAAGTATTGTTTTCCCTCCTCCTCTGGGGAGTCCAGTGTCCAAACCAGAGCTCCAGCAAACAAGATCCAGATCCAGATTTGCCAAACGGAGTCTGACTTTAGAGTAGACCCAACCAAACTCTCGGATAGACTCATCCCTCAACGTGGAGCATCCTGAAGCCAGGTGGGAATTAATATTGAGAGCCAGATCCTCAGCTGGTGTAAATCAGCACAGCTTCAATGGAGTTGTGCTGATTTACATCAGACGGCGAGCTGGTTCAGTGCGTTTAGAGTAAAACTCTTCTTTGGACTCTCGGAGCACACTTTAAAGCAGCGTATAAGCTGGCTTGTGTCTGATCTCTGCACACTGCCTCCCCATAGAGGCTGTCTGGGCTGCGGAAGGGCATGAGAGTAGCTTCTGAAACCGGTATGGTGATTTATATGTTAGGCCAAACACTGAGCTCTGGCACTTTAAACCCAGAGTAACTGCAAATCCGGAGCTATTCCCAAACTCTTATTCATTTCAGGTGGAATTTGCCTGGATTAAAATCCTCAGTCTTTGGCCCAATGTCTTGGACAGAACTGCTAGGATGGAAGCCAGAGTAACTGAGAATCCTTCCTGAAGCAAAACACCCATTGTCTTCCCAGAACAATGATTTCGGGAGTTTGAACGGAGGACTGACCTCAGGGCTTGGCCCATTGCTACTCCAGACAGTAGGTGACTCCAATCGAGTGAATTGCATAACCCAGGACACCCAGTCTGATTAGAAACCCAGCCTGTGTAGGAAAGGGTGAACTCAGCACTGCTTTAGGCAGCCGAGACTCTGCCTGTTTCAATGGAGTAGCTCCCCTTTATGCCACTAGCCAATTTGATCCCCAGGGCCTGATTCTCCTCTCACGCATTCAGATTTTCCTCTGATGTAACTCCATTGGACCAGCTCCTCGGCGAGTATAAATGCGCATAGATAACGCCACTCAGCTCAATAGTGCTACCAGTGGAGGGTCTGGCTGAGAGCTTTCAAACCTGTTACCTTTGATTTACACCCTGGTATGAGCAGGAGGAGAATTGGGCTGTGAGAAAGCACAAAAAGCAGCTTCTGTATGCAAGCACTGAACACAGTTACGGAGACCTTACCTTTTCTTGAAGAACGAAACAAAGTAAAAAAAAGCCAGCTGCTTTTATTCTGAAGGAAAGAAAACATTTCAATCTGTTAAACTGGAGCACAGGGCTGATTCTTCTGCGGTTGAACCGATCAATAAATAAAAATGACTTCTGCTAGGAAAGGCCAGCCTGTAATTACAGGGGCTAAGCAGATGGCTTTATGCAAAGTGTTAGCGCTAAAAGCACAGGGCTAAATCCTTCCTTCTGTAGCTCGACTGAAATCAGTAGTGCTACACCAGCAAGGGATTGGGTCCACCGCCTTGAGCTGAGGGCTAAGAGCTAGCCCTATCTATCAAAGTCTGTGCTTCGTGCACGCCCCACGGAAATCAAGCTCCATGTTCCAGGGCTCGCCACCGCCGAGCCAAAATGTTTTGAGACATTCCTATTAGGAACCAAGCCACCGACCTCAACGGTACCAAGTTTCAGGCAAGACTTCCCCTCTGGCTTGGCTTCTCAAGAGTGGCCTGAGGTCAGAGACTGTAATTGTGGGTTCTGAATACAAAAACAGGGCAAGAGACCAGCTCTCGAGCCACAAGAGCCACTGGAGCATATGCAAAGGGAAGGGATGTATCTGGATTCAAATGGACTTTGCTCTTAGGAGCTGGCACCAAAGGGCATGGGTGCTGGGATTTTGTTTCCTTTCCTCTCCTCCTCTTAAAGGCTCTGTTTGTCCGTTGTACAATACAGAGCATGAGTGAGCCTGGAGCTGCCACACTGTGAGATGGAAATAAATGGCATGCAAACCCTTTCTTAGAACTGGCTGTTCCGAAGGAATGCCACAGCACATTGGGTTTGAGATTTCTGATGGCCAGGGAGGAAACCAAGTTAACACCGGAAAAGAGGACATGTGGGTTTCACCGAGTACAATTGACGGGGTTTATGTTAACTTTAGAAGATCCATGCCAGAGATTTCCACTGTCACTGAAACCCAACCGTGGAAAATGGCACCCAGGGATCCAGATCAGTGTCCACAAGTTTCTGTTCCCATGGCTCTCCCAAAGGGGGATAGGAAAACATCAAGCCGGTGTTGTAAAACGACGTCTGCTTTTGCAGCCTCTCCACATGCAGGGCTATGGTTGATAATTAACTCAGTTAGCTGGATGTCCTAGAAGAAGGACATTAAGCATTGCATGGATGGACCCAGGGTTCAATTATGAGATGAATCCAGCTGAAATTTCATATTTTACTGAAAAGTCAGACACTGCAAACCAGAGTGGATTGCGAAGCCCGCCATCGGTTGGCATCCATCCCATGCTTGAGGTGACCCCAGGGTGTTTCATCTGATGACTACTTGGTCTCCTAAGTGCAATGAGTTTGTGCTTCTCAGCCCAGTTCCTAACGGCATCACTCACAGAATCAGCATCACTGGCTGATCCCCAGGAGATCAGGGTGGGGGAAATGGTCTTTAAATTGTCCTGGTGACACGGGATGTAACCTGTTACACCAATACACACCCCCAATACACACCCCTGCCACCCCACCACACAGATGGAGAACCGGGTCTGCAGCCCAATGGGCGTTTCCAATTCAAGCTGCAGTGAAAGAGTGACACCGAAAGGCAAAATTAAATTATTTGTGTACCTAATTGCTTTCCCTCTTTTAAGTACTTTCTTCCTCTTCCATAGTCTGGCAGAAACGCCTAGATTCTCAGCCTGGTCTCCACTACCCAGAATAAAACCCAATTCCATGCCCTCATTCCCTGCCATGGCACAATCCTCTCATGCCATACTCCAGCTGGGGGGGGGGGCAGGGGGCAGACAAATGAGTCCTCAGGCAGCCTGTGCTGAGACCCCCATGAATCTCCCAGTACCCAAGAGCTACAGAGGCATTTCTCCTCTTTCAGGGACTCAAATGCAGCATCTCCACAATGTACTTAGCCTCTGCCAGCCCAGGTCCTGGGAACTTGAGTTTGTTCTCAAACTCAGATGTTCAAGTTGACAGTGCAGGGTGATGGCTGCCAAGCCAGGAGGCCAGGGAGTGAATGGACTTTATTAAAAAATAAATATTCATTTAAAGCAGAGCCTGGATCAACTATATATTCCCCTATGAAATAAAAATCATGCCGAATCTTCTGGGTAACAAAACCAAAACCAACATAAATCAGCTCCCTACCCTAATTCCCTTAATGCTTTTTAATAGTCTTCACAAACGTGGGATGAAAGTGAAAGCACTTCTAAAATTATATCTCCTACTCAAGCCTAAATCCCCTAAAGTTTGCAGGGCTCTTTAAGACAGATGGCAAGATCTTCAAAACCGGGTGACTGACATTAGACTCCTAAGTCCATATGGAGGCACCTAAATAAGTTGGCCTTATTTTCAAGAGGCAGCACCCCTAATGTATTTAGGATCCTGGATCTGGATTTAGGAGCCTTACTGTAAGCACCTGGTTTTGAACATCTTG
This sequence comes from Dermochelys coriacea, assembly GCF_009764565.3. Lineage (NCBI taxonomy): Eukaryota > Metazoa > Chordata > Testudines > Dermochelyidae > Dermochelys > Dermochelys coriacea. The sequence goes on from NC_050078.2 coordinate 3,938,381, forward strand.
GCCAAAGAGTCAGATCTGAAATTCAGACACTAATAAAGCATCTTTCCTTTCAATTCTATTTTTTTTTAAAGCACATTGAGAATGTTCCCAGGCTGGTGGGAAAAAACAACCAAGCAGACTGGTTTTGTACTCGCAGCAGTGGGATAAAACCCAAAAGGAAAAACAGGTCGGTGAAATAATAATACTTCTTCAATAGAACATGCCATCGGCGGAACCCAAAGCACTTTATAAGCATAAGAGATGAGAACCACCCCGGTGGCCTGCTTTAGTCCTCTGTAGTAGGGTAAATAAAACCCTAACTGATTTAGCCTCATAACACCCTGGTAGGTCTGTTGTTATCCGCATTAAAACCAAGAGGACTTGGGCTCCTAAATCTGTGTGGAGCTTGGCCAGCTCCCCTTCTATACCAATTGGAAAATTTAAGGCCAGGGGGAAGGTGAAGTAACTCTGTGGGTCTCTCATGAGCTAATGAGAGAGCAGGCACTAGCATCCCAATCATTTGATTCCCTCTTCTTTAACCAGTTAACAGTGCTTTACCCATTCTGGATCATACTCTTACCACCTTAGAAAATGTATTTTGGAGTGTGTGGTCCAGGGATTCTGCCACCGACCTGATTTATGACCTTGGGTAAGTTACTTCCCCCTTGTTCCTCCTCTCATTCTGTGTCTTCTCTATTTAGATTGCAAACTCTTTGGGGCAAGGACTGCCTTTCACTCTGTGTCTGTACATCACCCAGCACCATGGGCTCTAATCTTGGGTGTTCTAGGTGTAACCCACTGGTCGGTGAGTGCCATGTGTCCCCGTCTGTTTCCCCTTCACAGAGGACATGAGTCTTTTCCAGTCCCCATTATGGAGGCTGGTTCTTTAGCTCAAGTTCTGGCGACTCATGCATTTCCCTCAACAGGTCCCCAGTTCAGTTCCTGGTGCTGGCCAAGCTGGTGGCTGTTACCAATGAGAGGCATGTGTGTGATATGAAACACTGTGTCAAATGTTGCTGCCTTTAATCAATCTAATCTCTGACTGACTTCAAGGAAAATTTGACCTAAATATTGACTATTAAATATTACCACCAAGTACTGTGCAATTTTGCCCAACAAGAACAGATGTTTATCCCTTGTAAATAAAATACAGTACAATACAGAATTACACTATCATGTTTGGGGACCGCTATTATCGAATACTGAATATTGCAATATTTTTATATGGGATATATAATGTCTTTTATCCTATGGATGTATATGGACGCATGCATACACTATATACACATGCACTCACACACACAAGCTTGACTCGCAGCTGAAAGGCAGCCAACTCTGGAATGAAACATGACAGCTGTTTAACAACTAACAGCAACACCCCTTCAGGATTTGAGCTGAAAGTAAATTGGGATCTCACAGTCAACTGAAGCTGCAGGAGGGAGTGTTGGAAAGTAGAATAGAATGGAGTTACCTGAGTTGGAATTGAAGAGAAATAGATTCAATTTCTGTCACTGGCTGAAACATACATGCATCCTCCTGCCTGCCCGAGACCGGGAGCAGAAGACAAGGCTTCTGCTGACAGAGGGCCTGATCCAAACTCCACAAAAATTAATGCTAGTCTTTCCACTGCCTTCAGTGGGCTTTCGGTGAGTAGGCCCAGACAGCTTTACTCTCATCCTGAGACATTAGGCCCCTGTCAACAGCAGCTTGAGCCAGACTTGCTCCAGGGGGAGCTCGGCACTCTTCTACAGTAGAAATCACTTCTGAAAACGGCATGGTCACTGGAAAGGCTCTGAGGTGTGATGTTAATTAGGATAGTGTAATAGAATCTTTGAATCTTGTTCACCCCATGACACACTCGGGTCAGATTACTTCAGAGTTGCTTTGGGTGGGGGAATAGAGGGTGCTGGCTAATCATGGGTCCCTGAGCCATCACACTGGTATAGGTGAGGACTGGGTAGTGGAACCAGAGTTTTATGCCCTGGAGCACCTTTTACTGATGTCCCAAAGAACAGCGCATGTCCCCTCTGACATGCGCCGGTGTCCCCAGACTAAATGCAGGAGCAGTAGGAACCTAGCCAAAGGTGGTCAACAGGGATCGATCCTGAAGCCTTCCATACCAAGGCTGAAATAAAGGAATAATGCTATTCACTTGTATCACTAGTGGTCTCATAGTGCCTGGAGACTATCCACTGAACAGGATCAGGAGACTGCTGAGTTGGTGCGTTACGCATGGCTCTGAGCTGGGATAACATCCCCGGTCAGGGGACAAGTAATAATAAAGGTGTATTTTGTAGACAGATCGTCCTCTTAGCATAGAAGAGAGTGCTAGGGAGGAATCCTGCACTGTGGCCATGCAGGTCCATTGTTTGTTCGGTCCCCTTCCTCCCCACCCACACACCCCTGCATATTGGGGATTGTTTTTTTTAATATCCTCCTTTTCTGATGGGGTTGGGACGTTTTTCCAGGCTAGAAAGGGTTAATATCCACAGGAAGGGTGGGGGGAACTTAAAATAATGTTTTTTCAATTTTGTCTCATCCATTGCATCTAAAATGTTCCTGAGTTTAAAAGGGGCTTTTAAAAGGGAGTTGTGCAGCTGGGTTTGTCACATCACTTTCCACTTAATGGGTTTTTCATGAGTGTCTGGAAAGAGCTCTGGAAAGTATGGGAGTCAGAGCTGAACCATCTATAAAGGACAAAAGGAAGGAAATGCAGAGTGTAGGTCACCTCCCAATTCATATTAATCTCATCTCATCAGTTTCCAGGTGAGAGCTGAATAGTTGGGTTTAACCTGCAAAGCCCTTCAATGGTTTGGGATTGAGCTATTTCCATGGCCTCTGTCAAACAGCAAGTGAGCATCTCATAGTCATTAATTTATCCAAGCAACCTCACCAACAGGCTGGGATGCACCATTATTCACATTTTACAGATGGGGAAACAGAGGTTCGGGTAAATTAAGTGACTTGCCTATGGTAACACTAGGAAGCTATGGCAGAGCTGAGAACTGAAGGAAAGCTTCTTGAATCTTAATCCTCAACCACAGGACTTTCAGTGTTGGAGAAGTGGAGGTGGGGCTGACTGCAAGGCCTTCTCTGGCAGGGACCCTTGGAGTCAGGGCTATTGACATGGGCCCATCTGTGGTTTAATTTAGAATATTTAATATTACAAAGTACGCATGCTTAATGATGTATACACTAGGGCCCCACCCCAACTACATTCTCCTTCCCCAAATCATCCTCCAGGACCCACTCCTGCCCTGATGCCTCTAAGAATTTAGCCAACTAATGAAGCAAGGGGGGAGAGATTAAGAATTGACACTTACACACAAGTGTTCCCATTGATTTCATACATTAAGGTGACTAAGAGTATGAAAATCTAGTCCTTTGATCATAAGCTTTTCAGGACAGGTAGCAGGGCTGCTTCCGTGTTTCTACAGACCTAGGGCAATGAGGCCCTGATCCTGATTGAGACCTCTGAGCACTGCTGTAAATATACATACCAAGAGAAGTTTGAAGAGAAACGGACTGGAACTCCAAGACCTACAAAGCCATGCCATGGACCAGAAGGCGTGGCAAAGAATTGTGGGCATCTCTGACCCTGTGGACACAGGAAAACGAGTTGAGAAGTGAAGTGAAGTGAGAGATGAAAAGATCCTGCATGCAGATCCTGCTTGAGGCGGCTATGATCAATATTTATCGGTATTTGAAGGGCACGCATACCATGGGTGGAGAGGAATTCTTCAGGGTGCCCCAAGCTGGTATTAAGGGGTGCAGATGAGCATGGAGAAGTTTAAGCTGTAGGTCAAGCCAGTTGTCCTCACAGTGAAATGCTTTAGGCTGTGGAATGGTCACTGATGGCCCTACCAAATTCACGGCCATGAAAAACGTGTCAGGGACCATGAAATCTGGTCTCCCTCTGTGAAATCTGGTCTTTTGTGTGCTTTTACCCTACACTGTAAAGATTTCAAAGGGGAGACCAGTGTTTCTCAAATTGAGGGTCCTGACCGAAAAGGAAGTTGCAGGGGCTCAAAAGGTTATTTTAGAGGGGTCGTGGTATTGCCACCCTTACTTCTGCGCTCCTGCTTTCAGAGTTGGGTGGCCAGTGAGTTGCGGCTGCTGACTGAGGGCCCAGCTCTGCAGGCAGCACCACAGAAGTAAGGGTGGCAACACCATACAATGCCACCCTTACTTCTGTGCTGCTGCTAGCAGCGGCTCAGCCTTCAGAGCTGGGCTCCTGGCCAGCAGCCGCCGCTGTCCAGCTGCCCAGCTCTGAAGGCAGCGCTGCCACCAGCAGCAGTGCAGAAGTAAGGATAGCAGCACTGCAACCCCCCCCCCACAACAACCTTGCACCCCTACACACCTCCTTTTTGGGTCAGGATCCCTGCAATTACAACAACGTGAAATGTCCGATTTAAATAGCTGAAATCATGACATTTATGATTTTTTAAATCTGTGACATTGACCCAAATGGACTGTGAATGTGGTAGGGACCTACTGATGGGATGTGACAAAGCCCCTCTTCTTCAGCCAGTTGAGCAAACCTACCTCTCTAAGGACCATTCATAGATTGTTAAGGCCAGAAGAGGCCCCATTAGATCATCTAGTTCTGACCTTCTGCGTAACACACGCCACAGAATGTCCCCCAGTTACTCCTATATTAAGCCCATCTCTTTCCTCCCATGCCCCTCAAAGTTCTCTTGTCCTACTGGCTCAGCCACCATGGATCCTGGATTGTCTTCACAGCGGCCCCCACGCTCTCCTCTCTACAGAAACTTCTCTGACAGGTGTCATCAGTGACCACTTGCTGACCTAGGGCTCCTTTATGCATGCTCTTCCCAAAGCTTTTGATTCTCAAACAAGGAAGGGAAGTCAGTACAGAGGAGCCATCATCGTGGACTCCTGAGATACGGACGTTAACATCACTTTCACACTGAGTTTTTGTGGGGAATTAAATATACTTCTTCCTCCTGTCAAGAGCTGCTTCAGCTTAGAAGAATTTTATTATCCCCACCATGAATGCAGTAGCAGGAAGATGCAGATGTTGCCTATGTAAACAGAAACAGGGTGAATCTGCCAGCTGTTCCAACTTTACAGGAATTTCCTATTCCATGCCACAGTGAGGCTACATCCAATGAGATGGTTCAAGCCCAGCTCACGGAGAATGCAGCCATACCATATATATGTGACTAATTACTGCATGGACTGGAACAAACCTTAGGGAAAGGTATATCCATTACAAGCCAAAATTGTGTCTTCTGTTACAGAGGGTAAAATAACTGTGCAAGGGTCTGCTAACACTGTCCAAGCATTGAATTTATTAAGAGCGCAGTCTTCAGCCTGGCCTAAGCATGGCATTAAACAAACAGTGGTAAAGAGAGTGCATTTCATGCAGCCAATACAACGTCCATTAGCTCAAACAAATTCTTGTTTCTATCGTGGCTCGTGAATCCATGTTGCAAATACACCCCAATCCAGCTTCCATTGATGGCTATGGGCCTAATCCTCATGGTCATGGAAGGTAATGGAGGGGTTTCCATTGACAACTAGCCTGATAAAAATACCCAGTGTCAGCAGTTTGGAAAGACGGGATATTTTGCTGAATGGACAGCTGTGAATTCAGTGCCCTTGCCATCACTGTCTTGCGTGGAAAAAATTTTATTTTCTCTCATCCTGTTCATAAAGGGCCTGATTCAAAGTCCACTGAAGTCAATTGGGGCTGCTTCCTGGACTTCAATACGCTTTGGATAAGGCCCAGAGTGCTTTGCTGGGTTGATATTTACTTTCCATTGAGCTGATCAAAATACTGGCTCAGAAGCATCGATTTGCCTGAATCAACTCACCTGCAACATCTCCAGAGGACAGAACACACACTAAGCTTGGCCACTTATTGAGAAAAGCAAGACCTGTGTTTCTCTTCATGTGCACCAGCAAATTTCTCTGATGTGAAAGCCAGCACCCTGCTTTTGGAACTGATTTCTTCATTGCTTAATTGTACAAGCTTTGAACAGATGCATGTGTGATGACGATGCCCTCTGTAGCACAGGAACCCAGGGTTTCTAAGCATAGGCATCTCCTGCTTGAACTGAAGAGCCTCATCTATTAGCTTGGAGGTTGGAGCAGATTCCGAAACTTCTTCACCTAGTCCAGCCGCTAGATGGGACAAAGACATACCTGACTAGTACATTATCTCTGTCGCGAATGACTAGCTCTTTAACCTGTTGCTGCTGTGATAGATTGTCATTACAAATGATAAATAATAATCATACCTAGTTCTGGTACCGATAACATCCAACCCAGCAGGCTGAGCAAGGGCCTTTGTGTGGAAAATGAAACTCGGAAGGGATATGGTCCCTGTCCAACAGAAGCTCAGATGTTTCCTTTTGTCTGGGCGGGAATGCATAGTGATGTGTGGAACACTCAGCTTACAAGTGCAAATCACTGAATATTGGTTTTGGGGCTTTTAGTTATTTTTAGTGTGTGCTATGCAGGGGCCTTTTGAGGAGGAGACTAAGATATTGTGAAGGAGATCTGTCTGTCTAGCTCCTATCGCTAGAGCAAGGGAGGGTTCTGCTCCCCTTGTGAAAGGACATGAATTGTCACGGTCCAGGGAAAGATCCTCAGCTGGTGTGAGCTGACCGAGATCCTGTCAGTGGGCCAGGGAAGCTAAAAGTCTATTGAAGAAGGAGCTGGGGCTGGAGAGGGTGCCAGACTGGGAGAGAGGGAGGGAATCTGAGAGGCTCCAGATTTAGCCTGGGCTAAATCAGCCCTAAATGCTGAAGCTTCTGAGGTTTCTCTGCCTGTGGATCTGATTCTGCTCTGTTACACCGGTGCAGATCAGGAATAGTGCTGTTGATTTCAGTGGACTTACTCCAGATTTGCACTGCTCTAAGCAAACAGGGAATTTGTCTTTTAGGAGACCTAAGAGCATGTGCGTAGCTCTCATTAAAGTTAATAGGAGTTAAATGCACAGAGCAAGGGGTGAAGTGACCTCCATACCTCTCCTCTTGTATCGCCAGCCCCAGCAGGAAAAGCCCTGCAAAGTCAACCATCCGAAGCGTGGAGCTGGCTATAAACAATCCAAAGAGCCCTGTTTTCCCAACACGGAGAAATAGCTCCTCAGGCAGTTCCAAGACCTATGGATCATGTTTAGTCTATGTGCTTCAAAAAAAGCTCAGACTAAAAGGAATTTATAGGCAAAATGCACCACTGAAATCAACTACCTTAGTCCTCAGGGTAAAGCAGTTCCAATGAGACGAAGATCAGCTCTCTCCTCGTAATGTTGATTCATCATGCTGGGCATTGCGTCTTGGCCGATGCAGCACCCTCTCAAGGCAATAATTTCCTTCCTGTGGGCCAGGCCCCCGTTCTGCACAGATGATTCCTCCCAGGCAATATGAACTTGATTGGTGTTGGGCTGTAGCCAGACAACCAACTTTTCCTCAGGGGACTCAAGTTCTCTGAGGCCAAAGAATCCTTCCAGAAATGTCACAAGTCGGGCACCGTGCTGTTATTGACATGAAATTCAGATCCTCCAGTGTATTGAAGTTCTAGCCACGCCCCCTTTCTGGGGAACGGGATATGTCTGAAATCACACCCTTTGGAGGATCATATGGGCTCGGAGCCAGGAAACGCCGGCTTCAAGATAATTAGGCCAGACACATTTCAATGGCAAATCGTATTTTTCACAGTCTGAGAAACCGGGATTGTTTACCTCAATTCCCAGGGTAAGCAAGAGTTAGAACATAGAGACATTCAGCCGCGTTCCATTTACAGGCTTAACCTCTTTGCTGAGAGCTAATTTAGGAACTCCTAACAGCATATCAAGGTAGTATCCGCACCACCCTGTGCAGCTGCGGAAAGCCATCCAGAATTGCAGCTGGATGCCTTTCGCCTTATCTTAATAACAGCCTTAAATGTTACCATTCCACTTCCCCTCCACTTCTCGTTGGAACGGGGCTGGAGATTTAGCAAAGCCAGTGGAAAGAGCCAGGCAGGAATCACAGAAAATAATAACTTTTGTTTTCTTTCTTCCTTTAATCTTTTGGTTTGCTTAGAAAAGAAATTCCCTGCAGAAAGTTCAACTTGTAATTCCAAATGATCTTACAGGATAACATCATCTGTTACAATGCTTACTGGGCCTGCAATGTTGAATTACTGAAGCATTTGGGGGTCCTTTGGGTTCCAAGGCACTAATTATTTATTATTATTATTGCAGATAAGAAATTGCAATTAATGACTCTTCACCCACTTCAGGAATTTTTAATTTAAGAGCAGTGAAAGGTGATTTCTGGCAGCCTTGGGGTGTTTAAGTGGGATTGTTACACAAATAGGGACAACGGGACAGATTTCATTGCTGGTGTAAGGGGGCAAACCTCCAGTGAAGTCAATGGCACTGGGCCCATTTACAACAGCAGAGAATTTGACCCCATATCTCAGCACACTGCAAAGATCATGCTACACATGTGGGTTACGGATATCCATACTCCTACTATAAATGTTGTGGGCCTGGAGCAAATACAACCCTCTGTCTCACCTTTTGTTGCCTGATGAGAAAATATGGCTGTAGGCCCGAGGGTATTCCTGAAGTCACCTGGAGGTTTCCATGTAAATGAATGTGTACAGTACAGTGTGTTGTGTCAGCCCCTCAGAGATCAGCCACTGGGCTGATGTGACCTGCCGTTAAAATATCTGGCCCAACAGACTGAGTTGTGTCATCCAACACAAGGCTGCACAACAAAAATGATCTCCCATGTCACTAGGGTGACCAGATGTCCTGATTTTATATGGACAATCCTGATATTTGGGGCTTTTTCTTGTATAGGCTCCTATTACCCCCCCACCCCGTCCTGATTTTTCACACTTGCTATCTGGTCACCCTACATGTCAGTGTCCTTGAAAATGCTACCAAAGGGTAGCTGTGGGCAAGGCCGCACCTCTGGGAGCATGCGTACACACACAGCCACGTGCATTCTCCCTGTGGAGCAGCGTAGATCACGGTCACCTGAGAAGTGAGGCAGGCAAGCAAACCAACCAGCCTTTCTACCCATCCTGCATTTCATGGGGAAATGAGAAACATGAGTCCCGGGTCAGCTCCAGCAGCCTCTCGGAATTTTCCATTTCAGACCAGAAGCTTTGTCTAGTGGACAGAAAAGTGTTCAGTTTTACCTGTCCACGCCAAGTTTTCAGCTGTCCCAGGCTGACAGACAATAGGGTGTTTCCTAGCTTCTTTACATAAGTAGCACCAGCCTTGGTGCAGCAGGGCAGGGATTAGCGTGCATGAGAACTGCATGAGCTTGAGTTTTCCATCAATTTATAATACCAATATTTATTTTATCTTCGTTAAAGATAAGGGGCCTGATTGACAGCCCTGGAGGATGAAATCCTCACTGCAAGTAGAGACTCTCAGACATTGAGTGGGTCTTCCCAGCAATGTAAGCCCAGGATTAGTAGAATTCAAGGGAGCAGACCCTGGTTTGTTAATTGAGGGCTTGAGGGTCTACACTCATTTGTAACCCCAAATTAGGAATTATTGAACCCTTGGTCCCAACCTGGGGCTCTAGCTTCTGTATTAAGCAGTCCCGAGTCCAACCACCCACATCCCAGACTTCCTAGCACCCTCCCAAAATGTAGCTGTTCTAGTCCTTTGTTCGTGGTGCAGTGTGGGAAAACTTGACTGACCCCAGGACAAAGAAATTCAGCCCATGGGATTGTCGGATACTTTTTCCAGACTCCCAGAGCGTGAATCCATTGGGGCTGCATCTACACTGCAAAGCAATAGGGTTGGAAGCCTGGGTCCTGGCTTGGCTCAGGCTCAGACCCTCCACCCCTATAGGGTCCTGAGACTCTGGATCTGAGCCCTGGGTTAATGCAACTTGGGTATAGACAGGAGTTGAATGTTAGTCTCGAGCCTGAGTTCAAACCATGGTCTTATACTGCAGTTTAGACACACCCTTTAAGGCCAAAACAGACCATCATGATCATCTAGTCTGACCTCCTGCACCTCACAGGAGCAGCATCAGTATACACTGACCTACCAACCTGCCTCAGACTTAATGTAGAAGGGAAATCACTCTCCAAGAGCCTCTCTTTGGCCTCTCTATCAACAACAGGGCCAATTAATTAGTCAACTGTGTATTGGGGGGGCGGGATTAGTAATGTGGGCACCTGTCCTCTGGAAAATGCACCTAATAAAGCCAGCTCTGTTCAGAAAGCGACAGCTGTCAGCCACTTCCATCCAGGGCTGGACGTGCTCTGGTGACAGAGACAGAAAAAGCTCCCACATTTCACTCCCAATCCCTGGAACCTTCGAACAGCAGAGATGTCGTGGGTCTGAGCCTGGCACGGTGTTCAGATTCCAGGTGTCTTTTGACAAACCCAGCCTCATCCAGCTCTCATTAAGCAAGAGGCTCTCAGACTGCATCCTGGGGACCTCTGCTGATCAGCAGACTTCGCGGTGGTCCATGGATGACTGGGCGCATGGCGCTGCCCCCTCCTGTTTCCTCCTCTTACTTTTCCAATGTAAACAGTTGCGACAAGGAGGTGATCAATTGCAAATGCGAGCAGGCAGTCCACATACACATTTGAACACAGAGATTATCTCGCGGACACCAGGGGAGTGTGTTCAAATGTGATCCTCATCTGCCGAATGGTTGAGAGCCCCTGCATTATGAAACTGGAATGCGGTGGAATTTCACTCTGTGGCTGGTTGGAACTGTGAGCCTGAAAATGTCAGTGATGGGGTCTGTGTGCTTCTGCACGAGTGCTTGCAGGTTCACTACGGCATGGGCATGCATAAAAGGTGCCTGGTTAGACTGGATCCAGGTACTTGTGCAAAATTGCAACTGCGTGTGCACCTGTTGACGGGGGCTCAGACCTTTAACCTAGTCCCCTCTGTGCTGTTCTGAATTGGTGCAGTATTCTGGTCCCCTTAGAGACACAAAAGAATGCAAAAGCCTCTAGTTGTCTATGCTGGCACACAAAATATCCCACTCTTCAACCAAAGCTACTGTCTCCTTTGCAGAAAACCTGCCTGTTTCCGTCCCAGATCCTGCTCTTCTTGCACTGCGACACGCTTCTGAGAATGGTGTCAGTGCTGCTGCGGCTGTCTGAGCTAGGCAGAGCATAGCCACAACTCCAAGTTGCTATCTCAGTAACCGAGATACAGAGCTTTTGTTTGCCGTAGGGTCCTGCACACACACACACTAGAGGAGCCAGCTTGAGCTGTAGCACTGCCATGCACAAACAGAGCGGCCAGAGGTCTTAACATTGCTGGAACTGGAGGGTTTGCTCCCTTCTCCCTACCTAGGATGAAGGCTGCCGAGAACTAACCTGGTCTCCCCGACTTTGACACAGTCCAGCATGTAGGATGATTCTCTACCAGGACCTTAATTTAGAGACTCGTATAGAATAATGATAGGACAGAAAGTAGATAGCAGTAAATGGGCAACACTTACATTCATTTTGGGACGTCCAAACAACACAGACAGTGTCTGGGGTAGGGAGGAAAGGTGGGAAAGGACAAGAAGGCAGAGAAAAAGATAGAACCACATTCCTTAGCAAGCCTTAGAAACCATCAACAGACGCGTCTTCCAAAGGCTCTGTCGTCATTTTCAGATCAGCTCCCGGGCCTGGGGAGACAATAGATTCAGGCCAGGCTGTGTAGACGGGCCGCAGAGTGCACGTGTGCAGTAAAGCTGAGATTTAATTTTGTTTCATATTGTGTTTTAGTTCATCCATTCAAGAATCTCTCTGGATCATGAGCTGTACTCCCGGTAGCCATCCGTCTGTGGGAGCTCGTGGCAGCTTGTGCTGGGGTGGGACTTTCGGCCCATCCTTGACAGCGAATTCATAAACAGCCGCAGGTGTTAAATGGTCAGAGTTGATTTCTCCCCCACAGCCACTTCTCATGGAAGCTAGTGCTTGGGAGCCCAAATTAAATTTCTGTTAAAACCATTGTTGCAGCCATCAGAGCTGTCTGTTTCCATCCATTTGTCAGCTCATCTCGTGCTCCATTTGTACCGCACCTAGCACAGCGGGATCCTGGTTCAGGGCTGGGGCTCCTAGGTACTATGGTAAGACAAATACATCATCATCATAATTAATAAATAAAGAGGATCTGCCTGTCCTCTCTGCATTAGGGGTGCAGACCACAGTGCGCTCACATTTTTTACCCCACCGTGCATCACCTCCCTTGGAACCCTCCTGCCCCCGGCAGCTTTCTCCTTGTCAGTACAAAAATCATCCATTCCAGCTGTCCTTATTCTCCCGCACTTGGAGTCACATCAAGATGGCTGCCAGCCCTCTGCTCCCCCCATAACTCCTGGTGAGGCGGTGCCTCAAAGGAACACCCACATTTTCCAAAGTGACAGGCAGGGAATTTGCTCAATGGCAGCTGCGCGACTGACACTAGATGTGCCACTTTCCAGACTTAAAGGGAAACGACCTGTGGAAAAACCCCTGAGATCACAGCCCGGTTCCACGGTGTACTGTCCCTTTAACAAGGGGCTGGCTCTCACTAGGAAGCACAGTTGGTTACACTGCACACTTGGGACCCAATCCATAGTCACAGAGCGGAAGCTCCTGGCGATGCTATTTGGAGACCTCAGTTCAATACCCTAGTCAGCCACATATTTCCTGTGTGACCTTAGGTAAGTCACTCAGTCACTGTGCCTCAGTTCCCCTTCTGTACAATGGGCACAATAGCCCAGCCCTGCCTCACAGAGGCACTGTGAGGACAAAGACACTACAAAGATTGTGAGCTGCTCTGATCCTCTGATGAAGGACCAGATAAATATCTTAGATAGAAATTAGTGGAGTGCACGAGGCCAGTTCAAATACAGGGTACCTGCAAACCCATTCAGTTGGGAACTACCAGATATCAGAGCCTAGCCCCACATCTGACTTGGTTGGCTGGGGGTCACCTCCACAAAGCAGAGAGACAGGAGACGTGTGCAGAAGGGCTGCATGTTACTCTTGGGGGAATAGTGGATGGAGGTTTGCTGGTAAACTAAAGGAGTGGGGAAACCCGCCATCTGTTCAACTTTCTCAAGTCACAAGTGCAGCAAGAATGACTGGGGTTTGAACCTAGGGGGCTTTCCGCCAGCCTGTTCCTGGTGGGTGGGATGAAGACCTTGCTTTTAGCAGCCCACAGGTCTGGCAGCATTGTCAGAGCTGTCCATGGTGTGATCCCTTTGCTTACACCTGGGCTCCTGTCTCACTTTGCCAGAGATCTCTGCTGCATCTAATAAAGATCTGGTTATCTCAGACAGCAGCGCGACAATTCCCGGCAGCATCACAAAAGAGCACATATTGTAAGGGAAAGAGAAGCTTGCCCATTAAAACCAGGGCTTGAACAACTGCCAGGTTGATTTCAAGTCCCTGCTGCCATAGATAAAGCTACTCTGTCTGTCTCTATTAAAACGTGCAGCTATCTGCAATCTCTCCAAGTGCCCAGTGCAAGGGCTAGCTGGCTGCATATGGATCCCATCTGATCTCAGGCCACAAGCCAATGCCCTTGCCCAAAAGTGGGGGAAGCTTAGGGGGCTATAAATGCAGACGTTGTCCCTTTTGGTTAGGCTGGTTCTTAATGATGGTGCGAGAGGCGTTCAAAAGAGGAAGAGGATGATCCTGGAATTGCTAAGGGTGCAGGAGCAAATGCCAGCTTCCTTGGTGCCTTTAGCACAATCTTACCTGGTGCAAATTGTTAACTAATGGATAGGTGGCAGTCGGTGGCTCTCAAGAATATCTAGCATAGTCCCTGGGTTTTGTAGGACCAATAAACTTTGCTGCTGGCCACTGCAAATGGCCCCTCGTGTGTAGCTCTTTGCACGGCGCTAGCTCTGCCACACCAATGATCAGATCAACTCCAGGCTTTTAATGTCTGTCACCTCTGTCACGGAGTGAGCAGGGCCTGGTTAAAGAGACAGCTGGGAGCCTGACGGGTATCTGACAGCAGCCCTGAAGTCGCACATGCTGGAAGATGGGCTGCCTTTCTCACAGCAGGAGATGGGTCTGGGGCAGTAGCCCAACAGGGGCTTATGGGGGTGAGACCCCCTCTACAGGTGAAATCCTGTCGTGCTGAAGTCAGTGGCAAAACTCCCATTGGCTTCACTGAGGCCAAGATTTCATCTCGGGTCTTCCCTCAGCCCTGGTCTTTCTCCTGCTGTGAGAGAAGCAGCCCATCCTATAACAGGCCCGACTCTGGGCTGCAGCCACGTGACCCTCAGGCACTGATCAGAGCGGGGGCTGGAACCCTTGACAGGCCCAGGTCAGGCTATTCTGCTTGCTCCTGCCTCCTGCCAGGAGCAGCTGCCCTTGTGGGAGGATACAGGTCTGGCTGCAGGCCCAGAGGCTGCCCTCCCTGTTGGGCAGTGGGGCTCTGGGCTGCTGGGGGCAGACCAAAGCTAAGGCCTGGCTCTTGCTGCTGGGTTTCACAGGGCTCGTCTTCACGGCAGAGTTAGCTCGAGTTACCCCACTGGAGCCAGCCTGGCTCGAGCGAGGACAGCCACACTGTGAAATAACGCTGGAGTGCCGCAGAGCGATGGCATTAGCCGAGCAATGGCATCAGCAGCTGAGGAGTTGTGCTAGCTGGAGCCTGCCGCTGCATCCTCATTCCGTTACTAGCTTGAACATCAGCAGCTCCAAGCTCCTGCCACCGCACAGCGAGCAGCAGCTGAAAGCACCACTTAGCTCCAGACAGAGATTTTTGTGTGTAGTCAGGAGTCAGGAAAGGGGCAACAGCTGAGCTATACCTCAAGCTAACACTGCAGAAAGCCAAGGCCATACTGTGAAAATGATTGAATTGCTCATTACAAGCTCTCTGTGCCTTGACATGAACACATGCATGCACACAGCTTGTTATAGCCACCCCGCTTATGGAAACTGTGACCTTCCGTCACAAGAACACATGGATAGAAACTGGCCATCAACAAGTTTAGGCTTGAAATTGGAGGAAAGTTTCTAACTATCAGAGAAGTGAGGTTCTGGAGCAGCCTTCCAAGCAGAGCACTGGGGGGAAAAACCCTAACTGGCTTCAAGACTGAGTGAGATAAAAGTACGGAGGGGCTGGTGATGGGATACTGGATGGGGAGGGCTCTGAATTACTACAGAGAATTCTTTCCCAGGGGACTGGCTGCTGGGTCTTGCCCACATGCTCAAGGTCTAACTGATCACCAGATTTGGGGTTGGGAAAGAATTTCCCCCAGGTCAGATTGGCAGAGACCCTGGGGGTTTTCACGTTACTCTACAGCCTGGGTCCTGGGGCACTTGCAGGTTTAAACTAATGTAAATGGTGAATTCTCTGTAATTTGAAAGCTTTAGACCATGATTTGAGGACTTCAGTAATTCAGCCAGAGATTAGGGGTCTATTACAGGAGAGGGTGGGCGAGGTTTTGTGTCCTTCTGACCTTCAGGTCAATGAGTCTCTGGACAGACCGTCAGGCGGTGTAGATTGGTGTAAGACATTGAAGTGCAGGGAGCTCAACTGCTGCACACCAGCTGAGGATCTGGCCCATAATACATTTTTTCCTTCTGCAATAAGGAGCATACGCCACCCCAACCTCTTTGGATACCAAGAGTCCCCTGGCAGTGGACTTCATCTGGTGCCACTGTGCAGGGTTGGGGAGGAGCAGGGGCAAGATCTGGGGGTGTGATGCAAGGCATGAGCATCCCGGAGGGGCAGGATTGCTCTGCCCCCCTGGGGCTCCGTGCACTTTGTGAGGGAGGGACACAGGCCAGGTGGTACAGGGACAGGCATCTCTCAGGGTTTGCTGTGTCTGATGTTTTGAACCGGTGTACAGGTCAGAATGATTAGCTGCTCCTCCCAGCTTTGCCAGGCTGGGAGAGGCTCTGTTATTCCTTGGGCGGAATGTACTGGAGAGGGACAGAGAGATGTTATCCATCAAGCCTGCGATTATCCAACTGTTCATGGTACCCACAGAATTTCATTGCAAACATCTGATTGCGTCTAATGTGCAGGGCGTGGAACTGCTGCCTGGTCTAGTCCTTTTGCCAAGATTCTGCTCTACTCCACGCTGATTAGGACTCAACTGGAGTATCGTGGCCAGTTCTGGGCATCGCATTTCAGGAAAGATGTGGACAAATTGGGGAAGTCCAGAGAAGAGCAACAAAAATGATCTAGGGAACATGTCTAGGGTACATGACCTATGAGGGGAGACTGAAAAACTGGGTTTGTTTAGTCTGGAGAAGAGAAGACTGAGGGGGGACATGATCATAGTTTTCAAGTACATAAATGTGGTTACAAAGAGGAGGGAGAAAAATTGTTCTCCTTAACCTCTGAGGATAGGACAAGAGGCAATGGGCTTAAATTGCAGCAAGGGAGGTTTAGGTTGGACATTAGGAAAAACTTCCTAACTGTCAGGGTGGTTGAGCACTGGAATAAATTGCCTAAGGAGGCTGTGGAATCTCCATCATTGGAGATGTTTATGAGCAGGTTAGACAGACAGCTGTTAGGGATGGTCTAGATAATACTTAGTCCTGCCATGAGTGCAGGGGACTAGTCTAGATGACCTCTTGAGGTCCCTTCCAGTCCTACGATTCTGAGATTATTTCTCCTTCCCATGACAAGCTGGTTTTTCACACACACACCTGCCGCTCATCATTCACTTACCCTCTTTCCCTGCTAGTCATTTCCTGTCCCCGCCATGCTGCCATTGCCTATTAACAATCCAGTGAAATCAATGGACTGAAGGGTGAGCCTAGCACATTTGCCAGCAACCCGGGAAGAGATTGAGCTGCATAGCAGGAGTTCTCCTGTGGCTGTATCTGAACTGTTGCACCGGGCAGAAGGAGCAGCATTGTACCTGGAAGACTGATCATGGCAGTAGGGTTTTTTTAGCCAACCGTGCTTGGAACATTGAGCAGCAGTCCAGGGATGTGTCCGACCCCTGGCCGTCACTGGAAACAATGCTAAGATCCAGCGAAACCCCTTCTGGAATGGTCATTCACAAAGCATATGCGACTGGGCAGACAGCTGCTCTACTTAAGCCGAATGCGTCGGAGGTCTTAAGCGCTCACTGAGCAAGATTGCAACCCAGAAACTCTTTGCTGTTGTGTGCCATCATGATCCAGCAAGCTACCAGCCAAAATGGTCACTGCTAAGAAAAGGCTGCCTCTTTAGCCAGTGATTTAATTAATTCCTTGTCCATTTCCGTCAGCAAATAGGACGACTCCTATTCCTACATCCAGTGCGGGAGGTCTAGGTTGGATATTAGGAAACACTATTTCACTAGGAGGGTGGTGAAGCACTGGAATGGGTTCCCTAGGGAGGTGGTGGAATCTCCGTCCTTAGAGGTTTTGAAAGCCGGGCTTGACAAAGCCCTGGCTGGAATGATTTAGTTGGGGTTCGTCCTGCTTTGAGCAAGGGGTTGGACTAGATGACCTCCTGAGGTCCCATCCAACCCTAATCTTCTATGATTCTGTGATCCCTACCACACCTCAGGTAGGTTTGGCTTTTGAGACATGACCCTTAGCCCCATGGAGCAGAGCTTCTGAAGTGATTCTCTTTCCCCTACTTTCGAAGCCTGTTGAGAAATTGGTTTGGGCCTGGATCCCATTCTAAAAAAAAAAAGTGTGTGTGTGTGTGGGGGGGGGGGTGGCTCGCACTTCCACAGAGACATGGGTTAATATCGGCAAAGAGTTCCAGCAGCCATCCCCTCTTCCTGACACCTGCGTCGGAGCTGCTCCCCAGTGCATGCTGCAACCAGCCCCAAGAACGAGGTGCTACCTGAAGGACCCACTTTTCAGACATCTCCATGCATTATCAGGGGGCACATCTGTCTGTACTGTACCTAATGCTGGGGTGGGGGGCTGGGAGCAGGGGGAAAGGAGACTGGGCTGGGGGACGAGGGCATACCCTGGATTTATTAAACTCCTGCTCCTATAAACACATTATTTTAAAACCATCAGAATCGGGCAGTGGCTCAGCTTCCCTCCAAGCAGCCCTTCCTCCCGCTTCCTATAGCCATTTTAGTTCTCCTCCTGCTGAGGAAGTGGTGGGGTGGGGCGAGGACGGCTCTGACAGAGGCTGGTTTCTGCTGGACGTCAGGCCTGCACCATCCTTTGGGGAATGAGCCCTTTCCCCTGCGCAGCACGGTGCGTACCACTAGGGTGTGCTCACATGTCCCCGGAAGCCTTTAACGGATGTACTTTTAAATACTCCCCCCCTTGACTCCAATCTCTGATATGGCTCCAGTGGGCATCTGCTGCTTGGCTCCGCTCTCTCCTTGGCACCGTCCATGCCCCTGCTGTACAGCCGGGTCTGCGAATTTCCCCATCAGCACCTCCCTCAAGTGCAGCAGAGCACTGCCTCCCTCGCTGCTGAAATCTCCACGCAGACCTTCATCTCCTTGCACCTTGGCCAATGGAAGTCCCTTCTCTAGAGACTCCAGCATGGGCCAAAGGCTGGTGCCCACCTTCTCAGATCTACAAGGGAGCCCGAGATTCATCCTGCCCCCAAACACACCAAATGATCCCCACCCCATAGAATTGCTCCAGCCCACATCCTGCGTATCCTCCTTCTCTCCACTTCCGCTCCTGCCTGCTCTGTGTTATTTTAATGGTCTCCCCTCAAAACAGCAGCTTTCCTCTGCTTTCTCCACTTAACTCTGCTTGGAGCTGTGCTCTCTTAGGCCGGTTGCAGGTGGAGGTCCCCAGTCCCTTTGGTCTGTAGCACTGAGCTGCACTAAAGAGAGGAAAGTGTCTCTTGTCCTGATCAGCAGGGTGGGATGGTAGGAGAAACCAGCCACCGCTAGTCAGAAGGGAACGGCTGATTTGCCTAAAGAGCCAGCCCAGCCGGAATTCCTGTCTGGAGCTGGATGCGGTGACTCATAAAAGCGAGTGACTAATGAACTGTTTACGAGCGGAAGTTCCTTTTTGTTTACCCTGCAGAGAAGCTGTGAATGTCCTGCTCACCACACCCACCCTAGACTTTCACACAATATACAGCAGCTGTGGGAGAGGACAGACCAAAGCTTTCTGAGCCTGCAGGGCCCTTTGATGCGGGTTGGGGAGCATCCACTGAAAGGCAAAGCCACCTCAAAGGTAACCAT
Organism: Dermochelys coriacea; assembly: GCF_009764565.3. Classification (NCBI taxonomy): domain Eukaryota; kingdom Metazoa; phylum Chordata; order Testudines; family Dermochelyidae; genus Dermochelys; species Dermochelys coriacea. The sequence continues at coordinate 3,957,427 of NC_050078.2, forward strand.
ATCGAGACTCTGTGCAAGGGACACTCATTGGCTGTCCATCAAAGGGCTGCCTCTACACACACGTGTGCCTTGTGAATATGCTGAAGCAGCCTGTGATGGGCACCTGCATGTACCGGGATTGGTCAGGTCCCAACAGGAAGCTGGGCAAGATGCAAAACACACAATGTCCTTCAGAGCAAAATTTCCACCCGTGAGACAGAGAAGGTAGATTGGGACTTTCTGTTCACCCTCTCCCAGGAATGTGGGACTCGTCAGTGAAACTGAACGGTGGTAAGTTGAAATACTGACCAAAGGAAATACCTTTTTCACACAATTAGACATAGATGCCAAAGCCAGAAAGGACCACAGAGATCATCCAGTCCGACCTCTTGCTTAACTCAGGCCCTATACCCACCCTCAAAATAATTCCTGTTTGAACGTGGGCATATTTTTTTAGAAAAACATCCCATCTTGACTTATTTCAGAGTAGCAGCCGTGTTAGTCTGTATTCACAAAAAGAAAAGGAGTACTTGTGGCACCTTAGAAACTAACAAATTTATTTGAGCATAAGCTTTCGTGGCCACTGAATGCATCTGATGAAGTGAGCTGTAGCTCACGAAAGCTTATGCTCAAATAAATTTGTTAGTCTCTAAGGTGCCACAAGTACTCCTTTTCATCTTGATTTAAAAATTCCCAGTGATGGAGAATCTACCTAGGAGGTTGTTCAAGTGGATAATTACCCTGACTGTTAAAAATGTGCCCCTTATTTCTGGTCTGAATTTGTCTAGCTTCAACTTCCAGCCATTGTGTTGTTGTTGTTATTATTATTTGTATTACCTCAGTCACAAACCAGGCCTCCATTGGGCTAGGTGCTGACAATCTGTTACATCTTTGTCTGCTAAACCAAAGAGCCCTCTCTTATCGGATCAGCCTGTGGAACTTATTGCCAGAAGATACCAATAAGGTGAAGAGCTCAGCAGGATTCAAATATGACAATGGTGCTTTCAGAATTCTTAAATCCAATAGTTCCTCCCAGGGTGCTGTTTCTGTGCAATCAGCACCCTGGAAGAAGGTGCAATCAAAATGTGCACTAACACGAGAGTCAGAGGTGCAATATTTGATTTTTTAACTTTGAAAAGAGAATTTGAAGTCTAGCCGGATGGGAGGAAAACATTTCTAACCAGTTTTGGCAAATCTGAGGATTTCAACATCTTCTGGCAAGATTCTGCTGGAACTTTTAGGGGAATTTCACTATCATTTGGCAAAAATAAAATGTAACCAACGATAACAAAGAAAATGAGAAGGTTTCTGGAGGAAGTTTAAGTGGAATGCATGCTTGGCAAAACAAGAGGTTGGCTGTAAAGATTCCGGTTTCTGTTTTAGCCTTGCAAGAATTGGTGAGAATGAGGTCCCATCCTGAGAGATTCTGGAATTGATCTGGCCTCTTGCACAATCAGCAAATGCATTTGCAAAAACATTTCCCTTCTTTCTAGTATTTAAAGTGACAGCTAAACTTACACCCTCTATTTCCTGCAATCAAAGGTTTGCACAGGTCTTTTTCACACTTGAGATTGGTGCATGCAAAAATTGCAATTGCGCATACTGCATTTGTCCAGGCAAATTAGTTAGTGTAGGGTGTAATTAAATGTCTAATTACCCAATTTGCATGTGCAAATACACACACATGCAAATCTGGGAGTTTGCATGTGCAAAAGATTTAGGGCCAGTCTCTCCAAAGGCTTAAGAGGGGGAGAAGGGCATCAGTGAAATCTGTTGCTGCCACATAACCATCAGTTTGTGTTTTTCGCAGCTTGATGACCTCGGCTCAGTTGCCATCATTAGAAGCATCTGTTGCCCCGTTCTTCCTGTCAATGCACATCCAGGAAGAGAAAATGCTGCATGATCCAAATATTAGAATATGTAGGGTGCATATGTCTCTTCAGGCAGTGCACCTCAGAAGGATCCAACACATAACACATTAGAACCTTGGCAAGGTGGGACACAAAATGGAACATTGCATGTTGTTGTCAACACATCTTTGGCAACTGACTGATAGGAATGTGGCTATTGGAGACAAGGCACAATTTGGTTATGAATTTGGACACACCAATGTGCAGATCTGGGCTATTTGTTCCTCCAGTTACAAACAGATGGTCCAAGGACAAATTCCAGGCCAGGATACAGGCTCTGATTTGCATGGGTGATGAGCTGTGGCCACACAAATGCAGACACTCCGCATGGGGATAAAACCTGGCACCCTCAGCAACAAACACACATGTGCATATCATAGACACTAAAGAAGTCACTCTATTAGCTGTAAGTAGCAGACTGTGATCCTCTCCAAGGCTGGCCACTAGAGAGAGACACTTCAATGAACTGTAAATTAAAATGCATTGAGCAGGGGGTTGGACTAGATGACCTCCCGAGGTCCCTTCCAGCCCTGATATTCTATGATTCTATGATCACCACAGGTTGACGTATTTGGGATTTATCTAGCTGTGATCCAGGCAAATCAAGGATGGTGGTGTGACACTACGCCCCAGATTCTTCATAGAGATATGCTTATGATAGGAATATAGCATAACTAAGATGTATTTTATGCAAGATGGGTCATGTGAGATATCTTTGGAAAGGTTATGATTTACTGAATGAGATTATCCTATTTGTATGCATGTATCATTTCTATATCTGAAGTTAAGAATATTGACTATGTATAAATTACAAAAGTGTTTTCACCTGGGGAACACCCACCAGACAGAATGCAATCAGTCTGGGCTGGGCTGTTAGGGAGAACAATAGGATTTGGAAGATGCTAATCTCCCACCTTCCTGAGAAGCTCCCTGGGATGCTACAAACAATCTTTGACTCATGGCTGCTTTGACACTGCAGGGTCATGTGATCTTGTCACCTGGTACTGGACTCCCTCATAGAATACCAGTATTTTCCCACTGAGATGGGGGGGGGTCACACTGAAACACAAAAGATTCCCACCATATGTAAATCCTATTTTAGGCAGGGAAGTAAATCCTATTTAAGGCAGCGAACGCTGGTGGAGCTGAACTGGTGGCAGCAGTGGTAGGAAAATCCATCACTTGAAGCCTTTAAATCAAGATGGGATGTCTGCCTCAAAGATCTACTTTAGTTCAGGCAGAAGTTGTGGGTTTGCACCGGGAACTACTAGGCCAGGTGATCATTATGGTTCCTTCTGGCCTTAAAATCTATGGATCTATAAAAATCCTAGTGTAGATAAGGCTCCTACAGCTGACCTCTGAAACTGTCCCTTATTACTAGGGTTTATATGATGGTAGAGCTTAGCAGCCCCAGCTGCAATCAGGGTCACTTTGCACTAGGCGCTGTACACACACACGGTCCCTGTCTCAGAGAGGACAGGGCAAATACTTGGGACAATACCTTTGGTATTTCAAACTTGCAGAGAGCATTGAAACACCCCTTCCAGGGATAGCATGTGGCTAACTGAGGTTGTAATTCCCATTTTATGTTCACAGAATACCATCATTATCATTACAATATACTCCCCGTTGTCCGAATAGCAGGGGGACACGGATTGTATTTGGATAATCGGGAGTTCGGATAATGGAGTGGGCAGGAGTTGTGAAGCCATTCTGGAATGGGATGCCCTCCCGCGACACCGGGGTCTTGTCCTCCACCTCGCAATCCTGGCCAATTGTCTCTGCTCTGATAGCCAGTGTAGCCCACAGGGCTAGCTTGCCTTTCTTATATTCTGCCCTTATTATATTCAGCACTAATGCAAGGAACTTACAGGCCTGTATCCTGTAAGACATTGGCTTCCGCAGTTAGCATAAGACTTGAGGCCTATGAACTCTGGCACAGATAAATCACTCCTAAGTTTGGGGAACTGGAAATAGAGTGTGTAAGAGGGAATTTTGTCCATATTGACCCCAGCCAACCACAGGAACATGAGTTAATGCCGGTTTTTGCATAGAACATCCACAAATGTCTGACCCCAAGAGTGCCATGGCAACGAGTTGACGTACATGATGAGTCGAAATCATCAATATACTGGCCTATAGGAGAAGGACACCCCAACATTATTAAAGTGAGTACATACAAATAAGAAAAAGGGGAGAAACCCCTACTCAATGTGCATTAGACATAGAGGCGTCAGCATAATGTATTATGAAAGCTGGATCCCAGCCTGCGTGCGGGAGGAGAGAGAGGTGTAGCCCTTGGGAAGCGCCAGGATGAGGGCCAATGGTGATGAGGAGGCAGGTGATGGTGATGAGGAATATGATGGCTGACATTTCAGGTTGTTCTGCAAGGGATGGTGTGAGTATATGGATGTGCAGATGGACATTCTGCACTATCTCTATTTACCTGACTGAGTTGGAGGGTTTGTGATTTTGCTAAATGTATTAATAAATTATTTTAAATATTGTAAACTACGTGTGAGTGTTGCAACTGTGCACATCGGGATTCCCAGCTATACAGTAATTTTAATAATACCGGACCTGATCTTGGGACAAGAACCTGTCAACCCTTAAAGTGACAACTGGGGATTCTTACGCAATCAATATACTTAATATATAGTCTAGAGAACAGGCTACACCAGACCTCTGCATTACCTGAAACCCTTCCTTGTCCCCCAGCAGGAGAGACATGCTGAAGGGGGCATGTATCAGGTGTCTCATGCTGAGGGACAAGGAAGGGATGTGGATAATGTGTGGGTTCGGATAACAGCGTTTTGGATAAATGGGAGTATACTGTATTTGTATTACCATAGAATCATAGAATCATAGATGATTAGGGTTGGAAGAGACCTCAGGAGGTCATCTAGTCCAACGCTCTGCTCAAAGCAGGACCAACCTCAACTAGGAGCACCAAGGAGCCCTAGTCATGGACCAGAACCCATTGTCCTAGGTGCTATACAAACACAGCATAAAGCTGATCCTCTACAGGATGGATTTTATATGCTGGCCTCAGCAGCGTTATCAAAGATCAGGGAGTCACATTCTCCAAAAGCATCATATTGTCCAACAGGACCTGACACGTGCTGGCAATGAACAGCCTCTGAAAGCAACGATGCCTCAGGAAGTTAACAGAAACCTCCTTTTGTGATTTTTCCACAGCCCAGAGTCCATTCACCATGCAGTGGGACATCAGCTCAACAGGCCCGACTAGAGGATTTCTCTTACGGGAAAGCAGTTCACCAGCTGTCAATAATGTTTTGCAGCCTAGGGAAAAATAGCTGCGGGGATTGACAAATGTGTTGAGGATGAAAACAGCCCTTGTCTGAACTCCATGATCCCTGACATGGGCATGGAGCTCTGATAGCAGTGGTGTTTGGGAGAAAGGTTGCTCATTCCCATCCCCACAGCGAGCCACTGACTCTTGTTTAAAAGTAGGATGAAAGCCCTGGAATCTGGAGTGACTGATGCAAAGTGATTAAGAAGCTCATGCGACACATGAAAGGGAAGAGAGAGGAACCATCTACTTCCTTAGATGGCAGGGCTGGAGCTTCTAAGCACTAGAGAAATATAAATAATCATTCAAATTATAAACGATGGAGGGGGGGAGAGGTTTCCTTCAGCAAAAGCTAAAGGAGGAGAAGAGACTCAGGGTGAATTCCAAACAGTTTGGGGTGTGGTCAAAGTCAGTGGCAAAGTTCCCACTGATTTAAGTGATGCAGGATCAAGGCCTGCATCAAGAATTTGGGTCAATGGGTGTGATGGTATATTTACTTCAGCCACTAGATGTCTCTGTACAGACTTCCAGGCAGAGTGTGGTCCCTACTAACCGAAAGACAAAGCTGGAACTCAAGTTGTGAGGAAGGCTGTTTGTTTTCTTTAATAAACACCTCTTGCTTGATTCCATGTATCATGGCAATGGGGGACGATCCATCAGCTTCTCTTCACAGCTTCTCTCTGGTTGCTGCAGAGTGTGATCAGCAGATGCACACTGTTTTCCTTTGAGCATGACACACCCAGCTGGGAGTCAGGAAGACTCAATTTGAATCCCAGTCCTGCCACTAACTTGATTTGTTGCCCCTGAGCAAGATATTTCACCTCTCTGTGCCTCAGTTTCCCCAGCTGTAAAATGGGAATTACACCTACCTCACCGACTGTTCAGGAGATTAATAAGCTGCCATTTATGTGCTTTCAACATGTAGGTTATAGAAGCTAAAAATGTAAAAGGCCTGTTAGACCATCCAGCCCATTACCTTCCAGTGGCAGGAATACAGTAGGGTACTTCCTCATTCCCAGCCTTCATCTATGCAAGCGCCATCTCCCTACCCACTTGGGTCCTTGATTTTCCTGCTGAGAATCAGAACAAGAGTAGCAATTACTGACAGATGGGGAAGTGAGTCTGTGAACTGGGAATTGGTGAGCTGCGTTCTCAAAGGCCACCAAACCAACCATCGGATTCAGAAAGCAATTGTGGCAGCATTCCACAGTCCCAGATCGTTATCCGGGAGGCGGGACAGCAACAAAAGCTGGGATTTGGCTCAGAAAAGGAAAAACAAAAGATCTGGAAATAAAAGCGTAAAAACAGCCCCGGCTAGAAATGGAAGAGAGAGGAACACTAATACTAGTGAGCCGGGGAAGAATACGCTCCGATTATTTCTCTTAAACACCTTCCTCTTTGAAAAGTTAATAACAGTGTAATCAATACACGGGGGATAATAACTGGGTGTACACAAAAGAAGGTTACGAGGGGGTTTTACATTCAATAGTCAATGGGACCCACATGGTTTTGTGGTTAGAAAAAGAAGCAAAAAAGGACCCCAGCTTTTAAATCCTGTACAAGGCGCTGACTCCCAAACTGTGATCACGAGGCAGTCTCTTGACTTTGGAGTCCTGATGCCACAGTCCAATCCAGCTGGAAAGTCGGGTACTAATGCAAAGCAGGAACCTCGGGGGAAACCAAACCCTCCAGTGGAGCGGAGCTTTTCTCAGTTACGAAAGATGAAAGCAGCAGCAAAATCCAACACGAGATTATTATTTTCAATCATTGTACAAAATGATCGCTCCACTTCAAAGGCAGCAGACCAGCTTGGTGGGACCACCTGGGGGGGAGGCAAGATTGTTACAGTGTCAGAGCCTGATTCAGCCTGATTTTAAGCCAGGTTACCTCCTGGGAGTTCAACAAAATTCCCTTCCTTGCTCACTCCACTGGGGTGGTCTCTTTAAGATGAAAGGCCTGGCTTGCAACAGTAACAGTGCTAAATGCAGCTCAGCTTGTTGTGTAATGTTGTTGTATGGAGCATTAAGCAGCTGCTGTGTTCTACCCCAGAGGTAGCCACAGTTCAGCAGTGGCTGATGTGAAATCCTCCACCATGACCATTGCTGCATTAAGCCCCATGGATTCCCTTGTGGAACTGCATGCAGTATAGTCAATGCCACCGCAGAATGCATCCCTACTGCAATATGTACCTCACCCAGCGTTAGTCCTTGAGCTGCAACTGTGTGGCAGAGTACAATGAGGAAGCTTTAAAAAGCCAAACGAAGCCATCAAACAGCTCCGTGAAGAAAGACATCCAGATACAAGTTAGCCTCCTCCTGGCTAGAAACACATCGCCCAGCAGTAGAGGGCAGAGATCCCATTTGTGACCTCATCCCCAGCTTCTCACAGCCCATGCTCAAAAGCAAAACATTTATCCCACAAAAAGTAAAGAGACCAGAGAAGCCAGTTAAACAGCAGTGCTGAGCAAATGCATTTCTGAGCTCACGCAATGATGCACCAATCAAATGTCCCAATTCTAATGTTTATACCAGATTTTTCTGGACTCGTTTTAAAGATAATACAGAAGAAGGAAATAAATGTCCACAGTGCTGAAGTCAGTGGGACTTATTCTCCTGAACGCCTATTGAACGCCTTTTGAAAATGGGACTTGTTTATTGCTTGTATTATCATATAAGGAGCCCTAGTCATGTGCTAGGTGCTGTACAAACACAGAACAAAAAGGCAATTTCTAACCCAGAGGTCTTACAATCTAAGTATAAGACAAATGATGGTTATAGACAAAGATGGAAGCACAAGGATATAATCAGATGCTTTTGGCCAGCATGAGAGGGGAGGGGTCTCAGCATACCAGTAGCCAGTGTACTTCTCCCACGACCCTTTATCTACACTGGGGATTTTCCATATGTGAGCCCAGAGCTACACTGGTCTAACCCCCGAGAATAGGCAGGCAAAGCTGCTATAAACTCCCTTTGCACCCAGGCTGCTCACCCCAGTTTCAAGTAAGGAGTAAATTGCACTTATGCAAATTGCCGCTGATAGCTGATTCTCTGGTCTATGCTAGGCGTTTGGGCTGGTACAGCTACACCAGTGACTTATCAGTGCTGATAAGTGCAAAGTAAGGCACATTGGAAAAAATAATCTCAACTCTGCATGAAAAATGATGGGGTCTAAATGAGCTATTACCACTCAGGAAAGCTGGGTGTCATCATGGATAGTTCTCTGAAAACGTCTGTTCAGTGTGCAGTGGCTGTCAAAAAAAGCAAACAGAATGTTAGGAGCCATTGGGAAAGGAATAGATAATAAAACAGTAACTATCATAATGCTGCTGTATAAATCCATGGCACTCCCACACCTTGAATTCTACGTGAAGTTCTGGTCACTCCATCTCAAAAAAGATATATCAAATTGAAAGAGGCACAAAGAAGGGCAATGAAAATGAGCTGGAGCAGCTTCCATACCAGGAGAGATTAAAAAGGCTTGGGACTATTCAGCTTGGAAAAGAGACGACGGGGGGGGGGGGGGGGGGGGGGTATGATAGAGGTCTAAGAAATCATGAACGGTGCGGAGAAAGTGAATAAGGAAGTGTTATTTATCCCTTCACATAACCCAAGAGCCAGAGGTCAGCTGGTGAAATTAACAGGCAGCAGGTTTAAAACAAACCAAAGGAAGTACTTTTTCAAACTATGCACAATCAAGCTGTGGAACTCCTTGCCAGGGGATGTTGTGAAGGCCAAAAGTGTAACTGGATTCAAAAAAGAATGAGATAAGTTCATAGAGGACTGGTCCATCAATGGCTAATAGCCAAGATGGTCAGGGATGTAACCCCATGCTCTGGGTGTCCTTAAACTTCCAACTGCCAGAATCTGAGACTGGCAAACAGGGCCTTGATGACTTGATAAATTGCCCTGTTCTGTTCATTCCCTCTGATACATCTGGTGCTGGCCACTATCGGAAGAAAGCATACTGGACTAGCTGGGCCATTTGTTTGATCCTGAAAGTCATTCTTATGTTCTTATGTCCCTGGGGGCTGAAATCCCTCAGTGGGGATTGAAACAAGGTTTACATTTTCTGGATTGTGTCATGTCCTGCAGCAGGTCCTTTTCCCCAGCCCTTCTGAGGTGCGATACAGCCCAGAGGGAAATGTGTCCTGCAGCCACCTACCCAGGACCTGGAGAAAGAGAGCAATAAACAATAGCTGGGCCTTGAGCTGACTTGTTTTACACAAATGCTACCATCTCCAACCCGCCCAGGCATGCCACCCAACCATACTACCTGTGCCCCTTGCTCACTGCTGTGCCTTGCACCGAACCAGGCTGTGTCTTCTGCAGCTGGCGATACACAGAAGAGATTGCTAGAAATAAAGAGAGAGAGAGAGCAGCCTGGTTTTCATAATGTAGGTTAAATGCTGGGGGTGAAGGCTCCAAAGTGGCAGAGTCCTGCTGGTTCGGGGAGAAGAGAAACGGAGGGCAATGGGACAAAAACCAATAAGGGCTTCTAGTCTTTGGCAGTGAGTAGGGAAGATGGGGGATGGATAATGGCAAGTTCTGGCCCTCTCTGAACAGGCTGGTGTGTATGTGTCTGTGGCCCCATTACTGTAAGTGAGGCAGGAGTGAATCATTATCCCTACCACCCTAGAGGGGAAACTGAGGCACAGAGAGATTAAGTGACTAGCCCAGGTCAGACCAGGAGTCTGTGGCAGAGCTAGGAACTCAGGGAAGGCGGTGAATGGGGGGAGGGAGGAGTAGGCAGGGGAGCGAGGTGAGCTACCGGGTACATCTACGTTTGAGCTGAGCGGCTTGATTTCCAGCTCGCGTAGATGTACCTGTGCTAGCAATTCTGGAGCTAGCACCTAATCGGAACAGTGTGTCCGTGGCAGCATGGGCAGCGGCTCAGGTTAGCTGCAATCCCACCCGATTAGCTGTGTACAAACCGAGGCGGCCAGCCCAAGTTGCCGGCTGTGCCACCACGCATCCACCGCTATCGCTAAGCCCTACCACAGGCAGAGCCAGCGCGGGTACGTCGACGCAAGCTGGCAATCGCACCACCCAGCTCAAATGCAGATGTATGGGGTGGGGTGAGGTGGGGCGGCGGCAGCCATTTCCAGGCTGGCAAGAGGAGTCCTAATGGTTCCTACTGGCTCCCTGGCCCCTCTGGATCCTCCTTTCACTTGGTGAGTTTACACTGGAGCAGAGCCCACTCCAGTATTTCCATTGCAGAAGCGCTAGCCCCCTCTGCCCTCCTGCTTCTGCCATGGCTGCAGGAATGTAGCTGGGTCTCCTGAGTGCCAGTCTAGTGCCTTAGCCACAATACTCTCCATCTGCTCACACGGGCATGTGCCACCACGGCCCTCGCCTGAATGGACTCAGAGCTTCCGCAGGTTCCAGGCCAATGGCGCAAGAGGGACCTTCATTCTGTCCCTGCTCTCGCTGGGACATTCTTCATGGCCACAGAGACAGCCATGAAGGCTTCATAAAGGCTTCTAGTCTAGGACCTGATTCTTTCCTCCCTTACCAGGGTTGTACAGCAGTGTAACTCCACTCATTTCAGAGGCATCACCTTGATTTAGGCCCAGTGTTAGGCCAAAATCAGGCTATTCATCATCCAAAGTAGTATATGGATAGGCAAGTGACTGTACTTTGGTGACAGCTCCAGACAAGACCCAGGTGGCAATTTAAGATAGCCATTGCCTCATTATTACCTCTTTCATAGCCTGTTCCAATGCCCACCGAAGTCAATGAGAGTCTTTTCCAGCATGTTTTGTCGTTTTAATATGTTATTCTAACAAATGATGAACCAGAATCTGGGAGAGATGATGGCCAAAAACTACCCATGTGTCATAAGTAGAAGCTACCAAAAACAAGGCTTTGTTTGGCAACCTTGTGTCATTAACCTTTGGGGAAAATATAAGGCAGTTGTGAATATTTAGAGATACAATAGAATTGATTAGGTAATTTGTTTCAAATAAACAATCTCATTAATTCAGCCCTTGTTTTCTGTTCACGAAAGTATCCCAACTCTGGCACATGTATTCTTTATTCACCAGTATTTGAGGAATAGTTTTTACGTCTGTCTACCTATTTACCTATATATCTTTCTAGGACAGTGATTCCATACAGAGACCTTCTGGATTCCCCCTTCCATCTAGATGGGATCTAGGAAAAGGGAAGGGCAAGGTGTCATGACCTTCCTCGGGGAGGAGGGTAATGACCCTCAGGTTGAGAACTCATGATCTAGGCTTTTTTATTGCATTTACGACCATGATTATTATTGTTATTATTATTATTAAGAAGAAGAAGAAGAATATTGTATCTGAGTGTCTTTTGGGCCTACAGTTCATCTGTGAATGTTCACTTCATCTAGTCACTTCTTGTGGAGTTTGGCTAGACACCTGCACCACACAGTGTTGTTTCTCCTGCTTGATTAGATGACTGCAACATTTCAACAGGATCACTAGGAATAAAGAATGGTGAATAGCATAGACTCTTATGGGCATGTGAATAGAGCAACTTCTGTGAAGAGCAACTGTTCCCTCAACACTTGTGAGCACACAAAGCCATCTGTGCAAACACAAGCAATGAAAGCAGAGAGGACTGCAGGCACCTGAACCGAAGAGCCAGGCTGAGTTCAGACAAATGTTTGTGAGCTCTTGTTTTGCAGGATTTGATTAGTAAACTACAAGACTCGGGATTGGGGTAAGAAGTCATCTGCCTTCAATGTCTCTGACTCCACTATCAGTCTCCTTAGCTCCGATTTTAGCTGAGTCCTCAAGGCCAGAAATCTTGCCACCATCCTTGACTTTGATTTTTTTTCTTTTCCTCCCCATCTCCCTTGTCTGGAAGTCACTTATCACCACCTCAGGGAAGTGGCCAGAGTTGACTCTTGCCTTGCCTTTCACTCGGCTGAAATAGTTGTCCATGACAGACAGTCATCAAAACCCATATCAGTGACTGCAAAGCCCTCTTTTAAGGTCTTCATAAATATTTTCCCCCAAATTTCCAGGGGTCCAGAGTATTACTTGGAACTGGATAGGAGGACATCAGTGAAGACCATGCAAGTCAGGGGTGATATGTTCCTGGTTCCTGAAGTGAAGGGGCAATCTGGGCACAGCAACATCTGCTTCTGACCAAGACTGATGATTACTCATGCATGAGGGTGCAAATAAAAAGTCTCCTTATGCCTTCTTGTCCCCTTCTCAAAGCTCCATCAATCCGGCCACTGCCCATCCCCAAATACACCATGCTGACTGTGTGCCTCTTCTCTACTCATTTCTCCAAACCATAAACCAATCAAGTTAGCCTAATAATGTTTTTTCTTTATAAATCCCTCACTGCGGCTCATTGCTCATAGTTTTGCAACCCACTAGGATATTTAATGACATTTTTCTGCTAGTGTTTAGTCCTTTATCTTACGAGGGATAGAAATTAAACTGACCGGGCAGTAATCGTCAGGAGCTCTCTTTCCTTTGTGTGAAAAGTAGAACGGCATTCTGCTCTTCCCTGTCTTTGGGTGCCACTTCGGCTGTCTGTGGCTTTTCAGACATAATTGGTTTGTCACCGCGCGGTCAATTCACTAACTAGTTCTCAGAACACCCTGGGATGCAAACCATCCAGAGCAAATGACATGGATATGTCCCCACTTTCAAAGTATGCTCTTATCTGCCCTCAAGCGTTAGTTCTAATAGGGTCTTTGGCCCATATGCTCAAAGGTGTTTAGATACCTAACCCCTATTGAAATCAAGGGGAGTTACGCACCTGAACAACTCTGAGGATCTGGACCTGCCTTTCTTAGAAACTATTCAGTGGTGCCCTACAGATGAAAACTTCTCTGTCCCATTATAATTCCCATCCAGTTCCAGATATAGTTTGCTAGTAAAATACCCAAAGTATAACAGCATTAAGCCCCTAATTCAGGGAAACACACTTTCTGGGCTTGGAGTTCTGAAGGTGCTTTCCTGAATGAGGGTCTATAGCAGTAGGATAAGGAGAGAATTTGGTTTATAGCCTCTGTAGATTCACAACCCAAGGTGATATGGCTGCAAGATCTTACAGAAGGTGTCTCTGTCATAGGGCCTTCAATGGCATCTCTTTCCCCCAGGACTCCTCTGGTCATATTCTTCATAAAGCTCAGTACTTCGGCCTGGCTACGAGAACAGAAGCAGCAGAAACCATCTGTGCTGTATATGCAGCACCCCCACTTGCTGCATTTGCATGGAGTCCTGAACGAGACCCGGAGTCCTGCTTAGATTACACTGGCCTTACTAATATAGGAAGCTGTTTAGTCCTCAGAGCCCCATCCTGCCTTGACAACATTTTATTTTTAATCTTATGTTTGGTTTGCCCTTGAGTTAAAAAAGAGCTAGAATTCCAAGGAACATTGAAGATAAAGCTGGCTGTGCTCTGGGTAGCCGGCTTTACACAGCTTTATAGGGTCCCATCCAGCCTCTCTGTTTCTGGTCTCCAGGGCCATTCTGCCCCTTTCTCTGACTTCCCAAAAAAACTCCTCACCCCCTGCCAAAGGTTATGTCTAAGAAAGACCCCTGGCACTATAGTCGTTAGCACCTGTAGCTCATTGTAATGTGTGTTACTAATTCCTGGCACAGTAATGCAATGGTCATGGTAATGTATACTACCTATACAGTGCTGTTGGGGTGCCCAACCAATGTCCTGCAGGCCCGTCCACAGCACACCAAAGCATTTCATAAGGCCTGCGGCCTGCTTTAATACAATATACTAACAGCCAATTCATTCATGGGTTATGTGTTCTTTTTTGTTTTTCTCTATTTTCTGTAACATGTTATGCTCTGATTTCTTTATTTCCTTTTAAACAGGCAAAACTGTACATAGAAACAACCTATCTAAATACATATGAAACAAGCTGCACTTAAAATATAAATCAATACAGGTGACTTTAAATCTTATTAAAATATGTAAAATCTGTTTGGCCCACACAAGATTGTGCTTAGGTTTATATGGCCCTCTTGCATAAGAACATAAGAATGGCTATACTGGGTCAGACCAAAGGTCCATCTAGCCCATATCCTGTCTGCCAGTGCTAGGTGCCCCAGAGGGAATGAACAGAACAGGGCAATTATCAAGTGATCCATCCCCTGTCATCCATTCCCAGCTTCTGGCAAGAAGATTGGCACCACTGCAGTACTGTGTGTGTTGTCTCTATTGTCCATAATGTAAAAGGCAGAGAGACCCAAGTCTGACTGGGCCACCGGAACCAAACTCCCTTCTCAACTTGTGAGGTGAGCTGTGTAGATCAGAACTGGCGTGTATTGTCATGATTACCCTGTGTTGAAAACTGGCACTGCCATTGCGTGGGCTGGGCATGGCATGTGTCAGGCCCCATTTCTCAAAGTGATCTCTGAGCTGAAGTTTATCCTGTGAATGGTAGAAGCTATTTCAGGAGCTGTTCATCTTGAGATGCCTGCAACCAGTGTATCTAACGGCTGTTTGTGTAAACCAGGAGTTCAAGATACGTATCAATGACTGCCTATTGAACTATTAGATATAGGTACCTAGACACTGGGGACCTAAACAGGGGGTTAACTTACAATTTCATGATCACAACGAGAAGGACGTGAGTAATCACTGAGCTACTCTGAAAAACAAACTTACTAGCAACTTGGGGACTCCAGCTAGTGATGTTTGGAAATGCAAAGTCCACGTGATCCACTCATGCTGCTTTACCTTCCATCCCAGGAGGATCCGAATTTCCACCCCCTCCCATGCGTAGCAGCTGGGTCGCCATTGCCAGCGCATTCACAATCCAGGATACCCACCCAGCTGGTTTTGAGAAAAAAGCAAAACCCTTTTGCCAGGACTCACACTGGGTTTTCCTCAGGAGCAAATAACGTATCTGCCGGTTCAAAAGTGATGTGGTTTTGGAGCAGCTCTAATTTAATCTGAAGTTGGGAAATAAAATCCTCCTGACCCGGCTGTTCTATTCTCCTTGCCCTAAACAATTGTGACAGGAAACCAGTTACTATTCAGCTATAAATGGCCCTGGCATCTTGCCCCAACACACCCACCCCCATCATTAATTTCACGGTTGAATCTTGTTCTGACTGCTCCATCTCTCTGTCCTTTTTCTTTTCTTTTTTTTTTTTTGGACTCCAGGGCTGCAATAGACACACTCTTCTGATTGTTCTAATGTTACCCAGCTCTCCACCTACCAATACTTCAAATGGATAAGTGATGATTTCCAGACTCGTCGGCAAAAGGGGAAACCCTTCACCGCATCAGCACATCACGGTGCCTTGGAATTTCCAGCGCTGGACCCTAAGCAGTTGGATTGGAGACTAAAACTGAGTTTTAGACACCACATTTTTGAGGCAGATGGGTTTTGTGGGTGAAAGCTCCAACTTTCGTGCTCAGGGAACTGTTATGCTGGCTAAAGTGTGCACACAAGTGCTCGCACCTGCACCATACACAGCCCAGGATGCAGGCATCCACTTTTTCCACGGGCATATGTGTTGTTTGGGAAATTTACTCCTTAAGGTGGAATGTCACTGGACAGACGCTTTGGCCCTGCTACGGCCACTTTGCATCAGTCCAGCCTTAAACCCGGCTTAAAAGGCCACAGAAGGAGTCTCCTTGCATAGGGGGGTCATTTTATGGTGAAGATCCATGGTTGTGGTTCCTACTCTGCCCATCCCCGTCCTTGTCCCCAGCATAAAAGAGAAATATCAGGGCCTCGGGGAGTGGTCAGGGCATCCCTGCACCCAGCTGTGATTCCCAGCTGCTGGGAGGGTCCCTGTGAATGGCCACTGGCTGCCGCTGTAAAACAGAGCAGCCTAAAAACTGCTCTGCCTTCCACCAGGGACTGGGGAAGCACCTGAGAGTACATTAACTGGGGAGACAGAAAAGTGGATTCATGCCACCCCTGCAGATGGGCACCAAGAACAGACCAAGCCAAATCTGGAGGTCCTGCGGGGGCAAATCCTCAGTGGGAGCAGATTGTCATAGCTCCTTTGACCTCAGTGGGAGGTCTGTTCTGTTCTGTTCTGTTCTCCTTTGCCTCCTTCGACTGCTTGCCTATTAGATTGCAAGCGCTTTGGGGGCAGCGACTGTCTCTTTTTAGGCGTACAAACAGCACCCAGGACAATGTGGGCCATGATGTTGCTTGGGGCCTCTCTATCCTATTCTCTTACTAATAAATCACAATCGGTGGCTTTGTTGTATGTGCTTAGCTGTGGATTTTGGTGCCTAATGTTAGGCACCCACATACAACGAACCCAGAGCCAAACTGCATCAGCAACACCAAAGCCCAGCCTCTCTGGAAGGTTTATTTCAGACTTGATACACAGCCATGCAGCCACAGGGGAGGAGTTTGTAAGCTTGCCATTTTTTGCTTATGCAGAAAAAAAAAAATCAAACTCCATCAAGCCTATTTTCCCACATCAGGGAGTTTCTCCGCCACCAGGGCCTGCTCCAGCAGCTGCCTGCAGTTTCCCCAAACACTTGAAAACCATTGCATTGCACTGGGATCTTTTGTTTCCCCATTGCCAGGCTTTATTTTACTCTGTCTTTGTGGTTTCATCTTTTCCAGATGCCACAGTGCCCCCCACTGTGCAGCTGCCACTAGGGGCAGCAGAGTGCACCCAGAAATAAGGCCGTGCTTCCTGGGTGCCATAGATATATTCTGGTGTATATCACTGGGAAGAGCTGTGTGGCCATCAGCAGAGATGCTCTTGCCCTCATCCTCTTGAGATCACGCCTTGAACCAGTGAGCATGTGTCCAGTGCTGCTAACCTCAGCTGCCTCCTTCTCTGATGCAAAAGTTTCCCTTCGACCTGTTAAGAGTTGCCTGCCCACAGACGCTAAAGGGTTAAATAATAGGCCTACGTGCAAAGCTACGGGTACCAAGCACTGATGCCGAGAACACCTGACTAATGATTTATAGTGTATTTATAGCTCTGAACAGTTGTAACAGAAACAATGGCTGTAGCAGCACCAGCTTTAACAGGAGTCCACGCTCTGCAAACAGCTCATTGAACGGAACATCTTAGCTATTCGTAGAGGAATGTGTAGTCTTTACCGGAAAGGCATCTGCTGAGCTCGTTGCTGGGTTATTCTTCTTCTGTTCTGTGCTGTTCAAAAAGGATTTGTTGAATCACAGGGAAGGTCCTTCTCTTTGCTGCTTATCACCAACATAAAACATTGGGATGGATCGGAAAGGTGGTTCTGGTTTAAAAAAAAAATCCAACCCTCTATCAATATCTGGTGGCACCCATTCCCACAGTACCTTGGGGGCAACCCACCATGCACTGAGCCTTCACCCCCAACTCTCAGCCCCAAGGAGAACCCAAACCTTTCCTGAGTTTCCAAAAAATTCACATAATTTTTCTTCCCCATTATTCTTCCTTTTCATGAATTTCTTGCCCCAAATGAGATCAGGAGACTAAATGCCATGAGAGATTCTCTTCAAAGAAGATCACCTACCAAGCTCTGCAGAACAAGTATGTTCCCATTAGCAAAGGGCCCCTTCTTCAGGGTTCAGATCTGGGCTTTGATCTGAATCTGAACTTCTCCAAAGTTCAGACTCTGAAGAGGCAGACTTCTGGTTCAGACCTAAGATAGAGATGGGCCTGAAGCATGAAGTTTGGATCTGGATCCAAATTCCTCCAACCTCTGAGTAGGATCAGCTCTGATGCTGTCGCTCAGACCTTTCCCCAACGCTAAACTCACTTCAGCCTGTGTAACACACATTTCAGTAGAAGAAGAAGCTTCGCAGGATGGGTGCTGAGTCACATGGGGACAACTAGGACACCTAGTGGTACATTAAAATCATAGAATATCAGGATTGGAAGGGACCTCAAGAGGTCATCTAGTCCAACCCCTTGCTCAAAGCAACCTCTACAGTCTGGGGGCTGCCCTGATATGAATTCAAAGCATCTGATGAAAAGAAAAGCTGTTTACCCAATTCCTGGTGGGAAATTTCTCAGGAGGACATAAGAGATGGGAAGACTGTCCTCTACAATTAGAAATATATAGACAAACATGGGTGTGGCTTCATCTTTAAGCATTTGCTGAAGAGCAATTGAAAGGGCCACTAGGCAACTGGGTTAAGCCTAGCTGAGGTTGATGTTTGCTCTGGGAGCATGTTGTACCCGAAGGCCAGGCCTGGACTAGAAGGGAGACTTCAGGTCAGGACTGAAGGGCACTGGCAGAGCTGCATGAGATCCAGATCTGGAACTGCAGAGTGTGGCTGCAGGCCAGGGTTGGAGAGCCCCAGGACTGACTAGCAGGGAGGGACTGGAAGTCAGCTCAGACATGGGCAGAGCTGTGTAGCAGGATGGCTGAGGGTCAGGATGAAGGTGTGTTTGTAGAGCTGTGCAGGGAAGCTTGCTCCCAGCTCTGTGCCTGGTTGTGTCCAGCACATACGCACTACGTTCACTCAAAATATTTTAACAGAGAGAGAGAGAAAAATTTCTAAATCCTCCAAGTAGGGTGCATAGAAAACATTCCTTGTGCTAAAGAAATGACCCAGCTTTCTTCTGGGGTCCCCCTGAGCTTTTGGGGGCTTCGTCTCTCCTTTCTGATCTTTCTCACACATTGCTAAGGCTGCCGTCACAGGGGAAGGTAAGGAACCAAGAAATATCTCAGCCCCCAAAAAAAGACCAGACATCAAACATAGTTTTGCAAGGCGCCTCGCGCTATCTCACTCCAATTGCATTCCCCCTTCCCTCCCCGTTATCTTTACAGTGACAAGCTTTTAATCTTAGCTTTGTTTTCTTAACCAATGAATTGCTGCATCAGAAGTGGAATTAAATCTGGCTGCCATGTCCAGGCACTGGGACAATGCAGACAGTTCCAGATGGTTTTGGTCCTTTGTCATGCTGGTGACAGGTGCTGGGTTGACAACCCTGGACATCTAGGTGCTTTCTACATGTAGGTACAGCCCAGGCAGTGGCAAGGCTAAGTGCTGCCCTGCCAACATAGTCTTGACTGGGATTAAAGGAATTGCCAAACTGCCAGATCCAAGGTCCATTTAATCCAGCATCCTGTCTCTGACCATGGCTAGTACCAGATGCTTCAGAGGAAGGTATAAGAACCCCATAGTAAGCAGATGTGGAATAAGCTGCCCCTCCACCCTCCCTAAAAGGAAGGACCATCTTAAAGAGTGAGAGAGTTGTTTAGCCCAATCGGTGCTTGGTGTCTCTTTTCCGAGCCTGCCACAAGGGTATCAATTGATGCCAACAATGCTAGTGCAACATAGTGACAGTTCTCCTCGGAAGTGACCTGAGAAATAACCAGCTCACTTCACACAGAAGCTGCTGGGTGTGTTTGGGTCACCATCAGCCTGTGCTAGATATGAGACCATTACGTCGCCACGAAAAGCTCATGTCCTGTCAGCCCCATGCTCCTGCCCTGCTTTTTCAGCACAGCTTTTCCATTTGATCTGACAAAAGGCAGGACTTCAGCCCTATTGTCCACTCCTCCCCAGTCACTGGAACCGAGCCGGTGCCGAGAGGAGCACATCCTGTATCCTTTCTGAGGTAGCCTGTGTTGTATGAGGTTGTATGACTGACTTTCTGAGACTAACTTTGGACAAGTCACTTCAGCTCTGTGCCTCGGTTTCCCTCCTCCTTGTCTGTTTAGATTGTAAACTCTTTGGAGCAGGAACTGTGTCATTCTATGCATGTGGACAGCACCTAGCCCAGTGAGACTCCATTCTTGGTTGGGGACTCTCCGGGCTACCATAATACAAATAATAGTAATTTATTGTCAAGGTAAAAATGTTTTGGCAATTGAGTGTCAAAACATAACACTGTGCTGCTCTTCAGAGGAGGAGCCATCAACACTCTCTCAGATCTGTTGGAGAAAAACTAAAAGAGTCTCTCTAAATATTGGCTCATCTAGCTCCATTATGTCACGTAGACAGGTTAGTGGTATACAGCTGCTTTTAAATTTGTTGTCAAAATGTTTTGTCGACAAAAAATGCCATTTTTGTCAAAATCAAAATATTTCCTAAATTGTGTCAATATCAAGAAAAATTCTTGCAAAACAATATTTGAACAAAAAAAATCATATTGGGAAATTTCCAAATTTCATTTTAGCATTTTATTTTATGTTGTTTTGTTTCATTTTATGTCAATTTTACATTATATCATGACGTGCTTGTGTGCAATATACACTACTAATGCTGACATCCATAATACATCATGGTTGAAATATTCTATTATTTCATTTTATTATTTAAACTCATTGAGGGCAGTTGCTACTTAGTACAAATAGCAGACACTTTGATCCAGAAAAGGAGATAAAATGTTTCCGTTTGTGTTGTAATTCAACGGTTTGGCACTTCGTGATCGTCTAACTCAGCGACTTTCAACCTTTCCAGACTTTACCCCTTTCAGGAGTCCGATTTGTCTTGCGAATCTCCCCAAGTTTCACCTCACTTAAAAACTACTTGCTTACAAAACAAGACATAAAAATGCAAAAGTGTCACAGCACACTATTACTGACAAATTGCTGACTGTCTCATTTTTACCATATAAGTATAAAATAAATCAATTGAAGTATAAATATTGTTGCATTTCAGTGTACAGTATATAAATCAGTATAAACAAGTCATTGCTGTGTGAAATTTTAGTTTCTACTGACTTCGCTAATTTTTTTTATGTAGCCTGTTGTAAATAAGTCAAATATCTAAATGAGTTGATGTACACCCTGGAAGACCTCTGCGTACCCTCTGGGGTACACGTACCCCTGGCTGAGAACCATCATTAGTGCCTTGACCTCATATTCATAGATTCAAAGATTGCAAGGCCAGAAAGGGACCATTATAATGTTTAACTTTCTGTACAACATCGGCCAATTAACTTCCCCAGAAAAATGTATGTCGGTTACTCTCCTAAGGCGAGTTGGAAACCTAGAGTGTTGAGGAATCTTTGTGGGGAGGACCAACTTTGGTTGCTCACTGCCCTGGTGGGAAGGACAGGAAGCTCTGCTCTCTGCCTGGATGAGGTGTGATCAGTCCAGAAGAGTGGTATATTGGTATGACATCTCCAATAGCCAGTCCTAGGCTGAAGATAGGATCCAGCATAGGTCCAGCTGCATATGTTGGTCTAGAGAGTGCCTGGGAGAATCCCCAGTTTTCCTATAGTCCATGAGATCAAATACAGCTGTATCATTGTGATTGTCTATGTGAAGACTGAGGTCACCAAGCATGAGAAATCTGGGGGATCCAGCAGCTCTGTAAGTCGCCCTCAAGAATTTGCCAGGGTTTTCACCCAGTGGTCTGTACACCACTAGAAGTCCTGGGTTCCTGTTGTCCATACATAAATACAATTAGGCTGGCACAAGGGAAGGCTCCAGATGCCAGCGATACACCCATAAGTGAGGAACTATTGGCCTTGAAAATGGTTTCAGGAGACAGAGAGCAAGTTTGGGTGGGTAGGAGGGAGGACAATAAAGGCAACTGTACAGCATCCTGGCAAGTACAACCGCCTTATTGGCCCAGCTTGGTCTGCACAGCTATGGAAACTCCCTCCTGAAGCTCCTCTGCTCTCTGCTCCCCAGAGAGGAACCACAGAGTCCCTTCCCTCTCTCCCTTCAGCCACCATCTTCTCTGTGCTCCCTCTCTTTATAGTAGGGTTATCATATTTGAACATTCAAAAAAGAGGACACTCTACGGGGGAAGGGGGTGGTATTTGCTCACTCCCCCCAGCCCCACGTCCCGTCCCAACTCCACCCCTTCCCCTCCCCCATTCCAACAGCTGTTTCATGGCTCAAGCGCTGGGAGCTGGGGGGGGGGGGGAAAGCGGGCACTCTCTCAAGTGATCAACATTCACTTTCTTTCTCGAATGATCAACATTCACTCTCTTTCTTGAATGATCAATTCTTCTTTGGGGAAAAATAATGGCAAAATCCTGGAAGTTTGTAGATATTTAAAAATTCCTCCTGGATGGTGATTTAAGAACCAAAAAGCCGGATATGTCCTGGAAAATACAGACGTATGGTAACCTTTATAGAAACCACCCAGTTCCTTCCCCAGGTGAGACTCATCTTGCATTGGGCCTTGCCTTTGCGCACGTTCACAGCCGGTGCTTGTCAGTAGCGAAATGTTAGAGCAGAGCAGAGCAAATTCAGAGCAGGTGTGCTCTGTTCCTGGGGACACCTGGAAGCTTTCCCAGCAGCTAAGTGGTTAAAATCCCTGTTACACCCTTCTCCTGTAGGGCCAACTATTTATGAAGCAGCGCGTTTTAAGTGCCCGCCCACCTTTTATTTTGGTCCCTCTGGTTTCAATGCTGTCATCACCTTCATTACTGACCATATATATAGGCCTGGGTGGACCATAAGGTCTAATTTCCAGCCTCCACAATGGCATCATGCTGTCCCATTTTGCTTTGTGATCAGATCAGTTTAAAATTCTACCAAACCACAGGAAGGGACAAACTAAGAGAGGGCTCGCAAGGTACTGGCTCCCTGCCACCTTCCAATGTCCTGTTCTGTCAGCTCACCCTGGGGAGTGAGTGATGCAGCTATAGTTCAAACCAGGGCACTCTCCCGTCCTAATTTTTAAATGCTGCCTTCATCAATAACCTGGGAGCAGATCCATACCTGTGCTAGTCCTGGGTTGGCACAGGGGAGAGGGCAGGGGGCTTGTCTTGTTTGCTTGTGCCTCCAGACAAGGCAATTGCAAAGAAAAAGTGGAAATGAATTTAAGCCCAGATTTCTGTGCTGCATGTCTCCAGTAGCCGGAGTGGGTGGAGGGTGGGGATGGAGGGAACTCATTCCGCCCAGAAATACATTTCAACTAATTTTATTTCTTCCTTTATAAAATCCTCAGTGTCCGTGCACATTAACGGAAGAGATATCTGAATGCAATATAAGAGAGTGATGCTACTGGTGGGGTGATCCACAGGGATCAGACCGGAGACCTCTGGATGTTAAAGCGAGTGAGTAACACATTGGGAGGAGCAGTTTGTGGGCCCGCTGTGCTAGCGTGGGTTAGAACTGCAAATACCTGATGGCTTGTCACGACCCTTGGTGTACGTGATGCTGCCAAATGACACTCTGGGATAGTGCCAGTGAACCAGGAAGGTCAGCTGATCTGTGGATGAGGAGAGTTTTTTATTTTTAAAGATGAATTAAAAGTGATCTCTGTGCCTTGGAGATGCCCTCTGAAGCCTTAATAGCGGGAACATTCAGCACAGAACTCTGGGCTTATATCAGTTTTCATGATGTGGGTGCAATTTGCCTTTAAGTGTTATGGGCTGTACCGGTTCTGCAGGGAGTTCTGTTTGGACCATACTTAGCCCTGTTATTCCAAACCTTACTGAATAGCTCCTTACAAAACCTGCTGCAACCCCAACTCTCCCGTGGCATTGCAGGAAATAACAGGAAGGGAAACATTGCTAGCTCGGGGATACAAGGCAGGAAGGCCACACAGCCACACTGACACCTTTCGATTTCCTTCATGCATTGAACCGGACAGGTTACACAAGCCTGCCAGCATGTCTTCCCATCTGTCTCCCTCCACCACTCCCAGTCTGCACAAAGCTCTTCGCTGCACGTCTCTCTTCCTCTTTCCTCTTTTTTGAGTCACACAGGATGCGCCACGCTTGCAGACCCAAGGTTTCCTTCCCTTGAGAAAATGCTGAAGAGAGGTGCCACTGGGCTCATCGGCGCTATGCTTTCCCACCTTCAATCCCAGGCTTAAGCCTTTTTATGTCTCTAAAAAACAGACTCATAAAACCCAGCTCACTGAATGCCCAAATATCCTGACATAGTACAGCTAAGCCTCTCCTGTTAAGTCTTTCAGTTTTCACATGGTATTAAAAAGTTTACAGGACACATGAGCCTCTTCAATTTGCAAAAGAACCTTTTGGGTCCCAACGATATAAACAAGCTGTTAAAGTGAACTAAAGAAATTAGCAGCTTGTTGTGACACTGGGTTCCTAGGAGCCTTGAGTTAATACTCCAAGACTCAGCACTAAGGTAACACAAAGGAAGCAGCTTTCATTGAATATGTCCAGCTAGTTTGGACATCGACAAGGTAAGTGACTGAGCAAGTCCATATAGCCCAACCCAGCATGCACTGGGTCTGCTGGAAAATCTGGGAAAGATCATTTAGGTGCTGTTTTTCTTTGGTTGTTCCACAGTCATGGTCAGGAACTTGGAAGGCTGGTCTTTCTAATTCTTTCCCAAGGGATTTTCTGTGATACTAGTTAGACAGTAGAATAATATTAATGTACATCATTTTCTTTAGTTCTGGTAAAAGGTATCAGATTGTCAGAGCTGCTGACTGAAGTCCCTTATTGAACTCCAGAGCAAGGGACACAGCAGTGCAAGCTTTCTCCATCACAACCCACACTTGTCTCAGTCATGGCCTGGAGGTCAGATAGAGTTTGGTCTCCGTGGGCCATACTGTCCCTGGCTTTTCTGCTACGGTTGTCCAAAAAGGTGCCAATTAGAGCCAGCTGTCAAGCATTAGTTTGTGGGATGTGGACACCAGTCCATTAGGAACTGGATAGAGGCTATCAAAGTTCTTTCATGTGATCTGCTGGCATTACATATGACTGCAATGTTTTCAGGTTAGGAGGCTGGTGCCAGGCCTCACCTTTGCTTGCAGCAACAGTGCCGGGCACTCTGGGAACAGGTGCTTCAGGAGGGTTGGAATGCACAGGTGCAAGCAAACTGATGAGGTGCGCTACGGGCGGACATGTCAAAATGCTTCTGTCAGACACAGTGCTGCTATGGGGACATGCACTGAGCCACTGCAAGGAAGAGTCAAAAACCAACCCTCATATGCAATCCAAGTCTCTGCATGTGACGGGGCACCTACCCCACAAAAGGTTAATGAGGCCCTGAAAAGCCTCTGGTTGCAGCAGGAGGGTTGGTCAGGCTCAATTAAAGAGTCCCAGCTGGATGGTTTCTATAAAGAATGGAAGCACAGAGTAGAAGGTGGCTGAAGGGAGAGAGGGAAAGGACTCTGTAGTCCCTCTCTGGGGAGCAGAGGTCAGAAGAGCTCATGGAGGTTAAGTCCATTAATGGCTAAGAGCCAGGATGGGTAAGGAATGGTGTCCCTAGCCTCTGTTTGTCAGAGGGTGGAGATGGATGGCAGGAGAGAGATCACTAGACCATTACCTGTTAGGTTCACTCCCTCTGGGGCATCTGATATTGGCCACTGTTGGTAGACAGGATCCTGGGCTGGATGGACCTTTGGTATGACCCAGTATGGCCATTCTTATGTTCTTATGAGCTTCAGGAGGGAGTTTCCACCCTGGGCCTGAAGGGAGAGGAGAAAGTAGGCCTCAAAGAAGGTCAAGCCAGAGGCAGAAGGCCTGGGGGGTAGGATGGAGTGGAAGGTTTAGAGTTGAGGTAAAGCACCCTGGAGGTAACCCCAGATAGTCAGTGTTCTGCAGAAGAAAGGAGAGGTGGGGAAAATCCAGGAAGGTTTAAAAGTTCAAGCCCAGAAAAGGGGTCGAAGTGCTTGTGGCTTGTGTTTCGCTGTTGAGTTTGGTTAAAGGACTCCAGGGAGAAGCCGTGGGGGCCACTCCTCTGCCAGGAGAGAGGAGTGGAAGGGGAGCTCGAGGAGATGCCACACTGATGACTCTTGTCAAATGGGACACTGTCTGTTTGGGAGGTTAATGCTCCAGAAAGGGAGAGACTTAGAGGCCTGGTCGGAGGGCTGAGACATGAGGACAGAGACCACCGCAGGGCCCAAGCAGCTGTTGGAACGGGGTGCAAGACTGAGACCCGATGCCCAGCCACGAAGCTGCACGGTTACAGTGCATGAACTCTTCCGGTCTGCAACAGCTTCTTGTTTCACCGACAATAAGGTAAATCAGGAGTAACTCCACTGAAGTCCCTGTGAGAAGAGACTCAGTCTCCTAGCCTCCTCCTGGCCTTCAGTGAATCCAGATCCTTCCTAGTGGACCAGGACTCTTCTGCAATCCAAAACCAGCCCTTACGCTCTTAGAGCTAAGCAGGAGAAACCTGGCTTCAGCTTCAACAGTCACTTCTAGCGGGTGGGTACACTCTGATAATGGCTGGGGTTTATGGAACCAGGGGGGCATTGTCCAAACTGAAGGGAGAAGAATCTCTCTCAGGAGATTAACACTCATCCAACAGATCACAAATGAGCTGACTCTATGAGTATCTCAGACTCAGTGTGGGTTGGGAATGCAGCAGAACTGTGTGGCTTTCCATTGCTCCATCCAGCGAGATCCTCTGAGGGGGTTACTGCAATGCAAAAAGCAGAGAAAGGCAATGAGAATGATTAGGTGCATAAAAACCTCTCATATG
The DNA here is from genome assembly GCF_009764565.3 of Dermochelys coriacea. Classification (NCBI taxonomy): domain Eukaryota; kingdom Metazoa; phylum Chordata; order Testudines; family Dermochelyidae; genus Dermochelys; species Dermochelys coriacea. Next base: position 3,983,892 of record NC_050078.2, read on the forward strand.
ACAAGAGACTGAAAAATTGGGATTGTTTTCCTTAGCAAGGAGACAAATAAGAAGGAGCACAATAAATGTATACAAATGTATACAGACACATGGTCCAGGGGAAGTAGTTTGGGAGAGTCTGTTCAGAAACAAGGAGACATTCAATGAAATGGAAAGGTGGCAAATTCAAACCTGATCAAATGAAATACTTGTTCACACAGAGCATAATTAGCCTGTGGAACTCTCTGCCACAGGATGTCAGTAAGACCAAGAGTTTAGCAAGATTCAAAGACAGATTGAACATTTGTATGGATAACAAGAATATCCAGAATTGTCATGAATAAGAAGGAAATTTGGGAAGGGATATGAAATCTCATCCTTCGGGGATTATAATGGGCTCTAACTCTTAGGGACTGGGATGAGCAGCAGATTATCCCACATCTGACTACTATGGGTCTTTTGCACCTTCCTCTGATACATCTGGTACTGGCCGCTGTCGGAGACAGGATATGGGACTGGGTGGATCAAGGGTCTGGCAATTCCTATGTTCCTAATTAAAACCCACATGCCTTTTGGCTTTTTTGGAAAGTGCTTTTGCTTTAAAATAGCTCTGTTCCAGCTCAATAAAATTAGTACATAGAGTATAAAGTGTAACCCTATACTATAAAGTGTAACCCTAGTAATCTCGCTGTATTCCCCTCCCCACCCGCATCCCTGGTCACACAGCATTTCAATACTTTCTTTACAAGGACCTAGCTCCTTGTACATTTTAAACAAATTCAACCATGCAGTCATAAAACAAGTTGAACAGCCCAGTTATGCATCCCAGCACCCATCTCACATCCACACAGAAGAGACAATGGAAACAAGTTATGAGCTACTCATGATTACACTGACCGAAATGAGAGGGACTTGCAAGGAATTCTGAGACCAGCCAATGGACACTTGGAGCGAGGAGGTTAGAATAGAATATCAGGGTTGGAAGGGACCTCAGGAGGTCATCTAGTCCAACCCCCTGCTCAAAGCAGGACCAATCCCCAATTTTTGTCCCAGATCCCTAAATGGCCCCCTCAAGGATTGAGCTCACAACCCTTTATTTAGCAGGCCAGTGCTCAAACCACTGAGCTATCCCTCCCCCAGCATTGTGAGTTCAATCCTTGAGGGGGCTATTTAGGGATCTGGGGCAAAAATTGGGGATTGGTCCTGCTTTGAGCATGGGGTTGGACTAGATGACCTCCTGAGGTCCCTTCCGACCCTGATATTCTATGATTCTATGATGTTCCAGGGGAGACACCTCACAGAGAAGCACCTGCCCCATTGGGACTGAATTTTGGGGTAGTAAGTAAGGTCCATTCAGGTGACCTCAGTTGCCTTGATTGGACACAGGGTGAAAAGTGGTATTGCAAGAATCTTAGCTGGGTGACCGTGGGCAAATCCCTTCACCTCTGTATTCCTCAGTTTCCCCATTTGTAAAAAGGGGAAAGTAAAGCCGACTTGTTCCCCAGGGATGTTGTGAGGCTTACATCTTCAAAGTGCTATAAGTTCCTCGGACAGAGGGTACTATAAAAGGCAATGTGTTACTGAGGGATTTGTCTACTCGACCTTGAAGGAAGTCTCTCAGTTCACTGGCTGACAGCTACAATTAATAGCAAGACTTTTTGAATGAGTGAAACATGCCTGCCACCATGGTCAAGGGCACATGAGCCAAAACACTCTGGGAGGGTCCCATGAGGTTAATGACAGGAGTTTTAACTGGTGGGGGGATATTCTGTGGTGCCCTAGAATGAGGTGGACCCCTGCTATTGTAAATGTCTATGGCACGGGACGACTCAGGCAATGCAGTACTATGATATTGCTATTTATAAGCCAGAAGGAACACTGATACATGATTCATCTGGGCTAAGATAACCAGCCATTCGTATTGCGGGGGTCTCCTATACACACCATTTGAAAGTGCACTAGTATTAAATGAAACCTTAAATCAGCCAGGGTCATTTTTTTAAAAAAAATAGTTGATTATAGTTTTTAAAGTATATGGTACTGTATGTTGCTGAACAAAATACTAATTGCACTTTTCTAGCACTCCTTCCATCCTCAGAGCTCAGTGCTGTTAATTAATTTAGCCTCTTGACAACCTAACTATAATTATTTTTTAAACACCTACAGTGTGCTCAGTGTTCTCCAAGAGACAAAGCTAAAGGCCGTCCTTGCCCTCTGGGGCTCACAGTCTAAAAGACGGGCACCCAGAAGACAAGGGACTCTGAGAAGTCCAGAGGCAAGAGTTAACGTAGATTTCAAGTATCAGAGGGGTAGCCATGTTGTGAAGGGTTTATGCTTTAGTCTGATCTACTTCACGTTTTCTGTACCACAATGCTAAGTCGGAGCAGGGGTTTGGCACTGGTTAGTGTTAGGGGCTTCGCAGAAGGAATGGGTCTTTATGAAAGATTTGGCTGAGGTGAGCAATAGGTACGCTGGCACACGGGCACTGGGAGGTTGTTCCATGCATAGGGCGCAGCAGGGAACAAGGCGCCGAGCCAGGAGTAGGAGAAGGAACAAAAGAGACCGGTCATTGGTAAGGATTTTTATTAGTCCCATTTTGACAGATGGGGAAACTGAGGCACGGAGCGGTGACCTGGCTTACCCCAGGTCACCCAGAAAGAGAGCCTATGACAGAGCTGGGAGTAGAATCCAGGAGTCTTGGGCTTTCAGCACAAGACTGTCCTGCACCCTGGCCTTTGGTAGAAGTTCTGAACTGGACAGTAAAAGTACCAGCCATCCTGCAGTAAAAGTACCAGCCCCCTCTACTGTTCATGGGTCTGAGCTGGTGAAAGGACCACAGTCCATCCCTCACTCTCCACCACAAGCCAGCTCCCAAGATCACCCTCCTTTATACACTATTCGTTTATTTCTATTTTTTATTACTCCCCAATAAAAGAGTGCCTTTTATAAATAAACTAACAAATCAATTGCCCCCCAGATTGATCAAATACTCTGGCAGCAACACAGACCCAGAGCCGTTTAATTTAACACACTCTCTGGAACCCCTACCAGAGTCACACACATTGTGGTCCCCAGCCCAACCCTCCACTCCTCTTCCCATCAGTGAAAGAGAAAACATGGGTTTTGCAGCCTAGCCAGCAGGTTAACCAAAGCTATTGCACACCAAGGGGAGGAAAGCATGTTCCAAAGGCTAGTGCCCTGTAGCTAATCAGACTTGTGAAAGAATTCTAGGTTTTGTGATAAAAAGCATGAAATTTGCCAGAATCTTAGGGTTAGGGTTAGGGTCTTAGGGCATAAATCTAATAAAGATTTTCAGATATGGGGCCATCACCAACGCATGCCATGCTGGCTGTGGAAGCTGTTTTAAATTCTGAATGCATTTTTTCTACTGATGTTTTTCTGGTACTGATTGTTTACGATATGAAACCTTCCCAGTGGTTTTTTCTTTTTTGCACGTTTATATCCCTATTATCTCACGTCTCCTAAAAACAAAAGCAATGAATTGTGATGGCTTGAGATAATACAAAAATGTTAAGAATTAACATGCTATGTAGCATGTCACCAGGGAGTATGTGCTAAAATATTAATTACATCAAACAATAACTCAATAACCTTACAAGTTTCCATTCATGAACAGAAAGTTACCTCTCTCTTTGCTCAGAATAATATTTTAGATAGAGCAATATCCTGTTATGCCCAGATCAGTTTCACAAAGATGAAAACGCAGCTTAAATAAACATGCAGCCTAAAACAAATTATGAAGCAAGAAAGTATTTTACAGTCTTCAGTATCCTGAAACATCATATTCCCCACCATCTTCAAGGAGAAGAGCTGCAATTTGGTCTTGGCGATCTCCCTTGCAGGAGGTCTGCTGAACAAAAGGAGTTTATTTCACTTGACAGGTTCTCTGATAATGGCTTGGTTTTGTCTTGCAATGTCTCTGTTACAAACGTGAAGTACTGCTGCTGCCCAATATTCTCAATCTCCCTGAGACAATCACAGCAGAGTCTGCAATGTCTTTGGTGTCCAGTTTAACTAAGTCTATGCTTTCTTCTGAGAAGGGATTGCCTGTGTCTTCTATGACCTCAACAAGTGTCTGGACATGTCATGTGAAAGAAGCCTGGACACCGTTCAAGTGTGCGAATGGGGCTGTGTGTTAGATCCTTTTCAGGTAGTTCCTTTTTCTGCTGCAGCTTCAAGTTCTTCTATCACCTCTGGTTCCCCTATCATCCATCCCCGAAGGGCCTCTGAACTTTGTGTTAGACCAGCAGTTCCACCATCCCCTTTCATTATGGTATGATTTTTCTCATGAGCACGGCCAAGCACAATTGCAAAGAAAACATTCTATGTCTTGTGAACCTCTTTAGGAACTCTCTTGCTGGGTCTGGGTGCCCTGTGTCAAAGATTACTATAATTTAGAGGTGAGCAGGCACTCAACCAGCATAATTAGTATGATCTAACACAAACAACCAGGGTAACAGCTTTCCATGGCATTTAACTTAGAAAGCGAAGTTTGCATGGTAGATTGCCAGCACATAGGTCAATACGAGAAGCTCCAGATGAAGTGTGGTATGCCAGAAGTGGAATACTGGGGTTTCTAGTTTTTCTAGATTGGCGAGGCATGATTTTCCTTTACAGAAGTTATTTTGACTCTTTCAACAAATCATGTTCATCTATTTGTCTGATAATTCTGTTCTTTACTTCAGTTTCAACCAACTTGCCTGGTGTTGAAGTATGGCTTACTGGCCTGTAATTGCCAGGATCACCTCTGGAGCCTTTTTTTAAAATTGGTGTTATACTAGCTATTCTCCAGTCATCTGATACGGAGGCTGATTTACATACCACAGTTAATAGTTATGCAATTTCATATTTGCATTCCTTGAGAACTCATGGGTGAATACCATCTGGTCTGGGTGACTTTTTACTGTTTTATTTATCATTGGTTCCAAAACCTCCTCTATTGACACCTCAGTCTGAGACAATTCCTCAAATTTGCCACCTAAAAAGAAGGGTGTGGGAATCTCCCTCACATCCTCTGCAGTGAAGACCAACGCAGAGAATTCATTTAACTTCCCCATAACAGCCTTGTCTTCCTTGAGTGCTCCTTTATCACCTCAATCGTCCAGTGGCCCCACTAATTATTTGGCAGACTTCCTGCTTCTGATGTACTTCCAAAAAATGTGCTGTTAGTTTTTATGTCTTTTGCTTATTACTCTTCAAATTCTTTTGTGGCCTGCCTAATTCACTTTTACACTTGACTTGCCAGGATTTATGTTCTTTTCTATTTTTCTCTCTAGGATTTGAAATCCAGTTTTTAAAGGATGTCTTTTTGTCTCTGTCTCTTTTACTCTGTTGTTTAGCCATGGTAGCATTTTTCTGGTCCTCTTGCTTTTTTGCTTTTTTTTTTAATTTGGGGTATACATTTAAGTTGTTCCTCAATTATAGGGTTTTTTAAAAAGTTTTCATGTAGCTTGCAGGCATTTCACTCTTGTGACTCTTCCCTTTAATTTTCATCCTCCTTTTTGTGTAGTTCCCCTTTTTGAAGTTAAATGCCACTGTGGTGGGTTTCTTTAGTACTTTTTCCACTATAAGAATATTAAATTTAATTACATTATGGTCCTTATTACTGAGCAGTTCAGCTATATTCACCTCTTGGACCAGATCCTGTGTGTTGCTTAGGACTAAATCAAGAATTGGCTTTTCTTGTATAGATTGCAGGACTAGCTGCTCTGAGAACCAGTCATTAATGGTGTCTAGAACTTTTATCTCTGCACCCTGTCCTGAGGTGGCAGGTACCCAGTCAATATGGGGATAGTTGAAATCCCCCCATTATTATTTAGTTTTCTATTTTTGTAGCCTCTCTAATCTCCCTGAGCATTTCACAATCACCATCACCCTCCTGGTCAGGTGGTCAATAATATATTCCTACTCCTATATTCTTTATCATTCAATCATGGAATTTCTATCCATAGAGATTCTTTGGTGCAGTTTGATTCATTTAAGCTTTTTACTCTATTTGAGTCTATGCTTTCTTTAACATATAGTGCCACTCTCCCATCAGCACGACCTACTCTGACATCCTGATATATTTTGTACCCTGGTATTACTGTGTCCCATTGATTATCATCATTCCACAAATTTCTGTGATGCCTGTTATATTAATATCCTCATTTAATACCAGGCACTCACCTTCACCAACCTTAGTATTTAGACTTCTAGCGGTTGTATACAACACTTATACAGTTTGTCAATCCTTAGTTGTCTGCCTGCATGACAGGTAATTGAATGGGACTCTTTCCATTTGACTGTTTCTGTTCAGTTCCTACATGTACTGTGTCAACTTCTATCCTCTCCTTTTTACTAGGATATAGAGAATCCCCTTTAATGAATGCCCCCCTCAGGTTGTCTCTGTTCGAACCGGGTGCTCCTTCAAATCTGTCGGTTTTCCCCCCAGCCCTCTATAACCTTTCTAATTTTATGTCCCAGCAATCTGGTTCCATTTTGGTATAGGTAGTGGCCATCCTTCCTGTACAGAATACAAGCTCCTTCTTTCCCCAAAGGTTTTCCAGTTCCTAATTAAGCCTAAATCCCTTCTTCAAATACCATTGTCTCATCCACACATGAAGACCCCGGCAGTTCTGCCTGTCTAACTGTCCCTTCGTGTGGGACTGGAAGCAGTTCAGAGAATGCTACCAGGGAGGTTCTGGATTTTAATCTCTTATCTAGCAGCCTTAATTTTTGGAGGGCTCGTTGAAAGCAAGGAGCCCATCAGGTCCTTCTTTGTGTGTATGGAGATCTGGAGTGCATGAAAGGATACAGGATTTTAGTTTTCAGAGTATCAGCCATGTTAGTCTGTATCCGCAAAAAGAAAAGGAGTACTTGTGGCACCTTGTTAGTCTCTAAAGTGCCACAATTACTCCCTTTCTTTTTGAGGATTTTAGTTCAGTGTCACTCCCAGTGGTTCTAACCTAACTGCATAGAGCCTTGGGAACTCTGTTAGTTTAAAGCCACATCTTCATTCATTCTTGTTTCCTTGATGAATGCTATCAATTCAGCAAAGGCTAGCCCATGCGGCATCTTCTCTGTGTTGCTTTGCTCAATTTTCTTCTCGCTAACTTTGTTGTACAGAGACACCAAGCATCTTGCATGATGTTTTGCCTCTCAGGCCACTAAGTCCCCTGCACTTAGTTTTGCAAGCAAAGCGCTGATCTTGTGGCTGAAGTGAACACCCCTGAACTCGACTATCCAGGCCAAGGGTGGAAGCTTCGGCGAGGTCTTGTGATGGTATGCTCCTTTCACAAATAAAGTGCGCTTCTTTTTCTGAGAGTCCTTTGTGCTGGTCACTTAAACGTAGGGTATTTTCTCTGCAGTTCATCAGGGTGAGCCACAGTTTTCCCAGTTCTCTTGGTTTTTTCTCAATTTGGTCCTAAAGTAGCAGGATTTGTGCCGAAGTCCATTGTTCTTGTTCAAAGTCTTTTCAGTACCATCACCATCGTCTGATCTATAAGCATCTGTGAATACGGAAAGTGCATCCAGCTTATGGAAACACCTGATATTTTCTGCTGGAGTTGGATAGCCAGATCCACGCTCTCTTTTTTATTCTGCTGGATGAATCAGCTCTGCACCTGTGTCGTTATGACAAAGCGCATAGTAGAGGAATGGGATGCCTCTGGTGATGGACCTGCCTCTAGAACAAGCTTGACTCTTTTTGACCTGTTTGAAGCACTAGTAATGGCCAGTAGTAATCTAATACCTTCCGCTACTGGGGACAGTTCTTATTACCTATCACCAAGCTGCTTTCACACAACCAAAGTAACATCCGAACGAAAACAGAAAAATGGGATTAAATCCGAACGAAAACAGAGCAATGCCCAGACCACACCAACGATCAAAGAGAGTGCAAAGTGCTTACACCAAAGTCAAACTCACATTGAAGCCAAACCAAGACTACATCCCTTGTATGTCTAACTGCAAAACAATGTTATTTGCTGATTGTGACAATGCTGTTAAAGCCGCTGCCAAAGCCAACATGGTATGAGTTGGCGATGGCCCCGTATCTGAAAATCTTTATTAGGTCATGTCCTAAGACTGGCAAATTTCATAGTTTTATCATAAAACCCATGATTCCATTATTATGATGATGAGACGATGTTTGCACAAATCTGATTGTCTTTCCTGCTAGCAGCTGCCTCTCCCTTATACCAGTGGGGTTCCAGCTCTGTTTTGTTTTGTAAAGCATCTTTCATGTCCACTGTGTGGTAAAGCATCCCACAAGGGGTTAATTGAGTTACTCCGAGTATTATAGGTTGCAGTCAGGCGCCTCCTCTCCTGTACTTCCTGTTTAGTGAGTGAGTTTTCGTCCTCTCAGTTTGTTCTGCAGTTGAATAAAGCAAGCATGTTCCCAGCCTGCAGTCCTGGAAACAAAGAGTGTTTCTTGTTCATGGAGCAACCCTGTTACAAAACTCTGCTTGTCAAAATGCTTTAAAGAGTTAAATGCTACTTGCCGGGGGGGTAGAGCACAAATTACACAAAGCAGCAATGTAAAGCCACTTGATCGTAAATAAATTCCATCACACTGAAATTTGTATAATTGCTATCCAGTCTGCCACATAAACTGACAATTAGCCAGTTGCTGTTATGAATATATCAGTATAGCATCAAACACGTGCAAGGCACTTTACAAACAGGTGGCTGAAGTAAATCAGTTGTCCCAAAAGTCCATGATCCATTAAAGCTGGTGGACAGACTCCCACAAAAGTTTGGATCAGTCCCCGGGAAAGTTTTGATTAATTTCAGACAGTGATAATTTGTCTCACCCTGCACATCTCTCAACCACAACCCTGATTGATCCTTGGTTTCCTTGTTTAGGATGTTTCTAATATGTATTTGGACAGGGCAGGTGGACGAGGGTTAAGAACATGGTAACAGCTTGTGAAAATCAATCTCTTTCCCATGTACTATTTGCCTTAGGGACTTATTTCCATAGTGTCTGAAAAGGTTTTTATTATATTGAGTTGTCCCATCGGGGGGCGGGGGCGGGAAATCTCATCACTTTACATATGAACTAAATATTTCACCAATGTGGTTTTGATTTGTTTGTTATTATTATTCAAAATTTAAGTCTTGGAAATATATCTGGAATGTGGAGGTTTATATAGCAACACAAAACACCATTTTCGTTGAATAACTTAATCCATTTAATATCCCAAACATTTTGTGGCGTTATATATTAAAATATATGTACCTCTGTGCACATGCTGCCTGTAGTAACTTTATACCAATGGCCATATAAATGTATAAAGAAGAGCTCTTTGAAGCTTATCTCTGTCTCTTCCACCAACAGAAGTCGGTCCAATAAAAGATATTACCTCACCCACCTTGTCTCTCTCATATTCTGGGATAAACATGGCTACAACACTGCCAACATATAAATGTACTGTGGGCATACAGTAAGGCCAATGCATCTATAGTCCTTAATGAATAAATATCATTGTGTGGTTAAGGTTATGCACTGATGGCTCTTCCCTGCAGCCCCATGGACTTCTGGGTAATAGACAATGCCATTCTGGGTTTGGGCAGCGGCCTTTAGGGGAACAGAAAACACAGCCCTACTCTCAGCAGCGTCACTGCAAGCAGAAGACTGGCTCCAGCCACGGGTGTGTGTGTAACACCAACAGACCGCAGATGTCGGCGGACAGGATCGAACCTGGGACCTCTGGAGCTTAGCGCATGAGCCTCTACTGCATGAACTAAAAGCCAACTACCTCTTAGCTAAGGCTGTAGGGCAGACTCATTTAACTCTCTCTAAATGGTCTCGGTGCCATTAGATGGGACAGAACACCACACCCAGAAGGTGTGTGGGTTACACGTGCACTAATACTGACTGGTACTTTGCGCGTGATTGGCCAGCCGCCCGCCCTATATCTGTGATGAACCCTGTGTGAGACCTGCTGCTCCAACTCTTCAGTCTCCCAGCCCAAAGTAGCTGGCCTTTGCCAAACCCCAGATTCATGCATTTTGGCACACACCTTTATTTGGAGCACATGCTCCACCCAATCCATGCTGCTGAGAAGACAGGCAACAGCCTTGCCAGGGGTCACTACAGGAGCAGGGCCAGGGATGAGCCCATCTGCAAGGTTAGGGAGGTGGGTTCCTGGCGGCAGGGAAAGGATGAGGCTTTGCCGGAAGAAGGAAGGTGGGGAAAGGTGAGGGGGCAGCAGGCTGCAAAGGAAAGGGCGAGCAGGGTACGAAAGAGATCTATAAAATGGTTGTTTCCCGTGAAATAAGAAGCATCTCTGATGGAAAATACACAGCTGGTCCTGGGCCCCAACACTGCAACATCAGGGAATTTATTTAATAGTCACTGTGAATGTTCCCAAGAAGACAGTGCAGGGGTTGGGGTTTTTTAGACCCCAAAGCAATCCCAAAGCAGGCATGAGATGGAATGCCCCGGATAACGTTGTATGCAGGGTTGTTGAAGCTACTTGGTCTCAGGCCATTAAAGAGACAAGGTGGGCGAGGTAATCCCTTTTATTGAATCAGCTTCTGTTGGAGAAAGAGACAAGCTGAAGAGGAGCTCTGTGTACGCTGGAAAAGGTGCGTCTCACACCAGCAGAAGTTGATCCAATAAAATGTATTCCCGCATCCACCTTTCTCTTGGGGTAAGTTCCCAGACACCTGAGCCGTCCTCACGGGTTGGTTGGCCAAGACACAATGCAGCCCTTTTAATTACCCACAACAAGACTGATCACATTCATCACAGAGCCTTGTGCATAGGTCAAGGACGTGAAGGGGATAATACGCAGCCGGAATCGTTCCCAGGGGATTCAGCACAGGCAGCTTCCTGGAATCCTTCTGAAGACACTTTTGGGAACAACAACAAAATCCCAACAACCGAGCAACAGTCGTGGGCTGGGAGGAGGTTTGTTTACAAGTGCCAGCTCCTCCCTCCCCCCTGTTCCATCCCCGGCTCGGTTCCTGTAAGCAAGCTGTGGCTCCCAAAGCCATGGAACTGGAGGCATTCCAGAACTGGAACGGATTTCCTGATGCCCAGGACGAGCTAAACCAAGCCATGAAAGGAAGGATCCATTACCGCTCTCTTCCTCCCATTCCCCTCTCCCTCCTCCCTGTCTCTCCTTTCCTTTACCATTCTTCCTTTCTGCCCTCCTTCTCTGTCTTGTAACTTGTCCACCTCTCTTCCTTTGCCACTTTCGCCTTCCGCCTCTCCCAAGGGTTACCAATTTTGGTTGGACGTATTCCTGGAGGTTGCATCACATGACATAATCTTTCATTAAAGATTCATCTTTAATTCCTGGAGACGCCAGGACCATCCTGGTGGGTTGGCAACCCTCTCTCTCTCCCGCCCCCTCTTCTTCTCCCAGGCGTTCTTGAGCCCCATCATGAGAGGAAAGTTTATAACAGAAGAGTCACAATAAAAGTACACACCAGCCTTAGCTGCAGAGCCACAAATGGTCCTCACTTGAGACATGGCTGACTTTCAGTGCCTTTATGATGCAACAGCCTGAGTCTGCATTTTACTATAAACCTCCTTTGATCGGGGGGTTTCCCCATGGCTAAAAACATTTATTCTGGACAGAAACTTGGCAGATAAAATCTCAGCCAAGGAACGCTTTCTTTTTAAACAAAGAACCTCCCTCCTTCTGCCTACATGCTTCCCCCCCACCCCATGTTCTTCTCCCAGGATCCCAGGGAAAATCATAGGAACACAGGCACTGTCAGATCGGATCAGCCCAATGATCCATTTAGTCCAGTACCTTGTCTCCAATGGTGGCAGCAACAGCTGCTTCAGAGGACAGCAGTGTGGCCAACTACTGTGATATCTGGTGACTTCCTTAAAGCCCCAGTTCCTGGAATCATGTTATTATAAGATAGACCTCTGTTTTCATTTTTTTAAACAAATTCATAGCACACAGGATTGCAGGGAAAAGCTTAAAAAATGTGACCCCCTGAAGGTTCAAACCCCAGAAAGCAAATGAAAAGAACCCCTAATGTATTAGTCTCATGGTTTTGGTTTGTGGTCTGGCTCATGACTTTGGGCATTGGGACTGGGAAGGTAGAACACTGGCAAGGAACTCAGCAGTGCATAAATATGGAATAATCATTCCAAAGGGGTGAAATGAAACACCTTTAGCTTCCGCAAAGGTCCAAATATGGGCAGCACATGGGAAACCATAACTCTCAACATCTCAAATAGGTAACACGGGACAAGCAGTGTGACACCAACCCACACTGGGCATTAGGAATGAGGAGGTTGTCATCCTCCGAGCAGCCAGCAGGGGAGACTTAATTTTTCAGTGGATTTAAGGTTGTATTTTGACCCTGAGACATAGGCAAAGATTGCAGTGGGTGGCTTCCCCCTCATTGTTCAGAAATCAGAAGGAAGGTGATAAAGCAAATGCAATGGGTTATATTTCTTACATCTCATGACTTCATGGGGATCTGAGTCAAGCTTTTGTGATGTTTGTGGCTAGCGGTGCCTCTTTCTACCGCTTGGCCCCTGCTGCCTTCTGAGGGCCTGCACGGTAATAGAGAACAAAGACATGTCAGTGGCACAAGCACAGGGGGCAGTGACTGTCTTCTTTAGGACACGTGGTTCCTCCTTTCTGTTGTGCTGGAGGACCATGGGAGTCCTCCATCATCATAATAACACATGGCAGCATGTACATTTGGGGGGAAAAAGCCTACCAAAACAGAATACTGCACTGCACACACGACTTGGGGGAGGGCAGGAGAGAGAATAACCCGCATGTGGCAGACATTAGTTATCGTGACTGGAAAGTGATGAGGGTGGGATAAGACCCTGGGTAGACTAGACTAAAATGGCCACAAGGCTCTCTTAGCAGCACCCCTAGAGAGAGCCAGCTTCACGAGGCCAATAATAACTGTCCAGATATGTCTTTATGTGGGAAAAAATCTGACCGGGGGATACCAAAAAAACCCCGCCCACTTGTGAGGTGGAACTTCCTGTGGTCACACCTATTAAAGTGTGCCCAACCCCTTTTGGATTCCCAGAAGAGAGCCGGCAACCCAAGGCACTAGGCTAGAGAGAATCTCATTTGGTGGGGTGCAGAGCCAACTTCCTGTTGGATTTAGAGGGAAGTAGCCCCCACTTTTGGCCACTCCCCTTAAGAAAGAAGATGAGGGAGTGAAAAGCTACCTCCCCTGAAGAGCACAGGGCGGTTGGAGCCAAAGGCACCTTGGGTTACCCTCCAGAAGACAGCAATGGTAAGAAGATTTACCCACCCCCTCCCCAAGCTTGGGAGACCCACCTATCCCCTTATGTTAAAGGATGTCCTTTTTCTGGTGTCTGTTTCAAGTTAATGCAGGTTACTCTGTTTGGCATTTCAGCAGGTGTTCCATGAAAACTCACACACTGGTCCCAGGGTGTGGTTTGGCACCATGAATGAAATGCAGCAGATTGCTGCTGACCTTTAAAAATACGTTTTTTTCTGTATTTCCTGTATGCTCATCCTTAATATCTGGCAAAACAGTCCTGTGGGTTCCCCTCACCCTCTTCTTTTCTCCTCTGTTTTCCCTCCAGCCCAGGAGATGGGATTCCTTAGGAAAACTGGAACCTTTCCATTATTCCCCTGGAAGCTGGGGGGGGGGGCCCGGGACTCCTGGAGTTGGGGTGCACCCAGCCAGTAGCAGTTCTATTGCCCCCAAAGCTGGGCAGGTGTGGGTAAAAATTAGGATTTAGTGCTGGGTGGGAAATATATTTTCTCTCCTGAAGGAGCTTTTGAGATTTTGACATTGTTTTCCTATTCCGAAATGAGATGAAAAATTAAAATCTCAAAACTAAACCCCAAAAATTGCAAAATAATCATCTGAAAAAAATTGGATCACGTCAGCCAAAATGTTTCATTTTTTCCTGTTCCTACTTTGTATTTTGTTAAGAAAAAATCTTGCATAAATTAACTAAATTATCAAAACAAAAAGTCATTTTGAATCAAAAAATGAAACGTTCATTTTTTAAAAGGTCAAAATAGGACGTTTGAACAGTCTTGAAACTTTTTTTCCCCCAAAAAATTTTTTCCAGTCAGGAGATTTGTCAGAGCTGACTCTTTCTAGCAAAAAAAATCCGTTTCAACAAATCAACATTTTCCAAGGAAAAAGGTTTAGTTGGAAAATGCCTCACCACCTCCGCTACATATCACTTTTTATCTTGCACTTCTATGAGGCCTGTTTCACATACACTCACACTTGTACTTTTGCTATCATAAGCCTGGCTTACTACATGTTCCCATATGTACTTTTCTGCATGAATAATGCGGGTTTGTGCATTTATTCTTTATTCCACCCTGAAATCTTAGAAACAGGCAACAATTACTTAAAGGGGCAGAAGGAAATGATTATTTAAGCTTGAGTGTCAGCATACAACAGGGGGAACTCGGGATGTTAAAAATACTCCGTATTCCCATAGGCTGTGAATCTAAAAACAAAACCCAGAACTGGGCACACTTTGCAAAAGCGAACTGTGAGGAGGACCATATAAGTAGATAAATAAACAGCTAGTGAGCTAGATAGTTTGAGATTTTGTCAAACCTAATAGGCTCTTCTCACACCATCTCTAGTTCTAAAACTGCTTTACTTGCTGACTTTTGCAGACTCGCTTGTGCAGGGGCTGTTGATCTGAAAATGGGTGTGTGACGATGAGGATGGGAAGATGGCTATGGCCCAATCTCATCGGCTGGTTTCTCAGCTGTTCAGAGGCCCCTTCAGACAGTCCCATGGAGAAGGTGCAGTAGCCTCTGTAGCTAACTATGGTAAAATTAAACCTGATCACGGTCTTCGCCATTCTGCTGCTATTCCCAACTGACACCAATGGGATTGCCACACCACACTATGCCACATCACTGGCCACTCTGTTTCTCTTTCTGCATCTCTCTCTGGATCTAGTTAACAAAAGGTAAGTTGTAGCAAAAGACAGAGGAAAATAACACATGCACTGATCCTTAAGGTCACATCCTGCGTAAGAATTGCAGGATTTGGCCTTTTCAGAGCAAAATGGCTCTTATTTGGGATGGCTTCATCTCTGAAAAAGACTCACACCCACACCTGGCAGTGCCTAGCGATATGCTTTTCTGAATCAGGATGCAAGCAGAATGGTGAAATCAGAAAGAAGCGAAGAACAGAAATGACTCTGTTTGGAAATCAGGCCACGGGGGGGTAGATTTCGATGTAGGCCTTCAGGTGCTGGCATTATTTGGTACACCATATATTGATGTATTTTAGATACGCTTATAAACCAAATGAAAAGGCAGGAGACAAGAATAGGATTGGAGTTTTATAAGGGAAACTGAAGAGAGAGATGCCAGGTTATGTTAACGGTATTGTACCTTGTGGATAATCCAGCAGTCTCCTGTTATATTCAGCATGATGCAGCGGAAAGAAAGGCCATAGGATTGGAACTTGGATCCTATTTCTGTCTTGGCCAGTGACTCACTGTGTGACTTGGGACAAGTTATTCCACTGCTCTGTGCCTCAGTTTCCCCTCCCACCCTTTTTCTGGCTTGCCCATTCAGATTGTAAAATCTTTGGGGCTGGGGAGTTTCCTGCCTTTAATGGAGTCCCTTCATCTCTGGTTGCTGCTATATCACCCCTGCTAGAGAGGACGTATCCGGGGGGGGGGCTTCTAATGAGATTGGTGAAAGATAACGCTGTGGAGGTTGGGTTGCACAAAACAGCAGGTACTTTCTAAAAATGTGAGTGGGGGAAATAGATACAATTGGAACACTGGGGCCACGATTTCATCTCAGTGACATTGTATGTATCCCCTCCTCTGCTTGCCAAACCACATAATGGGGCCAGGCTTTGCTACCTGTATGCTCCAGCTACTTTTCAGGGACAAAGGATGAGCTTTTCTAGCAAAGCTGATTTAAAAGAAGTTTGTCTGCCAGGAAGAATTACCTTCTTCAGTTGTGATTCAATCTCTGAGGCTTTCCTTTTCAGCTCACACATGCCCCTGGGACCGTAGCTTTATCAGAGACAGAGGGGACCTTATTTGTGGGTGTCCTTTATTAAAAATGCAGCATCACCTTCTCCAGTACATTAGCTAAGTTGGCTAGCTAGCCAGAGTGCTCCATCTTGCGGGCTTTCTGCCTTTCTGGGCTTGTGTGAGGTTGCTCCTCTAATAAACCCCATGCATCTTTGGCACTGAAAATTTTCTTTCCAGAAACTGAGTACTCATTCTCAGTGTCTTTTCCCAGGTTTGAGGGGAATTCTGCTAGACTGTGTCTCCCTCCCTCTGCTTTTTAAGGTTGACCTGGTGCATTTTAAACTATGTGTTTCTCACTCTGAGGCTACAGTATTGTAATTTCCTTTATCCAGGTCTCGAGCACTCCAGAAATGACAAATTAAAGCTTTTTATGCATCCAAGTGTAACCAATACACAGTATTTATCCCTTGCAGCCGAACCTTTACTGGCTGGGGATTTTTGCTGTTGGAGATGCATGCAATCTGGAAAGAAGAGGGAACTCAAAATAATGTGATCTTTCAAATTATTTTTATGAGCCAGGTAGAAAAGTTCCCCCGGCTGCACTTTTTTATCGGAATCTAGAGAAGAGAATGAACTCCATGGTAGCAGGGAAATCTCCCCCACGCCATTTCAGTTCAAACATTGATCATGTCCAGGTCTATATTCGTTGAAATGATTAATATTATTTCTTAGCAGAGAACACCACAAGGTCACTGTGTCCTTTAAGTACTTTAGGGACATGCTATTACAGTTGAAAAGGGATTTGCTGAAGAAGTTCCTCAGTTTGGTTGGGGAAACTGAGCTAACGGTATCCTCCTTTAGTCCACAGGTTCCCTTGCTGAACTCCACAAGAGCGGGGCATTTAGGAAAGGGAGCATTTAGGAAAACAGACCCACGGGGGGTGATCTAAGAGGGAACTTAGCAGAAGAAACATTTCCAAAAGCTGATTCTAGAAATCAGGTAAACAGGAAGACCTGGAGAAATATTCAGGGGATGATGAACTAGGGAATGAAATCAGTGAAAGGCGGTGCATTTCACATTGAGTCAAGGGGTAAAGAAATCGCATAGAAAATAATTAATTTTGCTCTTATATAGTATGACTGTCCCCTCAAAGTGCTCCCTTGTTCTAAGAAAGCCTCACAAATCCTTGTGAAGCAGGGAAGGGATATGTGGTTCACACTTAATGCTGCCATCTCTGGAGTGGAACACAGCTGCTCAGATCCTCATCTGGTGTAAATCAACAGCTAGTTCTATTGGAGTCCATGGAATTGTGTTGTTTTACAGCACAGCATCTGGCCCAGCAACTGTCGAAACACGTAGGGCAACCCTAGCCAGTAGTTCAGAAATATGAAACAGTGGGTTAGATTTCAGAGTAGCAGCCGTGTTAGTCTGTATTCGCAAAAAGAAAAGGAGTACTTGTGGCACCTTAGAGACTAACAAATTTATTAGAGCATAAGCTTTCGTGAGCTACAGCTCACTTCATCGGATGCATTTGGTGGAAAAAACAGAGGGGAGTGGGTTAGGACAAGCATGAAGATTAAGAATGTATTCGACTGAACTGCAGGGGGAATTTAGTTTGGCAGAATATAATTATATCCGTTGGCATTTGACTGGGACACCAATGTTAACACCCTGCTCATGTAATAATAACCATGGGATACTAGTAATCATAAGGAGGTAGGTAGTTTTATGTCTCAAATGAAACATTGTACCACATACTAGAACAGGGCAAAAATTTTTGACCAGAACATTTTGGTGTGGGGGGAGGGGACGGGAGTAGATTGCACAACCTCGAAATATTTTGCGTACTGGTGTTAATTTTGTTGACGTGTTCATTTAGGAAAAATAACTAAAACAAGGTCCAAACCTAAATAGACAAATGAATTGAAAAGTTTTACTTCAATGTTTCTGAAACAAACTGTTTCCATATTTTCTGTTCAAAATGACTCTTGGGCTGTGAAATCACCTTAAATTTTATGTTTTAAACCCTTCAAAATGTTTAAATGCTCAAAATCAAAACAAAAGATTGTGGGTGGCATGAAACATTGGATTTGACCCACATTTTGGGTTTGGTTTTGATTCATGGAAAAGTTTGAAAAATTTTCTTCTATTTTTTAACCTGAAACAATTTTTTTTGCTTTTCAAGATAGCAGATTTGTGAGTTCATTGGCAATTTGCCCAGCACTTCCAGACCCCTCTAGCAGCGAAGAACAATCTAACACCAGACTGGAGTTTGGTCCGCTAGGAACAGTGTCACCTACTGAATCATCAACATTAGAGACCTGTTTCTTCACTGCAGCCTTGTGCCTTGTACAATCATTTTACCTGTGCAAATTAAGTGTAAAATGGTACCAAATCAGACTTAATTCATTAATGTTTGTAAGGCATTTTCAAGTGCAAAGTATTATTAAATTGTGAGAGATTATTACAATTCTACCACACAAATGGTCAAAATGGTTTATCCTTTCTGCAAGCAGGTCTTTCCTCATGTCCTACACTTGTTAAGCAGCATCAGTAATTGCAGTGCAGAACATATATGCATTCGAGACACACAGCTGAAGATCCTTCTAGGATGTATTAGCAGGAGTGTTGTAAGTAGAACACGAGAATTAATTCTTCCTCTCTACTCCACGCTGATTAGGCCTCAACTGGAGTGTTGTGGCCAGTTCTGGGCACCACATTTCAGGAAGGATGTGGACAAATTGGAGAGAGTCCAGAGAAGAGTGACAAAAATGATTAAAGGTCATTTAGAAAACATGACCTATGAGGGAAGATTGAAAAAATTGGGTTTGTTTAGTCTGGAGAAGAGAAGACTGAGAAGGGACATAATATCAGTTTTCAAATATGTAAAAGGTTGCTCCAAGGAAGAGGAAGAAAAATTGTTTTTCTTAACCTCTGAGGATAGGACAAGAAGCAATAGGCTTAAATTGCAACAAGGGTGGTTTAGGTTGGACATTAGGAAAAACTTTCTAACTGTCAGGGTGGTTAAGCACTGGAATAAATTGTCTAGGGAGGTTGTGAACTCTCCATTATTGGAGATTTTTAAGAGCAGGTTAGACAAACACTTGTCAGGGATGGTCTAGATAATACTTAGTCCTTCCATGAGTGCAGGGGACTGGACTAGATGACCTCTCGAGGTCCCTTCCAGTCCTAGATTCTCTGATTCTATGAGATGCTCTAATGAATCATCCTAAACTTGGAAAAAACTAGAAAAGTTACCTGTGCATCTAGGGTAAAGATCCCTGGGAGAGCATGTGATACAAAGTAAAATCACAGCATACAATTCATTGAACAAAGTTTACTACAAGGTAACCCTTATGGCCAGCAGCTCTTCTTCCTTCTGCTAACAGAAATCAGGATGGTGCCTATGGGATTGTTTCACAGGCCAGAAGTGGAGATTCTAAGGTCATTGCAATGGCAGCTTGTTACTATATTACGGTATATAGGACAGGATGCAGCTGATGGTTTAATACACCACACGCCTCCTATAGTGGTAGTGGTTTTCACCTGCAAATAAGAAAATAGAAAGGAGAGACTGGTAAAGTCCACTCAGCGCTGACATGGTCTAAATGCTGACCAGATTGGCAGCGGCAAAAATGAATTGGACCGTCTGAATATTTTAATTCTGTGGTGGGCCGATGGCCACACCATACAGGCCTCTAGCATAGCTGCCATTAAATGGCCCCTTTGCTGAAAGTGCCCCCGGGAGACTAAAGATTTAGTGGGACATGGAGACCCAGTGGTTAGCAAAGGCAGTCAAAACATCTCTTTTGCCAGAGCCCATGCTGTACCATGTTCTGTGAGTAAACAGAGTATCTCCAGATTATCCAGATGGCACCATTCTTTATCCAGACTGCCTATTACAAACTGGCAGCTGGAATTCTATGGTGCTGATTTTTTTCCCTCAGGCTCCCCAACTTATATGGGACAGCTATAATAAAAGAATTAAACATTATAACAAAACTGTGGCGACCTACGACTTTGTGGTCATCACAGTGTTGCAGACCATGGTCACTGCAAATTTCATAGTGGCATCAGGAATAGAATCTCAGAACCTCCTTGGCTAAAAGTAGAAGAGAGTCTTATGTAACTATTGGCAGTACGGGGCCTATGACACTCCATTCAAAAGTTCTGATTCCTTCCAGCAGAGGATGCACCTACACACAGTAGCCAGTCTTATTTCTGATTAAGATTGTACCTCCTTTTCTGCCTCTCCTCTTCCTGTCTCTCCTTGCTCCTTGCTTCCTGTCCCTGGTATGTCCTCTAAAACGGGTGCTTCTCCTGCTGCGATGCCTGTGGTAACGCCTGTATCTCACCATTTTATTTTTTCAAGATCTCTGCAGCAGCTGGATCGCTGCCTCTTGATGGAGCCAGTTGCCTGTCTTGGTTGATGGTATTGGCCTGCTTCAGGTGGAGAGTTGAAGCAGATCTGGCCTGTGTCTCAAGAGGCTCACAATTATGACATACAAGGCTTAGCATGTGTTTGCGACCCATACCTCATAATGGTCAGCTTTGGCCGTATATGGAAAAAACCATATACAGCCACTGCTGTATGGTTTTGAACTGCTTTGCAATTGGCCTTCACCTGCATAATAACATGAGAGAGACGGAATTAAAACGCACGGAAACAAAGATCTCTGGTATCTCCAGGAAAGCACAATGCTCATAGGCCCATACATGAGGTGCCATCCTCTACGGGTCCTTTCCTCCTATTCATATCTTCTTTGGTGAGAGAATGAAAGGAAAAGTAATCATTAAAGAAAGGGGAAATAGCATGACTGACAACAGGGGTGAGTGTCGAGGAGTGAAAACAAGGAGATGGAGGTTTCTAACTCATTCCAGTTAAGTGACTTCTCATCAAAATATGCTGTGTGGTGTGCCACAATTAAACTTCGCGTACCGCCCCCGACCCAAAAATAAATAAAGACCAAGCTCCCTAAAGTTCAGTGCACTTGTCTCTTTATTTTTAAGGCTCAAGTGCCAAGTGGACATTGTGACAATAATTATCCAGAGAATTGTCATTACATCTCATGGGAAGATGAAACTGGCCACAGGACCCACAAGTTCCTGCTGCACAATGAGTCCTGAAGAGGCCATGAATTTTACAGGGCCTGCATTGAAATTAAAGTGACCATACGAGGTCACACTAATGATGGTCTTCAGAGCCTCATCTTGAAGCCTTAGTGAACTTGCGAGATATTTTCTGATTTCCTCACTCCATGGGAGTGTCATTTCAAGTCAGGATCTGACACCACTGAAAGGTTTGGATGCTGGGCAGAACCTATTGAACAAGATCTGACTATTGATCTGAAGCTATCCAGATCTCTCCAGAATACAGTTTGAGGCTGAATCTGACTTTTGTGTCCAATCTTCTGTGCTTCCTTACTTCTTTCAGATTGAAAACCTTGTCTGCCAAAAGCAGCCTCTCTCAACTGATCAGTCCATTTGGGTCACATAGAGCAGTAACTTACTTCGTACACAGCCATATTGATTAGAGCTGATTGAAAATAAAATTAATCAGGAAAGTTGAGAGCGAGGCAAACCCCAGAATAGCCAAAATGCCTGATGACGAGGGCACTCACATGGGAAACCCAGGTTCAAGTTCTGCTCTAAAGCAATGACTTGAACCTGGGTCTTCCACATTCTAGGTGAGTGTCGTGATCACTGGGGTATTAGTTATTCTGGAATTTCATGCATCTGTCTTTTCACCAAAAAAGTCAAGAGTCTTGTTATCATTCTGCATTAGAACGAAATTTTGAAACCTTGACATTTTTGGAATTGTTGTTTTCCAGCCAGCCCTAATATTGATTTCTGTGATGACATTTTGTGAAATGAGGCACCTATGAAGGGTAGCACAATCTGGCCCTTTAAAAACTAAACACACAGAAAGTTAACTCAACCATTTTCAAATCGGGATTTAATTTCACATAGTCAGTAGGAGGCAATCAAACTTACTGTGACAAAGGACTATGTCGCATCATAGATACTAAGTAATGAAGATAAACAGAGGCAACAGACTTTATTTTTGTCAGGTGATGAGAACATAGTCATCACTCACTGAATAGCTCTTTTACTAATAATAGATCAAATACGTACTACAATTGTTACAGATACATTTTTTTCATTAGTTCTGTCATTAAGATCATAGCATTTGATTGTAAGGAACACGTGTTCTACTGGTATTAAAGGATTTTGTCATCCATTGGGGACATTTTTATAATGTTTTACACAAAGACTGCTTTTCTTCTTCAGTATGTGAAAGCCACAATTGGAAAAACTATGTTGTTAGCTCTTTTGGCCCTATCAGCATGAGGGTCGATTTGTTTTCTCATAATCATGTCAATAATATACATAGATTCATAGATTTGATGTCCAGAAGGGACCATTGTGATTATCTAGTCTGATCATAGAACTTCCCCAAAGTAATTCAAAGAGCAGACCTTTTAGCCAAGCAGTCAGTCTTGATATAAAAATGATCAGTGATGGAGAACCCACCATGTCATCCCTTGGTAAATTGTTTGAATGGTTAATTACTCTTACCATTATCAATTTATACCTTATTTCCCATCTGAATTTGTTTAGCTTCAACTTCCATATTGACCTATGGACAATCTAAGAGATAGCCCTATGTCCTATGACAGAAATTTGGAATTTGACCAAGACACCTGGGTGTAACACAACAGCCCTTACACTCAGAAAATGTTCTACTAATCTGCCAACAGTCAGTCCAACCATCTATCCCCGGGGTGTGGATGAATGAACAAGGCAAAACCATTAAGGTTGATGATCACAATGGTTCTCTACGGCTTCACAATCTATAAATCAAGACAGCCTATCAACTCCCACAATCAAACCGCTGAATTGGTAGAAGTTGCAGGACAAGCATCCAAACAAGGAGTTTGTTGAAGTACAAAACCAGCTTCAGTGAGCAGTTGACTTCAGAGACAGAATTTTCTTCCTCTGGATTAGATAGAACAAATCTGAAATGCTGAATGTGAAGAGAGAACACAAGAAAGATAGTTCCAGGCAGTGGCTAAAGACTGCAATGCACATGATCTTACCGTGTTCTAGAAAACCTGGTTCATAAAGTAAGTTAAAAAGATCTCCTCACTTCTTCCACACTTATTAAACTGGTAACAGTGGAAATTTATGAGCATTAACAGAGTCTTCTCTCACTTACATTTTTGTAAACCTCAAGTCACTTCATTGCCAACAATGACAGTCTGGTACACACCAGTGCACAATTGGAGTGAGCTCAGAATTAGACACCTAGAGTCCATGACATTGTTTACCTAAGCATTGTTATTGTTCATATTTTTTAATGAAATAGGTAGCTGTAGAAGACACTTCAGAGGCCAAATCCATCTCTTGTGTTATCCCAACTAAACCAATTAAATTACATCAGGGATAAATGTATCCCCATTTTTTTAGTTTAGCCAGAAATCCCAGGACTACAGTGAAATATCCCATGGACCCTTTAATAAGTGGTTGGATTTTTATACTTCAGCGAAAGACAGCAGTACAATTCTGAGGCTTAGTTCAAACAGTGACGGTAGGGGAAGATCCCCTTTGAATTCTGTTAGATCTAATTCTTTTAAAGTGCTTAGTTCACGTGTGTAATTTTTTTTCATGCATTTGAAACCTTCTGGTATTTTACTGTTAACATTCAGGAAGGGGCCTTTGATAGTGATTTTTTAAAAATTATTCCCCAAAACCAGTATCCTGGGCTAAATCCAGGAGAATGATGTCCATTTCTGTAGTGAAAAAACAGTTTCTCACTTACTCCATCACTTATCAGTGTGTCTGCATAGCTGGGACTTTGTGCAGAGCACGTGGGCAGCATTCTGAGCAGGTATCTCGTGGTGGTTTTGTATAGAGGTTCTGCTTGCACATACACACACCAAATGAAATTAATAGGCAGCAGGTTTAAAACAAACAAAAGGAAGTATTTCTTCACACAACACAACCTGTGGAATTCCTTGCCAGAGGATGTTCTGAAGGCCAAGACACGAACAGGGTTCAAAAAAGAACTAGATAAGTACATGGAGGATAAGTCCATCAATGACTATTAGCCAGGATGGACAGGGATGGATTCCCTAGTCTTTCTTTGCCAGAAGCTGGGAATGAGCAAGAGGAATTTGATCGCTTGATGACTACCTGTTCTGTTCACTCCCTCTGGGGCACCTGGCTTTGGCCACTGTCAGAAGACAGGATACTGGGCTAGATGGACCTTTGGTCTGACCCAGTATGGCCGTACTTATGTTCAAAACATCGATAGGATTATGAAGGAGTGTACTACCTCTTTAAGAGACAACCAAGAACTCATAACCAAAAAAGCCTGGGTGTAATTAAGGAGGCTCCCTCCCCTTCCAGAGGGCTGGCTTATTTACAAGGGAACAGGAAGCTGAACAGGGGAGTTACAAGTGGTGGTCATCTCTCTCTGGTGCGTGAAGATTAGTGTGGCCAGACATAGAGACTTTTTGGACTCTAAATTGGGGAGCGCTGAACTGAGGTGAGGGCCTTTTAGCTGTTGTTCCAAGTGCTCCTTCCATGAAGCTTTACATACTTATTTTAATTAATTTGTTTTGGTGTCTCATTGCCTCGATCTGTGAAAGTGAACATATTGATGTCTAACTGGGAAAAGTAAGGTGGGGCTGACACCTTGCCACAAGGGGGCATGCCAGGATGGCCCACACTATTACAAGAATGTTATGACACACCACGCAAGAGCTGCATCTTACAACTTTACTGGCAGGTTGGCGGCTTGTCTCCTGTGGCAGGAGGGCTCCTGGGCCTTGCAGAGTCACCCATTTACTTGCTCATTTCTTTTGGTGTCTTCTGTGATGGGCGTTGTTGGTTTTCAAGCTCAAGAAGCAGGTGCCAGATGGACTACTGATGAGATGCACGTTTCAAGACAGGCCCATGGACATGTGTCACAGATCATCTCCTATAGTAGTAGGTGGTCATAACACGCACGTACCCTGTCACAAAAAGAGAGAACACATCACTCTCTGCAAATCCCACCAGCCAAAGAATTTGTAACCATGAGCAATACAAGTTTTGTGTGAAAATAAAGACATTGCTAAGTAGTGCACAAGGAATTAAGCACAGATAGAAACCTCTCTAATCTGCCTGCACACTGACAAATTACCCTCTGATCTACTATGCCCAATGCTAGTTTCTTAGCATATAATTCCTTTTACCACCCCTTCATATCCTCTATTTCATATTAAGTAGTGAGACGGGGCAAGGCCAGATGGCTATAGAAAAGTAGTGGGAGATAGATATATTAGCTCCAGGCTAAACAAATCCCTGGTACCAGGTTAAGTGAAATGGAAGCTGCTCCAGGTCAATTAAGACACCTGGGGCCAATTAAGAACTTTCCAGAAGGCAGGGAGAATGCCATGTTGATTGGGACACCTGAAGCCAATCAGGGGCTGACTGAAACTAGTTAAAAGCCTCCCAGTCAGTCAGGTGGATGTGGATGTCAGGAGCTGTGGGAGGAAGTTGTGCTGTTGGAGAGGCTGAGTAGTACACCCATATCAGGCACAAGGAAGGAGGCCCTGAGGTCAGGGTGAAGTGGAGCTTGAGGAAGTGAGGGCTGCTGTGGGGGAAGTAGCCCAGGGAATTGTACATGTCATTTTTCTAAAAGGTCAGCTACCATAGCTGATACTAATAGGGTCCCTGGGCTGGAGCCCTGAGTAGAGGGTGGGCCCGGGCTTTCCCCCCTCACCTTTGCCCCCTGTTTAATCACTGAGACTGGGAGACAACAGAGACTGTGCAAGGAAGGATAACTTCTCCTCACCTCCCTCGCTGGCTTATGATGAAAATGGCTCAATAGACTGTGACCCTTGTCTCTAGAGAAAGAAGGGTTATGTGGAGGGTCACAGTGAGCCTCTGAGGCTAGCGAAATCTGCCAGGAAACGTGGGACCCACGGAGGCAAGGACAGAGCTTTGTCACAGTAGCTACAAGGAAAGGATTAAGTATGAACCCGGTTTGGTGTTTACCCCTCCTCCTTTTCATTGGTGGTTTTCTACAGCTGCAGCTCCTCTTGCTCCTCCTTGTCCTTCGGCTGGAACGCCTCCCACGTCTGGGTCTGCGGCGGTGCTGGCCTGGGCATCTCCCCATCCCTGCTTCAGCTTGCTGGTTTCAAGAGCCCAGGAGGAGAGATTTCATTTCTTGGTTGCACCAAGCCAGCCTGTCTGCTCTGATGGTTGGTGAGCTTATGAGGTGAACTCTAGCAGGCTCATGCAATTAAAGGCCCTGATTACTATGACATCATAGAGGGTCTGGATCCTGTAATGGTATCTGCTGGCAACAGCTACCTGGGAAGCTTTTATCAACTAAACAAACTATCATGAACTTTATGGTGAAGGCCACATTGGTTATGAAACTAATGTCTGCTGTGGCTTCCAAATGAAGCCCATTTGTATGTTCAGTTATTAGAGTAGTCAGACCCCAGACTGGCTACAATCAAAGTTGCTCAGTCTCTTCCTGCTTGTACCTTTTGCTAATATTTTTGAACACCTTTAGCTAAATCCCTTTTGTCTCTGGGATGTGAGGAACTGTCCCCACCTAATGAATGTTAGACATCTTCAGCACTCTTCTGAAATATCTAACTTTCAGTGGTGCCAGAGTAAAATACAAGTTAGGGCTTTGGGGAAAATGTGCCAATTTGTATCAGAACAGATATTTATATGTGTGGATAAAGACTCTTATTAAATTGTCAATCTGAGCTACTTTTATTTAAGGATCTAATTATGGATTTAGAAATTGCACCAGATAAAATTTCTAGTGTTTCAGATCTTGACCACCGGCCTACACCCAAGGACAGGTGACGGTATTTTGCCTCATGGCAAATCAAGTGGAAGTTCATCCATTTGAAAGTGTAACTTGAAGCTGACGTTAGAGTCATATTTCCCGCTAGGAAAGGGCGTGAGGAGGGGAATAAAAACAAAGGGTGATAATAGAGGTAAAAGTTTTTCTTTGTGTGTGTCATTTCTATTGATACTGGAAGCTCTTGGGACAGCTTCACACACATACACACATGTCATGGGGCATGTGTACCCCACGCTAGCCCAGCAACCAAAGGGCTAATACAGGCACAGCAGGCCATTGCTGACTGGCAGCCTCAAGGCAGCAGGGAGGGTAAAAGGGCTGGGAAGCAGAGGGGCAGGGCAGCTACCAGAAGAGTGAGCAGCCTGGAGAAAGGAGCTCTTGCCATCAAACTACCAAAGAGCCAATGGCCCTGAACTGACCGAGCCTGCAGTGGCCCAGGGGAAGATCAGAAGGAGCACTTAGGGTACTGTCAGAGTTGAAGAATCTTGATCCTGCTTATCTAGCTCGAGGGCCCTGGACTGGAACTAGTGGAGTGGGCGGGCCTGGGTTTCCCTATTAACCCCAGGAACCCACACTTGGGCATCACCCTCACACTGATGCACCTCTTCACATGGGGTAACTAATGTACTGGTTTGTGTCCACATGTCTCTGCCTCCTGCTAGAATATGATGGAGACATTCTTAAATCAGTGCCTAATGAATCCCAGTTCGACAGATATTTCCTGAAGTGTGAGCTGGATACTTGTGAGTATGAAGGACTAGCTAAGGGTTTTAAATAAAGGGGTGTGGAAAATATTTGGGAGGCCTTTAGCAACACATGGTGGGCTTGGAGGAAGACACGGGGGGTTTCATTCCCCTGAAAGTAGGCGCAGCTTCGAAAAGTTTGGCAAATGGTTCCTGGAGAATTATCTATGGAACGAAAGGATAGAAATTGGGACATAAGTAAGTCCACTAATCACCATCCTCCCGTCTCTGTCTTCCTCCCTCCCTCCCCCCACAAGTACTGTGACATCAGAAGTGAGTCAAGCCAGCGATCATCTCCCACTTCTTCCTCACTACTCCTCTTCGCATGCAGCTTGTAGACTGAACATTTTGATTGTTTAATTAGATAACGGTGATTCATACATTTAGAAGGCTCCATTCTCAGCGCATCTAAGCATCATTCTGTAAGGGGAATGTCTACATTGCACCTGGGAGTTGTGATTCCCAGCGCAGTAGACATAAATGCACTAGCTTTGATCTAGCTAGGGCACTAAAAGTAGCAGTGTGTCCATAGAAACATAGAAGATCAGGGTTGGAAGGGACCTCAGGAGGTCATCTAGTCCAACCCCCTGCTCCAAGCAGGACCAACCCCAACTAAATCTGGCATGGGTGGCAGTTTGAGCTAGCAACCCAAGTATGTACCTAAAATCTTGGACAAGATTGTACTTGGGCAGCTAGTCCATCCCACCTCCCATATTGCCATGGGCAGACAGCCATTTTTAGTACACAGATGCAAGCTGAGTTGGCACATTTACAACCACCCGAGTTTGGGAATGACACCTCCCGCTTGCAGTGTAGACGTACCCTAAAACCAATGCAAAACATTAAAGAACCAACTAACCCAAATATGCAACCACTCGGGAGCACAGAATATGACACAAGGCTGATCCCCAAATCACCCCGGCAAACCACCCCACCAGAATACAAATTCCCAATGGTAAAGATGGCAAATGCACAAAGTCCCACCCACCAGGCACTGGTGTTATGGGGAATGCATGCTGCAGCTTCTGAAAAGGGTGCAGTGGTTTGTGTCCTACAATGCAATGTGCCAGTACCCCACAGAGGCATTCCAGCTGCTGCTGACCATTGTAGGTAGAATGCATCTAGGGACTGCAGCTGTTGGGCTGAGCAGCCTCCTAAATGTATCACTGGCTTCAAAAGCACCACCATAGCCCTCAATATCAACCTCCCTTTTGTCAGTATTAGCCATATGCTTCTAGGAAACAGGACGGCATTCTTTGGAATTGATCCTACCATTAGCTTTCTTGGTAGGACAGTTTTTCTAATTTCCCTCCATTGATTATTCCTGTTTACCTTTGATAACACTGAGTTTTCTGGACGGCTTCCTTGTGTTTTTTCTCCCCAAACTTAATCCTATGGCAATGATACTGGCCTTCAGCAGAGATACAGGGTCTGCTGCCCTGGCATTTCATAGACCTCAAAATATAAACACTTTTTAAAATAACATTCAGCGCTTAACCTATTCAAAGCACTGTACAAACATCCTCTCTGCCTCCTTGTAAGGCAGTTTGGATTAAGTATTATTGTCCTTATTTTCTTAGAATCATAGAAATGTCAGGCTGGAAGGTACCTTGAGACATCAGTAAGTCCAGCCCTCTTCACTGAGGCAGGACCAAGTACACCTAGACCATCCCAGACAGGTGTTTGTCCAACTCATTCTTAAAAACCTCCAATGATGGAGATTCCACAACCTCCCTTGGAAGCCTATTCCAGAGCTTAACTCCCTGATAGTTAGAAAGTTTTTCCTAATATCTAACCTAAATCTCCTTTGCTTCACCCATTACTTCTTGTCCTATCTTCTGTGGACATGGAGAACAGTTGATCACTGTCCCCTTTATAACAGCTTTTAACATATTTTAAGACTATCAGGTCCTCACTCACGCTTCTTTTCTCAAGATTACATGTGCCCTGGTTTTTTAATCTTTCATCATTGGTCAGGTTTTCTAAATGTTGTATTATTTTTCTTGCTCTCCTCTGGATTCTCTCTAATTTGTCCACTTCTTTCCTTAAGTGTGGTACTCAGAGGACACAGTACTCTAATTAAGGCCTCCCCAGGGCCAAGTAGAGCAGGTCATTTACCTCCCATGTCTTACATACAACACTCCTGTTAATACACCAGTGACGTGGTGGACTAGGCCCTGAGGCCCCCTGCTGGAGACCTTGTGGCCACACCCTGCCCCAGAAAAGAGCAGTAGAGAAGTCCTCCAAGCTGTCTAGAGTGCTGTGTGGGAAGCAGCCAATCACGGCCTAGCTGGCTATTATAAGAAGAGCTGCAGGGCCAGTGTGAGGGCAGTTTCTTGCTAGAGCTGGAGGAGAGTGGATGGTGCTCCTGGCTGGCTGCTAGGACTCCACCAGGATAAGGCCCTGAGGGAAGGGTGAAGAATTTGCAGGAGCCCTGGGGAAGTGGCACAGGGAATTGTAGCAGCAACATAGTTTATTTAAAGGGACATGGCAGACGGTTGCTATGGCAGGTTCCTGGGCTGGAATCCCCCTACCAGCCACTAGGAAAGTGGCCTGAACTTTGATGCACCCCAGAAAGGGAACTGAACTCTTTTAGTGGCCCAGCTGAAGAACTGGGGCCAGAAAGACCCAGAGAGGTGAAGAGTTTCCAGGGAGGGAGCCCTTGGGGTTGTGGCCCCACAGCAGGGCCAGGGCTGCTTAAAAAGTAGAGATAATTTGAGGGAACACAGAAGCGGCTGAGAGACAGTTTGGCCAGGGTACTGTGATAGGCCCTGCTGGACTGATTGAAGAGTGAGTCCCAGGATAGGGCTGCAGAACAAAGGATCTTACAGAGGGCACTAAAATAGGTCCCCTGTTGGACTTATACCCTGGAAAGTGTTTGCTTTGATTTTATCACACAGACAGGGTGTGTATGACTCAGCTGGAGGGCTGAGTCAGCAAAGGCCCACCACAAACAGAGAGAGGGAGATAGCAGGTACATGCACTGAGACGGGGCGCTTGTGAGAGTTGAGTGGACCTCATTACAACACCCCACAATGATATTAACTTTTTTCACAGTTGCATCACATTGTTGACTCATATTCAATTTGTGATCCACTATAACCCCCAGATCCTTTTCAGCAGTACTCATACCTAACTAGCTATTCCCCATTTTGTAGCTGTGCATTTGATTTTTCCTTCCTCGGTGTAATACTTTGCACTTGTCTTTATTGAATGTCATCTTCCTGATTTTGGACCAGTTCACTAATTTGTCAAAGATGTTTGCAATTCTAATCCTGTCTTCCTAAGTGCTTGCAACCCCTCCCAGGTTGGTCTCATCCACAAATTTTATAAGAAGAAAAGGAGTACTTGTGGCACCTTAGAGACTAACAAATTTATTAGAGCATAAGCTTTCGTGAGCTACAGCTCACTTCATCGGATGCATTTGGATTCCAATTCAGCAGTCTCTCGTTGGAGTCTGTTTTTGAAGCTTTTTTGTTGAAGTATAGCCACTCTTAGGTCTGTGATCGAGTGACCAGAGAGATTGAAGTGTTCTCCAACTGGTTTTTGAATGTTATAATTCTTGACGTCTGATTTGTGTTCATTCATTCTTTTACGTAGAGACTGTCCAGTTTGGCCAATGTACATGGCAGAGGGGCATTGCTGGCACATGATGGCATATATCACATTGGTAGATGCGCAGGTGAACGAGCCTCTGATAGTGTGGCTGATGGGATTAGGCCCTATGATGGTATCCCCTGAATAGATATGTGGACAGAGTTGGCAACGGGCTTTGTTGCAAGGATAGGTTCCTGGGTTAGTGGTTCTGTTGTGTGGTGTGTGGTTGCTGGTGAGTATTTGCTTCAGATTGGGGGGCTGTCTGTAAGCAAGGACTGGTCTGTCTCCCAAGATCTGTGAGAGTGATGGTTCGTCCTTCAGGATAGGTTGTAGATCCTTGATGATGCGTTGGAGAGGTTTTAGTTGGGGGCTGAAGGTGATGGCTAGTGGCGTTCTGTTGTTTTCTTTGTTGGGCCTGTCCTGTAGTAGGTGACTTCTGGGTACTCTTCTGGCTCTGTCAATCTGTTTCTTCACTTCAGCAGGTGGGTATTGTAGTTGTAGGAATGCATGATAGAGATCTTGTAGGTGTTTGTGTCTGTCTGAGGGGTTGGAGCAAATGCGGTTATATCGTAGTGCTTGACTGTAGACAATGGATCGAGTGGTATGATCTGGATGAAAGCTAGAGGCATGTAGGTAGGAATAGTGGTCAGTAGGTTTCCGATATAGGGTGGTGTTTATGTGACCATCGCTTATTAGCACCGTAGTGTCCAGGAAGTGGATCTCTTGTGTGGACTGGTCCAGGCTGAGGTTGATGGTGGGATGGAAATTGTTGAAATCATGGTGGAATTCCTCAAGAGCTTCTTTTCCATGGGTCCAGATGATGAAGATGTCATCAATGTAGCGCAAATAGAGTAGGGGCATTAGGGGACGAGAGCTGAGGAAGCGTTGTTCTAAGTCAGCCATAAAAATGTTGGCATACATTTTTAAATGCATCCGATGAAGTGAGCTGTAGCTCACGAAAGCTTATGCTCTAATAAATTTGTTAGTCTCTAAGGTGCCACAAGTACTCCTTTTCTTTTTGCGAATACAGACTAACACGGCTGCTACTCTGAAATTTTATAAGCACACTCTCTCCACTCCCTTTTACAGGAAAGGAAGTTGAAACATGGAGAAGCTAATGGCAACATTTTCAAATTTCCATACCTAAAGTTAGGCATCTAAATGAGTGACTTGGCCAAGCCAACAGACCAAATTTGTGACTGAGGTAGAATTTGAAATCAGGAATTCCTCTCTTCTAGCCTGTGCTCAGCACACTAGACCAGTAATTTGTCTGCTTATTTCTTTCCCCAAGGAGCGTGTTATTAGAGAGGTGAATCCAGTCTAGGGTTCTCATTTTATAGCCCTAGCATCTCTTGTGGATGCCTCTACTGCTTCTTGGGTTCAACTTCTGGATTTGTATGACACTTATATTGTCCTTTCCAGCCCAAAAGATTCCAAAGTGCTTTATGAATTTGCTACCTGTGAATATTCTGACCACCACTGATTTACGGCCACCTTGGGATGGGACACAGATTGTGTTTTAGCTGAGATGGGGATAGGAAAAAACAGGACATTGTTTCAATATCTATGCACAAGATAACCACTTATGAATCTGAGGTCAATAAAATATGCTCTAGAGAGTGACTGATATCCCTCCATGTACAGTTAACCTGGTATTTAAGTTTGCAAAATAGTTTATAATCCGATGATGCATCCGATGAAGTGAGCTGTAGCTCACGAAAGCTTACGCTCAAATAAATTTGTTAGTCTCTAAGGTGCCACAAGTACTCCTTTTCTTTTTATAATTCATTGATTTCACAAGCTCATCACTATCTGAAGCAGTCAGCTTTTGGTCTGAAACTTTGTTTGCTCTCTCCCATGGATGATGAATTTTGAAAAGTTTAAGCAAAATCCCTTTAGCTTTTTTCAACTGAGTGAGGGGAAGAATACACATGGGGTTCTCAACATTTTTCTTTCTGAGCACCTCCTCCCCACCAACATGCAATAAAAACTCCATGGCCCAGCTGTGCCACAACAGCTGGTTTTCTGTATATAAAAGCCAGGGCTGGTGTTAGGGGGTAGCAAGCAGGGCAATTGCTTGGGGTCCCACACCACAGGGGCACCACAAAGGTAAGTTACCCAGGCTTCAGCTTCAGCCCTGGGTGGTGGAGCTCAGGACACCAGGCTGCAGTCCCTTGTGGCGAGGCTTTGGCTTTCTGCCCTGGGCCCTAGAGTGTCTACTTCGAGCCCTGCTTGGCGGTCCCCCTGAAACCTGCTCACAGCCCCCTAGAAGGCCCCGGAACCCTGGTTGAGAACCACTGGAATACACCATTATAAAAAATTCTGCCCACACTATTTTAGACAGAACTACAAGAAAAATGTAACATTAAATTTGGTCAGGACATAGGCCTTCTGGAGGAACAGTGACACTCCTTGGTTTGGCAAAGAACAGATCTTGATATATGAAAGTTCTGACCATTTGAAAATTGAATATTAAGCATGCACATTAGATTTTAACATTAGGCTCCCGCTTAAAGAGAGTTGTAGTGCATACATATATATATATATATATATATATATATATATATATATATATATACATATATATGGATGTAAATAGGGCAAACTTTTCAAGATTGGTTTGCCAACTTTAAGTATCCATCCCTTTTCAATGACTGTACTGAGCTTCTTCAAACGTGGTTTGCTTGTGGCTCTCATCCAGACTTTAAACCAAAGCCAAGACTGAGAAAACTCAGTGTGGTTATAAAGCAGTTTCAAAGTTGTGAATGAACTTTCTACTTTTCCTTAGCCATAAATGGAGTGATGTGATGTGCAAACACTAAACATTCAGAGCTTTAACAATACTGCCCTAATGTTCAGCTTAAGTTTTAAGAATCTGTAAGGTCTACAAAACAACCCACAGTTAGTGGTTTGGTAATTTTAAAGTGACTCACATTTTACATTGAGTAAATGCATCCTGAACTGGGACAAACTGAATCTGGTTCATCCTGAAATCTGTCTGTCTTTGCCCTTCACCAGCCTCTTAACTGGCACCTTCCTACCCCCTGGCAAGCCTCCCAGATTAAATCTATATGGGGTGTGGGAGAGTGTAGACACCAAACCTTAGAAATGTGTTAAAGAAAAAGCAGGAATGGGTGCAGGGTATAAACAGAGTTCCTTCTGTCTCTAAGTTTTCTGTACACTACTACAGACTGGCTTGAATTTGTTCATGGTGAGAGATCAGGATCACCCACCAAGTCCTTTTTCACAGGTTGAGTTTGCTCAGTCCCCCCCTCATTAAAGTAAATCTGATTCCATTTCAGACTTAGTTTTCAAAGGAAAAAGGGGGGGAAACACCACACACTTAGATAATTTCCATTCCAATCCACTGCGGTGCCCCCCACCCGCCAGTCGTACTCCGAGGCAGGAGGCAGCAGGGAAATGTCATGCATTTGTTTGATCTGGTGGATGAAGCATGACCAATAATTATATAATATTTAATTATTAAATGGATAATTATCCATAACCTGACAAGGTCTTGGAACAGCCAGAGTCCATGTCTGAATCACATACATCGCAATCAGCTGGACAATAGGAGACACTGTTGTGGGCTGCGGGGCTGGAATGGAAGAACATTTAAAGTTGTACTAACAAGATGGAGTGAATATCTTCCCATGGGGGGGGAGTCATCTGGCAGAGGACACCATAAAGAGGGGCAGAGATATCCCCCTCCCACTCCCCGAGACATTTCAACATTAGTTAGCCAAGCACCAGGCTCCTTTCTGTGCCAGGGAAGAAAGAAATCAATTGTTTTTAAAAGCTACTTGGAGCCCACAAAAGATGCATTGTTTGCAAGTGGGTTGAGGGAGGTGGGTGGTTTGGGGGAAGGGTTGAACTTATGCGATCATTTTGTCTAATTATCCCTGATGTTATTGCTGTTGTCATGTGGGCTACTACAAAGCTTGTGTCCCTGAGAGCAAAGACTAAACTGGTACACGTACAAGGCCGCAAAGTTTGGTTTGGTTTCCCCCACTCCCTTTGTTTCTATTTAATACACGTACAATGCACACCCACAGGATCAGAGAAGACGCTTAGCAATAATGCTTGGGAATAACAGTCTACCAAAGAGAAGAGTGAGGGGGGATTTGATAGCAGCCTTCAACTACCTGAAGGGGGGTTCCAAAGAGGATGGAGCTCGGCTGTTCTCAGTGGTGGCAGATGACAGAACAAGGTCTCAAGTTACAGTGGTGGAGGTCTAGGTTGGATATTAGGAAACACTATTTCACTAGGAGGACGGTGAAGTACTGGAATGGGTTACCTAGGGAGGTGGTGGAATCTCCATCCTTAGAGGTTTTTAAGACCCAGCTTGACAAAGCCCTGGCTGGGATGATTAAGTTGGGGTTGGTCCTGCTTTGAGCAGGGGAGTGGACTAGATGACCTCCTGAGGTCTCCTCCAATCCTGATATTCTATGATTTTATAACTGGGGGGGGACAGAAATCTCCCAAGCTCCACAAGCCGCTTCCACTTCTGCCATTCCCAGCCTGGCAAACCAGCTGGGATGCCTCACAAGAGTCCAGCGCCTGCCCTCCGAGAGGGCAGCCCAGGTCAGAGCAGCCCTGCGCTCCAGGACTGATCCGTCATTTTAACTTGGACAGTGCAGCTGCAGCAGGCAGACCCAGAACTGAGATCTGCCTCACTGATTAAAACTCTCTTCCCCCTTGAATTTTGATCTGGTTCCAAATCCAGAGACTGACTCCACTGTGAGCCCATCTCTCTCTGCTGTACTTACAAGGATTTTGTTTCTTTAATTTCAAGAGAATTTTAAGGCTTGTGAAACATCTTTGATTGATTGCGGTCCCTCTCTATTGAAGAACACAAAACAAGTCAAGGATGGGCTGCCTCTTGCCAGTTTGCCTCTCCGCTGTCCTGGAGGATGCACTATGAGGTTGTTAAGTTCAGTCTCTCTGGCATAGTTATCCTTGGCCTCTTTGTTGAGATGACCGGGAAGAGGTTCAGCTGGGATGGCTGATTTTCTGATGTGGATGCTGTCCAGAAGGAGCTAGATTAAGACTTACCAAATGTACCCCTCACAATCACCATTCAATAGTATTGACTGAAGCTTCCCTGAGCTGCTTTCTGCCTCTTAAACCAGTCGGTCCTTCAGCAGATTCTCCACCTCTCGCTATGTCTACATAGCCCGCGGAAGCGAGCCTCCCAGCCTGGGCCCACAGACTACAGTTAGCAGGGCTCACTCTAGATCACTAAAAATAGTCATGTAGATACCACTTTGAAGATGTGCCTCAGGCTGGAGTTTGGCATCATCTGTAACCTAGGGAGGGGAGGTGGACTTAGAGACCAAGTGGCAATCTGAGCTGCAACTTCAAAGATCTGTCCACACAGCGATCTTTAGAGTGCTGGCACAAGCCCCACTACCCCAAGTTTGTTGAGCCGGGTTGGGAGGCTTGCTTCCGTGAGCTATGTAGACATAGCCTCAGTGGCCTTACACCCAGGTTTATGCCAGTTGAAGCAAAATAAACCTGGTCTGAATCTAATCCTTTGACTGGGAGGTTTAAAGGGAGCATGAGCAGTTTTGTTCTATATAGCACGCTTATCATCGTAACATCTGAGTGCTTTCCAGCCATGTATTAAGCAACGTGACTACACATCTGTCTTTTGTTTGTTCTCACATTTTCTCCACAGGGGGAGAAGTGTGTATGCTGGAGCACTTTGATTTTGGATTATTTTATAATGACCAGCGCCCAGGAAAGCTCCATCTCTCACACAGACCAGCTTTACACTTATTGTAGAGAGTTCCATTGGGCCAGAGAACCAGAGTTTGTGGTCAGCCGCAGTCTTCATCCCAGAACAGGTCTCCAGCATGTCTTTCCCCTCAATTCCCACTATTCATGCCACTCAGTCATGTTGGGAAAGCTTGGGAGAAAGGGTTGCTCTTGCAACATGGCTGGAAGGTCATCTGACTTAGTTTGCTCTCATGTTATGGCTCAGCTCCGATGACCTTCAAGACATGCTGCAGGATTCCCCTTTTCTCCTAAACTTTTCCAGGTTGAATGGATGGCATGAGTCACGTGGGTTTGGAGGGTGAAGGGGAGACAAGCTAGAAGTCTAATAATGGCTGCACTGATGGGTAGGGAATGTTTCATTGCAAGTCTGATTGAAAAATTAGCATTTGTGCAAACCAGAGATAAAATAAACAGGAATGTCTCTTCTTTGTAAACTTGGAAATGCTTTGGGTTTGTATCAGTATCATCTGCAGAAAATTTCCCCAAGAGAAAGCTATGGGAAGTATGGACTATGAAGAGCCAAGCCCTGCTCTCACTTTCACACATGTTCACCCCATGAAATACAGAGGGCACACACGTGTGTAACAGAGATCAGGAAAGACATTAAAATACCTGCGATTCTGGGACCAGAAAACGTCCATTCTCCAAGGTGCTGGTAGTTTTAACATAAAGCTGAGCCTCTAGCCGTGAGCAGAGTTGCCCAGTTTATTCCTGTGCTTTGCACTGACACAAGACAGGGTGAAGTTTTTGTGAGACAACAGAATTGTTGTATAGTTGCAGCAGTGTCTAACACCATGTGTTTGCTGTCTGCATTGTAGCATTGGCTAGTTCAGCTCATCAGACCAGACACTTCAGAAACTCAAATGTTTCTGAAGTCAGCTCTCCATGTCTGCAGCGTATCACTGCCCAGTTTACAAGGCCAACTCTGCACAGTGCTTCCCCTGATATAAGGCAGCTGCATGAAGAGAGAGGTGCTGGGCTGCAGAAATGAGATCTTTACCTACAAACTTCAGCATAGTACAGAAAGCATCGCTGGGTTTATACAAAATCCCTGCCTCCCTGGGGACTTCAGGTGATGGATAATATGGCTCTGGATCTCAGTAGTGGCATTGGGAATTTCATGTTGGTAAGCACTCAGGGCAAGATTAAGGTTGGACGCAACAAACTCATGTCTAGAGCCCCAGCTCCTGGAGTCATGGGATTATATCAGACTCCCTTTTTAAAATACATTTCCAGCCCTCATGGCTGTGAAGTTGAAAGACTGAAAATGTGAACTGAACAAAACCAATACAGTGATGACTGCCAGAGTGTGCAGACAGCCTGAAATAATAGCCCAGTAAGGAGTGACCTGCCCTATGCATCTTTTTGCAGTGTTCACTCCAAAATCCTGTTTAGGGGCCCCAAACCCCTATTCTGGAGGCCCCAGCAGACGGCTCTGGGTGGGAGGAGAAGAGGATCTTTATATTTAGTGTCAACCCCTAAACACCCAAAAAGAAAGGAGTACTTATGGCACCTTAGAGACTAACAAATTTATTAGAGCATAAGCTTATTATTATTATTATTATTATTAGAGCATAAACACCCAGTGACACACGGATTTTTCTGTATGGGGTGTGATGTTTTATGAAAACATCCGACATTTATTTTATATCACTCAGTTCATCACAAAACTCTTCAGCAATTGAGCTACAGTTCATGCACAGAAATAGATAGACTCCCCCACCACTGAAATGGAGCCACTGAAATGCACCCAGATTTAGATCATAAGAGAATCACATATTCAACTGAATTTGCAGGGGCAGCATTGGAAGACAGGCTGTAAAGTGATCATTATTTTAAGCATCAGGAATTTGTCCCACTTATCATAGAATCATAGAATATCAGGGTTGGAAGGGACCTCAGGAGGTCATCTAGTCCAACCCCCTGCTCAAAGCAGGACCAATCCTCAACTAAATCATCCCAGCCAGAGCTTTGTCAGCCTGACTTAAAAACTTCAAAGGAAGGAGATTCCACCACCTCCCTAGGTAATGCATTCCAGTGCTTCACCACCCTCCTAGTGAACAAGTTTCTCCTAAAATCCAACCTAAACCTCCCCCACTGCAACTTGAGACCATTATTCCTCGTTCTGTCATCTGCTACCACTGAGAACAGTCTAGATCCATCCTCTTTGGAACCCCCTTTCAGGTAGTTGAAAGCAGCTATCAAATCCCCCCTCATTCTTCTCTTCTGCAGGCTAAACAATCCCAGTTCCCTCAGCCTCTCCTCATAAGTCATGTGTTCCAGTCCCCTAATCATTTTTGTTGCCCTCCGCTGGATGCTTTCCAATTTTTCCACATCCTTCTTGTAGTGTGGGGCCCAAAACTGGACAAAGTACTCCAGATGAGACCTCACCAATATCGAATAGAGGGGAACGATCATGTCCCTCAATCTGCTGGCAATGCCCCTACTTATACATCCCAAAATGCCATTGGCCTTCTTGGCAACAAGGGCACACTGTTGACTCATATCCAGCTTCTCGTCCACTGTAACCCCTAGGTCCTTTTCTGCAGAAGTGCTGCCTAGCCATTTGGTCCCTAGTCTGTAGCGGTGCATGGGATTCGTCCATCCTAAGTGCAGGACTCTGCACTTGTCCTTGTTGAACCTCATCAAATTTCTTTTGGCCCAATCCTCTAATTTTTCTAGGGCCCTCTGTATCCTATCCCTACCCTTCAGCGTATCTACCTCTCCTCTCAGTTTAATGTCATCTGCAAACTTGCTGAGGGTGCAATCCATGCCATCCTCCAGATCATTAATGAAGATATTGAACAAAACCGGCCCCAGGACCGACCCTTGGGGCACTCCACTTGATATCAGCTCCCAACTAGACATGGAGCCATTGATCACTACCCGTTGAGCCCGACAATCTAACCAGCTTTCTATCCACTTTATAGTCCATTTATCCAGCCCATACCTCTTTAACTTGCTGACAAGAATACTGTGGGAGACCATGTCAAAAGCTTTGCTAAAGTCAAAAACATGTACACTGCTTTCCCCTCATCCACAGAACCAGTTATCTCATCATAGAAGGCAATTAGATTAGTCAGATATGACTTGCCCTTGGTGAATCCATGCTGACTGTTCCTGATCACTTTCCTCTCCTCTAAGTGCTTCAGAATTGATTCCTTGAGGACCTGCTCCATGATTTTTCCAGGGACTGATGTGAGGTTGACTGGCCTGTAGTGCCCCAGATCCTCGTCCTTCCCTTTTTTAAAGATGGGCACTACATTAGCCTTTTTCCAGTCGTCCAGGACTTCCCCTGATCGCCATGAGTTTTCAAAAATAATGTCCAATGGCTCTGCAATCACATCCGCCAACTCCTTTAGCACTCTCGGATGCAGTGCATCTGGCCCCATGGACTTGTGCTCGTCCAGCTTTTCTAAATAGTCCTGAACCACTTCTTTCTCCACAGAGGGCTGGTCACCTCCTCTCCATGCTCCTGCCCAGTGCAGCAGTCTGGGAGCTGACCTTGTTCATGAAGACAGAGGCAAAAAAAGCATTGAGTACATTCACTTTTTCCACATCATCTATCACTAGGTTGCCTCCCTCATTCAGTAAGGGGCCCACACTTTCCTTGACTTTCTTCTTGTTGCTAACATACCTGAAGAAACCCTTCTTGTTACTCTTAACATCTCTTGCTAGCTGCAACTCCAGGGGTGATTTGGCCTTCCTGATTTCACTCCTGCATACCTGAGCAATATTTTTATACTCCTCCCTGGTCATTTGTCCAATCTTCCACTTCTTGTAAGCTTCTTTTTTCTGTTTAAGATCAGCAAGGATTTCACTGTTAAGCCAAGCTGGTCGCCTGCCATATTTACTATTCTTTCTACATATCGGGATGGTTTGTTCCTGCAACCTCAATAAGGATTCTTTAAAATACAGCCAGCTCTCCTGGACTCATTTCCCTCTCATGTTATTCTCCCAGGGGATCCTGCCCATCAGTTCCCTGAGGGAGTCAAAATCTGCTTTTCTGAAGTCCAGGGTCCGTATTCTGCTGCTATCCTTTCTTCCTTGTGTCAGGATCCTGAACTCGACCATCTCATGGTCACTGCCTCCCAGGTTCCCATCCACTTTTGCTTCCCCTACCAATTCTTCTCAGTTTGTGAGCAGCAGGTCAAGAAGAGCTCTGTCCTTAGTTGGTTCCTCCAGCACTTGCACCAGGAAATTATCCCCTACACTTTCCAAAAACTTCCTGGATTGTCTATGCGCCGCTGTATTGCTCTCCCAACAGATATCAAGGTAATTGAAGTCTCCCATGAGAACCAGGGCCTGCGATCTAGTAATTTCCGTTAGTTGCCAGAAGAAAGCCTCATCCACCTCATCCCCCTGGTCCAGTGGTCTATAGCAGACTCCCACCACGACATCACTCTTGTTGTTCACGCTTCTAAACTTAATCCAGAGACTCTCAGGTTTTTCTGCAGTTTCATACTGGAGCTCCGAGCAGTCATACTGCTCTCTTACATACAATGCAACTCCCCCACCTTTTCTGCCCTGCCTG
The DNA here is from genome assembly GCF_009764565.3 of Dermochelys coriacea. Lineage (NCBI taxonomy): Eukaryota > Metazoa > Chordata > Testudines > Dermochelyidae > Dermochelys > Dermochelys coriacea. The sequence goes on from NC_050078.2 coordinate 4,025,363, forward strand.
TCCTTCCTGAACAGTTTATATCCATCCATGACAGTACTCCAGTCATGTGAGTTTTCCCACCAAGTCTCTGTTATTCCAATCACATCATAATCCCTTGACTGTGCCAGGACTTCCAGTTCTCCCTGCTTGTTTCCCAAGCTTCTTGCATTTGTTTATAGGCACTTCAGCAGGCAGAACACAGATCCCCCGTTGGTTCAACACACCCAGCGAACCCTGGGAACGGAAAAGCGGTGGTGCACGGCTCTTTCTGTTATGACTAGCTGCTGTTCCATTGGCCTGCTGTCTGCACTACAGCATCGGGTGTCCCAGGTCTCTTTGGAGAGGCAAATCACTGCTCTCATGATCGGACACAGGAGTTGAAAGCTATAGGAATCTATATACTAGACTATGGAGGAGTGTGTTGTGAGCAACACCCTCCACTGTGTCTCCCATGCCATGGGCATCTTCCAATCCTTAAAGGGGATGAGTGTCTCCTGAAAGGTGCTAAACACCATCTATTCCAGCTGAAGCCAATGGGAGTGCACCAGGATTGGATCTTATTAGCAATAGAAATAAAATGTACCAAATTATTCCATAGCTATTGTTCATTGACTCTTTGAACTAGCTGTACTTCCAATGGGCTTCACACAGGCTTTATAGCCATCAGCCAACAGCAGCAATCATTATAACAACATTATAACTAACTGTGTGTTATTTACTGGAGGACTGTCAGCATTCTTGGTTGCTGCACGCACACAGCAGAAGACACTGTGTCTGCACCCAGGAGTTCACAATCCCATTCTCAGACGCTATGGCTCAGATACATATGACTTGGGGCCTGGAGTCTGTGATGCCAGGTAATGGCATTCGGGTTTGCTACGTGATCTATACTAAAGCCCTGCAGTGGGACTGGGGTCCCACAGGACCCACTGCCATAATAGCGGGAATGGGTAAAATGTACTTTGCTGTGGGTGGGATCAGGTGGGCAAAAAAACCAGACTGCGGTAATTTTTGGGAGAACACTAAATCTCTCGCCAGTTTGTCGTAAATAGAATTTCAGCAATGTAAAGCAAGTTTTTCTTTTTTTAAAAAAATAAAGGTTTTAATATTTAAATTTAAGTGAGGGATAGAAAAGGATATGATGTCTATTATAATGGGAGTTAAAATATTTTTACATGGTTTAAACAAGATTTGTTTTATTCTTTTAGTGGTAAAAATAGTCTGAATTCCAATTTTATATATAATATGATCTATTAACCAACCATTTGTTTGGTTTGGGGTTTTTCAGTAGCATGGGGAAATCTCTCTCTCTATCTCTCTCTTGCAGGATCTAAGGTTTTTCCAAGAAGCAGGCGAGTGGGTATTGCAGGGTGAGATGGGAGTGGGATTAAAAAATGAGTTCTGCCCAGGGCTCTAGTCTGTACCCAAGGCAAATCTCTCTTGTGCCATGTGTAGTGCAGATGCGCTAGGGGAAGGACAGCTCTCATCAGCACAACTGTGCAGCAGTGGGGCTGGACTCAGACCTAGCACTTCTATGGGCGATAGACAAGGAGACCAGCTAAGGGCCGATCTGTGCTGATCATCCCTGCAACCCCTGATCATTTTAAACATTCTTCCCTGAGCTGCCTCCAATTTGTCCGCATCTTCCCAGTGATGAGATACCCCAAACTGAGCTGGTCTTTTCTCCCCCCTCTGTACTGATTCCACAGACTGGCTGGAAAGAGACTGCACTCAGGGATGAAGGCTGGCCGTGTGCTGAAGGTGAAGACCTCCATGCCACAAGACCTACATTCGATTCCCAACTCTACTACAGACTTACTGCATGATCTTGGGCAGGTCACCAGTCTCTGTGCCTCAGTTTCCTCACCTTGTCAAAGGGGAATAATAACACTTTTTCTAACTCACAGTGGGGATGTTCTGTGGCTTAATTCAAAGCAAACTGAGAGCCTCGCATAGCGAGACAAAGTGACATTATCCTAAACCTTTTTGTCTGCTTTCCAGCAGCCTTTCTCACAATAGCAGCAGAGAAATGGTTCAGTGTCAGAGTGATGGTCAGTTGGTACCCCTGGGCCTTCTGCATTGTCACTTTGTTCAGCACCCTTCCACCCCGCCGCTGGCTGATGGAAATTAAGACCAGTGCCAGCAATCTATTGTGTTTCTTTCTTCGATCAAGACCACCTGGAGATGTCCAATGCCCCGTTTCTCTGTATTCAGTGGATCTGGGGTGTTTACTCATCTCTTTATTTGTTTTCTCCTCTGGGCTCTAGGCTGTTTAGCTTCATATTGCCACAATTTGTCACTTCTCTCTATGGTAATAAATGGCATGTCTAATCCTTTTCAAAACCACAGCTCATGCAGCTCACTCTCTCCCCAGGGCAAAGAATTTTTGAATTCCACTTCCTATTATTTTGACCCTGTGCTTCTTGGTTTGGTTCTGGAAGGCAGTTTTCGGTTTCCTAGCGCAGTATCATATGTCTCCCTAGTGTTTTGGCATGGCAAAGGCAGGTCTGAGAGGTAGGGGTGTGGGGAAGTGAAATCCCTTCAAGGGCCTGAACCCTTGTTCTCACCCCAAAAAGGCATCACCCCCTTTGAAAATCAGTGTGACAGAAACCCCTCCCATGGGCAGGACTTTCTGACATGGCCAATCAGATCTAAGGTTGCAAGTATATCCTTCCCTCCTGGCTGAGATCACATGGGGGTGTTCAAAAAGGAGCAGAGAGGGAAAGTGAGTGCACTGAGCCGGGGAGGAGCGTTAATGCTGGGCAGAACTGGTGAAAGCAGCTTGGAGGTGGAGTGAGAGAGGAAGAAAGAGGCCGTGGGGGGTACAAGGGAGAACAATAGGGTTAGACCTGAGAACACATGAGAATGGTTGGACAAGAAACCAAAGAGGGGATTGTTCTGTCGAGCCGAAGAGGAAGGAAACAGGAGAGGCTCTGATGAACAGGAGGCTGGAAATGCCAGTCAGATTGAGGCAGGGCCCCAGCAGTTACATGGCAACAGGAAGCCTGGCATGAGGGGAAACTGTGGCTCAAAGATCCCCCTTTTCCAGGTCTTGTGTAGAATGAAGCTTGGAATATTGGGGATGGGGTGTCCATACCACGTACTGCTCTCTGCTGGCTGATCTCTGAAGCAGCATCCTCAGGGAGATACCCTGAGCCCTCTTCCTGGACGGCTCCTGGGGGAAGTAATCATCCCATGTAAATTTCTAAAAGCCAACACCACAAACAAAATGACCTGTCAGTGCTATTCCCCACTCCATGGTGAGAGCAATAAGTGGTGAAACTAGATTTTGCATGTGTCAACCACAACAGAGCCCTTTGCTTAACAAGCCCATGTGGAGCCACAGGTAAGACCTATTATGGTGCCTTGCCTAAAGTTATGATGTAGAGCCAATACTAGTGCTTGGTGCTGTACGAAACTCATTATCCCTGCCTCGAGGAGCTTATCATAGAGACTCAGACAAATCACTACAAATGCAACCTACCCTGGGGAAGCAGAGGAAAGTCAGGGTGTTGTCTATTTTGTGAATATGGGGTATATAGGTGGGTTAACTCTGGGTGAGGAAACATTAGAGTGAAAGCAAATATGATCACTGGAGAGCAAGGGCTCGGGATATCCATTTCTAATGTTCCAGGGGATAATACCATCTTAAAGATGATAGGATGGGAAGCCAACTAGTGGCTTAATAAGCACTTGGAAAGAAGATGGGCTACACAGGGACAAAGTTTCTGTTTATGCATAAGTAACTGGATAATTAGTAATTTGGGGAAGGGAGTGTTACACACTTATAAAGAGAAATCTTCCACTGGAAGATGTTCAGTTTGTGGGCAATGCCTGCAATGTGCATTCACAAGCTGCAATCCAGTATGCTTCAGAGCAGAGTCACCGCTGAATGGCCCAGGGACTGTCAACCAAACACACTGAGCACTTTGATTCCTGGCATATGTGTCGCAGATGTGGGAAAGGCAATTTGCACACACACACAGTGTCACATCATAAACACACAGGCAGATCCATGTCCACCAAGAAAGACACACCCTGAGATACGTAAACACATGCCCACATACTTAAAGAAACACACACACACAGTCATTCACAGACACCAAGAATTCGATCTGGTAGGGGAAGTAGTGGTACTACTATGTAAGCTCCACCCCCAGACTCCAGCTATTTGCATATTGTTACCCAGAATGCTTTTGTGATGTCATTGTTGCCTCGTCGTAGCTGTGGGGTCCAAATTCTTGACTAAAGTGAAAGATCTAAGCAGGTCTTTGTGGGCACAGGGAGTGCTTGCCATGAGCTCAGCCAGCCGGGATTGTAAAGGGCCACATTCCGAGTCGCTCTATCTTGGAGCATAGACTCAAACACAGAGAGGGACAAAAGGAGGATCAGCAGAACAGGCCAGGCAGTTAACATGCTGTTCTGATTGGCTGAAGTATCCCTCTTCTGTCAAATTTGCTTGTGGTGAGAGAGTCCTTTTCTCAGCATGGCCTATTCTGCAGCCATTCAACTTGGGCTGGGGTCCTGTGAGAGAAGCTGCGGTCTGCTCAGGGCTAGACTGGGAGGATTCCAAGGAAAACTGGGGGTGGTGGGAGAAGTGGTGTGGGTGACTTGGGAGATGATTCTCTTTCCCCTTGGTCAGTGCTGTAACAGTGCCTGGTGCAAGGCAGGATGGTGTTGCTGGCAAGAGAGAGTCTGTGTTTCAAATGAACTCTGATTTGGAGGTCCTGCCAACTTATGGTCATTAAAGATCCCATGGTACTTACTGAAATGGGCAATTACATTTTGCTGGTATAAAATTTCCCCTGCAGTTTCATTTGGATACAGCATTTTACCCCATTCCCTTCTCTAAACTGAGTGTGGGGTGTTGCTGTGGATTGTTAATTGGCTCCTGAGTTTCATCCTAGCAGTGGCTGCATACCAATAATGGGTAAACCGATTCCTGTACTGAGTGATCAGTGACTCATTGTAGAATTTTGGGGCAGTCTCTCTGCTTTTCTGAGCCTTGATTTCCCCTTCTGGAAAATGGAGTAAATAATAACTGCCCCCTTCATGATGAGGTTGAGCTAGTTAATATTGGCAAGATCCTTTGTGGCCCTCCAATGAGAGTTACTACAGCAAGTGCGTGAGTAAGTACTTGGCAGAGCAGGGGTGTAATTTATAAATGGTATTAGGATCTCCTGGGATGAAGGGTACCAAAGAGATATAAGATATTGGGCCTGATTCTCCACTCCCACTGTTGTAAATCATCCAAATCAAGGGAGTTACGCTAGGTAAAAACTGGTGTCGATGACTTAAGAATCAGTGAAATCCAGGCTCCAACTCCCATTGACTCCAGTATGGCCAGGATTTTACCCAATAATTGCATTAGCTTCAGAAGTCTTCAGAATAGGATAAAAATGCAAAGGCCCTGCCTGAAGCCCAGCTGCCACAGGTGTCATGCCCCGCTTGGGTGTCCCACAGGTGAATAGGATATGATAAAAAGCAGGGCTAGGAACTAAAAGTCCCAACAGGGACTCAGAAGAAAACCTATGGAAAAAGCTTCTGAGCGGTCAGAGCGGCTGAGGTACACCTTAAAAGGCAGAACTCCACATGCAGATGCTAGAAGACTGGGCTGTAGCCCAGACGATGCTGTTTGGCTTCATGTGGGACACATTTGTTGATTTTTGTTATAGCCTGAAGCATAAAACCTTAGAGAAAGAGTTCTTTTGATGAAGACTCTGTTCTGTTGCTGGACCAGTTGTCCAGCTCCACCAGTCGACAGCATCTTTCCTACAGGTGCCCTGGGATCATGCCACGCAGGGTAAATCAAATATAAAATATTGCAGGCTTGCGTCTTTTCCTGTGCTGGTCCAGGTTCAGGAGTGAGAAATGAGACCCAGGGGTGGGGGTGACGCTATTGCATGCATTAAACATCCCAGGTCTTTCGTAACTTTAAATCTCCTAGCACTGCCCTGTGTGTCTTTCTCAGCTCGGAGCAGCATTGTGATTTAAGGGAGTAACATGGGGTACACATGCCTATAAATGGAAGATGAAATTGTTACTATTGAGGCCGGGCTGTGCCAAGGCAAACAAGTGCAAAGAAGCTGTGTGCAAGTGAAGGGCGCCGAGGAAAATCTAAGTCAGGGGAATCATAACTTCACTTTAATTTTAACATCACTTAAAACTACATAAACACCGCCATCTTATTAATAACAAAGCCATCCCCGCAGTATAAGGTCTGTCTGGGAGCCAAGCGTTTGTGTATGGATTAACAGGAGGAATCTTGCTGTAAATAATTGCTTTTTCTGCAACAGCATTTTGAATTTAAAATAGTTGAATCGACAGAGCCTCAGGAGAAGCACCAAATAGTACTCGATTTCTTTGATATGTAACTCAGAAAGAGTAGGTCTGGAAGGGTGTTTTGAGCTTCTTATCACTGTTACTGTAAGAACTGTGCATGCAAAGGTGACAGCTGTTATATGCTCAGTTTGGACATTAAAACCTGTTGACTGACGGAATGTTTGCAAGGACATCCGGGGTTATCTCCCCCTTCTTCCGAGGGCACAAGGATGGTCAAATAGTTAACGTGTTGGCCTGGAAATCGGGGCTCCTGGATTCTGTTGTGGCTTATTCAAAGACTTTGGTGTGACCTTAACTAAGTCATTTAAGCCATATTTTTGTAATGTGCATGTGCACAGGTTGTGCCTGCAAAACACCAAATACGCACCTGACATTCGGGGTTGCACGCAGAGAACTACTTGCTTGCAAATTCCTGGTGTACAAGCAATTTGTGCTCATGCAACCGTGACTTTCAAATGTGTTTGGGTGGCTTTTGCACCTTTTTGTATTGCACAAAAGTAAGTGTGCTTTTTTCTGTACAAGCACTTACGAAAATTTGATTCATCAGTGCCTCAATTTCCCATAGATAAAATGGAGAAAATAATACTTCACTTATTGGGGATAAGTAATGGGGATGAATTAATCATCTGTAAAGTGCTTTGATGTCCTCAGATGGGAGGTGATAGACAAGGGCAAGACATCATTACAGTTGTCTTCAAAAAGTGTGTTGGGGTGTGTTATAGACTGGGAATCTATGGTAAGGAGGAGGTAGAATCCTCTTGTACCAGGCTTACTCTTTATTAGTTCAGATTTCTAGTCAAGGTTAGCAGGCTCAGCGAGCAATGGTTGACATGGAGCCCAGAGAGCAAAGATAACAGTGGGGCAAATTCATCTCTAATGAAATTCCACTGACTTCAGGGGAGGCTTATTCCACACTGCAGTTGTGCTGGGAGCAGGGGGACCCATCCCCCTCATGTCTCCGTACCGCACCCCCTGCGAGGGGGGGCAGGGGGTCAATAGGGACAGAGAATAGCTCTGTCAGCTAGGAGTGTGAAAACCCCACACACCCCTAAACGATATAGCTATGCTGCCAAAACCCCAGGTCTAGACAAAACTACGTCAACCGATTGTTTCTGTCAGTTTAGCTAATGTAATTTGGGGAGGTGGTACACCTATGCCTGAAGAAGTCCTTCTGTTAGTTTAGGCTGCATCCCTACTAGGGGGTCTGCCAGTGTAGTTATACTTCCAGCAACGGCTCTAGAGTGTAGACAAGCTCTAAGGCTAAATTTGGCCCAATCTCTCAAGTACTTTGGAATTCCCAAGCTGAAAACTGCTTTAGGATTCCACAGGACCTCCCTTCAATGCAACCTTTGGGATTTACGCTTTTCACTGGCTTTTCCCACTTGGTGAGACATTTGTGAGGCCAAAGCAAAGCCAGATCCTGGCTGCCTCTTGATTCCTCTGCTCCCCAGGAAGTGAGTTACAGTGAAGGACAGAACTTGCATGCTTTCAGCCTCATAAATGCCTTTATGAGGCATTTTTAAAGCCTGTGGGGGAGTAAAAAAAACATACAGCCAGAGATTTGAAATACAAGGCCTAGACACCCTGTCTACCCCTAACCTGGAGATCCACAGTCACCATGGGTTACTGAACAGGCCTGCTGCCCCCTCAGAGGTGCAGCCAAGAACAGCATCTAATTCCTTCTTATTGACTTGTATTAAAGTAGCACCTATAGGCCCCAACTGAAATGGAGACCTCATTGTGCTAGGCATCGTACATACATATGGTTATCAGGGAATATCTCCCCCTGTGCTGAAAAACTTCACATCCAACCAGTCAAGACAGGTAAAGGGGAGATGAGGATGTAGGCACAGTAAAGAGAAATGATTTGCCCTAAGGGCACCTGGCTTGATGGCACAACGAGGATTCCCCGTCCACGAGGCCACAATGCCTCCACAGGGGCATTCATTTCCAAGGTTGCAGAGAGCACCTGCACTCAAATGGAGCTGGCAGGGTGCACTGCACTGTATGTTAATTAAAATGTTGCTGGTAAGTGAACGAATGAGTTATTTTCATGGTAAATTGCACTTTCCTGAACACAATGCACAGTGAAGTTAATGATTTATCTCTGGGGTGAGTTTAAAACCTTGCACTCTGTGTAAACCAGCCCCCTTTAAACACTGTCATTTTTCCCTTAAGGCAAGTATTTGAAGGTTTTCTCCAGGTTACCCTAATGTTGTGTGGTCACAGCTTCGGCCCCGGCTCGCTTCTGAGAGGTCATCATAGCCTGTATCCCAAGGATACATAGAGCTCCGCTGCTTCCAGATGTTGACATGTTGTCAAGGTCACCAGGTCACTGGTTAACTCAATTAAAAACACCAACCCAACAACTATCTTGTCCATCTACAGGTCTCAATCTGTGAGTGACAACCTCAGTATGAAAATCAATAAGGAAATGGCAGAATCTAACTTCAGATATGGGACATAATCTAGATTATTTTACCATCCATCAACCTGGGATTTGCCCGTTGCCTGGTGGAGATTAGTGTGTGGAGGAAAGATGCTGAACCCTGGAAGGATGGAGTTGATGTTGATGGGAGGAGGAAAACATTTTGAAGCCCTAACCACCATCATAGCATCACTCCTTATCAACATGGCGTGCCTTCAAATAGCTGGGGTGTTCTTTGCCTCAGAGGCTTTCTGTAGTCATCACTGTTGCTGGGCTCTCAAACACCAGTGGCCACTAAAAATCCCTTCTTCCATCTGGGCCAAGCCAGGAGACTGCTCCTCAGATTGCTGGACAATGACATGGCTACGGTGATCCCTGTGGATTGTTGCATCTCAAAATATTTACGGTAAGAATGAACGTGTGACTTCAGCTGCTCCTCAACAGTCCTGGTCTGTGGAAGCACATTACCCTTGTTTCTCCCTGTGCTGGCTCATCAAGTCAAACTCAAGATCCCCGTCTTCATCTCCAAGACCCGTCATGGGATGGCCACCCATCCCTGGGGACTGCACCTTGGTGCAGTGGGAAGACTAGTGTGTTCCAATGACCCGGAGAGCTAGAGGCCTGTGGGAAGGTCACCCAAGCCAGACAAGTCGAAGTGTAGGGACAAAAAAGCAGTGCACTGGTCCTCCATGTTAGAGGTTGAGCGATAGGCCAACAACCTGCCTTTGTAAAACAAGCTATAGAAACACAATCAAATAGCCATTCTAGCAAATGGTGTGGCTGGTGGAGCCTTGTCTGTGTCCTCAGCGATGTCTGATGGCGCGGGAAGGATTCAGATTTCGATGACATTGGTAAAAGAGCATGTAGGCCACAGCTTTTCACTCAGAACCATCGGATGTTTGCAAAGTGGCCCATCTCCCTTGAGTGAGGGCTACAATAAATTTATTTTGGTAGAGGCAGTTGTTGGCCAGAATGCAGGCCACAGTTGGCTGTTTGGCTTGTAATATAGGAAACAGTAAGGAAAGCAGCAGCCTCACAGAACACGCAGTCGGGTATCCATCGCACAGCTCTGCAGTTATCTTCATATGCAATACATGGTCCTAAGCGCACACACATATCAACAGCAATATGCCATAAGAACTGTAAAACCGTCGACGTCCAGGGAAACTTGTCAGAGCTTGGGGCAGGGGTTTTCTTGGTACCAGGCCCTGAGCTCTGGAGCGCCGCACAGAAGGAGGTGAGCTCGTAAACGTTCCTCGGTGCTTTCAGAACACGGAGCAAAACTCACCTCTCCAGCCTAACTGGAGAATAGCAGCAATTATAAAGGAAGGAGAGAGGACGGGTTGCATTCACACACACAAATGTATCTGCCTTCAGGGAAGGAGTTCTTGAGACCATATGAAGGATCTTATTCTTTGCATTTGTTATTAAGACACTCAGATACAGGGACCTGTAGGGGGATAAAGAGGGAATTGCCTTTCTCTGTAGTATAGGGTGTGGATCACTTGTGAGGACCATATGGGCATAAGTCACCTAATCAAATCCCTGCCAGCTCCCTCAGACACTGGTGGCACCTCAGTCTCGCCTGGTCTCCAACGGTTTAGTTTAATTTCCTGAATTAGTTTAATTCCTAAAATGCTTTAGTCTAATTGAAGTAATTGGGCTCAATATAGGGGCATCTGGATGAAATATACTGGGCTGTGCTATACAGAAGGTCGAACTAGATTATCTCATTGTCCCTTCTGACCCTAAACAATAATAACACATTATCAACAATTAGATACTCTAAACTTCCACAGACCCAAAAACTCTTCCAGATCACTACATCTTCCTTTTTCTTTCTTTAAGACCTCTCCCACCCTTCAGCTAGGAAAAATGTGCAATTCCTTGCTATTTTAAATCACTTTACAAAAAACATTATTGAGGATGGAACCTTAGAGACTAACAGCTGTAGCTCACGAAAGCTTATGCTCCAATAAATTTGTTAGTCTCTAAGGTGTCACAAGTCCTCCTTTTCTTTTTGTGGATACAGACAAACATGGCTGCTACTCTGAAACCTGTCATTATTGAGGATGACTTCCAACCACTGCTGACCTGGGCCTGATTTGAAAGGATGATGGAAAGGCAAAATGCCATGGCATCCCTTAGTTATATTAGCCAAGCTTTTTAAACGTATCCAATGATTTCGGGGGTCAAGTTTGAGGGTACAGTTTCTGAAAATCTCTAAAGTGTTTCAATTTGCAAAATGGAGGCATTCAAAATCACTTGTCATTGGTGAAAATCTTGGGCATTATTTTGGGAGGCTTGATTCCTATCAACTAAAATATATTCACTGTTATCCCCATTGCGGTACCCTAACCCATTTGTAAACACAATTTAAAAAAACCACAACAATCTGGATATCCAGTTAATGGTGCATAAAATGATCTCCTTTTAAGGCTTTAAGATCCTCAGAATTTGGCGCAGATAAAGTCACGACTAACTTCACTGGATGCTTTTCTTATAGTAGGAAACTGGCCTTTGTGATTCAAATGTTATCTTGACCTGAATTTTGTGTTGGTAAGACATATCTTATAAAACAACCTTTTCATCTCCAGCATTAGTCAGAACTGGCTTTGCCGTCATCTATCCTGGGGTGCTGTTTTTAAGCAGCAACTGGCATTGGACTTGAGGGTCAGTCAGTATTTCCATAAACATTAACCCACTATTTGCAGGAGTTCTTAGCACGGGCTCCAGGAAGGAGTCAAGTTCAGAGCATGCAAACCCCAGTGACCATTCCCAACAAACCCCAAGATCTCCAAGCAAGCGTCTCAAAGACCCCACCCCACAAGTCACTGACTGTTGCCGAGTGAGAAATAGAGCTCTCTCTTCTAGCTTCATTGCACTTTCCACAACACCTTTCGTATAGTAGCTATTGTGTTGCTGACAGGGCAACTTGCTGCCATGAAGATCATAGGGGACCCAGTGAGTTGGGATATACTATATCCTCCTGCTCTTTGATTAATCCCCATCTCCTCTCCTGCACCCAACCATACGGGAGGAGATAAGACTTCAAGAAGGTCAACATTTCTTTCCATAAGAATCATCTGTATTTGACTGAGGTATGGAGATTGTCCCTTTGCTTGTAGTATATTGCAAGCTGTGAAGGCAGATGTCTGGTATGTGTGCCAGGTTGGATACTATGAGCTGCTGGCTGGGTCAGTGCACTGTGTCTATCAAAGTATCCTTCCTGGTTTAATGAAGGTCATGTAGTGACCCCAGAAGGGGATTTCAATGGCAGACAAATTGCAAAGACGAAAACAGAAGATGTGTCCAGGAACAGGACTCACAAACCAGGAAGAGTTCGTGAGGAATGTGCAAGATACGAAGATCAGAGTACAGCCCCCACACTAACGTGTCTCAGCTTTGACCTGGAAAGAAATCTGTGTTTGCACAGTGGACCCTCTCTCCCGAGTGAACAATGGAATCACATTATTTTGGTAGCAGCCATTGTTCACAGAACTTGGACCACAGTTGTACTGTGCAGTGAGTCAAACAGTAAGGCAAGCAGCAGCCTCACACAACGCGCAGCCAGGTATCCATCTACCCATATCTCTGCAGTTATCTTCATATAACACGGTCCAATGCACACACACACACACTCATCTCCCTATGCAGCGCCCACCCTAATCCCCCATAGAGAGAGATCCATCTTGCATGGACTCCCACTTGCATACACCACACTCAAGGCAGAGGCTCTTTGGAGAAACTTTATATAAAGGGTCAGATTAAAGCATCTCACCCCCTGGTAATCGGCTTCCTTATCAGTTTATATGCAATAAAAACAGTAGACAGAAGAATAAAAAATAAAGAAGACCAAATGGATACACAGAAAAGAAAGGAAGTGAGAAAGGAGAGGGAGGCGGTGAGATCAAGAGGGATACACCATAAAATGTGCCCTTAAACAAGCTTTCAGAACCAGGATTATTAGACCAGGCTGATTTTCCTTTATGAAGGCAAATACTAAATCCCATTCCGACACCTGAAGGAGGTGTGGATGGTTCCAGTGTCTTGGTAAAAATCCTTTGCACTTAATTAGAGCAGTGAAGGCAGATCTTTTCATCTAGGCCAGGAGAGGGGACATTCACATCAAGGCCTAGGAAGAAGGAGAGAGGGTGGTTTATGATTTGGAGAAGTGGGTACTGATGGGTACCAGGGGATGCGCGAGATGGAGAGGCATGTGACTGGTTGCATCTCCAATGTGTTGCAGGACACTTTGAGGTTTGTGGCTTGTAATCTACCTGGTGTCTGGGGGAATCTGTTCAGCATTGTATTTTAGGTCAGACGTAAGCTGAGGGAAGATAAAGTGCATTTCCACTATGCCGTAAAACCTCATTACCCAGAGCGATTCCATCCATTTACTTTTTTCTGGGTAAGGAGAAGGCTGAGCAGAAGACAGCGTTTGGCCATTGGCAGCGTTGGCCACTGAAGTATGGGCCTGCATCTGCTTTCAAGATAAACTCTCCAGATTAAACAGTAGTGTGGTCAGGACTACATCTGATCGTGGCTTTAACAGCAATTTGACCTCCAGGTAGAATGAAGGCTTAACTGTGTGTAAACATCTTCACCCTGCAGCCATACACCTGTCTCTCAGGGAGCTACGCCAGTTGCCACCATCCGGAGGCTCTGGCCCCTCTGGAGAGCATTGTCCCCAACTGATTGATGAAATTGTCAGGCATTCAGATATCACAGGAAAGCACTGAGATCCCATGGTGATGGGTGCAAATAACCACCTGGATCGATAGATTATGTTGATTGCAAAACATAGGTGCATTCATACATGAGAAGAAGTGCTTTTGCCCCTTTAAGGGACAGCCAGAAGCTCACAAACAGAACAGCCTGGGTGCAACTAAGGTGACTCCCTGTTCTGCCCTAATGACCTATTTCACCAGGAAGAGGAAGCTGCACAGGTGTGAGGGAACTAGAAGCTGAACAGCCTGCAAGAGCTGGTATCTATCGCTACCTCATTAGCCTCACCAGCACTGAGACTTGGGAGATTTAAGGTGGGAGAGCTGAACTGGGATCCTGAGGTAATTTCTTATTACATGTGTGCCTTCTCTGGGGCAGACACACTTCTTTTGACTAATTAGTTTTGGCTTTTCATTGCCCTGATGTGTGCCAGTGGATTGGTTGACACCCCATTGAGGGCAGGAAAAGTGGGGTTCACCTGCGGTGCCCCATCTAGCCAAAAGGGGGTGCTTAAGGTGGCCCTCCCCTTTATAATATAGCGTAGATGGATGCTGTATGTAATATGTGGGAATTAGCAGGCTCACAGTTTCAATCACACATTCAGGAAATGGCTCTCAGAGCATCCAGATCCCATGGTTTGGGAAGGACTGTGAGTAGGTTTTCTCACACTGAGCCCATTAGCCTAACTGTGCACACATGTATGCTTCCTAGATCCCTATCTGATAACCCCTGCCAGCACTTCAGTGGCTTGGACTTATGGATGAATGAATAACTTGCGTGCTTTCAATATCCCCAATTTGTAACCACACAGGGATATCTGAGGGCGAGAGCACTGTCTCCTCGATTCTGACTCACTCCTGGTGGGAACAGGAGAAAGCAAGGAGAGCTGTGGGAAAACTAGCTCCCTGTAGCAGCAGCATGTGGTGCGTCTGGATGTATTGCACAAGGAATACGCTGGGGGTTGGCCAAGTTGTCAAAGATCTCAATTTTGTATTTTTTTTTCACACAGTGCAAAGAGCCAGATTCTAAGAGGGATGTTCCTTGAGCTTCCAGACTGGCTTTGTTTTAGAAGCTGTTTCTTTGTGTCAATTTTTTTTTCTTCCCCGGGCCAGCTCTCCACATCCCTTTTGGAACCCCTGTGTTTTCTCCCCTGTACAAACACTGTGCATCCTCTGAGCCCCAGAACTCCGTCACCAGCCTTCTGCCTGAAGCACACTAGATTCTCTCTAGAGCCCATCCATGCTGCTCTTTCACCTTGTAACAAACTTTATTCTTCGTTCATGTCCTGGATCTCTGGAGCTCACCCTAGCAATCCAGCCGCATTGCAGGTGATTGATTATGGGAGAACACTGTTGTAGTTTTTCAATAAAGGTAATTGGGTAGGAGATGTTTCTTCTGAGAGGAGATTGATAGGAGGCGAATACATAGGAATTATTAATAACAGCCCTTTTTACCTTCAATTCATTTAACAAATGTTATTCAGTTCAATTGTTACTAATTCATATAAACTGACATTGACAAAGTGTGATGCCTCCCCTGCTGGCTGATACACTGGGGATGGAACTGGGGACCTCCAGAGCTAAAAGTATGAACTGCTGTAGCTTGAGCCCCAGACCCGATGCAATTTCATAGCTTCTGCAGAGCAGCACAGAAGGGGGCCTGTAAAATGTACTCACCAGGGGGTTACAATTGCACCTTTCATCAAAAAGGATCCCCAAGTACGTACAAACCTCTATATACAAGGGTCCCTTCAGCTAGCACTGGAATGCAGATGCCTCTGGGGTGGAATTTGGAAACTGCACCACAATCTAGGACAGGAAATGAAGAATACCATCTCCTGTTGAATCCAGTAATAAAGCACCTCTATGTAAGATCTAGGTACTATTATGGAACTTTTCTGTTGCTCACTGTGGCCACATTGAGTGACAGGAGCTAGAATCCAGCTCTTCCAGCTGCAAAAAAATCCAGGCCTCTGCCACTTCGGTTAATAGAGAATCACTGTCATCAGTATAGTGCATATGATACACACCTGAACAGCTCTATTCAGTAGAGACAGTGGCACACCTACAGAACACTTAGCCAGTTCATTTCTGTATTCCCTGCTGTCCCTTTGTTGTTTACATGTGTCTATTTACAGCTCTGTCCTTATGAAACAGCTAAAACCTGACAGAGCAATAAATTACACATACTGTATTTCCTCAGAGAAATACTCCCATGACCCCAGGTTACAATCCACTAGATAACAACCTTGAGATGAATGCTATCATGGTTTATATTTTCTACCACAGCAACATATCAGATACTTTTTTGGTTTACTACCAACTCCCAGAAAAAAAGTACAAAGCTAAATAAAGTCAAGGTTCACAGCTCGGACAATCCTTTCAGTAGGACGCCGGGATGCTTTTCAAGTGTTACCGACTGCTTTATTTTCCCATGTTTCATTCCAAGACAATAATGGCTCTGCAGATGTTCCCCTCGGAACAGTGAGCTAAACAGGCACAATTGCAACAGCTGAGCTTTGTCGTCTGCTTTAGGGTGTCACTAGTAAGTCCTCAACACTACGCAGTGGGATTGTGATGAACACTAAAGAAAGGGGACCTTTATTTCTGACGCACACTGAATGTTCACACAACATTGCAAAGCAGCAAACTCTATCTCCTAACTTGAGAACAAGGGGTCCACTCAATCAAATGAATATCCTAGAAATGTAGAACAAATATTGCTTCAGATGTGGGGGATCTGTGGAACTACCTCTGCAGGAAGTCACTGAATCAAATACAGGGGCTGGAATTTTTAAAAGAGGGGATAATGTTTACGATCATTATAATATTTCTAGTTATGCTAACTGGGCTAATGGTAAAAGCTGCCCATGCTACTGCACCTCCCTTGCTTGTAGTGTGGCTATCAGGCATCTAACTACTAGCCTGACCTTAAGTATGAGTAAGCCCAGTGGCTACCTGAGGACATGCTGCATACCTCATGGGTCATGCCTATCTCCCCATCTGTAAGCAGAGTTAGAACTGGAAGCCTGGAGTTTGTTGTGGCATGGGCCCAATCGATAATGGGTGAATGCATCTTGCCATGCTGAGAAACCACAGTAAAGAGCAGGTTATTCGCAACCAGTGTGTGATTAGGTAGCTAGCCTGGGCAGAGGGAAAAATAGGAACCTGCCTTAAAGTTCCAGCTGCCTCATGGGGGAAAATTTCCTTTGGACTCTAAAGCCGTGTTTTTAAAAAATGAGTGAGTGATGCTGAGCCTTTATGTCCTTAGTTAGGCACATAAATAAGTGCCAGATTTTCAGAAATGATGAGCAGCTCCTAAGACTGTGAAAATCAGGCTACTTATTTAGATGCCTGTTAAGCTCTGAATTATAGACACACACTCAAAACATTAGCCTAATTTTTTTATTCCCTCTCAATCTGCCAGCTTTTCTTTCAGACCGACCGTTTCCTCAGCCACTTGGCATCTATTCGTCTGTGTGTCATGGTCCATACCCTGCCGGAAGTAATAGGAGATTCTCCTTTCCTTTGGGGGGTAACAATTTAAGTCTTGGGAGCAGGTGGAGCTGAAGTGTGTCCCTGCTGGTGCAGTGAAGCTTTGAGCGGTTGTGGTGGGGAATATAGGGACAATCATGCAGGTCTAGGTGGGCACACATTTGTTACATTGTTTTTTTAAAAAAAATCATATATCACACTGCTCTTTAAACTTGTCTAGTTAGCTCACTCTCCCCCTTTCCTGGATAACAATGGAGCGATATTTTCTGCTTAGTCACATTCTCACACACACAAAAAAGGCCCGGAAAAGAAGCCAGATATATCACTTGGGATCCTATCCAACAGTCTCCTAGAAATAGAAGGCCAACAAGAGAAAAACGCTTGGCCCGTGCCAGACTCCAATGCCTGCGTTTGAGCGACGCTTCAGAGCCAAAGCCGATCATTGCAGAGTCAGGACATTGGATTTCATCAAAGCCTTGCTCGTTGTGTGGGAAAGGCAGCCAGCACCACTGCTGATCAGAACGGAGGATCTCTGATGTTGAGATCTTCCTCTGAGCATATTATGAACCTGCGCTGGGTTCACCTGCCGCTGCTACTGCTGCTTCGGTTTGGCTGGTGCTGATTTTAAGCTATTGTGCTTCTAAACTATTTTGCTTGCAAATCATTTTCCCCAGAGAATGCCATGTTTCATCATGTCTTCACTGGAATCTAGTGCTTCCATAATTGGAGTGCCTAGATGGGGTTCACTGATCTGGCTTTGGCAATGGCTCTTTTGAGACTTTTTTTAAGTTAGATTAAAAGATGGGATCCGAACTAAATCTGGAACCAAACGCCCCTGAATCTTAGGAGCATTTGGACCCTAAGGTTTGTACCTTGGGCCTTTCTCTACAGCACAGCAAGGTCACATCAGACCATTAACTGGGGTGTCCTCCCCACAGCAGCGACTGCTTTATACACTCATGTAAAAACCTCCTTAATGTACCTGGCCAGTTGTGTAATGAGGCACGAGGAAGCATGGGACAGAATCTTCCCCCTGGTTGACAATCAGCTAATTAATTAGTGCATGTCTGTGTGCAGCAGCTCGAGCATGCAAAGCCTTGTATAAGTGCTAATTATTATCATCAGTTGGCGCCCTAAGGCATGAGCTCTGATTACCCTTTTCTTAGCAATTATACCATAACTGCTGTGCAAACGTTCTTATTGGTCATAAAATTATCTGGGCTCCTTTTAAAGGCCATAGGAGAATGTTTAACTCTGTGACTTGCTGTGCTAATGAGTCAGCTACACACAGGGCAAAAAGTATTGCCTCTCCTTAATTAACTCCCCACCTTTTCAAAGGTTTCAGAGTAGCAGCCGTGTTAGTCTGTATTCGCAAAAAGAAAAGGAGTACTTGTGGCACCTTAGAGACTAACAAATTTATTAGAGCATAAGCTTTCGTGAGCTACAGCTCACTTCATCGGATGCATTTGGTGGTGAGCTGTAGCTCACAAAAGCTTATGCTCTAATAAATTTGTTAGTCTCTAAGGTGCCACAAGTACTCCTTTTCTTTTCACCTTTTCAAAGCAACTGGAGATCTAGGGCTAGAAAACTACTATCTATGGGCTAAGCGTTATTGGTATTTACTTGGCCCAGGCTTCTCTATGATAGAAGGCACATTAGCCTGGGCTGTTTTAAAGACAGTGCTTCCCTAATCCATTTCCCTGGCCAGACCAGACCAGGCCTTACTAACACACGTAGACTAGGCTACCGTATGTTTGCCATTATGTTATAAACCTTTACATGGGTATATTGGCTGGAACATAGACCCAGATCTCCCCTCCCACAAGGAATGCAGGCCCCAGAAATGTGGCTCCTCTGAGATTCCCCTGTGTGTCCACACTGCCTCCTGATCCCTGTACAGGAATCCATGCCTGATGTGTTTGTGCTGTCATCAACTGAGGGAACAAAAACAATTCCTGGTGACTTATGCCATTGACCACAATGAGCCGCACCGCTCACATTTGGAGCATTTGTGATCAACCCACAGATTTCAGAATCCGAAACGATATCCATGGAATAGATGCAAAGAATCGGGAATCATTGTTGGCTTACAGATATTCCACAGGCATGGAAGGCAGCTGCTTCTGGCAAATAAATAACTTCAAATGATTCACTCTGCTCTAGTTAGCACCTCTCTGAGAATTAAAAGTTTTGAATAAGTTTTAAAAGTAGCTGGCTGAGGAGCTTGCTAGAGTGTTAGTGTTTATTATCACTATGTCTTGGAGCACTGGGGAAATTCCAGAAGACTGGAAGAAATCTAATCTTGTGCCAATTTTATAAAAGGGTAAACTGGATGACCCAGGTAAATATAGCCCTGTCAACCTGACATTGATCCAGAGTAAGATAATGGTGCGGCTGATAGGGGACTTGATTAATAAAGAACTAAAAGAGGGTAATCTCATTGATGCAAATCTACATGGGTTTCATGGAAAATAGATTCTGCCAACCTAACTTGGCATCTTTTTTTTTTAATGAGATTACAAGTTTGGTTGATAAAGGCAATAGTATTGATGTAATACACTTAGACTTCTGTAAGACATTTGACTTAGTACCCCATGACATTTCAATTTAAAAAAAAACTAATATGAAATAAAATTAACATGACACACATTAAAGGGATTACCAACTGGCTAACAGATAATTACATTTTGAGACCTATCAATGGGGAATCATCATTGAGTGGGGCCAGTTTCCAGTGGGGTCTTGGCCCTACATTACACTATTTAACATCTTTATCAAAGACTTGGAAGAAAACATAAAATCAGCATTGATAAAGTCTACAAATGACACAAAAATTGGGGAAGTGGTAAACAATGAAGAGGACAGTCACTGATTGAGAGCGATCTAGATCGCTTAGTAAACTGGGTGAAAGCAAACTATGCATTTTAATATGGCTAAATGTAAACATATACATCTAGGAACAAAGAATGTAGGCTATGCCATATTTACAGAATGGGAGACTCTATCCTGGGAAGCAGTGACTCAAAGATTAGGGTGTCATGGTGGATAATCAGCTCAACAAGAGCAACGTGTTCTTGGGATACCTAAATAGGAGAGTCTAGAGTAGGATGAGAGAGGTTATTTTACCTCTGTATTTGGCACTGGTACTACTGCTTCTGGAACACTGTGTCCAGTTCTGGTGCCCACAATTCAAGAAAGATTTTGATAAATGGGAGGAGGTTCAGAGAAGACCCATGAGAATGATTAAAGGATTGGAAAACCTGCCTTAGAGTGATAGACTCAAGGAGCTCAGTCCATTTTTCTTAACAAAGAGAAGGTTAAGGGGTGACTTGGTTAGTCTATAAGTACCTACATGGGGAACAAATTGTAATAAAGGGCTCCTCAGTCTAGCAAAAAGAAAAGGAGTACTTGTGGCACCTTAGAGACTAACAAATTTATTTGAGCATAAGCTTTCGTGAGCTACAGCTCACTTCATCGTATGCATTTGGTGGAAAATACAGTGGGGAGATTTATATACACACACAGAGAACATGAAACAATAGGTTTTATCATGGACACCTTAAGGAGAGTGATCACTTAAGATGAGCCATCACCAGCAGCGGGGGCGGGGGGAAAGGAGGAAAACCTTTCATGGTGACAAGCATGACGAAAGCTTACGCTCACATAAATTTTTTAGTCTCTAAGGTGCCACAAGTACTCCTTTTCTTTTTGCGAATACAGACTAACACGGCTGCTACTCTGAAACCTATCAGTCTAGCAGACAAAGATCTAATACAATCCAATGGCTGAAAGTTGAAGCTGGAGAAATTCAGACTGGAAATCAGACATCAATTTTTAATGGAGAGAGTAATTAACCATTGGACCATTTACCATGGATTATGAGGGATTCTCCATCAATGGCAATTTTAAAACCGAGATTGGTTGTTTTTATGAAAGATCTTCTCTAGGAATTATTTGGGGGAAGTTTTAGACAGGAGGTCAGACTAGATGATCACAATGGTCCATTCTGACCTTAGAATCTAGGAATCTATAAAGCGTTCCTGAGTAACACTTTCCTCAAGGCAGCCAGATTTTATCACGTGAAGCCTTGTTCTCACAAGATAAAAAGCTGGGAATAATCAGTTTTCACCATGCCATAATCTTAAATACTTCTACTGACTCTTCTCCTTTCCAGGTTAAAGCATCCTGATTAATGCTACTTCTCCTACTCTAGAAAGCATTACAGTACATTGTTTCCCAGTAGTATACAGTATAGTATGCCTACCTATAAGATTACACCTAGGAACTTAAAGAACACTACATTCTGGAATTGTTTGGGGAGAGAGGACTGTATATGTGGAGGAAGGAATAAAGCCTGAAAATTGCTTTGTCTTAGTTCTCTCTTATCTTCCGTGAGCACTGAACAGAATGCCTAGTGAGTCCCATCCAGGTCCTGACTGAGCCAATCTCAGTGTAGCTTGGGAGGTTTGCTGGGATCATCCTGTAAAGCACAGTAATATAACACAAAGGGAAAAAACACAATCACTAGCTACTTCCTTGTCATCCCTTGCCCTGGGCGATTCATCCATGTGGCTTACCTGATTTCTGCACAAAAGCGGTTTAGTCTGGGATTTAGTTATTTTTAAGAACATGTACCAATTGATTGCTCACAGAGACCCCATTATTTAATTCGGCAAGGAGGGCTTTGCAGAAGGAAAAATGCTTTTCTATTTACAATAGCTGAAAGCCCATATATTTATCTTTGTTTTCCAAAGAAAACTTGGAACATGGACAGTGGGAGTAAATCAAAGACTCTTCTTTATTTTTGGTAATCCTCTTGAAGCCAGTCCAGTTCAATGTAACCTAGTAACTCTTTCTTCTCTAACAATGTATGGAATCATTTTCTCCCTATCAATACTACCTTGCCAGGCACTCTCCTAGTGGTTTAAACAGAAACCTCAGACCCCAGCAATGCAATCTTCTCCCATGCCATCCCACCAACATTCCTCAGCATTGGCTTGGAGGCACTGCTTCTAGGACTGCCGTTCCCAAACTTTCTGCTGGCATGACCCCATTATAATGAATTCTTTCCTTCCAGGATCCCAGACAGCATGGAGGATGCCTTGTGTGCATGATAGGTGTGAGGTCACACCGCCTGGGGGACGCCATATTGCTCTACCAAACAGCATTGTCCACACAGCAGCAGGGGTTGAGCACCCAGCAAGCAGTCTATGGGGCTCAGGCAAGGGATGTCCAAGGAGTGCAGACCTCCTGGATTGAGGAAGGGGTGTACTGCAACCCCCGGGGTGGAGTGGCATGGGGGATGAGGCCTGCCCAACTCCATCGCGTCCCAGTGCAGGGCCCTAACAGTGGTCTGCCACTGGGTCAGCAGGGATTTCACCCACAACACGCTGACCGTGTCTCCAGCGACATCACAGCCAGACGGTAGTCTGGTTCCCCTGGCCTGCCTCCTATACTCCCCCTCGGGGGTACCTGTGTCCAAGGGTCGTCCTCTGCCTCGCCGGGGTACACTACAAGCAGCAGTCCCAGCAACGTCAGGCGTGTCAGGCAGCCCCGGTACGTGGGCAGTCTCCTTGGGACAGCCAAAGTCTTCCGCGAGTTCCAGCTTCAGCAGTGGGCTGGAAGCTTCTGCCTCCCTCGGTGGCTCCTCCTCATCTGAGCTGCAGGACCCACCTCTTATACTTCCTGTTCATGTCCCCCGCTTCCAGTGTAGCGGCCTCGGCCTTCCGGTTCCACCCACCATGGGGATTCTGGTTCTCTCTCGCTGTCAGTCTCGGAGGGAGGCCACGTCCCTTCGCTACCTGGACTTAGAGTAGAAATTAGTCATCAGAAGGTAATGTATCTTAATGACCACAAGGTTCTATGCTTCTAACCACAGTTGATGGAAAACTATCAGAGACCACAACAAACAACTGAAACTGCTTACAGATAGAAAAGAAACTCTGAAACAAGACAGGGGTTTGTCAGGCCTGTGAATAGAAACAAAAGACCGTTTTCAGTATAACAGTACAGGGAAAGGTACTCTGTATCCACTCAGTAAGGAAACACCTCTGAGAATGGGGGGCTTTCATAAACACTCGAATTCTGGTTCTTGGGAAGCCAGCCAGCAATACAACTGACTGAACTGGGGGGAAAAGTCTACTTTGTTATACAGGAATTATTTACTCATATGTGTAGACCCAAGTTTGCATTTTACTGTTTTTGTTTTGTGTTGTAACCACTTGTTTCCACCACTTTCTCTCACTTTTAGTTAAATCTTAATTCTCACTTAAATCAACCTACTTTTCTTTTATTAAAAGTGCTCACACATGCTGTGTGGTTTACAGGAGTGGTGGCTTAAGGTAAAACTGGTACACTGCAACTTTGAGGGCAGAGGATCTGGAATTTCTGTGCGTAGCCAGTGTCATGGGGTGGATATGGCAGGGGTACAATTCAAAGGGACTCGGGGACCAGGGTACACGTTGTCTTAACCTCCAAGGCAAAGACAGGGCTGGCATACCCCAGAGGAGAGAAATTG
Source organism: Dermochelys coriacea (assembly GCF_009764565.3). Classification (NCBI taxonomy): domain Eukaryota; kingdom Metazoa; phylum Chordata; order Testudines; family Dermochelyidae; genus Dermochelys; species Dermochelys coriacea. The sequence goes on from NC_050078.2 coordinate 4,048,851, forward strand.
AGTGGCTGTAAGACTGGTGGTGTTAGAGAGCTGAAGCTCAGCTACCAAAAGAACAACTCCCTCTCGCTAGAGAGAGGGGACAACAAGCTGACTCACAGTCCTGGGTACCCCAAGGACAGTCCCATTTACATGGGCAAATCATAGAGCAAGCAATGCATAGACAGGCTTTGATTTAAGATACAAGAAAACAACAAAAAAGAACAAAAATAAAGTCTCCATCGATGAGCATAGCAATCACTTGCTAACTTAGTGAGGAGGACTTTAAACTAGGTTTGCCAGGGGATGGAGACCTAAGCCCTGAGGTAAGTGGGGAAGTGGGATACTGGGACAAAACACAGGGAGGAGGGAGCAACAGGGGAGGCCTCCCGATTCATACTGAGAAAGTAGGACAATCGGCTAGTTATCTTAGGTGCCTGTACACGAACGCAAGATTCAAGCAGGAAGAATTGGAAGTCCTGGCACAGTCAAGGAACTGTGATGTGATTGGAATAAGAGAGACTTGGTGGGGTAACTCACATGTCTGGAGCACTGTCATGGATGGGTATAAACTGTTCAGGAAGGACAGGTGGGGGAGAAAAGGTGGAGGAGTTGCATTTTATGATTGCTCAGAGCTCCAGTTATGCAGAAAAGGACCTGGGGATACAGTGGATGAGATGCTGAATATGAGTCAGCAGAATGCCCTTGTTGCCAAGAAGGCTAACAGCATATTGGGCTGTATTAGTAGGAGCATTGCCAGCAGTTCGAGGGAAGTGATTATTCCCCTCTATTCAGCACTGGTGAGGCCACATCTGGAGTATTGCATTCAGTTTTGGGGGCCCCACTACAGAAAGGATGTGGACAAATTGGAGAGAGTCCAGCAGAGGCCAACGAAAATTATTAGGGACCTGGGGCACATGATTTATGAGGAGAGGCTGAGGGAACTGGGCTTATTTAGTCTGCAGAAGAGAAGAGTGAGGGGGGATTTGAAGGCAGCCTTCAACTACCTGAAGGGAGGTTCCAAAGAGAATGGAGCTCGGCTGTTCTTAGTGGTGGCAGATGACAGAACAAGGAGCAATGATCTCAAGTTGCAGTGGGGGAGGTCTAGGTTGGATATTAAGAAAAACTATTTCACTAGGAGGGTGGTGAAGCACTGGAATGGGTTACCTAGAGAGGTGGTGGATTCTCCATCTTTAGAGGTTTTTAAGGCCCGGCTTGACAAAGCCCTGGCTGGGATGATTTAGTTGGGGTTAGTCCTGCTTTGAGCAGGGGTTTGGACTAGATGACCTCCTGAGGTCTCTTCCAAGCCTAATCTTCTGTGATATGTCTCTATTACAGGCTGCAGCAACTCTGAGAACAAAACAGTCACTAAACCTTCTACATAAAGAGACTTCTAAGAAATTAAAAGGTGCACTACCTGGAAAACAAAAGGCACCACAGCAGAGGGTGACCTATGTGTGACTTTGTTTCCCCAAATAGCACAAAAATAAGTGTGAGGGTAAGAATAGGCTTTGTTTCCTGATACTGGCAGTTTCAGTGCTCCATTCTTGGTAGTATTTTGATTGGATACATTCATCTCTCAGTACTGAAGGATTAACACTAGTGAAATTGCTGACACAATGTCTTTGGTTGCTCTTTAGTCAGTTGTATATCTATGCCAATTTCTTAACTCTGATCTTGAGAAACTGTTGGTGTATTAATTAGTTTTTGCCACGGTAAAGTCTTTCTGTTACATGGCTGTGTTTCCTGCTATCCTTGATATAGGAAAAAAGACTAGGGTCACTGCAGTACATTTTGTGGGTTCATCTTTTTGGACTGGTCAGATTCCCCAAGTCAGGACAGCATTTCTTGTGCCTAGAGTCTCATCTAAATTGGGGGCTCTTTAAATCACATTGGTCAAATAATTTTTAAAAGATTCTATGCTCCTCCCTACTTAAAGCTTTTAGAACAATGATTCCATGCCATGTTATCTCATCTAAAAGCAATGTAAGCACTTACTTGTAATAAAATGGAGGAAATATTCCTATTTGAGTTCTACAATAATGGTGTTTCCATGAACAGTGGGAAAGGACACGATGTTTCAGATCTCAGGGGATTTATAAAATGCTGGATTTCCCTGGGAATGCCATACATTCGGGGGGTTCATTCCAAAACAAGATATAAGCAAAAATAATTTTGAAATTTCCCATAACACAAAATTCTGGGGGAAAAATATCATTACAAGTGGATCCAAACGTTTCATTCTGATTTTGACATTTTTATTTTATGTTGTATATTTTTTTAATTACCAAAAGTTGCTTCAAGCTGGAAACATGCTGTTCCTGAATGGAAAAATGTTCTGTCCGAAAATTTCTGACCACGTCTAGTTTCTACTGACGCCCATCAGTGAAACACATGAGAGAGTCCCACCTAAAATCAGTAGCAGTAGCTTTTAGTTTAGGTTTGACAGTTCAGATGCTTGGAGCAATCTCTGTACTCACATGGTATGCACCTCCATTGAAGTCTACGGACATTAGCAGGGTGTAGGTTATTGAAGAAGTTGGCTTCTCGCTTCAGCTTGGTGTGCACTAGAAAATTAGGTTGGTTTAATCACATTGGCCATGCTATGAAAATTCCACACCTCTGGCAGCGTTGTTAACCTGACCTAAGCCCCCTGTAGACAGTGCTAGGTCGACTGAAGAATCCTCCTGTCAGCATGGTGTCTATACTGAAGTGCTACAGCACTAAGAGGTATTTAGTCTAATTGCTACTGCTAGATTTAAATCACAAAATAGCATTAAAATCCCTCTTGACAGATACCAAGAGAATTTAGTATCTGTTTTCTATTGCCAGTTTAATACCTATTCATCTACCATCTGAAGTTTAGGAACCTCTTGAAAATTCCACTTTTATATATCTGGCCCTTTACACCCTGCCCTTGCAGTGGGATAGACACAATGATATGATCTTTTACAACTGTCTTTTATGTTTCATGCAATTTTCAGACTTGCATGGGAAAAGTAACAGAGAATTCTGCATTTAATGTTAAATGAGAGCCTACCGTAGAACTTGCATTCAGCATGAGTTGTGTAATTTGTGCACCATCCCTTGCTTAGGTCTGGGCGGGTCATTGTTGTTTTTACACATATGGCTTTGAGAGAGTAACCCACAAAACCTCTACATCTGGAATTCCCACTGCGTTCTGGGGGATTTCCATATAGAGAACTTGAAGGATTGGGTCTTCTAAGTATATCAGCATATTGATAGAGCTGATGCATTTTGCTGAAATGAAACTGAACCACAGAGTTTAGAATAATGATCCCTGGGTGTCCGAATGTTGCTTTCAATCTCATCTGAAAGACATTGGGACACTGGTTCCATACTAAGAGAGGGAAGAGTATGCCCCTACACCAGTTCCTGAAGCACCTGAGTTTTCTTTGGAGGGTTTCAATCGTAAAGAGGCCTAATTCTGCTTAGTTTGTGATAGCTGACAAGCTCACAGCCCAAGGTGATATACCACAGCTGCAGTAATAGGTCACAAATGCAGAAAATTCAGTAACTAGCAGGTTGCCCATTCTCTCCTGTGTTGGATGAACTGGGAATCATTGGTCCCTAACCATTTGTTACACAAAAGAAGTTTTCTATGGGGTTTTGTTTCTAAGAACATGTGCAAACTGATTGCTCACCAAGTTCCCATTACTGCATATGGCAGTGAGGGCTCTGCAGAAATGAGAATGCTTTTATATTTTGCACAGGGCAAGAGCCTCTCTCTCTCTCTTACTCTCTCTTTGAAGAGCAAAACTTGGAACCCAGAGAGCAGAAGTAAATCAAAGCAGCTTTTTTTTTTGCCAGTTCTCTTGGTTCCTGTCCAGTCCCCTGAGTAACTGTTTTCTTGCTGCCGCTATAGCTACATCAAGACATAGATGCCCCTCGGTCCTGACCTGTAGCATCACTGCTGTTCCAGCGCTGGGTTCCCCACACAGTTCTCCCAGGTCACCTCAAGCCAGGGCCCCTCCACATACAGGGAATCCCCTGAAGAAACATGTCTCACTCTGGGGAGACTGGCATGAGGCCACTACAATCTTTTTCCCATGTGATCTAAATCAGGGTGCCAAAAAATTCCTGGCCAATACAGAAGAGATTGAGTTCAGCAAATGGCTAATCCCCTGGTTTAGCCAGATGAATTCTTAGCCCTTCTGCCCCCAATCTCTGGATTTGGAAGCCAGTTGTCCAGTGTGGGTCTCACCTCAGGCCCCGCTGCCTTTCCCATTCCAAGACTCACTTTGAAAACAACCAATTTCTATGATTCTTTGTTTATGCATGTTTGAGCAAATAAAACATCAGTTCTTCCTTTCTGATTATTAATGATGCCAAGGCACTCCTCTGCCTGCACAAATCCTCTGCCCTTATCCAGTGCTTCATCTCAGGCAAAAACTGAATGAGCGAGATAAGCTACAAACAGGGTCCTGTACTTCAGCGTCATCAGCAATAGCTAATCGTCTTTGGAATCTCCGACTGAGCTGTACCTGCAGGAGACTGATGGGGGCGGATGTGGTAAGAAGAGCTATAACCTCTTCTTGACTGAATCTCTTCCCTTGCAATCAATGAGGAGCACAAAAAGTGGGCCCGGAAAAACAATTTTAAGGTGACCTGCCCAAGGACAACCTCAACCTCAAATCTGGAAAATCGGGACTGAGAATTTCCTGGTTATGAGGGATCATAAAATACCTCTTACAGTGGTAGAATTCTGATTATTTTTTCTTCCAAAAAACACAGGCCCCCCAACCTCTTTGCTGTCTTTCAGATGAGCTATAATACCAGGCCTGCCACTTGTGCTAAAAGAGACTCTCTACAAGCTGGATGGGACCTAAGAAACACATTTGTGCAGTTTTCATTCCACGTGGGAGGGAACAATGGTAATGTGTCCCAGCCAGTTTAGGGCAGCTTTTGCCATTTTTGGTAGCCAAAGTGGGCTTTTGCTTTAAGGTGTGCTTTATGTCTTTGGTGGGCCTGATCTTTAATATGATTCATATCCCTCTGCGCAAACAAAAGGTGCCAGATGATGCTATGGGATAGTCACCAAACTTAACTGACTTGGTTTACTTAAAGCATGTGCGTTGGGGGCAGGGCAAGGGAATGGCTGTTTAGGACTCTCCTGCTTTGAGCAGGGGGTTGGACTAGATGACCTCCTGAGGTCCCTTCCAACCCTGATATCCTATGATTCTATGACTCCCCTCCCTCCAGTCTTCTCTAGCTAACGCTGAGCCCAGCTGTTTGTTTCTTTTAACTTTTAGCAATTGGTCAGAGCCATTTAAAATTGTCACCGTTGCCTTTGCAAGGAAAAAGGCTTGAAACTTCTTGTCTCTTTTTATCAGCGCTGGAAGCCTGGATTCTCCTTTAAATTTCCAGTTCTCCCATATCAGGGACTCTGCTGCTACAGGCTTCATGGGGCCCAAATCCTCAGCTTATGAAATGTTCCTCTCTCGCTGCTTCCAGCCTGACTAGAAATACTGGAAGAACTGCCTTCTAGCTCCTTATATGAGCCCTATGACCATACTGTCAGAGTGCCTCACCATCTTCAGTGTATTTATCCTCACAACACGCCTGTGAGGTAGGGAACTGCAGTTAACCCCATTTCACAGCTGGGGAACTGTGGCCTTGTTTCCCAAAGGTATTTAGTTCCCTAACTTCCCTTGACTGAGCTAGGGTCACATAGTGACATAGCCGGGAATTGAACTAGGGAGCCCGTAGCCCAGAACAGCACTACACACAGGACAATCTTTCCTTTGGATACCGCTTCCCTCCTCTCCTGGATGGTCCCTGCAAATGTAGCAGCATGGTGTGCATTAAAAATTGGTTGCTAAGACATACAGTGAGGCAGGTATGTCTGCCTAATGCAGTGAGCCTAGCTTTAATTTTAACTCTTGCTCTCAAGCTCAGTGGAGGGCCAGGATATCTGCAATGCAAAGCTGTCTTACCTTTGGGCAGTGAAGCAGTTAATGTATATTTAAACATGTCTGCATTTTCAGTGCTAAGTGCCTAGACAGGATGGTGATTGGCACGCTATAATTACGATAGCTAGACTGACAGTGAGATAGACAGATAAGCCTGAAACGCTTCCAGCGAGGAATCTATTTATTTCAATGTATTTATACAGGGTAATCTTGTTGGGCTGAAAAATGCCCTCGGGAAAAGTCCCTGCGGCGTCAGCTTGCCCAAACAAAGGCAGAGCAGCAACAAACAAATAATTACATCTTGCACACTGCATGAGGACATGAAATGCAAAGCAAGAGGCTCGCCACTGGCCTTCTTCCTGCAAGTCCTTCCAGAGGCAGAGTTTAAGGGGACACTGTGTGTGTGTATGAATACGCTCCATCTTTCAGAAGGAAATATACTAAGATGTATAAAACATAGGGAATGAAATCTACTGGGCTTGCGATAGCCCCAAGAGTTGCTCAACCTTTTTGTGGTTGGCTTTTTTTCTGTCTGTTTGCAAAGTTCAGGTAATGGGTTATTTTTTAATGTGGACAAGGATTTTTCCTTTATAAAAGTTTGCGGTGGCTCTTTCTTTTTTTAAAAAAAAGAAAAGAACTCATTTCAGCTATCACTGTCTTTGTTGCAGCACTCTAATGATGGCGTCATGCCAGGGACAAAGGCTGATCTCGTTCAAACCATGAGACTGGATGTTGGGAGGGGTGGGTTCTAATGGTGATTCTGAGACTGACTGAGCAGGTCACTTTGAGCCTCTCTGTGCCTTACAGACATGGGGTAAGGCTTAAAGTTTGTAAAGATGCCTGGAGTTCCTTAGGCCAGATCCTCACTAGAAATTTTAGCTGGTATTGCAATGCTGGTTGAGAGGCAATTTCTTTTTTTTTTTAATGACATTTCCATCGTGCAAAAGTGGTGTAGCTGCTTAAACGTTCTTTTGTAGGAATAGCCTATTTTATTCAGGTGCTGGGAAAAGTTGTGTCTACACTAGTAGTGTTTTCTGGTTGAGCTATACCAGTGTCACTCTACTGGCAGCTGTCTTCTAGTGTGGCCAATGAGTCCGTAAGAGCACCAGTGTCACACTGGATGGAATCAAAACTGCTGGACTGTGTTTTCCTTAAGGTGCCACAAGTACTTCTTTTCTTTTTTGTGTTTTCCTAGACGCCCTACTGCCTAGACAATTCTCCTTTCGTTTCACTGGTGGTGGCCACTGTCTTTGCCGCAGGAGGCTCTGAGTTCATCTCTACTGCAGCCATGGTGTGAGGGATAGTGACAGTCATGAAGGCATAGGTGACTGGAGGTGGTACAAGATTATCATAAAGTTATTGGCCTAAAACATCTCTTCTAACTTTTGCTCTCTTACCTATATGGAACAGTAGCTTGGTCAGCAGCCAGGCAGTCTCCCACCCCTCTCTGCCTTGCCTGTGCCTCTTGGCAGTTTCACAGAAGGAGAGGGTAGTCCATCTCTATGTCCCACTCACTCTTTGTCGTCTCTGCCAGTGCTAACGGTGATGGCGATGTTGTGATTTGGATGCACCTATTTTATATCCACAAAGCACCATGAACATCTATCAGGGGAACCTCGGCTGGTGTGAATCCATGTTGTTCCACTAAGTCAATGGAGCTATGCTGATTTTTCACCAGCTGAGAATCTGGCCCAAAAAGAGCAGCTAGCCTGAGATCACCTAATTTCATATAACTCACTGAGCAGCCCTAACTGTCAATTAGCAATTTGGGCTAAATCCAGACTAGCACTAGAGAGGCGAAAGGTTCCATCACCCAGAATTAAATTCCTGAGCCATCTGCTGCCCTGGGGGAATCACTTTATTTATCTGTCTTACATTTTGATTGCGTTTCAACAGACTTGTTGTCATCTTGTTTATATGGGCTAGTAAAACCCTGTATCCCAATTACAAACGATCCGTTCTCTTCATTTCCCCATTAAAATTCCAGCTCCATGCACCCCGCCAGCAGCCCGTCTCGTTGTCAGACGAGTCACTTCATTCTCAATAAATCACGAGGGATGCAAATGTTGCTTTGCAACCTGGCTATTATTAGTGAAAATGAGGGGGCATGGCCAAGCCCAGGGTGTTGTGTGAACAGCCTTCGCCTATAGCATGCTGAAGGAGGACTCTTCCCAATGCTTTTTTTATGACTGACTGAGGAGCTCTGCTGTTCACGTTGGAACCCCAGTGCAGCTGTTCAGAGATAATGCAGTTCAGGTTCAGATGATGAGCTACCAAAAATGACACCATGTGCCGTCTGCAGGAAAGCCCCAGTGCAAAGTCACAGAGGATCTAAGTCCCACAGCTAGTTATAGAGAGATCCCGCAAAGAAAATAGGGGTGGGGGGAATAAAATGGGCCTTTAAATATTGTTGGGGGGAAAGAAATGGAGCTCCTAACTATGGAAATCAAAGCAATGAGATGACCACTACAGTATCATTAGCAGTTGGTTTGGAGAGGTGTCTGTGTAGCTCATGGTACAGAGGGCTTTTTCACAGCACTAAGTGAGAACGGAGACTTGTTGATGTACCGCGGCACTCAGATACTATGGTGATGCCTTGAGCATGGACTGATGGATGGATGTTTGAAGAGTTGTATAGATGCAGGCACTTTTTGTCCAGCTGGAGATGCTGGATCAGGTGCTTTTTTTTTTCCTTGTACAGAGGTGTAAATCCAGATCAGCTTCAGTGGAGTTACTCCAGATTTATGCCACTGTACATGAGATCAGCATCTGGCTCCCCAAGCTGATTTCATGTGCCACCTGGGCCATGAGGTAGGCAGGTGCAGCCTTAACACAAAGGATATTTAATGTGGAGGGAGGGGAGAAGAGACACACAGCTGCCTCGGAAGAAAAAGCAGGGAGAGAGAAGGCTGCTGGCAGGCTGGTGGTGACCACACAGCTACTCTTACAGGGCTTCTGCAAGTAGAGCTTATCTCTATCTGCCTTTCTGTTGCCATCCAAGATAGGTTAGAGCCCCCTTTGTAGGGAGTTATTTATCTGGCGTACGCCATCCAGTCAAGCCAAGCCACAATGTTCTTATCAACAGTGCTCAAGGCACAAAGACCTCTGGGGAGTTGAGTCCTTTTGCAGTCCTCAGCAATGTGGGCCGTGGTTTGTGGCTGCCCACACTGACATAGTGGACTGTCTTTTCAATGCCACCGAAATTCTGCTGCAGCACAAATTCCATGCCCAGTATGAAACCAGGTCAGAAGGCTCCATTGCCTTCATGGTCAATCAAATCTGGGTTAATGTTGAGTGGGATCCAAGATGAGATTATTATTTGTCACTTTCTCTGAGGACCATGAAGCTCACCACGTGTCTTCTATTGTACATCCCTCACCTGGTAAACGTATCCATAACCATCACCGTGAGGGCAAACAACCATGGAGGGGGTAACATAGGGGAGTCTGGTTTACTCGCTAATTCCAGGCCCTCAGGCTGATCCTTGACATCTCACCAGCATGGAATACTATTGTTATTTTTTTTTAAACTGCAGCCTCTACAAGCTAGTTACCTGAAGCCAGGCTGGCTTTAAGGCCCTCCCCTCCCTGGGGATATGGTGAAGGAGAGAGCCACGCCAATGGCAACTCCCAGGAGCAGCATCCAGAGAAAAGCACGCAACAGCCCCCAGTTCTGCATCCTACTACAGGGGCGCAGCATGTCCAGCTTCGGTGATCAGTGCACAGGGATGGGCCATTGTTCCTGCCTTTGCTCTGCCCTCTTTGGACACTAAACCTCCCCCATCCCTTGCATATACAAGCCTGGGACCATGCTTGAGGCCTGCTCTGGGGGACAAAGATGGCAAAAGATGACCTCACCCCCAAAGGGTTGGGCACAATATGCCCCTTCAAAGAGTTGGGTTTGTTATGCGTTCTTGCTTTCTCAGACTCTGTAGCTGACATGAAAGCACGCAGCCCTAATTGGCACTGTCAGCTCCAGCTGACACATCTTCCATAAAGCAAGCCCAGTAATAAAAATGAAAAGCCCCCTTCCCCACAGTAAAATAAAGTTCTATTAAAGTCAGATGAGGAAGACTCCAATGGATAGCTGCGTGCAGACTGTAATTACTGATCTCAGGAAAAATGTGTAGATTTTGCCAATGCTTTTATGGGTACCACTTTAGACTGACGAGCCAGCAGGGTATTTATTCCTTCGAAGTCATGAAGTCCTGCTGAACTAATGGATGGATGGTGGAGGACACCGTAGGTATTCCAGCATGAAGCCTATTGTAATTTACCAGTAAGGCGTCACTGCTGCATTCCAAAGAGCTCTGCTGAGCCACATGCTTCGGCAAAAGCCCTTTTAACTCACATGCCATCCCTGCATTTCCTTTCCCAGCACTGCTGACTACCAGAATGTCCGTGCCTAAAGAGAAGCCTCCTTTCTCTTACCCACAGCCTCACTGATTCACTGAACCCATAAGTAGGTTCCATTCATAGCCAATAGAGGCCATTGAGGTGCTCAAAGAAAGGATTTTAGCATCATTGTGTAACCTTACAACTGCATGTAGAGGAAGGTTCTTATTAGGCATATGGCATATTTCGGTAATAAACCAGGACCATATCCTCTAAGTCTGTGGACTCTGAGTTAGCCCAGAGACCTTTGTATTTCAACAGCTATCATTTCTGGGACTTATATACAGCTCTGCCAATGCACCCTACTCTAGACCTGCAACTTCCCCTGCTATTTCAGTTTTGAGATCTCCACACCATTTTGCCAGTGCCCCTAAAGTCCTGACTTGCAACATTCCTTGCTATTCTTCTAGTCCCACTTACAGCTCTACTAATGCATCTCAGTCCTGATTACCCACAACCAAATCCCTTGCACAGAGACTGCCACAAACAATGGTTTGGACCATGAACAAACAGGATGGAGGTACCAGACACCCTTTACCAGTGACCCAAGAGAGATGCAACCCAGGGCTTCAGCAGTGACATCAAAATGCTATTGTACTCAGTAGTGGGGATGACGTTGGGAGCAGAAGGTCAAATCATTTTTTCCTAAATGGTCTTCTCTTGTGGTTAGAGCAGGAAAATGAGAGCTGGGTCTCCAAGGTTCTCTTGCTGGTCCTACCACTGATTTACTGCCTGACCTCTAGCAAGTCCCCTAACTTCACTGTGCCTCAGTAAAACAGGGACCTACTTAACAGGGGTGCTCTGAGGTGCCATAAATTCATGTTGTAAAGTGCGTTGAGCTCAGTGGCCGGGAGGTGCGAGAAAACACAAAGCATTATCTTCACTTTGTGGCCCTATCATCTTCAATCCACCAAAGTTCTTCTACATCTTGGGCTAAACTTATCCCAGCCTGCTGAGGTCAACGGAATTATCTGATGGATGAAACAAGCCCCTTGTTTCTCTGTCATATAGATCCAGGCTTTGGCAAGGTTTGTGGCTATTTCTGAAACCCTTTAAATACAGTATAAAGAAATATGCGATTTAAGCACAGACACTTTTTTTTTCCTGCTACAATCTGGTCACAGTCTCTAGTCAAGCAGGACCGTTTACTAAATGTGTAGCTCAGCAATTCAACCGGAGATACATGAGATGGGAATGGATGTGCCTTCAGGGGCCATTGGGTTCATCTAGTGAAATCAGAATCACTAGCGATGAACCCTCTGGCCATCATCAGAAAGCGAGGGAAGCAGGGCTCGGGGGGGGGGGGAGCATGCTGACAACGATGCCTCTGCTGGTGGAAGGCACAGAGGAGAGAACTCAGCACTTTCCAGGCGCCCCGAGTGCTCTTTCGCAATGGGAGTGTTAATAATGCTGTGGCAGCCGGCAGGGAGGGAAGGCCTGTGTGCAGGGGAGATGATAACACAGCGCTACCCGGAGCGTTCCCAGGCAAACCACAAACAGATGTGCTTGTGGTGTCCCAGCAGAGACCTCGAGGAGTGAGTTAACAGGGGCTCTTTGATCCTCATCTAGCTTTGCTCTCAGATGGAGGGGAAGAGGGGGGGGAATTTCTCCTGCCCCCTGACAGGGGACGGAGGCTGTGGCCAAGGCTGCAGAAGAGTGCGGTTGTTCTGGCTGGTGTTTTCTGTTTGTTTGAATTGGGGTTTTGTCTGTAAGCAACACTTGCAAGAAGAGGAGAGTGAGCCCTGTGAAGAAAGCCAGTTAAACAAGCAAAATGCCTGTAGGTACAAACAGGGTTTCAGAACCGGGCAACGTGTGTAAGGCTTCGGGCCTGGCAGTATGTGCTGTGAGAGGGGCACTGGGCCTGATTCGCCAATACCCTGCCTCTTGTGTGCTCAAGACAGGAAAAACTGGGGGGAAATCCCTGCTCTCCTCTGCCAGCTCCCACTGCCCTTCTCCCTCTCCTAACCGGTCTTGTGTTTGCATCCTCTCCCACGCTGCCCCTATGCTTGCAACGGCATGAGCCAAGTGCCTGCACTCTCCTTAGGTGCCTCGTCTGTCATGAAGCCTCCTGCTGCAAGGCCTGAACTGCTGTCCTAGGTCCATGTCATGCTCCAGCCTCCTCAGGGAATTCCCCATCTGGCAAAGTAGTGGCAGAGGAAAGGAAAGGCCAGTGCTGTCTCTTGACAGGCTTTGTAAGAGAGTCAGGCAGGCAAGAAAGCAGGCCGTGAATGGGGGAGGCGTCTTCTGAGAACAGGGACAATGGTTTCCAGCACCAGTGGATCCATGTGGGAGGTCAGGTCTGGGCTGCCTGTGGGGGAAGCTTGTATTGTCTGGCACAAATTGGACGCTCTCTTCACTTTGATATAAATAACTGACTTTTGTTCTCTTGTTTTACAACAAGAAAGGCACTCGGTGTTCACGGGGGAGGAGATTAGGGTTAATAGCTCACGATGGCCAGGGCAGCAGGGGAAGCTGAGGAGCAGATTTCTGTGGAATGTAACCAATCTCGTGAAGATAACAATAACTTCACCTTAGGTAGTGCCCTGTTTGTCCCAGGACACCTCGGGTTTCTTCACACAATGTACAGCTCTTTCCGCAAAACAGTCTGCCTAATCCCTGATGTCTCTGAGCCCAGAATTCCAGCAGGAAGGGGTTGAAGCAATATGCTGGCATGTCATGTACGGGGGAGATGAGTAGGCCAGTATCACAAGACCCCACCCCAGGACAATTGTGAGGGGTAACAGAACCACTGTGATAGCTCAGTGGGGTTGGACTGCACCAGTAGTTGGAGGGGAGATCGTCAAGCAAAGCTCAGGGTGCTCTCTATCGATCTAGGTCAGGAGATTCAAACTCATTCAGAGGAGAGGGCCAGATTCCATGTTTAATCATGATCCATGAGCCGAAGCATACAGTCGGGATGACGCAGTCCCCTTACTCCACCTTGGAGACTGCACTGATGACAGCAGGAGGTTCATACAGAGATCCAGGGGTACAATACAGCCATTATGTAGTAACTGAACTTCTATATTCATTCCTTTTTTTTTCCTTCTCTGCAACAATTCCCAGTTCTCACCCCCAGGTCCTGTTCAGCCCTCTAGGCTGATCAGTTAATGCTCACATTACAGCATTGTCACTAGGCTTCAGGGCTGATACTCCAATCAGATTAATACAAGGCAAGGAAGTTTACCCCTCTGATGAAATGTTCCAGGCTCTCTGCAGACTCAGGCGGACATCAAGATAATCTGATATCTCAGCAGCCATGAGGCTAGCAATTTACTGTCATTAAAAATGAAAGCTTAGATTCTACACCATCTGAATATGTCATGTGGGTCATATTACACTATGCATGCTATGTCTGACCTATGTTGGATACCTCTATAGGTGTCTAGACTATACTCATTACCTGTCATGAGGGTCTATAGGGAGAGGTATGGCCATGTGGGGAGCTCTTCCATCTGAATCACTACTGTGTGAACACCCCACTTAGCACTAGAGGTGCTATCCTTTGGATAAGATATACAACCTAGGCTCCTAGGCGCCACAAACCACAAGTAGTCAATGAAGGATCCCAAGATGCTTTCCACAAGCAGTTCAAAGGACCTACTTTATAAGGTAGGGCTGTTACTCCTCATGTCCCGGACAATCTCCTGTTTGCATAATCTCACTCTACCTCCCTCCATCTCCCCTCCCTCCCCCCAAAAAAATTATTTTTCACTTTCTCTCCTAACAAGCGTTGCATGGCCTTGCTGGTGCGCATTGGTTACCATCTTCGTCTGTAGAAGCAGCAGTACTTCCGCTGTAGGTGAACCACTGCCGGTATATGCAGGATGGGCATGGGTGGAAGGTGTCGCTCTGTGACGTGTCATTCATTAGTCCTGTTGGTCACAAGATTAATTTGTAGCCATTTTATGAATTTCAAAATAAAGTTCACCACCAGCCATAATAATCCAATCAACATTCCAGACAGTTTTCCAGTCACTGCTGATGAAAGCAGCCTGTCCCTGCTTGTGGTGAAAACACAATAAGGTACGATTCCTCCCTCCAACTCACCCTCTGCTTGTTCACAAATCAGGCAACAACTGTTGGCTGACCCAGGGGTCTCGCTGCAGATCAAAGCACTGCCAGAACATCCACGCTGGAGACCAGTCTCAAGGCCTCCCTCCCTGGGCTGGAAGGATTGCTGTACTCCATCTGAAACTGAAATAACCCGGACAGGTTTGGGAGTCAGCACGGTGCAGTCTCTCTCAGCCAGTAGGGTGGATTGATCCAAAACAGCGCCCATGGGGAAGTCAATGAAGGAGATAAACAAGGGAGATCCTTGAAGCCCCCCAGCACTGAAGAAAAGGAAACATTTGCACTGCATGCCCGGTTTGTCATCCTTAATCACCGGAGCTGTTCCAGGCTGATGCTGTTATTTTGGTTGCCTCAATACAGTGCTGGCCTGCAGTCTAAGGGCCAACCAGTCTGCACCACTGCAGCCCCTGCTTACCAGCTCATCTTCCAGTGAGAAAAAAACCTTGTCTTGTGGCAATGGTTGCGGACTTTACTCCAAATCCTCTCGCTCTCTGCTCCACCTAGTGGCCCTGGCCCAAAATGAATCAAGGTTCCAAACCTCCCCTGATCTGAGGGAAACCTGGATCCAGACTTTGTAGCTTGGACCCGTCTGTGAAAGGAGAGAGCCAAATCTGCGTGTATGGCCAAATTCTGCTCTCAGAGCTGTGCATGCAGCTTCCATTGACTTCAGCCGGCATCACAGACATGGGCTCTGAGGGCTGAACTGTGCAGCATCCCTTCAGCCACACCTCCGAGAGTTAACTCCTTGTGAGTTAACACCTTGCCTTTGAAACGATGAATGGAACCAAGTAAATAAATCCCACACCACAGGGAAAAGAATGTCTAGCTATGGCACAGAATGATGCTAGGTTGGTAACTCCTATTAGGCTGTGTCTATACTACGATCCAAGTGATGATATACCTGAGCTCGCTTTCCATGAGGATATACCTGCGCTAGCCCATGTCACCTCATCTACACTGCCATTTTAAAAAACGCTGGAGCAGGTATCCCAAGCTGCCATCACAGCTTGGACTGTAATGTAGACGTACCCTTAGATGCAAAGGGGATAGTCCAAGGTGCCCTTCACTCTATGTGAGACTCCATAAACACCAGCCGGATGGCATTCCCTAGCTGAAGGGTGAGTTGTTGTTGCCTTTTGTAGGTCATCTTGATAACCTGCCCAACATGAGGAAGTGACAAAGATAGATCTCTCAGCTTAAAAAAACCCTCGCTCTTTATCTGCACTAAGTGCTGATATTTTGCCTTTACTGATGTAATCAAACTGCAATTCAACAGCGTGTGGAAAAGCCTAAAATAAAATCTCCCTTTATCTGGAAATCAGCTCCTAAAAAACTGTTGGATCAGGGATAGCTGAAGAGGAGAAGAACAGGGTGTGTATCAAACATACCAGTGCAATAGCTGGGGGCCTAAACTTTGTGACCCCAATAGCAAGCTATTCTTCCCACAGGAGCCAGCCACTAGGGGGAGACATGATCTCTCTCTCATGCATATACATGAGGACCCGGATCCCAAAGTCCATGGACGTCAAGAGAAAGACTTTTTATTTACTTCAGTAGGCATTGGATCAGGCCCTGTGCCAGCATATTACATAATCTCACTGCTGGACAAGCTGGGTCCCGGAGTCCTAGTGCCACTGCCGTTCAGGTTGGTGACAGGGTGTACCTGGCCCTGCAAGGTCCTCTGCTGGAGACCCTGTGGTCCTATCACACCCAGCCCCAGAAAGATGCAGTGAAGGTGATGCCCAGAGAGGCCACGTGGAAACAGCCAATCAGAGCCCAGCAGGCTCAGATAAAAGGCCCTGCAAAGGCTGAGCAGGTCAGGTCCTGGCTGGGCCTAGGGAGTTCTTCTTAGACCAGAGGAGCTTAATGGGCTGCATTTGCTAAACCTGGGAGCAAGAGGCCCTGAGAACTGTAACCCTGAGGTAAAGAGACCAGGCAGGAAGAGGCCCAGGGGATGCAGCGGTAACTAATTAAAGGGAGCAATGCCCAGTTTGCAAATTAATTCCAGTTCTGCAGGGTTTTTTTTTTTGTTGAAGTCTGGTTTTGAAGTTTTTTTGGCCTGAAGAAAGACTGGGAGTGGCCGGGTCACTACAAAAAGTAATTTTCCCTCTGTTGATATTCACACCTTCTTATCAACTGTTGAGAATAGGCCACTTCCACCTTGACTGAAATGGCCTTGTTAGCACTGATCCGCCCACTTGGTAAGGCAACTCCCATCTTTTCATGTGCTGTAATATATATAATGCTTACTGTATTTTTCACTCCAAGCATCTGATGAAGTGGGTTTTAGCCCACGAAAGCTTACGCCCAAATAAATTTGTTAGTCTCTCAGGTGCCACAAGGACTCCTCATTGTTTCTGTTTCTAAGAGTTACACTCATCCGGTCAAGAAGTAAAACCCGACCAAAGAGATGGGAAAACTGAGTCCAAGAGATGACATGAAGGCCCCTGCCAACAATCAACAAGCAAGATGGTAGCAGAGTGCCTTTTGTGTCCAGTCAAAAGAGCTCAACTTTTGAATGTTGAATACATATGAACTGCTCCCAAATGAAGCTAGAGACCTATAATTATTTATTGTAATTCTTGGTGAGCAATTGAATAGTGAATCATTTTGACAAATTCAGAATCTGCTCGCATAAAATTACACAACAGCAAAGTGGCAAAAGTGGTCAAATTATGAATTATTTCTCCTGATCTAATATTCAGTATAATCAACTCAACTTTAATTATGGAGCCATGACCAGTGCCTCCTAATATATGACACTACACCTTTTGGATGTAAAAGGATGCTCAGAAATCTGGTTGTGTTTTGGATACCACTAAAAATAACATTGAACTGAAAGCCATGGAGTCCCTTTAATGTTTGTATAGGGGCTAAATTGTTCTGTACACACAGGATCTTGTTTAGATTGTCTGCTGCCATCCTCAAGAGAAGAGATTGTTGTTGAAGGGGATTGCTCCAAACTGTTCCTTAGCCTCTTAGCTTCATGTCATGGTGAGTAATGACTTTGCTCCTACATCATGGCAATGTTATGACAGAAAGCTAAGCCTGGCTGACCTCAGATTAATCCTCTGTCCTCCAAGCTTTGTTTCTAGCTTTATCTGGGATGTGTGTAGCATTAGACTATTTCTGAATGTATTTCAGCTGTGAGCCAAAATGTGCTTTACATTGACACTGCATTTTGTTGATTCTTTTCATCCAAAACAATTCCTGGGGGTGAGGGAGAGCCTCAGGTGGAAGATCCCCCAGCTCAGTTGAGTTGCCCTCCACAGCAAGCCTAAAACAATCAGCAAAATGCCACTACTGTACTAGTTGCAATTGCTGAAGCTTGTGCAGCTGTGTTAGTGCATTGCACTTATACTGGAGACAGAGAGGCCAGACAATTGCAAGGAGCAGGAAAAAAGCTGGAAGGAAAGCTAAGGGAAAAAAGGAGGTCAGAAGAGCTGGCCATTTGTCAAGGAGACAGTATTAAAGGTACAACTGCAAAATGTCCTGATGCAAAGAAAAGATAGAAAGACTAGTAAGAGGCCAGTGTGGCTCCATCAGGAGCTCTTTAATGGCCTGAAAATCAAAAACGAATCCTACAAAAAGTGGAAACATGGACAAATTGCTACGGAGGACTACAAAAGAATAGGTCAAGCATGTAGGGACAAAATCAGAAAAGTTAAGGCACAAAATGAGTTACACATAGCAATAGACATAAAAGGCCATCAGAAGAGGTTCTTTAAATATGTATACAAGAGAAAGATTAAGGAAAGTGTAGGTCCTCTACTTAACGCGGAAGGAGTGCTAATAACTGATGGCATACATCCAGAAGGTTGAAGTGCTCAATACCTATGTTGTTTCAGTCATCACTAAAAAGATTAATGGTGTCCAGATATTCAACACAATTAATATTAACAAGGGGGAGGAATACAAGCCAAAATAGGGAAAGAACTGGTTAAAGAATAGTAAGGTAAGTTAGGGTATGTCTATATTACCCGCCGGATTGGCAGACAGCGATCGATTCAGAGGAGGTCGATTTATCGTGTCTAGTCTAGATGTAATAAACCAACCCCCGAGCGCTCTCCCATCAACTCCTGTACTCCACCACCGTGAGAAGTACAGGTGGAGTCGACGGGGGAGTGGCAGAAGTCAACTCACAGTAGTGAAGACACAGCGGTGAGTAGATCTAAGTACCTTGACTTCAGCTATGTTATTCACGTAGCTGAAGTTGTATAACTTAGATCAATTCCCCCCCCACCCCAGTGTAGACCAGGCCTTAGATGTATTCAAGCTGCCAGGCCCTGATTAAATTCATCTTAGGGTACTTAAGGAACTAGCTGAAGCAATCTTGGAACCATTAGCAATTATCTTCAAGAACTCCTGGAGAATGAGTGAGGTCCAGAGGATTGAAAAAAGGCAATCATATTACCTATCCTTAAAAAGGGGAACAAAGAGGACCTGGAGAATTATAGACTCGTCAGCCGAATTTTGATATCTGGAAAGATACTGGAACAAATCATTAAACAATCAGTTTGTAAGCACCTGGTTGATAATAGTGTTATAGAGAGTAGCCAGCATGGATATATCAAGAACAAATCATGCAAACCATCTAATGTCCTTCTTTGACAGGGTTACTGGCCTAATGGGTAGGAAGAAAGGAGCTGATGTGATATATCTGAATATTAGTAGGTTTTTGACAGTCCCACATGGCATTCTCATAAGCAAACCAGGGAAATGTGGTCTAAATTACATTACTATAAGGTGGATCCACAACTGATTGAAAGTCTGTACTCCAAGAGTTATCAGTGCTGTCAAACTGGGAGGGCATATCTGGTGGGGCCCCACTGGGGTTAGACCTGGGTCTAGTATTAGTCAATATTTTCATTAATGACTTGGATAATAGAGTGGAGAGTATGCTCATAAAATTTTCAGATGACATCAAGCTGTGAGGAATTACATGGACTTTGCAGGACAGGATTAGAATTTAAAATGACCTTGATATACTGGAGAATTAGTCTGAATTCAACAAGATGAAATTAAATAAAGACAAGTGCAAAGTCCTTCACTTAGATAAAGAATAAATAAAGACAAGTGCAAAGTCCTTCACTTAGAAGGAAAAATGAAATGCACAACTGTAAAATGGGGAATAATTGAGTCAGTGTGAGTCCTGCTGAAAATGATCTAGGAGTTATAGCGGATAACAAATTGAATATGAATCAGTAATATGATACAGTTGCAAAAAAGGCTAATATCATTCTAGGGTATATTAACTGGAGTGTTGTAAGTAAGACACAGGAAGTAGGTGTCCTACTCTACTTGGCAATGCTGAGGCCTCGAATGGAGCATTGTGTCCAGTGTTGGGCGCCACCCCTTAAAAAAGGCTTGGAGAAGTCCTGAGGAGAGCAACAAAAATAATAAGAGATTTAGAAAACATGACCTATGAGTAGCAGTTAAAAGAACTCAGCATGTTTAGTCTAGAGATGGCTGATGGAAGACATAAGTCTTCAAATATGTGAAAGATTGTTATAAAGAGGACAGTGTCAGTTGTTTTCTATGTCCACCAATGGAAGGGCAAGAAGGAATCAAGTTAATCTGTAGCCAGGGAGACTTAGGTTAGATATGAGGAAAAACTTGCTAACTGTATAATTAGTTAAGCACTGAAACAGGTTACCTAGGGGGCTGTGGAATCCCCTATCACACAAGAAGGGGTTATACAGATGATCCCTGACAGGTGTTTAGGTATATGTAAACCTGCTTCAGGGGGGCTGGACTACATGACCTGTTGAGCTCCCTTTTAGCCCTACATTTCTATGGTTCTATGGCCTCTTGTTTGTAAGAATAGGGGAATTTTGTGCTCCTACCTCGGCTGTGCCTGTTCTACCATTAAATGCAGGTTTCCATCTGTGGGATGGTTCTCAAGCTTGCGTCTTCCACCAGGAATTAAATACCCTCAAAAGAAATGTTAACTTCATTGGTGAATAGTTTGATCCAACTTTCCCAAGCAAACCATCTAACTTTCCCAGATGTTTTTGTGATCAGCTTTAAGAATCAAGAGTAGCCAATGTCCGGAAAGTCTCACAACATCACAGTAACGTGGTTTCAGCAACTGGTGACATTCCAGAGCGTGGGTGTCTAACGTCTTCCCTGTATCTAAGCAGAAAAGCGAAGAGAAGCAGCCAGCAAGATAATCAGCACAGCATCTTGGGAAGATAGAAATAATTATTTAAACCTGACTTGGATTACTCATTGGAGTGCATCTAATGAACAAATTCCATTTATTTCTGTAACTATTGTGCAACAATCAGTGGGCGTTAAATGGAGCTCATCTGCCCAGGATTTCAATGGCATATTTTTGCCAAGATGCCTTTCTCTTGCCTACAATGCCCAATGCCAATGAGCACAGAGTACAGCTGGTTGCAACATTTTTGATAACATGTATTTTTCTTGAAATATTCTGTTTAATTGAAGCTGAAACATCTTTGCGGCGACACATCGATTTCAAAGACTTTGTCACCAAGCGGGCTTCTGAGATTCAGGGCTCTCTGAACACTTCTGATGATACAGACAGACAGACAGACAGTAGAATCAAAATCCTGACCTTTCCAAACAGAAAACGGATGTTTTGTCACAAGTCCATTTCACAAAAACGTTCAGCAGGCTGATTTCCATTCCCTTGCGGATTGAAACAAATTTCAAAACCTCAAAAGCTGTCGCAAAACCGAAGTCTTGCTCCATAATTTTCCCCTAGCTCTTACATAACGCACTTTATCAGTAGATCTCAAAGCGCTTTATAGGGGAGGTCAGTATGATTATCCACATTTTACAAATGGGGAAACTGAGTCACAGGGCAATGGCATGACTTGCCAAAGCCCCCCTTCCCCCATACAGACACACACACTGGGATTTTAGGGGGTGAATTACCACCTTTCTGGGAAGACTAGGTAAAATGCATGGCCCTTCTCTGTTAGCACATCCTGTACCAGATGGGAAATTCAGGTCCCCTGTGAAAATTAGTACAGGTCCAGGTTGAATTCTCTTTGCATGTACTCTCTTCAGCTGTGTGTGTAAATGTTAAGACTCTGACTCCAGTGTTTGTGCCCTCCTGTAGGAAAATTGCACTCAGTTCCCAGATGCCACCTTCATTCTGCAGGTCACTGGGATGGGAATGTTGCAGGCATTGGCCCTGTTGCCTGGATAAATATGGATTTACATTTCACCTCTCACTGGACTTGTGCAGGCACATTACTGAAATTAAAGCGGAGAACTGTTGCTAGTTTTTGGGCAAATCCCACTAATATCATCCCATGGATAAGCACCTGCCCCAACTGAGACAATCTCTTGTCTCTGGTTTTTATCCCACCCTCGTTGCTGTGCTAGCTGAGTGAACAAACAGTGGCTAATCAGTGCCCCAGAAATTGGCAAACTCAGGCTCTAATGGGTCACACGAGAGAGAGAGAAGGAGAGCAGGTACGAACAACATTTTTGGATCAAGGGCCATCCACTGAAAATGCCCTGTCACCCACCTCCAAGATCCCAACAGGGGACAGAGCATAACCACTTGCATTGAACTTGGATGGAGGGCCACAGCTTACAGGAGGAAAGTGGTTTACCCAGTTTGCAGTACATGAAGTAGAGAGCAAGAGCATTCTGGAGGATCATGCCTTCTGCTTAAGGAGAGAAACATTGTGTGAGTTAGCCAGGTCCTAGGACATTCACAGCTGTGGGAATGTTTGTGGCCCAAGAACCCCTTAAAGCCACTTGACCAGGGGTTTACAGGAATGACCTGATTCTGGTATGTACATTCTGGTGCACCAAAGAATGTCTTGCAAGGGCTTAAATGAAAGCTGGTGTTCAATGTTGTTGTGAAATGTACGTGCAGATACTATGTGAGCATTTGTGTAGATACTGAAACTATGTTCTCATATCACTGTATGAGTCACCAGCAGAGGAGAAAAAACAGGTCTTCTGTCAAAGAAGAGATGGTTTTTCACCTCTCTCAGGATGTAAATTAAGCATTGTAAACTGACACAATGGATGGCCATGTACATGCAAAGTCAATGGAGACGCAGGAAGCAGCACACAGGAAAAATAAGCCCTGGGGCCTTTCCTGTCCGTGAGTACAAACTATGAGCTTTTACGGGGGGTGGGATGTATAAGGGAAAGAAGACACCCCTTCATCCTGCACCTAAGAATTGAAAAGGCAGTGTGTTAACATTCATGAACATGGGATCTCAGCCAGCCTTGATTGAAAAACTGCAGTAGACTTGGGTGGGAAAGAATATCTTTAGACGGTCTTCTCTAGGTTAAGTGTAGTCTCTAGAAAGTGTGTTATGATTTTATATGTAACCATTTGTTTCCAATGTTCTTACTCATGATCTCTTGAATCTTTGATGATAAACGTATTCTGGTTTTCACTATAAATACATCTCAGTGCTGTGATATTAAGCATGGTGCTGATTCTGAGTTGAATCATACAAACAGGTGCGTATTCTGTTTCTTTGGGGACAGCAAACCAGG
The DNA here is from genome assembly GCF_009764565.3 of Dermochelys coriacea. Taxonomy (NCBI): domain Eukaryota; kingdom Metazoa; phylum Chordata; order Testudines; family Dermochelyidae; genus Dermochelys; species Dermochelys coriacea. The sequence continues at coordinate 4,071,730 of NC_050078.2, forward strand.
TATTTCTGAGAGAGTTTAGTGGATAAGGGGCTGGATCCTACTGGGGGAACACTTCAAAGGGACTCAGGAATTGGGGCAAAATAAGGGCTAGCATACCCCAGAGGACAGCGCTAACAGGCTGGTGGTGTTAGGGATCTTACATCCAATGAAACATAAGCTGGAGGCTGCGGGTAACGAGGTGACTCTCAGTCCTGGGTACCCCAGGAACATTCACAGTGATAATGCCCACAGTCGATTGCACTTGAAGCGGAGCAGGAAGCCATTGCACAGTACAACTACTGCAATGCTCAGGCCTTCCCTTTCTGCTTCAGAGGCAGAGATAGCGGGAGTCTGCACTCGTTGAAGCTTTTAAGTGATCCTCAGCGGTAGACTGAAGTGGAGGACAGTGCAATAGTCCACCTTGGAGGTGACTTGTCAGACGAGAAAGGTCATAATCTGAGGGACAGCTATTGCCCTCTCTGGGAATCCAGGAGCAGCGATGGACCCAATAAGTCCCTGATATTTTGAACATCTGAGGCAAATGGTGACTAACGGCATCCCCAACAGCAGGGAACACGCACAACAGCCATCGTTTTCTTCAGATGTTTCCCCCGTACAGCAGTGTCGCCTCCACCTAGGTGGACTGAGTGGAACCCAGCGTTCACTGTCACTTTTACTCCTTGAGTGCTAACTATTGCTAAGAGATGTTTACCATTGTGGGACCTTATCCTGTAAGCCTCAGGTGCACCACTGAGCTTGATGGGAGTTCTATGAGCAGAGGGATTTGAGGGGCTTTGCGCGTTTTTTCCCTTGGAGCCTGACCGTCCACTTCCTCTCCATTTTTGAGGCTGAGTCTATAAAGGGAAAGCCAATCAGGTTTCCAAACTGACAGTGTTGCTGCTTTCAAGGAAGGGTGGGAGAATGTTTGGGGTGGGTGGGAATGTATCTTTATAGAGAAGACCAGATGGCTGGCACACACACACACACAGCCCAGCACAATACGATGGGAGCTGTGATGAGGCTGAAAAAGTCAGCACAGGAGACATAAATTAAAGCTTTAAAGCCAAGGTTGTAGAAAGTCCTTCTTAATGCTGGATAATTTATTGCCCTCACATGCTGTGAATACCTCCACTCCGCTCCTGAGAGCCCAGCTGAATCCCACTTTGCTCCTTCAGCACTTGGGTAGTTTATTTATATTTAGTGAGCTGTATCCTGGGAATTAAACATTCTGTCTTCTCACCCCAGCTGTGCCAGAGGCTTCCTGTGGGTAACCTGGGGCAAGGCTCAGTTCCACATTGTTGGCGATAATAATACCAGCCTACCTCACAGGGTATTGTAAAGATAAGCCTGTTAATATTTGTGAGGCAATGCTGAGAACCATAGAAAAGCCTATAAATAAACAGTAAGTGCACTCCTTCTGTTACCTTGAGCATGTTACCTGTTCTCTCACTGTGGTTCAGTTTCCCATCTGTGAAATGGGTGTTATAATCATATTTATCCCTGGGGCTTGTGAAGCATAATTTGGGAATGTCTGTACAATTCTTTATGATCCTTCCCTGGGGGAAGCTATTATTATTATTCACTATTCATCCTGAAGGATACCGAAATAGCTCACACACTTCTGCCATTCACAAAGATCACTTTGCCCATCACTGAAATGCAGCCACCTCTGACACGGAAAAAAAGCAGCTGTTTTATAGACATACTGCAATAATAACCAACAGTTCAGGACAGGATGCAGGCAGACACTCTAAATGCCGCTGAGACTACTGAAGGGTTTTAGATAATCAGAATATGATTACCCTAAGTGGACACAATATAACACCTTATTTGTGCAAAAACGTGACCCAGGAGTTTTAATGAAAACCGAAGGTAGTCAAGCTCATAGTGCTTTTTATGACTTCTCCGAAAGTCAGGCCCTACCACCTGACTGGAGCACTGAATTAGAACCGACTCAGAAGGAAGAGCACCACCTACTGCTTTGGTTTTCTTTAAAAGGCTCAAGTCCTGACATAGAATCATAGAATATCAGGGTTGGAAGGGACCTCAGGTGGTCATCTAGTCCAATCCCCTGCTCATGCATGGAGCCTGTGAGATCTGACAGGTTTACAGCACAAAGTGGTGTTGCTCCAGGCTATAGAATTAAGCAGCAGCGTTAAGCACCCTGTTCTTTAACCCATTTCTTAATCCATTTACTTAAACTGGAGAGCAGGTTTAAAGCCCCAGTGACAAAGGCAACCACCCTTTAGAGTTTTCCTTCTGAGCTCCAAGCTTTCCTTCTGACCTCTCCTAATGTTCTGCCTGCCTTCAAAAGTGCAGCAGCATAAAAACACAGTTTGTGACAAAGCATCTGAAAGGATTAAGACCTTCTAGGATGGAACATGCTGCTTTCAAGAGCCTCTCTCCCCTCTAAGGTTGGTTGCTGAAAGACGTTTGCACAGAGAGCTGCTAGCCAGCCTCCGGGCTATGTCTACACTATGGGCACTACAGAAGCAGAGACCCTGTAGTGTTAGAAGCTTCCTCCATCAATGGAAGGGAATTCTTCCATCAGCTTAGCCGCGTCTGCACCCGGGTCTAGGTCTGCTGAACTTTGGCACTCTGGGCTGTGCATTTTTCACACCCCTGAGTGACACAGCTAGATCAATCTAAATGTTTAGTGTAGACTAAGCCTAAGAGGAGAAGTGGTGAGGAGGACATACTATTGGAAGGTGGGAGAATATTAAAAAGAAAAGAACCAGAGAACCAGGAAGTAACAGAACTGAACAATGCAGAAAATGAAGTGTTGTGCAAAAGAGATTCTTGCTGGGATCCAGACAGGCTGGGAATGGAGCCCGGGAGGCAGCAAAGCGTGGTTGGGGGCTAGACATCTGTCATCCTTGGAGCACTGCATTCTAGGTGACAGGCACCGTCCAAAGAGAGAAAGCCCGGTCCTCCCAGCGTATTTAATCTGATCACACTGCAGTTATCAAGTGTGGGAGGAAGGGGGAAAGAAATTAGCAGCAATGGTTCAAGGAAAGCTCCAGTGTTCGTTATTTTAACAGTCTGCCTGTTACTTTCCTCCTTGGGAAACTGTTACCTGATCCCTTCCACCTTTGTTTACAACTGCAATCTGGGATGATTTAATCCCTGCTTGGTTTTCTCCTCGCTCTGTCTGGGTTGTCTCAGTGATGTAAGTGGTAACCAATCGCCCGGCACATGGAGCCAGTCTGTCGTCATATTTCCTTATTCATTCAGGCAGGCACCTTAGAAAGGCCGGAAAATATTACCAGAGCCCGAGAGACTTGATCTTCAGTATAAGGAACCAGTATTTCAGCCTTCGAGGCAACGTGAGTCTGAGACATGAACCGTCACTGGGCAGGAAAACAGGCCCTTCCGCTGAGGAACAAGCAGTTACCAGACTCCCTACTGATTTCTTGATTTGTTTGTGAGGAGATTTGTGGGGGGACTGTTTGTTTTTGAGAGAAGAATTGGTGAATTTGGTGAATCTTGCCCATGTGCTCAGGGTTTGGCTGATTGCCATGTTTGGGGTCGGGAGGGAGTTTTCCTCCAGGGCAGATTGGAGAGGCCCTGGAGGTTTTTTTGCCTTCCTCTGTAGCATGGGGCATGGTTGACTGGAGGGAGGCTTCTCTGCTCCTTGAAGTTTTGAACCATGATTTGAGGACTTCAATAGCTCAGACATGGGTGAGGTTTTTCATAGGAGTGGTGGGTGACATTCTGTGGCCTGCGCTGTGCAGGAGGTCGGACTAGATGATCAGAGTGGTCCCTTCTGACCTTAGTATCTATGAATCTATGAATTTTCATTGCAAACTAATTTTGAATGGAGAAGCGGCTTCCAGCAACAGTTTCTTCCCACTCAGCGCCCCCTAAAGGCCATGGTGTGTTGCTTTCTTACACCAGCGGTGGTGGTAGGAGCCTGAACTGCTGTTGCCCCACGATGGCCTAATATGCCACCCGTCTGCCATTCACAACTAAGTTCAGAAGAAGGCAAAGGGGTGGAAGCCTCACACTTCTGCTGGGGCCAGTAAGTCTTGTATGGGCTGCTCAGGTGGAGGTGGTGGGGCAGGGCAAGAGGCCTACCCAGTAGATTAGCTGAAAGTCTTTGAGCCAGGCCAGTTCTCCCAGTTTGTGTTTAACAGATCTAAGACAGCGTAGACCCCAGGGTGGCTAAATGATATCCATAGGGGACGAGACACCCACCCACAAAAGTTTGAAGGGTGTGAACCCAAAGGAGGGAGAAGAATTGTGTAGGGTGATGCAAGGGGTAGAATGCGGAGCATTGGGAAGTTTCAGTTGACCTTTAGGAAAATCTTCCTTATGCTGAGATTTATTCAACTGTGGAAATAGTCTCCCATAGGAAGTGGTGGAAGCGCCTTCACTTCTGCATTTTCAAAGTGCATTGGACAAAGCGCAAGAGCAGCTACCATATGCAACTGTCCTCCATTGGCCTCTGGGAACAGACTGGTTGTGGCCTAGCAAGTGGTCTCTGTTTCTTATTCCTATGATTATTATTAGTACATCCCTCTCCAAAGCACCCATAGCTTTGGAATCTGGTCATTCTTTACAAACCTCTCTGGCACTGAAGAAATGTACACACTAAGAGCCTTGACCTCGATGATCTAGCTTCAAGCAGCTGCAGGGCGATCCTTCCTTGTTGTTAAGGTGACTCTGCCTGAAGAAACAGATCTTACATAGTGTTTAGATGGTTGCAAGATTTGGTGCTCAGCCAGATCTCTGGCAAAAACAAGTTCCACAGCTGAGGGACCTTCATTGAGCGAGCACCACCCAAGCAAGAACATAGAATCATAGAAACTTAAGACTGGAATAGACTTTGATAGGTATCTAGGCCAGCTCCCTGCACAGAGGCAGGACTAAGTATTATCTAGACCAGCCCTGATGGGTGTTTGTTTAATATGTTCTTAAAAACCTCCAATGATGGAGATTCCACAACCTCACCAAGTAATTTACTCCAGTGCTTATCTACCCTTACAGTTAGGACGTTTTCCCTAATGTCTAACCTAAATCTCATTTCCCGCAATTTAATCCCATTATTTCTTGTACTGTTCTCTGTGGATAAAGAGAACTATTTATCACTCTCCTTTTTATAACAACCTTTTATGTACTTGCAGACCATTATCATGTCCCCCCTCAATACTCTCTTCTTCAGAGTAAACAAAACCAGTTTTCAATCTTTCCTCATAGGTCATGTTTTCTAAATCTTTAATCATTTTTGTTGCTCTCCTCTGAACTTTCTCCAACTTGTCCACACCTTTCCTTAAAGCCTGGTGCCCAGAACTGAACACAATACTCCAGTATTATCCATGCTGTGTAGAAGAATTACTTCTCATGTCCTGCTTACAATACTACTACTAATATATCCCAGAATGATGTTTGCTTTTTTTGTGTGTGCAACAGGATTAAATTGTTTACTCATCTTTAGAGTAGCAGCCATGTTAGTCTGTATCCACAGAAAGAAAAGGAGTTCTTGTGGCATCTTAGAAATTAACAAAAATTTATTTGAGCATAAGCTTTCGTGAGCTACAGCTCATGAAAGCTTATGCTCAAATAAATTTGTTAGTCTCTAAGGTGCCACAAGTACTCCTTTTCTTTTTATTCATCTTTAGTTTGTGATCCTCTCTAACTTCTAGATCCTTTTCTGCAGTACTCCTTCCTAGGCAGTCATTTCCCATTTTGTATTTGTGCAATTGATTATTCGTTTTGAAGTGTAATGCTTGTCATTGGTCCTTATTGAATTGATCTTATTTATTTCATGTAATTTCTCCAGTATGTCAAGATCATCTTGAATTCTAATATTGTCGTCCAAAGTGCTTGCAACCCTTCCCAGCGTGGTATCGTCCACAAACTTTGAAATTGTGTTCTCTATGCCATTATCCAAATCATTTATGAAGATATTGAATAGAACTGGACCCAGGACAGATCCGTTGGGGGCCCCCATACGATATGCACTTTCAGTACTCTCTGACTACTCTTTTCCAATCAGTTGTGCACCCACCTTATAATAGGTTCACCTAGGCTATATTTCTCTAGTTTGCTTATGAGAATGGCATGTGAGACAGTATCAAAGGCCTTGCTAAAGTTGAGATGTGCCCTGGGCTCGATCAATATACAAGCTGGATAAGTTCTAACTGTCACAGCAGCTTACTTGTTCCTGGTGAGCCACATTCATCTTTGGTGGAACTCCATTATCTTTGGTGGCATTATACCAGTAGTGATTTGGTGCCATGTGGCCATCTGCTGAGTATAAGCAAATGTCTTTACTCTCTGGTGTTTCTAGGGTGCATATCACTGTTGCATCTGGGCACTGCCTGGGCAGGTGCTTTCATTCAAGCACCAGTCTTGCAATCATTTCACAAGCAATTGACTTCAGTTGGAGTTCTGTGCATAGGATGATTGTAGGATAGGGGTATAATAATAATTAAAGGTATATTTGGCTACATTTATCTTTTGGGGGGGATAAATAGGCCCTTTATGCCACCACTTGACCAAAATAATAATAATTAGAAATAGGCCTGAGGCTGATCCAGGCTTCCCCAAAGCTTTGGGTTGCTCAGGACAAGGGTGTTGGTATAGGCCCTTCTGTAACAACGACTACTAATTACAAGTAGACCTGCTTGTTTGTTTCACCTCTATCCCTTGAAAGAAGGGGAAGACAAGCACTATGTATTTGGGCTGAAAGCAAGTCTGATACAATAGACACCAGCCAAGGCAGAATGAAATGAAACCATGCAGGTGTCATTGTAAACGGTTTTAGAAAATAGAATCTGTTGTGAAAAATTTCCAGCTTTGCAAGCTCTGAGGCTGCTGTGTTCATTCACTGGTTCCCACGAATTATCAGAACAGAGATAAGCAAGCCAAGAAGAGATCGCTTACTAGTGGGCCCTCCCCTCTTCACCCTTTGAGCACGTTAGCTGACGTAGCTGACTTGCCTCTTTTGTTTGTCTGCTGGTTGACTAATTTGTCTATGGAAAATGGGACAGATCAGATGCTGGTCAATGGAAACCTGAAACTGAGCGTAAGCACAGGCTGGGAATCGTATCTCCTTGCCACTTACAGGGACAAGCCGAGTCCTTCCCTCTCTCTGTATTGCCCCTGGCTGGGTGACAGTTTGCAAGATTAACCATGAACAATCAGCAACTTAGGGTTCGTAGGGTGCTGGGGACTCTGTGTTCAGTGATCTCCGAGCTTTTAGGAGTGTCTCAAGAGCTGTGCAAGTCAATTCCTCTCCCCGTCCAACCCACTCCAGCTACATTCTCTCCCCCTCCCTTCCTCTGCCCACTCTCCTCCCATTAAACATGAATGTAGTCATTAGTCTAATGTAGCTCCTTGTGGCATCTCTGCTTCTTACAGCTTAGACACATGGACAGTGCTCGACAAGAAATAATGCCACCTAGTCCTCACTCACTGCAGTGAGAGTGCTTCCACAGACTGTCGTAGGAGCCTGCTCCACTGGTCTGATCACTCCTACCGTCTTGATCTCTTCTGCTGGCAAAAAAAATCTGTTGTCTGCATAATGCTACAACAAGTGCTAATTGTTAGTGCTGCTTTTGTTGTGGTCCTACGGCAGGTCAACAGCAATTCAGCCTAGGAAAGTGGTGGGCCCTGTGTATATATTTGCGGGTGGGAAAATGCAGTGGGTGGCATATTTTTTTATTGCTATTGAGCTTGCCATCAGAGCCCATGTTCCCCCTAAGCCCTGTCCCCTAGAGAGCAGCCTGGCTAGATCCCCAAACCCAACAGAGTTGGCAGCTGTTTGGCAGCTTCAGAAGTGGATCCAATCTGGTATGAGTTTGCTACACTTCCATTTGTGTCTCCATCCTCCAAACAAATAACTGAGTCTAGAAGTCCAAGCTGTGTTTTGCAATGAAAATGCTTCAATGTCTGGGAATTAGTTCTGCCGAAGGGAAGATATGGAGCATTGTTAACTGTTTAAAGGGTCACAAGAGACTTCTGAAAAGAGAGACACTTTCAAGTTTGATGGGCCAAACAAGTGCCAGATGGACATTGATCCTGATGACACTGAAAAAGCCTTGAGAGATCTGTCTATCCATCTAGGTTCTTATTCCCTGCTCAGACCATAGTACCTGGTTTGAAGTCCAGCAGCAATGAAAACTGAGCAGCATTCAAGACAAGATCTCTTAGTGACATACACAGAAATCACTCTGTGTGTGGAGGGTCGTTTCTGAACAGGCAAATGGGTTTGCCTCAAATAAAAAGCGATCCAAACCTTCACCTAAAACCAGCACTGAACATTTGGCAGGGGCAGAGGTTCTTCATTTTCAGATCTGCAAGTCTACATGGAGGGAGAAGTGGGAGAGGATCCCTAATATAATGATATTTTGCCTTCCTTGAGCACTTTCCAGGATCCCAAGGCATTTTACAATCTTCTATCCAAGTCGTATGACCCCCAATGAATTAGGGGTCACCAAATGAAATTATCAGGCAGCAGGTTTAAAACAAACAAAAGGAAGTATTTTTTCATGCAACGCACAGTCAACCTGTGGAACTCCTTGCCAGAGGATGTTGTGAAGGCCAAAACTATAGCAGGGTTCAAAAAAGAACTAGATAAATTCATGGAGAATAGGTCCATCAATGGCTATTAGCCAAGATGGGCAGGGATGGTGTCCCTAGCTTCTGTTTGCCCGAAGCTGGGAATGGGCGACAGGGGATGGATCACTTGATGATTACCGTTCTATTCATTCTCTCTGAAGCACCTGGCACTGGCCACTGTCAGAAGACAGGATACTGGCCTAGATGGACCTTTGGTCTGACCCATTCTGGCCGTTCTTATGTTCACTGCCATAACAGCTGAGCTCCAAACATTATTGAATTGGAGTTTCACAGCCTCACCCTTAAACTGCAAATAGTATTGTCCCAATTTTACAGATGGAGAATTTTGAATCACAGAGAGGGTAAATAGCTTGCCCAAGTTCACATAAGGAATTGGTGACAAAGCCAGAACTTGAATCAAAGAGTTCTGGTTCTGTTTTCTGCTTTACTCACCCCATTTTCCCCCCACCTTTTGTCCCTTATGGAATAGTTCGCTATAGAATTTAATAAAAAATAATAACTTTTCTATAGACTTTTTGGATATTCCTATGGAATTTAATGGTTATTTTCCTGTTATAGAATGTTATAGGTTGATTTAAAAAAAAACTATGCTCTGTTAAATTCTACATGATTTAAGTGTAATTTCCATAGAACCTGCTTTCCATGCCTATTAAATGCTTCTTACATTTAAAGTTTAGGGATGCTTATCCAAACTTTCTGAGATCTGCCTATCAATTTAACATGTGTACCTTCAAACCAAAGTTTGCCCAAATACAGAAGGAGGAAAGATCAGCTCTGATGTAGCATCTTTATTTTTCCTGCCAAACTGTGTTTTACTTAACTTTCCAGCTGTGCTGGCTGAGGTCAAGTGACTTGCTGACGGTCACTTGCAGAGTCAGGTGTTCCAAGAATTCACCATCCGGCCGGGTCCTTGTCCAACAAGACCACATGACCCCAATAAGTCAAGCTCTGCCTTAGTTGCATGCATCTTTTCCTCTCTGAATTGAAGGAGTGGGGTTTTCTCTTGGTAATGGATAATGACATTTCCCAACTTCTAGAAAGCAGCATGGGAATAGCTGTAGTGGAGAAGATCAATGGTCCACTGAGCCTGTTATCTTGCACGCCTCTGGTGAGTGGCTGATGCCAGATGCCTCAGAAGAAGGCTGCCATACCACCCCTTAGAGCCACACATTAAACAATTAGTTGCTCATTACTATAGCACAATCCCAGCTGGAGCCCAAGGATTGAGATATGTTCTTATGTTTATTGTTATGTGGCAATATATGTGCTTCTCATTCAAAATACTCTGCTCTCCTGCAGCCTTCCCTCTGTGCATTCAGGGTCCCATCACAGTTGGCCTAATAGCCCTCTTCTCTGCAGCTCTTGACATCTGGGGCAGCTCCATCTGTTATCAAATTTCATCTGACAACTGCTATTGATTATTTGTTTAAAGGTGACACTCAACAGCCCCCATGCTGATCAGGACTCCAATATGCTAGGTATACAAACACATTAGTACACACTCTCTCTGCCCCCAGAGAGCCTACCGTCTAATTAGAAACAGCAATACAGAAAGTGACAGAGGTAAATGATAGAAGAGAGAACAAGGGGAACTAATAAGTCACACCATCAGATAGGTAACGGTGATGCAAACTAATGGCACCAAACCATCAGCAAGGTTATTGTTTTGTTGGGTTTTTTTAAATCACCTTTGTCCGGCTTGTTCTCGTCCGTCCCTCCACGAACACAAGACGACACCACACCATTCTGTTTTGTTGTGAGCACGTTCTTTCCATTTCTGGCCAACGAGTTTTGCCATGGGATCAGCCCAGCGTGTTTTCGGTCTGCCCAGCGGTCACTTGTGGCCTCTGGGGATCCAGTCACTGATGCGGGTTGTCCACCTATTGTCTTACCTGCGCACTACGTAACCCGCCCATCTCTGCTTTGTGTCGTACATCGCCTGCACTACATCAGTCACCTCTGTACTCCTTCTGAACTCCTCATTCGGTATGTGATCGCAGAGCGATATCTTGCACATTCGCCTTTCCGTTGCTCTCTGGGTGACAGTGAACTTTTCTTTCTCTGCTTTCATTGCTGACCACCTTTCCGCTCCATATATCATTGTATTAAATAAATACATAAAATTAGCTCTCCCTGAGTGGATCATCACCTACCCAACATTGGTTAGATGATTTGTTGTAGAGATTACAGCAGGGAGTTGGTCCTTGAGGAAGGAATTGCATGAGGGAAAGGCTGGTGCCCATGACAGCTGGACCCCTTCCTGGTAACTGTCCAAATTTTACATTGCAAACTGTGCTCCTTTTATCACATGGGCATGGACTGAATCCCAGTGGCCATGCCACTATATAAGGACATGTTGTCTCTGAACAGACTCCATCCAGTAGAGTTTGTAAGTGTTACTTTTATTGTATGAAACTCTGGTGCTGGACACCTTTGTGTTGTGATTGCCTCCACATTTATTGCAAACAAACTGGGGTTCTTGCCTTTTTTATTCTTGTTTTTTGCCCTGGTATGTATTTTAATTGAATGTACTTCAGTTCTTTCATGGCATGCTAATGCTTTCATTTGGGAAGCACGTTTTTTAACAGCCCCGCAACTGATCACCGTTCTATGCAAAGCCAAGTCTATTGTTTGGGATAACCTTGCTTTGACCTGCTTATCAGACATGATGTATAATTTGGTGTCTAACGGAAATAATTTGGTGTCTACTAACAGTTCACATCAGTTAACCTTATTTCATACAATTGTAATGTAGCTGTCAATACTGTAGAGGATACGTCCATTCATGGCTATTAGCCAGGATGGGCAGGGATGCAACCCATGCTGTGAGTGTCCCTAGCTTCTGTTTGCCAGAAGCTGAGGGTGGTTGACAGGAGATGGATCACTCGATGATCACCTGTTCTGTTCTTTCCCTCTGAAGCACCTGGCTTTGGGCACTGTCAGACAGGATACTGGGCTGGGTGGACCATTGGTCTGACCCAATATGGCCATTCTTATGACACACCTGGCAGCTGACTTCTTGTAAAGAAAATGTGCTTTCCCTAGGGACATTCTTCCATGGATTCCAGTATTATTGAAATTTTGGAATGACTTTGACTAGTGCTTTGCAGGGCCCTTCATGCTCCCACCGTAATGTACTGCAGATCACTAATGCCTCGGAGCCTACACCTTGTTTCCATGTTGAGGATTTCACCCTCTTCTGTAAAGTGACCCACCAAACTCATTTTATATCAGCTACTAAATGGAACCTATCATGACAACTGTTGTTTCCACCAGCCTGGGCTATATTCAAACAAGCAGCCTAAAGAGGAAATTCTCTGGAGCTTACTTACAATCAGTCAAGCCATCCATTCCCTCTTGGAGAGGACTTTCATACCTTCTTCCTTACTGCATACTGAGCTAGAGACACTCAGTCACATCGTCCTTTAGCTGTGAAACACCCACACAATTTTGAACACAGATGGGCCTAAGCTGCAAAGTTCAGCCCTAGTCTGAACCAGCCAAAGTTCTGGAGTGTTTTCATGTGGGGCGTTTGGTTTGAGTTGGCCCTTTACAGAGAAACCGGCTTGTCATGAGTCATGTTGGACTCCCTCACACTTCAGAGAGTTCTGAGGTTCTAGTTTGGACCTGTGATGTATTCAACATGGTCCCCGCAGTGATTTAAGGAGACCTTGTGTAATGACACGAGGGAGCCAGAGAGAATCACAGGGTCAGTCTGTGGCTATCAGTCTCTGTTCCCTGGATATTCATCACAGCTGAGACTTGTGTCTTCTCTACTGCTAGGGGACATTACGGGAACCACGACTAATTACAATAAGTTGGCATTTTCTGTTTGAAAGCCAAGCAGTTAAAGGCCTTAGTAACCTTGCGCTGCTTTACAGTAAAAATGTCTATAGGATCAGTAAAAACTGGTTGCCATGACACCAGAAACCATGTTTCTTTGGCTGAGATGTGCCAAAATTTCAAACAGATGTGGCACCAAACAGAGGTCCCCTTGGGAGTCCGCCAGGAGGGCCGGAAAATGCCACAGCAGCCAAGTGCGTTCAGAGCCCACTCCCAGCCAGCATAAAAATCATGTCCTGTGTGCACACTCGCCAGCCCTGCCTCGCAGCTGAGGCCGGAGGAGCTGAGCAAACAGCCCTGTTGGAGAAGTTTGAAAGAAAACTGCTGAGTCGGGCTTTCTCCTCAAATAGCACCTGCCTTTTTTCATCCGCCTGCTTCTTTCTTTATTGTTTCTCCCTCCCCCTAACACTCCCCAAGGGCTGAGCTTATGGCTTTTCCTTTTGGAAGGGCAAACTCCTGGCTTTTCTGGAGTTTGTTCTTGGCCAGAGCCCCTCACGAGGAGACCCTCTGCCAACAGGGCTACTGCCACCTTCATTTCCACCCTGGAAGCAGGAAAAGAGTTGGGCTTCCCCATCTTGTACCCTCTCTCCCACCATGGCTGGTATTGGCCATGGTGCTATTATTGTGCTACCAGGCGACAGCTGGAACGCACTATGTCTCCTCCCTCCCTTGGGCCACCTCTTGCAGCTGCTTTGTTGGGCAGGGCAAGGAGGACGCTGGCTCAGTGTCTCTAGGATAATCGGGAGCCCTCAGAGAGGGCTGGCCCCATTCTGCTGTTAGACTTGCACAAGGACTAGGCGAGTGCTGGGCCCAGCACAGGGCAGTGAAAGAGAAGGAAGGATGTTTCTGGCCCTAATCGTTTGCATTCCCACGCCAGGCTAGGCTCGATCCTCAAAGCCAAGCCCCTGCCTGGATCCCACAAGATGGGGAGGTGATGGATCAAACCCAGAACAAAAAGTCAGTGCCTGCCCCAGGAAGCTGACAGCCAGACAGGAGACAACAAGGGGAAGCACAAGGAAATAATGAAACAATATTGGTCAGCATGAGAGGCTGTAGTTTTCGCACACTATCTGTCAAACCATCATCCGGTGTTGGGTTTTTTTGTAGGCCTCACAGCAAAGGAGAGCATTGAGGAGGGCGTCGAAGGAGGATAACGAGGGAGCTTTGCAGATGTTTATGGGGGGGCTCCTCCCAAGTGTGTGGAGGGGGTGGCAGCACGGGAGAAAGCAGGGAGGGGCTTGTTTGGGAAATTTAACCAATGAGCTGCTGTCGCTGCTGGAGTACAGGCAGGAGCTGACCTGGCTTCTGTTCAGCTGCAGCTCTAGGTGGGAAAAATCCCAGATGATTGTATCTCTGCCACCTGTAGACCAAAAAGGAGGTTTCTGAGTCATCAGACTCAAACCTAAGCCTGATCCGGATGGGAATGCTGCCCCCTGCGCCCACCCAGATGATCTCAGGCACCGGAGCTAGGGAGAGTGCGTGGGGTGTTAATAAAAGGGCCCATAAAGAGCAAACAGAGTTGACCCCAGGACATTAACATTGTGCCCAGGGCATGTGCAGCCAAACCCCAGCCTCTGTGGCATGACAAGTGGTCCTGGTCAGCAGGTGACTTAGCACTGAATGTGATTCAAGCTCCTCTCTTTAGCTGTCTGGCAGAGCGAGGTAGGAGGGTGTCTGGTTTTTTTCTTGCCTTCATATAAATTAAACTTTTGCCTGTCCGGCAGGGTTTCAACAAGCAGAATGAATAGAAGGAAAGGCCTTTGAATGGTTGCACAATATGATTCCTCCCCCTCCCTCCAGGTTGCTTAAAAAAGCTTTCCCAGCTCTGGAGTTTAAATCTTGCAGGGAGGAGAGGTGGGGTTTGGCCTGCTCTGCTTGATCTAATCTAACAATCAAATGTGTCTGTCACTGTGATATATAGGCACTGGGTATCCTAAACCAAAGCCCATTTTGATGGTCCTGAGCAGGGTGGGTGTGATTTCCCCTCTTTCCGCTTATCCTGCACTAGCTTGGGTAGGGCTGTTGTCCATGTTGGGGCTCACCTTTTCTTTCCTTTTGATCCCAGCTGGAGGGCACGACCGCCTTTATTCTCTTGCTAGGCTCAAGTCCTGGAGGATTTATAGTTCAATGAATTAAGGTCATGCTGCATCTGACTCAAACTAAGAGAGACCTCCCATCCCATCGGCCCATTGCTGGCACCAAGGCGCCACCAAGAGATGGGTGAGGAGAGGAAGGGAGACTAAAGGAGGGGTCGATGACAGACGCTGGGATGTGCAAAGCTGTCAGGAGGATGCACATGTCGGAAAAAGCTGTTTGAACCAAACCAGAAGGCCAGTCAGTCACCAGTGATTAAAGATTGGCATGAATGCAGCGTTCAGATTCGGAGCTGGATCTGAATGCCCCCGAAGACACTTCCTTTCCTCCCCGCCCGCCTGAGCACATACATATTTCCATGCCCAAATGCCTGGCTGCGATGGGCCAGGTCACATTCTGGGTGGTTCCCACCCCCAGGAAGCCTTTCGGAAATCATGTTTTTCTTCCTTTGAGATCAAGAGATTAGGAAGCAAAGAAAAAGCCAATTCCATTAAAATCTTATAATTCTCCACATCCCTCTTGTTTTTTCATTGCAGCCGCCAGGCTCTCACAATTTTGCTCAGACTGAGAAAATCCACTGCTCCAGCAGGAGAGTGGGAGCAACCAGGCTGCAGTACGCGGGCTGGTTATTTCTTTTTCCTCTCCTGGTTCATCTAAATCTCTTAGAATCCCTCATTTTCTCCTTCTTTAACCTCGTCACCCTCCAGGCAGTTCACTGCATGCACCTATCATATCTAGCCTCTGGCTTTAGAGGGCTGGATAGGAGTCCATTCAGAACATGTCAACACTGCTCCCTAGCCAGCCAGAGAAAGTAGCAAGAGGCTTTTCCACAGTTCCCCACCCTGTCATAGGCCGGTGGAGTGAAAGAGCAGACCTGTGTAGCTGACCCAAGTGTCCTGCACTCTCGCTGTATCCCTGCATTGCATGGCACATACACACGTAGCCCTATTGATCATTTTTGGGAACTAATGACTCTGCAAGCACCTAAGAACTTGGTGATCTCATATATGTACCCTGCCCTTATGCAGTTACCCAAGAGAACAGATTGACCTTCCGAATAGCAAATTGAAAGATACTCCAGGTTAAAAGTGGAAGAGGGAATCTGAGAGAGAGCAGAGTAAGGCATCCAAACTAGGAGTGGCCCAGATGCACTAGAGAATGAGTGCATTCTATATGCAAGCCCACCACTGATCATCCACTCTAGTATCCTGCCTCCAGAAGTACCCTCTATGTGATGCTTCAAAAGGCAAGATACCATCCTAATACGACTGCCTAGCTGTACAATGCTATCCAGGCTATCAATGCTATCCATGGTGATGATTAGCCCATGCCCCTGACCAGGAGGATTGAGAGTCCCTGTAATTATTGTGACTATCTAGTGTCACTGTAGATTATATCCATAGTCCTACACATATCTAATCCCTTTTCTGAATATTTTTTCAATATTAACCTGCAGCAGTGAGTTCCCCAGGTTGATTATAAATGGAAAAAAAACTATTTCCTCTCCTATTGCCTTTTAATTGTATTGTATCTCCCCCCACCCCCATTCCCGTGATGGAGGATGTGCCTTCATTGGACCATTAGTTATTTTAGAGATCTGTGTTATATCTCTGCCTGTTGTTTCTCTCCTTCTGTGGAAGCTCTTGCTTGCAGGTACCAGTTCCATTGTCAGCCTGCTGTGAGGATGAGCCTGGTGGAGGCAGTTGAGGGCCATCTTTTCTTCTCCTGTTCATTTGGTTGGTTGGTTTTTGAACAATAATTTCAGATCATCCAAGCCAGGGCATCACATTGCTGCTGTTTAGAAAGTTTGGCTACTGCTGGTCTGCTCTCAGCTGTTGGCAAAGCAGAGTTTTCTGCATGTAGCTCTCTCTCTCTACTTCTGCTTCAGTTTCTACTGTCTTTGTCTGTGCCTCAGTTAGTCTCCCTAGGTCTCTCTCTGTGTCACTGCATGTGTATTTCTCTCAGTCTCTCTCACTAAGATGGATTTTTGCTAGACACGAGAGGCCTTGTCAAAATACTCACATAAAATACGATAGCTGCAAAGTGCACGAACATGAACAAGTCAAAAGCCATAAACGTCCCCAGCCGACATGGCTCTTCTCTGAGAGAGGTTTCTGTGGATAGATGGGATGTGAGGGAGTGGATGGAGGGGTATTGTACCAAATTCCTTTCCACAGCCCACAACTTCAAGGAGAATTGTAAAACAAGCAGCTCAGAGGAGACTCCTACATAGGTAGCACCTGTCTGCGGTAACCAGGAAACCACCCCCGTTGGGCTGTCCCAGCTCAAGTCTCTTCCATTGCTTCCTTTCTAGTCTGGGCTGTGCACATAGTCCAGATCATTTCACTGCAGTCAACCATGCCCTGTTCCAGTATTGTTTTATGGGACAGGAGATTAATAGGTTCTTAAAAGTTCCCACCAGTCTTCATGGATTTCTCTGCATGTGTATCTCATTTTGATCCCAAAGTTGGTTTTTTTTATTTAAAAAAAAGTTGTTTATTATTATTTATTTGTCTTTTATCTCTTTGTGGCTGTGATCAGTCAGTTGTTTCACTGGAATCAGAGGCATCTGGAAGAGAATGATCTGGTGAGTGTTAAACCCGCTACAGGCCTGTGAGAAACATGGGGACAGGCAGCTGGGGCACAGACAATGTTGAGAAATAGCACAGGGATGCTGTCTCCTCATCTGGAAATGAAACCGAGAAGGGCTTTAAAATCACGGAAATATGAGCACATCCCTAATTCCCAGCCCCTAGTCATTCTCCCATGAAAGACCCAGCAGCCTCCGCTCACATCTCAGCAAACGTTTAACAGCAGAGGCAGTGCTGGAATAAAGGCTACTATTACCAAGACTTCACAAATATGCACTCACCACTGTTCACTGGAGTACGATCATCATGGAAACTAACAATGGGGCCGGAGTGAAACATCAGATCCAACTCTACATGGATTTAGGGGGAGTTCAAATCTGGATCCCATGGGCTATGAGAAGCGAAGCTAGGACACCAACTTTGGGAATGCTGGCGTTCAGATTTGAACCCAGATCTGACCCAGCTGACTCTGGCACATCCCTAATTATAGAATCATAGGGCTGGAAGGGATCGCAAGGTTCATCTAGTCTCACCCCCTGCCACAATGCAGGATTTGTTATATCTAAACCATCCAAGATAGACGGCTCCAGCCTCCTTTGGAAAACCTCCAGTGAAGGAGCTTCCACTACCTTGCTAAGCAGTCTGTTCCTTTTCACCTAGAGTTTGCTTGTCTACATAAGTGCATGTCATGCCTTTGGTGATGTAGGATCTATTGATTATTTCAGAGCATTTGTTCACTTACCTGCTAGTTTCCCAAGTTCCTTATTCCACAATGGGGCTCCCAGATATTGGTATGGTCTGACGGTAGTTTCTCCCTTTGTGATCAAGGATATTCATGCAAAGTTCTCCCAATATGTAACCATGGTAATCCGTGGAAAGGTTCATTCTGAATTTTATGCCAATCAAATGGATCAGGTGGGACTGGAGACAAAAGTCCTCTCTTTATACCTACAACCAAGACAGAAAGGTATGCTTTTCCCTCTCTCACCCCCATCATCCTCCAATGTTGATCAGGCTTTTTCTGAAAAGACCAAGTCTGTGGGTGATGGGGAGATGACTTTCCATGATCCATTTAGTCCTTGTCTGCTCTACTCAGCTGGCCAGTTTGTGAAATTAGGCAGTGGGCTGAGTTCACTTTCTACTGCCCCCAAGATCTATATCACAACCACCTCCACCTCCACAATTGGCACTAAGACCTGATCATTCCTGCTTTCAGATACTACTAGATATGGGCTTCAACCTAAAGATGAAAGGCTGCGTTTTCTATTCTTGGTCCCCTCAGATATCTATTCCCATAACATATTCCCATTGAGCACAAGAGAAACAATTGAAGAGTCAGTCCCCAAGGACTAAGGGATGTATAGGGACTTGGCATTTATTTCCAGGATTTGTGCCCATCTCCACCACCCAAACACATACTGAAAATGACAGCTCCAGTTGTGGATCATTTCTGAGGTGAAAGCTCTGGAAAACAATTGGGACATCTCTAAGCACCAAAAATATCAAAGTCACCAAAACTGCTGCAGTCAGGCCAAATAATCCACACAAGATGTTTGCAGCTGGTGTTCATTCTTCAAGGAACCAAGAAAAATACCCATTTTGTAAGCACCGGGAGATGTAACAAAAGGACATTTATAAGGTTATTACTGGAACTTTGACCCAGCAAAGTTGGCATTAACTGCTTGTGCTATATCAGTCCTAGAGAACTTAGGTCTCTGTGGTATGCAGTCCTCTACTTTTCACCCACAGAAAATTCACTTTCACAGAAATTGTCAACAAAAATGCTCATTGTTCATAGAATCATAGAAATGTCAGGCTAGAAGGGACCTTAAGAAGTCATCAAGTCCAGTCCCCTACACCAAGGCAGGACCAAGTAAACTTCGACCATCCCTGACAGGTGTTTGTCCAACCTGTTCTTAAAAACCTCCAGTGATTGGGGATTTCACAACCTCCCTTGAAATCTATTCCAGACCTTCACTACTCTTATAGTTAGAAAGTATTTCCCAATATCTAACCTAGATTTCTTTTGCTGCAGATTAAGCCCATTGCTTCTTGTCCTACCTTCAGTGGACATGGAGAACAACTGGTCACAGTCTTCTTTATAACAGTCCTTAACATGGTTGAAGATTTGTTATCAGGTGTCCCTCGGTGTTTATTTCTCAAGACTAAATGCATCAGGGTTTTTTAACCTGTCCTCATTGGTCAGTTTTACTATGCCATTTTTCATGTTTGTTGCTCTCCTCTCGACTTTCTCCAAGTTGTCCACATCTTTTCCTAAAGTGTGAGGCCTCAGCACAGCCAACTAGAAGGAGACAGTTACTTCCCCTGTCTTACATACAGCACCCCTGTTAATACACCCTAGAATGATATTAGCCTTTTTTGCAACTGCATCACATTGGTGACTCATATTCAATTTGTGATCCTGTATAACCTCCAGATATTTTTCAATGGTACTAACACCTAGCCAGCTATTCCCCTTTTTGTAGTTGTGTGTTTCATTTTTCTTTACTTAGTGAAGTACTTTGCATTTCTCTTTACTGAATTTGAGCTTGTTGATTTCATACCAATTCTCCAATTTGTCAAGATCATTTTGAATTCTAATCCGGTCCTCCAAAGTGCTTATAAACCCTCATCCATACATTTTATAAGCATTGTGACAGGGTCAGGCCAGATGGCTATAGAAGAGTAATAGAAGGCAGATATATTACCCCAGGCTAAGTAGATCCCTTTCCCCTGGATAAGATAACAGGGAAGGTTCCAGAACAATCAGGAACCTTCTGGAGACAATTAAGACAGACAGGCTGATTGGCTGCAGGTGTTCTAATCAAGAAGCTGCTAGAATCAATTAAGGCAGACTAATCAGGGCACCTGGGTTTAAAAAGGAGCTCACTTCAGTTTGTGGTGCATGTGAGGAGCTGGGAGCAAGAGGTGCTAGGAGCTGAGAGTGAGAACACAGACTGTTGGAGGACTGAGGTGCACAAGCATTATCAGACACCAGGAGGAAGGTCCTATGGTGAGGATAAAGAAGGTGTTGGGAGGAGGCCATGGGGAAGTAGCCCAGGGAGTTGTAGCTGTCGCACAGCTGTTCCAGGAGGCTCTCTAGACAGCTGCATTCCACAGGGCCCTGGGCTGGAACCCGGAGTAGAGGGCAGGCCTGGGTTCCCCCCAAATCCTCCCAACTCCTGTTTCGACACAGGAGGAGTCGACCTGGACTGTGGGTTCAGAAAAACGGCCAAGCTGAGGGCTGCCGTGAAGCTCCAAGGCGAGCAAATCCGCCAATAAGCGCAAGACCCACCAAGGTAGAGCAGGAACTTTGTCACAGCATTCTCTGCACTCCATTATTCAAGTCATTAATGAAATTATTGAATAGTACCAGACCTGCAGGACCCCACTAAATACACCCTGAGGTAAGTGGGAAAGCGGGATACCGGGAGGAAGCACAGGCAGGAATGTCTGAGAGGGGAGGGCTCCTGCCTCATACTGGGAATGAGGGGCGATCAACAGGTTATCTCAAGTGCTTATATACAAATGCACAAAGCCTTGGAAACAAGCAGGGAGAACTGGAGGTCCTGGTGATGTCAAGGAATTATGACGTGATTGGAATAACAGAGACTTGGTGGGATAACTCACATGACTGGAGTACAGTCATGGATGGTTATAAACTGTTCAGGAAGGACAGGCAGGGCAGAAAAGGTGGGGGAGTAGCACTGTATGTAAGGGAGCAGTATGACTGCTCAGAGCTCCGGTACGAAACTGTGGAAAAACCTGAGTGTCTCTGGATTAAGTTTAGAAGTGTGTGCAACAAGAGTGATGTCATGGTGGGAGTCTGCTATAGACCACCGGACCAGGGGGATGAGGTGGTCCGGCAACTCACGGAAGCTACTAGATCGCATGCCCTGATTCTCATGGGTGACTTTAATTTTCCTGATATCTGCTGGGAGAGCAATACAGCGGTGCATAGACAATCCAGGAAGTTTTTGGAAAGCGTAGGGGACAATTTCCTGGTGCAAGTGCTAGGGGAGCCAACTAGGGGGAGCGCTTTTCTTGACCTGCTGCTCACAAACCGGGTAGAATTAGTGGGGGAAGCAAAAGTGGATGGGAATCTGGGAGGCAGTGACCATGAGTTGGTTGAGTTCAGGATCCTGACGCAGGGAAGAAAGGTAAGCAGCAGGATACGGACCCTGGACTTCAGGAAAGCAGACTTTGACTCCCTCAGGGAACAGATGGCCAGGATCCCCTGGGGGACTAACATGAAAGGGAAGGGAGTCCAGGAGAGCTGGCTGTATTTCAAGGAATCCCTGTTGAGGTTACAGGGACAAACCATCCCGATGAGTCGAAAGAATAGTAAATATGGCAGGCGACCAGCTTGGCTTAATGGTGAAATCCTAGCGGATCTTAAACATAAAAAAGAAGCTTACAAGAAGTGGAAGGTTGGACATATGACCAGGGAAGAGTATAAAAATATTGCTCGGGCATGTAGGAAAGATATCAGGAGGGCCAAATCGCACCTGGAGCTGCAGCTAGCAAGAGATGTCAAGAGTAACAAGAAGGGTTTCTTCAGGTATGTTGGCAACAAGAAGAAAGCCAAGGAAAGTGTGGGCCCCTTACTGAATGAGGGAGGCAAGCTAGTGACAGAGGATGTGGAAAAAGCTAATGTACTCAATGCTTTTTTTGCCTCTGTTTTCACTAACAAGGTCAGCTCCCAGACTGCTGTGCTGGGCAACACAAAATGGGGAAGAGATGGCCAGCCCTCTGTAGAGATAGAGGTGGTTAGGGACTATTTAGAAAAGCTGGACGTGCACAAGTCCATGGGGCTGGACGAATTGCATCCGAGAGTGCTGAAGGAATTGGCGGCTGTGATTGCAGAGCCCTTGGCCATTATCTTTGAAAACTCGTGGCGAACGGGGGAAGTCCCGGATGACTGGAAAAAGGCTAATGTAGTGCCCATCTTTAAAAAAGGGAAGAAGGAGGATCCTGGGAACTACAGGCCGGTCAGCCTCACCTCAGTCCCTGGAAAAATCATGGAGCAGGTCCTCAAAGAATCAATCCTGAAGCACTTAGAGGAGAGGAAAGTGATCAGGAACAGTCAGCATGGATTCACCAAGGGAAGGTCATGCCTGACTAATCTAATCGCCTTTTATGATGAGATTACTGGTTCTGTGGATGAAGGGAAAGCAGTGGATGTATTGTTTCTTGACTTTAGCAAAGCTTTTGACACGGTCTCCCACAGCATTCTTGTCAGCAAGTTAAGGAAGTATGGGCTGGATGAATGCACTATAAGGTGGGTAGAAAGCTGGCTAGATTGTCGGGCTCAACGGGTAGTGATCAATGGCTCCATGTCTAGTTGGCAGCCGGTGTCAAGTGGAGTGCCCCAGGGGTCGGTCCTGGGGCCCGTTTTGTTCAATATCTTCATAAATGATCTGGAGGATGGTGTGGATTGCACTCTCAGCAAATTTGCGGATGATACTAAACTGGGAGGAGTGGTAGATACGCTGGAGGGGAGGGATAGGATACAGAAGGACCTAGACAAATTGGAGGATTGGGCCAAAAGAAATCTAATGAGGTTCAATAAGGATAAGTGCAGGGTCCTGCACTTAGGATGGAAGAATCCAATGCACCGCTACAGACTAGGGACCGAATGGCTCGGCAGCAGTTCTGCGGAAAAGGACCTAGGGGTGACAGTGGACGAGAAGCTGGATATGAGTCAGCAGTGTGCCCTTGTTGCCAAGAAGGCCAATGGCATTTTGGGATGTATAAGTAGGGGCATAGCGAGCAGATCGAGGGACGTGATCGTTCCCCTCTATTCGACACTGGTGAGGCCTCATCTGGAGTACTGTGTCCAGTTTTGGGCCCCACACTACAGGAAGGATGTGGATAAATTGGAAAGAGTACAACGAAGGGCAACGAAAATGATTAGGGGTCTAGAGCACATGACTTATGAGGAGAGGCTGAGGGAGCTGGGATTGTTTAGTCTGCAGAAGAGAAGAATGAGGGGGGATTTGATAGCTGCTTTCAACTACCTGAAAGGGGGTTTCAAAGAGGATGGCTCTAGACTGTTCTCAATGGTAGCAGATGACAGAACGAGGAGTAATGGTCTCAAGTTGCAATGGGGGAGGTTTAGATTGGATATTAGGAAAAACTTTTTCACTAAGAGGGTGGTGAAACACTGGAATGCGTTACCTAGGGAGGTGGTAGAATCTCCTTCCTTAGAGGTTTTTAAGGTCAGGCTTGACAAAGCCCTGGCTGGGATGATTTAACTGGGACTTGGTCCTGCTTTGAGCAGGGGGTTGGACTAGATGACCTTCTGGGGTCCCTTCCAACCCTGATATTCTATGATTCTATGATCCTCCCAGTTTATCAGCAAACTATCAATAACTACTTTGAGTACAGTCGTTCAACCAGTTGTCCATGCACCTTGCAATAATTTCACCTAGACCACATTTCCCTGATTTGCTTATGAGAATGTCATGTGAGGTTGTGTCAAAAGTCGTACTAAAATGAAGATATATCACATCTACTGCTTTCCCACAATCCACTAGGCCAGCAACTCTGTCAAAGAAGGCAATTAGGTTGGTTTGGTATGATTTGTTCTTGACAAATCTATGCTGGCTATTCATTATAACTATTATCCTCCAAGTGCTTATAAACTCATTGTTTAATAATTTGTTCCAGTATCTTTCTAGATATCAAAGTTCAGCTGACTGGTCTATAATTCCCTGGGTCCTCTTTGTTCCCCTTTTTAAAGATCGGTATTATGTTTGCACTTCTCCAGTCCTCTGGACCTCACCCGTCCTCGAGGAGTTCTCAAAGATAATTGCTAATGGTTCCAAGATTGCTTCAGCTAGTTCTTTCAAGTCATTAAAGAGCTCCTGATGGAGCCATATTGGCCTCTTTCCTTTACATCAGTGCAGTTTTCAGTTCTGCATTTAATATTGGCAGCACCACAAACTATCATTGCATGGTGATGCTGCACCTCAGCATGGTTATATGTTGCTTCTCCGCAGGGTGGTGTTCAGGCCGGAGTCCCCATACAAGAGCCTACCCACTACAGCCCTCCCACTTGACAGCCCTGTTTGTCTCCTTCCCATAGCTGCCAATCATTTGACATATGTAAGAAACATCTGCTTCAGAACAACAACTAAATAAAGAACAGAAAAGCAAACTGGGAGGTCCCCATGGTACAGAAAGGGGGAGGATTAAGATAAGACTGGCCCCACATACCAAAGGTGACCTTGCATCTCCGGAAGGGACTCTGAAACTTTGGAAACCCACCAACTCTGGAAAATGTGCAAGGCATGGCCCCAACCCAAAACTTTATCCCTCTGCCTCCCCGCACCCTGAAATCTCAAGCAAGTTTGGGACTCTTTCCCCACACCCCCACCCCAGGAGTTACACTTGTGGGAAGAGCATTTAGCTTTATTCTGTCACCCTTGTACGTGAGGAGTTCAGCAACGGGCTAACACTGGTGCACTGTAGCTTTTCAGAGAGGTCAGGAAGACAGACAGGTGGAAACCCTAAGAGATGGAGGCAAAGCTGATTTACCCGCAACTGAAACGAAGCTGCAGGCCTCCCCCCGCCAAGTCATATTGATGTAGTGGCAACACAAATAGAGACGGGCAGAATGTCTTGTGCAAATATAAACATTGGCACATGTGACCAGGTTCACTAAGTTCATGCAAACACACACAAAAACCACAGGAGGCAAGTGCAAAGCCCATGTCAGGCTTAGGAGTCCAGTTAAATAAAGCAATTTTTAAAAAGCCCCCTCAGTATGGCTTCAGGCAGAACTACCTAGATCACTTTAATTCAGGGCAGTTTTAATAGGCCACATGCTCCTGTCAGTGTGTTCAGAAGACAGTCTTAATGCTTAGATACATAACTCTTATCATCAGTAATCTATAGTTCCTGTCTTGGCTGTATGTTAGGAGGCTGGTAGTTCATGGAATCATAGATGCTGGATATGGAAAAGGCATATAATATCATCCAGTCCCTTTCCCTGCTGGTGCAGGATTGTTCCCTACAGTACATGGGTGCTTGGTGGAAAGCTGGGTCAGTGGATTGGCATGTCTTCTCCAGGTCAGCAGGGAATGAAAGTGGTTACCCTGTTAGAATGGCCTGACCTGACATGAAGCAGTAGGTCTCTGAGAGGACAAGAATTGGACAGCAAAAACACAATTGCTGCTGACTGGCATCTTGGCAGAGAGAGACCATGAAAACTAAAGTCTGCTCTCAACCCTCATGGCGGCTGGTTCCTCCAGGTCCCACCTGAGTCCTGCTGGCAGAAGGAAGAGGAGGGATGCAGTATCCATTCCAGGGATGCCAAAACAGCGTCTTTCATCAGCACCAAATTGCTGAATCACTGGCTTCTGGGTTAACTTGTTTTCCAGCATGTTACATTTTAATTTCTTGCAAGAGCAACCTCAGTCTTCCCCCTTCACAGCCCTACTCTTTCCACCCCTTGCTCTTCACCTGTCCTCTGCATCTCTGCTGTCACCTTTGGACAGGTCTGAGCCACCTCTCCGTGCCAGAGATTGGGAAGGTCTCTGTTAGGTGACTGCTGCCGTCTGCAAAACCTTCACAGGTCCAAAGTAAAAGCTAAGTTCTAAACAAGCAATGCTGTGCCATCCCCTGTGGGGACCCCTCAATCGCCTGCAACCAGAGCTACTGCTGGCTAGAGCACAGGTCTGGAAGCCAGGATGATCCCATCCAAGCCCAGCCGCTGACTCAAAGTCCAGAACTACCTACCCCCATCTCCACAAAAGCTCCTGTCTCTTGGCATGTCTTTCGTGCTCCCCCTAACAGATTTTATGCTATATGCCCATGAGGAAGCCCTACTTTGTTCTTGGTGTTGTACTCTTAGGGGGCAGCAGAAACCCAGATCTCTGGTGTCTCCTGTGTTCCCCAAAGCAATGTGTCCACAGTACTTGGGGTTAGATACACACGGCTGATTTGTGTGTCCTGTGCCAACAACATTGGTCTAGGCTGGGATCTGTCATGTGACAATCTGTCATTTGTAATAATGAACCCCAGTCAAGCAGTAGTGCCTTTGTAGAACCCCAGGATTGCAGTCTATTACTGACTTTGCAATGTTGACATCTCAGGGCCTCTGTCCTTTCCTTTGAGTGTCTCATGGTGTGAATCTACGTCACACCTGCTTGCTGTTCAGTAACGCCCTGTGTGGACATTGTTACAGCACACTGAAAGTCCTGAAAGTCTGGCATACTGTGCTTTCACATAACTGGCATTCTTGTGGGCAGTCACATCTGGGGTGAACCAGGTGAGCCTGCAAATATATTTAGAAAGCAGTGAAGTGTTTATGGATTTCAACTGGAGACTAGCCTCCATCACCTACTTCAAACAAGAACCTTCACACTTACTTTCTCCCATCCTGCCCCTCATGCTTGGGAAGAGCTACCCATAAACATCTGCAAAGCTACCTCATTATCCCCATGTCGTGATGCCTACAAAAACTTCCGTTGTTGTTTGCTGTATTGGTGTAGCTGTGTTATTCCCAGGATATTAGAAAGACACGATGCAGGAGGTGATATCTTTGATTGGACCAACTTCTGTTGGTGAGAGAGACAAGCTTCCAAGCTTACACAGAGCTCTTCTTCAGGTACTCAGAGTGTCACAGCTAAATAGAAGGCAGAACAGATTGTTTAGCATAAGCAGTTAACACATATTGTAAGAGACCATGCAAGGTGAGGTGGCTAGGTAATGCCTCTGCAGTTACAGGACAAAAAAAGGAGGGGTGAGTGGGTTACAGAGCATTGCAATAAGCCATAAATCCAGTGTTTTTCTTAATTGCATGATTTTTAGCAAAGTTATAAATTTAAGCTCCCAGGCTCATCTTTTGAAGGTGTTGTGCAGGTTTCCTTTGAGGGTGAGGACTGAGGGGGTCAGACATTAAGTGATCACTTTGTGAAAAGTGCTCACCCATTGGTGTTTTAGTGTTTTATTGTTTTTCTGTGTGAGTTCAGTCGAGAGCATAATGATTGTATGGTTTCACTCACATCATTGCTATCGGAGCATTTAGTGTACTGGATGAGGCATGTGTAGGACCCATGCATCTTGAAAGGTGTGTTGTGGGGAGGGGGGGTTGATCATCATAGTAGGTAGAGATACATCTGCGGGTTTTGCATCTGTTGTTCTCGCAGGGTCTGGTGCCATTTGAGTTGGTGTGTCCTGGTCTGTGGAAAGCTTCATTCTGACAATGAGTGCCTCCTCTTCTGGCCTTCAAACAACCTCTCAATCTCGCCAAGCTCTCCACCTGTTGTCTTGTGTCTTACATTAATCAGACTGTGAACTCTTTGGGGAAGGGACTGTCTTTTTGTTCTGTTTTTGCACAGTAAATATTACAGTGGGGTTCTGGTCCATAACTGCGACATCTAAGCATTACGGTAATACAAATAATAGATAACAATAATAAATGATGTTGCCTCTGCCATCTTAAACATTCCCTAAGCAACAAGATGAGTTTCCATGAGCCAAGAACAGAATGATCATGGCCTCTGAGCAACACTTTCTCTCCTCAAAATCATGCTTGCAGAGCAGGGTTCGAGAGGAGACGTGCAAACTGCCATTGCTACTGATTGTGGTGCTTTGCAGATAAAGAGAGGATGTCAGTCTTCAAGTGCCTGTGTGTCACTGGTACTAAAAACAGATTAGTAAAGTGTGTAGAGGTGAAAACTGAGAGGGGAATGTTAAGAATATTTCAGAGGCATCCTCATTTGTATCAGTTCTGGCCAGTTTTGCCTAGGTTTAGTGGCCTAAACGGCAGTATAGATAACAAAAAAAACCCAAACCCTGAGAAGTACATAATATAACCGAGCAGGGCAGAGGGAGGACTGCAGCAGGGTGTTTACGGCTGCTTGCAATTTCATGAGCTTTTGTAAACACTCCTGCCACTTAAAGATCATTAAACATATTCAGCCAATTGACCCTATACTGACAGGGTCAGTGTTTTTTGATGGAAAATGAAAATGTCTGTAAAAGCCCATGGTGGGGAGTCATGGATCAGTTTCCACCATAAAAACCGATAGAGTTTAATGAGCACTTGCTTTATGAGCATAGTTGTTGGCAAAAGGACATGTCATCATGCTGTAACCTTCCAACTCTTTCCCTCTGGGGTGCATCAAAGGCAGCTGGATGCTTTACGTATTACAAAGACAGGTGTCACAGACAGCAATGAAGAGAAATAAAAAAAAAAAAGAACCTTCCAGCCAAGAACGGAAAGAAGAGAGAAAAAAAGGGACTAAAAATGAAAGATGCAATTTGGCTGACTTGTGCGTCAATTACGCACCAGATTGTCTGGATGGTGCAGAGTAAATGCTGACGATATTCCAGATTGGGGAGAGGGGATTCAACGCTAGCCCAAACCAGTGTTGAAATCTACTATGAAAAAAAAAATTCACTTTGTTTTTCTCTTTCCCCTTTTGCCAGTAAAAATCTGCTCTTCTGATGACAAAGCTGACCACACCGTGCATTAAGAGTTTCCCTTGCGTACAAACTTTTGGAGAAGTTCTCAGTTTTTGGCCAGGCCAGCTGAAAACTGATTTTAATTAAATTATAAGGCTGAGGGAGTAGTAAAATGTGTCTTTTTAATTAGTTTATCAATTTGGGAGAAAAAGACATGGGTGAAGGAATTTAATGATGTCACATCTGTGAGGTCCGGACAGTTTTATTTACATTCCCCACTTTTGCAGTGTTTTCCCTTCCACCCTTGTGGCTTTTTTCCCCTGCCCATTCCTGTTTCTTCTTGCTTCCTGCCAAGTCAGTTGCGTACCTGGGATCAACCTTCCCTTAAGTTCGGGAAGCAGAAGTATGAGTCATTGTGAAATGTTCCTTCAGAGGCTGAGAAGGGATCTCTTCTGGGTCTACATATGAGGGATTCATAAACACAGATATACCCAGCCCCCGTTGCAAGTGTGGCTGTTTCTCTGCTGGAAAGCTGAAATCTTCCCTAGGCAATATGATGAGTTTCCATATACTAAGGGATGCTTATGGTCCTTATAAAAATGCACATGTTTGCAGACACAATAAAAAATAAAAAGGCCATTTCTTTTCTCTCTCTCTCGTGTTGTGGATGGTTGAAAAAAGTTCAGGCTGCATTGGGATGCTCTTTTGGTATTAACAGGCTTTGCCAGTTGGACGTGCATGAGTTCTGAATAATGCTTGTTGTCTTAAGTCATATAGTTTGATTGAATTTAAAATGTTCTGCGTCAATATCTTCTGTTACGGACAATACCTCATCCCAGCTCCTCAGAGACACCATAACTTAATCTGCCTGAATCAGAGCGCAGTGTTTCTGAAGGACTTGTATATATCCCTATAAAAACTGAGCAATGAAAAAAGTTGCCCCTCCCCACCAGCCTCACTCCTACCCCAGGCAGGACTGAAAAAGATCTAGGGAGGGAAAAACACCAAGTGATGGACATCTTCTGCCTCTCTGTTCTGGGGGTAGAAGCAAATTTGCAGCAAGAATCCTCTTCACACTGGGATCCCAACTGAGAGCCCAAGACATCCTTTTCTGACAGAGGCGAAAACCCCAAAGAGATTCCTTCATCAGACCTCACATCTATAGGGTCTGATCTCACAAACCAACCAGGATTAGACAGGCAACCACAAAAGGAAGACCAAGAAATGATGCAGTTGATAGAATAGATTTTTCTCTCTTATATACCATTCCATCAATGCCTTGGTGTAGTGATAGGGAGTGCTATGCTACAGCAGATGCCATTTTAAGGTGAGATATTAAACTGACATCATGTCCACTTGAGATCATGAAAGATCCCATGCTACATTTGCAGATACGGTATTCTTCTTTTCCCGCCCTAAACTGTTGTGTAGCGTTGCTCTGATTCACAGCAAAGGTGGCAACATTTGTTGTTCAATGTGTATGTAAAGCAGTAGGGAATTTGTCAAGGGAGACTATGCTAGGCTGGGGAAGACGCTTAAGGAAATTGAGGCTCAGGTGATCTTTAGCGGGATCTTTCCTGTTCCTAGAGAAGGGCAACAAAGGTGTGACAAGATTATGACTGTCAACAGATGGCTTAGGCAGTGGTGCTATAAGGAGGGCTTTGGGATGTATGGCCACTGGGAGGCATTCACGGACAGAGGTCAGTTCTCTCGGGATGGACTCCATCTGAGTAGGGAAGGAAATAGACTTCTAGGATCGAGGCTGGCACAACTGATAAAGAGAGCTTTAAACTAGGAACTGGGGGGAGATGGATGGGAGATGTCCAGAAAATCTCCACGCCAGATTTTAGCATTGAGAGGGAAGAAGATGAAGTAAGAAAGGATACAGCCATGGGTAGGAGAATGTATATAAGGAGCGAGGGCGGTGTGGATACTAGTCTAATAAGTTATACTGGCTGTAGAATGACTGTGCCTAATAGGGTACAAAATGTGAGCGAGGCCAAACGGCAAAAATTAAGATGTTTGTACACCAATGCGAGGAGTCTAGGTAACAAAATGGAGGAACTAGAGCTACTGGTGCAGGAAGTGAAACCAGATATTATAGGGATAACAGAAACATGGTGGAATAGTAGTCATGACTGGACTACAGGTATTGAAGGGTATATGCTGTTTAGGAAAGACAGAAACAAAGGTAAAGGGGGTGGAGTAGCATTGTATATCAACGATGAGTTAGAATGTAAAGAAATAAGAAGCGATGCAATGGATAAGACAGAGTCTGTCTGGGCAAAAATTACATTGGGGAAGAAAACTAGTAAAGCCTCTCCTACGATAGTGCTTGGGGTGTGCTATAGACCTCCGGGATCTAATTTGGATATGGATAGAGCCCTTTTTAATGTCTTTAATAAAGTAAATACTAATGGAAACTGCGTGATCATGGGAGACTTTAACTTCCCAGATATAGACTGGAGGACCAGTGCTAGTAATAATAATAGGGCTCAGATTTTCCTAGATGAGATAGCTGATGGATTCCTTCATCAAGTAGTTGCTGAACCGACTAGAGGGGATGCCATTTTAGATTTAATTTTGGTGAGTAGCGAGGACCTCATAGAAGAAATGGTTGTAGGGGACAATCTTGGCTCAAGTGATCATGAGCTAATTCAGTTCAAACTAAATGGAAGGATTAACAAAAATAAATCTGCAACTAGGGTTTTTGATTTCAAAAGGGCTGACTTTCAAAAATTAAGGCAATTAGTTAGGGAAGTAGATTGGACTGAAGAACTTATGGATCTAAAGGTAGTTGAGGCCTGGGATTACTTTAAATCAAAACTGCAGAAGCTATCGGAAGCCTGTATCCCAAGAAAGGGGAAAAAATTCATAGGAAGGAGTTGTAGACCAAGCTGGATGAGCAAGCATTTTAGAGAGGTGATTATGAAGAAGCACAAAGCATACAGGGAGTGGAAGATGGGAGGGATCAGCAAGGAAAGCTACCTAATTGAGGTCAGAAGATGTAGGGATAAAGTCAGAGAGGCTAAAAGTCGAGTAGAGTTGGACCTTGCAAAGGGAATTAAAACCAATAGTAAAAGGTTCTATAGCCATATAAATAAGAAGAAAACTAAGAAGGAAGAAGTGGGGCCGCTTAACACTGAGGATGGAGCGGAGGTTAAAGATAATCTAGGCATGGCCCAATATCTAAACAAATACTTTGCCTCAGTCTTTAATAAGGCTAAAGAGGATCTTGGGGATAATGGTAGCATGACAAATGGGAAGGAGGATATAGAGGTAGATATTACCATATCAGAGGTAGAAGCGAAACTGAAACAGCTTAATGGGACTAAATCGGGGGGCCCAGATAATCTTCATCCAAGAATATTAAAGGAATTGGCACCTGAAATTGCAAGCCCATTAGCAAGAATTTTTAATGAATCTGTAAACTCAGGAATAGTACCGAATGATTGGAGAATTGCTAATATAGTTCCTATTTTTAAGAAAGGAAAAAAAAGTGATCCAGGTAACTACAGGCCAGTTAGTTTGACATCTGTAGTATGCAAGGTCCTGGAAAAAATTTTGAAGGAGAAATTAGTTAAGGACATTGAAGTCAATGGTAAATGGGACAAAATACAACATGGTTTTACAAAAGGTAGATCGTGCCAAACCAACCTAATCTCCTTTTTTGAAAAAGTAACAGATTTTTTAGATAAAGGAAATGCAATGGATCTAATTTACCTAGATTTCAGTAAGGCATTTGATACCGTGCCACATGGGGAATTATTAGTTAAATTGGAGAAGATGGGGATCAATATGAACATCAGAAGGTGGATAAGGAATTGGTTAAAGGGGAGACTGCAACGGGTCCTACTGAAAGGCGAACTGTCAGGTTGGAGGGAGGTTACCAGTGGAGTTCCTCAGGGATCGGTTTTGGGACCAATCTTATTTAATCTTTTTGTTACTGACCTTGGCACAAAAAGTGGGAGTGTGCTAATAAAGTTTGCAGATGATACAAAGCTGGGAGGTATTGCCAATTCAGAGAAGGATCGGGATATTATACAGGAGGATCTGGATGACCTTGTAAACTGGAGTAATAGTAATAGGATGAAATTTAATAGTGAGAAGTGTAAGGTTATGCATTTAGGGATTAATAACAAGAATTTTAGTTATAAGTTGGGGATGCATGAATTAGAAGTAACGGAAGAGGAGAAGGACCTTGGAGTATTGGTTGATCATAGGATGACTATGAGCTGCCAATGTGATATGGCTGTGAAAAAAGCTAATGAGGTTTTGGGATGCATCAGGAGAGGCATTTCCAGTAGGGATAAGGAGGTTTTAGTACCGTTATACAAGGCACTGGTGAGACCTCACCTAGAATACTGTGTGCAGTTCTGGTCTCCCATGTTTAAAAAGGATGAATTCAAACTGGAGCAGGTACAGAGAAGGGCTACTAGGATGATCCGAGGAATGGAAAACTTGTCTTATGAAAGGAGACTTAAGGAGCTTGGCTTGTTTAGCCTAACTAAAAGAAGGTTGAGTGGAGATATGATTGCTCTCTATAAATATATCAGAGGGATAAATATAGGAGAGGGAGAGGAATTATTTAAGCTCAGCACCAATGTGGACACAAGAACAAATGGGTATAAACTGGCCACCAGGAAGTTTAGACTTGAAATCAGACGAAGATTTTTAACCATCAGAGGAGTGAAGTTTTGGAATAACCTTCCAAGGGAAGCAGTGGGGGCAAAAGATCTATCTGGTTTTAAGATTCTACTCGATAAGTTTATGGAGGAGATGGTATGATGGGATAATGTGATTTTGGTAAGTAATTGATCTTTAAATATTCAGGGTAAATAGGCCAAATCCCCTGAGATGGGATATTAGATGGATGGGATCTGATTTACTATAGAAAACTCTTTCCTGGGTATCTGGCTGGTGAATCTTGCCCATGTGCTCAGGGTTTGGCTGATTGCCATGTTTGGGGTCGGGAGGGAGTTTTCCTCCAGGGCAGATTGGAGAGGCCCTGGAGGTTTTTTTTTTTTTTTTTTTTGCCTTCCTCTGTAGCATGGGGCATGGTTGACTGGAGGGAGGCTTCTCTGCTCCTTGAAGTTTTGAACCATGATTTGAGGACTTCAATAGCTCAGACATGGGTGAGGTTTTTCATAGGAGTGGTGGGTGACATTCTGTGGCCTGCGCTGTGCAGGAGGTCGGACTAGATGATCAGAGTGGTCCCTTCTGACCTTAGTATCTATGAATCTATGAATCTATGAATGTTCCACTTTGCATCCTGAAACCAGAGACAACCACGGAAGCTCCTATCCCGGAACTGCATTGCAACTGGTGCCTGGGCTGCTGTAAGATCTGCCTCAGCCATTTTTGATCATGGCGCCACTATCCATCAACTGGCTGGCAGGCATAGCTTTTCTTTCTCTGAGTTCAGCCTCATGCTGGCAGATGTTAGCAAAGGGATGGAGGAAGGTGTTACGTTGCACTCTATATGATTTTATAAAAATATGCTGATTAGTGTGCATATATTGTAACTGATATATGCTTCATGCAAAAGGTCTCTTGTAAGGTATCATTACAAAGCTCATAATCTAGTGAGTGTGGTCATCCTATTTGTATATATGTATCGTTCTTGAATCTGAAACTAGAAATATGAAATATAACTCTGAGGGCCTATTGTAATTATGCAAAGTGTGGGCCGTTAATGGTGGTTTGGAATCTTGATGGCTCCCATTAACCAGGACAGTTGTCTGTAGGTGGCTGCTGCCTGTGAAAACTGAGTCATGCATGGACATGTGACTTGTCCATGTGATTCCAAAACTCCATCTTGTAGCTGGATTCTACACAGGGGGAGGGAGGGATGTTCATCCACAAGAGAGAGTCTATTTAAGCCTGTGGGAGACCCCTCTATTTTGTCTTCAGCTGGCACAAGAGATAGCCTCTCCATCCCCAAGGATACCTGAAAGAAACTGGAACAAAAGACAGTAACTACAGGGGGTGTGAGTGATTGCTGGACCCAGTCTAGAAGGAGACTAGTCTGTAAAAGGAAGCTTACTGTAATTCCTCTGAGGGTGAGATTTTTATCACTGTATTCAGTTTTATTACTGTACTAGACTTAGACTTGCGTGTTTTATTTTATTTTGCTTGGTAATTCACTTTGTTCTGTCTGTTACGACTTGGAACCATTTACATCCTACTTTCTGTATTTAATAAAATCACTTTTTATTTATTAATTAACCAACCCAGAGTATGTATTAATACCTGGGGAGGGGGGGACAAACAGGTGTGCATATCTCTTTATCAGTGTTATAGAGGGCAACAATTTATGAGTTTACCCTGTATAAGCTTTATACAGGGTAAAACGGATTTATTTGGGGTTTGGACCCCATTGGGAGTTGGGCATCTGAGTGTTAAAGACAGGAACACTTCTTAAGCTGCTTTCAGTTTAAGCCTACAGCTGTTAGGGGATGTGGTTCAGACCTGGGTCTAAGTTTGCAGCAGGCTAGCGGGTCTGGCTCAAACCAGGCAGGGCACTGATGTCCCAGGCTGGGAGGGCAGGGAAAGCAGGGGCAGAAGTAGTCATGGCACATCAGTTGGCAGTTCCCAAGGGGGGTTCTGTGATCCAACCCGTCACAGTAGGGTGTGGGACATCTTGTCCATTTTTGCTTTTGCCAGCATTCCTTTGGGTTGCAAGTTTGACAGATTGGCAGCAGAAGGAGATTTTTATCAAGTATGTAGTTGGAAGGATCGGTCAGGTGTTTTTAAAAAAACAAAATGAAAGTTTCCAAAGAGTCACCAAGAAAGTCGGTTCAAGCATTTCAGGGGTTTTAGTGTGTGGTATCCTGTTACACAAAGCGTGTTGCAAAAATTACATGTTTCAAAATGTCCTTCAGCAACTCTGGTAGCCTTGTTTAGTTAAAAAAGCAGCCTCTTGTTATTGATAGCTTAATGAACATACTACAAGAGACGGCTAAGAGGGAACTGAATGGGTCAGGTGATTCTCATAGCAAGGCTTTCTAGGTTACCAGTTAGGAATGAGTTGGACGAGTGTGCACATCCCAAAATATGCATCACCAGTCTCAGCAGATTATTATTATGGCACTACCCAAAGGCCCCAACTGGGCTCATGGCTAGACAAACACAACAGAAAGAACTAGAACTAAGTAAGCAATGGAAACCAAAATTCTCCTTCTACCCCTCTAGCGCAGAACTCAGGCATGCTAGCTGAGTGGTCTGAAGGACATCTGACTTGCCAAAGTGTGCACTGCACCTCTTTGATGGACAGAGAACTTCAGTCTTCAGGGCTTCTCAGTCCAGCACCTTTCATAAGCACTCAAAAAAACAAACAAGAAAACTGCAGAGCCATTTCCCTGCACAGAGGACAGTCTGCGTGCCTCAGTCTTTGCTGAACATTGGATTTAGCCAGTGGCTTCTGGCAAGTGGAAACACACCCAGAGGGCTGTCCCTGGACTGCACGTCTCCCTCTTTGAATTTAATGTGATGCCTTTTGGTCTCTGCAATTCCCCCAGCTCCTTTCAAAGATGAATGGATTTGATTTTGGCAGATATTCCGTAGGCCACATGTTTGGTTTATCTGGATGATGTGTTTGTTTTGGAGAGGACTTTCCAGGAACACTGAAATTGCCCGGAGGATGTGTTTAACTGGCTGCAGCAGTCTGGCTTGAACACTTAAAGCCATCCAACTGGGACTTTTTGAGGTCCCAGGTGCAGCACTTTGGCCACATTATTTCTTCAGAAGGGTGTGCCCACCGATCCAGCCAGAACAGATACCATTAACATATGGCCCACCCCGCAAATGGCAACAAAAGGGAGGAGTTTTCTGGGCCATATACCAGGAATCTGATTCCATTGCTGCATTTATTTACCATCTGGCAAAACAAAACATAAGTATTGGGTGGGGGATGAACTTGGGGTGGAGGATGACGTACACAAGTCCATGGGGCCAGATCTAATGCATCCAAGGGTGCTGAGGGAGTTGGCTAATGTGATTACAGAGCCATTGGCCATCATCTTTGAAAATTCGTGGCAATCGGGGGAGGTCCCAGATGATTGGAAAAAGGCAAATATAGTGCCCATCTTTTAAAAAGGGAAGAAAAAGAACCTGGGGAACTACAGACCGATCAGCCTCACCTCAGTCCCCAGAAAAATCATAGAGCAGGTCCTCAAGGAATGCATTTTGAAGCACTTGGAGGAGAGGAAGGTGATCAGGAACAGTCAACATGGATTCACCAAGGGCAAGTCATGCCTGACCAACCTGATTGCCTTCTATGATGAGATAACTGGCTCTGTGGATAAGGGAAAAGTGGTGGACATGATATATCTTGACTTTAGCAAAGCTTTTGAAATGGTCTCCCACAGTATTCTTGCCAGCAAGTTAAAGAAGAATGGATTGGATGAATAGACTATAAGGTGGATAGAAAGCTGGCTAGATTGTCAGGCTCAACGGGTATTGATCAATGGCTCGATGTCTGGCTGGCACCTAGTATCAAGCGGAGTGCCCCAGGGGTCGCTCCTGAGTCCGGTTTTGTTCAACATCTTTATCAATGATCTGGATGATGGGATTAATTGCACCCTCAGCAAGTTCACAGATGACACTAAGCTGGGGGAAGAGGTAGATATGCTGGAGGGTAGGGATAGGGTCCAGAGTGACCTAGACAAATTGGAGGATTGGGCTAAAAGAAATCTGATGAGGTTCAACAAGGACAAGTGCAGAGTCCTGCACGTAGGAAGGAAGAATCCCATGCACCGCTACAGGCTGGGGACCGACTGGCTAAGTAGCAGTTCTGCAGAAAAGGACCTGGGGATTACAGTGGACGAGAAGCTGGATATGAGTCAGCAGTGTGCCCTCGTTGCCAAGAAGACCAATGGCATATTGGGCTGTATTAGTAGGAGCATTGCCAGCAGATGAAGGGAAGTGATTATTCCCTCTATTCGGCACTGGTGAGGCTACACCTGGAGTATTGCGTCCAGTTTTGGTCCCCCCACTACAGAAGGGTTGTGGACAAATTGGAGAGAGTCCAGCAGAGGGCAACAAAAATGATTAGGGGACTGAGGCACATGACTTACGAGGAGAGACTGAGAGAACTGGGCTTATTTAATCTGCAGAAGAGAAGAGTGAGGGGGATTTGATAGCAGCCTTCAACTACCTGAAGGGGGGTTCCAAAGAGGATGGAGCTCAGCTGTTCTCAGTGATGGCAGATGACAGAACAAGGAGCTTTGGTCTCAAATTGCAGTGGGGGAGGTCTAGATGGATATTAGGAAAAACTATTTCACTAGGAGGGTGGTGAAGCACTGGAATGGGTTACCTAGGGAGGTGGTGGAATCTCCATCCTTAGAGGTTTTTAAGGCCCAGCTTGACAAAGCCTTGGCTGGGATGATTTAGTTGGTGTTGGTCCTGCTTTGAACAGGGGATTGGACTAGATGACCTCCTGAGGTCTCTTCCAACCCTAATATTCTATGATTTTATGATTCTATGACTAGAATGGACAATGGCTAGTCAGCAAAATTTTGCTGCTCCTAATAACCTGTCTCACAATTCCTAAACCCTCCAAAGTGCTTAGGCATTTGGTAATACTAACTAATATCTTCTCTTCAAATAGTTTCTTTCCTCCTGAACACTTTGCAAAGTGATATACAAATTATACCTAGAGGTTAATTTAAATGCGGCCACCTCTGAGGTGACATTCGTAGCTGGTAAACATCACACAAGAATACTTCACATGAAGGGAAATGCAAAAAATACATCCAATATCCAATTGAATCTATGGAATAAATTTATGGTAGACAGGATAGTGATATCTTAATTGGAATCTGGCCAGAGGACTAAGATTCACACTCCTGCTCTGGCAAAATGACCATTAGCCCAAACCTCTAATCAAGGCATCTTAATGACCATGAGTGGTTAGGACCTCCATTTGGAATTTCTGAAATTCAGTATCTCCTGCTATAGTGTTGCTTGTTACAATGCTGGGTCTTTGGTACAATACTGACTCAGATTTCCCCATTTCACATGTTACAATGTCATTTATAATCTCCTAGTATTTCCAAAATTTGGGAGTGTTTGTAGTCTGGTTATTTGACTAGTGTCCCTTAGAGCCAAAGTCTCCTGTGTTGCATTGTTACAATGCCATTGATTAATGCCTGTAAACTGCACTGAGACCCTCAGAGGGATGGAGGTGTTATTATTAATTATTACATCATATCAAAATGAGTGGATGAAGGGAAAGTAGTTGTAGCAGGTTATGATTATAATAAAGCATATGATGCTGGGTCTCATATGAAAATTCATAGATTCGAAGGCCAAGAAGGTACCATTGTAATCATTTAGTTCGGGGGTCAGCAACCTTCAGCATGTGGCTCATCAGGATAATCCGTTGGTGGGTCACGAGACATTTTGTTTACATTGACTGTCTGCAGGCACATCCCCTCGCAGCTCCCATTGGCTGGGAACAGTGAACTGCGGCCACTGGGAGCTGCGGGAAGCGGCACGGGCTGCAGGGATATGCTGGCCGCCACTTTCCGCATCTCCCATTGGCCGGGAACAGTGAACCGCAGCCACTAAGAGCTTGGGGGGGGCCATGCCTGCGGATGGTCAACATAAACAAAATGTCTTGCGGCCCACCAATGGATTACCCTGATGGGCCACGTGCCGAAAGTTGCTGACCCCGATTTAGTTCTATATAACACAGGCCAGAGAACTACCCCCAGATAATTCCTAGAGCTGATCTTTTAGAAAAACATCCAATCTTGATTTAAAAATTGTCAGTGATGGAGAATCCACCACCACCCTTGTTAAATTCTTCCAATTATTAATTACCCTACCTGTTAAAAATTATGCCTTATTTCCAGTCTGGATTTGTCTAGCTTCAATTTCCAGCCATTGGATCATGTCATACCTTTCTCTGCATTGAGAAGAGACCATTATTAAATATTTTCCCCATGTAGATACTTATAGATTATAATCAAGTTACCCTTAACCTTCTCTTGGTTAAGCTAAATAAATTTAGCTCCTGGAGTCCGTCACTATAAGGCAGGTTTTCTAATCCTTTAATCATTCTCATGGCTTTTCTCTGAACCCTCTTCAGTTTATCAACATCCTGCTTGAATTGTGGGCACCAGAACTGGACACAGGATTCCAGCAGTGGTTACACCAGTGCCAAATACAGAGGTAAAATAACCTCTCTGCTCCTATCTGAGATTCCCATTTATGCATGCCAGCATGCCATTCACTTGTTCGGATGCACAGTCACCCCGGGAGCTCATGTTCAGCTGATTATCCACCACGACCCCCAAATCTTTTTGAGTCCCTGCTTCCCGGGATAGAGTCCCCATGGTGGAAGTGTGGCCTGCATCCTTTGTTCCTAGATACATACATTTACATTTAGCTGTATTGTAATGCATATTGTGTGCTTGCTCCCAGTTTACCAGATTGATTCAATTCCGTTTGGAGATGTAATGACAAGGACTGATAACTGACGGAATGATTGTAAACAAACTATAATACAATGGTTATGTATTCATCTGCTACTTCTTCCCATTGCCCAGCTTGAGAAAGGCGCATCACACACTAAGGTGTAGGGTCTTCTTCTGGCCCCTGACTAACAATCAATCATTCAATGCATGTCCTTGATAGCAAAACTGAATGACCCAAAACTCTGCCTACGCCATATGACGTGGGATACACACTCAGGACGCTGTCAAAGAGAAATGGAAATATAGCCATATTGCACTGCAGAGACTAACTCTGCAATGAAAGGCCACTGCCCTTCCCTTCAGCCCAAGACTCGCTGAGAGGCCTAGAGAATCCTGAGGCCCTTCAACCAACAGCTCCTTGGGAAGAGCACATTCAGTGAGTAAAGGGGAAAGGGAATGGGAAGTGTGTACTAAGTGTTACGGGTCTGATTCTTCAGCGCTGCCTTTCACCATGTGTAATCGTCTCTCCTGTGCCAAGTGGGGGTGAATCACTAGCAGATGCGACTGGGAGCATTTGACACCCACAGCTTTGCCAACTCTCATGATTTTGTCCCCGCGAGTGACACCATCTTGCCTGGGGCTAGAGCCAGTTTGGCCATGACTGAGAAGCCCCAGCCCGCTAGTAAATTTGAGCCCTCTGATTGGCTGCCCACCCTATTTGCCCTCCTCGTGGGGCAGACTAACCAATCAGAATTGGCACAGGTACCGGTCTCTCTCCTCCCCATAGCAACCTGAAGGAGGGAGCAAAAATGCCCAGCAACTCAGGCCGGCTCCTCTCCCTGCTTCTCCATCGGCTCCTATGAGCAATGGGGACAGGACAGTGCCTCTGCGCTTCCCCACACCTGCCCGGGAAGGAGCAGAGAGGGATGAGGAGCCCCTAGAGCTGCTCCCACCCCAGACCTGGGAGAAGGGGGTGAAGAACCCAGGAGAAACACAAGGGAGGATGTTGGAGGCTGAACTGATATGGGGAAGGAGCTGGGGGGGGGTTGAACTGATGGGGGGGGTCAGAACTGATGGGATGGGGGCTGGGTAGGGGTCAAATGAAGTGCTGCGTGGGGGATGGGCAGATGTGGGGATGGGGGAAGAGCTCCTGCAGCAAAGGCCAAAAAGTAAATTTGGGAGAGCAGGCAACAGTAATTGTCACTAGTGCATGTGGTACAGCTGTGCCACAGCAGTATTCAAGTGTAGACAGTCCCTGGGATCAATGCCTGCAGCAACTCACAAGCACTTCATAGAGTCTAAATGCTAAACACATTCTGATTGTTCTAATATCTATTTTAATAATCCTAACACACAGGCTAGCCAGATGGCTAGCCACGTATTTGTCAGCATTCAGTTGAGACATAGGTGCCTTGGCATGAGCTGGTAGCTGGTCTGCCAATGTCACAATGGCATCTGCAAGAAACCAGCCAATTGACGATGGCTAGTTGTGAAGATAGCTATTATTCATTTACTGATAGGTTACCCAAAACCATTATAAAAACAAGGGTTGGGCAGGAAACATTTTTCCCATCCTGCAAGAACTTTTGATATTTAAAAAAGAAAAAATCCCACCCCAAAATGGTTTGAAAAGTCAAAATCTCAGAAATTTT
Organism: Dermochelys coriacea; assembly: GCF_009764565.3. Taxonomy (NCBI): domain Eukaryota; kingdom Metazoa; phylum Chordata; order Testudines; family Dermochelyidae; genus Dermochelys; species Dermochelys coriacea. The sequence continues at coordinate 4,113,316 of NC_050078.2, forward strand.
CAGGAATCAACAAAAACAAAAACCTTTTGGTATTGGTCAATAGAGATTCATAGACTTTAGAGAAAGTCATAGAAACCTTTCCATTTGATCATTTCAGAATGTTTCATTTCAGTGTTGACTTTTTTTTTATTAACCTTAGTATAAAATAATTTAGAGTTTGAAATGAATAGTTGGTTTGAACCAAAGAGAATTTTTTCTTTTAGAAAATATCAGGATTGATCATTTCAAATATTTTGAACTTTTTTTTTTAATTTTGAGTTGGAAAATTTGTCAAAACCAACTCTTTCCCACAAATGGTTTGATATATAAGCAATTTCTGGTGAAAAAAATATTTCACTGCAAACTTTCAGACCAGGTCTAATAAAACCTCTTTTTACATAATTCAAAACTATCAAGCTATATAATAACCCATGATCTCATGACTGTTACTTTCCTCCTCCCTTCTCTATTCCTTCATTTTATTTCTGTGGCCTGGTACACTTAACATTTAGATTGTCATAAGAATGGCCATACTGGGTCAGACCAAAGGTCCATCCAGCCCAGTATCCAACAGTGGCCAATGCCAGGTGCCCAGACATGTCATAGTTGTGTCTCTCGGGGATGTGAAAAATTCACACCCCTGAGTACTGTAGCTATTCCAACCTAACTCCTGGTGTAGATGCAGCTCGAGCCAATGGAATAATGCTTTTGTTGATCTACATACTGCTGATCAGGGACGTGGATTACCTAGAGGGACAGAAAAACCCCTCTGTCACTGTAGGAAGCATCTGTACTACAGTGCTACACTGGCATAGTGCTATGGTCTGCTGTAGCACCCGTGGTGTAGACATGGCCGCATAATCCCATGTTGTATCTATTTTAATATTAAATTGTTAGCTTGTTGGGGCAGGCACTATATTGTCCTATCTATTTGTACAGCACCTAGAACAATGGAGCACTGATTCTGTTTTGCATATTTTGGCACTTCATAGAATCTCACGGTTGGAAGAGACCTCAAGAAGTCATCTAGTCCAACCCCCTGCTCAAAGCACCCAATTTTTGCCCGAGATCCCTAAATGGCCCCCTCAAGCATTGAACTCAAAACCCTGGATTTAGCAGGCCAATGCTCACACCGCTGAGCTATCCCTTCCCCCACTTGCCTACTAGAAATTAATAAATAGAAGGATTTATAATCTACTAAGCAAGACTCTTCCCTGAATGTTTAAAAACTTTCTTTTTAGCATGTCCAGTGCAATACCTACCAATCGATGATTTCCTTGCTTCATATACAAGCATGGCTGCTTTTTCAGCTCTGATCGCTACCATTTGAGTCTGGCAAGCATTCCCACAATCTCTTCCAGGATCGTGGTAGCATTCATACTCCCACTGTTTCTGCTCTGCCTGCCTGTTAAACTTGATTAATTAAATGCTGCCTTTATCCACTTGTAGCTATTGGTGTAGTGGGAAACCCAAGTTGTGCCTGTACAAGACTGACTATCTGCATTGTATTTTGGTGCAGGTTGACTTGGTCTTTCTGTTGCACTGGGCACAGTATTTGCGCTATATTTCAAAAGAGATTGACAGCTGACCCTCCTCTCACTCACTTGCTTCATACCCAGCAGTGTCGTAACACAAACACAGGTGTCCTCATTACTGGTGTTAATTGGGGATTGCTCCCATGTATTTGGTGAGGGCTCAGCTGCTTGATCTTGATTTTTTTATTTTGGTGTTTTGCATTGTTATTGTGTGGCCCTTAGGTGTTGGGCAATCAATGTCTGTCACAGGGCAGCACTAGTCCTTTATGAAGGCAGAGGCCAGGGCTCCTGTGACTGGTCAGTGGACTTTCACTTGGGTTTAAAAGAGGGCCCAAGAGGGAGGAGATTGGCAGATGCTGTCTGAAACCAGGAGAGGCAAAGACCTGGAGAATCAGACCCTGAGAGGACTCGGGAGGGGGGAGGAAGCGGCAGCAGGGAGCTGGCTGGCAGGCATTGCTTGGGCATGAGCTGGGTTTGGAAGGCAAGCAGTAAATGTGAGTTACCAGTGAGGAGCTAGGAGGAAAGTTATGGGGGCAGTTCTCTGACCTAGGTTATACAGGAGGTCAGACTAGATGATCAAAATGAGCCCTTCCGGCCTTGGAATCTATGAATACACAGCAGCTGGGGAGGCTGGTCAGATGAACAGAAGGCTTGGGCAGCGACCTCAGGGAAAAGTGGAAGATTCTGCTTGGTCAGGGGAAGCCAAGCCCGGAAACAAGAGATTGGATCCTGGTGGGACCTGCCCTGAGCAGCTGTAGACTCACAGGCAGGGAGGCCGGGGGAGTGGACCACTCTGGGGAGCATTCTTGCTGGAGCCCTGACTTGGGGGCTGAGATAAGAGTCAGGAGGATCCTTCCTGGCCATTCACAGGTGGAAGATGTCGAGAGTGAGGCCTGGAATGGGGGGGAAATGGAAATGGAAACCCAGTGCTACTGGAGGTGTTGTCCCTAAAGTAGAGAATGGAAATGCTGTTGTGTCATTGCATTTATTGTGGAAACTGGAAAATGGTTTTATTACAAGGTTTGGGGAAGTTTGTGAATAAATTATGCTTAGAGATGGGACATTAAGAGACTATCTTCCTTTCATGGGCAGACAAAGGGGGACACTCAGGCAGGTGTCCCTGTCATGCCGCAGTCTGCTGCCAGGGGACACCCCGGACGAAGGTTGCTTTTTCACAACACCTTAAAAATGTATTGAATTACTCAGTAAGGTGTGATCTAGAACAAGTTCTGCAGCAATGCAGGTACTAAAGAGCCTATGGCATTCCACCAATGCAAATTATGTTATTTATTGTGTATTATTGGTGAGCATCGATCATGTACTTGGTGCACAGAATGTTCAGAACAAACAGTCCCTCTCCAAAGGTACCTCCCATCTCAATGGGCAGATAACAAGAATCAGAACTGGATGTGGAGAGACGACGGTCTCGGTCCTAGTACACACACCAGTGTAAATCAGGAGTCACTCCACTGAACTCAGTGGAGTTACACCAAGAAGAACTGGATCCAATGCATACATGGTGTTAGTGACAATATGCATTGTTGGGGTGGGGGTTAGGATTTGTGAGCTCTGCAAAAGAAGTTAGGTCGATAGGAGGGATTTTAAAAGGAGAGAGTGAGGACACTGGGATTGGGAAGTCAATCTGGGCCACAGAGGACAGCATGGAAGAAGGAATGGAGATGAGGGTGGGAAAAGAAAGCTATAAAGGAAGCAGTGAAGCAAATCTGGTTGCCGGAGAGGTATGGGTTAGGAGGTATGATAGAGCAGAGATATAGAGAGGAATGGAGCTGGGTAGGGCCCTGAAGAAGTGAATGAGAAGTGGTGAGAAGAAACCAGTGGAGCTAGTCAAAATGGAGAGTGACATGGCCCAAGTAGCAGATGAGGAGGTGGATTTTAGCCACTTCAGTCAAGATCAGTGCTTCATTTGTGCTGGGGCTCATCCCTGGCACCTCTAGGCGTGGCAGTTCATAGCCTCAGAATCTCTGGGTTTGCTGCATCAGTTATGAAAGTAAAAAGATGGTTTGTGCCCTGGCACCTCTTTCATTACAAATTAGGCACTGGTCTGGATAGACTGGAGCAGAGTGAGATGGGAATGGAAGGTAGTTGTGGCAGTACCTAACAAAAGACAGGATGGAGTCTTGAGATGTTATGGAGGAAGAATTGGGAGGGTTTAATGATAAACCTGTATATTTGGGGTGAAGAGAGAGAGAGAGGAATCCAAAATGCCACTGAGGCTACAAGTCTGGCTGAATGGGATGAGTGGGCTACTGTCTAACACAATAGAGAAGGGAGAAAGGGAGGAGGACCTTAAAGGAAAGATGACAAGCTCAGGTTTTGTCATGTTTCACCATGCACGTAGAGCCTCCACTTAATCAAGGAACTACATCTCAAAAACTCCTCAGCCTGGCAGGAAAGAAGTTGCTGGGGATATCCTTTAACAGAGTATGGATCACCACCCTGAAAGTAATCTCCATGGCTGGATTAAGAGTCTGGCTCCTGGAAAGTCTAAGATGGCTGTGGTGCTACTTTCCTTATCCTCCTGGGCCGCTCACAGAGAAACCGATCCCCTGCCTGAGGCAGCCACCACCCCGTAACCATATAGAAGTCACTGCTTTACAAAGGCTGCTGTCCGTTCTCACTGAGACATCCCCTTATGGCTACGTGTCAGAACAAAGACCTCTGGTGCCACAAACTCGGTGCATGTGGCCCAGTGGTGAGCATTCCGAGCACAGCGGTTGCTTTGCAGGGGAAATGAATTGTCTAATTGCAATAGCCTGCACTAGCATGTCTGACTTTGGCAGAGGGGAAACTCATGCCAATCAGGAGCGAGTGTATTTAGTCTCTTCAGCTGATCCTGTAAATATTTCAGCGGGAGAGCATCCTGCACATTTTCTCCATAGATTTTTTTTTGGTCATTATCAAGGAGCAACATAACAGGGAAAAAATGATGGTAACCCAGTGTAGACTGAGATCTGATGAGTCCTCTTCTTCAAACACAGAGCAACACAGCTGATCAGACTCAAGCTTCTAAATTGCTTCTCCTCGTCTCTTGCCTCTTTCCCGCCATATGCATTATCAGCTAAAGGTGTCTAATGTTGTTTCTAAGAGGTCCACAAAGGTTTCCTTGGGGGAAAAAGTGAAAAAGGAGAAGAGTAAATAAGACTGAGGCCAAGACCCTTAGTTGGTGTAAACTGAAGTTGCACTGTTGACTTCAGTGGAGTTATGCCTGTTTGCTGAAGCTGGGAAGCTGGTCCTTTGTGTTATACTTATTAGCTCATTAATCCTCAGTACCCCCAGTGCAGTAGGGGGAGAGTTAATTCTCCCCATTTTACAGATGTGGTCACCAAGGTCAAGAGGATCACATGACTTGCCCAAGAACAGAGATGAGATTAGAACTCTGGCATTTCCTAGCCACCCCTCTTTCTTTCTTCTGTTCCAGGGGACAGAAAACCGTGCTTCAGGTAATTTGGTGCCTAATGTTCTCTAATTCCCTACTGATGGGATCAAGAGGCTGCTTTCAAGCAATAAACATGCAAATGACCAGATACTGATTTTATATCCTGAAGAAACCACAGTGGGCTGGTGTCCCTTAACAGCAAACTTTGCCATAGATTTTTTTTTTAGACAGTTGATATTTATTTCCTTGACAGGTGGTTGCCCTAATTTAGAGTGAAGACTCCTAATGAAATTTCCAATGCCCTTTTCTCCAGGTAGATCAACTGAATATCCTCTCTGGCACTTTGGAGCAACCATTGCAGACAACTCATCACAATTCCCACACAAAGACCTCCTGGAACAGCACGCTTTGGGAGGAGTCAGTTCACTGAGTTCAACGTGTTCAATCCAAGCTGCTGGTTCTTTACCTTAAAAATGAGTCTTAGTGCACTAATACCGACCCCTCCCCAAGGATATACAACAGTGGGCTGCTGCACTGGTGGGGCTTGTGACCCTGGGGAAAGCTGTCAAAACTACAGAACTGCACTGGCAGAAAGTTTGGCAGATGTCTCCTGTCAGGCCTGTTGTTCTGCCATTCCCACTGTCTTTCAGTGAAAAGCTAGAGGCCTGCACCATGCGTGGTGTTATGTACCAGCTAATGGGTGTATTTGCCATGTGTTTTACCAGCATAGCACGACCATTTGTGATTGTGTGGCCCTCTAGCCAAAGACAAAATAATAAAAGCCTTAGCACTTGCAGCAGCTAGCAGTGAATCTACTTTAGCTCATATGGTTTGGGTTGCTAATCCGAACTAGTTCCTCCCATGGAGGGTAGGACTCTGCTGCCTGTAGCCACAGATTTGTTGCGTTGTCTCTCTGTGCAGCTGTAACTTTGGCACTAAACCGCACAGAAAACAGGGCTTACAAACACCCAACTTTCCATCACTGCTCAGAGAGAGGAAGAGAGGTTGGGATGTTATTTTTTTTGGTGATATAAAGTGAGGGTGGAGGGAGAGGAAAGGCTACTGGCTTGATATCAGGTCTCAGAAGAAAGTATAATGCAAAGTCTGTATAAAATTTCCTTTTAAAATAAATCTATATATAACGGGTTCTGTCACAGAGACCCTCTTGGGACTGTCACCTGATGTGCTCAAATTACCTCTGAGCCCATTTTCCCTGCCAGCCTGGGACTTCTAGAACCCTGTCTTGTTGAGCCAGACATGCTAGCGTGCTGCAACATAGACCCAGGGTCTGGACCATGCCCCCAAAGCTTCAGGCTTTAAGTGAAAACAGCTCAGCAGGTTACCTGCCTCCAGCACCCAGACATCCAGCCTCCAATGGGATCCAAACCCCAAATAAATCTGTTTTACTCTGTATAAAGCTTATACAGAGTAAATTCATAAACTGTCCGCCCTCTATAACACTGATAGAGAGATATGCACAGCTGTTTGCTCCCCCAGGTATTAATCACTTACTCTGGGTTTACTAATAAACAAAGGTGATGTTATTAAGTATAAAAAGTAGGATTTCAAGTAATAACAGCCAGAGCAAAGTAAGTCACGAAGCAAAATAAAACAAAACACGCAAGTCTAAGCCTAATACATTAAGAAACTGATTACAGGTAATATCTCACCCTCAGAGATGTTCCAATAAGCTTCTTTCACAGACTAGACTCCTTCCTAGTCTGGGCCCAATCCATTCCCCTGGTACAGTCCTTGTTAGCTCCAGCAGACATCTTAGGTGGTAAGCAGGGGTTTTCTCATGGCTGGGACCCATTTGTCCTGCTCCACCTCCTTTTATAGCTTTGGAACAAGGCAGGAATCTTTTGTCTTTCTGGATCCCTACTCCTCCTTCTAAATGGAAAAGTACCAGATTGAAGATGGATTCCAGTATCAGGTGACCTGATCACATGTCCTGTGAGACCCCAGCCTCCATTCTTCCCCGGCTGGCCCACTCGTACCCAGGAAGGTTTGCAAATAAACAGAGCCATTGACAGTTCATTGACTCTGAAGCACCCTTAATGGCTTCCACTTAATATGTTCACATCAGTAATACGAGTTTATATCTTATTCTCCTAACTCCGGACCTGGAAATAACACATGCAAACAAATCGGATGAACACACTCAGTAGATTATAAGCTTTGAAACGATACCTTACAAGAGACCTTTTGTATAAAACATAGTCCAGTTACATCATATTCACATTCATAAACATATTTTCATAAAGCATATGGAGTGCACCGTCACAATATATCTTTGTTCTCTGACCAGAAAAGGCCCTAAAAACCTGCTTCTGCAAAGCTCAGGCAGATTTCACAGCCAAAGCAAGGTCATTCAGAGACCGCTGCTAGGTCAAGCTTTTTACTTTGAACATTTTCTCTTCAACTATGAGACGCAAAGAAGAGAGAGAGAGGTTTGGGAGCGGGGAGGGGCGTTCCCTCTTTTTGGTAATTTGTTTACCCAGGAAAACTCAGCTTCTGGGGTTTTGGTAAGAATCCTATTTATTTCCTCAAATCTCCAGCTCTGCAGAGTTCAGGCAAGTCAAGTGACTTGTCCAAGATCCTAGAATGAGTCGGTGGCTCTGGAGAGATTAGAACCAGGATCCTCTTGTCTGCTCATTCTTTGTACTCACCCTGGCTAAACTGCACAGTGTCCTCTCATTTTAAAATACATTTCAACCCACAGCTCAAGACCCAAGTGAAACAGAATAGTTTCCAGGCTAAAACTTTGGTGGAGCTTTAAGATGGATGTGGTCAAAATGCAACTTACAATAGTTCTTATTGGATTTTTTTTTTAATTTCTTCTCACTGTTGTGCATAACGGCCACGTGGGACTCACGAGACTGAAATCTATTTAATTACCAAAGTTGTCATCTCCATTGTGTGTACACAGCTAGTTTCTTGTTATTACAGGGATGCTTGTGAGAAGTGGGTCCAGTGCATTTGTTGTCATTTTAGGGATGCTCATGGCTGCACTGGGGGGAGGAGTTACTCCACGCAGGCAATGGAAGGGTTAAGGTAGACCTGAGAGGTCAGTTATGTTACTTGGCTGCTGCTACCTGGAGGGTGGGCCAGACTTAATTAAAAATGAAGCCCAGCAGGGGAAGGGAAATGCACGTTAGAAGGCTTCTAGAGAAAGGGAGCACACATTAGAAGGCTGCTGGGAACAGAGAGTGGAGACACCAGGAAGAAGCCTAGGCAAAGAGTTGGCCCTTGTGGGCAGAGAAGTCTGGCAGGAGGCCAGGGGAAACACAGAGCAACCACTGGGTGGTGAGCCCTGATAGAGGGGCAGGATCTGGCTGTACAGGGAGAGAGCTCTGGGAGAGATGCATCCGATGAAGTGAGCTGTAGAGCTCACGAAAGCTTACGCTCAAATAAATTTGTTAATCTCTAAGGTGCCACAAGTACTCCTTTTCTTTTTGCAAATACAGACTAACATGTCTGCTACTCTGAAACCTGGGAGAGATGGAAGGTCAAACCCAATGAAAGCAGAAGTTTGTTGAAGTCTATAGATTTGGTTTAGGATTTCCAGTTCCAGGGTATGGGAGGGGTCTGCTGGCGGGCTAGGGTAGAAGAAGTCCAGGAAGGCAGCATCAAGGGGTCTGAAGGAGCAGAGCTTGGCAGTTGGTTATAGCATCAGTCAGGGTATATCCGCCCAAATCTGAACTCTGGGGTACAGATGTGGGGACCCAGATGAAAGACACCCTAAGCTTATCTTCTACCAGCTTAGGGTAAAACTCTTCCAAGGCACAGTCTTCTGCCTTGGACAGATATTGCTGCCACCATCAAGTGATTTTCACAAATATTCAGGGAACTGTCACTTGGAATCCCTATCCCCCCAAACCTCTTTCCTGGGGAGGCTTGAGAATAAATTACCAACCGGTTGCCTTAGCAATGTGAGCACAGACCAATCCCTTGTCTAAGGACTTTGGAATCAAAAGATTCTTTAAAAGAAAGGTAAATGTTATTAAAAAAGAAAGAAACACGTCTGAGAACTCAGGCTTTAGGGATTAAACACCAAAAATAACTTTATTGGGGTTCAGCATAAAGGTTACAAGCAAAACAAAAGCACCTGGGGTTAGCACAGAGGAATCCACAAACCAAAACAACCAAAAGAGTTCCTAATCGCATCTGTCTTAACTTTTCCAGTGCTACTTACATATCTGGGGTTCCAAATGAGGAGTTTCTAGGTATGATGCTTGTGATTTCCCAAACCTGGCTTAAAGCTTTCAGCTTGTTGCTGCCTTCCCCTCTCTCCAGGCCGAGAGACAAAGCAAAAAAAAAAACCCCCCACCTGGCAGTTTTTCCGATTTGAAAGGGTACAGCCTCCCTATTGGTTCCCTGGGCAGGTGCCTGTCTGGGTACAGCCTGCAATTCTTACAGATTTGTTCATCCTTCAAAATGGTTCGATGGCTATTTCATAGATGCACTTATCAGCCGACGTTACACTCAGGTGTTTCCGCTGAGTTGTCCTCGAGTATTCACTATTCAGTATTTGCTATGTGAGCTGTCATCACTCACCTGAGTTACTGGCTCCTGCTTCTGCCTCCAGCTGGGTGACCCAACCTTTTTAGGATGATCTGCACCTCCCCTCTAAATTAATTCCATGTAGTGATTATATCAATCTCGCTTCTGGGCATGAGATTCCTTCCACAAACAAAACCCCCACTCACATGGTTTTTCAGGAGAAGGAAATACAAATGGCTGTGAACACGATCAAAGCAAGATTCTGTTTAGAAACTGCTTTACATGTTTACAAAACATTTTTCTCACTATTTAGAGACATAGATTTTAAGGCCATAAGGTACCACTGTGATCACCTAGTCTGAGCTCCTGCATAACACAGACCATAGGATTTATCTATATTAATTCCTGCTTCAGGTCCAATAGCTATGCTTGTATTAAACCATATCTTTCAGAAAAACAACCACTCTCTCCAGGTCTGTACTTTGGTTTATTTTGGTAGGGTTGCTCATGAGCTCTGGGCTGCATGCACTAGTCGGTCGTTGCAAAGTTGGTCGTGGATGGTGAGGCCTTTGCAGTCATTTATTAGAAGGTTGCTCATGAATGCGGGTCTGAACAGAATGAATTATTATTGTAGGGTTTCTTGTTAGCACTAAGTAGCTCTTTCTAGTTAGACACTGTAGCATTGTTTATAAATGGTGGGTTTTGTGTGCTGACCCATACAGGATATTCATGGGCACTTAGATACATACATAATGGTTTGTTGTTGGGCTGGAGTTTGCTGAGCTGCTAATATTTGTGTGTGTGTTTGTGTGGGTGGATTTAGTTTATTTAGAAAAAAAGAGAATGAAGCTTTTGGTTTGGGGGGCAAAATAGCACACACAAAAGAAAGAGACCAACCATGCAAATGCTTCCGTCACAGCAAATGAGAAGGGATAGTTCAGTGGTTTGAGCATTGGCCTGCTAAACCCAGGGTTGTGAGTTCAATCCTTGAGAGGACCATTTAGGGATCTGGGGCAAAAATTGGGGATTGGTCCCTCTTTGAGCAGGGGATTGGACTATATGACCTCCTAAGGTCCCTTCCAAGCCTGATATTCTATGATTACCTATTCTGTTCATTCCCTCTGGAGCACCTGGCACTGGCCACTGTCAGAAGACAGGATACTGGGCTAGATAGACCCTAGGTCTGACCCAGTAGGGCCATTCTTACATCTCTGAAACTTGGGACATTCTTCCTCAGCTAGGGAAAGTATGTAACCCATACACCTTCTGGGTGTGGTGTTCTGTCCCATCTAGTGGCACCAAGACCACTTAGAGAGAGAGAGAAAGATTAATGAGATTGCTCTACAGCCTTAGCTAAGAGCCAGTTGGCTTTCAGCTTATCTGGTAGTGGCTCATGCACTGAGGTCCCAGGTTTGATCCCGCCCGCCAATGACTCGGGTCTGTCAGTGTTACACTGGTATTTTGGAAATGTCTTCGTTAAACAGATCTAAGGCCCGCTCTGAGTTCCACTGATACAATCCCATTGACTTCAATGAAACTGCACTCACAGAACTAAGAGTAGAGTCTGAACCCCTTCCTCTTACATCTGGTCCCACTTCTATTGTATTTCACTTTGTGGTGCCCACTGGAATTTTATTCTTTTAATAGTTTGTGCCATTATGTGGAGTTTCTTTAGAAGGGGGTCAGGCCTGTGGGGAATCAGTATGTGTGAGCTGTTTGATCTCTTAACTCATCTATTTCCTTAAATGAGTTAGCCTCAGTGTGCTCATGGAAATTGCTCGTGCTGGAGGAGAAAGAAGCTATGAATTTTAACTCTGCAGCCGGATGTGCAGTGATCATCTTAAACCACATAAAGTTTTGTCTCTGTCACCAGAAGAAGTTGGTCCAATAAAATATATTACCTCATACACCTTGTGTTTCTAAACCACGTGCAGGCAGCCTCGGGATATAGCTAATGAGTCATGAGTCACCAAAACCACAGCCCAGCTACCCCCAGGGCTAACGAAGAAACCTTTCTTACTACAGCCGGTCGGGGATTTTACAACTAAACATTATTCCATCAAAAATGCTGATTTGTCAAAACTGAATCTTTTTACAGGAAAGGGTCGTTTGGGTGACTTTCCCATTTTGAAAAAGTTTTGGGGAAAAAGGTCAAAATTGTTGAAACGAAGTTCCATTTCTCCGTTCAAAGTGACTTTACATTTCAAAATTTATAGTATTTTTTTAATTTTAAGAAGTCAAAAACAAAACATTTCAAAATTATCTAAACAAAATGTTTTGATTGACCTCAGCTGCATTTATTTTAGGATTTTTGATTTGCAAAATATTTTGAGATTTTGACTTTTTGTCCCAATTCTTCAGGACTGGAAAACGTTTTGCAATCTTGAAAATTTTCCCAAGACAGAAAAAGCATTCTCCTGCCTGCTTTATTTCTGAGTCTCCTACTAGAGGGAACTAATATTTACATGAGCAAGTCTAAAACATTTTATTCAGTAGAGGCATGCATTCCCCTGAAGCACTGGAGGAACTCAGGGATCATCTAGATGACTGGACGAGCAGACGAAACATGTAGACATATTGGTATGTAATTTAATTAATCTGAGAGGAAGGATCCTAGCTCAGGAGCATGTGATGAAAGAAATGATTGCCATCCAGCGATACTGCCCAAGGAAAGAAAATGGGTGAGATAGGGAAGAAATCACAGAAACCTTAGCTCAGTGCACACCTTTAGTAAAATAAGGTAAACAAGATACCAGGTTGTGCTGGAAGAGGGGCTGAATTCAGAACAAAAGATGAGATGTTGTGACTTTACAGTACAAGGCCCTTGTTAGGCCCTGTCTGGACTTCTGTGTGCAGTCCCACAAGAAGGAAGTTTCTGATTTGTAAAAGGTTCCTTGGAGAGCAAAATACACAATACCAGGTCTGAAGAATCTATGTTCTGTGATGTTCAGAAGGTTTTGCTTATCGTTCGAAAAGATGAGACTTGTCGAGACTTTTCAGATTAAGGCAAGAAATGGAATAAGTGAACAGAAGTGTTATCATTGAACGGGCCACAAACTAAGGGGCATCATTTAAAAACTGAGATGCTAGCAGTAAATGGAAACTGCAGGCAGACCTATATCACAGAGAGTATTGACAGGAACCTGTTACCTTGGAAGCCAGTTGAAACAGAATATAAATTAGATCAGGATGGCTTGAGGGATTTCTGTAGAAGGAGGAGTGAAGGGGGGCTGGTGAAAAATCAGGAAGGGAGAATTAAAATGAACCACAGAAATTAAGGCAGATAGGGGTGTATGAACGTGCTTTTTGCCTAAAATTGCGTACGGCCTTATGATCAGCAAGAAAGCTTCATTCTCAATTATATAAACTACAGGAAAGTAGCATAGTCCTGAAGATCTCCTGGGGTACTTGCTCAGTCTGCAATGTTCCCGAAGTGCAGTTTCACTACAGAGTAAGGGCTCTCCAGCTTTCTCCTCCACAAGCCATTTAGAAAGAAAAAGATCATCTCGTGAACATGTTTCCCCTCCCAACACTGAAATCTTGCACTGCCTGGTTCTCAGTGTATTTCATTCTAAGGATTTCTGGTGACCAGTGTATGAGAACCATTGCTCTAGAGAAACTCTCTTGAAATCCCTTTCCTGGAGAAGGGTTTAATGTTGTAAACCCTAGTCATCCCTCCTCTTCTCTGACCAAATCAGTCAAAGAGAGACCTCCAGAGACACAGACCTCCCTTACCAGTTGAGCAAACTAACAGTTAATTTTTCCCAAAATGCTGTGAATCATAAATCTGGGATGGCCACCTGCCCTGATCTTCTTGGGATGAGACTCACTTTTCATGGGTAAAAAAGAAAAGGAGTACTTGTAGCACCTTAGAGACTAACAAATTTATTTGAGCATAAGCTTTCGTGAGCTACAGCTGAAGTGAGCTGTATGCTCAAACAAATTTGTTAGTCTCTAAGGTGCCACAAGTCCTCCTTTTCTTTTTTGCGAATACAGACTAACACGGCTGCTACTCTGAAACCTGTTTTCATGGGTAGATTGTGAATTCTGCAAGGCTATTTTGCTGGGCATAAAAACAAATACATGGTTAATTTAGTTTGTCTAGGGAGGAAAACACCTCTGCTTTCTTCCCAGCATTGTAATGTGGCATCGTATTGTGATGCTCATGCAATCTCTTTATGTTGTGGCATCACTTTTGTTACGTGCTGCAGGAGAAATCTCCACAGTAGCAGGTTTCATAAACGTTTTTTGTCAACAGAAGTGAGAACTCCATTTTTGTCAGACCTTTTGGGGTCCCTTAGTAATAACAATACAATAATACCTCTGGCAGAGCAGTTTTCTTGAGTAGATGTTAAAGTGCTTTACATAGGAAGTCAATAGCATTATCCCTGTTTTACAGATGGGGAAACTGAGGCACAGAGAGGAGACATGACTTGCTCAAGGTCACCCAGCAGGCACGTGGGGGAACCTGTTAAAGAACCTAGGGCTCCAGAGTTCCAGTCCAGTGCACTAGCCTCTAGGCAACGCTGCCTCCTTGGGAAATGCACCCTTTGTGAACCGTCCCCTGAAAATACCGTCACGGCCTGTACTGAAGTGCTCTCAGTCTCTCTGGCACCCTGCAGGACCAGCTTGGTGGGAAGGTAAAGAATCCTGAATTAATTTCAGCTGTTGGTATATTGCATCCCTACATGCACAGTGCCATGAGGATGCACAGCTGTCCTGCACTGACCCAGCTCAGAGACACAACATCGCAAGAATTGCAGTGGTCTCTTGATGCAAATGCACAAAGCTAACGGCCTTGCCTGAAAGCACCATGTGCTCCCTTCACCCCACCAGCGGCTTCAGCAAAGTCAGTACTGTTAACACCAGGCATCAACTTGTCCCCCTCCCTCACCATGAGTTTCTCTCTCAGGGCCCATCATGGCTCTGAAAGCAAAGGAGAAAAGTTGAGAGAGAGCAAAGCGCCTGCCCCCAGGTTGTGAAACTTTTCTCATGGGCCTAGGGAAAAAAACAAACAAAAAACCATGGCTTGGACCCAATTCGGGCCTTTGATGTGCGCTCTGAGTCTTGGAAGCTTAGAGACGATTGTATGTTTAATGCCCCACTGTTTCGGTGCTTGGCACAGGCTCCTTCTTCCCTCCCTGCCTCTTGGATTGCCTTTCAGTTCATTACTTCTCCGGGGAGGGGGCGCGTATTTGGTTTTATTTTATTTTATCAAATGAAGCAATGAGATATTTTAGGGGCCAATCTCAATTTTTTTCCAGACTGGTGCACTCTGTGGGTTGCTTGGATCAGGGTGTTTATAGTCTCAGTGCTGCTGAAGCTGCAAGGCATTAGCTGGTGCCCAGATGAACAATGCAACCCACTACAGTGTGCTGTTGTAGGACTCTTCGAACACACTACCGTACATGGCTTCAGAGAGGGACCCGGTTCAAGCTAAGGAGAGAAGGGAGACTTCACAGCGAGAGCAGGCAAGTCCCTGGGGAGGAAGTGGAGAATACTATGTACACGGTGCAGCACAGGTGAAACAATGACTTATTCAGCTCCATAAATGAGTCCGTCTCCTGTTCCCCCCACCCCCGCGCGCACACACACATACATTTTGCACACTTACTGTACCTGGAAAAAGGGCCAAATTCTGTCCTGACTTAACACCCCCATGAAATTGCCATTGAAGTCAGTGGGATTGTACAGGGTGTAAAACAGGGGTTTGATGCAGGTCACTCCTCTGACCCTACTCACACCCTCCCACACACACACCTACCTCATCTCATCCCAATGGTTGAGTCCCCTGAGCTTGCCCAGCCTGGAGATCATGGTTTCCCCTGAACCCTGCCCACCCTTCCAGACATCATTCCTGTCCTTTCAGTCATGTCCCTTTGCCTACCTGAACGTCAAATCCACAGACTCCTTGAGAAGCGCAAGACCTCGGACATATGTATTAACTTGCAAAAGGATCCAGCTGTGGCAGAAGTTATGGCCAGATGGCAGAGACCTCGTGGTAGGCTTACAGTAAAGAAAAACTGTGACTGCAAAAGGTTTTGCAACAGGTTGATAAGACAATTGTCTGGCTCCTTATTTAATCTTCCCAAGGCCCATATGAACCCACAATGCAATGCAGGGTCAAACCAAGCAAGCACAGCATAAAAATCAAAAGTTGAACCTGCCATAGGGTCACACAAATCCTCCCTCTTTAAGACCCTGGCTGTGCTGCAACTTTTAACTGAGTTTGTAACCAGTTAGCAAGACATTGATAGGCTCTAAAGTTGGCTTGTGCCTACATACAATGCAGTTAATACCATGGCAGCCAGTTATGTCACGCCTACCACCAGCCTGGACGTGTGAAGAACCTGAGAGCTATTTGAATTATTTTCATTAATATTATGTGTGCCTCTGTTTATTTGTTGTTATGCTGTTTGCTATCTGGTTGCAAAGGGTTAACTCCTGCAGGAGCTCACCTCACAACCACAGGTAGGCAGACGATGGCTTTAGATATCCCAGTCACCAGTACAAAACTGACAACGCACGTGTCAACGCCTTCGAAATGTTGCCTCTGACCATGCTGGGCCCAAAGCCCCTGGCTTGGGACAGGGGAGGAGGCCTTCGGAAGGGAAACATGAAACAAAGAACCCTTAAAGGAGATAAAAACCTGGGTCCTGAGCCTGGGCAGAGAGAGTAGGTTGTCAGGGAGCTGCTCAAGGAGGAGAGAAGACTAACGCACAGAGACAGACTCTGAAAACTGGATCTTAAATAGCTGTCCCTTCCTAGGCTTTGAGGGAAATGCTAAATTTTCAGTAGGATGTATGCATGTAGGCCATTTATTGTTTGACACCTTTTCTCTGAATGACATGTTCCTATGGTTAAAGAAACACTACTTTGTTTGGAGGAAGCCATTCAGAGTCACCGTATCACATGCTGGTCACTGCTTCCACACAGAATCCGTGCAGATGGCCAACACCGTCAAGGGTGAGGAGCAATCACAGTTGGAACACTGGGGTGCTGCAGGCCCAGTCTAACAGTCGGGTGAATTGTGGGATTCCACCAAGATAGAAATGAAGGCATGGGGCCTGTCACCTGAAACGATGCACTTGAGAGAAATCTGAGAGGGGTCAAAGGGAAAGCTAGCCCAGTAACTATGACTGAGTGTTTTCCTGTCACCCATTCAGCACTCTGGTTTTTTTTTGTTGTTCATAGAATCACAGAATATCAGGATAGGAAGGGACCTCAGGAGGTCATCTAGTCCAACCCCCTACTCAAAGCAGGACCAATCCCCAATTTTTGCCCCAGATCCCTAAATGGCCCCCTCAAATATTGAACTCACAACCCTGGGTTTAGCAGGCCAATGCTCAAACCACTGTTTTTTTGTAGCGTGGGAAATCTTCCCGCTTATGCCTGTGGAACATTTTTGGCCAGTCCTCGTTCCATCCAGCTCCCTGGACATCCCAGAATTCATTGCTGGTGCTCTTTGTGAATATTCTCCAGCCACTGTATTCCCTTGCTGAAGCACTATAGGATAGCAGCCCAGAATGCAGTGTTACAAATACCGTCAAGCAGTGTGGAAGATGCAGACACACACAAGTGGTCATGTTGGGGGGGAAAGCTGCTACATGGGTACATCTAAATAGCGTTTGCTGTAACCCAGTCAGGTGAGGGTGTCATGAACGGGTTAATGAAATGTGGCAGCACGTGTAGTGGATGAGGAAAAGAAAATGCATAGTTCAGAGTATATAGCTAGGGCCTATCTGTACTTCCTAGTCATGATGCATATTAGGTGATAACATTCTCCCGCCCCGGGACATCTGCATTATTGATTCCAGTGAGGCTGCAGAAGCAGATGGAGAAATGGTAGCGACCCCTCCCAAGTGTAGTGTCAACTGTGTGTTCTGAGATTTTAATCTTTGAAACAAAGGAAAAGCAGAGCTACAAAGGCAGATTTCTAGGCATGGGTGAACCCTCCAAATTGTCAACGTCCCAGCTGGCTGGAAAACTGTGACTATTATAAATTTAATTCATAGTAATCTTGGAAAATTATAACTTTTTTTTTTTTTTTGGTTTAGCTTTTTTGGCAACCAAGAAAGGTAACTCAGTGAAAACGCTGGCCAGAAATCCAGCAGAGCTTGAAACACTTCAAATGAGGAGGGGGAAAGAAGGGGCGTGGGGTAATTGCTTAACAACGGCTCTTGGAAAAATACCATAGTCATATTTTCATTACTCGGGGGAGGAAGGAAACAAGAAAGAAAATAAGTGGCAGGATTGTCGTTAGAAAATAATTGTGATGAATGTTAGAGATGTGGGGCGTGGAGGTTTCTGGGAATTAGTTAAAGGGCCCGCACCCAGCCTGTGTTAGTAGGAACTGAAAGGAGTTGGTATCTGACAGTTGCTCCATGTCCCATTTGGAATGAGTTGTTAGGTCTCAATCTAGTTCCAAGTGGGCATGTGTCCACATCACAAAAGCCAGCATTAAGGTTGGTGCTAACTGGACCCATGATGACAGTCTCAGCAGACTGGCCAGGATTTGAATGGGCCATGACGACTAAACACCGATCTTTCTCCTTGTTGGTAAACATAGGTGGACATTCCATGCCCACTGCCAATGTTGTACTTGAGAGACAAGATGGATGAGGTAATATTTTTTATTGGACCAACTTCTGTTGGTAAAAGAAACGAGCTTTTGAAATTACACAAGGCTCTTCTTCAGGACGTGATGCTCTGTGTAGCTCAAAATTCTTGTCTCTTTCACCAACAGACGTTGGTCCAATAAAAGATATTACCACACCCACGTTGTCTAGCTAATATCCTGGGACCAACACGGTGAAGGCATTCTGTACTTGTGCAAAGGACTTTTGCCTTTCGGGCTTTCAAGCCATGTCATTCACCATGGCAACATTCATTTCGAATCACAAAGTGCTCTGCAAATAATTAAGCCTCACAGCTGCCTTTTGAGGTGGGGAAACATTATTCCCACTTTAGAGGCAGGGAAACTGAGGGTCACAAAGTGGATCCATGACACAGGCTGGAACAGAACACTGCTTTCCTGATTTCCACTCATGTGCTTTAACCACTAGACAGCACTCCTCCTCTTTTACACTTAATAAAGGAAGGGTTAAGAGATGCTATGAAGCAGCACTTAGATCCTACAGAAAACTCTAAGAGAAAATGATTAAATAGAGCAATAGATAAGAAAGAAAGGAAATAAGCATATTTGCTTGCAGGACAAAATTGTAACCTAACTTAATGTTTCTCCTAATGGACATTTTTATTTTAAAAAGTCAAATCCAATCTGTCACACTGCTGCAGAATATTTCAAAGCAGATTGACCACTGGTTACTATGGATCCACAGTATTTAGGCACTGTGCTACACAGCCAGGCAGGTGGCTATCAAAGGAAGCACAAATTAACTAGCAAAACCTGGCCCCAGAATTATGCTGACATCTCTGAGAACTTCAGCAGCCATCCTAAAAAATTGACTGGCTGGATTTCAAGCAAGGTTGCTCTTCTGGAGTCACATACCTCAATGGACATGTCTCCTATTCAATGCAACCTACTTATTCATGCCTCTCCTCAGTGCACACAGAAACCCGCACACCTTTCTTCTGTAGGGAGATCTCTACTCTCAGTGACCTGAAGTACTGCTCCGATATGCTCCGGAGAGTCGAGGCTGTTGGTGGAGTTGATACTTCAAAGTTGTGCCCAGCCAGGTCTTTGACATGACCAATGGGAATGCTCTCAGCACGCCACCTGCACAAAGCCAGTCCACCCCAATCATGCTACAAGCAACAAGGAAGTAAAGCAGGCAAAGCCATGTCAGCTTATGTGCCATGATAACCCAAGATGGCAGAGGAAGGATCCATGTTTGTTAAATGGTAAAAGACCAAATCAGTAAGGGAAGAGAAGTTATTTTCAAACTTCTCAGGGGTTATGAAATGACATTGCACAACAAGTCTGGCATATGGGATGGTATATGAAATTCATGGCCAAAATCTGCAAATGGACATAAAAGGCAGCCATCACTTAGAGAGAGAGCTGGATGTTTATTAGTGAGACAAGGGAGACACAGTACGGTGCAGGTGTATTCCCTGGATTCAGGAGATCAGTACTCTTCTCTCTTGACTCCTAATGTGCCCTCTCTTGCTTACATTACTACGACACATCTCAGAATCTGTAAAAATGTATAGGAATGGTAAGGAAAACCCAGAAGGTGCCAAGATCCTTTAAGGAAGCTTGCTTATCCAGAAGCTGCTCTCTGATTCCATCTACTGTAACTATCCGGCGTATTTCTGTTGCACCCATCGCCATGGTATCTAGAAGCTGCAAAAGCACCATGCTTTGTAACAGTTGGCATGACAAACCCTCTGTATTTTATTGCTCCACAAGGTAAATAATTGCTTAACACCTATAGAATGCAGCAGGCTGGGGCATCTGTTCAAGTTTCCCAGAGTCAGCTTGAATTTATACTTCTTTTATTTATACTATTTGCTGGATATTGATGATGTTTCTCTTTGTTTTTATTAGACGCAGGTGTTTTCTACACTTCAGCTGGGAGCACTTTCACTTTGCAGCCAACTCCAGTCTTGAGTTTGTGTCTTGGTCACCTTTTGAATGTGATACTGAGAGAGCAACTGATTTTTTTTCTTTTTGCTGCCTCAGCAGATGCTTGCAGCCCCACCTTTTCACCATTAAACTTAAGGAGAGATACAGTCAGTGCCTCTGGCTGGGGCCAAAGAGGCATTGTTTGAATCTAAAATGAATTGCAGTGAAAAGCTGGCCTGCAGGGAGGGAGGGAGGGAGAGGGAGAAGAGAGAGAATAATAAAAAAAAATGTTAAACTCCCTGAGCACATTGTTTGAGGCACTCAGAGCACTTTCGAAGATGTTCGTTAGTTAAGCCTCACAACTCCCTATGATGTAGGTCACTTTCGTTAGCCCTGTTTTGCCGATAAGGAAACTGATACCCAGAGCAGTGAGATGACATGGCCAAAGTCATACAGCGAGTTCTGGGAAGAGCAGGTAACCCGTGGTCTTGTTCTCCACCATGTGACTCCCATTCGGGTCTGATGGGGTGTTGCCTCATGTCCTACCGAGAGAGAATTGGCTCCTGTTTCTCAGTCCCATGCACTAAGCAAAGGAAAGAAAAATCTCTATAGCCCTTTAATTATGAAATAACTGTCTATCAATCCAAGAAACTTGGGCCAAGTTCTCTGGTCACCAATCAACTTAGATTGTGGAATGTTGCCCCTTAGCGGTTTCTGCCCATGGAATTTAAGCACCCTTGTTAAACTTAAATTTGGGCAAGATTTTCAAGTGACTAGTGATTTTGGATGCCTCTGTTTTTTGGGGTGCCCCATTAGAGACCGCTTACATGGGCTTGATTTTCAGAAGCTGGGTACTTGGCATTTTCTGAAAATCATTCTCCTCTTTACTAAAACCGAGGCACCCATAACCGCCAATCACTTGAAAATCTGGGCCAAAGATCTTACATAATACAATACTCAGGCAGTGTAGCACATCTCAACGACCAATGCGTTGAGCTAGTGTGGTTTAAAATTAATACTCCCAAGAATCATGTTAGGAACCAAAACACTGATGCTGTCTTCACTTAAAGCACTGAAGTATTTAGGTTATTTTAGTGATACAGAAAACTGCTTGCAAAGAGATCATTTCATTCATCATTGCCCAAACCATGTGTGAAAGGATGTCCCTGGAGGTAAACATCCAATGTATCCACTATGCCACCTAGTCCTCACAACTGCTATTACACTCACCGCTCCAAGAATGCTCTGCCATTGTGTTTTGTGTATTGGTACATAGCTGGTTTTAAAGTTGCTCGGTGCACAGAACTGCAGTGGTTTCTTAAATGGTTGTTATGATTACAAATCAGAACGCTGTTTAAAGGGACAGTGTCGAGAGAAAAATAACGTACTTGGAAAGAAAAAAAAAAAAGAATGTTTTACACAAGATACAAAAAATACCTTACAGTCAATAGGAAAATAACTTGGAAATCAAAATCCCCTTTTCTTGCCTGTTTATTTTTTGCACTTCTCTCTGACTTCACTTGTTATTGGTCAGTTTTCAGTCTCTGGTTCTTGTGCCCTAGCACCATGCTCTTGAACCCCGTGAAGAGATGTTCAGATTCCAAAATAGCTGTTGTCGCTGGCTTTTCTTTAATTGCATGAGAACACGTCTTTTCATGTTTATAAAACTTTATTCTCCTTCACAAAGCCTACATTTTGGGCTGAAACTAATTTGACAGTGTTCCCTAAGGAAAAAAAAAACAAAACATCCATAATTGTGAGTCACCTCTGAACTTGTTGGATATTCCAAGTGGCACCAAAATACACTGATGAGGCCAGACTAAAGCATACGCTCCATCTCTTTTATCACATCCTTGAAAGCCAGGGCTTTTACACATTACAGAGAGGATTATAATGAAGTGTAACATAGCTGAGAAGTAAAGAACAGTAACCATTTTCCAAAGAGATCTTTTGTAACAAAAAGCCATGTATAAAATATGCAGTGTATAGAATTAAAGTATATTAGAAGAGGCTAACAGAAACATGGATTTCATCCAAATGCTTTCTGTTTTCTCCCCAAATAAGAAACAGGTTTATATAAATTCCAAATATTCTCCTGCTACCCCCTTGCAATGTATAGGAATGGAGAGATATGATCTTTGCTAGTCACAGGTTCTCTTATGCTGCTAACTGGCTGTTTTCTTTTTTTCCATTCTTTTAAAGTGAAATGGTTTCTTTCTGGCTGGTGAAACATGCCAGATTGACAGCCTTGGAGAGGAGTTCAGACTCCATTCACTGGCAACTCTGTCAAGACTACAGACAAGGGGACTGTTTAATACCCACTCTTGCACTGCAGCATACAGGACAGAGGCTGCTCTTATCATTTTGAAGAGTCCTCAGTCGAGAGGCTACAGACAGGATCAGCTTATGGCTAAAGGTTTAAGGCCTACTGGCTTAAGACTTCAGACTGCCTCTTGCCATGGTCTTGTGGTTAGAGGACACAGCTGAGAATAAGGAGAGTGTGCTAGGAGAGGGGGGCACAGCATAGAACTTGCTACCCAGTCGGAAGGAATTTAGAGTATCTTTAAGACAGCTTTGCTCTCGCCCCTGATCCCCCAGTGTAACTTAGCTCTAGGGAACTGTCCAAATTAGGGCAGCCTCCCTAGCCTCTCCACAGTACTGCTGGGAACCTCCACCCTCATACGCACCACCCACTCCCAGTCCAGCTCCGGCCCCCCGTGGCTGGGCTTGCAGAGGCGTCTTTGGAAGGCAGGCCTTACACCTGTCTTCCACAATGCTCACGCCAAGGGCGTCCTCCCATGAGTGGAACTGGGGCTTTATTCATCATGCTGGCCATTTTTATACATTGTGCAGGGGCCAGAGTGGGGTGAAATTTCACCCCTGTATTGTATGGCTGTTTCCGCCCATGTCTTGCTGTCTGCAAGCCATTTAACTTCTCTATGCCTCGGTTTCCCTGGCTTTAACCATGAAGGGGGAGGAATGATCAACCACCTTAATCGCTCCTGCAAAGTACTTGAAGATCTTCAGGTGCCAAGTGCTATATAATCGCACAGCATTGCTGTTATGACATGCAAAACCCCCCTTAAAATCAATGGGAGAGTCTCACGAAAATCAACGGCAGAATATTTACAGTGTCGGTGTAGACTCGTTGGTCCTAGGACATCACAGAGACAAGGTGGGTGAGCTGACCTGAAGGAGAGCTCTGTGTAGATCAAAAGCTTGTCCCTTTCACCAGCAGAAGTTGGTCCAATAAAAGAAATTACCTCCCCCACCTTGTCCATCTAAAAGCAGGATATGACTAATATTCCATAAAAATTATCAGTGTCCAATGTAGAATTTATATTTAAATATGTTGTCTTAACTCTATCTGTCTATCTATCAGCTACCAAAGGGACAGCCATTTGGAAATAACTAAGTGTGATCTAAACAGATAGTTTACAAGAAAACCTATGAAAACCCTCCTTGTAGAAAAACAATTGACAACATTGTAAACTTTGGCATCATTGTTCAGAAAAAAAAAAGGGAATCTCACATTTAATACAAAATCCATGTATATGGTGAAAACATGAGCAATGCATTAAAACAATGAACCCCAGAGATGACTAAGGCAGGCTTAAGGCTAGGCAATGTTGGCAGAAAAAGAGTTAACCTTTTTAAGCAGCAGACCCAATGTCTTATCATAGATAAGGGTGCATTCTAGTGGCAAAATCAATGCAATGCAGGCAATCACTTTCATGCGTGAGCTGAGAAGCAACCTAAGAAATATGGAACTAGGAGGGGCAAGGGGGGGCTCTGATATTTAATTTAAATCTCATGAAGAAATGGTCGCTCCCTTTCAATTTCTTCCTTTGCCTGAAGGCAGCATCACTTAGTTGACTTTGAGAACACACAACCAAGCCCCCCAAACCTGCTTTTTGTTGCCATTGTTGCTCAAGGTGTATTGTGTCTGTTAACAGCGGTTCTGGAGTGTCAGGGGATCGGGTGATGTATTTATTAGTGGAGATTTAGTGCTACAAAAGTTAATCTTTACAAATAATTAATAAGCGCTGAAGGACTTTGTTGTACGCTAGTGTGAAGGGATGTGGCCTGACCATTTGTGTTTAGGAATGTTGTGTCCCTACCAGAAGTCTGGCTCTTTTCACATGAGGGGGTGGGCCGGGAAATTTATGGGGTAGAACAGGATTGAGATAAAATGTACAAATTGTGCTTCGCGTGGCAAAATTCCCCTTGCTTTCTGGCATCCTGCAAGGCACAGCTCACTTTTCCAGAGAGGAATCTAACACAGTTCTTGCAGTCGGCCTATCCCTGCCTTATGTCATGCTCATCCTTCAGTTTTATTAACTCTGTGTGTTTTCCGTGCAAGGAACTTGTGTCAGTGGCACAGGTGTGCATGCAAAGGAGAATATATTTTTATTAGGCATACAGCTGTGTACTGCACCAATGCACAGTTAGGAATGTTCTCTGCTCATTCTGTAGCTACAGTCCTGAATAAGTGATTGTGTTAACATGTGGTACATACATGTCATACTTACAACTGATGGACTCCTATGCACATTATCTCTCTCATTTAGGGCCTAATCGGGGGGGGGGGGTGTTCATGATGTCTTAGTGCTAAGTACTATGCCTGATAGCCAATGTTTGCAGGATTGGGCCCTGCGTGATTTAAAAGTCATTAGAACTTCAGTGGGAAATCAAAACGACAGAGCACTCTGCGATATCTCAGACAGACAGACATGCCAAATCCACAAAAAAAACCCAGAAATTGGGCTTGGTTTTGGCTTAATTGGTTTGTGAGTTGCTTGTTGGCTAGTTTTTGGCTTGTAGCTTGTTGGGCTTGTTGCTTGTTTGGCTTGTAGCTTGTTGCTTCTTTTTTGTGATTGGCTCCTGGCAAGGAGGGAGGCAAGTGGGGATAAGGGGGGGAGAGAGTCAGGGGTGCACAGCGGACCCACCACAGTCCCAGACTACACGCTGGGGGGATCTAGTCACATAGAGCGTTGGGGTTCTTGTTTTGAAATGGGATTAGCTAGATTTTTGGCTCATTGTGAAAGTCGGGGTGCTTATTTACCACTTGAAAGTTGGCAACTGTGCTCACAGAACTTCCCAGACAAATCCTCTCTCTGTGTCTCTCTCAAGCCTAGCCAGAGCTGCCCTCCTAACTGTCCAGTGTTATTGGGAAAACTGGAGCAATTTCTTTTCGTGACCCTCCCTTCTTCCCCACCCCCAATCATATATTATCCTTGATCGTTGCCGGGGTTTGAAACCTAGAAGTCAAAAGCTGCAGCTCCCACCCCCACTCACTCTGAGTGTGCACTGACATTGCTCTAGTTCTGGCACCCCTCCAAGCTGAGGTGTCATTGGGATCTCAAATTGCAGCTAAGGGCTGGCAGGCAGCCAGGGCAGTCTATTTAAAAGACAGCCTGCTCGGCAGTATTCAGTCTCTTTAGAAACTTCTCTGGGGGGAAAGTGTGGAGAGATCTACAAAGTGGATTTTTTTTCCTCTTTTCCCCCCCCCCTTCAATTTTCTTTTTCTTTTTTAACTCTTCTTCTGCAGCCTTTGCGCACAGACACACACACACAAACTTTTGCAGAAAACTTTTCTTGACAGCGCTGGAAGAGGAGGGGGGAGGCAAAGCGACCCAATCAAAACACAATGTGCTTTCAACCAGCCTCTCCAGCCGCCTAGCGCTACCTGCTCTGCCGGGTTTCATGATTCTTTGCAGCACTCCTGCCAGGAGCCCCTTCCGCAAATAACTTTGCTCCCCACTTGCCCTCCTCGCCCAGCGTTGGAAACCTGCTGGGGGGCAGGGCGGGGGTGGGATATTTGCTGCCGGTTTAGGGAGCCTTCACAACCCAGCTCTTTGCTGGCTTGTGATTTATTCCCCCCGCCCCCCCGCCGTGCACCCCGCAACCTGTTGCAGCCAGGCTGTGCACGCTGGTTATTTTGAGGCCAAACTCATCATCATCATTCCCGGGACTTTTTTTTTTTTTTTTTTTTTTTTGGAATTTAGAGGGGGATTCCCCCCCCCCCACGCCCCCTCCCCCGCTTTAAAAACCAACTTTGCATCCTCGCTCCTGCCTGGAAGATGCTCCCGACCCTCTGCCTGCTGCTGCTGCTGGGCACGTGCCTCGGCGGCTCCCAGGGCCTGGGCTCCTTCGTGCACTGCGAGCCGTGCGACGAGAAAGCCCTGTCCCTGTGCCCGCCCAGCCCGGCGGGCTGCGAGCTGGTGAAGGAGCCGGGCTGCGGGTGCTGCCTGACCTGCGCTCTGGCCGAGGGGCAGCCCTGCGGGGTGTACACCGAGCGCTGCGCCCAGGGGCTGCGCTGCCTGCCCCGCCAGGGCGAGGAGAAGCCGCTGCACGCCCTGCTCCACGGCCGGGGCCTCTGCCGCCACGAGAAGAGCTACCGGGAGCAAGCCAAGCTGGGTGAGTGGCTGCGCCGGACCCCCCCCTCCTCCTGCTGCAGCCCCTGCGGGGGGGGGGCATTGCACCTGCCCCCCCGGCTCCCCCCCCACCTCCATGGCATTGCTCCTTTCCCCCTTTGCTTGTCTCCCCCCCACCCCGGCTCCCCCCCACCTCCATGGCATTGCTCCTTTCCCCCTTTGCTTGTCTCCCCCCCACCCCGGCTCCCCCCCACCTCCATGGCATTGCTCCTTTCCCCCTTTGCTTGTCTTCCCCCCCACCCCGGCTCGCCCTCACCCCCCCCATGGCATTGCACCTTTCCCCCTTTGCTTGTCTCCCCCCCACCCCGGCTCCCCCCCACCTCCATGGCATTGCTCCTTTCCCCCTTTGCTTGTCTCCCCCCCACCCCGGCTCCCCCCCACCTCCATGGCATTGCTCCTTTCCCCCTTTGCTTGTCTTCCCCCCCACCCCGGCTCGCCCTCACCCCCCCCATGGCATTGCACCTTTCCCCCTTTGCTTGTCTCCCCCCCCACCCCGGCTCCCCCCCACCTCCATGGCATTGCTCCTTTCCCCCTTTGCTTGTCTTCCCCCCCCACCCCGGCTCACCCTCACCCCCCCATGGCATTGCACCTTTCCCTGCCCCCGGCTCCCCCCCACCTCCATGGCATTGCTCCTTTCCCCCTTTGCTTGTCTTCCCCCCACCCCGGCTCACCCTCACCGCCCCATGGCATTGCACCTTTCCCTGCCCCCGGCTCCCCCCCACCTCCATGGCATTGCTCCTTTCCCCCTTTGCTTGTCTTCCCCCCCACCCCGGCTCACCCTCACCGCCCCATGGCATTGCACCTTTCCCTGCCCCCGGCTCCCCCCCACCTCCATGGCATTGCTCCTTTCCCCCTTTGCTTGTCTCCCCCCCACCCCGGCTCACCCTCACCCCCCCATGGCATTGCACCTTTCCCTGCCCCCGGCTCCCCCCCACCTCCATGGCATTGCTCCTTTCCCCCTTTGCTTGTCTTCCCCCCCACCCCGGCTCGCCCTCACCCCCCCCCATGGCATTGCACCTTTCCCTGCCCCCGGCTCCCCCCCACCTCCATGGCATTGCTCCTTTCCCCCTTTGCTTGCCCCCCCCCGGCTCACCCTCACCGCCCCATGGCATTGCACCTTTCCCCCTTTGCTTGTCTTCCCCCCCACCCCGGCTCACCCTCACCCCCCCCATGGCATTGCACCTTTCCCCCTTTGCTTGTCTCCCCCCCCACCCCGGCTCACCCTCACCCCCCCCATGGCATTGCACCTTTCCCTGCCCCCGGCTCACCCCCACCCCCATGGCATTGCTCCTTTCCCCCTTTGCTTGTCTCCCCTGGCTCACCCTCACCCCCACATGGCATTGCACCTTTCCCCCTTTGCTTGTCTTCCCCCCCCCGGCTCACCCTCACCCCCCCATGGCATTGCTCCTTTCCCCGCCCCCGGCTCACCCCCACCCCCATGGCATTGCACCTTTCCCCCTTTGCTTGTCCCCCCCGGCTCACCCCCACCCCCATGGCATTGCACCTTTGCTTGCCCCCCCGGCTCAGCCCCACCCCGCATGGCACTGTACCTTTCCCCCTTTGCTTCCGCCCCCGGCTCCAGCCGGGCTCACCCCCCCACACACACACACACTTTGGGCATTGCATCTTTCCCCCTGCTCCAGCCGTGCTCACACCCCCTCCTGTGCTCCCCTGCTGTGCCCCGTCCCCCTTTAGGGCATTGCACTTTTCCCACTGCTCCCACCGCACTCGCATCCCCTCCTGCTGCTGCCCCTGCTATGTCCCCCCACCCCCTTATGGCATTGCACCTTCCCCCCCTTGACTCCCCTCTGCTCCAGCTGCGCTCACACCCCCTCCTGTGCTCCCCTGCTGCAGTCTCTGCTGTATCCCACCCCCCATAACATTACACCTTTCCCCCTGCTCTCTCACCCCCCCCACTCCAGCCGCTCTCGCACACACCCCGCTCAGTGCTCCCCTGCTGTAGGGCATCTGCTCCCCAGCCCCCTGCAACATCTCCCTCTCCCCCCCCCCGCAGGGGATCCTCCCTTATCCCCTCTCTGTTCCTCTCCTCCTGCTCATCTTGCTGCACCCTCTTCCCCTCCTATTGTACCCCTTACCCAGCTTGGCTTCTCCCCCAGGGAATCCTGCCACCGGCCCCCTCCCCTGATCTTCCACCTCAACCTCTCCTCTGAAAGCTGCTGGTTCCCTGGCCCCTCTGTCCATCCTCCCCTCAGCTCCTGCACCCTTCTCCCCTGTTTGTATCTACCTACCTCCCCACCCCCTCTCCCTTGGCTTGGCAGCTGACTTGAGCTTTGGAAGTGAAGCAATACAAGCCAGAGCCTTCCATGCCAA
The DNA here is from genome assembly GCF_009764565.3 of Dermochelys coriacea. Lineage (NCBI taxonomy): Eukaryota > Metazoa > Chordata > Testudines > Dermochelyidae > Dermochelys > Dermochelys coriacea. Next base: position 4,142,029 of record NC_050078.2, read on the forward strand.
ATCCCCACCCATCCAACCCTTCAGTTCAGCCCCCAATGCCCCCGCAACACATACCCCCTCCCTGCCACTTTAAGACCAGCTTTTCCAGCTTGGCTGCTGGAGGTCTTTGCTGGGCAAGGAGCGGGAGCAGGTGCATTGGGGAAAGGAAAACCCAGATGCAAAATGAATGCAAAAAAAAAAGAAAGCCAAGGTGGTTTCGCCTTTGTACACTGCAGATTGCAAAGGCAAAAAGGAAGCTACATTTCCTTTCATTATCTCCAACTTTGGGATCCTCTTTAGAGTGACCACCTGGCCCTTAGTTCATTGATTTCTCCCTTAGGGTGACAACCCATCCCTCATTTTAAGATATATTGAAATGTATTAAAACTGATCATAAGAACTATTTTAAACGTGACACTGGAGCTTATGATAATTACACTGTATAACTGAGGGCAGTCACAATGTACACCTGAAAGAAAAAATACATGATGTGCTAAGGGAAACACTATTTCCCTAAAACGTCCCTTTAAATAAAGCATTGTCCCTTACTGTTCATAGGGTTTTTCCCTGATTGCCATTATCCCTGCCTAAGATCCAGTAGGATCCTGTTGTTCTCTGTCTCCCGTTTGTGCACCTTCAACCACGAAAGGGAAGGGGAGGGTGAGAGGAGACCCTTATAAAAACTGCAAACTGCTTATGCAAAAGAAAAAAAAATCCTTTTTTCTTTTTGCCAAGCCGCTCTTGCATCCGTGCATCGGCGATTTGCTCCTCATCCCTTCCAACACCCAATAAATCTTGCCACTTTTATTATTTTTCCCCCCTTCTGCTGCTGCAGGCGTGTGTTGCTTTTTATTTGTCTTCCTTCATAGCAAAGCCAAATATATGTATTGGCAAAAAAAAAAAAAAACAAAAAAAAACCACCAGTCAGGCTATCTTTGGAGCAGTTTAAAGGCACAGGCCACTTGCCTGGATTGTGCAGAAATGTGGATTGGGTCTGTTAAGTGGAAGATGGTAAAAGAAGAGCTGATTTCCTGTCTTGGAACCCAATAAACTGAGTAGTAATCCAGTAACACTGAAACCATGTGAAATGTCCCCGTGTGCCATGCATGTCACCCATAGCATTATTTATTCTTTGTGTGTACGTGTGTGTGTGTACGCCCAGTGCAAGAGGCAGGCGGTGTGGTCAGGGCAACAAGTAATGTGGCTAAAATGCAACAGACAACGCGCTGAGCTCGGCTCCCTACCTGCAGTTCAGTGTAACAACAGTGCCCCTTGCAGACAGATGGCACCAGTAACACTTTGGCTTTCCACTTATTTCTCAGCGAGCTGATTATTCTCTTTCTCTCTCCACCCTTCCCAAGGAATCCAGTCCTATAGCAGGTGCATAGATGTGAACCACTTGGCCAGGCTTCCTTTAATCGGCTTGCTTTTTTGTCCTGTAAGGCACTTTCTGGCTCTGGCTCGGTCAGGAATCCAGCGGATGAATGGGGTGAGAGAGATCGGGTTGAGGAGTTGTTTTACTGGTGGCCTAGTGGCCTTCCACTCAAATCTTGCAGGTGGGCCCATTGGGAGCTCTGTTGGTTTCTCAGATTAAGTGAACAATTCTGAACGTCTGAACTGAAATTTAGAATAAAACAACCTTCCTGAGCCAAGAAATGCCTGGATTGTATTGGAAGGGAGCAGCAGAGTTAGCTTTAGACTTGCGAGGTTGTAAAAATCAGGAATTTCTGAGGACAAGGAGAAACAAAACAAAACAAAAAACTCCTCGTGGCTTTTGAGTGGTAGAGGGTGAGAACAGAGAAGTATATTTTCATAGGCAGGTTACTAAGCAACTGGGGAGGAAAGAAAATGAAGTTTGACTTGAACTTGCTGGCCTCTGCCAGTTTGGCCAGAAATCCAGGGACAATGTGTTGGGGAAGCTGGCCTGGGTTACAGTCTCTGGATGTCCAAACTTGGCCCTGAGCTGAGAACTGCTGTGAAAGAATCAACCATGTATAACTAAGTGACGGTTGAGAGGGATGGATTCAGCTGCATATTTATTTATTCATGCTCTTGCAGCAGGTCTGTTTAAATCCACTTCTCAGAAATATTTTTTTCCTCCTCGTTGTTATGGTGGATAGACATAATGCGGTGGAGATTATAGCATAGGACTGGAAGGCAAGGGACCTGGCGTTCTACTGCCAGCTCTGCTATAGACCCGCTGTTTTACCAGGGGGGTTGGTTCACTGGCTCTCACTGTGCCTCAGTTTCTCCAACTGTAAATTGGGAATAATGATATTGGGAAATTAATCTACCTATATACAGGCTACATTCATTAATGTTTATAGAGAACTCTAAGTGTCTTGAATGAAAGCCGCCACAGAACTGCAAAGGAATATTATGTTGTTCGTTATTAATATTACTGGTGCTTAGATACCCGTGTGATGAGTAACCTGTCAAAATACTCTATTATCAGCGGGATCGTGTCCTTACCTTCAAAACTGTAACTTACCCCAGTGAAATTTACAGGACTGTAAAAACACAAGCAGCATCATTTATGTAGCTCGGTTTTTAAAATGTGCCTGCTCTTTCCGTTTTTCTTTCACGGTTTGCCACATCACACCACCGCCTGTTGACCTCAGAGACAGAGAGGTCGGAGACAAGAACCAGAGTGGAGTTTACTGGCCAAATACAAGTCTACTGAATTGAAAAAGTTCATGGAAAAACAAATGTGGCCAAAAATTTCTCTCTCTCATTCCTTCTTTCTTTCAAGAAAGAAAAAATAATCTCTGGCAAGTTTCCTTATGAAACTCTGAGCCAATGATAACTGTAGCTGCGAGGGAGAAATCCAGAGCTAGCTTTAAGAAAATGCTTTTTGCTGTGTCAGCTTAAACAAGACAGGAGAAGCAGTGGGTGTACCTAAATTCCCTGCAGCTAGTACCAGGTTTAATTCTTTATCATTCCCTTGCCAGATTTTCCTCTCCCTCTTCCATGCTCTCAGTTTAAGTGTGCTTTACCATGTGGCTGGGTTTAACAGAGACACAACAGCTGTAAATGAGTGACTGGGATATAAGACGGGGCAGGTGTGCCGCTATAGACTGGAGGGCTGGGGTGATCTGGGGTTAGATCTAAGGGTCAGGGTTAGGGCAAGGGTCATGGGAGCAGGGAACTATGTACACACTACAGTTACGAACATGTGCTGTCCAGGGGAAAACCGGCATAGTGATCTGTGCTGAGTGGTGAGTTCTTTGTGTGAAGCTGAGACCATTAAAACCCTTGAGATCTGAAAGCTAAAGCTAGTAGCAACAGGCTTGGAGCTCTCGGAACAGAAACAGGAAAAACTCCATTTTTATTTTTGATGTAAAGTTTAAAAAAATGGTGAAATCCATCAGATGCAAGCAACAAAGTTGTTTTTTGTGGTGTGGATCAAACAGGAAGGGATAGGGGCCCCTTGACGGGCAGATTCTGCCACAGCCTCGTTTTTAGAGCAGGAACAAGTTTATTGAGTAGTTGATCCCAAAAAAATGTCTGCCTAATCCCACCAGTGAAAAGATGCGTGGCTGTGTGTGTATTATGTAGACCAAATTCTGATCTGTCTTGCACCACCGTTAATCTGGTATAACTTCACTGACGGCAATGGAGTTACTCCAGTTTTATATGACTGTAACTGAGAGCAGAATCTGACCCTATATAAGTGAGCCTAAGCAAGTTTGAGGAAATCTAGAGGAAAGTCGAGGGCCCTGGTCATGCAAAGACTTAAGCACACACAGACTTTAACCACATGTGTAGTCTTACTGTCATGTCAGTCACGTGAATAAAGTCAGTTATATGCTTTAAGTCCTTGTAGGATCAAGGCACAAGAAAACATACATGGGGATTGGAAGAAGGGGGAATAGACACTGTTGTAGGGTCTTTGCTGACTTAGGTTAGGCTCACCTCTGAACCTTTCCTAAGTATATTGTAGATTTAGTTTGGCTATAGATATACATCCCCTGTCTGCATTGATAAAGAGAAAAGAAGCCCCAGGATGGCCTAATCTGCTCCATGGAAGCCAGGCATCTGTCTCACAATACTCAGCATTCTGGTTTCTCCTTATGTCCACTGAACGTTTTGCCTGATGGCAAATGCATCCGATGAAGTGAGCTGTAGCTCACGAAAGCTTATGCTCTAATAAATTTGTTAGTCTCTAAGGTGCCACAATACTCCTTTTCTTTTTGCCTGATGGCAGTGACGAGCTGTATTTGTGGGGCTTCCCAGTTTGCTCGAGGGTCTCTATCGGGGCAGGAAAGCAGGCGCTTTCTGGGGCGGCAGTTCCTATGTTCTTAAGTAGGATTTCCGAGGCCCCCTGCCCTGTTAGGGAGTAAAGAGGAAGAAAGGAGTCACGAGAGCCTGATGGTCATTTCTACTTTTGCTGAGCAGGACAACTGGTGAGCTGCAGTGCCTCATTGCTTGAGGGTGCCAACCTGCACAGCACAGCCGATAAAAATGCCAGATTCGGCCCCCGCTTACCAAACACCTTGAAGTCAACAGGCAGCTACAGAGGTGTAAAGGAAGCCAGAATTCACCCAGAATGCTCACATACATATGTGTCTACCTGTATCTTATTAGATTATTACATATATAAAATGTGTGTTGACAGGCCCCCCCACGTATGTATAGCTACTCAGATATGTATGGGACTGTATAATATACTATAGACATACGCACATATACACTCACTCATATATGCAATAAGACGTAAATAGAGAAGCACTGTATGCATTACTATTAATATTTAATATATGTATTTAGGGTAGCCCCCGGAAGCCCCTGTTGAATTGGGGCCCTGTTGTGCTAGGCGCCAGGTGCTGTGCAAATGCATAGGAAGAAGAGCTCCCAGCCCAAAGTGCTTGCAGTCTAGTTCAAGACGAGACACAAGTGAGTACAACAAACAGAAGGGCAGGGGGAGAGGGGCTAATGGTGGCAGCAGCAGCAGGAAGACCTTGTGGTGATGTCATCAAGCTGTGTGCACAACTGGATGGAGCTGAAATCGTATAAGATTTTTTCTTAGCTAAATAAATAGCACTGACCCCCTCTCGGCCTCTCTCTCTAGCTGCTGCGAGGTTGGAGGTCTGACAGGAAGGGGGTAGGTCGAGGAGCGGGATTCGTGGAAATGAGTGCAGGTGTCTGTCCGGGGAAGTTGTTCCACCCAGAAGGGGCGGCAGGCAAAAAACATGGAGACAGCTGTGGTGCGGGAATCTTGACTTCAGTAGGGGAGCTGAGGAAGCCGGGTGCTGCAGCAAGAGACAAGTGCGGGGAAAGAAGGGAAGGCTGTCAGGCTAGGAAGTGAAGCCACGGAGCTTGAACTCGGCATGGGAAAGCCAGCCGAGGGATTTCATGACTGCAGCAGATGCATTTGTATACGGGCCAGAGGGCAGCGATGTGGGTGCTGAGAAGGAGGATGTCGGCGTCGGGGCAGGAAATGATGAGGGCCGGGATGGGGCGTTTAGCCGTGAGAACAGAGAGCTTAGAGATGCTGAGGAGGAAGAAGCGAAGATGGCCCGGAGGAATCAATTATACATTTGCCAGCCAGAATAATCTGTGGCTGGATACGCAGTAATAATCTGCAAGGGAACATAATGCAGGTAAAAGATGTCACCGAGAGACTGAAATCGTCTTTTAAGCCTCAGGTCAGGTCCTGTGTGGGCAGCAGCAAAGCGGGCCATCTGCTGCCCCCTCAGCTACAGAGACCACGTCTAGCTAGGAGACGGGGAGGGTCTAATCCCAGGCCTCTGTGCTCGAGTGCCAGCGAGCGGGGGCAGCTGATGTCAATACCGGTCCTTTGAGACCGCCAAGATCATTGAATCTTGGCCAGGAGATGGAAAGGATTTTCAGTCTCTATCGTCATGGCCTTCCTTCCCTCCAGCGACATGGAGGTGAAATGCACCGAGGCTTGGAACCACCTGGGGCCATAGACCTTCAGCAGGCGTCGGTGGCCACGGCAAATCTCAGCCAATGTTACTTTTTAAAGTGGCTCTTCGATGCTAGTGATCTAAACGGGCGCTGGTGTTTACTTCCGTTCAGCCACTTGTAATTTGTTCCTGCAGGTGCAGGATAATATGCTTGCAGAAATCCAGAGCCCTCTAGAGTTCTGCATGGTCAAATTCATCTGGAGAGAGACTGATCTTTCAGAAAATGTCTCTGAATTTCTTGTCGCTTTATGTTTTCATCAGTGCCTGCTACAGACTAGTTCTGCCTGTTACGCAGTCACCAGCTTCTTGCTGAGACAGCTCTACAGACTCCAGCTGAAGCAAATAGCGAGCTTTGAATATGGCATATGGCAAGAATCTGGCCATCAGGTGACAGATGCTGCCAGTGACGGGTTAAGTTCACCGCTTGGCCTCCAAAATTTGCATAGGTAGAATTTGCAGGTCTACTTGTTTGTTCATACAAATCCCTGATCTGTGCACACAACCTCAGAGGTCTGCAATTTATTAAATCGAGCCAGGGTGTTTTCCTGAAAGACCTGCCCTAGGAATTAGTCTGAGAAAGTTCTCTGGTCTGTGTTATACAGCAGGTCAGTTCTGGTCTTGGAATCAGAGGTGCTGGAACAATTTGTATAGTGGGGGTGCTGAGAGCCATTGAACCAAACTATAAATCCTGTATATAATGGAAACTACTTCAAGTCAGGGGGTGCGACAGCACCCCTAGTTCCAGCACCTATGCTTGGAATCTATGAATCTATATGCAAACAGGCACAGCCATAACATTTTTAAAAGTAGGGGCCCTCTTGGAAAATAGAGACCTTTAATGGCTGGATGCCAGTAGATAATGTTCAAAACTTAATTCCCTTCCTTTGGTGCCCCCTTTAGGTGACTCCTGGGGAAGTCAATGGGAATTCCACATGCAGAGGGCTTAAAGGATCAACCCTATTTGCAAACAATACTCTAATAACGATGCTTAGCTTTTCCCTAACACTTTTGTTCTTCCGAGGATTTCAACTGGCTGTTCAAACGTTAATTAAGGCTTACAACACTCGGTGAGGAGTGAAAGCTCTATCCCAAGAGAACTGTGCACGATGTGATTGCTTTAGCTTTGCTGATGGGGATGACCAGTCTGGGTGCTGTTTAAGGTGGAGAAGGTCAGTCTGATAGGTATTTAATGCAGTAATTACTGAGCTAGTATCATAGATTGAGCTTAAAGGGCACTTTTTGATCAAATTTGGTCCAAAAAATTGATTTTATAAAACCAGCACAAATGTTTCATTTTGGTTTTTTTATCATTTGTTTGTTTAATTCAAGTAGAATCTGTTTTTTGGTTTTTTGGTTTTGTTTTTTTTTAAACAATCCTTCTGCTCACTTTTAATAACCCAAACACTACCGCCTTGCCTTGCCTTAGGACATGAGAACCAGACAGTGAAACTGAAAATGTCTAGAAGCAAAAGTGAAACTGACTAGTTGGTTTTCATTTTTTAAGCCCCACGAAATGCAAAAAGGAAACAAGAATCTTAGTGAAAGTTTTTTGTTTTAAATTTTTCTAAAAATGGTTTTAACAAATTTAGGTGTTGCTGGTAAAATCTTATTGTAATAAGATTTTCTATCTCATTTAGAGACAGTGCACGTGGATAAGCTCTTTGTACACAATTGTGTAGTACAGATGCAGTCATACAGACTGGTTCATGGCCTCTAAGGTCATAGAAAGAGGCACAGTTTGAACGTAAAACACTTTGCTAATTCCAAGAACTTATGCAGATTTTTCTGGAGGAGCAGTATAGGAAAAAAATGTCCTTTCCAATCATTCTGTTTGGATAATTTTATGACCAATGAGGGCCTGGTAATAATATATGGGTGTTCCGTTCTCAGGCTTCAGGGTATAAGATGTTCTCCTCCGGATACCAAGAAAGAGTTCTGTTTCTTACTATACAGCCTGGTACAGACAGCTAAGTGCATTGTGGATTATTGGGGTGCTGGGGTTTGGGGAGGACAGGGGTTGTTGCATTGCTGCGAAGTAACAAACATGAGTCATTACCGGAGGCAGGCAGCTGACCTGATAGACCAAAAATCTCAGCTAGTATTACTTCTCCTTTGTTCTAATTGGCCAAACAATGTGTCTTATTACACAGAGGTAGCCTAGTGAGACATTTTCCTACCTGGTGTAACAGATGACTGTGTGTGCTTTAAGGGCAAATTATGGCCCTTTTTGTGTGGGTTCGCTAGCCAGGAGCCCACAGCAGTACTTTATGGGTTGGCCAGCACCCAGCATAGTAAGGGGAATGCATTTTGCCACAGCATGGGAGTCACTCGCAATCTTTGATCTCACAGGGAAGTCTCCATCCCTGGCAGTTTTTTGATCAAGGTTGGCGGTTTTTCTAGAAGACCTGCTCGAGTTCAAACAGGAGGTATTTTGGGGAAGTCCTATGGCCTGTGTTATGCAGGAGGTCAGACTAGATGGTCACAGTGGTCCCATCTGTCTTTAGACTCTGTCTCTGTATTCATCCTCAAAACACCCCTGGAAGGGAGGCCCGTGCTGTTGTCACAGGGGAACAGAAGGATGGAGAGGGTAAGTGACATGCCAAGGTCACACAGGGAGTCTGTGTCAGAGGAAGGGATTGAATCCATGTCTCTTATGTTTTGGGGGGTTGTAGCACAGAGAGGGAAAGTGCTAGGAAGGATTGGGGGTGCAGGTTCAAATCCGACTTGGGAAGCAGGGATTTCAGTCTACCATACAGGAAGGGGGGAAGCATCAAGCTGGGAGAGGAATTGCCTAGGTTGGCAGCCAGGAGCATAGTGAGTAGTAAAATGATTAAATTGGCTGATCGATTTCCTGCTGATGAGATCTATTAGAGAGTAGAATTGTTTCCCAAAGGAAGTGGCAGAAAGCCGATTGCTTGCAACGATTAATGCTGAGCAGCACACTGCGTTGTAGGAAACAATCTCATGCTAGTGCAGAGATGGGAGCAGATGATCCAACAGATCTTTTCCACCCGACTCCAGGGACATCCTTGAGAATCAGGCTGGAGTCATAGAATATCAGGGTTGAAAGGGACCTCAGGAGGTCATCTAGTCCAACACCCTGCTCAAAGCAGGGCCAATCCCCAATTTTTGCCCCAGATCCCTAAATGGCCCCCTCAAGGATTGAACTCACAACCCTGGGTTTAGCAGATTAATGCTCACACCACTGATCTATCCCTCCCTGTCCCAGAGTTGAGTGGTTTAGATGTGTGGTTTAGATGCTGAAGGCACAAGTCACTAGGTTAAGTTTCCCGTTGGGTTTTACTTCGTCTCTTCCAGAGCATGCACGCACACGTTTCTTCTGCGGGTTATAGCGATTGTGCTCTCTCTTCTGTTTTCCCTTTTTCTTGATAGTGCTGGTGAAAGGTGATAGATTGACAGCACGAAAGATGGAAATCCTCCCTGTATTTGTCCCCAAACCAGCACTAGATTCCTCCACGCAATCCCCTCCTAATCCACCTCACCCCTTTAGGGATGACACAAGAGTTCAGTCTCTGTGGTCCATTGAGTGCTTGGCTTCTCTGCTTAGGCTGGCTACAAGGGCCCCAATGTATTAGAAATGGTGGATTTTGTGATGTAGAGACCTGTCCACCAGGAACAGGTCGGTGATTCCCCACCCACCCCCTCCTCTACCTCCCCTGCTCATTTCTATTAGGCCACTAAACAGCTGTCAGATTATAACAGCTTTCACTCACTACTTGCCTGCCTTGGAGTCAAACCAGTGTCCTGGTGGTGAAAGGCCCCCTATCCTGTTACCAATCCCCAGAGCTTTTTCTGGGCCAGGGGTTCTCAAACTTCCTTGCTCCGCGACCCCCTTCTGACAACAAAAATTTCTATGCGCCCTCGGGGGGGCAGGGGACCGAAGCCTGAGCCCGTCGGAGCCCTGCCACCCTGGGTCAGGGGACCAAAGTCAAAGCCCAAGGGCTTCAGCCCCAGGCGGGGGCGCCTGTAATCTGAGCCCCACTGCCCAGGACTGAAGCCGAAGCCTGAGTCCTGCTGCCCAGGGCTGGGGCTTCGGCCCCGGGCCCCAGCAAGTCTAACGCCAGCCCTGGTGACCCCATTAAAACCATTTGAGAACCACTGTTCTAGACTTTTGTGGCTACCTCTCATGCAGCTGTCTTTAAAAGGGAGCTTGGCATCTGTAATGGGGCACATCCCCTCCTCTAGAGTCCCCTGCTCTAACCACTTGGAAAATAAGAAAAATCTCCTCTTTATCTGAACATTGCCCTGGGGCAAAAACACTCCCTTATTCTATAGCAATAGCCAAAACTTCTCTAATCTCACCCCTGGAATCTCTAGTGTCTGGGATCCTCACTCCTGAATACTATTGTATTTACCAAACCTTTACCAGAAAATACTATTGTATTTTCCCCTAGCTTCCAGGCCTGTTCTTGTTATGCTCCGTCAAGCCTGGCTAGGTTTTGTTTAGTTAACTCTGATTTATGTTCTAACAGTGCTGTCATTTCAGCAGAACGTACATGCACGTTTCTTGCAGGCTGCAGCAAACTGAGCCGGACTCCAACTGAGCTTTAGGGAAGGCTCCAGCTAGCCAGAGAGAGCAAAGTTATTAACAATCCCAAATTGACAGCTCCTCCCTGTGCCTCTCCTGTTGAGTCATCTGGCACCAGGTCCTGAGGAATGATTTCTGACCCTTGCTGTGTGATATTTGTTAGGGTCCTGTTCCAACCTGCCGTACCTCCTTCATAGCAATGCAGCTGAGATTTCTTAGGGGAGCTCATTCCTGCTTTGGAGTTGTCTCCTGGGGCCAGATCCCTGGCAGCTCAGGGCCTGGAGTGCCAGAACATCCTCAGGGAAAAGTGTCATGTTCCCGTTTGTCACATAAAGTTTTGCAACTTTTTTTACCAGTAAACACAGCCATGACGAGATGTTGGCACCTGTGATTCCAACCTTCAGGCGCCCCGTTACCACCAAGCAATTCATGGGGCTGTTTACAAATCATTTTCTAGAAGCGTGTTTCTCTCTCTTTCCCCATCTCTCTCCTTGCTGCTTGGAATTCCTTGGAGGATGGGTAAGGGAAGGACTAGTTACTTTCTCCATCTGTGGTCTGTGTCTGGTGGAAGGGTGTGCAGAGAGATTTAACCATTTTAACCTCTGATCATGGCAACAAAAATATGGGTCCTGACAATATTGAATTGAGCTGCCTCTCTACTCTCCCTCTGTTCATCCCTCTGCATCTTCTGTAGTTCCAGAGGTCATGGAGAAATCCCTACCATCTGGAGAAATGCTAATCTCTCCATCATCAAGACTGAAGCTACTGCAGCTTCCCATTGTAAGCCTGATTTTGAAACCGCTCCTCCCCCACAGCCCACTGTAGCCTCACCAAATCCAATCCAATCCACCTGCCGTTCCCTTGTCTGGGTCTGGTGCCTGAGTCAAATTGCTTTTAGAAACCCATGAGAATGAGCCAAGGCAATTCAGAGAGAGGATTATTTGCATTAGAGGCCAGATCATCAGATGGTGTAAATCCGCACAGTGTGACTGAAGTCAATGGACCTTCATCGCATTACAGCAGAGGGAATTCTTGCCCTCAGTGTTTTCATTCCTTGGAAAGTTTCCTAATTGTTTTATTTGTTTGATATTTGTGGCTCACCCTAGCTCAAAAATGGCTTGAACTAGGAACGCCACGTGGGTTTTTATTTTGTTGGCCTCACTGAGGACTAGCACCCGTGACAGCTATAGGAGCGTTTGGTGGCCAATACTGCTAACACTTACTCATGAAGTCAGTGGGACTGTTTGAGTAAGTGCATGGATTTTTCACCTGCATAAGCATTTGTGGGACTCCTAAGTTATTACAGGCAGTTAAAATAGTTGTGTGATTGAATAAAGGGAATTACAGCACTCTCTACCACTGCATCCCTATGCCTCCTATAACAAAAGTATATTGGAGGGACTGTTTTACCTCTCCTAGTGACGGAAACACATCAGCATCACAGACAGATCATGCTAAACTAGCGATCTGACCCTCTGTCTACACCAATCGGGCCTGCACTTGTAGTACAGGCTGAAAAATGCAGGTCTAAATGAAATCGTTCCCCTGGGTGTGCCTTTCCCAGGCACTAAACTAAGCTGCTTTCTTCTCCAGCTCAGCCCAGGTGCAACAAGGTCATTGGGTTAACGCACTCCCAGGACTGCATTTCAAATCAATGCCATTTGTTTTAGAACAGCCCAGGGTGTAAAACACCTTCCTGTCCCTTGTCCCATATAGTCACTCCCTACAGGCGAGCAGCAGCTGACTCAGCAGAGTCTTCTCCTGCGTGTTGGTGCAGAGGAGACGCTGATCGGGTGAGAAGGCCCCAGTGCGCCACTGGCTCAAATAGCTCCTCGGGAAGGGGAAGGCTTTTGAGTCACCACTTCATCCAGCTGGACTTGACAGATGGCTCAGCCTGGTTTTCCCCAGTTGGGTCCAATGTGCTAGAATGTTGGTGTCCAATTCTCAGCTTGTGAGCTCATCGGACTAAGAGATGGAGAAGAGCTAGTAGATCCTCCAGCCATTCTCCAAACCATCGCAGGGTCATTCCCTACAGTACCTGCTCCAGTGCGTTACTCTAGTCTAGTTCTAATAGTCCGAAGTGATGACTTGGGAGACGAGGTCACACATCACACTGTCCGAGAAATATCTGTGATATCTAGCCTAAATATTACCTCTTCATCACACCTAGTTAGACCCCCGAGAGCCACCTGAAATCATCCTCCAGCTGTTTACGCTGCGGATATTTGTAGGCTGCTACGATGTGTACTGTTGATTCACCACTTGGCTAAAGTAGGCAAAACGTTGGCCCATAGTTCAATGAAGCATAGAATATCAGGGTTGGAAGGGACCTCGGGAGGTCACCTAGTCCAACCCCCTGCTCAAAACAGGACCAATCCCCAATTACGTCAATCCAATAGTTCAGTCCTTCCAGTCCCCTGATGACTTTTGCTGCTCTTCTCTGAGCATCCCCCTGTTGAGCGATACCCTTCTCTTAAGGGGATGCGCCAAACAAAGCAAAACATCGCCGGAGGAAGGGACCGTCGTCTTCCTGCTCCAGGATGTGATGCCGTTGCCTGCGCAGCCTAAAATTGAATTAGCCTTTTCTGCAGCCACATGTCACGTTGCAAACTTGCATCAGATGTGTGCACCACTCGTACTCTGGGCCACATTCAGCATCACTGTTTCTCACTTGCTCCCTCCCAGCGGGGACTTGCGTTTCAGATTGTATTCCCTAGGTGGCTTTGCGTCAGTAGTTCCAGCTGAATCTGCCCATTTCTAATCCATCCCTCCACCCCCTTTGGGGGGGGGGTTGGATTCTGTCTGCATCGCTGCGTGCGACTCCTCCCAATTTAGTCTCATCTGCAAACAAACATCATGGATGTGCTCTACATGCAGTGCGGCAGATCCTACCCCGACCCTTGGCAGTCCCCCCAAGAGCCCCCTACAGCCCAGAACTCTGCCACTAACTCTTACCAAGCCCAAAGCCCATGGCAGCTGATCACGTCCGACTCAAGCCGTCGCTCTGACTTAGAAGGACAAGGTCCCCGAAAGCTGGCTTGAGCTCAGGCCCTGGCCGCTCCCGCGCCTGCTTGTGCCAAAGGATGCTGAAGCTGAGCTCAGCGTGCCAGGCTGGAGATCTGTGGGGTGGAGGTGGGGGGGTGCCGGGGCACTGAGATCACCAGCTGACCTCAGCGGGGCGTTGGACCTGAGCGGGAACTCTAAGGCGCGAAGCCTCATGCTGACCAGCCTCCCTGTCTGCCACCTGCCCTCCTCTCTCCTCCAGCTCCCTGATGAACGGGGTCATTTGTTCACACAACTGCTGTCGTTAGAGGGCCCGTCCCTCCTGCCAGGGTTTTCCTAAGCAGCCCGTTATTGTTGAGGCGTTATTCTCTGGTTGTAAAAGTTCCCACTCTTGAACCAGATCCCAGCAGCCTCCAGCAGGCTCTGTGCAGTCCCTCATGCCCTTCGCTTTCACAGCAAAAGGGAAAACCCTGCCAGGCGGTTGGATCAATATGTAACTCACGTGGGTGGGGTGTTCTGCCCCCTCTGGGGGCACCGAGACCACTTAGAGATTAATGAGTCTGCTACAGCCTCAGCTAAGGGCCATGTGGCGTTTAGCTCATGTAGTAGAGGTTCATGCCTTTAGCTCCAGAGGTCCCAGGTTTGATCCCTCCCGCCGACAACCAGAGTCTGTCAGTGTTACACTGAGATTGGGCCTGATGCCCCTATAGCTCAAACACAGGTTCAGTTCCTGCAGCTAGGTTAGACCAAATGGCTCAGGGACGTGGTGATGGGCTGCAGAGCCTTCCCCCCCCCCAATCATGAGCACGGGTTCAAATCCAGCCTGGGTTAGAAGCGACAAAGTTTGTCAGCTGTGACGGGTTGCTATTAAAGTCACAGCTGCATTGCTCTGGGTGGGGGTGAATGGGCAGGGCTGTTTACCACCATCCACTGCAGCTAAGCCATGTACCCGGCCAAGCAGGACCCACAAAAGTAGTAAATACAGCGGAGGGTGGGAGCCCCTCCTCCCCCAGGGAAGGGTCAGCAGAGGTCCCAATACACTGGATGAGACACAGCCAATCGTCATTGTTAGGGGGGGAGACAGCAGGGCTGAAGTCAGGGCAGGATCAAAGCAAACCCGGGTCCTCCTGTCTGGGCTGTGCTCCGTGGAAGAGTGTGCACCTCAAACACAGGCCAGCAGGGTGGAGCGGGAGGCCACCATGGGGCTGCCTGAGGGGAGATTGTGCAGCTGCCCTGCGCTTGGGAGTTACTAGTACAGAGGAGCCCAGGAGGGCTGGAATCTGAAGGGGTTTGGGTTCAAGGCCAGGTTTGGCCCGTGTATAATGACAGGAAATCGTTTACATGCCGCTGTAAGGCGTGCATCGATCCCGGGTGCTGGCCCCAGGATGGGATCCCTGCCCCAAGGCACTTGCAGAGTAAGGGGCCGATCCTGCACGCTGCTGAGTTCCCTCCACTCCGACTGAGTCCCAGGTGCGCTCAGCATCTCGCCGGGTCAGCACCAAACAGCCCAGACACACGCCCCGATTGCACGGGCGACCCTTGTGGGCCCAGCAGGTGGAGTGGAAGAAGGAGCTCAGTGGTTTGAGCATTGGCCTGCTAACCCCAGTGTTGTGAGTTCAATCCTTGAGGGGGCCATTTAGGGATCTGGGGTAAAAATTGGGGATTGGTCCTGCTTTGAGCAGGGGGCTGGACTAGATGACCTCCTGAGGTCCCTTCCAACCCTGATTTTCTATGATTCTGTTGGTAAGGAGCTGGCCCCAGGAGGATCTGGGGGAAAAGGTCCTGGGTCTGGAGGTACTGCAGAATCACAGCCTCCGCTTTGATCGCTAGCCCAGTCCAGCTGGGTGCTGCCCACACTCCAGCCTCACTGAATTCACTGGCGCGGGGAGTGGGTCACCGCACTCAGGATCAGATCCCACGTACTTGAGGGGCCTCCCTCCCACTCCTCTATTGTCTGTGGAAAAATCCCAGCTCCCCTTCCTCTTTATTCCATGATTCCAGGGTGACGTGAACTGTGGACCCAGCATAGCCAGTGCCTCTACTTTGTCCCCCACGAGAAGGATCGCAAAACATGACAGAGCTTGGAAAATGTGGTTTTGTGAGCACTGCCTCCGGCAGTTCTGGGGAATCAGTCCCAGCTGGGCAGCTCCTGCCACTGCTGGTACTGTAGCCTCGCTGTCTTGAGCAAGGGTCCCCTCTCACGAGCTGGGAATGCTTAGACTCTTTGAAGGGGCTGCAGGGAACGGTGCTGGAAACCAGTAGGTGATGCTCATCCCTTTGAGTCAGTCCTGGACCAATGCAGTTACAATAAACTGCGTGTTCCTGCCTTAAAATTCCTACATCGGTTTCAGTTTGATACATGAGTCTACTTCATTGCCAGCCCTAAAATGTAATGTCTGATTGCTCTGTGCTGTTAAAGAGCTGCCACATTCCACGCCAGAGGTGGCTGCATTTCAGTGCTGGGTAATGTGATCCTTATCTTTTTCCCTGCCTGACCAGCTGGTTGGGAGGATGAATCAAGTAAACCAGTCTGTCCTCCTCCAGCACCTTTCACCTAAGAAGCTCAAAGGATTCCTTATTCTTATTATGGATGCATCCGATGAAGTGAGCTGTAGCTCACGAAAGCTTATGCTCAAATAACTTCGTTAGTCTCTAAGGTGCCACAAGTCCTCCTTTTCTTTTTGCGAATACAGACTAACACGGCTGCTACTCTGAAACCTGTCCTTATTCTTATTAGTTATTACTTACTAGAGGGTTGCACGTGTTATTGTTTACGTAAGCTGAACTGTGTCTTATCCAACTTTTTAGGTGCAAAGGGCTTGTTGAGTTTTCCAAAACACCATAAACAGTGAGTTTCTATGGCTCAATAACAATGCAGTCGCATGTTATAGCCCCTATTTCCTGGCCTCCAGCCAGCAGAAAGCAAGAGACTATCAGAGAAGTTAAAGAACTGCCTCGTGATCAGGAATAAACTCACAATGGCCAGGACAGGGAGACAGGCAGAAGCAAGTACACCCCAGTAGGGGCCTCATGCACATCCCCAAAAATCAGGATCGCTGTAGTTGCCCAGAAGCCATGAAAAGAGAGCTTTGGTCTGTGCTTAGGAAGACGCATGTGCAGTGGTAGGTGCTAGAGGGCAGCAGGTCTTGTTAGGGTTGCTGTAACTTTCACTTGCATGATTTGTTTCTCCCCAAAAACTGGGTTTGATTCGTAGCTACTCCAAGGCTCCTTTACATTGGCCGTGTGAAAGTGGGAGGTTAGAAAGCCCCCCCCCCCCCAAGAAACTCCCTTTTGAAGACATCCTACCTAACACCATGTTCTATTCCCGGCACTGCCTCCGGCTCTGCTCGGTGATTTTGGGCAAGTCACTTCCCGCCCCGTGCCTCAGTTTCCCCATCTGGAAAATGGGGACAACGATGCTGACCTCCTTTGTAAAATGCTTTGAGACCTACTGATGCAAAGCACTATAGGAGAACTAGGGATTATTACTGTTGTTAAACTGGTCCTGCTCTCAGCCCGCTGCATGGGGGCAGGCTGGCGCATGGCAGCAGTGCATGGCAATATGTTTATTCTCTGCTTATCAGGGCCCATGGGAGGTTAAGGGAAGCAGAGCACAGTTTAGAGCAGCCCTGAGGCTGTTCTAACTTGTATCAGTCACCACGCAGCCCCAGAATTCAAGCTGCGCAAAGGTTGCTTAAAGCAACTTTTACCTCCCTACCTTTCCTGCCCCAAGGAGTAACTAAGACTGGGGCCCACTGAGTGCATTGGGGGCCCAGTGGAGATGGGACATAGTAGGTGATGCCCTACTCAACTCCATCCACCGTCCCCTGCTCCGCCCACATTTCAGAAGAGTTGGCTCTCTCCGCAGTAGTCCACAATGTTTGTGTTTAATTAAGCTGCCACCCTGCACTGGCAACCTCTCAAGGAGCCCCAACGAGGAGCGAAGAGGCCAGTCTTTGCCCCCAGCAGCGTCGTCTTCCCCTGGCTCCCGATTGCTGTCTCCAAGGGTAAAATAGTGGAAACGGTTAGCGGTTCCTGCTTCTGCGAAAGACAATCCAACTGTAACTGAATCGTCGGGGCTGGCAAGCTGCTTAAAGGTTCGCCTGGGCTGCTGCACTGCAGGCAGGGCGGATCCTGATGGAGCAGGAGGCAAACTTCAGTCTCCTTCCTGAGCCAGTAGGGCCCTGCATGCCCAGCTGCAGACACTGACTTGGGAGGTTCCCCCCCGCACCCCCATCTGTATTCTGCAAACCCCCTGGGTCTTGTTCAGCCCCAGCAGCCATGACCTGGCCTGTCTGGGGGTTAACAGAGCAGTTTGGGGGGACGGAGGCTTTCGGCAGGCGTTAATGTGTCGCTGACGTGGGCATCTTACCCCTATTGCAAAGCCCGGCTCAGGTTCTCTCGGCCGGAGCTAGGAGGGGGATTGGGTGACGGCGAGAGGCTGTATCGGTGACACAGCCTGGGCCGGGAGTGTGCACGCCGCCGGATACAAGTTGCTCCCTAATGTTCCAGCCAAGGAATACATGATCCCTGGCAGGATCCCACTGAGCTCCTGTTTTGGGAGGAGAGGAGAGGAGAGGGGGGTCTGGCAGCTATCCTTGCCACCCTCCCCCAACTCTGGGCACCGCTTGGCCCTCCCTTCCCAACTGGGATGCCAGCCTCATGAGTAACTCTAGCAAAGCAGGAGCAAGGGAACCGTTGTCGGATTTCTGGAGCTGGGGAGCCCCCTGCCGTAGGCCCCGAGAGGTGGTTCAGTGGATTGAAAACACAACCAGCTCTCCTGGATTTATAGCCCCCCCCCACCCACCCAGCCCCCTCCCTCTCCCTCTGGCAGGCAAGGACTCAGCTAAAGTGAGACCTGGTGTCTTTTGTAAAAGCTTCATCAGCTGGGCTGTGGTTTTGCACAAACTAAACCATGTCCGGTTTTCCCCCGATCCCTCATTTCACATGGCGGGAGGGTGGGGGGATAGGAAGGCGAGGCTGATGGAGGAGTAGGCTGTCGTTACTGTGATCACTTCAGACCCAGCTTCGGGTGCAGTGGAGATCAGAGGATGCGCCAGGGTGTTGATCAGAGCAAGATAATGCTCTGGCGAATACGGAATAACAACTCTAGGGTAGCGGGAGCTAGACAGGTGTAAATCAGTTTGGGAAATATCAGCCCCCTAGCCACGCACCCCTCAAATCCATTTCCTTTATAGGGCGTCTGCTCACGCATTTTCTGTCTCTCCTACCTCCCCAAAGGGATCAGAACTGGGCCGTCCACTCGCTACTCATGATTCTGGCTCGCAGATAAATTCCAGGTTTGCAAAATTACAAATGACGGCAAGCGGGAATAAAGAGCTCTCTTTGCATCCTTTTTATATGCCTTCTCCCTGGCCATACCTGTGCCACTGGTGGCCCCTTCAGAAAAGAGGAACTGCTGCATTCAAGCTGGAGCAGGTCATTTTCTTGAGTGCCCACCAGACCCCCAAAAAACAAAATACACACAGCAGAGTTTGAGAAGATCCAGGACCCAGGCTTCCAGTTCATGATTATCTCTGTAGCTGATACTGTACAGACAGTAGGGGAGGCTGCCCTGAGTGCTGGGCTGCACATCCTGGTTTGTTATTATAGGGTTGCACAAAAGCAGTGGCTGCACATCCTGGTTTGTTATTGTAGGGTCACGCAGGAATGCCAGTCTGCACACCCTGCTTTGTTATTGTAGGGTTATTTATTAGGGTTATATGTTTTTAAAGGAAAAATTCAATCTAAACTATTCATTCTAAAACCAGCCGCATACCCACAGAGAGATGTTAATGCTCAGCTGGCTCTTCCGCCCATAGAGCTTATACCCTTACTATTAGAGCTGAGGATTCAGTGGACATGGGATCTTGGCACTGTCTCATTATTCCAGCAGGAGCTGAGCACCAGTGCCCGGGCCCAATGTCCAAACCAAGTTTTTAAAGCTGACGATGCTGGAAGAGCGAGAACAGTGAAGGCAATAATGCTCTTTGGCCAGGGGCATTGTGGGGGGTTTCCTTCTGTCCTCTGGAGTATCAGGGCTTGGGCACTGCCAGAGGTAGGATGCTGCACCAAGTGGATCTGGCACTGTACCACCTCGCTTCTTACCTGCCTTCCAAAGCTGATGTTCTATGGTCTATGGGCCCAATCCAGCGCCTAATGCAGTCAGTGGGGGTGGCTTGAGGTTGAAGACGGGAGCGTTATCCTGGGGTACATGCTGCTTTTCTGCCCAGCTTTTCAGTTGGCCTGGCGAGGGGTTCACTTTATATAAAAGGGACGTCACTCATTTATGCCCAGGGTGTAGGTTTGGTTAATACAGCTTGGCAGAAAAAGGGATTAATTTCAATGGTCTGGTGAATGAGAAGATTTCAGGGTAAAACGGCGCCATTTCCTGTTGGAAACCCAAACACCAAGGCCTTGCACTAGTGGCTGCTGGCTGGTCTTTGTAACTGACCGGCTCCTGATTCCCAACTGGTTCATTCTTCCAGGCCTGATCTTTTCATGTTTTATTTAATCAGTACATTTGTTTCCTCCAGCAAACAAAGAAAGCTCTAAAACACACATTGTCTGCACCTGAGAAAACCTGAGTGCACAGATAAGTCTGGGGCCTCATGAGATGAGAGCAGGCAGGATGGCTCAGTGGTTAGGGTGAAAATCTGGGACTTGGAAGACTTTGCGTCAATCTCCTGTTCTGCCAGAGACTTCGTGTCTGAGCATGGGTAGATTTCTGTGCCTCAGTTCCCCCATCTGTACAATGGACGTAACAGCACTGCCCTGGCTCCCGGGTGTTGTGAGAATAAATACTTTAAAGGTTGTGAGGATGTGAGGTACATCAGGCTCTGTTGAACCCAGTGGGTTTGAGTAAGATCCTGAGAGGCTGTAATAGGATTTGCTCAGCAGTGATCAGGTTCATTGCATGGCTTTGCATAATGCACGTGAGTAGCTGCTAGGCTGGGACACTTGACTTTGGCAAGTAGCGTATTTGGGTTTTCTCAGGGCTGGGAGAGGAAAAGTTTGACTTGGCGTTGATTGAAATTGTGAATTGGGGTTGGGTGAGGGGGGCTGGACTGACAGCTGTAGGGGCCACAGGGCCTGAGCTTCCACCCTCCAGCACACCAATTCTGAGACCCTCCCGCCCTTATGAAACCCCCTGTGATGATTTCGCAGGGTTTTGCCTTGTGTTAAGTGGGAACTAAAGGCATGTGCTGCCACCTGCTGATCAGCAGGTGAAATGCTTCCTTTCTGTAAGTGCAAGTACCCAGGTCAGTGATTGCAGGACTGTTATTTATTGCTGTCTGGCTTGACAGATTCCTGAGGGCCTGTGAATGACACTCTAAAAGATAATATAACAACTCCCATTACATTCTGCCTCCCGTAAAACTTCCCCTCCTATCCTACATGCTGTTGCAGTGTTCCCATGTGCTGTTAAACACAGTGTTCCACCCCAGAGATGGCTGCATTAGGTCCGGGTGAAAATCCCTTGTTGGCCTTTTCCTAGCCTATGCCTGGGCTAGGTCACAAAATAATTTTCTTTACGTTGATGGGTGTCTCTGCTTGTCACAGAATCGTCTTCTGTGGGGCTGGTGTCCCGTCTCCCCCAAGATCATCTGCAGGCTTATTCCTTGCCCGAGGATCATCTTTTGCACATGTTGGGCTCATTGTGACCAAATTCGAGTCAGATGCTCTCATGATGGTGTGGGGGGGATAAGTAGGTGGATGTATTTATAATCCTGATTCTGTTCCACTCTTCCCCCTGTTCTCCTCCTCTCCAGTGTTGTGCATTTGTCATCTCTTTCTGCCAGAGGGGCCCCTACAATAGAACAGGCTTGGTAGGAATATGGCCCAGGGTTCCACTGTCTCTGGAGCGGAGATCAATAGTCACATCTAGAACTGAAAATAACCCTCTTTCACGCCAGTGGCTGTATTAAAGGTCACAAGTCAGCTAAGTATAGGCTGTCACCGGCTCACTCCTATATATAAGCACTCGGGAGCCCTGCTGACATCCCAGCTGTTAAAATCATATTGGTTGGGAGCAAAGTGTTCAAAAGGTCTCCCAGCATATATGGGGGTAACTACAATGGATGACACAGCAGATGACTTCGGCACAGACACACACACAGAGCTTGAGGCTGATCATACCAATAATAACTCATCCAGAAGGATCCCCCCAGCACTGCAGAGACTAGATACATACTGTACAGGGATGACTTAGCCACCACAAACATGCATTCCCCTCCTGGGACACCCATTCTGCACCAGCAATGCTACACACGAGGTTTTAATGTGGACCCTGCGTTCAGCTACCTAAAAGGAACCTTGCAGCTCTGCCAAAGATCCCAAATCCTGATGCAAAGCATCTCTTGCTATTCCCCTCCTGAGCCCTATAGATCCCTGCCAGCTGCCCTCAGACATGACCTGCAGGGACATGGACTCTCTCAAGCTAAGCCTGCCAAACCCTGAGGTGATTTTACCCTGGGGGCAAATGAAAACCAGCAGGAGAGAAGCAGGCCACCCCTACCACCATCTCCTCAGTGGGATTGGCCCTCTGAGCCCCACGCCCCAAAGAGACAACTGTTTTTCCACCCAGCCTGAAGGTTTCACCCCAGCAAATCTGAGCCGATTGAGGCGCTGGGCAGAAACGGTTCATGGTATGGCGTTGTCCTCCAGACACCCGGTCTCCTGCGTGTCCCAGCGTCGGTCTGTGCGTGTGTGACGGTGTGCGCATTCAGTAACGTGCCTGCACCTTTCTTGGCTCGATGTAACGATACACAGTGGCCTGTGTCTGTGGGGACCACTCCTTGGCCCAAGGCGACTTAATCTTGTGAGAGTCTCAGAGGGGTGACCTCGTGGGGAATCGCACTGGAAGGAAAGGTCTCTCCTTTATGGGGAGATGGTGCCATGCAATACTTGGCATGGCTCTCATTAGGTTATTCAGCACTCTCTCCCTCCCCCCATGCCTGCTGGATAGGTGCCAGGCAGTCAGCGAGCGGCGTACATCGGGCTGGCCCCGCAGGTTACATGACTTGCTCATGGAGAAGTCACTCCGCTTTGTCCCTTCCCCCTCCAGAGCGGGAATCCCGTGAGCACGAGGAGCCGACCACCTCGGAGATGGCGGAGGAAACCTACTCGCCCAAGGTGTACCGGCCCAAGCATGGACGCCTCTCCGAGCTCAAGGCTGAGGCCCTGAAGAAGGATCGCAGGAAGAAGCTGACCTTGTCCAAGTTTGTCGGCGGGGCAGAGAACACGGCGCATCCCCGGGTCGCCGTCCCCGAGCTGAGGCAGGAGTTCGAGCTGGTGAGTGCTGGGTTCCCCTCACCTGCCCCCTAGTGCCCCAGCAGCAGGTGCTAAGAGAGATGGGCATGATTGCCCTGGGGGGGCCGTATTGCCACGCAGGAGATGAGACTTTGCCCTGCTCTCTCCTGGCCTCACGCAGGGGAAATCCATCCCTTCCAGGAGCCCAGCGGGTCACTGTCTCGTGGGGCGTGCGGGATTCCTGGCTCTCGGTTGGTGATGGGGCGAGGGCTTGCTGGGCACCGCCTCCTCGTGGCGCCTCTTGCTGATCCTCTCGCTCCCCTGGCAGGGCCCTTGCCGCAGGCAGATGGAGGCCTCACTGCAGGAGATCAAAACCAGTGAACGAATGACCCCCCGAGCCGTTCACCTTCCCAACTGCGACCGGAAGGGATTCTACAAGAGGAAACAGGTGAGCTTCCCCATGGGAAGCCAGCATGGCCCCTCCCCACGACAAGGGTCTGATTCTGTCAGGGCCACTCTCCCCCGTAGCTCTGTGTCGAACCAATATGGTGCTAGGGGACATTAATGATGACCCCTAGCTGTTACACAGCACTTCCCATCCTTAGCGCTCAAAGCGCTTCACCAAGTATTGCGCCTCGGTTTCCCCATCTGTAAAATGAGGGTAGAGCAGTGACGCGACCTGCCCAAGCTCACCAACAGAGCCAGGAACAGAACTTGACCTAGAGCCCCGGTAGCCGCTAGGCAACACTGCTGTCGGGCCCCTGGGGCTGCCCTCTTTCAGCTGAGATGTAAAACTGCGACCAGGAGTGGCACGAGTCAGGGCGTGGGTTCCAGGGCTCACCAGTCGTGTGTGCAAACCGTGCCATCTGTTCGTCGGTTCTCTCCCACAGTGCTGTGCCCTAGACACGCCCTGCAGGGTTCCTCTGGTCGTGTTAGTGGTGGGCGGTCTTATTACCCACCCTCCTGGGGGGGTTGACCAAGTCAAGCGGCATGAGGCACTCCATGCAGCTGCTAG
Source organism: Dermochelys coriacea (assembly GCF_009764565.3). Lineage (NCBI taxonomy): Eukaryota > Metazoa > Chordata > Testudines > Dermochelyidae > Dermochelys > Dermochelys coriacea. The sequence goes on from NC_050078.2 coordinate 4,165,757, forward strand.
CAGGAAGCTGCATCTTCTCTGAATCATTTATGAGCAGTAGCACCCTGGCCTTGGGAATCAGGGGCCTGGGGTCGACTGTGCTAGGCATGCCGCACACCGGGAGCAAGAGACAGAGCTCACAGTCCACCTGGAGAAGCCGGGCAAAGGGTGGGAGAAAGGGAGGATTACTGACCCCATTTCGCAGTGTGGGAACTGAGGCCCAGAGGGTTGAGCTGACTTGCCCAAGGTCACACAGAGCCAGGAACTGAACCCGGTTCTCTCCTGAGTCCTGCACAGCACCTGAGTCATGGGGCTAGCCTTTGGCGAGGTCGAGGGCTGGTGCCGGGTTGCGCCCCATTAGAAGTGGCAGCTGCGTCTCGTTCCCGGCTTGGAGCCACGCGGCACTGCGACCTGGGCTCTGCTCCAGGCACCGTTATTTCCCCGTGACGCACCCGCCACTGACGTCCCTTTGCGTCTCTCCTCGCTTCCCCAGTGCAAGCCGTCCCGGGGGCGGAAGCGCGGGCTGTGCTGGTGCGTGGACAAGTACGGACTGAAGCTGCCAGGGACCAATTACGTGGCCGGCGACCTGCAGTGTCACAGCTTCGACAGCGGCGTCACCGAGTGAAGGGCCTGCCCCGTCCCCTGCCCCCCGCCCCCACGCCTCCCCACGCCCCGGGACTCCGAACCCTTTCATCTCATTTCGAAAAACGGAAGAAACTGAGGACCTCGGAATCTGCAGCCCGTCCTCGCCTGCTCGGCGACGGTGACTAAAGGAGAAGAGGAAAGCAGAAGTCAAACCAGCGCCGCCTTCCCAGTACAGACCCCCCCGAGATGCCCCCAAACTGCTCTCGACTCTCCGTGCAGGAACGCAGCCAGTGCCAACGTAGGAATCGACTTGGGGGCTTTTCTATTGTGGGTTTGGTTTTGGTTTGTTGATATGGGGGGGAGTCTTTTTTTGTTTGTTTTGGTTTTTAGACTAGCCAGCAACTTTCTAAACGGTCTCCAGTGAAACCAGACAAAGCCCTGCGATGGGGTACACGTCCACCGTTCAGCCCTTGCGTTTGAGTGGCTTGCTTGGCACTGCCAGAGCTAATATTGCCCTCCATTGGCACTAAAAGTCCTTTGATTGGTATCTCTATGGAGATAGATGCACAGCTTTCTGGGCAATCGGTGTCTAGAACATGGTTGTAAATGGGTTTGCATTTTGTTAGGAAACGAGGCAGGGGATACCAGCTCCTGCCAGCAAAATATGGTTGTGGTTCCTTTAAAAAAACCCGAAAATCGGCCAAAAGATAACCAATCACCTTTCAGTTCCATCGGGGATCATTGTCCCTGAGCAGCATCAGGAATCTTATTTCCTGTCACGTGAGATTATTTTAAATGTTGTTGGCCATCGGTGTGTGGCAATTTATGTTCTGTATGTGCGTGTGGCTCTGTTTCCGCCTTGCAAAAGTGGCCCCAGTCCTGCCGTCACGTATGCTGAACTTTACGCACGTGAGCAGTCCTGGCACTGGCCACTGTCGAAAGACAGGATATTGGGCTAGATGGACCTTTGGTCTGACCCAGTCTGGCCGCTCTTGTAATCTGTAGACGTTAACGGGCCTTTTCCCATGCTTAAAATCCTGCACTAGGTCAAGTGTTTGGAAAATCAGCGCCCAAATTCAGGCAGAAGGACCCCCCCCCTCCCCATCCACACACACACAATCCTGCAAACAATTTAGCATGTGTATAATTTTACTCACGAGTGCAGTCCCACAGACAGCTTTGCTTAAATGGCTGTGGGATCGGGCTCCAAAATCTTTACCACCCTCTGCCATGATGGGAAAGCGAATGATATTGTCCTTGCCCATCATAAGAATCATTTGCCCGGGGTGTGTGCGCACATGCACCCACAAATGCAAACCTCTCCCTTCTTCTGTTGCAATGGTAAATTACAAATGTCAAGTCTCTCCCCCTGCAATGAGCTCCATAGACACTTAGGCCCTGGCAGAGCTTACTGTGGGATCGGTGCCCTAACTTGGCCAAGACCGTTTGGCCAGCTTGTCGACTGTTGTGACTGACACCACGGAAGCCACTGATCTGAGCAACTCAAGCGGCATCTTCAGGCATGGCCAGATCGCTGCAGCCTTTGGACTCGTGTATTTTTTAACTCTTGGGACCGTTTTTTTTTTTCCCCTACTTTCACCATGACAAGGGTCTTTGTTAAGGTCGCTTCCAACGAGACTCCGCAGCAAAGAGGACGGGGCGTTTGGCTGACTCCCTGCTTTGGCCAATTAACGGTGCTCAAGCTGTCGCTACCCATTGCTTTGTCGCTGAGTGTGTGGACGCGCCCACTGAGAGAACTAGCCCCCACACCCATCCTGGCAGAGGCAGCACGGCGTGGCTGGTTACAAGCACACCCAGGCAACGTGCTAGTTAGAGACACAAAGAACGTGCCGGTTTCTTCCCCGTACCAGCCAGGACGGGCCCTGCTGCGGGCTGATCCTCAGGAAAGCCAGAGCGACGCCCACAACACACTAGTGCAGATCAAAGGGAACCAAGGAATCTCCCCGAGCTAGACTGGCTACTGCATGACCGGGACTTGCGGGGTTTCTTCCTCGACCTTCCCAGAGGAGCATGGGTCTGGCATTGTGGGGGCTGGGCAGTGCCTCCCTCCCCCGCCGGGCTTTGGGCAGTCGGGGGGGAGGTTTGCCCCACTGCTTTTGTTGAGTGGAGCAGAGGGTTTTGCCCCGTGGGAGATCGGCAGGGAGTCTGTGTGTGCCAGCGCCCCCGTCGGTGCTGTGACGCCGTGCTCCCGACACCAGAGCGTGCCATGCTCACGGATCCTGATTCTCAGTTCCCCAGGCCCCTGCTCAGGGCAGAGGGTGCCTTGTATTCTAGGGCTGGGCAGCCCCCAGCGTCATTAGGGCAGCCTCAGGGCTGCTCTGGCTTATGCTCTGGCCCCAGCGCAGTGTACTCTGGCCACCCTTCCTCCCGCGGCCAGCCGGAGACGCAGCGCCTAGCGTTGTGCAGATGGGCCGCGGTGTAACCGGGAACCAGGCCCACAGAACAGGTCCTGGAGAGGGAAGCGGAGACTTAGGCTCAGAGACTGGCAGTGATTTGAGAGTGGAAACTGCCCCAAATGCCCTTCTCCCATCACCTGGTGGCGCCATTTCCCAGGGCAAGGCTGGCCGTGCAGGTCCCTGGGCCTTGCCATATGAGATGTGTCCCCGGTCCACGGACCCCTCCTCCACCGGCCCACTCTAACCCAGTGAACCATCAAAAATGGGCCACCCAGCAGCCCTGGGCATCTCTCCAACTTGTCCTGGAAGCTCTGGGCTACTTGAAGGGAGAGATGAGCACACACTGGTGCGGCCGGGGAGCCCGCACAGTTCAAAGGCGTTTGACGTTGGTGGGCTGGGTCAGTCCATTGGAAATGGAAAGAAGAGGGGATGTTTGCCAAAGTCACAGCTATATCCTGGTCCGGCTCTGCCCCCCGCCCCCAGGGGCAGACCCGGGGTGCTCCCACCTTGCTCTGGAGGTCACTGGGTGCATTACAGGGGAGCCACAGCCTTGAAGATTGGGGTAGGTGGCAGAGAAGAGAGCATGGGGGCCATATACACCCCAAAGGGGGACGGACTGCGCTAGAAAGCTCTTGCCCGGGGAGGCAGTGCCCCCATCCGCCTGACTTGGCCAGTCCCTCTGCCGCGCACCCTCCCCAAGTGACCCCGAGTCCTGACTCTTTTAGGCCAGTACCCACCGTCTTCCCTTCTCGTGCTTTTTCGCCCTTGCTTGTTCGTTTGTCTTGCTGTTGCTTTAATCCCCGAAACTTGAAAGCTGCGAAAGCCTGTCTGGGCAGGTGATGTGCCCCGGGGCCAGGCTGGGGTCTCACCCTGTCTGCACTCAGCTAGGGATGACAGCTACTGGCTAGGGGGGGAAGGGTCACTTCCAAGCTGTTTCTTATAGCTCGCACCCTGAGCCCTTTTATTGAAAAGTTGATGGGGCAAAGATGAGTGGGATCCCCCGCACTGTACACACACAGGGGGGTGGGGGGGGCGGCACTAGACAAATGCTGGGCCTGGGTCAGAAGCCCAGGAAAAGCCCTGGCTCTCCAAGTTAAAGAGCTGAGCGTCGCCCCCATCTCACTGGCTGCTGCCCCAACCCAGAATGACACCCCCCCCTTTGTACTGGGCGGCCAAGGCAGTTCTGCTGGGAGGAACAACCCTGTGCCGCCGTGGGCCTGTTTCCCCCAACCTGAGTGGATCTGGAGGTTGGTGCTAGCTGGTGGTGCTACAGCTGGCCGAAAGCTAATACTCTTCTGCCTCAGTTTCCCCCCTGCTGAAGTGATCTCCTGTGTGCCTGTGAGCTCATCCCAGGGGGGAGGCACAGCCAGCCGTGGCCCCGTGTTCGGCTGCCAGTGGGATCCCCCCGCCCCGAAGCATTAAAGCTGCCCATCGGCCTGCTGTCGCTCATTGAAGGCCTGGAAAGGGGATTGAGGCTGGTGCAGATTCAGGCTGTCCCAAGGCCTTCTGCTTCCTGGGACCCCAGCAAGCGCACAGTGATTGGGGTGCGGGGCTGTGCATTCCCCCCCACCCCACTATGGATCAGCATAGGGGTCCCTTCCCCAACAACGAGAGCCTGAGTGGGCCAGCCCAGGGAAAGGGAACCCATGGAGACACAGCCCCTTAGGTGCCTCGCCCACACAGAGCTGTGGGTCTCTGCCATCATTGCTGGCAGACCCAGCTGTACAGTCCCCTTCGGAGGAGCCCGGGGCTGAGCCCGGAGAGAGGCAGATGCCCGGTTGCACAGAAGGGCTGTCAATACTCCCTAGGGCCGTGACTGTTTGAAAACTGCACTAAGATTCGCTAAGCAGGATTGAGCCATGTCCCGGGAAGTGGCTCATCAGGCCCAGACCCTCCCACCTTGCCCCAGGACAGGAGTTTGTTTTGGGGGAGTGGTTTGGGTTTTTTTAATGGTGGATCGAGCAAACCAGACGGGGAGACTCCCTCCAGTAACGGCTTAATCCCCGGGGAGGCGCCGGTGATCTCTGAGGCACATTTCACCTCTCGGTGTTCTTCTAGCCTGAGTCTCTGGCAATGAAACAAGCGGGCGGGGCGGGGGGCAAAGGAGGATCTAATGGGGTTCAGATTGAAAGCAAGGCAAGGGCGTGGTGGTGAGCAAATAGATCCTCTCCGGCGGGGTTATTCCGTGTCTGTGCTGCAGCAGGCAGTCTTATTTTAAAACCACTAGTACAAGAGCATTTTGCACTATTTCTCCACTCTCTTCTGTCGCACGGTTGTTTTTTCCCTAACGGAGTGTGTCTATTTCAACAAGCGACAGTTCACCTTGAGTCCAGCCCTCCCAGTATGAGCACCTTGGCTTGTAGTCCAGTGCACGGCACTGCCTCTTGCCCCACACTCTGCCCCGCCGGCCTTGGTACAGCCTGTCCACAATGCAGTTATCTACCATTGTAGTACAGTTGTTAACACACCAGATTCCGAGATCCCTGCCTGGTTTTTAATCTTTAAGCAATACTCACTACACATTTTACGGTAGCTTTTTATAGCTTTACATACATACAGTAGCTCTGTTTTGTTTTGTTTTTGTTTTTTTTTGTGTGCGTTTTTTATTTTTTTTTTTTTTTGGTGTGTGTTATTGTTTTTCCAGTAAAGAAGAAATATACATAATCGTACTGGTGGGGAAAAAAGAAAAAAAAAGCAGTTTGTGAAAAACTGACAACGGATGAGGAGCTTAATGCTCTGTTTTGTACTTTTAAAAACAAATCTCACGTTTTATTAAAAAGTGAAGATTGCTGTATGCTATTTATTCAACTTATAATTTATGTTACTCTTTGATCTTTGTCTTTTCTCATGGCAAAGCATTTATTTAATAAAGTTATGCATTCAGTTAGCGCGGGTCTACGTCCTGGTGGATGTCTGCATGTGGGGGGGAGGGATAAGCATGAACAGAGCACACTACAATGTTTTGGAAGCAGCGTCACTATGGTAAAGGATGAGAGGAGCCTATAAAGCTTCACGCTTCAGGCTTTAGCCATTCTAACTATTTAAGGGGTTAGGCCAGGCCCTTTCTTCCATAGCTGGGGTTCCTGTGTCTTGCTCTGAAGCTTTTGTTAGTGGCCTCTGTCAAAGACAGGAGACGGGGCACCTCGGCTCCATGCTGGCAATTCCTACGACACCACTGGACATTGCTAAAAGCTCTCACAAGGCTGATTCCTGGTTAGTTTGGAAACCGGACCATTTCCCAATGAGCTGAAGGCCGTCCTGCTTGGGAGAATGGGTGGCTGCTTCCGAGAGCAAGCACACATCCAAAACCCTCACGCCTCTCTCCCTGGACGATAGCCCTTGCAGCCCGTGGCAGTGTTTTAGCAGATGCAGTAGCCTTTCAGTGGAGGGCAGCACCACTCCCTCATACCCCACACGTGACCAGGGCACGATTCCTGACTCTCCCGCTGGCTTGCTGGGCACCTCCCACAGGCCAAAATGTTCCAACTTAGGGTCCTCGCGGGAGGCATCCAAGTGGAAAGCCGGCCGCTGCCTAACTTTAAGCAGCCAAGTTTGACCTTTGGTGGCTCTGTGCCCTGCCTTCCCCATTTGTAAAGTAGGCAGGAAATATTGACGTCCCGTCATGGGGGGGTGGGGAGAGGCTTTGCATTCCTGGCTGTGCCACGTTGGGCCCTTAGGCAGTGCCTCGTAACAATCTCCGCACATCCTGATAAGGCCCCCTGAGCCTTTATGTCTCCACAGCCCTTCACAAACTGCAATGACCAAATCCTTTGGTGAGGACGGGCAGAATCACGTGCTCCAGTTTACCAAAGGAGAAACTCAGGCACAGCGTGGCTAACGGAGCTAGCCAAAGTCTGTGTCAGGGCTTAGATCCCAGGGGTTCTGGGCCTGTGGCCGAGTCCAAGGGAACTGATGGGAGTGCAGGATTGTACTCCACGCCAGTGCTTGGGCCAGGCTAGTTTTAAAGCACTCCAGTGATGAGGCTGAGAGGAGACACACCTTATCCTAACGGGATGAAAAACATGGCATCGGATGAGGCCAATGTCACCGAAGGTCAATGTGTCTGGCCACACATGGAAGGGACTAAAGTCCTTGTGTTTCCCACACAGGAAGCGCTGCCAGGTGTTAACCATCAACCCCAAGCCGGATGCACAGCGGTGCGCTGGTTGTCCACGCAGCACGGGGAATAGAACTCACAAACTCTTGCGCCAAACCCACAGCAAGCACCTAGAGTGTCGCACGGGCTAATGAAGCAGCCAGAAGTGCGTCCCTTAGAGCAGCACTGCCGCCAGACCGCTTAGATAAGGCACAGCCTTGCCTCACGGAGTTAGGCAGAGTTTTGTGAGGTCCCACACACACCCCGCAGCCCCAGCCCGATGCCCTGACTATATGTGCAGGCTAAAGGAACAGCACCTCCTCCCATAGTTTGCAGATGCAGCCCGGCTCAGGGAGGACGCCCAAGCAAGAGCCATATTCTAGATCCAAAAGGGTGAGTCCTTACTGAAAGTGCCATTTGCAACAGACTACGTCACACTGCACACATCCAGGGAATAATCTCGCCTTTCCAAGGACGTGGTTGCTGTGACGGTCTGGTCTTTACACAGCTTTTGGGGGTGGTGTGGGCTGCAAACCATATTTATGGCCTGCGGCTGTATCGCCCCTGGGCGTCAAACCCTGCCACCTGTTCGTGCTGTGTGATCGCTGTAAGGGCGTCGCCGCGACTGGGCCGCAGAATGCCGCCTTCCAGCAGCCACGCCTGAACGGACAAGAACAAGAAATGGCCAGACGCAAAGAACAAACAGCAGCCCGAGTTTGTTCGTTTCCCCTCCGCCATGGGAATGGGAGGCTGCAGTACTCAATCTCTGCCACCGGGAGGTGGTGGTGTGTCGCTGTGACCCGGCCGCACGCCCAGGCCCACGGACACTAGTCCCAAGGCCCATGGACACTAGTCCCAAGGTAGCATTGCTCAGCAGGGAGCAGGCCCAACGGGTGCCCCTGCGCCCACTGCAGCGCCCGCCCCCCCCCCACAGCAGGATGTATGTCCCCCTGGGGCAGGGTGGTGCCCCTTGGTGCAGCAGGATGGAGGGGAGCAGGGTGCAGCCTGCAGCTGGCTTTGTCTCTCCCTCTCCCTTGGGCTTCAGGGATGAGGCCATCTGTCGGGGTTGACCCATCAAGCACATTCCCCTTGGCCAGTGGCTTGCTCCTCCAGCACAGGGCGGTCTCACTCACGCGCTCACACACGTGTGGAGCTGGCCCTGGTCTGGGGCTAGCCAGACCCGCTGAGCCCGGCTCCTTTCTCCAGTATTGCTTTTCTCCTTAAAAGAAGTCCTGTGACAACCCAATTTCCAGCCCCTCTTCTCCCTTCCCCGTCCACCACACTGGGCAGAGGGGGGCTGAACCCACCTGCACAAATCAAAGGCAGGCCAGTAAGGTTTATAGGTGCTGAAGGGTGACAATGACCCGTACGGCCACTCTTCATATGGACCTGACTAGCCGGCTCTAGCTTTTTGGGTCCTTAAAGCTATCAGGGACTCACCTGGGTCTCGTCCCATCACTGACCCTGCAGATGTCGCCAGCCCATCCCCGCCAGCTGCCTGCCTGCCTGATGACTCCCCCCAGCCACACACCCCTCTCCTTTGTTTAGTGGCCTCCATAACGCAGGCAGCCCAGAGTGGAGCCAATGTGCAATGTCCCCTACAGGGAGCAGGGACGGCTGTGCCCCGCAGTGCCCCCCCATGGCCCTTGGCAACCAGAGCCAGTTGGGCTATTAGCACATTAGGGACTGATGCAGCCACGGGGAGGGGGTCAAAGAAAGGCTGGGGCTGATGCTCAGCATGAGCTTTGTTGCTTTTTCCTCAGGTCTGGGAGGGCTCGTGTTTTCCATGCTCTCCCCGGTTATTGGGCCAGGCTGTATTTCCATTTGCAAATGCGCTATAGCAAGCTGATAGATGTGTGTATACATGCGTGTGTGTGTGTGTGCATACATTTATGTGCACAGTGTCACCAGTCCTGAGCAAGCAAAACTCATGAGTCAGGACTCCCCCAAATCATGAGATTTTTTTTCACTCTCACTGCTCTTTGACACTTCCTCATTTCTTCACCTTGGGGGGAAGCCATTGCCCCCATCCCTGTAGTGGGGGGTGAGGGGGCGGCTGCCCTGCCAGCCATTGCTATACCCCTTCCTAGCAACTGCCCCGGTGGCCTTTTCTCTCTCCATGTTGCCCACAGTCTCCTGCCCCCTACATTCCGCCCCGCCCCCAAACAAATAACCCTCCCGCTTTTCCTTCCCAGCCTTCTACCCATCACAGTCTCCCTCAATGGCACCATTTCAAGATATTTTTGGCGGGGGGGGGTTTCCAGTTCCTACCCCCCCCTCATGGTAGGGACCCTGTTCTGGTCCCTGTTCATTGCCCCTCCTCGGCTTGGTGCCAGGAGTCGAATTCTGGCTGGATTCCCTGGCTCTTTGCTGTACAGGAACAGGCTCCCCGGGTGCCAGGGCCCAGCATGGTTTGGCCTGGCCGCACATTTCAGAAGCGTTGGGACCCACCAGCCGGAGCGACGCTCGGGCCCACGCCGGTAGCCGCTATATGGATTTAGTGCAGGACCCCCGCTTAAAAGTGGTCAGGCCACAGTCCCCTGCCTGGCTCTGTGGCCTAGGGATCTTTGCACAAGGGTAAAAACCTTTTGGGGCGGGGAGGCATTCACCCCCCCCACCCCACTAATTGGTGCCACTGGCTCCATCTCTGCCTCCCCCCACCATCCCCTGCACCCCCCCCAGTCGGCCTGCCTCCTGCCCCCCACATTCCCTGACACCTTCCCTGTCCTGCTCCCAACCTCCCACCCCCGAACCTGCTGGCCAACAGGCTCATTCCCAGCCTCTTTACATTCCCCTGGCCTCTGCCTGCCCTTCACGGGGAGCCACTATTATTTTCCTTCAGGGCAGGCCAGCTTCAGCCCCCAGGAAACAAAGGGAGGTAGTGGCCATCTTTGCTCAAGGCAGGCTGGCTGGCACTTGCAAATATATGAGACCCATTACTGTAGTAGCTGAACACGCACCACCTTTATGCATTTAGCTTCCCACCACCCCGGTGAGCAACGGGCTGCTTCGTAGCCCCATTTTACAGATGGCACACTGAGGCACGGAGAGCCAAGGACTTGCCAGGAAGTGTGCGACAGAGCAGAGCTTGAACCCAAGCCTGGCGCCCTAAGCACTGACCCTCTCTGCTGAAGTCCAGAGCACAATGAGGAACAAAACGATAAGTTAAGCCCTGTCTATGGCGTGGGTGATCCCACCAAACGGAACAGGAAATTACCAGTGGCTGACAGCCCTGCGAAGGCACCGGCCATATACTGGCAGGTCTGGAGTTGATTTGCAAAAATCTGTATTCGGGCATCACTGAATAAGTAACAATATCTCTGGTGAGTGTACGCCACCCACTGGATTGTGGCCTCAGTCCATTAGGGTGCAGAGAGTAGCTCTGACACAAGAATTAAGGCAGAGTCCTGTTGCAATGCCCTTTATTTGAGTCTGCTCCCGCGCCCTCTGAAGTCCGTGGGACAGCACCCAGAATCAGCCTTTAAGAGGCACATATTATTGACCAAATCCTACCTTCCCCACTGTCAAACGTTGCCTGAGCTGGAAATGAGTGGGTCACCTACACTCACCTGCTTTGCCAACCACCGTAGATTTGGGAGTGGGGATAAACTGTCTCTCACCCTCTTCTAGCGCATATCCCAGACTTGCCTGGAACACACTGTGAAAACTCAGTCAGCACACAGAATCATAGGACTGGAAGGGATCATAGAATATCATAGAATATCAGGGTTGGAAGGGACCCCAGAAGGTCATCTAGTCCAACCCCCTGCTCAAAGCAGGACCAAGTCCCAGTTAAATCATCCTAGCCAGGGCTTTGTCAAGCCTGACCTTAAAAACCTCTAAGGAAGGAGATTCTACCACCTCCCTAGGTAACGCATTCCAGTGTTTCACCACCCTCTTAGTGAAAAAGTTTTTCCTAATATCCAATCTAAACCTCCCCCATTGCAACTTGAGACCATTACTCCTCGTTCTGTCATCTGCTACCATTGAGAACAGTCTAGAGCCATCCTCTTTGAAACCCCCTTTCAGGTAGTTGAAAGCAGCTATCAAATCCCCCCTCATTCTTCTCTTCTGCAGACTAATCTTCTCTTCTGCAGACTAAGGATCTCACTAGGTCATCTAGTCCAGTCCCCTGCATGCAAGGCAGGACTAAGTAGTGTAATAATTAGATGGTTCCTGACATGGCATGGTGCAATCTGGCAAAATCCCTATTAAACCGGGACTATTTGTTATTTCAGATTGTCAGTGTCTGCTTTGTTCTATAAACTCTCCAGTACAATGCATTGGTTCAGGGCAGTTTGTTCGCAACCTGCGGCCCGTGGGCCGCTTGCAGCCCAATCAGCACACAGCTGCGACCCTTGTGACATCCTCAGGGCATGTAGTATTGGATGCAGGCCACGTAACACATTGTGGGCTGCATATGTGGCCCACAATAGTAAATAGGTTGAGAACCACTGGTTTAGGGGCTGCATCACAGACCCTGCAATTGGCCAGCCACAATGTGGCTACCAACCTGCTCCTTACTTAGCTGTGCCAGAGCTACTGCTACTGAACTCATTAGAGACTTGTTCTAAAGGGCCAAAATTTGATCCTCGCTGATGACTGTGGTGTGGGCCTGGATAGTCATGGTGTCTTATGTAAGCAGAACTGGGGTGCTCGGCAAATAATATGTAGTGGCCCTGATCCTGAGGTGCTGAACACCCAAAACTCCCTTGGACATCAAAGACAATTAATAACCAAAGAGATGGTTTCAGAGGCAAGAGAGTCTCTCTTTTAAGCAGGATCACTCCTTTAAAGCAGCAGAGGACAGGGCAGCTTCCATTTCTAATGATACGGGACACGTTTAGGCCTCCATGAATGGCAGCGGATAGCCCACTGATGTTCAACAGGAGGCTGACACATAGCAATCCAGGGGAGCACGGGGCCTTCACAGAGCAAACAAACTTTAGGCTGGTATCACTAGTATTTGTTTAGCATCTGGTTGTCACATTCTGCATCTTTCATTAGAAAACATGCCCCTGGCCAGCACTGTGACAGACAGCCAATATCCTGTAATATGCAGCAGCATTGTAGTCGTGTTATCCTGGATATTGGAGAGACAAGGTGGGTGAGGTAATATCCTTTATTGGACCAACTTTTGCTGGTGAGAGAGACAAGCTTTTGAGCTCACACAGAGCTCTTCTTCAGGCCTGTAATATCATTGGGGAATTAAGATCAACTTTACTGAATTAAGCTAAACCTTATTGAATTAGGGTTAATACCTTTGGGGGTTTTTTGCATTAAAAATGCAATTGGGTGTGTGTTATTGGGGTCATGTATGTACTTCCTCTAGTAGGGAGGGAGAATGCTCATGTAGTTTTTCCATTACCAACCCTTTGAACCCAACCCCCTGGAGAGGTGCACATGCTAGTTCAAACTGGATTCACCAGGGACCACTAGACAAAGAAAGGGCTTTCGGACAAACAGCTTGGTTTTAAACTAGTTCAGGGTCTTCTTCCCGATCCAACAATTGGACAAGAACCATGATCCATGGAGGACTCCTCCAACTATTAGGGTAAGGTTGGAAAGACTGGACCTACTGAGCCCCCATAAGACTGGGCTTGTTCTGAACTGAAGCTGAGATAGAATCATAGAAATGTAGGACTGGAAGGGAACTCGAGAAGTCTTCTAGTCCAGTCCCCTGCTAAACATATAACCACAAGGAATCCGCCCCGGGGTAGGGGTCTGAAGGACTGCTCCTGCAGGAATCCATGCCAGAGTTGGGGTTAACTCTGGTTATCTCATTAGCACGTGTGTAAGTTTTTATTGTTTTAAGATGTTTCCTCTCTAATGCTTTTCCCATAAGAACAAAGTAGGCTTGCATAGGAAGTGCTGTGTGGGAAATAATAACCGTAGCAATCACACTTGTTAACCATCTCTGAAGAGAAAGCAAACAGGTGTCCTTGGGCATTTGGGCTTTGCTGGGAATAACACAATGAAGGCAGGGAACTGTGCAGACAGGCAATGCTGGGGAGCTGGAAGCCTAAATGGGTGTTCTTGCTGGACCACTGAGGGGAAATACAGGTGGTTGTCCTTAGCTGTGACCAAGACAATCTCTGCTTCTGCTCTGTTCTCGTCCTTCCCCAGCCTCCTCTATTTTTCCTGTATTTCTTTTTTCCCTCCTTTGGGTCTATATTTCCTTCCCTGCAGCAACTCCCAACTACCATCCCTCCTAGCCTTCAGACCTCCTTTCTTCCCCAGTCTATCTGCTACAATGATCACTTAATAAATGCTGCCATTTAAAATTCCACCCGTACACTTTGGAATTAACCTCTCAATGAAAGCCGTGGTGGCAGGCAGGTTCACACTTCTCAGAGCTATTGTTTCAGGCCGTCAACAGGCTCACTGCTTTGGGTTACACGTGGCTCACACATAGAAGATCTTCTTTGCAACTAGGCAGGCCAAAGACTTATCTTTATTCAAAATGAGAGCATAACTGGTATAAGCCATGAGCATTGAATAAATGCAGCGGGCAGGCTGGCTAACTTATACCTCTGTTCTCACCCTATACAAATGGGACCAATAATAATAATAAATGGCCACTGTCTCCTTGTTGCCCATTGCGTCATGTTTACAATACTCGTAGGACAAAGCAGGGAACTGGCCAGTATTTATGTGTGATGCACCAGGCAAAAACACATGTTCTATGAATGGATGGGGAAAAAAAGATGACACTTTTCTGGCATCCCATTTAATTTATTCCAACTTTATGCAGTTCAGCTTTTCCAAAAGAGAAAGAAAAAAGCATCATGATTTCTAAACAAAACAAAAGGTACAAACTGCAGACAAGATCAGATGCTCCCTAGGTTTATGTGAAAAGCAGAACAGCCCTCCTTTGATGTTAACAGAAAACAGGTAGCACCAATTTTTACGACTAGGTTTTGCACGAGTGCGCACACATGCACGCACATGCGCACACACACACAACATACACAAAAGAGATGACTCCTGCCCCACCCTTTTTAATCGCCTTCATACTTCATCTCACAGATGGATGAGCTGGGGGTTTAATTTCAGAGAGCAGTGCCCATGCTAGGGGTTCTCTTTGTGTCATTTGCTGTTTCCATGTGAAATTTTGATCCCTTCCAGAATTTTTTTTCTGTTCATATTAACGACGCTAAATCTGGGTGTGATTTCGCCCCCCTTGATGCTTCTTTTGTCCATTACAGCTCAGCATCTGCATTTAAGAAGAGTCTGCAGTTGTTATTGGTAACTAAGATCATCTTTGTGTGTGTGTTCAAGTGCAGGTGATATTTATCAATTGAAGGCACTGGTAACTAACTACAAACTAGATCACAAGAAAGTACATTAAACTGAGCAGCAAATATTCACAGAGCAAAAGAACAAATGTTAAGCCTGGTCTCACTTCCTATCCCAGGATGTTCTTGGATTTACCAAGTACGGTTTCAGTTCAACTACTATACAGCAAGGAAGTGAACAGAAAGTCTAAGCCCAGAGGTGTGTTACATTGTTAGGCACAGTGACGTTCAGGTCACATGCCCTCCTTTCATTTCAGCTGGTAACAATTTTGTGCAGCTTTAACCCCTCTCCCAGTTCTATGGGCAGCACATGACGCATACAAGATAACGCAGCAGCTCCTCAAAATGACTCAGATGCATCAGTGGATGGTGGCTCTTTTACTCCTTAGGCTACTTCCCCACTGAGCTGCTGCATGTTTCCCCATGAGCAGACATTCTGCCACCTGAAAGCTCTTCCAAAGCACTTGTCCATCTTCAGCATGCCTGTCCGGCAGAGCCATTGTTGGCTCCAAACTCCCCATGGGCAGTCCATGTGCTTTGCCCTATCTTTTAAATCCCATTCCTTTCCTTTCAACTAATCACCACCTTAGAAATGAACCAACTTCCACATGCGAGCTGCTGTACAAGTTACTCAGAGGAGTTCAACACAAGGAAGCGGTGGAGATGTCTGATCTTCCTCTTTGAATATATTTTTTAAAAAATCCAACGATTACTTTAAGTGTAAGGACCTAGTAATTGTCCTGCAAATGTCACAGGTATGAAAAGAAAATCTCATGGCTTATTCTCAGCTTGTGTGTGTTTCATACAGAAACAAATCAATGTGTAAAGTAACGGTAGAGAGACATCATCTGTTCCTGGGAACTGATCTTCCAGTGCAACATCACCGACAGTTCCTGGAATTGTGTTTATTAAATCTATGAGAGAAACAGAGAGACACAGAGAGACACAGAGAGTGTGAATGTGAGTGTGAGTGTGTGTGCGCGCGTGCGCACGCAGGGAAGGGAGTGGGGTGGGGCTTTCCAAAGCACTATATATATACTGCACTTTACTTACAAAAGGTGTGTGCTGAATGGCTGATGCTCCCTGCAACATATGAGGGACGTTGGCAGCCACTTGGAAGTGTGGGTTTTAGATGGGTTTTTGCTATTTAGAAAAAGAGGGAGGGAGGGAGGGAGGGAGAGAGAGAGAGAGACACTCCTTGGATTTTTACCCTAAATCTGCAAGAGCCTTCCTCTCTCTGCAATTTAATTCTTGCTCCTTCAATTAAAAAAATGTAGGGCCTGATCCTGTGAAGTACTGAGTACCTGCAATTAAATTAAATTGCAGGTGGTCAGTGCCGCTCAGGATTGGGCCCTTAATTACCACCTTACCAGTAAGGCTCCTATCCACAAGAAGTGAGATTGCGGGACTGGATCATTAAGATTTAGGTTATAATTCAGGGCCGGGTCCTGAGAGATACTGAGAACTATCCACTCTCTGGGAAGTCTATGAGAACTGAAAGTGCTCAGCATCTCTGGGGATGTTGCCTCACGCGCAATGCATGGGGCTGGCTGTACAGTCAATTCCTTTCTCTCTCCATTGCCTCCCTGGAGGTGGGTGATGGGAGCTGCACACTGGCGTGATCCAGCTGGGAATTCCCCTCCTTTCCTACCCCACCACCACAACCCGCTTCATGATAAACAGAAAGAGCAGCTTAGCAATAGGGACAGGTTGACAGGACTTGAGCAGGAGGTGATGCGTATTATTTACATTCTTTGGTCTTGGGGGGCAAAGATTTTCATTCAACTTGTTTTGAGCATTATCACTTAGGCTCTTTGGAGACATCCGGGGAGCTCCGGACTCTACATTCAACAGGATTGCTTGGTTTTCACCTGGGCCTCCCGCATAAGCCCTGTTTCCCTTGCACTACGCTATCGCTTTGCAGTGGTGGGGCTAAGTGGGCCGCGGGGGACTCTGGAAGCACATGGATACCTATTATGCTGCCATGGGGCAGAGCCGACAGAAGACAAAGCTTTGTCTCTCATTGACTTTACACAAAACACCAAAGAAAAGCAATTTCTGCTCCTTCCCCCCTTGCAACCCACCCTGCACCCCGGTCCTTCCCCAGCAGGCTGAAGGCAAGAGAAGAGGGCCACAGGCAATGCACAAAGCCAGTCTTTTCCAGAACATAAATAGACATGCTGAAACCCATGTAAAATCCAGCACCGGGGCTAGGCTGAGCTGTCTCCAGTGAGCAGGAACGCATCCATCTACTGCGTGCGCAGGGCATGTGCTCCCCGCTCCTCCTGTTCATGGGGTGTGTAGAAGAGATGGCACTCAGGGTCTCCGCGAATGGTAGGCGCTCCCTGGATCACTTTCCCAGTGATGGGGTTCACACACCAGCATTCTCCTCGCTGACCATTCACAGACATCTTGCACTGGGGGGGGGGAAGAGGGCAGGATGGACATGGTTACTGGGTGGAAAAGACACTGAACAGCAAATAGCTTCAGAGCCCATATGTTGGAGAACTAGCCTCCAGCTGAAGAATGAAATCAGAAGACTGGTAAGAAAAGGATACAGACGCCTTCGTTTCTTACTCTAATTATAATTAACTGAGGTTTGCAGCCTGTATCCCGACTCCTCCAAGTGAGGAGAAGCTTGGAACCAATCTGACAACTTGACCCATGACAGAGCTGCTATGGGCCAGGGGCATGCTTGGAGATGGGAATGTTTTGTTCAGGCCCATCTTTGTCTTTACTATAGTATCTTTCCTCCTGAGAGAGCCCAAGATGCTTTGGGCCTGTACACACACACACACACACACACACACACACCCCTCTCTCCCCTCCCCCCCCCACCCCTGGGGTGGAGAATGGCAGCCAGCACACTGGTGAATAAGTATTGGCCAAGGGCACAAAGCAAACCCTGCTCTTACTAGAAGGAGCATGAGATCTTTAGCGTCTACACAGAGCAGACAGGGCAAAACATCCCTGGTCTGGATCCTTTCTCAATGTGAGCCACTGCCACCGCATCCCCCTGAGACTTCTGGAGGGCCAAGCAATAGGGTGACACCCTGCATAGGAACACTCCCTCTCCTGGCTGCAACAGCTCAGTGCCAATTCTCCTGCAGCAGTGAGTAGCACCCTATGGGGCCCGATGCCCTTAGCAGCTGCGCTAGGCCTCATGGGGAGCTTATAGCCCAGCATCTTAGTGCAGAGGAAGAGGGAATATTTCTCTGCTCCTGCAACTCTCTGGCTCCCTGCCCCTGCCTGGAGGGGGCCCTGGGCTGCAGGCCCAGGCCCAGGCCCTGCCCTGCGTGGCAGCACCCCCGCAGCACCAGGCGCCTATGGTGACTAGCGCTGTCAATACATATGGCAGAGGTTCAGTCTGAAAGACTTGGAGTCTGTGTACACTTTAAAGTTGAACCGGAGCCACTTTCTGCAGCTGGACTGAGGGACAAAGCACGAGCCGTTCAGGAAAACAAAGGGAGTCCCTCATGCGAGGCCCCTTCCAGGCACCCTGGTCCTGAGTCCTGGGACACAGGAGGGACTGGAACTGCTTTTGTTGGCAATTAGGCTTCCAGACTCGGGGCAGCAAACAAAAAGGAGCTGACCCCAGGGCACTTGGCTCTGGAAACACAGATGGAAGGAAAGTGGGCTGCAAGGTGACCTTGGACTGCTGGACCAGATGGAACCCAAGGACAGCCATGAGCAGTGCTCCAGGCTCAGGGATGAAAAGCTCCCAGCGAGAGCTAAAGTCTCCCGGACAAGCTCTGCAACAGCACCAACAACAACATGCTGCCCTTCCCCACCAAAGATCTCAGAGCACTTAAACAAGAATTAAGAGAGCTTTTTGTTGTCCCCGGAAGTTAGGTCTACTGTACTGATGGGGAAACTGAGGCCCAAAGAGAGGTAGGGACTTACCCAGGGCCACACAGCTCATCTGTCCAGATCCAGGATTGGAACTTAAGAGTCCTGAGACTAGGCCTAACCACAAGACTAACCCTTCGCCATTGAAAGGGCACGGGCTGGGGTTTTGTGCCTACTCTTTGGGTGGTATTGCGCATGCCCTCCTCACCACACAGCAGCAAGAGGGCTCTTGGGTGTTTACAATGAACATCCTGCAGGGACTCAGGGCCCAATCCAGCAGCCCTTACTCTCATGATAGGACCCTTCCTGGAGTTCACGGGGCTGCAGTGTTCAGATGAGTAAGGGCTGCCCAGGTAGGTGTCAGGATAACATGGAGTGCGATTGAAAACCGCACTCCAACCAAACTCTGCTTTCATTGAAGTCAGTGCAACTGCACTAGGAGCCATGTTAGGCCAATGCTGAGCGCAGATGCAAAACCGTACCCTTAGGCCTTGTTAAAATGCCCACGGTGATGGACAGCACATTCAGCAGCTTCGTAAATTATCCTCCCCTGTCTAGGTCTGTATTGTGCCATCCCTTTTCGGAAGGTACAGCGGTCACACTGCCCCCACCCTTCCCATCTCCAGCCAGTCCCCAAGTGTGTCAATGGGAGATGCACTCAGTCAGGAAATAGAAAACAGGTTACTTGGGCCAGTACTTTGTTCAGATGATGGGAAAGTACCAAGCAGGGCTGGGGGCCATGAGCCTGAGATATCACCACCCTTCTGCCTCCGGGAGCAGGCTCAGAGGCCCACAGCTCAGCTGAGGACCTTTCTACAGGTTGCCCCGGCACCCACTGACACCAAGAGCAAAGCCCCCATTGACTTTATTGAGGCAGGATCAGACCTAATTAGGGCTCCATCCTGCAAGGAGCGGAGAGTCTCCAGCCAGGGCTGAGTGCTCTCAACTCCCATTAAAATCAATGACAGCAGGATCAGCCCAGATTAGACCAGAAGTGAAACCTTCCCCAGCAGGCTGGTCCCCTGGCAGCTCCAAGCACAGGGGAGGCCAGAATGCAGCAGCTGGGCTGTCTCACAGTTCTCTCTTCACTAGGGAGTTCTGGGGAAGGATTCGCTGCTATTTCCAGTATCTAGCTGTTTGTCCTTTAGTGCAAAGATCCTCCCGCCATTTCTCGGGCATTGTCTCCTCTCAGAAATCCACTTTAGAGAGGCTTTTTCTTCAAAATGCAAGTGAAACCTGTACTGTATGGGGCTTATTCAACAGCCTAGATTCCTTCAGACAGATAATCCATTTCAGGGGAATTAGCCAGGTCGATGGGGTGTGGTCATTCCAAGTTAATTACAGCCCTGGAAATCCAGCTGGGCCATGTGTCGCTTCATAGCCCCAAGGGCAAGGAGTTGAGATTACCTCGGAGACACCACACCCTTCTGTCATGCTCATATCCACAGTGGCCAGTCCAGACCCCCGCTCAGCAAGGGAGTGGCTAAGGGAAAGTAAATGATCAAGCACTGGGACATGTCTCCTTAAGGCATCTCCTAGGTGTTGATAATACAGAGGCCACTGATGGAATGGCATGTGCATCCAGGTGCAGTCCAAAGTCCTACATGATCTGGATCCTGGCTGCATGAGACACACCGCTCTTCCCAATGCGTCATCATGGCAGTTGAGATTAGATGGGATGCTCTCACGGTTGCCAACTTTCCCGCAGTAAATAAGCCCTCCGACTTTAACAATAAGCCGAATATCAAGTTAATCCCATTTCAAAACAAGGCCAAAACAAGCCAATCCCCAACGCTCTATGTGACTAGATCCCCCCGGCATGCAGTCTGGGACTGTGGTGGGCCCGCTGGGCACCCCTGACTCTCTCCCCTCATTGACCCTGCTTGCTGGAAGCCAATCAAAAAAAAAAAAAAAAAACAACAAGCCAAAAACAAGCCAACAAGCAACTCACAAGCCAATTAAGCCAAAAACAAGCCCAATTTCACCATTCTTTTCATGGGGTTGGCATGTCTGGATGCTCTCCCGAACAATGGCTAGATTTGACCTTCTGGGGACAAGGCATTCTCTACAGAGGATGCCTAGCTATGGAATTTGCTTTGTCTGTTGGTATGACAGTGCTGACAGTTTATTGACCTACAGGCTAGGGTGTAAAGCTCATTTGTTCATGTCAGGGATTGGAGGGAAGATTGTCCTGTTATTCTAGTTACAAAGAAGATATTGCACGGATAGGAAGGAGTAGAGAGAAAAACAACAGATATGATGAGGAGGTGGAAGGATAGATTGATGAGTGGCAGTGTGGCCTAGTAGCTAGAAGAGTGGACTGAGATTTAAGAGACTAGGGTTCTATTCCTAGCTATGCCACTGGCCTGTTGAGTGACCTCAGACAACTCACTTTACTGCTCTGTGCCTCTGTTTCCCCACCTGTAAAATGGGGCTAATTATATTGACCTCCTTTGTAACGTGCTTTGAGATCTGCTGATAAAAAGTATTATAAAAGATCTCGGTATTATAGAGAGATTAAAAGAATCTTATCTGCCCAGCTAGTGAGACACTGAGAAAGAGGAATTATTTGGGGTGATACACATGGGTAATGGAACAAAATAATGAAAGGAAAATATAAACTGAATGACAGGATATGCTTCTTATCAATGAGGTCTAAGAAAGTAATGGAAGCCACTTTGGGAATTTTAAAACTAGACTGCATGCTGGTTACACTCCCCATTTCAAACCTGATTCAGAGCAAGAGTGCCAACTACTGAGTCAATAACACTGCTTTTCCCTATGTTCGGGTTGTCTACTGCCGCCTATCACCATAGCACACAATCCCCTAACACTGTGTTGGGAGGCAACACCTGTTCTTTCCTGTGGAGACCTTTCACTTGAGCCTCCTAGCTTATGGCTAGCTTACAAGATCACGGAAATCCCGTTAGTGGGGACAGGGTGGGGCAGGCTGGTGGCATGAAGTTCACATTGGTCTCCTGCTGACAGATGAATGGTAGGCCCAAAGTCAAGAGGTTGGTTTTCAAAGTAGCAGACTTTTATCCTAGGACAACATTCAGATGAAATTGTTTAGGTTACACAACACAACAGATGCAGCTATTTTGTCTAGTGGATGGTGCTTGACTACTAGTCGTCCGCACTCCTGCCTGACCTGTTCCCTGATTCTTCCTTCATATTATAATTATTAGCGTATATATAGATTCCGCTCGCTCTGCTCATCCCCACACAATAAATACAATGCAATATCCCAGCACTTGATCAAATGCTTATGTAATAAAACATCTCTAAATCTCTTCCTGTCCTAACCCTTGTCCTCCTGCTATCTATCTCCTCTTTGTTCATTATCCCTTGATTTGCTATTACGTCATCTCTCCTTGGGACAATCCCGTGAAACGCTTTCAATGGGCACTAGCAGGTGACTAACAAGGCAGAACAAAGCTAGCCATTGGGGATCTGATGGGCTGGGGGTGTGAAGTAGCAGTGAGGGTTCAGGCCACTCCATTCGTGTTACAAAGGACAGGGAGACACACGCATGCAGTGTTGCTGTAGCTGTGTTGGTCCCAGGATATTAGTGAGACAAGGTAAATTTAGATTAAAGGAGGAGATATGGGCATTTAACATGGATTACTCCACTGCACCTAATGCCTCCTCTCAAGAGCACCCGATGTTGGTGGATAGAGCCTATTCTTGTTCCCTGTTGATAAATGCTTCTTTGAAGCCTGTAGTAAGAATTTGGCTGCCTGGAGAACTGGCCTTTACAACAGTTTCCCATATCCAGATTGATTTACCTTCTAAATGACTGCACAGATTGATGATCAATTGTATTCACTTTAACAGCTATGCATGGCAGGGGTTCACAGAGAAAGAGGCAGTTAGAAAATTATTTTTTTAATATTCCTTTTGCAGTAGCACCCAAATGGTAGCATGTGTTTTCCAAATACGGAAGATGACACATTCCCATCCTAATCAACTCTCTGTGGAGCCAGAGACTAAACGTTGTAGAGGCTAACATGCACTGCCCTCTACTGAATGGACTCACAACTGCTCAGCTGTGTGTCAGAAGCCCTATACTGATAAAATCTAAAGGAACTCATATGCTAGGGACTTATCCTTCTGGAGCACGGTAGATGCAAGTTCTATCCCCCGCTGCTTTTGTGAAGCTCCAGATGGCCATGGTGTACTGCACTGTAACAGTCATGATACTCCTAAGTGACTGGTTTCAGAGTAGCAGCTGTGTTAGTCTGTATTCGCAAAAAGAAAAGGAGGACTTGTGGCACCTTAGAGACTAACAAATTTATTTGAGCATAAGCTTTCGTGAGCTACAGCTCACTTCATCGGATGCATTCGGTGGAAAATACAGTGGGGAGATTTACACACACACACACACACACACACACACACACACCATGAAACAATGGGTTTTATCATCCACACTGTAAGGAGAGTGATCGCTTAAGATGAGCTATTACCAGCAGGAAGGGGATGGGGGGGGGAAGGAGGAAAACCTTTTATGGTGATAATCAAGGTGGGCCATTTCCAGCAGTTAACAAGAACGTCTGAGGAACAGTGGGGGGTGGGGTGGGGGGAGAAATAACATGGGGAAATAGTTTTACTTTGTGTAATGACTCATCCACTCCCAGTCTCTATTCAAGCCTAAGTTAATTGTATCCAGTTTGCAAATTAATTCCAATTCAGCAGTCTCTCATTGGAGTCTGTTTTTGAAGTTTTTTTGTTGAAGGATAGCCACTCTCAGGTCTGTAATCGAGTGACCAGAGAGATTGAAGTGTTCTCCAACTGGTTTTTGAATGTTATAATTCTTGACGTCTGATTTGTGTCTATTTATTCTTTTACATAGAGACTGTCCAGTTTGACCAATGTACATGGCAGAGGGGCATTGCTGGCACATGATGGCATATATCACATTGGTAGATGCGCAGGTGAACGAGCCTCTGATAGTGTGGCTGATGTGATTAGGCCCTATGATGGTGTCCCCTGAATAGATATGTGGACAGAGTTGGCAACGGGCTTTGTTGCAAGGATAGGTTCCTGGGTTAGTGGTTCTGTTATGTGGTGTGTGGTTGCTGGTGAGTATTTGCTTCAGGTTGGGGGGCTGTCTGTAAGAAAGGACTGGTCTGTCTCCCAAGATCTGTGAGAGTGATGGGTCGTCCTTCAGGATAGGTTGTAGATCCTTGATGATGCGTTGAAGACGTTTTAGTTGGGGGCTGAAGGTGATGGCTAGTGGCGTTCTGTTATTTTCTTTGTTGGGCCTGTCCTGTAGTAGGTGACTTCTGGGTACTCTTCTGGCTCTGTCAGTCTGTTTCTTCACTTCAGCAGGTGAGTATTGTAGTTGTAAGAATGTATGATAGAGATCTTGTAGGTGTTTGTCTCTGTCTGAGGGGTTGGAGCAAATGCTATTATATCGTAGAGCTTGGCTGTAGACAATGGATCGAGTGGTGTGATCTGGATGAAAGCTAGAGGCAGACCTGAGAGTGGCTATCCTTCAATAAAAAAAACTTCAAAAACAGACTCCAACGAGAGACTGCTGAATTGGAATTAATTTGCAAACTGGATACAATTAACTTAGGCTTGAATAGAGACTGGGAGTGGATGGGTCATTACACAAAGTAAAACTATTTCCCCATGTTATTTCTCCCCCCCACACACCACCCCCCACTGTTCCTCAGACGTTCTTGCTAACTGCTGGAAATGGCCCACTTTGATTATCACCATAAAAGGTTTTCCTCCTTCCCCCCCCCCCTCCTGCTGGTAATAGCTCATCTTAAGCGATCATTCTCCTTACAGTGTGTATGATAAAACCCATTGTTTCATGTTCTCTGTGTGTGTATAAAAATCTCCCCACTGTATTTTCCACCAAATGCATCCGATGAAGTGAGCTGTAGCTCACGAAAGCTTATGCTCAAATAAATTTGTTAGTCTCCGAGGTGCCACAAGTACTCCTTTTCTTCCTAAGTGATTATGGATTCAGTACAGTATTCAGGGTGGGGAGGGGAAAATGTGCATTTTTATCAGTTTTGATAGTTATTAACATTCAATTCCACATTGTTGGTTTTTTAAAAGCGTATAAAATTCCATTTTTGCACTAGCAGAAATTTTAAAATCCCCTACAATACTAATTATGTATTAACCACGTAATGATGGCAGAAGTCAAGATTCATAAGCAATTCAAAAACAGTCATCTCTCAGGTAGCATAATCATTTCTTTTCTTTTGTTTTTAAGCAGTACCACACAGACTGTGCGCCATGATTCTATGTATCCCACTGTACTGGCATTGATGGAATTACAATGCATGTTTAGGCCCCATCTCTTCAGCTGGGACCCCAACGCGTGTTTATTCAAAATGCAGTACATGTACCCAGGAGCAAAAAGATAATGGGTCTCACAGTTGCCACTGCTCCCCTACAGAGGGAGGGCATGCAGAGTGATTCATAACCCCGCTGCATGGCACAGCTGGACTCTGGTCTAGCTCTTCAGTCGCAACGCCAAAGGGACCCGATACCCATTTTGTCAGAAGTCCTATTCCCCGTCAGGTGTTGAAAAGCACTGCACAGTGTCTGCCGCTACCTTTGCTAACTGCTGCACACCACCATGTTACTCCTGCCTAGAAGTCTTGTAATGCAGCCTTCAATTATTATTGCCAAAGAGGCTGTGTTTGTGGTTAAAGCATTGTATCAAACACCCAGACACCATAAAGCCACAGGTTCAAGACATGGAAGGGCCAGCTCAGTCCTCCCTCTTTCTGAGGCTTATTTACGGAGTCTGGCGCTATGTGCAGGAATGGGCTGTCTGTCTGTTCTGCCTGCACATTAAAGATCCCAGAACACTTCTGGTAAAAGTTGAGGTTTTTCCTGGTGTCCTTGGCCAATGTTTTCTTTCCTTGTGCAGCGGTGCGAGAACACTGGGTGCTGGGCTCCCCATAGAGGTGCTGTATGTATGTAGGTTATGAAGGGCTTTGGGATGAAATCTGCTGTATAAATGCTAAAAGCAGAGGGCCTATCAGGCCAAAGTCATCCTTTTCCTGTGTGGCCCAACCACCTTTCTTACTACAACTCACTAGCCAAGGGGTCAAACCCATCTACTGACTTAGTGGACTCTGGGCACAGTAGATGTCTTCAGAAGGGTGACAGATCTCAGCCATGATCTTCTGTGGAAGGATGTACCCCAGGACTCCAATTCAACATCCTTCACAGAATCCTGGTAACTTGGAATCGGCATCACTCTTGTAGTAGAAAACTACTGAACTTTGGTATAAATCCTTATACCCCAAACTTCCTGTCATTCTTTCAGAGTTTCCACAGGCTAGGCATCTGTAGCGTTGTACAACACACCACAGAGCTGCCCTTTTCCCCCCCACAGTTTAGTGGGACCCAATCAGATGAAAGGTCTGAACATTTCATTTTTCTCCCATTTTGGGGAGAATGGCAGACTAAAATCCTTCCTCTTTCCTGTGCCAAGTCACAAGTACATAAGTGTGGAACTCTGCAGTAAAAGAGCAGCACAAACACGTTTAAGTAATTATCAAACAATCCTGCTATGATTAAGGAGCTGGAGGAATTGATTTATGGGGGAGAGCAAAAGAAGTTAATGCGTGGTGTCTGATAACCTTTACACAAGCGTGGGAAGGGCTTATAAGAGAGAGAGTAATGATTGGACACCATAAGTTATAAACCAAAGAGTCTGGGATGAGAAGAAAGAGAAAGTTAAGGCTCAATATCCGGAGAAACTTTCAAGCAGTGAGAGCTAGAAGGCTGTGGGATAGTCTCCTAAAGGAAGGGGTGGAAGCCCAATTACTCTGCACGTTAAACAGTAGCCTGCACAGAGCACTAGGGAATAATCCCAAACCGGCCCCTGGGGAAAGATTACCTGTGACCAGCTAGGGCTCTTCTGGCTCGTATAAATGCCAAGTAAAACGACAGTCAATGTTCCTAGCTCCTGTCTAGACCTATGGCCTGGCTTCTAGGGTTATGATGAAGCACTGCATGCTAGGACCCATGTTCTCCGAGGGCACCTCCTATGTACACAAGTTGAGGGCTGGTGTGAGCTGCCGTTTTGTTCGCCCACATCCTCCAATGGAGGAATGGCTGAACAATGACCTCAAAGCAACACTGAACGGTCAAACCCCAAGTGAAGGCGCACGCTTGTTGCGACATGCGCAAAGGGTAGCCCAGCCGCTCTCCGCACTTGCCTGTTTGAGATTGTAAAAGCCTTGCTTGTCACAGTTGGGGATGTGCAGAGAGTAGAGGTGCTCCAACGGGCCACGCTCATCTGGCAGACGCATGGTGGAAATACGTTCCAAGACCTGATCCAATTCCTGCTGGCAGGGGGTCTGAAAAAAGGCCAAGAAAGCGAGGGGGGGAAAAAAAAAAAAAAAAAATCAGGGAAACAGCAGGTTTCAGCCAAAACAAAAGAGAGGACAAATCCTTTCCCCTTTCTCTGACGTATGCAGGGGAAGGTCAAGGCCCCTGACAGCCACCTAGCAGGAAGAGGTATTGTTTCACCATTCTCACTCAGCACAGCCTTCAGGTTGCTCTCAACAATCAAAGAAAAAAAAATCCCTCCAGAAGCACTTGGAGCATTTACCAGTACAGCTGATTTTTCCTATAGGGGCCTTCTGTCAAGGTTGTTCGACCTTCGAAGAGGGTCCCTTAAACATTGTGACACATTGGCAAGTTGCCCAGAGACCCTGGCACTATATTAGCATGTGTACTTACATACAGCAATCAAGCCTTCATACACAATCATCTTAACATTAGCTTTACTTTTATTTCCCGATAGATTAACAGAAACTGCCTGTGGGTTGAATTCACTAGCAATAAAATACCCACAGCAACAGCTTTGTCTTTAAGCCAGTTTTACCGGGGGGAGGTTTGGAGGGGGGGGGGGGGGCTTCACATTGACAGAAGGCACAGCTCTTTACAAACACTACTGCAGCAGGCTGGGATTTTCAGTGGAATTTAAGGGAGTTAAATGCCCAACTCCTATTAAATTTCAATAGGATTTAGGGGCCTAACACTATTAGACACCTTTAACAATTCCAGCCTTAGGCCTCTATTAGGTAGAATTAAAAAGATAGCACTTCCGGAGGTAATCCAGACTGAATCTATGGGGTGGATCTCAATGCAGTCTCCTGCAATTTTATGGAACTCAGTGGGATAAAATCTGGGAAAACACTGTAATAGAGAAATCGTAGACTGGAGGCCAAATGTCTGTGAGTTGCATCACATCATAGAAATAAAAACACTATGTGCACCAAATAAGAAATTGACTTATTTTTTTTGAAGTTGTATATATATACTCAATATTGCGGCTGCTGAAATAAGTGGTTATATTGTAAAACTAAATTTATCTTGTTGTCAATATAATATCCAGGTGAGCCTATGTGAAAGCAGAAGATTTTTGATAGTCAAAAGTCCCAATCCCTGTACTTATTTTATTTAAATATATGTATTAGGATTTAGGCCCTGTGTTATATTGTTCATTTTCAAGGAAAATAAATCTCTAGTTATTGATGTTAGTTTAGCTAGCTGTGCTGTAATGGTTTATCTTTGGGTAATTTTCCCTTTGATATTCACCCCTTCTTGTCATCTGATGAGAATAGGCCACTTCCACCTTCATTGAATTGGCCTTGCTAGGGACCCCCCACTTGGTAAGGTAACTCCCATCTTTTCATGTACTGTAATATAGATACTGTTGCTGTATTTTTCATGCCATGCATCTGATGAAGTGGATTTTAGCCCACAAAAGCTTATGCCCAAATAAATTGGTTAGTCTCTAAGGTGCCACAGGGACTCCTTATTTAATCTTTGGAATGTTACTCAGTAAAAAGAAACCTGTAACTGCTAGTTGTGTGTGTGTAGAACTGTCTTATGAGAAAGACTCATACTTGATTCCTAAGAAGAGTGAAGAAAGTGAACCCTACTTTTTCATATTTAGAGTGTTCCTATAGAAAGTCCAGCTGTTGTGTCTTACAGGGATATGAATTCATGGTCTGTGCAGACACCTTAAGTCAGCTAGAGGAGTTCTGTAGTACAGAAGGGTAAGTAACTCGATTTACCTCCCCTCTATGTAGGTTACATGGCACTGGAGGAGAATCACATCGGATTGTATTTCTTTTAAGATGTTCCAGTGATTCTTCCCTGTGGCCTCCTCCCTCTTTGTGTTTTGGATAGTTCCAAGGCCCATTATACAAGGAATGTCTGACTGCACAATTTCCCACAGCCCCTAATAATCAGCTACATTTTCCCTTTACTTGGCACAGCCTACAACTTGCTGCCACTCTTTCCCTTTTCTACCTCCCCTTCAATTTGAAAATGCAAGGCCACCTGTGAGGAGCGAGCTCCCCAGGCCCCTCACAAACTCCCAGAGCACAAACGCTTTGGGGCGAGTCTTTAAAGCCATTTTAATACTTTACTTTCCCAGTCTGTGTCAAAAACTTTCAGAGACTCAAACTTTGCTTGGCACAAGGCCTGGCAGAAGCCAACTAGATCAGTGTTTCTAGCAATTATAAACAGACAGAGCGGAAGGAAAGCCCCTTGTAACATGGCTGCTCCAGGGTGATCCAAAAGATGTGAGCACAGGAGTGGCCTGTATTGCCTCAACTCAGCAAATCGGAAAAAAATCAAAAACTGAATTAGAAAAGTCAGCACTTGAGGGACCAGAGACTGCCTGGGATTCTCACTTCTGGTGGGTGAACTAAATCAGTAAGTGAGTTGACTGATATCCAGGATCATTAAGGGGCAAATCCTCTTTCCTGTGCCCAGCCAGCATACCCAGTTTGGGGCAGGGGAACTTGCTGAGGATCAGGGGGTTGAAAGATTCTGCATTCTCCAGCCTCAGAGCTGTGGTACACACACACACACACAAACCCTGCCATGGGGGTGGGAGATTAATAAAGAATCTGCATATCAATGGATCTGCTGGCTTTGTCTTCCCTGCTCCTTAAGACCATCTATTCCTCAAGCTCCCTGCAGGGCAGTGGAAAGAGTCCCAGGGGATCTGGGCTTCCCAGTGCACAGGGAGTATATAAAAAACTTCACCTGTTCCACCTGGCTCAGAGCCTCTCCAACGCCCCTATGGTGAGCAGGATTTACCCCCACAAAGAATGTGTGTTGCTCGCACAGTGTAAGCAGCGCAAGTTAGGGTTTGATTAGTAAGAGAGGGAGCATTCATGGACCCTACAAGGAGAAGAAATGTTTTCATCATCCTTCCCCCTGCTCCCCAAACGAAGGGCCCGATTCCAGGCTTTACTGCAGTCCCTTAGCAGCCTCTGAGCCACCATAAAGAGGACACAAAACTGGCATAATTGGCACCTGGCTAACATCACCAGCACCAGGGCAGGGAAAGGTTGTAAAAAAAATAAAATAAAACAAATAAAGCCCTGAGAGGTGTGCTGAAGGAATCTCCTAGGCCAGGTGAGAGGGGGACTGGATGGTGCTTTGCACTTGGAACTGTTCTAGTTTATACTCTAGGCCATGCTGGCGCTCAGACACCGAGATGGAAAGGCAGCAGTAAGTCACCTTTGCCCCCCCTCCAGGAGTTGTGTATTCTGTGCTGCACCCCTCAACCTCACCCGGGTCTGGATTTAAACAAACATTCTCCTGTAGTGTTAGATACCCAAACCCAATGCCCTTGGTCGACTACCGCGGATGCCAGTCAAGTCTCCGCACTGCAGCTGTTAGATTGACCCTGGCAGTTAAATATTTTTAATAAAATCATCAATTCTGCAGGAATCAGCAGTTTAAGGCCCTGCTTGGCAGGGATTTTAAACCCCTTCTCTCGGTGTGTTTATACCACACCCACCACTGTAGTGTCTAAGCACCACTGGCAAGTAACAAAGCCATGCACATTGCAGCAGGGTTTTCTGCCATACACAAGTTTAAGGCTCTGTCTAGACTAGATATCTTACAGCAACACAGCTGTACCAATGCAGCTGCACCACTGTAAGATGTCTCATGTAGCTGCTCTATGCCGATAGGAGAGCGCGCTCCCACTAGCATAATTATATCATCCCCAATGAACGGCAGGACAGCATCTCCCGGCGACATAGCACTGTCCACACTGGCGCTTCTGAGTTTTTGTCCACGGCCCTGAGTGACATACGTTTTACAGACAAAAGTGCTAGTGTAGTGTAAATCAGGGTCTCTGGCAACAAAGCCTGTTGGGCTGATAAACATCGAGTGACAGGTGACGGACCGAATCCCTTTGCCCTGCTTCTCCTGTTTTGCGTTGATTTCCCTTTGAGAAGATGACAGCTCACCCAATGGTAAGCTTGCCCTCTGCTCCCTCAAGCGCCCCACAATTTACATCACCAGCCAACAAGGTGCATGGTGGATTAGAAAAGATTTTCATGACAATATTGTACAGAAGCTACGTCTAAATTGTCCACTAGAGGGATGAAGTGGCCACTTATCAAGATCCTTAGGGACACATCCTCACACATGGGAGTGGGGACTAGGGAGGAATCCTCTCCTGCCAGGCTGCAGAAGATAGGCAGAGCTGTTTATCAGAGGCTACTTCAGCCAACCCTACACATTGCATTCAAGACAGCAAAATGTGGGATGGAGGACTGATGGATCCATACAGATTTATAGGCTCATCCTGCCTCCCCTGGCCCACTCCTATCTGCCTTCTATGCCAGTGCAGGTATACACTCCCTACAGGACTTCCCTGAGCCCAGATCCAGTGCCTTGCACAGAATCATTGTACTTGCTCTTCTAAGGCCATAGACACTGGGGACAGGACTTTTACCAAATGTAGCAGGTTACAGTGCTCTTCCTCTGTCATTCAGAAATTGCAGTCTGCAGACATAAGGAGGACCATGGCCTGCTGGGATCTGCGGTCTCCTAGGGGCATGCCTCTACAGGGAAGATGACCGCCCACTGCCCACTTTATAGAGTGCCATCATTGCCTGTAGTATTTATTTATTATTTTGCGAATGCAATCTGGTCAAGCCAAGCCACGGCATTCTTATCAACCATGTTCAAAGCACGAAGGCCTCCAGGAAGTTGAGTCATTTTGCAGTCCTCAACCGTATGCGTCATGATTTATGGCTGTCCACACTGACATATAGTGGACTGTCTCTAACACACCAGCGAAATTCTGCTGCAGCAGAAGTTCCATGCCCGGTACGAAACCGGTTCAGAAGGCTCCATTGCCTTTGTGGTCAATCAAACCCAGGTTGACGTTAAGTGGTGTCCGAGACAAGATAATTAGTTGTCACTTTCTCTGCAGACCATGAAGCTCGCCATGTGTCCTCTACCATAAATCCCTCACCCAGTAAACGTATTTGTATTTGGTGCTGTGAGGGCAGACAACCATGTGGTGGGCTACAGTGGTCTTCAGTGAACTGAAGTGAACCTGTATTATACAAGGATTAATCAAAGATTCCCACAGGGATGTTCACTGGAGTCATCTAGAGAACAGTGTGTGGAGAAACCACTGTCACCTACTGCTGTTTAGTAGGAACAGGGTCCTGTTCCTACAAAGGTGGATGCTCTGTGTCTCTTTTAGTACTTTGCTGCAAAACCCTGCAGATACAAGGAAAGCAAGGCCTTCTCACTAGCACACAAAGTTCATTATTTGTGTGTTTGAGCCCAGTTTCAGGCCAAAACAAATGTTTGCTTCATTTGTTTGCCCTTTTTAAAAAATGCTTGTTGCAAATACAATGACTGACGTTTTCCCCTGGGAGTCTGCAGCTGGAACTGGGATAATGATGATTCTCTCCCAGCCCCCCGCATAAACACACAGGTTTTGCCAACTAACCCTCATGGACGATGGCCGTAATTTCTTCAACTCTTCATGGTTGTGGTGGTGCTTGACGACTTTGCCCATCTGTCTCTGCTGTTCATTCACTTTCTCTCGCATGACAGCAAGCTCTTTCATGCCAGGCTTCATGGGCTTTCTCCCGCCACCTCCACTCACCACCCCGGGGGTGCCATCCACATAATTCCCCGTAAGGACTTCTTCAGGCTCATCATCACCATTGTCTGCGTAAGACAGAAGGAAGGAAAAGAAAAATTCCAATCATTCACACAATTCCTGCCTTGATTGTTTCAAGGCTGGCACATTACCAAGCCACAAATGTTTAATACAAAATTTAAAATCACATTAGTCCTTTAATCTGGAAAGTAAGGATGGCTCCTTTCATTAGCGTGTAATTATCTCTCTAAAAGATAGTTTAGAGCAGAGGGGGAAATCATTTCTGAGATATTCTTTCTGGTTTTATTTGCCCTTCTAAATTACTTACCTAGGCATGTACTTTTCCCATCAGAAGTCCAGTTGGGTTTACGGTGCCAATTATATTTGAGCTTCAAAGCTTAAAATTGAAGCGATTAGTAACAATACTTTGGTTCTATCTGTCATCACCCAGTGTATCTACAGGAATACTTACTCCATATGTGTTAAAGTAAATGTTCAAAACTGTTCTCTGAAATAGCCGGCACTGTTTTACTATTGCCATAATTTTTTGGTAGAACCTGCCATTTCTTGACAGGTCCAACTTCAACCAAATATGCTACATTTGGCTACTTCTCTCGACTCCAACACAAGTGCAGGTGCTCTGGGCTAAACATGCCACTGTTTTCAGCTTCAAGACCTAAAATATAATTTAGCATCATCAGACTCAAGCAACAGGAAAACTCAAGGTTACAATTGGGCTTACTCCAAAACTCTGCACACCTTTTGTTCTCCTACAACAGAATGTGTAACATTGTGATCAATCTATTGCTACCTAGGTCATGGTTGTCATTCTGCTGCAAACCACAGGCATTATGCGGTAGCAATGGGTTCTCCAGCTTGCTTCAAAGGCACAAGCCCTGACAACTCTCACTGCTAAAATAGAACCTTCCCTAGCTGTTGGCAGTACAGTGCTGAGGAGACACAGAGGAGCAGTTCAGTTGACAGTAGTGGAATGCACACACATGAACCAGTCATTACAATAGTCTAATATTTGGTAGATTTTTCTCCATTCCTTAGGAACCTGGAGCTCATATTAGTTACCACTGTGACAAAAGCTAGGCCTTATTCATCTCTCAAAAGAGACATGCGTACAGTATCTTTCAACATGTAAAGAACCAAATGTAGGACTCCAGCCTTTAAAACCTACAACACGTCAACAAATACCAGTAACTAAATCTGAAATAATCTAGGATTCGTGTTTACAGTTTGATGTAATTTCACTTTAAGCAATTCAGCACTTTAGATGTCAGCAATGGACACAATGTGAAGTAACGTTAGAACTGTGTGTGATGGAATATAGATGCATGGGCTATACCACAGTTCACAAAACAGTCCTAATTTTACTGTTCTGTCCTGCTTCCTAGGAGACTAAGCTTGTAAAACATTTACATATTTCTACAACATGATGTTATGTCAGGACATAAGTGTGCTGTCAAGCCAGAGAGGGAAAATACTTAATGCTCTCCGTGTCATCCTAGGAGCTGGGCAAGGATTACTTTCCAATAAGAATCTTAATTGTTTACATATCACAGTCTCCAATTTAATTAGAAACAGATGATGGTGTGGGGGGACGATGGCAAATTAAATTGCCTTTAAAATGAATAGAATTAAAGAACAAATATTGTGCCAAACCCCAGCTTTCTGAAAGTCATTCGAGGATTTTAGCCTTTTATAAAGCAGAACTCAAAACACGACCAAGTTTTACCCATTTCCTAGACATAACTCTAGATGTTGGTAAATTACAGTTGAGAATGAGTTGTGTGCCTGCCAATAAGGCAGGATTTACGACAAACAGAGAAAATGAAATGGTGCTATTTCACTCAAGCTTCTCCACTGCTTCGTTCAGAAAAAAAACATGAGCACAAGCTAATGGAAAGCAAGTAAATCTGCAAGGCCAGCCAGTCCTTTCCTGATCAACTCCTGTTGCTTCCTGCTTCTCATTGAAATATATATATAAATTTGCCCAAGTAAGCATTGTTCTAGTAAAACAAGGCCAGATGGTAAACATCTTGTCAGCTGGTTCATTCACAAAATCTGCTTCTGATATTTTCATACCATTTTCCCCCCAAAGCTAACAAATATAAAACCAAAGAAAACATTGGATGTGAGCACAGACGCTGGAGATGGGAGAGAATGGTTTTGGAAACAATGTGATCATAAGAGTTAAACTGCAGCAGGAGCCAGAAATTTCCAGCTGGTAGAGACTGCATCCCTTCCTCTCTGACGCAGATCTGTCCATAGTGATCCTTGCTTTCATCACCTTTGGACTGGTCTCCTAGAACATGCCCTACCTGGGGCTGATTGCAAGGGCTATGTGCAAGCTGTAGCAATTTTTCTTAGGGCAGGGCTGCAGACTCTGTACTGGCTCGATGTTCAGTTCCAGTTCTTCTTGTCAAAGCTGTAAGTGGGCAGTGTCATGACAATGCAGCTGACAGATGTCAGAATAAAGTTCTTATGAGGTGGGGACCTTCAGCTGGGTAATAGGTGGCGAGGAAGGATCACCATCATCAAAGTTCAGATCTTGATTCTTTCAGAGCATCATATGGGACATATTTCTTTGCATAGGTTGTTCCTCAATAGGAGAGGCGACAAAGTGGCCAGCCTGTTTTCTTCCATTCCCTAGATCAGTGGTTCTAAAACTGTATTTGTTAGGCCCCAGTGGTCCATGGAGTATTTGCTGGTGGCCTCCAAAGAGCTAGCTGGACATATCGAGCTGGCTTTCCTTGTTCCAGCTGCTGCGCTGCGTTAAAGTCAGCTACAAGGACTTCCGCTCTACAATGACTGAAGAAATAAGAGCTAAATGAGGAAGCAGAGAAGATGGCCCATGCTTGGAAAGCAATGCGAGTCCTTTAATACTTGTAATGTGTTCAAGCTGTGTGTGTGCATGCACATGGGGCAGGTTGGCCTGGATGAGGATTACATTTGACAGAATCCATTTTGAAGAGAAAGCAAGCATCCCTAGTGCAGGAATCAGGATGCAGCAGCAAAAGCTAAGAGAGAAAAAGGACTCAAGGCTGGAAGAGCACACAGAAGACTTTGTGCTAAACAGTGACTTTTTACAGCCAAATGTTTTTTTAATGCTGTCTGAGAGAAGCAATTCATTTTGAAAATCACTATGAATCTAACCAGGAACCAAGTATGCCACCCATTGAACCTGAGGTATTGGGTGGGGCAAGCACTGGTTTGCCTTTGTGATACATCTCTAACCCATTTGTCATACACCCTTCTGCCAACCAATTTCAATGTACACTAAAATATATCTACTAAAAAAGCAGTGCTAAGATTCAAAATAATTATGTTTTATAGTTCTTCATTTTTCATATGGCATGTGGAAAACATCTTCTGTTCTCTTTTGGACCGAAAGGTAGTGTTTCACGCAGGGCAGGGTCACTTGTGGTAGAAGTCAAAGCAGATAGCTGAAGTGCTACCTAATATGCACTGATGGGGAGTCCATGGAATACCTCCATGAGCGCCAAGAAAATGAGTTCTTACAGCTTTCTACATAGAAAATTCCCATTAGCTTCAATAAGATTAAGATTTGGCTGCAATTAAAGCCCATTTAAAAATGTACATCAGCTAATGCTTGTAATGCTCACACAGTCTGACCAAAACTTCCAAAAGTGGGCACCAATTTCCATTGCTTCCGTCTTTGGGAGGCCAATTTGTGCTCTCTAGGGGGCTCAGGTAGAACACCTGTATAACATTGAGGCACTCAGAATCAGTCTCACTATAACAAAAACTGTTATTATTATGACAACGTGTATGAATTTTATCAGTTCCCAAACATATCTGAGTTGCAGGTTGGACTTGTGCCAACAGCATTCCTTCAGGGCAACAGCTCCAACCTGAACCACGAGCTGCATGCAATTTGTTCCTGTCCTTCCTTTGAGCACCATTCTGTGTCTATTTATTTTTCTTTAGCAACAGCTCACATGCACTGTAACAAATTCAACGACTTGTCTATCTCACATGTTTACAGAATGTCTAAGTGCTGATGTAGGCCCCAGTCCTGCAATGAACTCCACTCACATGGACCCCAGCACTCACCCAGAGACCCTTTAACTTCAGTGGGGTTCTGCACTTGCACAGGGAGCTGCTTACGGTGAACTCACTGGAGGATCAGGGCCTTAGAGGCCCAAAAGTACACATTATTTTCTCTCTTTAATAATGGCACTCTGCTTGCTACAGCAAATTTCATCTGAGGACATCAAAACATTTTACAATTAATTAACTAGGCCTCACAGCACCCCTGAGAGAGAGGTACTGTCCCCATGTTGCACATCAGTAAACTAAGGCACAGAGTGGTTAAGTATATTATCCCAGGACAAAACAGTAAATCAGTGACAGAGGAAAAGAACCCAGGAGTCCTGAATCCTCATTCCCTGCTCTAATCACTAGACCACACTCCCACCCACAAAGACACAAGAGAGTCATTATAAATATGAAATCAAGGTGGAGCAAAACACCAAAAAAGTCAGTATTCATTAAAGCAAAGGCTGTCTTTTTGATGCTGTTTTTGAATGAAAGCCATAGGGATGGCTGCAGAAAGATTACACAGAAAAGGGTGAGGAGGGAGCACATAAATATCGCACCCACCCATCCAGCTGTCCCCTGTGACTCTTCTGAAGTCATCTTAGCGTTTTCAGGGGCAACTTGGGCAAAGGCCCCTGTGCAGTGGCTCCAGAGAAAGATTTTGCTCATGTGGAATTCGGATAGCCGAGAAAGAGGTTGGCAGCAGCAATCATATCAGTGCTCCGATTTCCTTGAAACAGGCACTTCAAAGAACAAAAGTTCCCATGTGATCTCTCCACCCACCCACCCACACACACAAAATCCCCCGCTTGTTTGCTCACTGACATTGCTCACAAACACAGGGCTTTGGGTTGATGCCTATCATCTTTTATATGCCACCTGGTCTTCTCTGGAAGCACTTTGTTACGGTTCAGTTGCAGAAGCAAGCAGGATTTGTTACATCTCCCTGAACAGGTTACAGCTCAGCATTTACTATCACCCCACAACTCCTCACTCCAAAGAAACACGGGGGGATTGACGTGGATGGTGGGAAAGGCCGTAGTGAGAAGAATAGAACCAGCATGGAGGAGGGCAAGGTGAATGGGGTTGCTGTGAGAATGAGGGGAAGTTGGGGGGAGTTGTGAGGAAAGGAGAGAATTGGAAGAGGAGAGAGAGAGGATCTGGGTGAACTCCAATGCCCACTGAAGTCAATGGATGTGTCGCCTTTGCCTTTTTAGTTCTGTTCATTCAGAAAGCAGCCCAGAGGCTTCCTAGCAGGGAAGAACTGGTGTCACCTGGACCACAGTCTCTTATCTGCTGCAGGAAATGTGATAAGGCCCCCTTCCCTTGGGGGCCAGATTCTGGAAATGCAAAAAGAGAGACTTGCCCCTCTCTTTACATGTTTTTATTGATTAGCCACTCAAACTTTTCCACTGGGGCTCCTGCTCTTGTTCAGTTTCTCCAGCTAGGGTGAGTGAGGCACTAGGAATTCTACTGTATTCTCCTACTGTCACACCGTGAGTTAGTGACTCAGAAAGGGTTGGTTAACTCTCAGGTAGTTAATTAACCCCAGAGTGCCTTGGACACATTCCAGCGTGTTCAATTTTATTTTCCCAACCTAAAATTTCGTGGCAGTTTTAATTGGATACAGTATTCTCCCTTCCTGTCCTAAAGTATCGTGCAGTGTTGCTGTGTGATGGTGCCATGTGCCACCTGAGGCTGCTGCTGTAATTTCATCTCTCATCCTCTGCTGGGTGCTGATTTTCACATAGTCACCACCTCCTGTTCCGTGCGCTTTCCTGCCTTGGCTTCGACCAGTTCTGTCCTCTCTTGCTTCTCCACGTACCTGTGAGACTGCTGCCTCAGAGTCTCCTTGGGTTCCTATCACAAATGGTCCATCTAGATCCCTCAGGGCTCCATTCTCCGAGCCTCCCCTCTTCCCTTTATATTCTCTTTTGGATCAGCCTCAAACTCCTGTGGTTTTGGCTACCATTTTTCTGCCAGTAACTCAAATCTAGTGCCCCTCATTGTGTTATCTATCTTGGACCCCCTCTGTCCAGTCTCCACCATCTCCCCCTGGATATCTTG
Organism: Dermochelys coriacea; assembly: GCF_009764565.3. Taxonomy (NCBI): domain Eukaryota; kingdom Metazoa; phylum Chordata; order Testudines; family Dermochelyidae; genus Dermochelys; species Dermochelys coriacea. Next base: position 4,204,055 of record NC_050078.2, read on the forward strand.
CTGCCCTCTCAAATTTAATATGGCAAAAAATGAGTTTCCGGTTTCCTCCCTTCCCACTATCTTCCCTACCATGCAGGCTCCACATTCAAGTACCCCTACTCCTCTGCTTCCACATTCTGGCTCTTACCAAACACTGTCACATTTTCCTCTACAATCCACCATCTCCTCTCTGTTTCCATTGCAAAACCCCTGACTCATACCTTGACAAACTCTGGCCTTGACCACTGCGCCCTCCTCCTGTGTGGCTTATACAAAATGCAGTTGCTAAATCTGTCTTCCTTGCCCACCATCCAGACAGTGTTACTCCCCTCTTTGAATCCTCTTGTCCTCCCCATCAAACTCGAGATCCTCATTCTGACCATCAAGGTTGGGCAGTGCTCTGACTGTCCTCCACAGTTCAGCTCTCACTTGCACCTGTTCCCCCAAGCTGGACTCTAAAATGTCCCTCCTATATCCTTCTCCCATTTAAGTCTTCCATGCACTCCCTGGAACACCCTCCCCTTTCTTGTGCCCCACAAAGCCACTCTCTCTTCATTCAAATCACTCCTTAAAAGCACGCTTTTCCCATAATGATCCACAGAAGGAACCCTATTATACATAACCTGCACTGATTTCAGAGAAGGGTTTTAATCCACCATTGATGTATCTGAACTGTACTGTTTGTCTAGTTTAGTTTGTGAGCTCTTTGGGGCAGGTTCCATAATGTTCTCTAGGATTGCACAGTCCTTGTGTGATTTAGTTGATAGAACTCATTAAACAATCATTCATTACACGTGCACACACACTCATACAGCCTGATGTTGCAGTCTTGGCATCCATAAAACTCCCATTTAAGTCAAAAGGTATTTAAAAGCTGCCCGTGTGAAAACTGGTGAACAACCCATAATTTGTAAGTGCTTTGAGATCCTTCTGGCTGAAAGGCACTGCATAAAAACACACAATTTCTACTGTCCGCTCTTTTCAGCCTATCTATGCAAGCAGGGAGTAAATGATTAAGCAGGAGAACGGTATGTTCTGGCTGGTTGTTGCTTAGCAAGTTCCTCTTCTTGTCCCGGACTGCTGGCACGGGGATGATCCAAAGGGTGCCCAGTGCTCTCCTTTGACTGTAGCATTCCACAGGAAACAGTTTAAAATCCTTCAAAGCTCACGGACTTGACAATTACTGTTCAGCAATGGCAGTGTGAGTGCTAGCAGTTCTATGTAAAATAACGAGCTTTTGGAGCAAAGATGATGGAGAGGGGAGGTCATCCCAGGCCCTCATCTTCACTCTCCAGTTATTGGATCTCTTTTTCAGGATCAGATATGTGCTCTCCCCATACCAAAGAAGGAACCAATGTGTGATGATGCAGAACCGATGACTCCTGATGAATCTGAAGAGGCTCTGTGCATGGACTACATCACATATTCTAGAACCAGATCTAGATTAATCACTAGGATGAAAGGTGCAACATCATACCAGTCAGGAAATGGATCTGAAAGAACAGTTGCTTGATCATCCCAATATGCACCTTCAGTGAAGTAAAGAAAACAAAACTGGCAACTTAGCGCGTGTTGCCTCGATTGCTATTTGAGCCGTTTAACCCAAAGTAATTCAGAAATTGTCTTGTGGACACTTCTCCCATTCATGGGCATGTAGTATCCCTATGGCAACTACAGGAAAAACAACATTAGGGAAGGATTTAAGTATTGTTCGCTTTCTTTTAATAGGATTTACAGATGGACATATGGTAGATGAGCCAGTATCATGTGACCATCCAGCTCTCCATGGACCAACAGTAGTCCACAGACCACCGTTTGGAAACTTCTGATCTAACCCTTTTATATCCAACTGCAAACCTGACAATCCTGCTTGCAGTACCTCATTATCCACATCATTACCTCTGTACAGAGAATGCCAAAGTAAGGAACCCATTCAAATCCCTGGAGCATCCAGCAAATTATTCTCACATCCCCTCATTTAAAAAAATTACCACTGTAGTTGCTCTTTTTCTTCTTCATTGTCCCTTCTCTTCTAACCCGTCTGCTGAATTTCCACCCTAGCACATAACTGCAGAGGTGTGATCTTAACCCGCAAGTGAACCTTTGACTGCAAATCTAAATCCCTGATAAAGGCTGCATGATCTAATGCACTGAGCTCACAGCTGAGAAGCAGCAACTCCCAGGTTTCATTCCTAGCTCTGCCACATTGCATGGGGCTACGGGCAAGCTACTCTGCCCCAGTTTCCCCATCTGTAAAATGAGTTGAGTGCCACTTCCCTCTCTTACAGTACACTGAGAGGAGCACTCTGAAGATGTGAAGGGTGACCAAAAAGCCAAGTCCTGATGCTATGAACTCTCAAAGGCTCCAGTTCAGCAAAGCACTTAAGCATGTGCTTCTCTTTAAGCATGTGTTTAAATATTTTGCTGAATTGGGCCTAAATCCACGCTGTGCTCCCTGGCCGTGACACCATAAAAGATTTCTACCTTAGTGTTGAAGCATATCCTGTGCTTTCCTGACACTGTTCTGAATAGCCTTAAAGAAGCTGCAATCTCCCCAGACCAAAAGAAACTAATTACTTTTAAGACTGTTGCCACAGCCCAACTTAAAATAATTGGACTGCAACTTCCCCATTTGACCCTTGACCCCAAATTTAAAATCCTCAAAACATCCGCTACATGTAAGTCATGAGGAGGCTTCACCTGAATCAAACAAGCTGTTAATTTTACAAGGTCAAGCTTCTGTCCATACTTCCTCTGTTATTTGCACATGTATGTGTGATCAATGGAGTTTTGGCACCATTAAAGCACCTGTAAAATTTCCATGGAGATTCTCTTCTTAATTCATCAGTCCCTAAGAGTTTCTGGGCAATTCACAAAGACCACAGAATAACCTGACATTTCTTTTCACCTCTACTGCCTTGTTAGAATTCCCAGCGCTTCACTCGTGTCTGGTGACACCATCCGAACTTTCCCCTCCCCAGGCTCTTTGTCATGAAGCTAGATGGATCAACAGGTATCACAGGCCTCTGTGCCACCTGCCATTCCACTGGACTCATTCATTTTTTTGCCAGCGACCAAATAACTGCACAACTCGTGTGAACTAGAGTTTCTCAGATGTGTCGTTCTGAACCTGAAGACAGGCTGAAAAGCAGCTCTGCCATTGGTTGTATAAAACCACTGTGTTAACAACTGCCAGAGTCTCAAAGAAAATCCGCAGCAAATGACTGTCCTTCCTTATCAAGGCAGATGTTGAGTCCTCTGGTGTCTGCACAAGTCCAAGAGCCAATTGTCCGTAAGTCTGGCCATGCAACAGAGGGACTCTCAGCTTTGAAGCCAACAAATCCCAAATGCAGATGGCTAAAGGAACAAAATAATAAAAATGCTCTATTGCCTGCTCTGATCTAGGCAGGCTACCCAGGATCAGCCTTTATCTACTATATGTTTCCCTCATAGATGATCTCTAGCGTAAAATGTATCACGAAATACCAACCAAGATATCCCTGTATTTGAAGGGAAGGCTATTATTTCAAAAGAATAACAATGCCCCCACTGAGAAAATCTTCTGACCAATTCAGTACTGCTAAACGGTGTTCTGAAAAATATTCTTTAAGCACCCTCTGGTATAGCGATCTCCTGAACTGCAAGCCATGGTGCTGAAACACTGTGGCCTGCATCTGCCAATGGGAAACCCATCTTAAAGCAAGTTGTATGTAACAAGGAGCCCGCTGGGTGGTTGCAGAAAAGCCTACAAGACCTGGTAATAATGGGGGACTTGAAGTACTCAGACAACTGCTGGAAAAGTAACACATCAAAACACAAAATTCCCAATAAGTTTTTGGAATGTATTGGGGCTAACTTTTTGTTTCAGAAAGTGGAGGAAGTAACCAGGGGGACAGCCATTTTATACTTGATTCTGACCAATGTGTATCTGAAAGTGGAAGGCAATTTGGGTGAAAGTGATCATGAAGTGACCGCTTTCATGATTCCAAGCAAAGGAAGGAGAGCAGCAGAATAAGGACAATGCATCCCAAGAAAGCAGACTTTAATCATAGAATCATAGAATCATAGAATATCAGGGTTGGAAGGGACCCCAGAAGGTCATCTAGTCCAACCCCCTGCTCAAAGCAGGACCAAGTCCCAGTTAAATCATCCCAGCCAGGGCTTTGTCAAGCCTGACCTTAAAAACCTCTAAGGAAGGAGATTCTACCACCTCCCTAGGTAACGCATTCCAGTGTTTCACCACCCTCTTAGTGAAAAAGTTTTTCCTAATATCCAATCTAAACCTCCCCCATTGCAACTTGAGACCATTACTCCTCGTTCTGTCATCTGCTACCATTGAGAACAGTCTAGAGCCATCCTCTTTGAAACCCCCTTTCAGGTAGTTGAAAGCAGCTATCAAATCCCCCCTCATTCTTCTCTTCTGCAGACTAAACAATCCCAGCTCCCTCAGCCTCTCCTCATAAGTCATGTGCTCTAGACCCCTAATCATTTTTGTTGCCCTTCGCTGTACTCTTTCCAATTTATCCACATCCTTCCTGTAGTGTGGGGCCCAAAACTGGACACAGTACTCCAGATGAGGCCTCACCAGTAATAAACTCAGAGAAATGATAAGTAAGGTCCCATGGGAAGAAAATCTAACGGATAAAGTCAGGGGTTCTTAAATTTTTGTATTGGTGATCCCTTTCACATAGCAAGCCTCTGAGTGTGACCACCTTTATAAATGAAAAACTTTTTAACATATTTGACACCATTATAAATGCTGGAGGCAAAGTGAGATTTGGGGTGGAAGCTGACAGCTCACGACCTCCCATGTAATAACCTCACGACCCCCTGAGGGGTCCCGACCCCCAGTTTGAGAACCCCTGGATAAAGCAGTTAAGAACAGCTCGCAGTTTCTCAAGGAGACAAAATTAAAGACAACTACAAACTATCCTGAAGCGAAGGAACGATTGGAAGAATAGTAAAAGGCCAACATGGCTGCATTTTTAATGGCCTGAAAATCAAAAAGGAATCGTACAAAAAGTGAAAACTCAGCTAAATTACTAAAGAGGAGTACAAAACAACAGCACAGGCATGTAAGGGACAAAATCAGAAAGGCTAGGCACAAAAAGCAATAAGAAGAGGTTCTTTAAATATATTAGGAGCAAGAGAAAGATGAAGGAAAGTAGAGGGCTTCTACGTAGCAGAAGCGAATAACTGAAGACATCAAGAGGACTGAGGTGTTTAATGCCTATTTTGCTTCAGTGTTCATTCAAAAAGTTAATGATACCCAAACGCTCAACACAATGAATATTAACAAGGGGGAAGGAATGCAATCCGAAATAGGGAAAGAATAGATTAAAGAATATTTAGATAAGTTAGATGCATTCAAGTTGGCAGGGCCTGATGAAATTCATCATAGGATACTTAAGGATCTACCTGAAGCAATACCGGAACCGTTAGCAGTTATCTTTGAGAATTCGTGGAGGATAGGTGAGGTTCCAGAGGACAAGAATGGCAAACATAGTGCCTGTCTTTAAAAAGGGAAACAAAGAGAACCAGGGAAATTATAGACCAGTCAGCCTAACTCTGATATCTGTAAAGATACTGGAACAAATGATTAAACAATTTGTAAGCACCTAGAGGACAACAGGAATATAAGGAATAGCCAGCCTGGATTTGTCAAGAACAAATCATGCCAAACCAGCCTAATTTCCTTTGTGACAAGGTTACTGGCCTAGGGGATGGGGAAAAGCAGTAGATGTGATCCATCTTGATGTTAATAAAGCTGTTGACATAGTCTCACGTGACATTCTCATAAGCAAACTAGGAAAGTGTGGTCTAGGTGAAATTTACTATGAGGTGGGTGCACAACTCGTTGAAAGACCTCACTCAAAGAGTGATCAATAGTTCATGGTCATACTAGGAGGGCAGATCTAGTAGAGTTCTGCAGGAGTCAGGCCTGGGTCTGGTATTACTAAGTATTTTCATTAATAACCTGGACAATGTGGGCTGATAAAATTTGTAGATGACACCAAGCTGGGAGGGGTTGTAGGCACTTTGGAGGCCAGGTAGAATTCAAAATGACCTTGGAAAACTGGAGAACTGGTCTGAAATCAACAAGAAGAAATTCAATAAAGACAAGTGGAGAGTACTTCTCTTAGGAATGAAAAATCAAATGCACCACTAGAAAACGGGGAATAACTGTGTAGGTGGTAGTACTGCTGAAAAGCAGCTGGGGCTCACAGTAGATCATAAATTGAATACGAGTCAACAATATGATGCAGTTGTGAAAAATGCTAATATCATTCTGGATGTATTAATAGGAGTGTGGCAGGGTGGACTAGGTCCAGAGGTCCCCTGTGGGAGGCCTGGTGGCCCTGCATCATCCTACCCCAGAAGAGAGCAGAGAGAAGTCCTCCAGTCTAGAGTGGCTGCAGAGGAGCGGCCAATCCGGAGCCAGAAGAACCCTATATAAGACAAGCAGCGGAGCAGAGAGGTCAGTTGCTATGTGGAGCTTGACAAGGGAGGACCGGGTGCCGGCTGGCTAGATGAACAGCAGGCCACAGGCAGCTCACTGCAGAGAGCTCACCAGGCAGAACTGAGCCCAGGGAAGGCTGCCCAAGACCAAGTGCTGGCTGGCTGGATAGAGTAGCAACAGGACCATGAAAAGGTCAGTGCAGGCAGGCTGAGCCTGAGGGACTGGAGCCCAAGGGATTGAGCCCAGGACCTGGTCAGACCAGGCGAGGGTACCGAGATAGGCCATGCTGGTCTGGTTGCAGACTGAGCCCAGGGAAGGCTGCTGAAAAGGATACCCACGGAGGGTACCGAGATGGGCCCTGGATGGATGGTTGAAGAAGGCAGTGCATCGGGGAAGATACCTTAGAGCTACAGCCTTATACCAGGGCCGAGAAAGAACTTGGACTGTATACCCCAGAAGGGGGGTGGGGGGGACAGCGTGTGTGGCTCAGTTGGAAGGCTGAGCTGCCGAAGATCAGCGGAGAGAGCCAGCAGCCGAGAAGGGTACTTGCGAGAGGTAGGTGCCACCCTGATGTAAGGCCAAGAAAGAAAAGCAGGCTCACACCTAACAGAGAGGGGACCATCCACGAAAGGTGGGTGCCTCCTTTCCCCATGAGAAAACTGTGTTTGCAGGCACTATCGGCCAGAGAAAAGGGGGTACTCACGAGAGGTGGGTGTTGACCACGTTACCAGGAGTGTCGTATGTAAGACATGGGAGGTAACTGTCCCACTCTACTTGGCACTGGTACTGGGCCCCACACTTAGGAAAGATGTGGATAAATTGGACAGAGTTCAGAGGAGAGCAACAAAAATGACAGAAGATTTAGAAAACCTGGGCTGTGAGGAAAGGTTAAAAAGCTGGGAATGTTTAGTCTTGGGAGAAGACTGAGGGGAGACCTCATAACAGTCTTCAAACATGCTAAGGGCTGTTATAAAGAAACCAGTGATTAATTGTTCTCCATGTCCACTGAAGATAGGACAAGAAGTAATGGGCTTAATCTGTAGCAAGGGAGATTTAGATTAGGTATTAGGAAAAACTCTCTCACTATAAAGGGTAGTAAATTCTGGAATAGGCTTACAAAGGGGGTTATGGAATCCCCATTATTGGAGGCTTTTAAGAACAGGTTGGACAAACACCTGTCTGGGATGGTCTAGGTTTACTTGGTCCTATCTCAGTGCAGGGGATGGACTTGATGACCTCTGAAGGTCCCTTCCAGTCCTACATTTCTATGATTCTATGTGGAGTCTGAAGCTGTTTGCAGCCAGACCTTTATGAAGAGCAGACAGCTCAGACACAATTCAGGTACTTCTTAATAATAGGAAGAGTTCTGATTTGAAAGGCCCCGGTGAAGGCTCCCTTGTGCAAAGGGAAGAGTTTCATAATAGGGGGCTTGATTTTTCCTTCTCCTTTGTGAACTTTCTAGGGATTAAAGGCCCAATTCAGCAAAGTATTTATGCACATGAGTAATCCAACTAAAGGTAATGAGATTACACATGTGAACTGCCTTGCTGAATCAGAGTCTCATACAGCTAACCCCTAATTCCTGTAAACAGGAGTTACATGTTTTCTCATGCTTTGACAGGTGAATCACTTTCTCTGCCTTACTCTTAAACTTGTGCAGTTTTCTAGTATCACCCAAGACTAGGAATCTGCAAGCTCATATGTGAAATCCATATTGTAGCCCCTGCAAAGTCAGACAGCCCTCAGCCCATATAGGCTATATATTAGAAAAATCTTCTGTGGAGAGACTACTCTAGAATCTAACAGGCTTCACCATGAGAATGTGATGATACTCCATCACCAGTCACTTGGTAAGTTAGGCCCATTCAAACAGAAGGCAAGGTCATACATTAATGAACAAAGAATGGAAGCCATACCTACAGAATGGGGGACCATACCCTGGAAAGGAGTGACTCTGAAAAGGATCTAGGTGTCATAGTGGACAAGCAAGGCGCAATGTGATGTTGTGGCAAAAATGACCAATGCAATCCTTGGATGTATACACAGGGGAGTTGTGCATTGTTGAGACTGATTCTGGAATACTGCCTCCAGTTCTGGTGTCCACATTTTTAAAAGGATGTGAAAAACAGAAGAGGGTGCAGAGAAGAGGCAAAAAATTATTTAAAGGCTGGAGAAAATGCCTTGCAGGGAGAGACTTATAGAGCTCAATCTGTTTAGCTTATCAAAAAGACTAAGAAGTGACTTGATTGTGTGTGTCAGTACCTTTATGGGGAGAAAATACCGGGTGCTAAAGGGCTTTTTAATCTAGCAGAAAAGGTCAAAACAAAAATGTATGGCTGGAAGCTAAAGCCAGACACATTTAAATGAGAAAGAAGGCACAAATATTTAACAGTGAGGGTGATGAACCATTGGAACAAGCTACAAAGGGAAGTGGTGGACTCTCCATCTCTTGATGTCTTCAAATCAAGCCTGGATGCCTTCTGGAAGAGATGCTTTAGTCACACCCAGTCATTGGGTTTACTGCAGGGGTAGCTGGGTGAAATTCTCTGGCCTGTGTTATGCAGAAGGTCAAATTAGGTTGTCTAATGGTCCCTTCTGGCCTTAAAGGTTATAAGTTTATTAATCAATCCTGCACTGATTCATTGGGGAGGGGGTAGCTGACCAAATAGGTCTTCTCTATCTCTAACTTCTAGAGGCTGGATTCTGCCCTGAGACACACAAGCAAATTCCCACTGAAGTCAAGGGCTGCTGCACACAGGTGCCTAAGGACAGAATTTGACCCTCAGAATCTATGACAGAATATTTTTGCATGCATTTGGAAAAGGACGCTGTGTAGCCCTGCCAAAAGTCTGACCTTCCACTCAAAGATCTGCAAAGAAGCATGAAGATTGAAAAATAGGAGGAAAGTTTTTTTAAAAAAAGTCAGAGCAACACCTCACCCTGCATTTTAGAGCTGTCTAGTCATCCATCTTTCAGATTGCTCCATTTTCCCTTTTCAGCCATATTGGCTTCTATTGTTGTTATGATTATTGCATGCAAATGAAATGGACTTCAGCCATTAGTCTTAAAATAACATCTCACTTTTCCACAGTCAACTTTCCAGACAGTGGTTTAATCCAGGGTTTTTCCCCCCGTCCCCACCCAAATCTCATTGTGTATTTACATATTGTCTGCCTTTTAAAAATGCAATATTATTATAATTCCTTTCTACCTTCTCCTCAGGAACAACTCCGACCCCAATTTCAATGACCATTAGTGTGATTTATAGGGCTGGATTAGCTCGGAAACTAAAATATCCTTCGACTCAGGCTGAGCACCAGACCTCAAACTAATCTCTTACCTGCTTTCTCCCCAGAAACACACTTTCCCCTCAGCCATGCCAGAAGTGTTTTTTTAAATAAAATGAGTTGATAACTTAATTTACATCTCTATTATCAGCACTACTGACTACTGAAAGGAGGTAATCAACCTTTTTATTTGACTTTTGGCACTTCATTCCACCTACCTACATCCCCTGACAGTTTCAAATGGCTAGAGACATTCTTCTTCACTTCTTCTCCAACTAGTGCTGTTAAACAATGGCCATGTGCAACCCTAGAGGTGGCTATTCTGGCTGATGCCCAAGGTCCTTATTCAGGCTAACCTGCCACTGAAATCAACAGGAAGTTTGCCCAAGTAAGGGTTTCCAAATTTATCCCATAGTATAAGGGCTTGTACTACATCAGAGTTTCACTAGTTTAACTAAAGGGCTGATTTTCAACTGGTTTCATTAAACCAATGCAAACCCCTGTGTGAAGACTCTTATTTCAATTACAACCAGATTTATTTCAATTTATCTTAAATCAGTTAGGAATTGGTTTAAGCTGAACTAAAATAAACCACTCTTAAACTGACGTAAGTGTGTCCACATGAGGTTGCACTAATTTTAACCAGTTTAAAAATGATTTAAGTTAAACTAGTGCAACTCTCTCCTACAGACAAGGCCTAAGACTGCAAAATTCTTTAGAGTCCCTTGAGATGAAAGATGCTCTATAAATGAAGATATCATCAGACAATCTGGCTAAAACCTGAGGATTACTTTATCCCCACTCAAGCAGTTCAAAGTGTAAGTAATTTAAGATGAGGAAGCACTCACTAAGTATCAGCTAGAAAGAAAAGACTGACCAGGCAGAAGAAGTTATTCACCTCAAAGCCTTAAGAACAGCCATACCGGGTCAGACCAATGGCCCATCTAGTTCAGCATCCTGTCTCTGACAGCAGCCAGTGCCCGATGCTTCAGAGGGAATGAACAAAACAGGGCAATTCTGAGTGATCCATCCCGTCATCCAGTCCCAGCTTCTGGCAGTTGGAGGTTCAGTGACACCCAGAGCATGATGTTGCATTCCTGACCATCGTGGCTAATATCCTTCATGAGAGCCTTCTCTCTGAGACATTAACTTTCATGTTTCAGAGTAGCAGCCGTGTTAGTCTGTATTCGCAAAAAGAAAAGGAGTACTTGTGGCACCTTAGAGACTAACAAATTTAGTAGAGCATAAGCTTTCGTGAGCTACAGCTCACTTCATCGGATGCATTTGCAAATGCAGTGAGCTGTAGCTCACAAAAGCTTATGCTCTAATAAATTTGTTAGTCTCTAAGGTGCCACAAGTACTCCTTTTCTTTTTATTAACTTTCATGTTGCTTCTTTCATGCTGCAGTCCTGGAGTTCTGAAATCCTACCAGTCCTGCAGCCTGGAATTGTCAATGTCATTCACCCTCTAGGAGGGAAATTTTCTCCCAAACAGGGAGCAGTGCAACTAAGACTTCAAGACAAAGTGCAGCTACAGTTTCATACAGTGTTTTTACTTGTCTCTTGCATTTGTACAGAAACAGGCTGGATTTCACTATGTCTTTGTTACATTGTTTCCAATTTTTCTGCTTTTTGGGCCACCCACGGAGTCACCCATGGCTCCACGTTAAATAGCATGTATCCTACTGCTGAGTGTGGAGCAGGCAGGGAGAATCACAAAACCAGAAAGGTGAGAAAGGGAGGAAACAGAAAGAAAAAGGAAAGATGAGGGGGAAAGTGGGAGACCAAAAACAGAGGCAGAAAAAGAGACAGAGAAAATGGATAGGAAAAAAAGATGGAGCCGTGATGTGCATGGTCTATCTGCCAATCCACCATAAGAGAAGACTCGAGAAGAAAGAAGTTGGGGACCACTGCTCCACCTTAATCCCATGAGGTGAGGTGAGCAGCATTCACATTACAGCTATTGTCACGTCTATCTAATACTCAGCAACATACAAATCCTACACCAACAGCTATTTCACAAGAATCAAGTTTTCCCAACTGACACACCCTTTCTTTACATACCTGGTAAGCACACATACTCAGAGAACCAGCTTTTCCTTTGCATTATGACACAGCCAGTACGTCTCCACTTCAGGTGAAAGGTGTGATTGTAGCACGGGTAGGCGTACCCATTCTATCTTTCATCTGGCTAGCATGGGTAACAAGACCTGCAGTGTAGATGTGGTGTCATCACAGGCTAGCAACCAGAGTACAAGCCCTTCAGGGAATCTGGGCATGTGCTCGGGTTGCTAGCCCATGCCCTCCAGCTATACTGCTACTGTTACCCATGATAGAGTGAAGTTCACATGGGTATGCCTGCCCTTGCTACAACCATACCTTTACTTGCAGTATAGACATCTCCTGGATGGCATGTCCTTGGGTTGCTAGCCCATGCCACCATGTTTACATTGTTAGATTAAAGCAAGCAGGGGGTATGGCTACCTGTGCTACAATCACACCTTCATCTGCAGTGTAGACCTACCCTTGGAGTCCCCTCAATTCTCCATTGGTCTAGAGTTGTAGATGGAAGGATTATGGTGTTATTTAAAGAAAGATAGGGCCATGAGGTACAATGCACATGGCAAACAGCCACCCACAGTGGAAGACTGATTGTTAGATGATGATGTGCTGCCACAAATAAGAGGAAAGAAAGCTGGCCTTAAATGTCTATAAATTCTGAAGATAAACAGATTGGCAATGTGTACAGGTGCATATATGATCTTACATGACATTTATACTGTACCTTCCAGCCTGAATCATCTCAAAACTCTTTACAACAGATATACAGCAGGCCACTTCACCTACCACTGAACTGCAGCCATTTCTAGGGTGAAACAGGGCAGTTATTTAACTGCACATAACACCACTATACAATAGTTTGGGACAGGAACAGAAGAAGAATCCAACTGAGCCACCTGGGGGAATTTAAGATGTCAGACTGTAAGTAGCCAAATTGGAACTGGACTAGAGCATTGTAACTAATGCCCCCTCATTCTTCTGAACAACACTATGAGATCTTTAATGACCACAGATGGACTACATTGGCTGAAACACAGCACATCTTCAGCTCCACTGTGACTCCCCCACACCAAAAAGGTTGGCAAACACTGTTCCAGAGAATGGAAGAAAAGATGAACTACAAGCAACTGCTATATTAAATTTCATTGTTCCTAAAATAAATCCTTGCTCCAACCCGTTACCAAGCACATACACATGCCTCCATTACCTTCAGTTAATAAAACTCTACTTCATTAATGCTCCTTCTGCCGCCGCCACCACATCTGCTAGTGTTTTAAAAACAGATACGTCTGGTTCTATTGAACTCTTGGTTTTACTCCTGCTTTATCTCCGTCTCCTGAACAGGGGTTTTAGTTTTGTTTTTTTCCTTTTTCCACAGGGACCCCACCCCAGCCAGGAATGAAAGCTCTCACCACAGGCCACTCATGTAAGCAGAGCCGGCCATGAAGAAAGCCTCCCATCTAGTCTCTGAAGCCGATCCTAAGTGTTCTGGCAGTGCGTGCTCTGAATCTGCAGAGCATTAACACACTAACTCCCCCGCCTCCCACTCTCCCTCCGTCCCCCTGGGAAAAAAATCAGAGTTGCTGGCTAAAGCCATCTCAGCCAACGCCAGGAAAAAAAAAAAAAAAAAAAGCTCGCTGCCCCTGCAGCGTCTGAAACTTCAAGTTTGCCAAGATACAACAAACAGGAAAAGCAAAAGCAAAACACAGCCCCCTCCATCAGCCCACTTAGTTCTGTGCTAATGCCAGCTACAGCTCACAAACAATTACAGTGAGAGACTCCTCTGGCACATCCTTCCAGGTGGTCAGAACAAAAACCCAGGAAGTCTACATCCGATGCATGGGGCGTTTTAAATCCCTTCCAGTAAGTGCAAAGGTTCTTCATGCAGTGGCCGGAAAAAGGGTTAACAGCAAATCTGTTTGTCAACTTCCAGCCATAAGAACCCTTTACATGAGGTTCACAACTGCCTTAAGCCTGAAACTGCTTGTGCCTTTCATATTAAAGGTCACAAACAGGCAAAGAAGGGGTGAGTCTGGGGTGGAGAAGAGTGCCAATAGCTGGAAACTGTATTGTCTTCCCATTCCCAAGCCACAACAGTGGGTCCCCATCATTGGGGGATGGATAATACTAGTGCAATCAATCTAGGTTCCCCCTCACTACAGTAACAGTTTGCTGGGCTTTGGTGTGCCCCCACCATCCCATCCTGTTCAACTCCAGGTGTGCTAACTTGCAATGGAGCTTGGGCCACACACAACTGTGGGACTGGAGTTTCAAACATCCCAAATCCCATTGCTGGTAGAGTGCTCACAGCTAAATAGCAGGAGGCTGGGACTGGAAGTTACAGCTGAGGCTCTAGTCTGGTAAATTAATATTGCTGCCCAAAAAGGCTGGAAAACCTAGTGCTATGCCAATGACAGTGCTCATCCTCACCCCTTTCACCAGCAAAGCATGAGGTTGTCAGGTAATAGTAGCACCTATGAAGACCCTCTCTCTAACACTGGTTCTGCCAGTAACCGGTAGGTTAGTTCTTTCTCTGACAGAGCAGACTGAGAGCCATTCCCTACACTTGGGACCATGTCACTCAGGGAAAGTTGTCACACTTCTCTAACACCATCTTCTGCATGGCCATTTTCTGGACTGTGCATTTTTGAGCCTGATAAGTCATTCCCCATGAGGGTGCACTGTCTGCACACAAGGGAATCCTGCTAGACGGGCATATGTGAGAGTTCTCCCTTGTAAGCTGCTGGCTTTTGACTCTTCCAATAGGAAGCTGAAGCAGATAGCTCCATCCACAGCCTATGCCAGGAAACCAAGATGTTCAAGAGGCATCAGCTTTATCAGTGCCACGTTACAACTGAATTTCATGCTGTGGTGCTTGGTTTGACAATCTGTTACACCTGCTGCCAAGCATCTTCTCTCAGGTGGCTGATGAATTATGTGTATTTAAGACCACAGCAGCCCCCCTTCAGACACAGCTGGAAAGCCAAAGCAACTCATATCCTCAACAACAACAAAATTACTGGGGTGGATGTCCTGACTCCAAAAGAGTACAAGTTTTTCAGGTTCTGTAAATGGTATATTTCAATGACACATTGAAAAGTGGCCAAATTTGAACTCCTGTGATCACATTCTATGTACCGATATTCTCCACGCAGTCTCATCTGGACTCAAGATCCTTCGCTTCCTCTTCTAAACTGTTATGCAGTGTTACTGTGCTCCATTTATTTCAGTGGTGGAAAAGCAACCCCTATAACTACAGCAGGGGTCTCAAACACGTGGCCCGCGGGGTTTCTTCCCTGCGACCCACCAAGCTTCCCGCGCCCCCGGCAGCGTGCCGCCTCCCCAGCCTACCTCCAGGCCAGGGGTGGGCAAACTACAGCCCCGGGCCAGATCCGGCCCCTCATGGCTTTGGATCTGGCCTGCGGATTTGCCAACCCCGTGGTGCTGAGGGCCCCGCGCTGCTCCGGGAAGCAGCGGGCACCGCTTCCCTGTGGCCCCGGGGGGAGGGGGAGCAGAGAACTCAGTGAGCTGTTCTTGCCTGCGGGTACCTCCCCTGAAGCTCCCATCGGCCGGGAACGGGGAAGCGCGGCCAATGGGAGCTGCGGGGGAAGTACCCGCAGGCAAGAACAGCTTACGGAGTTCTCTGCTCTCCCTCCCCCCGGGGCCACAGGGAAGCGATGCCCGCCACTTCCTGGAGCGGAGCGGCACGGGGCTGGAGCCAGGGCATGCAGGGAGCCTACCTTGGTCCCGGAGTGCGCCTCTGCCACCCCGGAGCCGCTCAAGGTAAGCGGTGCCAGGCCGGAACCCGAACTCCTCTTGCACCCTGCACCCCAGCCCCCTGCCCTGAGCCCCCTGCCTGCATCCCAACCCCCTGCCACACCCTGCACTCCCTCCTGCACCCCAACTCCCTGCCCTGAGCCCCCTGCTGCACCCTGCAGGCGGGGCGGAGGTGGAGTGGGGGGCGGGAGCAGCAAGGGGGAGGGGATGCAGCCCTTGGGCCAACATACGAGTCCTCATGTGGCCCTCCTGGTGATTCGAGTTTGAGACCCCTGATCTACAGTGTGTAAAGCAATTTGGGGTTCCTTTGGATGAAAGTGTTTTATTCATGCAAAAACAATATTGAAACCTCTTCTCACTACCTGGCCCTTCAAGCTTGGCTTTTTCACACTAATCAGTGACACATTTACCATGTAAAATCCATTTTTATCTTTTAGAGCCTTGTTGGGCTCCATTGCATGGGACTGACAACGAAGGGGGGAAAAAGCGGGGGATACTCACAGCTTTGTAGGGCACGTAGTAGAATTCAGAAACCCTATTGAATAAAGGCCAAAACCAAGAATGTGAAAGCAACAGCTCCCCAGCCAGTCTCCTCTCCCCTGCTCAAACTGTCAGTGTCCTAACAAGTTTCAGAGTAGCAGCCGTGTTAGTCTGTATTCGCAAAAAGAAAAGGAGTACTTGTGGCACCTTAGAGACTAACAAATTTATTTGAGCATAAGCTTTCGTGAGCTACAGCTCACTTCATCGGATATATATACAAATCTCTCCTCTGTTTTTTCCACCAAATGCATCCGATGAAGTGAGCTGTAGCTCACGAAAGCTTATGCTCTAATAAATTTGTTAGTCTCTAAGGTGCCACAAGTACTCCTTTTCTTTTTGTCCTAACAAGGTAACCTAGGAACTCAGTTCAGTTTATTTACCTGTAGCGTCCCTTCTGAGAGAGAGATAAAGTCACTGTATAGAAAAGGCTAGTGACTCCTAAGGGCAAAATGAGGAGGGGGCAGGGAGAGATGATGTCAAAGCGACAAAAGGTACAAACAGATATTTATCCATGGCTGTGACAGTGAGAGCAGTGGTGAGAGGCCAAGGAAAAAGTAAACAGGGTTTTAGCTGCTTTTGGATTAAATACAAAATGGAGACCCTGACCCTATACTCATTATAATATCCCATAGGGCTTTTTCCAGGAGGAGGGGTGTTAATCCACAGGTCAGATTCTAGTTAGGGTTATTAGACTATTCAAGCCTAAATCCCCCTGAAGTCTCAGTTGGATGCAGGCAGGGGTGAAAGATCCCGCATCGACCCATACCCAGTCCACATTAAAGCACTGCCGTGGCAGCACTTTAACGTCCCTGCCCTTTTTGCCCTCCCTGCCGCCGATGGGTGGGGGGGCAAAGGGAGCAGCTACCCTGGGGCACAGCAGCAGTGTCCGGAGCCCCGGGCCCTTTAAATTAACACGGGAGCCAGGGCGGTGCGGGCCAGGTGCCCTGGAAGGGCTGGCTGGGGGATGCTGACCCCCCCAGCCCCGCCCCTTCCGCCTGAGACCCTGCCCCCTCCAGGGGCCGGAGCCTCCCCGGCCCCGTACCGGTAACTGTCCTCAGTTACTTTCACACCTGGATGCAGGCCTCTTAATACCTTCCTGTACTAAAATGTCATGCCCTGTGCTGTATACCGTTAAACATTGGCTGTATTTCAGGGGTGAGTGACATGGTTCCCGTATATTTCAGTTTGTGCAAAGCCATCAGCAGAGGAAGAGCCACATCAGATTGTGACTAAACCACAGACACCTATGACTGGACTTCATGGCTGTGCACAACAATGCCACTGCAGCAACAGGGACAGAACCCAGACCCTGCTGCCTCAAGTACTTGACAATCAGAGAACTGTAGGACTGGAAGGGAACTCGAGAGGCCACCTAGGCCAGTCCCTTGCACTCATGGCAGGACTAAGTATTTTCTAGACCATCCCCGACAGGTATTTGTCTAACCTACTCTTGAAAACCTCCAATGATGGAGATTCTACAACCTCCCTAGGCAATTTATTCCAGTGCTTAACCACCCTGACAGTTAGGAAGTTTTTCCTAATGTCCAACCGAAACCTCCCTTCCTGCAATTTAAACCCATTGCTTCTTGTCCTATCCTCAGAGGTTAAGGAGAACAATTTTTCTCCCTCCTCCTTATAACAACCTTTTACATATTTGAATGGGGAATCTCCATTAGCTGTGAGCAATATAGGGCCTGTGACGCACAGTTGAACAGTTGTGATTCCACCCAGTAGCGGGCACTGATGACACATACACACATCTGATTCATGACAATAACGTTAATGTCAAACATAGGTGAAAGACAAGGTTTTAAAATAAAGATTAAAAAGGAGAAAGTGCTGCAATGACTTGGAGAGAAATCCAATGCAAAGAAGGGCATCACCAGTGCAATATTGTCATGTGGAGGATAGGTCCATCAATGGCTATTAGCCAAGATGGGCAGGGATGTAAAACCATGCTCTGAAAGGTCTCTAGCCTCTGTTTGCCAGAAGCTGGGAATGGGCGACAGGGGGATGGATCACTTGATGATTTCCTGTTCTGTTCATTCCCTCTGGGGCACCTGGCACTGGCTACTGTCAGAAGACAGAATACTGGGCTATATGGGCCATTGTATGGCCATCCCTGGAGAAAGAGAGAGAGGTAGATCTAAAGCATAGTGCTGGGATGTGCAGCTGGTTGGAGCCAGTTCATGTACAGGTCTGAATACCAGAGGTGAAACCTTGGTACTCTGTTCAAACACGTTTAAAGGCCTTTCCCTTGATCAGTATATGCATTACCTGAAACAAATGTTTAGAGTGGGGTGCACCTGCAGTACAGGATTACAGTGAAATGAGTTTTACACACGTCTCCATCAGGCCTCTGAAAATTACGGCAACCCTATTTCTGGGCTTTAAGCTGGGACCCCTTTTCTTTCAAGGCAAGGAATTCTTCTGTTTCCAGACCTTTCATAAATACAGTAGGGCCTTGGAACAATCAGCCGGCACAGGAAAGAGCCAGAGCACATGGAAAACAGCAATAGCAGAAGTGTGACCTTATTACTATTAGCCTAATTCTTATTGAAATGACTCCTCGGCAGTCCAGTCAGTCCCACCAGTCAAGCATGGGCAAGCCTGATGCAGGAGAAGGAATCTCTGGTCAGCATTCAGTTTACTTTGAAATTATAGGGATGGAACCTCCAAAGTAGCAGGATACATGTTTTGATTTACTCATTTTTACTTGTGTTTTAAGAGGTAGTGGAACAATCAAGAGAGGTAGAGTTGCTGTCTGCTTTTCATTCCCCTCTAGAGTGAGACAGTGGGGGCCACGCAGAGCAGTTTGTTTATGTTCACCAGGATATCCTGTGAATCCTCTGTAGAGATTCCCTTGAAACATTCATGGAGGTGTCTGCAATCCTCTGTCGAAGGTTTCTGAGGAGGGCTGCCTTATTTTTTCCACCGTGATAGGACCACTTTCCCATGCCACTCAGTGATTATTGCAGCAGGCATCATTGCAGTATACACGCTAGCAGCATATGGGCCTGCATGGCATCAGGACACCAGCAGCAGTGGTGCTCTCTCTGCCTCTGTTACCCTCAGGAGTGAGATATCTGCTACAATCACTATCGCCTGTGGAAACAGTGCCAGTATTCAGTTCCCTTGCCCTATACAACTAGAATCATGTAGCTGAGCTATGACCTCCTCATTACCCCCACCCCGAGGCCCATACTCTCCACAGCTGGTGCTGCGACTAGCACCATGCTCAATCAATCTGAAGCAGGAGTGAGAACGTCGTGCTTACAACTTTTAGAAAGCAAGGAAAGTAAGTTCAGCATCTTAAGATTTGATTTCTGTTGTGAATATACTGGCAATGGTACCTCTGTGTGCTGTACCTGCAGCTGCTGCCCGTTGTGGCCTTCAGGGCCTCCCCCTCCACACAGAACGCCTGAGCCAGAGAAGAAGGAGAAAGACAAGAACTTGGGATGATGTTCTGGATCCTGCAAGCCAGTGCTGCATCAGAGAACAAGCACAGGGCCTGGAGGATCACCCTTGCAGACAGCCTGGAGAAGGACAGAGTGGAGAGGAGAAAGGCTTAGGCAAAAGAGAGGGATATGAAACAGGAGATGTTTACGCTTCACAGAAAGGGAAAAAAAGATGCTGAGAACTGTGGTGGATCTGCAGGTTCAACAATCCTGTGCTCACCTCCCTCACCTCCCTCTGCAGCCCACTCAGTCTCAGGATCTCCCTATATCCTCCCTTAACATTCCACACAGCATCAGGGGTCCATGCACTACCCTTACAACTCCACTTTAAAGGGGGACATGAAAGACAGTCACAGCCTCACAAACACTGACCTATAAAAGCCATGGTTTGTGGATGTGTTGCTGAAATGAAAATGACTGTTCTTTCCCCGTTATAAGTTCTGTTCCCTTACTTCACCCAAGATCACTGTTGGCATTTCAACATTCCCAATTGGGATCTGCCGGTCAGGAAAGGAAGTCCCTGCTTGCAGCTTTCTAAACAGTCCTGTGTTCTTAAAGATACGTGCATTATGCACCTTCTCTGACCAGCCCACACAGATGTTGGTAAAGCGTCCCCAGTGATATTGTAAGGATAAGGCCTCTTCTTGTAGCCATATTGTAAAGTCTGAGGCTTTTGTCTGCAGCCATGTTAGGAGAGCAGCAGCCATTAGCTCAGAAGCAGGAAGTCACATCCTCACATTCCATCTAAATGACATTAAAACACTAATATCAGGCTGTTAGGAGAGCCTGTCCTAATAGCACCCACTATCACCAGATAAAGAAACAGATCTTAAGATGGTTAAAGAAAACTTAGTTCGATAGCATCCTGTCTGTCCAGAAATCACTTATCAATAGTTGTGGTTGTAAATTCCTCATTTCTTTATTGTTTTATCTGCATGGTCCCCACTTCCCTATTGTTTGTCTGTATGATCTATCTGGTTCTTTGATTGTTTCTGTCTGTTACATAATTAATTTTGCTAGGTGTAAATTAATTAAGGTGGTGGGGTATGACCGCTTAGAGAACTTTGTTACAATATGTTAGGATTGGTTAGTAAAATTTTAGTAGAATGATTGGTTAAGGTATAACTAACCATAGTTGACTCAAGTTTCACTGTATAAACTGGGGTCCAAAAGAAAGTTCTTTGGCAACCAACTCCAGCTGCCAGACCTCAACACTCTGCCAATGACACTGTGCAGAAACGAGACCCCCAGATGGACATGATCCTGACTGGCTATCAAGAAAAGTTCATCTGTCTTATTGGGCGTGGTGAGCACTGTATGTGTAGCATGTATGGTCTGTTTTTGGTGATTTGGTAAAAAGAGGTTAAGTAGGACATTACTGGGTAAAGCATCAGAAGGGTAGCCGTGTTAGTCTGGATCTGTAAAAGCGGCAAAGAGTCCTGTTGCACCTTATAAACTAACAGATGTATTGGAGCATATATTCGTGGGTGAATACCCACTTCGGCGGATGCATGCGATGCATTACTGGGTAAGGCTCTTTCACTGGTAAAAGACTCTGCAACCCACAGAGTGTCAGGTTACACCTGAGCCCTAGGAACAAGGTAAGGATGGGTGCCACTAGAGTGAGTAACAGAGAATTTTGTGCAGGTAACAATACACCAGTGCTTGCATAGCCATCGAAAAGTAGCCCTTCCTGTTGACATACTCCTTTGCAAGCTGGTGTGGTGCCAAAATAGGAATATGCATGCCATCTATTGGCCCCCCGCAGTTCAGGAACACCATTGATGCAAAACCATCCACTATGTCCTCCACATTGCCAAGAGTCACCGTCCTGCATAGCAGGAGGCAATTAATGGCCCCGCACACTTGTATGACAATGGCTCCCGCAGTGGATTTCCAGATTCCAGATTGATTCCCGACTGACCAATAGCAATCTGGCTTTGTAGGTTTCCACAATGCAATCGCGACTTGCTTCTCAGCTATCAGTGCAGTTCTCATTTTGGTGTCCCGGTGCTGGAGGTGAGTTCAGCACAGATCCAGGAATGTGGCCTTGTGCATCCAAAAGTTCTGCAACCACCCCTCGTCATCTCAAACCTGCATGACAACGTGATCCCAGTAGTCAGTGCTTGTGTCTTGGACCCAGAACTAGTGCTTCACCATCTCCAGCTGCTCCACGAATGCCACCAACAACCTTGAATTGTTTCTTTCTATGTGCCACAGCAACCTAGCCTCCAAGGAATCGTCATGTTCCCTACAGCTGCTCTTGCAGCTCTGCAAATCCTGCAGGATCATGTGCCCTGGGCTTGCAACGCTCGTGACAATAGTGCAAAGCTGTGCAGGGTCCACGCGTCTGTCAGAAATGGCAGACAGCGGGGAGGGACGTGTGGGTTTGTGGGATTTTGAAAAGAAGGCGTGAAAATTATGGGATGCAGATGAAATTATAGGATGGAGAACACTGCATTATAGGAAGTTGACTCCATGCTTCCAGCCATCCCTGCGTGACTCATTTCAGTCCCATCAGGCATTGCAAAAACTTCCCAAAATACACCTCGCTGGATGGTGGAGAGTTTCACTGCAGGATATCTACCTGTGGTGCACTGCACATTGCATCAATACAAGCACTCCTGGTGAGGACGTGCACCACCGACACAAGAAGCCAAGTATGCACACACACAAGCAATGTAATAACTGCAGCGGCTGTATGGCGACACAACTTAGGTCGACATAAATATGTAGTGTAGACATGGCACTTGAAGCACACCTCACTCCTTCAACTCAAAGGCAATGTGCCCTTGTAGACTGCGTTTGGGAGTGGAAGCCACCAACGCTTGAGTTCTGATCCCAGCTCTGCCACTGACTTACCAAGTCATAATAATCAAGTCATTTTAAAGTCGCCTGCAAAGAATTTTTTAAAAATTGGAGTGAATCTTGATGATATATGAAGGAGGCCTGAAAAGGATTTTTTTTCTGCTTTGTTCTGTTTTGTTTTAGATTACAAATATCAAGAATGTCAACATTAATCTTTCCTTGCTTGTGCTTGGGAGGACATAGGATGTATATGGATAGCTCCCAAACCTCAGTTGAATGATGGGGTGCTGAATCTATAAATTACTTCCTTCCTCCAAAATGTTAGTCTTTGAAATTTAACAGGGATTGAGAACAAACAAACAAGACACCCTTCCTTGTTCAACAGCAAATCTTTCACTCTCTTGGCTCTTGCGGTGTCACCATTTCACTAGTTCTCCTGTCACTAGAGAGTCTTCAAGGCTACAAAGTTCAAATTTCCAAATTCAAATGTCCCCGAAGTATGGGAGTGTTCAAATCTTTGGTTTTGTTTTGGGGCAAACTCTAGCTTCAACGACAACAACAACAAAATGAACGGGATTTCTATTACCCTGAAAAGCTAAATCAGTGTAACCTTGAAAGCTGGGTACTCAAATCTCAAGAATAAATCTAAAATTGATTTATGAAAAGGTATGTCATACTTTTTGATTTGTTGCAATAAAAATGGCAAAGAGTCCTGTGGCACCTTATCGACGAACAGACGTATTGGAGCATAAGCTTTTGTGGGTGAATACCCTCTTCTGGCACCTTATAGACTAACAGACGTATTGGCTCATAAGCTTTCGTGGGTGAATACCCACTTCGTCAGATGCATCTGCTTAAGTGGGTATTCACCCACGAAAGCTTATGCTCCAATACGTCTGTTAGTCTATAAAATGCCACAAGACTCTTTGCCACTTTTACAAACCCGGACTAACATGGCTACCCCTCTGATACTTGCAATAAAAAGGCCTTTTAAACAATCAGAAATGGGGGAAATGAAGTATCCTATTGCTGAATGGGATTCTATAACTATAAAAAAGGATTAACAATATAGGCAGCAAACTTGAAAATCTCTGCAACTGTATTTTCTTTTTTAAATCAGTACAGTAACCTATTGTAAAACAAACATTGCTTCAGCTTAAATGTGAAGACTGCACTTTGAACTAGTCTCCAAACACTGACAGCACATCTTTTTTTTTAATTTAATGGACAAATATTAATCGTTGGACTTTAATCTTATGAGCCAAAATTTATTTTTGCAAAGTCGAGCTGATGTAAGAATTACAGGGCCCACACTGGGTTCACCAACAAGTTAGACATACATCTTAAAGAGGCACAGCCAAGATTTAAAAAAATAGATCTTGTATTTACAAAATTCTTATTTGTGTTGTTAATAACTGATGGGTAACATCGTTTGTGTTGTTCATTACTCTCCTGCATTACAGCCTATTTGACACTGATACTAGACTACTCAATTTCGTTTTCTGATTCCCCGGCACTAAGTACAGAGCTGATGTTTATAATCACAGTGCTGACAGAAAACCATATTCAAAAGCTATTTTCAACAAGATATTTTAAAAATAAAGAAACAATTATTTTCTGGTGTCAGTGAGTTTCTCCGTCTCTTGGCAGCACCGTTTACTTCTACAGAAGGTACTCCAGAAACATTTGATTATGTTTTGTGAAATACACATATCCTTCACAAGTAGCATCACAAAATAAAGCACAGTGAAATCACTGCAAGACTGAAGGGAAAGGGAAGCTTTAACGGCAAGACTGATAAAGGAATTGACCTAGAGGAAAGGCCTAGAGGTGAAGCAACTGAAATGAATCAGTGACCATCAGCCCCAGCAACTGTGTGTGTGGGGCCGGGGCGGGGGGGCAGACAAAAAGGGAGTAATGGAAAAAGGCTCTGATTCAGCACTACACTTAAGAATGTGCCTAACTTTAAACATCTAAGCTGTCTCACTGTAGTCCCATAATTAAAGTTAGACACATGCCTTAGTTCTTAGTTTAATTAAAGCCTAATAATCAAAAAAAAATGGGAAAATGTGGAAGAATAGCTGGCTGTGGGCAAGACTTACACCAAGAGAAAGTTAGTCTCTAAGGTGCCACAAGTACTCCTTTTCTTTTTGCGAATACAGACTAACATGGCTGCTACTCTGAAACCTGTCAAGAGAAAGTTGCACCCTTGCATCCTGAAGAATGACCTGTACCAATCTCCCTACCCCAAGGAACTATTAAGACCATGTGCTAAACTTCATGGCTCAAATATTTTGCTACTTCTTGCTTCCTTTCCCCCTCATCCCACACTATCACTCCCTTTCCTGGGTAGTTTGTCTATTTCAGAGTGTAACATCTTCAGACCAAGGGCCCTGGACCTGATGTTGATCTTACTTAAACCGGTTTACACTGGTCTAACTTCATGGACATCATTCCTGATTTACAGTAGCATAAGTGAGATCAGAAGGTGAATAACAATAGTCTCCTAGCTGAGGCACTGGACAAGGCTTCAGGAGAGGTGGTGGTTCAAATACCAGTTCTACCCCAGACTCCCTGTGTGTCCTTGGGAAATCATTTAATCTCTCCATGCCTCAATCCCCCATCTGTAAATAAAACAGGGATAAGAATATTTCCCTACCTGACAGTGTGATTGTAAGAATAAAGCCATAAATGCTTAGGGCAGTTGGTTACTATGGTGATGGAGGCCATATAAAGAGAGAGATAGGATCAAGTCCTCTTGGTCTTTGTATCTGCCCCTTAGGCACTGAGCACACGTTTGGTGATATACAGATGATACCATTTTACTTCAGTGATGCATGCTGCTATCCCTGCAGTAAAACCTAAAGGGTAACTGGTCAGAGCATTCCCCCTGAGACAGCAAAACAAAGAAATCTACTGATGGACAAAAAGAGCAGGTTTCTTATCTCCATCTTTCCATGATTGCAGCTGATAAGCAAATTAGAAAGGAAAGGCATTGTGGTAATTACCTCACCTGCCTCACTCAAGACAATAAGCCTTCAATAACTGGAAGAATGCAAAGTCAACAGATACAGCCAGTGCAAGGCAGGAACCTGAGCCACATATCCCACAGACCTAATCACTTTGTTAAGTGTCGCTATGCTCCGCAGCTTGTTCGGCATCTGGCACATAATTACAGAACACAAGCGGGGCAAAAGCTCCCTGGCTCAGGAGATTCAACAGAATGTTGGGGGTCATTTTTTTTAAGTGGCAAGAATCTACATTTCAGCACAAACAATCTGCATTTTAACATTGTGGTTTTTCATGTCAAAGGCATCAATAAGACACAAAGTGCCTGTCACCAAACATCCCACTAATTGTAATACCCAAAAGGAAAAAAAAAATGTGATCAGGGCATTGAGTTGCTAATTCACAGAATGATAAATCTTGGACCCAGTTAACTCAGTGAGAGTTTTGCTACTGACTCTAGAGAGACCAGGGTTTGGCCCTGAAAAAATAACTCTTAGGAAACTGAGAACCTGAACCAAAAATTTTAATTTTTAAACTTTTGCTGCCTCAACGTAGGTACCTATATCTATATTTGGGCACCTAACTAGAATTGTTACCGTTATGACTTAGCTTTGCTGTAGAAGCCCCAACCAGGATGGGGGTCCCATTTTACTAGGTGCTATGCAAACATATTTGAAGAGGATCCCAGCCCCAAAGAGCACACAATCAAAGAAAAAAAGTGGCCTCATTTTTGGAGATGTTAAACACGCCCTTCTCCCACTGCCTTCAGGTTGGATGGATTTAAATATCAAATTTTAGGTATCCAACTTGATATAGCAATTTGCAGGTATAGGCCCAAAGGCCAAAACTTTCCAAGTGCTGAGCTGTCACAATGTCAGCTCCTCCTTCTGAACCTCCCTAGCGGTGTCTCGTTAAACATTTGCAGTGACTGGTGGTATCACAGGGTGGCCCTCTAGCACCACCCAAGACAGAGAGCCCTACACCCTCCTTGAATGGATTAATAATATTTTTCATGTCTTATATCATCTTCCAACAAGGTTGTCAAAGTGTTTTGCAGTTATCATAGAGATACCACACACCCCTTGAGGCAGACACCGAAGCTAACTAAGGTGAACTCAGTTGCCCAGCGTCATGCAGGGAGTTAGTGGCAGAGCTGGGATTAGAAGCCAGTGCTTCTTACTCCTGTTCCCGGGCTTTAGCCACAAGACTGTTCTTCCATAATGAAAAGTGTGATTTTGGGACATGGCAACTTGTTTCATGCGAGCTCAGATCTCAATCTGGTGTGTTGCTCCATGTGTTCATTCAGAGCTCATGAATGTGGAATTCTCTCACCTTATGTCCAGATTACCAGCCTTGACTGCAATAGGGTTGAAACACAGATAAAAGACAAAGCAGAATTAGCAACACAGCCCACCTCTGTAAGAATGGCAGACAGTTGTTACCAGTCTCACAAGATCTTGTCATTCCTTCACTAAGTAGCCACAGAGGAGAGCAGCCCTTCTCCTCATAGAGCATGAAGATCAGATGTGCTGAAGGGCATCTCAAATTTAGGTGAGTTGCTGCTAGTCCAGTTGCACTTAATGGGTTCAGCTTGGACAATGCTCGTCTACTGCAGACTGACACTCTTCACCAGTTAAATCTAGTGTTATTTCACCTCGAGCTACAAGCAACCATAACCCGCATTTTGGGCACAAGCCTCCTCCTTTTCATCACTTCTCTTACCAGTCCTGCCTTCCCCCACAACCTCAAGGTGACACATCATGCCAAAAATGGATAGAGAGGAATCCCTATGGAGCCAGAAAGTGCCCCACCTTAATCTGCCGGAAGGGATGCCGTTGAGTGACAGGAAGCATTCCCCACGTACCCGCCAGGCCTTAAGCATGCTACCTTTGCATAGTCCCTGCCTTAGGCGAGAGAGACACAAGGAGCGCCTCCAGCATAGCGCAGAGAGCCCAGTCCCGATTTACTACTCTTTGTATTACCAACAACAATCAGGGTCCCCTTGTGATCAGTGCTGTACTAACATGGAACAAAGAGGCGATCTCTACCTGTGTGTGAGCGCTAGCAGAGAACACCATCCATACATCTGAAAGACGTAGATGTTAACATGGTTCCACCTCACAAAATGAAACTAGACAAAGATGAGGCAAAGCAACTTGTTCAGACAACAATTAACTTCTGCTCAGGGAGTTTCTCACTTCCCTCTCCAGTACCTATATTAGTCATCCCACCCTCTCTTTGTTTCAGTGCCAGATAAACTCCAGTACAAACTCATTTGCTAATCAGTATGTCCACTTGAAAGAACAAATAGGGATTTTGACATGGGTGCTGCACTATCCCTTATCAGTCATTGGCCCCTAGCTTTGGGGTGCACTGTATTCAAAAAGATCAAGGGACTGGAGGACTGGATGGAGGAGGAGAGAAGGAGACTGAAGTATGCATGGCATGGAAAGGAGACCACCTGATAAAGGTCTAGAAACACCAAGAAAGAGTGGTTATCAAAAGAGGAAAAGTGGCCCTGAGGGGTGCAGGGGAGGGGAATTAAAAGCCCTAATTTGAAAATGCAGACCGAAACATATAAATTCAATACCACGCCTTTTAAAAAAACAAATACCATCAGATAGTTTTATGAGACCAGTATTCGTAGCTCCTTCACTGGATATAGTAAAAGAAAAGTCAGATAAAATAATCACGTACATATTCCTAACACAACACTTATCTCTTCTATAGTACCTTCCAGAATAGGTTCTCAAGACCACTCTAGAAAAATTAATAATGAATCAAGCAAACCTCACTACATCCCTCTAATATAGGGAAGTATTATCCCCATTTCATAGCTGGGGAGCTAAGGTTCAGAGATGAAGCAACTTGCCTAAGGTTAAATGGGAAGTCTGTTGAAGAGTCAGGTCTGGAGACCAGACCTTCCAGTCCCAGGCCTTAAACATTCTTCAGTAGGGACAACTGTATATTGTAGGAGTTAGACTAGAACATACTATATGTTATATGTATAATCCAAACTATACATATAAAATGGTGGGGTCTACATTAGCTGATATGACTCAAGAAAGAGATCTTGGAGTCGTTGTGGATAGTTCTCTGAAGACATCCACTTAATGTGCAGCACCAGTCAAAAACACTAA
Source organism: Dermochelys coriacea (assembly GCF_009764565.3). Taxonomy (NCBI): domain Eukaryota; kingdom Metazoa; phylum Chordata; order Testudines; family Dermochelyidae; genus Dermochelys; species Dermochelys coriacea. The sequence continues at coordinate 4,232,573 of NC_050078.2, forward strand.
CAGAATGTTGGAAATCATTCGGAAAAGGATAGCTAATAAAACAGAAAATATCATATTGCCTCTATATAAATCCATGGTACGCCCACATCTTGAATATTGAGTGGAGATGTGGTCACCCCATCTCAAAAAAGATATACTGGAACTGGAAAAGGTAGAGGCAATAAAAATGATTAGGGGTATGGAACAGCCTCCATAATAGGAGAGATTAATAAGATTTGGACTTTTCAATCTTATTAATCACATAAGAAACGACTAAGGAGGGATATGATTGAGATCTATAAAATCATGACTAGTGTGGAGAAAGTAAATAAGGAAGTGTTATTAACTCCTTCTCATAACACACGAACTGGGGGTCACCAAATTAAATTAATAGCCGGCAGGTTTAAAACAAACAAAAAGGAAGTATTTTTTCATACAACGCAGAGTCAACCTGTGGAACTCTTTGCCAGAGGATGTTGTGAAGGCCAGGAGTATAACAGGGTTAAAAAAAGAACTAGATAAGTTCACAGAGGATAGGTCCGTCAATGGCTATTAGCCAGCATGGGCAGGGATGATGTCCCTAGCCTGTTTGCCAAAAGCTGGGAATGGGTGACAGGGATCACTTGATTACCTGTTCTGTTCATTCCCTCTGGGGCACCTGGCATTGGCCACAGTCGGAAGACAGAACACTGGGCTAGATGGTCTGACTGTTGGTCTGACTGTTCTTATACTCTAGGAGCTGTGCTACTAAGTCAGATCATACGTCTGAGATCCTGCCACCTATGGAAGTGGGCTATGGCAGGAACATCAGACCAGGTCATCTCCACTCCTCAATAAAGAAACTGATGGACAAGCACCTTTCCTGTCCCCTCCATAAAGAACAGTCATTTTATTTTCAAAATGAGTGTCATATTTTTCAAAAGCTTTCTGTGAATGTGTTGCCCGTGCAAATGAGAAACCAACAACGCTCGCTAGATGCAGTGTAATATTGCAGGAGTCTCGCATACAGAGACCAACAAATTCATAGATAATAGAATCCAGGTCTTGAGAGGGGAAAAGTCATCAAGTCACCAGCCAGAGAGACCCCAACATTAGGGAGGCTACTCTCAACAGTCTGTTTGGCAGGACAAGCTCATGGCAACATGATGACAGGCTGACCCCCAACTAACTGAAGACGCATTTATAAGACACAGGGAAGTCCTCTCAGCACAGACTATTCTGTAAAAGGAAGACAGGTAGCAGGTGGCAACCCTATTCCATGTGCACTGCCAGCCCTAAGAACAGAACCCACTGCTTTAGCCTTGATGTTCTTCAGAGAGAGAGAGAGAGAGAGAGAGAGAGAGAGAGAATCACTTACAGCTGTTTCTTTCATTTTAATGTCAGTTACCCCAATTTGCCATCCCCCAAATTCACCCTAATGTAGAAACTCAAACTAACAAAACCCCCCAGTGATGCTGGGACAACAGAGCAGTTTACATCCTACTGACGCCACAGGAAATGTAACTGTGGGCTAGAGAGGCTGGACAGCTCAGGGAGCTGCAGTATCCAGCTGATCGGCTGGTTCTTATAAAAGGAGTGGTCAATTCTCACTGTTTTTCAATGAAGATCCAGCCACGGAGCAGAAGGACAATTTATTGGGTTATCTTAATACTTTGCTTGTCGTCCTTTCCACAGGAACTTATCATGGGATGGCTTGTGGTAAGTAACCCAATCAGAAGTCAAGCAACATGGGTTCTTATTCCAGTCTCTATCACCGATCTGCTCTGTGCCCTTCAGCAAGTCATTTCCCTACTTTCTCTATCTGCAAAATGGGGATTATACAACCTACCTAAAGAAAAGATCGTCCAGCAGTTAAGGCACTAGCCTGGACCATGGTTCAATTCCCTGCTCTGCCACAGACTTCCTGCCTGACCTTAGGCAAGTCACTTAGTGTTTCTCTATCCCAGTTCCCCATCTACAAAAAGGGGATAATAGCACTGACTTCCCTCACAGGGTTTTTGTGAGGGTAAATACTCAGATACTACTGTAATGGGGGCCATATAAATGTCTACAAAGACCTCTCTCTAAGAATTTACACTGAACTCCTCACCACGGAATCTGAGACGGTCTCATAGAGGGGCTCGGAGACTGAAACTATTACTATTTATGAAGCACTTTAAAGTCCTCAGCTACAAGGGGCTAGAGAAAGCCAAAGGAGTAGTATTTGCAGTATCTTCCTAAATGCTGCTAAAACCGAACATGCTAACTGATATTTGGGGGCAATGCATGCCTGCCATTACTTTACACCTACTAATTCTGTAACAACAATGCATAGTGCTTCCCATCACACCTGTAAAATGGGTAACTTAACTGAGTAATCTTACCGCCTCAGAATCATCCTTTAAATTACAGAAGAATGTGGAGCCTTTGGAGGTGGTATATCAGTCCACTTCACTGATACATGTGAATAATCGGGTCTGGTTCCCTTTATCCAGGGTTTTGGACTGTGCTTCTCAGCGTGGTACCTAAGTAGCTAATGAGTGTTTTGTATAGATATACAGCGAATACTGAAATGTACTTTAAATCTTTTAAAAAATGGTTAACCACCAGTTCTGGTTTTCACCTGAAATACGAATCGTTACTGACTGCCACCGTAATAACATTTCTGTTTCCCCTCTATCGTGTGCATTTGCTTCCTCCTTATATTTTGGTAGAAGTTTGTTTTTTCATGGCACCACTAGGCCATCAGAGATTAGTGGCCATTGTAGAGGTTTTAGAGGAGAAGGAAACACTGAAGAGCTCAAGTGCCTAAGATGCTGGCAGTGGAATGAACAAGCCCCTGTGGGAAAATAAAATGTTCTTTTTGTAAAGGACTCTGTCTTCAGTTGCATGCCAACGCTGCCAAGAGCATTTTGAGAAATGAAGCGTATGAGGGGGAGGGATGGGGAAGAAAGAGGCACATAGTAAAGGATCTAAATGTGAAATTAAGTGATTTTAAAGGTGTGGGGGGTCTTGGTGAAGCTGGATTCCCAAAACAGACCGCAAACACACTCGCCTGTGCTCACCAGAGCATCCCAGTGATTCTGAGTCAAGGCCTTGAGCAGCAAAGGAAATAAATGCCTCTGAGAGCTCACTCAGGATGTGAATGGGCAGAGGCAGATGTGCAGCTGAAGGTTTAGGGCATTCTAAAGAGGCCTGTTTAGAATCACAGCTGACTGGTAGGTCATGCAAAAAATGACAGCAGAGGCCTGTCTGCCACCTGCCCCCAGCTGTTGCCTTTGCCTGTGAAACAAGGAGGCATTGTCTGTACATGTATATATCCTTAAAGCTGCGTCAGGGAAAGGAAATAGTATTGGTCCAGATCATCCGCTGCATGGGAAAACCCCACACAAGGGGGTAAGAAATTCCACTGAGATCTACATTTTCCCCTGGGGGCAGCGGGGGTGGGGGGGTTGCCTTTTCCACCCCCCAGAAGAAAGATGTTCAGCCTCCAAAACCATCAGATTCCCCCAAAGAGTCACTTGAGACCAGAACCATCCATTGAAGCCCTCTTCCACCACACATCCTCCTGGCCTCTCTTAGCCTGCTCCAAACTCCTTGGCAATGCATGTGCCACTAACCACTGCTCTCAGAACCCCCTGTCCCATCAAGGGGGTTTCCACATTCCCAGACCTCCATCCATATCCAGACGGGGGAGAAAGGGAAGAGATGAAGTGAAGCGAAATAAGCTTGAATAAACTTTAAGTGATTTTATTAACAAAACAAAAAAGTAAAATCTAATTCAGAGTGAGTGGAGCACTAAGGAGATACAGCCTGACCCCACAGACTGACTGACACATTCGTTTGCTGCCTTGCAAACCATGTATTCTGGGGATAGTTTCCCCATGCAAGGATTGCTGTCTCCAATCAAGTCCTGTCTGGAAAGAGCGATATTTGCCATTGTCACATTTACCCAATGGCAGGCAGGAGGCAATCAAACCAGTTGGCAATTCAAATGCTCCAACAAGTTTTCCATTCTCCTACTGCTAGGGTAATTTCCAAAGGACACTGTCAAGGTTGACGGGCCCAAAATTTGTCACGCCCCCAGCCTGACCCTTAAAAAAAAAAAAAAAAGGAGAGAGAGAAAGAGAAAGAAAAGAACTGTGTCAGGATGGAGGGCAAGCACAAAAGACATAAGCATAGACATGTCAACAGCCCCTGTGAAGGGGAGCAGGGTTGAAACACAGCCTAAGCCTGCTGCCTAGCAGCTGGGATTTTAACTCTTATTGCAATCTTCGTTTTAGAGGGCAGCAAAACATCATGTAGAGGGATGGGTGTCAGATTTGGGGCCTGCTGCTTCCCAGGCCAGGAGATCTCAGCAAAGGTTGCATTTTTCTTTTTAATTCAGAAAGCTACACAAGATTACATGAAACCGGAGCTGGATTTCACACCTTCCAGATGATTTCACATTCAGCTCTTTCCACCTGGCTGCAAAAGCCTAATTGCAATATAATAGGAGGAATGAACGCTTGCACGTTATTAGACCCTGAAGTTACAAAACCTCTGCGCATCACCAAAGCAGGAGAACCATGGAAACAGGAATGGGCAAGTTACGGAGTAGCAGTCGTGTTAGGCTGTATCCGCAAAAAGAAAAGGAGTATTTGTGGCACCTTAGAGACTAACAAATTTATTTGAGCATAAGCTTTCATTAGTCTGTAAGGTGCCACAAGTACTCCTTTTCTTTCTGAGGAATGGGCAAGTGGATTTTTTTCTGTTGAACATTTTTGGGGTGTTTTTAACTTACGCTTGAGTGAATGACAACTGATATTTTTAACAACTTATAATTCTTCAGTTAACCTCCGACTCTGCATTCAAATTTTCCCTTAAAAAACATTCCTGCTGCAAAGCCTTCCATAGATTTTCACCATGTACTGAATTGTTTATAATGAATAAGAGCATGTGCACAAATAAACACTATCTCATGAATGTTCAGTCTTCAGCCTACATATCACGTGTCTAATACTGCAGTGAATTAGCTCATGTGCATGTAGGGTGACCAGATAGCAAGTGTGAAAAATTGGGTCAGGGGGTGGGAGGTAATAGAAGCCCATATATAAAAAAAACCCACATATCGGGACTGTCCCTATAAAATCGGGACATCTGGTCACCCTATGTGCATGTATCACCATTGCCTTCTGTGGGGCAGAATCAGCTCAACTGTGTTTCATAGGCCATATGCCAATCACAGCTAATAAAGATCCTTTAGCATAGGTAGGAATCTATGGTTTGGGGCGGTAGGTAGCCTCTAACATCAAAAAGAAAGTAAAGCAGCCAAGGAAAATGCTACTCCCAACCCAGATCAACACAGGCTGAATGGAATTGAAAAAAAAAAAGAAAAAATCAGCACTCCAACTAACCAGGCCCTCCATTTCCAAATACTGAGCCCTCTGTTCTGTGGGCCCAGCAGAGAAGGGAGGCCACAAGATAGACAGACTAGAATTAATTTAAATGGCTTGATATTGGAACCTAATGTGGCAGATGCATGCCATGAGACTTCCCTACAGTAGGAAATATACATGTTGCTGGCAAAGGGTGTCAGCAACATGTGCAGCGGACAGTGCTGAAAACAGGTTAGCCTTGTCTACAGTACGGGATCTTATCACTAAATTTTCTCCAGTGCTAACACTAGACAGTGTTAGGAACCCTAGTGTAGACAAGATTTGAGGTGCCAGCATGGTTTTCAGCACCCGATAGTGGTAGGTAACAACGCTGAAACCCTCTAGGGTTCCTAACTATTGTGTTAGCACCCGAGGAAACTTTTGATAAAAATTCCTTGCACAGACATGGTCTTTAAGGTTCAACAAGGGTTTCTAAAATGATGCCAAAACCAGTTGGTCCAAGCTTGCAATTAAACCATTTTCTGCACTGACTCAGCTGCACCAACTGCTGACACCCATTGCCAGCAATGGGTAAGTTTCCTAATGTAAACAAAGCTTTAAAAACACTTTGCCTAGATAGACAGAGGACTTCCAAGCAGGAGACCATATTAAATAGGGAGCAACTCCACACATGGTATGAAGTTCTCTGAGCAAAGTAAAATAAAATACCTGCGCATTGCCAGTTAAAGCCAATATTATTACGGAAGGGAAGGGAAAGGAAGATGCCTAAGCTTTATCTAATGTTCTTTTTCCTTGGAACATGATTGATTTTGGTTCTAGAGAATGGCATGGTTCTCATTTTCTGCCATTTCTTCTCAAAGGGAGCAAGACCCACTTATAAATACTAGGTTTCCGAGTAGCAACCGTGTTAGTCTGTATCCACAAAAAGAAAAGGAGGACTTGTGGCCTCTTAGAGACTAACAAATTCATTTGAGCATAAGCTTTCGTGAGCTATAGCATCTAATGAAGTGTCTGCATCCGATTAAGTGGGCTGTAGCCCACGAAAGCTTATGCTCAAATAAATTTGTTAGTCTCTAAGGTGCCACAAGTCCTCCTGTTCTTTTTATAAATGCTTGTGGCTTCCACACACAGATCCAGAGAGAGAAGCCGAGACACCGGGCAACTGCCTGCTTTAGGGAAAGAATTCACCATGAAAAATGATTTCTCTCTCTTCGTGTAGCTAACATTAACTTTCTGAAAGACTTCAGGCCTGCTTCTGCATTGCAGCCATTACTCACATAAGTAGTCCTAGGAAGGGCTGCAGGAGAAGGCTCTTAAGATTATTACTGTTTCTAAGCCATGTCAGTCAATGAAGTGACTCACTAGAAGCTTAGTCAAGCTGGTGAACAAAAGGGGGGGAAAAAAACCTGTGACAAATTGAAAATTCAACATGGATTGCGTAACTGCATGAATACCTCTTTTCAAACCAAAAGGATTCCTGCAGCAGGACTGAGGTTTGCTGCAGTTCCTCAGTGCTAGTTAGGGAAAGGGCTCCTAGATTATTTTTTTCTTAAAGAAACTGCTTATATCCCTGTTGCAATCTTCAAGATGCAACTGAGGTTCCATTGTTTGCCTCCCACTGCTTTTCCCTGCCAACCAAATGGCAGAAGAGACAAAGATTTCTTCAATAGGGCAGAGGGGGGACTTCGTTATAAATGGCTGAGGTGCCCATTTTCTTTTATTTGAGTCAATTTTACATCTTTGCAATGAAAAAAAATGAGAAATTCACTGGGAGAAAATCTGATTACAAATATTTTCTTTCAAATAGTTAAATTAGATTAGAATGTGGGATAATCTCACAATAGGAAAAACAGATGGAGAAATGTAGGTTGAATAGCAAAAATAAAAAGGGGGGGGGAAGTCCCCATAGTAAGCCCCAGGCTGTCGAATAGTTTCCAGAAGGAAGGGGTAGAAGCTCTCTCTCCCTCTCAGGCCATTTAAAAGCCAATATGATAAGCTCTATAAATGTAGGAAAGAACTCTGTATTTGGTGGGGTAAGTGGGATGTATGTGTCATTTCCATATTGTGACCCTATGAATAATAATTCAACACAATTTCAGGTCAGGAACATCTCGATTTGTACCTTTCCATGCGTGTTGACCCCAACTCAGAGGCATATATTTATTTATGCTCAGCAGTGACATATCCAGAAACAATTCTCTTAGGATTATTTGTAAAACCTTTCCAATGTTAGCCAGTATTGGTGGAATCACTGAGACCATTTGTTAGCGTGCTCATATCCTTTCGTGAAATCTTGGGGAAGCACCTGCGCTTGTCAGAAAGGGGACTGTTTGCGTCTCCAGAACGCTCTCCAATTCCCTTTTCTCTCATCTGCCTTGTACTAAAACCTATTGTGCTGAGTGCACCTAGATTAAATAAATATTTAGAAGACGCTGTACTACCATTTCATTTACAGAATGAGCTGCCAGGCAATAATGGCTGGATATTTATATAGCACCTTCCAGCCAGGACATCCAAGGCTCTTCAGGACTACAACCTCTATTGGGAGCTAGGGCCAGTTCACGCACATCCTGGGCTCCTGCTGGCCCACTTGACTAAGGCTAGCCCCTAGGGAGGGAGGGTTGCAGGAGTAGGCTCGGGGAGGAAGGGAAGGGAAGAAGTCAGAGTTGTGCAACAGTTTCCAAGCAGACAACTGTCAGGGAAGTGAATCATAGAATATCAGGATGGAAGGGACCTCAGGAGGTCATCTAGTCCAACCCCCTGCTCAAAGCAGGACCAACATCAACTATAAATCATCTCAGCCAGAGCTTTGTCAAGCCTGACCTTAAAAACCACTAAGGAAGGAGATTCCACCACCTCCCTAGGTAACCCATTCCATTGTTTCACCACGCTCCTAGTGAAAAAGTTTTTCCTAATATCCAACCTAAACCTCCCGCACTGCAACTTGAGACCATTACTCCTAGTTCTGTCATCCACTACCACGGAGAACAGTCTAGATCCATCCTCTTTGGAACCCCCTTTCAGGTAGTTCAAAGCAGCTATCAAATCCCCCCTCACTCTTCTCTTCTGCAGACTAAACAATCCCAGTTCCCTCAGCCTCTCCTCAGTCATGTGCTCCAGCCCCCTAACCATTAGAATGGCTTTGGGACAGCCCCTAGCATGTGGAGCAGGTAGCATCCTGTCGGTAATTGCTAGAGCATCCTGGAGAAACCCTCAGCAGTGGGAGCGACAAGGAAGGTGAGAGGAAAGACAATGCTAAGTATCTCACCAGGGCCAGGCAATTGCTGGAGATATGTTTAACTGTAGGTCACTAGATATTTCTACAAAGCTTTAGCTGCCAAGCGAGACACGGGGCACTCTGGCTTTGGGGTCTCCCATCTCCACCAAGCTAATGCAGCACACCTTGCTCACTCACTGCTTACATGGTCATGTAGCAGCAGTGCAGACTAAAGGTCAAACTCATCCAGACAATATCATTTGACCAGCCCACTAAATAGGACCTAATCCTATGAGGTGCTGAGTGCCTCCTTCATTCAGTCAATGCTGACAGCAATGACAACGGAGGGTGTCCAGTGCTTTTTTTAAAAAAAAAAAACAAAACAAAACAGAGGGTGTTCAGCAGTTGGCCAAACTGGTTCTTCACTGAATAACGTGTAAGCATAAGGAGAAGGGGGCACGAGGACTGCATGGGCATTAGCTGATGAGATGGTGAAAGCTTTGTGTAGGAGACCTCATGGTAACGCTCCCTGAAGAATGTATTGGGCCAATCCAGGGCATCCCAAAGGAAAAAAAAATTCTCTTCAGAAGTATCTTTATGACCCCGGTTCTCCCCACACACAATGTCCATCATTTCCCCCACAAGAGGCATTTCAGCACTTCCAAAATTCTATGTCACATCTTACCCCCTCATGCAAACCACCTCCATGCCCAGCCACAGTAACGGTTCCAAGTCAACGCTTGATCCCATTCCAGCTGGACAATTCCTTCTCTCGTCCCTCCGCTTTCTTCTCTCTGGCCACAACCCCAAAAATTTAAGCCCACAACCACTACAACCCCGATTGCTATTTTCATCTCTACGACCTGCTCCACTCTTTCATCACTTACTCGCCACATTTATGTAATATATACAGCCCCCTCTCCCTCAGCAAACCCCAACACCCTTTTCACTTTTTGCTGCTCACCTCAAAGTTTCCCTTCCTTCGACTAGGAGTCATGAAGATCTGGAAAGGTGGGATGGTAACTTGGCTAGTTTGGAAGCTGGGGCAGAAGCCTACAGTTGGGTTGGCAGAGGGCCCAGCATCCCTTCTCCAACTCATCATGCCTGGCTGCTAGACTGAGGGGCAAGAGAAAGCTATTAGCTCACTGGCCTCTTTTCCAGTTTCCTCTGGAGCCACTGGAATCTCCCCTACACTGGGAAGGATCTGGGTGAACCCAACGGGCCGCAGCTGAAGCTGGCTAGGGGTCCTGCCTGTATAGTGCAGCACTATACACCAGGTGGTGCTGTTGTGCATTTTCTGCTTAGGTGCAGACTGAGTCCACTACCAGTAACCTATCTCCATGTGTTCCCAGCCAAACCAGCACCTTCAGGGGCACATGTGCTGGGATGGGTGGCTGACCCCAGAACCAGCCTACACCCCTTCAGCAGCCTCCTATCCCTAGTGGCCTAGTCTGAGCCTGGAAAGAGGAATGAGGAGCCAATATTCTGTCCATCACTTTGGTATCTGGGAGCCTCCTTATGAAAAGTCAAAAAACCCAGCAGCTTGCACATGACCAATTTCCTGCTCCAGCAGAAGGCCCTGTAAAATGATAAAAGCAGCACTGCTCATCTTCCCTTTACCCTCCCACCTGCCCCATTAAGCAAAGAGCTTAAGCAAGTGCTTAATGTTAAGCATATGAGTAGCCCCACTGACTTAAGTGCTTTGCTGAATCAGGACCTAAATATGTCTGACTAATCCCTACCATCAGCCTCCAAACCCCAGCCAAATGCTTCTCCTCTCTGGTTTCACAGAGAACCTGATCAGCCACCATGAATCATACAGCACATCTTGCAAGTCTTTTCAAGACTTGTCAGTCTGTCAGCAGAGGGGGGGTAGGGGGGAATTACACACACACACACACACACACACACACACACACACACACACACACACACACACACACACACACGTGCTAATTAGAGGTATAACCATCTGCCCTGTTTGCATGCTTAGCAGCACTCTGATTGTCTGGACATGTTTACCTCAGTAAGTCAAGCCTCAGGACAGCTTTCGTGACAGAAAACAAAGGTTAATTTTAAAAAAAGAAACCCTCATGAAAGTGGCCACCCGCCCTGCACTCTCTGGTACACTGCTCCCTAACAGACAGGTCACTCTTCCTGGAATTCTAGCACTGACCCATGAACAAGGGGCCACATTTTCTTTTAAGCTATCAGACAGGCAATCAAAACAAACCCATTCATTTGCGGGTTCTCTCCAGCCAACAGAGAGGGGGAGGAAAAAAGGCCAAGGAGACTGAACTGATAAATATCAAGGTGGCAAACACAACTATTATCATACATGTCTTTCGCCGAAATCCCAGCCTTATTAATGTTTCATCATTGGTTAAAATAAAACTCTCCCTTAGTAAAACAGTTGCCACGTGCCTTGTGACCTACTGTAACTTTCACTGTCTCCTCATGACTTACTGTGTTTTGGAACCCAATGTAGTAAATGTTATATTAAATATCTATGGCCTGCCATTTCTCAGCTAGGCAACTGTATTCCCAATTAGTCCTTGCATTCTGTTTCCACTTTATCCCCCTGCATGCAATGTGTGGAATCAAATGCCTCATCTAAACAATGGAAATCTCTTATTAAAACATAGTAATGCCTAATATAAATGAAACACAGTTTTGTCTTGCAGTATAGGATGTGTCTCCATCAGTTGATAGTCATACAGGGTCTATGAAACACAAGCAGTTCTGATTCTGTCCAATAGGGAGCAGTGACATACATACATACTAGCCAATTCATTAAAATATAATGAAAATTAGACAACCTTCAGAGGAAATTTTGAGCAATATATACAGTGCTTATTTAGGATGATATGCAGTGGCTAGAAATGCATCTTCTTCATTTCTCTGAACATCATTGTCATTTACTTGTAATTACAAGAAGAAATAATTACAACTCTCTATAATAAATGAAATATGAAACATAGAATCTAATAGAAGCTTATGGAGCTGCTTTATGTAGGCACTAACCAAGTGGCAATGGAATTTAATCAAAACCCTGCTGCCTTGATGCAAACGCCAAAGTGGTGACACAGGGAAAGAACAGACATGGCACTGAACTCCATAAAATCCAGTATCAGGCAGTACGGAAGCTGCAACTCCCACCGCTGGAAACTGAAACTCACACACCATTGATTCCTAAAGCCCCTATGCCTGGCAGATCAGAGGCACAAAGTAATAGAACCACTTCACCTCTTCCAAAAGTCATGAAAAGTCCAATACACACAAAGGAGAAAGCAAATCCAGTAAAGGTTTCGTCTACTCCCAATATCCTGCCTCCCTAATCATTAAGTCACATTCTGAATTTCAAGGTTCCACCCTCTGAATAAGACCCATAATCAAGAATATCAAAAAGTTATTCCAAAATTTTGAAATGTGATTGTCTAAAATTAAGTATGTACTCCATATTAAACACACACGTGCACGCGCGCACGCACACACACACACACACACACACACACACACACCCTAATTTTCAAAGGAGTAAAGGACCCAGAGCTCCCACTTAAGTCAATGAGACTTTGAAAATCAGACAAGTTATTTAAGCACTCGTGTTTGGAAATTACAGCTTCAGAGTGCATAGAACTAATTGCAATTTACCTGTGCACTATTGGAGGTTACAAAACAGCACACACACATGAACATTGATAACTGGAGATTTTGAATATCTGAATGGTAAGAAATTAACATCTACAATACAAGGAGTTCAAGCTTGTGCCCTAGGTCACTAGAAAGGTCATTTTCCTTGGCTTTGCAGCACTGTGTTGGATTTGACCTCTCTCCTCAATGTGTCAGAGTACCAATAATCTCTATATGGCAGCCGAACAACGATCTCACCCACTGTTCCTATTTGAAAAATTCCACTCACTGTATAGGTTATATGCAGAGAATGTGCAGCTTTGTATCACCTTCACAGCAGACAAACAGCACCATCTCTGAGCTCTCCAATAGCATGGCTGAGATCAGCAGCTGAATGAAGAACAGAGGTGTTGCTGGGGGGGAGAAGAACTTACCACTTCTGTAACAGTACCCTCTCCTAGGAGATTTTACTCTCTAATTGTTAGGAGAATCTGCACCCTCAGTGCCCCCTGGACTTCTCACTGCTTCTGGAACCCAAATTGCTGCAGCTAGGAAAATTGCCCTTTTTTATGTATAGGTGTCAAGAGTACCACAAATCATCTGTCAGATCCACATTCAGCCATGGCAATTCACACTTTCAGGACCTTCAGGCTTGGTTGTCACAATTCTCTGCACAAGGTACAAAACCACCAACTATGAAAAAGCTATAGATTGCTCAGAACACAGCAGCCCCATCTGCTCAGCAACACAGGTCACTAAGAGCATTTCATCCTCCCATCTCCACATTGAGCACCGGGTCAAATTCAAGATTTTGGTCCTCATCTTCAAGGTCCTTCATGGGACTGGCCCTAGTTATTAGAGAGACTAGACTGTCATACTTTGTCCTTGAAGACAACCGTCCAGAACAGGTACACTCTAGTGGAACAACAGAGCGGTCAGCCTCAAGAGGGTGCAGGAGACGGAGAGGTCTTGGAAACTGGCCTGCCAACATGGAGCTTTGCTGCCCAAAGAGAACAGGATGAGCACGCACAGAGCAGTCTTCAGAGCCAAATACAAAACCCACTTCTCTGACCGAGCCTGACCACAGTTGCACCACGCTTAAAACCAACTAAACAAAATAAAAAACATACTACATAAACCAAGCTCAGCCCTGATTGACTGACTGACTGCAGACACACCTTTTTATACTTTTAGGAAATACTCAGTTACCACAGTATTGCGGGTCATAGAAGAATACAGATAGGATATATTTGAAAATTGCATACCAGCATATGTATGTAAAAAATTTCCCTAATCCTTTGAGTGTAATCCAGCTCCTACTGAAGACAATGGAAAGACTCCCATTAACTTCACTGGGAGTTGGATATGGCCCTAATGTGTGCACTGTGATGTGCACTTAGATGCACTGTGTGTGCATGTTAGCGGTATGTTGGTATGTTCAATGAACTTGTAAGCATGGCTAAGGAGGTCAGAGGGCTTGTAATTCCCATAAATCAAGTCGCTCCTGACTTTTTTTCTTTTTCTCCACTGCTCTCTTAGTTCCTTAAAAAAATCTAAGAAATTCAATACAAAATTCCTCTACAATAATTTAACATTAAAAAAAATCAGGAAATGCAAAGGTTTAATGTTATAACAATATTAATTCAGATGCACTGCACATATGCAGTATTTGCCAAGCCTCTGTAGTTTAATGTGTAGCTTATGATATTGTTTACATTGTAAAATGCGTTCCCTAAATCAGACCGTCACTGACTTTTTTTTTGCTGAGCCCCTCTTTGAAGATTCAAGTCACACACACACACACACACACACACACACACACACACACACACACACAAACTCTCTCTTTCTAAGAAACATGGGGGAAGGATGCCCTGTATTCGTTGATGCCAGGGGATGGGGAAAGGGGTTACCTGCACTCATGGGGACCAGATATGCCCTGTCCTCACACGGGCTGCAGAGGGAAGGGGTGCCCAGTACATGTGGCAGATGAGGAAGTCTTCCACTGCTGCAAGGAGTGGGGCGGGGTGGGGGGTGTCTCAGCTGCCGGGACCCAGCTCCTGCCTGTCTCACTCCTCCACTGCACAGAGGAAGCAAACAGAGTTTGAGTGAAGAGGCAAGAGGAAGGCTGCACCTTGTGAGTACCCAGCAAGACACAGCCCCCTCTTGAGCCCAGCCTTTCAGCACTGCCCCGTCCACTTCCCCTGTGCAGGCTCTGTCTGGCAGGGGAAGCGGATGGGGCTCTGTGCCCTGAGGCCATGCTGAAGGGCCAGCGTCAAAAGGGAGCTCTGTCCAGTAGCATGGTCAGTACCCACACGGTGCAGCCTTAGGCTCCCCTCTGGCAGAGTCCCTGCTGACCTCTCCTGCACAGGGAAGGTAACAGCCATTGGTGGCTACTGCAGCTGCACCAGTGAGGGAACAAGACGGGCAGTAGTCCGGCCATTTGTCCGGCTTTAGGCTGGACGCTCCTCTCTTTCTAAGGTTTCTTCCCTATCCAGTACTGAGACAAAACCAGATGTGTCTTGTCCAGTATCAGACAGGGGATGCAGTTTTGAAGAGAGCTCTGCCCCCATGACCTCACATGCCCGGTGTGTGCAAAGTCACACCAGCGAGGACGGGGTGGTGCTCTCTTCCAAATGGCATCCTCCATGCAACATGACCTCACACACGGTATGTGCGCAAGGTCATGCTGGTCAGGGCGGGGTCACACTGTTCCCGGAAGTACCAGAATGGCTGGTATTCTGGGGATGGGACAGTGACCTCCCTAAGGGGCAGGTAGAGTTACCAGCTTTGTAATATTTAAAATCTGGACACTCCAACAGGAGTGCCAGAACCTTCCCTGCCCCATCTCTTCCCCGAGAGACCTACCCCTTCCTCCAGAGGCCCCACCCTTGCCCCACTTCTACCCCAGAGGGCCCACCCAGACCCCATGCCCGAGGCCCTGCCCCGCCTCTTCCCCTCAAGGCCCTGCCCCCATTTGCTCCTCTTCCCCCATCGCACGCTGCTTTTCCTCTCTCCCCCGCCCCGGGTCGGGAGGGACTCACTTACAGAACCGGGGCTGGGAGCTGCAACCGCCTGTTGCAGGTAGGAGGTGACCGAGGCTGAGGAGCAGCTGGCACAGGTGATGACCCAGCACCTCCCCACCTGCAGTAACCAGACTTTGTGTGTCCAGTCAGTAGATCTGACCGGACTCTGTCAGGTCCCCTTTTCAACCAGACTTTCCGGTAGAAAAGTGGACACCTGGGAACATTACGGGCAGGGAGCCTGGTCCCGGCAGACAAGACCACTCACACAGAGCCCCATCTGTTTTTCCTGCAGGACAGACCCCTCTACTGACTGTGGCCCCATCAGGTCCTCACGCTCCCCTGCTAACCTCGTCACACACCCCCAGAAGGGCACACCCCTGACTTTGAAAACCTCAGCCCTAAAATATACAGAATGGGGAATGTAGCTAGTTAATGTTACTGGACATAGGTACCTTAACGTTGCTTTTCTTGCTTTATGATTTTAACAGTGCAATCTTAACATTAAACACAAAATTGTTTCCATTTAATAAAAATAATAAAATAACTATAGTATCTGTACGGCTGTATATGTAAAGGCCTGCATGGGCAGCTGTAAAATGGGATGAAAGCACCATATTAATTGTGTCTTTCATTACAAGAGCACACAGTACTTGGCACTATGATAAATAGTCAATAAATGATACCATGGAGCTGTACTTTTCCTCTCTCTCTCTAATTCCTTTATACATTTTGTGATAATACAATGCAAGACCTTTTTGTAATGCACAGGGCTCAAGGCTAGTGGTGACACTTTTTAGTCATTTTTGCATTTTGGTTATCAAGCTAAACCATGTACTAATGAAAAACAAACAGGGATATATAAAAATTCTGTCATGGTACGTCCAAAGAGATTTGGGAGCATAACCCAAAAGCCAACTTTAATAGCAAAGGAGCTTCTGAGAAAAAAATGTTTCACCAAAAAATAAAATAAAAAAACCTTAGATTTATTCTGAGTAATGTACAATAGTCATATAAGCCTTCTACTTACTGTACTGTAGTGTAGAATATTTAAACTATAGAAGAACAAACTTACAAAATATAAGAGTAACAACAACTTTTTACACAGAGAGAGAGAGGCTTCTTGAATATAAATAAGAGGCTGAAATAGGTCAGCATTTTTTTTTCTTGGCCACTGAAGTTTGATACTTTTCACTTGAAATTAGCCTGGACGGTGGTTGCACACATACTGTACCAACTAACGCTGCAGCAAAGGAAATGAGGTGATCAGCAACATTTACCTTTTGTTGGAGATCCAATCCCTAAACAAAATAAATTGGTAATGGTTTGTAATTAACACATGGAGCTCCAAAGTGATGAGCTCTCAGCTGTTGCTGCATGCTGTTCAACAATAGCTGAGTTTCATCCCAGATGTAGCTAAACCAATCCTTCTCTATCCCCTACTTATGTCCTGGTGTAGACTCAATTACTAGTTCTGAGATCAAGTGAAAAGCACTACTGAAATGCAAAAATATTGTATGTGCCGGTGAAAAGCACCTATTGAGAACTAAAGGACCAAAGTACTCTCTTTATTCACATAACAAATGCAGTATGGGGTGAAACCTTGCAGTATGTTAGGAACTATTAGGGAAAGGAGAGAAAATAAGACAGAAAATATCATAATGCCACTATGTAATCCACAGTGCGTCCACACCTTGAATACCGTGTTCAGTTCTGGTCACTCCATCTCAATGGCGTGGAACTGGAAAAAGTTTGGAGACAGGGAAATGGAACGGCTTCCATACAGGAAAGATAAAGAACTGATAAAGAGAAGGGCTGTTCAGCTTAAAAGAGAGACAATGATGGGGGGATATGATAGAAGTCTATAAAATCATGACTGGTGTGGAGAAAGTGAAAGTGTTATTTACCCTTTCACACAATACAAAAACCAGAGGACATCCTATGAAATCAATAGATAGCAGATTTAATATAAACAAAAGGAAGTACTTTTTCACACAGCTAATCTATGGAATTCATAGCCGTGGGATGCTGAGAGGGCCAAAAGTATAATTACGTTCAAAAAAGAACTGAATAAGTTCATGGAGGACAGGCCCATCAACAGCTATTAGCCAAGACAGTCAGGGATGGCAATTCCCTGCTCGGGGTGACCCTAAACCTCTGACTACCAGAAGCCAGGAGTGGAAGACTGGGGTGGATCACTCCGTAATTGTCCTGTTCTGTACACTCCCCTTGAAGCTCTGGTACAGGCCACTCACTGAGACAGGATACTAGGCAAAATGGACCGTGGTCTGTTTCATTATGGCATTGTTTATGTCATAACATACTCTCAGGCTCCCTTAGGCTCAATAGAGGGGTAACTGAGTGAAACTTAATTGCCAATGATATACAGGAGGTTTGACTAGATGATCTAATTGTCCCTTCTGACTTAAACTCTATGAAACCATTGAAGTCTCACAGTGTTCCCTGAAATGCACCTCTGCATCCACTGGGATCAACATAGAGGTTGCAGGGAAATTCTATCTCCATGGCTCATTTAGACCTTTACCTCCCTCCTGAGACGGTCTACAAAGAGAGCAACTGTGATGGTAGATTTGCGTGAGAGATGCAGACACATTTCCGCAAGGAACTGGAATGGAGAAAACAGCTCATTTCGCAGTCCCAAGACGACAAGGCAAGTAGTAACATCTGATCACTACACAACCTGGGACGAATTCAGTCTTCCATTATTGGAGCCACCCAGGCCCCTCACAGCATATCAACTTACCCAGCTACTTTTACCCTTCTCCGGGAGCTAAGCAAAGAGCCTAATCGTTATTAAGGCTGTAAGAAAATTGTGGGCTGTAATTTTGTTGCAAAACCCACATCTTTTAACACCCACCGCAACCTTTCATAGTTGCCACAAATTTGAGTGGCATTGCAACCCATGTGGCAGGTCACAAAGCCACCCCTGCATCATGCTTGCCTTCAGGAGCCAAGTAGGATACATGGCATCCCTTCTGCACTGCTGCCCTGCTTTGGAAGGTAGGCTGCATGCCTTGAACCTCAACTTTCACAAACTGTGGCTGCAACTTTTCAACCAAAAAAAAAAAAATCACAACTTTCTTATAGCCTTAATCATTATGCAATTTGGCCATTAACAAAACTAACTTACAAAAGTCATCAATGCCAAGTTAATAAAACTCCAGGATACTTAGATACATAACAATCTGTTGCTATGGAAATTGCAAAGGATTGGTACATTTACTGTAAGAAACTATCACCAGAGAGGGTGAGCGCTTATATTTCTATTTCTCAAAAAGAAAAGGCGTACTTGTGGCACCTTAGAGACTAACAAATTTATTTGAGCATAAGCTTTCGTGAGCTACAGCTCACTTCATCGGATGCATTCAGTATTTTCCACTGCATAGAGCTTTTCCAGCCTCGGGGCTGCAGCGGGGGAAGAGGAAAGGATTGAGTGAGGGGTGGGGCCGTGGGGGGTAGGGGCAGAACAGGGTGGGGCTGTAGGCTGAATGGGGTCACTGGGGGGAACGGGAGTGGGGTCGCAGGGGAAGAGGTGGAACAGGGTGGGGGCGTGGGCGTGGCCATGGGCAAAAGGGGTAGGATGGGGGCAGGGCCATGGGTCCGGCACAAGGCCCCCCACTTGCTCTGGCCCAGGGCTCCAGGAGACCTTAATCCACCTCTGACTGTACAAACTTTCACCAAACAATGATCCTTGGATTTCTGATTAAGGAACTGCCACATAAATCCACTTTATAAATTAAACCTATTGGGCTCAAATCACCCCGGTTTATGCTAGCTTTTGACAGCAGGAATCAAGATGTAAGGTCTCCCACAGAGAAAAGTCAATTAGGGGAGAAATATTGGGATTCTGCAACGTCACACCCAGCCATTAAAGTCTGGTTTGGGGGCAGCAATGGCTGCTAATTCAGCACACCCCCTCAATGGCTAGCCACAGATTTCCCTTTGGAAAGTGAATTACTTTCCCCAGTATAACACCCAAGAGAATATATGGTATGAAACAACATTGCCCTCCCCAAAGAGGCCTCTCACCCTTCACCAGACTGCAATGGGCATCATTGGTATAGGAAGGGGTCATTTGTCCCTCCTGTGTATTCATGTCTCTTTCCCAAGTTTGCACAAACAAAAGAAAAAATAGTTACCAGTCATTCAACATGCAAATCATTACCTATAACTAGTTAACACATGGCTAGCCTGTTCAGGCCTCAGAGACATGGGGGTTGGGTTTCTCTCACATCCACAGACTCTTTGGACTGTTTGAACCATTATCATTGGCTCAAAAGTTGTTACTTTACCAAAACCAACTGAGACGATTGCTCCCAAACTGACCCAACAGGTCAGTAGTCCACGTTCAGAGAACAATCCCTGAGAGGTGACTGTGCATGTTTTCCTTGCTTCCCACAATATTTTTCAAGTGCACAGCCAGCTCTGAGAAATATCCAAAGAGCTAACTGAATAAATATTGACCAGGTTCAAGAAAAATAGCAATAAAACATTGTCTTCTGGGTTAAAGACAAAATAACTTGAGATTGTGCAATCGTGTCCTCCTCTAAATAATGAACAATCCCAGGAACTGTTATAAACCCAAAGGCAATACTGCTATTGCCCTTCAACCCAGTGAGCTTTTGTGTAATACACACACCAGGCAAGAGGTCTGAATTTCTAGGATTTTATAAGACCCCATCATTAACCAGTTAGAAAAGCCTAAAGATGCTGCTTTGGTGAGGAACAATCTACTATAATTCTGTTTGCCATCTTTCCCCAAGATAGCAAAGTTTCTGTAACTCTTCAGCACTTAGGCAGATGCTGCCTACCCTCAATATGCCCTCCTTCCCCTAACTATTAATACACACACCCCGACAAGCCTTCTAGTGAAAGTCTGTATGGAAATATTGAAAGCAGAGCTACGTGATGAAAAATAACAGTCACTTAATTAGATGAGATCTCACTCAGCAATCTCTCACAAGGTACTAAGAAGTGGTTAGTGCAAACGACTGAGTTTGCCATGTAAACTGTATTCGTTTTTCACAAGAGGAAACTCTCTCTCTCCCCATCTCCTTATAGGTGAATGACAATATATTTTTATACACATACAAAACCCTCTGGGCTTGTTAAAACAAACAAAAGCCCTGGAAATTCAAGATTCCAGCAGGTCATTAGGGACTGTGAGTAGAATTTTATGACTTGATGAAAAGCATGAACCCTGAACATAATAAAAATGGCACCTATTATACCCCTTCCCCCCAAAGAGTACACAATGCCTGGACTATTCCTAATAATAAGAACTTACATTTCAATGGTGCCTTTCATACTGAATGAACCCAACGAGCTTTACAACCCTGAGCTAAGAATCATTTCACACGCCTCTGGTTTGGAAGGTGGCAGCTGGTAAGTAATATTCAGAAAACTACACAAAATTACAGGACAGAAAGTGAAGGAGAATACTGTAACCAGTTAAAACTGCCAGAAGAATGTTAGGAAGGAAAGAAGGAAGGAAGGAAGGAAGTGTCCTCCATACCTGTCTAACCTGAAATTTTACTATTAGAAATTCTCTCTACGGTGCCATAAACAGGCATAGCACTTTACAGACAAAAGATCAAAGGCCAAACTCTGCTCTCCATTTTGCCAGTGTAAAGCCAATGAAGCCAATAAAATTACTCTGGAGATACACCTGCATAACAGAGCAAAATACGGCCAGCATCCTGGCCACAGAGAGTTTACAACCTAAATTGAGACATGACTTGATGGGAGATGGTAACAAACACTGGGGAGAGACAGGTCAAGAGTTATAGTAAGATTGTGCCGTTGCTTTAATGTACATGTTTTGAGGGTGCACAATTATTATTGAACACAGAAAAAGCAGAAGTGTTCAATAAATATTTCTATATCTCATCATTTGATCATAGAATCATAGACTATCAGGGTTGGAAGGGACCTCAGGAGGTTCTAGTCCAATCCCCTGCTCAAAGCAGGATCAATACCCAACTAAATCATCCCAGCCAGGGCTTTATCAAGCCTGACCTTAAAAACTTCTAAGGAAGGAGCGTCATATGATGCTGATAATACTCTTTTCCTTCCACTAGTATCTCAGGAGGATGCTAAACAGCAGCTACTAAAGTTAGACACTTTTAAATCAGCAAGTAGGTCCAGATAAATTGCATCCAAAAGTTTTAATAGAGCTGGACTGTTAATGCTGATTTTGAGTAAGTCTTGGAACACTAAGGAAATTCCAGAAGACTAAAAGAAAGCGAATATTGTGCCAGTATTTAAAAAGGGTACACATTATGACCCAGGTAATTAAAGGCCTGTCAGCCTAACAAAGACCCTGGGCTAGATAATGGATCAATGGATATAGGACTTGATTAATAAAGAAATAAAGGAAGGTAATATAATTAATGCCAATCAGCCTGAGTTTATGGAAAATAGATCTTTTTTACAAGTTTGGTTGATAAAGGTAATAGTGTTGATATAACAGTCTTCTCTAAGGCATTTGACTTGGTACCCAATGACATTTTAATTAAAAAACTAGAACATGGCACACATTAAATGGTTTAAAAACTGGCTAATATATACGTCTCACCATCGAGCAAGCGTGTTTCTAATGAGGTCCCACACAGATCTGTTGTTGGCCCTTCACTATTTAACATTTTTATCAATGACCTGGAAGAAAACAAAATCATCACTGATAAAGTTCGCAGATGACACAAAAATTGTGGGAGTGTTAAATAATGGAAGACAACAGGTCACTGATATACAGCAATCTGGATTACTTGGTAAATAAACTGGGCTCAAGAAAACAAAATACATTTTAAAACAGCTAAACGTCAATGTTATACATCTAGGAACAAAGAATGTAGGCCATACTTACACGACGGGAGACTATTCTGGAAAAGTGACTCAGACAGATTTGGGGATCATGGTGACTAATCAGCTGAATGAGAGTTTCCAGTGCTACATTGTGGCCAAAAGGGCTAATACACTCCTTCTGTGCATAAACAGGAATCTTGAGTAGGAGCAGAGAGGTTATTTTACTTCTGCATTTGGCACTGGTGCGACCGCTGCTGGAATAATATGTCCAGTTCTGGTATCCACAATTCAACAAGAATGTTGAAAAATTAGAGAGGGCTCAAAGAAAAGCCACGAGAATGATTAAAGGATTAGAAAACCTGCCTTATAGTGACAGACTCAAGGAACTCAATCTATTTAGCTTTATAAAGAGAAGGTTATAGGGTGACTTGATTACAGTCTGTAAGTACCTACATGGGGAACAAATGTTTAATAGGGAGAGGTTACTCACTTTGTGTAGTAACTGGAGTTTGTTGAGATGTGCCTCCCTGTGGGTGTTCCATATCAGATGCACATGCACCTTTGATCAGAGATTTTGGCAGTAGTGCCCATTTGTCCCATGCATACACCCCAGCATCCCTATGCCCTGCACTGAGGCTATGTGGGGCTGCGTGGGCAAACCACCCCCAGGTCCTTCTCCACCACAGAGACCCACAAGAGATATTCTGAAGCAGAGGAGAAGGGAGCGGGTAGGGGAGCACCCACAGGGAAACACATCTAAAGAACTCCAGTTACTGAACAAGGTGAATAACCTCTCCTTCTTTGAGCAGTGTCCATGAGGGTGCTCTACTTCAGGGGACTCCTTATCAGTAACACCATTAAGGAGGTGGAAGGTTTGGAGCGGAGTCCAATAGAGAGGAGAGAATTACATTTCTTACAGCAGCATCTGATCTTGCCGTAGGTACCAAAGCATTATGTTTAGAAAAAGTAAAAACAGATGAGCAAGTTGCCACTCTACAGATGTCTGCAACTGGTACATCCTTAAATAAGGCTATTGACATAGACAGTGCTCTTGTGAAATGTGTTATCACTCTCAAAAGAGACTGAACATGAGTTCTCTCATAACAAATCTTAACACAACCAGAGATCTGTTTTGAAATTTCCAAACCCTTTTTTCTGTCTGCAATGGATACACATAGTCTAGGAGATGTTCTACATAGTTTGGTCCTATCTAAGTAGAATGATAATGTCTTCCTGATATGTAGGGTATGTAATAGGGCTTATTGAGTAGTCCGATGCAGTTTTGGGGAAAAAGCTGGGAGATGGATGGTTTGATTAATATGAAATTCTGAGGACACCTTAAGTAAAAATCTTGGCTGTGCCTATAGCAACACTTGCCCTCTGGTGAATACCACAAATGGGGGGGGGGAAGGTCTGCCATTAAGGCCCCCAATTCTCCCACCCTTCAGGCAGAAGTTATTGCTACCAGGAAGGCTGCCTTCAATGATATATCTAATAAAAAACATGTAGCTAGTGGCTCAAAAGAGTGTTTCACAAGGCAATTAAGTACTAGGTTCAAGTCCCAGCTCAGAGTAGGATATTTGATTTGTAGGAAGATATTTGATAAACCTCCGAAGTATCTTACTGTACTTGGGTGAGCAAAGAGTGAAAAACCCCCTATGGGTGTGTGAAAAGCTGCTGTTGCTGCTAAGTTTCAGAGTAGCAGCTGTGTTAGTCTGTATCTGCAAAAAGAAAAGGAGTACTTGTGGCACCTTAGAGACTAACAAATTGGTTAGTCTCTAAGGTGCCACAAGTACTCCTTTTCTTATTGCTGCTAAGTGACTCCTAATGGAATTCATAGAAAGACCCAATGTTTTCAGTTCCAATAGGTAATCCAATACCCTGGGAAAAGGAGTGAGTCAGCAAAATCAGACTACTGTTACACCAAAGATGTCATTTCCATTTCTGGAAGTAAGTATTTCTTATAGATTCTTTTCTACTATTTAATAAAATGCATTGTACCGCTGACGAACAGGATATCTCTATTTTTGAGAACCATCGAAGAACCATGCTTGGAGCCTCAGAATCTGCAGGTTGGGGTGAAGTGTTCAACCAGCATCCTGGGTCAGTAGATGAGGACTAATCAGAAACCTCCACAAAGGGCAAGAGTGAGTCTGATCATATAGGGACATGTCTTGGCCACATTGGTGCAATCAGTATGACTCTGGCTGGATATCTTTTTTGGAGCCTTTAACAGTAATGGTGTCACTGGCAACACATAGAGAAGTCTTTTCATCCGTGAGATGCGGAATGCATCTCCTATAGATTGGGAATTGAGCACCCCGCTGGAGCAATACCTGATGCATTTTGCATTGGCTGTCGTAGCAAACAGATCCACCACTGGGCACCCCCAGGCTAAGAATATCTTGTAGAGGACTCTGGAATTCAATTCCCATTCATAATTTAGAAAGAAATGTCTGCTGAGGTCATCCACCATGGTGATCGGAATACCTGGGAGGTAAGAAGCTGAGATAACTATGTGGTTGGCCATGCACCAATTCAGAGTTTTATCGCATAGGCACAGACGGATGGTGAATGTGTGCCTCCCTGATGATTGATATAATATATGTATGTATGTCTGTCATTATCTTAATGGATTTCAATTTGTGTAGCAGTAAGAAGTGCAGGCAAGCATTTTTGATGGTCCACAATGCCAGAAGATTGATGTGAAGAAGCTACTCTTGTAGCGATTGTTTTTCTGCACCTTGTGAGGTCACAGATGTGCCCCCCAACCCAAAAGTGAAGCATTTGAATTATCACTATGGTAGGGGGAATCTGTAAGAATGGAACAGCTGTGCATGTTTTGATTGGATCCTTCCACCAGTTGAGTGATTGTAGAACCCACTGGTGAACAGACAGTAACCTGCCTAGACTGGGTTTGCTTGATTTGTAAACTGTTCAAAGTCATCTCTGTAGACCTCGGAGGTACAATCTGGCATGCTGCACAACAAAGACACAAGCTGACATGTGTCGCAGCAGTTGATGACAGTCTCTTACTGTGACTTGAAGATTGTCCTGAATTTTTGAGAAGAGATTCAGTAGTGTGAGAAATCTGCTCAGCGGTGGGTATGCTCTGCCTGTCACTGTATCCAGGAAAATTCCTATGAAATCTAGATGCTGTAGTGGAGTCAAAATGAACTTTCTGAGGTTGATTTGATGGCCCAGATTGTGAAACAGGGAACATGTGACCTTTCCTGATGTCCACACTTCCTGCCCCTGATCAACCAATCGTCTAGCTATGGGAAAACAAACACAGGTGAGAGGAAACCACTGCCAGAGACTTTGAAAATACCCTCAGTGCTAAAGATAAGCCAAAAGGGAGCATCTTGTATTGCTAGTGCTCATTGTTTAACAGGAAATGAAGAAACCCCTTGTGTGAAGAGCGAATAGTGACATGAAAATATGCATCTTGTAGGTCAAGAGTTGCAAGCCAATCTCCTACTTCGAATGAAGGAGTTATTGCTGCAAAGGTCACCATCGTGAATTTTTATTGCTTTACATATTTGTTTAGAAACCTGAAGTCTAAAACTGGCCTCCATCTCCATTCTTTTTTGGGAATCAGGAAGTATTTTGAATAGAATCCCCTTCTCCTGTGTTGCACAGGAACTGGTTCCGTTGCTGCTAAATGTAGAAAAGAGGACACCCTCTTGCTCTAGCAATTGATTGAGAAAGGGGTTCCTGAAGAGGGACAGGGAGGGGGAATGGGTAGGAGGGCTAGATTTGCAATGAATAGCATAACCAGAAGTTATGGCTTCCAAAACCCTTTTGTCCAATGTTATATGCTCTTATGCATCCTGAAAACGGGAGAGGCAGCACCAGAAAGGAGGGGGAGAGGTAAGATGTTGCATCTGTAAGACCTTGTTGGTTGGATGGTTGAGACTCTTAACCAAGTTATCAAAACTCACTTGGAGGGCATGGATGGCTGAGAAAAGGTAGCTGAAGGAGGTTTTGTTTGTTTGGGTTTTTTTTTTTTTTTTTGAGTATCTTGGTGTTTTGGGTCTACAAAATGCTAAATATGGGGCTGGGCATACTCTTTGTGCAGTATGAAACCTATTAAATCTCCTCATATTTACACGAGCATAAATCCCTACGAATCACAGTGTGGCTCGAGTCCTTTAAAGTGTGGAGAGATTGAGTCGCCAAAGGTGAGGTCTTCAACATGAGAACAGTCTCATGACAGGAGAGGCACCTTTTGAATCTAGGGAACCCGGCATTCTCAAGCAAAAGAATGAAATTTTAACCCCTATATCTCTACGAATAAAAAGAAATTTTAAGAAAAATGAAAAACAAAGGGAATAATTGTTCAACAACTATAGCACTATAAGGTAAGTACCTATAAGTTAACTAACTATCTGAGAAAAAGCTAAACATTAGAGAATGGGCACACAGCAGACTCCATCTTGGGCCCAAGGAGGTTGAGGGAAAAAAATGATGGGAGTTTGCCTGTACAACCGCACATAGCCCATGCACAGGTTGAATGGAAACTGCTACCAAAAATTCCCAATCAAAGGCTGATGTGGAGCACTCACAGAGCCACTACTCAAAGAAAAATGGGCTCTTCAATCTAGCAGTGAAAAGTATAACATGATCCAATGGCTAGACAAATTCAGACTGGAAACAAGGACTAAGTTTTTAACAGACAGTAATTAATCATTTGAACAATTTACCAAGGGTTGTGGTGGATTCTCCATCACTGACACTGGACATTATGCTAAAAGTTATGCTCTAGGAAATATTTTGGAGCAGTCCTATGGCCTGTGTTATACAAGAAATCAGGTACATGATCACAATGGTTCATTCTGACCTTGGAATCTATGAATTGATTAAACTGCTGTTAGGGCTTGTCTACACAAGGAAATCCACCAGAGTAGTTCCCTGTGTGGATGCTCTTATTAAAGATATAATTACTCCGGATAAAATTGTCACTTTTGAAGTAATTATTCCGGAATAAGAGCATCCATGTGTGAAGCTATTCCTGTCGATTTCCTCATGTGGATGCTCTTATTCTGGGATAATTACTTCAAAAGTGGCATGATTACTCTGGAATAAAGGTGGCTTTAAATCCGGAATAGAGAGTCTACATCAGGCAGTCAATCCGCCACAGATAGAGTGGAATAGTCTATTCTGCTATAGCTATGCCGGTCAATTTCCCGGGGCAGAAAAGCACCTAAGGGTGGTGGGGGTGGGGTATCTTTGCAGTCCTGATAGCTCTCAATAAAGACGATCTGTGTAAGTGGCAAGTGAGGGTTCTCTCGGGAACAAGCCCTTTCACTTCCCTCCAGATGTTGCGGAGCCAGTGCTTATATGGAGGTGGGGAGGCCTCTTTAAAAAAAAAAGGGGGGGTGAGAAACAGCAAACTATATCCTGGTTTTGTTTAGAGCACAAGAGAGTCATTCATCATTTTTCCTCTAAGCACAAGGAGTGTTCTCACCTCCCCCTCAACCCTAAATCTCTTGCCACCAGAAAAAGGCTCACATTAGCGAAACAAAAAAGACTCACAGCAAGGAAGTAAAAACTCACAAGATACTGCAAATAGCTTGAACATAAAGGGCCAAATTCTGAGCCAGTGTAAGTGGGTGCCAGCCCCGTGGAAGTGTATGAGCCAAACTCAGTGGTGGCATAAGTGGTAAGTCAGAAAACCAGCATGAGCAGTACAGTAGCCTAATTTCACCAACTTGAATTCTTTCAGATGCAAAACAAGTGTAATTTACATGCTGAGGAGATAGAAAATGGGGGAGAATGTAACAGGAAAAGACACTAACAGGAAGGTATAAGATAAACAGTCTTGGCAGAATATGATTTTTATAATTTCAGCTGATAATATTGATGTTTATTT
Source organism: Dermochelys coriacea (assembly GCF_009764565.3). Taxonomy (NCBI): domain Eukaryota; kingdom Metazoa; phylum Chordata; order Testudines; family Dermochelyidae; genus Dermochelys; species Dermochelys coriacea. Next base: position 4,260,482 of record NC_050078.2, read on the forward strand.
TTAAACATTGTTTTAATTTTTATTGATTTAAATATTCACTGTCATGAAATTATGGGTTTTAAGCATTTTTTTTCATTTTTATCCATTTACATTTTCAGTTGTAAGAAACTGGGGGGGGCAACATTTTCTGACTTTGCCCATCTGTAAATTTTGTTTATTATTCATTTTTTTCATCTGTTTGTGTGTGCATATTGAAATGGACGTTTACCGACATACAGCAATAAAAATCTAATCCCTCCAAACCTAAAGATAAAGCATCTTCTCCTTCTTCCCTCTATACAAAGTACATTTGCAATCAGCTGACTTCCCAGCTTTGGAAACTTTTCCTTCAAAATTCATTACCCATCAAACCTGCTGGGTTTCAGAACAGACGATTCATGGAGAAGTTTCAGAACTTGAACTGATCCATGTGGTTTTGATGCAAATCCACCAAATTCATGCTTCTGTGTGGACTGCATGAAAATCTGGGGGAAACTTAAATGTGCTGAATTAATTTGGGAGTTTGAACCCAATCTCTGAGGAGTGCAAACTCCTACATATCTAAATCATGGAAAAAGTTCAGACAAACTCATGCAAAATTATATGGCAGGGCTTTGCTTAGTAGTCTCTAATATCCATAAATTAAGACATGGGCTTAAAGGCTACCACCCTGTACTACTGCCAAATTTGGAGGGGAGCAAACTGTGGCAAGCCTGGACAAACCCACAGCAGGAGGGGGAAAGCCCCTCTGCCCACCAGCAAAGACTCTCCATGTGGGAGGAACTGAGAGGCTACTATGAAGCAGCTGGAGGCTATGGAGCCGCTGCTCAGTTTCGCATGCACCACTTGATTCCTGTTAGTCAGATCACCAGCAACTTCCTTACATGTCTATAAACCTTCTGCCTTCACCATCTGAATGGAGGTTCTAGAAACACCTACTTGACAGCAGGGAGCCATGCCACCATGGGGGCCAGGCATCCCAGTGAGCTACACAGAGGCACCAAGCTTCCACACAAATAATCCCGCCCCCTGTAAGTGTCCGGAAATCCTCTGGTTTTAGGAGAAACACGCCCCCACACCTGTTCTGTCTCCTTCTTCCCCACTTTGTCATCACAGTTTGGAAACATGCACATGCATGTGGCCTATAACATTTTGCATCTCCTGCCTCAACTGTATTTGCTCTCTCTCTGCAGCCGCCTGAAATTCTTTGTCTTGCTCATTCATAAAGGAAGGAAGCTGAGCGTCACTAAAAGATACATGTAGCTGTATGAGGCAAAGCGGTTCTTCTCAAAGGCTCTCAAGTGAGCGCTAAAAGCTGTGAACAGTTAAAACACTTTGGACACATCTTTAAAAACAAGTGCGCATTTGCATGATAACCACCCCTGCGTGAAAATCTCCCAGTACGTGTGCGGAGCTGGAGTCAGAACTGGTTTTACTAGATGGAAAGAGATGGAGACCTGCCATTTAACCAGGGTCTCAACACAAGAGTTCTATACTCCTCTTATCCACACCCATACTCTCCATCTTTCTGCTTCTTTTTCAAGTGAATGCAAGTTTCTTGGTGTGCAGGGTCATGCTTCAAGCAGACAAGAAGTAGGGAGAGTTAGAAGCCACAGCACATTGAATTCTAGAACAAGAAGAGATCAACTTAAACAAGTGCAGAGACTGGTGATAAGGGTGATGAGGTGACATTTCTGTTGTACAAAGAGCAGCTAAGTTTCTATAATAAAATTATCAAGGGGCCTGCTTCTGCTCCCATTCAGCTCAAAGAAATTCACCCCCCTGTGCAGAGGGCCAGCACTCAGTGTGTACAGCATAGGGCCTATGATCACTAACAGGAGCAAATTACACAGAGCACAGGAATCAGAAATGGAAAATATCCTTTAAGATTGTAATTAAAAACAGGACTCCCATATTATCTGGTGCAAAGACTTATCCTGGGACGCACAGCCACCTTGAAAGCACAGGAAAAGGAAGGTAGGAATCCTCACTTAAAAAAATACTGCAGGTTTCTTCTCATCAGAGAGAGGTGCAAGGGTCCAGTCCTGCTTTCACTGATGTCAATGGCAAAGCTTTTTATGGGAGTGGGATCAAGCCTTAAATCCACATAGTCAGACAATCAAGAATCAAATGCTGCTCGCTGTACTCACTTTTGTAATTCCATTAAAGTCAATGGACGGATGGCATGATTAAAGCAAAGGGGCCTCATGAAAGATCACCAAAAAAGGGCAAAGTATGTCAGAATTATTTTCATTAAATATCAAAGAGCTTATTGACTTGTATATACTGGCTGATCTGGATGTCCACGGATTCCACACCTGGGCTGCTTTATGCTGAATCCACGTGTCAGAACAGGCAGGCCACCTTCACCATTAAAAAATGTGCACACACAGAGCACACTGAACCTGACCCTTCCCCCCTCAGGATAGCCATGAAGTCCTGCTTTCTCAGAAGGCAGAACAACAGGTTGAGCAGGTCCTCTCTGAGTGAGGCTGGTCTGAATCATCATGTCAGAGATTTACAGAAAACATACAAAGTATTTCTGCATGCACAGAAAGAAAGAAAGCAAGAAAGCAAGAGTAAAAATAACATACCGACTTGTAAAGAAGAAAACACCACAGACAAAACCAAGCGAAGGGTAAAAGGACAGAGATAAAGGGATATAAAAAGCAGCAAAGAATACAGTAAGTTCAATGTGCATTAGATCAGGACATAAAGTAGAACCTCGGAGTTACAAACACCTCGGCAATAGATTGTCCATAACTTAGAAATGTTTGCAACTCTGAACAAAACGTTATGGTTGGTCTTTCAAAAATTTACAACTGAACATTGACTTAATACGGTTTTGAAACTTTACTATGCAGAAGAAAAATACTGCTTTCCCTTTTTTTATTAGGTTACATTTAACACAGTACTGTACTGTTTTGGGGTTTTTTGGGGTTTTTTTTTGGTTTTTTGTTTCTGCTGCTGCCTGATTGCGTACTTCCGGTTCCAAACGAGGTGTGTGGTTGACTGGTCGTTCGTAAGTTCATAACTCTGAGGTTCTACTGTACAGGGTACCTCTACACTGTATTATAAAATCCACAGCAGCGTCTCTCAGAGCTCAGATCTATAGACTCAGGCTTGTGCCAGGGCACTAAAAACAGCACCTACATCGAAAAATATAACCGATAATGAAAAAATCGTTATTTCAGTGCAACAAAAACAATATAATGCAGAACTCTGCGTTTCAAACAGCAACATTGAGCAGTCACAATTTAATCTCATTTGATCTCATTGTCAACCTCTGAATCCCTTATCTAAAGAGTTTTTAAATTCAAAATAGGAGCCTATTTCAATGAGACAGTTACCATAGCTTATTCCAGCTGTTTGGTGTTGCACATCTGTTATGGTGTAATTTAGATAGTAGTGAAAGGACCACTAGGTCACAAACACTACCACAGGAACAATGGGGTCACTTCGCTTGGTATCAGTCCTACACAAGGATAATTTTGCTGAGAGGAAGCAAGGAAGGTGTATAATTAAAATACAAAAGGGTTACACACAGCTGATATTCTATACAGAGAGAGAGAGAGAGAGAAGTAAAGGTATAAAAAATACAGTCTTGGTTAAACATTTATAGGAGCTCCCCTCACATTTTAACACTGAGCTGTTTTTGAGGTCAGCTGGAACATTTCAGCGCTGCTAGAACAGGCTAGTTTCACGGGAAAGAATTCCATAGTTAAACACAAACACACCTTGGAGCTGAGAATTCAAAACTATCCAAGTTGATAACACAGGGGAATAACAGACTAGACTCGTGCTATTTTCCTCCTGTTACAGCCCAGCTAATCAGATTCTCCCTTCTCTTGCCACGCCTGCTGTAGGAAGATAGGAGAGCACTGCAGGTGCAGACAGTTTTGTTTGGGAGTCTTAGAACAAAGTCACATGTTGTGGGGGTGAAAGAGCAGAGATTGTCTCATACACAAAGAGTTAGGCTGCTGCACTTGCAGAAGGTCAGACTTTTCAGAGGAGACCAATATCAAGGTAGTTAGTATGCTAAGTTACTATGGGGCCACCTCAGAAGAATTAGGGGGTTTGGTTACGCACAAATCCTTTTGGGAGCTCACCCTGCGGTCAGGAAAACTGGACTGGAAATCTTATAGGAACAGTCTTCTGTCTGGTGTTATGTCTCCAGCTAGTGGGATCTCCCTGAACTGAAGCCCCGAGACCCAGTAGTGAGATACATAATTATGTCTTTTATTGATGACATCTGCACTGCGTGGGCATTCAGACAACATGGGCTAAATTCCCTAAATCCTGTCTCAGCATGCGCTGAGCTCCATGTAAAGTGATGTATTCTCTGGATGACAGTCTCTTTTGTTGTTCTAAAGTCCTTGTAAAGTATTTCCAAGGAGATTCCCTTGAATGATAAAGCTGAGGCCAAGTGATATAGTCTTCTAAACATCCTGAAGAGAGACAGAGCAGACAAAAACAGAGGAAGGTGAAGGAAATCATACTAATAGTGACTAAGAGAGACTTTCATACTCTGGGAGAAATTTACAAATGGATTCATCTTAGAACAGACCCATTATTTCACTTTCATTTTTCATTATTTTTCGGGGCACATTTTGCTAATGATTGAAGATTTACATTTCACCCCTTCCTCAGCTCAACTGGTCTCCCTTCTAGATCTCACAGTGAGGTCCTGGAGCGTAGTTCTGAAAGGGACTGAGAACATACCACATTCATTAAATTCAACAGGAGCTACAAGTGCCTCCTTGACGCAGGCCCATAATACTGACCTTGGTGCATCACCTTCATTTCCAAAGCAGACAGACATATCACAAACACAGGTTTTAACGTCATTGCTGGATTAGGAAGAAGGGGAAGCTGGGCTCAAATGGAGAAAACTCCTGTCCAAACACAAGTATCCGAAGTAATAATAGCACAGCAAACACTGAAATGGATGGGCCAAGCAAGCTGCATTTTGCATAACACCCATTAATATAATGCAGAAGAAAGTGTTAGAGACACAAGGCAGGTGAGAGAATATCTTTTACTGGATATTACCTCACCCATCTTGTCTCTCTAATATCCTGAGACTGACATGGCTGCAATTCCGCTGCATAAAAGAAAGTTTTGCCATTTCTAAAAAGAGATTGAAATCTAATCAAACTAAATATGTTAAGAGCATCTGTTCATAATGCTGAGCAACAGCTTACAGGGTAGATGTGCACAGACCTACAATGTAATACAGTAGCAAAATTATTGCTTTAGTAGCCCATAGCTATCTATTCAATCTAATGCTATTACTTCAAATGGCTAGTATCAGAGGGGTAGCCGTGTTAGTCTGGATCTCTTTGGTGCTTTTTCAAATGGCTAAAGTCTCATGCTCCGGTTTTTATTGCATTCAATTTACTAAGACTAATATACTAAGCACTTACTAGCCTTTCTTCTGAGGATTTCAAAGTACTTTACAAACGTTGATGAAGTCTCACATAACACCCCTGGAAGATAGGCAAGGGGTTACTGAAATGCTCCATCTCCAGGTTGGGAAGTGGCAGATGTTTTAACAGTACACAGCAATACTGCACAACAGCTAAGGAACTGAATGCCATATCAATCTGAAACTGCAGGAGGAATTTAGGAAGGCAGGACAGGATTGCTTGACCTGGGATATGTGCAGGTCATTGAGATCTAAAACCTCTGTGGGACATGCCATGGAATCTTTAAGAGCAACTTCTGGTCAGGACTTTTGTTTTAGGTCTTATTTGAAAACATGACCAACATCCGAGGATAGTAGTAGGGAAAGCTTCTGGTTTAATGTGTCTGTGTGCCCTGGATTTCCTTTTACAAACAATTTAGATACCAATCAGTATTTTTAATACCATTTGGATTTTTCTGGGTAATTTGTTCAATGTTTCAGGCAGCACTAGAGCAGCAGAAAGGATGTTCACCATAAAAAAAATTAAGCAATTCATAAGAAGATGGGAGGGATTAGCAATGAAAGCTACCTTATTGAGGTCAGAACATGTAGGGATAAAGTAAGAAAGGCCAAAAGCAATGTAGAGATGGACCTTGCAAAGGGAATTAAAACCAATAGTAAAAGGTTCTATAGCCATATAAATAAGAAAACAAAGAAAGAAGAAGTGGGACCACTAAACACTGAGGATGGAGCGGAGGTTAAGGATAATCTAGGCATGGCCCAATATCTAAACAAATACTTTGCCTCAATCTTGAATGAGGCTAATGAGGAGCTTAGGGATAATGGTAGGACAACAAATGGGAAGGAAGATATGGAGGTAGATGTTACCACATCCGAGATAGAAGCCAAACTTGAACATCTTAATGGGACTAAATTGGGGGACCCAGATAATCTTCATCCAAGAATATGAAAGGAGCTGGCACATGAAATTGCAAGACCATAAGCAAAAAATGTTAATGAATCCGTAAACTTGGGGTTGTACTGTATGACTGGAGAATTGCTAACATAGTTCCTATTTTTAAGAAAGGGGAAAAAAGTAATCGGGTAACTACAGGCCTGTTAGTTTGACATCTGTAGTATGCAAGGTCTTGGAAAAAAACTTGAAGGAGAAAGTAGTTAAGGACATTGAGGTCAATGGTAATTGGGACAAAATACAACATGGTTTTACAAAAGGTAGATCATGTCAAAGCAACCTGATCTCCTTCTTTGAGAAGGTAACAGATTTTTTAGACAAAGGAAACGCAGTGGATCTAATTTACCTCGATTTCAGTAAGGCATATGATACAGTTCCACATGGGGAATTATTAGCTAAATTGGAAAAGATGAGGATCAATATGAAAATTGAAAGGTGGATAAGGAACTGGTTAAAGGGGAGACTACAATGGGTCATACTGAAAGGTGAACTGTCAGGCTGGAAAGAGGTTACTAGTGGAGTTCCTCAGGGATCGGTTTTGGGACCAATCTTATTTAATCTTTTTATTACTGACCTTGGCACAAAAAGCGAGAATGAGCTAATAAAGTTTGCAGATGACACAAAGTTGGGAGGTATTGCCAATACAGAGAAGAACCAGGATACCATACAGGAAGATCTGGATGACCTTGTAAACTGGAGTAATAGTAATAGGATGAAATGTAATAGTGAAAAGTACAAGGTCATGCATTTAGGGATTAACAACAAGAACTTTTGCTATAAACTGGGGACGCATCGCTTGGAAGTAACAGAGGAGGAGAAGGACCTCGGTGTATTGGCTGATCACAGGATTATTATGACATGCCAATGTGATATGGCCGTGAAAAAAGCTAATGCGGTCTTGGGATGCATCAGGCGAGGTATTTCCAGTAGAGATAAGGAGGTGTTACTACCATTATACAAGGCACTGATGAGACCTCATCTGGAATATTGTGTGCAGTTCTGGTCTCCCATATTTAAGAAAGATGAATTCAAATTGGAACAGGTACAGAGAAGGGCTACTAGGATGATCCGAGGAATGGAAAAACCTGTCTTATGAAAGGAGATTCAAAGAGTTTGGCTTGTTTAGTCTAACCAAAAGAAGGCTGAGGGGATTTATGATTGCGCTCTTTACATATATCAGAGGGATAAATACCATGGAGGGAGAAGAATAATTTAAGATCAGTACCAATGTGGAAACAAGAACAAATTGATATAAACTGGCCATCAGGAAGTTTAGACTTGAAATTAGACGAAGGTTTCTAACCATCAGAGGAGTGAAGTTGTGGAATAGCCTTCCAAGGGAAGCAGTGGGGGCAAAAGATATATCTGGCTTCAAGACTAAGCTTGATAAGTTTATGGAAGGGATGATATGATGGAATAGCCTAATTTTGGCAATTAATTGATCTTCAACTATTAGCAGTAGATATGCCCAATGGCCTGTGATGGGATGTTAGATGGAGTGGGATCTGAGTTACTACAGAGAATTCTTTCCTGGGTGTCTGGCTGGTGAGTCTTGCCCACATGCTCAGGGTTCAGCTGATTGCCATATTTGGGGCTGGGAAGGAATTTTTCTCGTGGGCAGACTGGCAGAAGCCCTGGCAGTTTTTCACCTTCCTCTGCAACGTGGGGCACAGATCACTTGCTGGAGGATTCTCTGCACCTCCAAGTCTTTAAACCACAATTTGAGGACTTCAATAGCTCAGACATAGGTTAGGGGTTTGTTACAGGAGTGGGTGGGTGAGATTCTGTGGCCTGTGTTGTGCAGCAGGTCAGACTAGACAATATAATGGTCCCTTCTGACCTTAAAGTCTATGATTCTATCAAAGTAGCTAAAGCTTTATCACCTGTGAAAAACTGCCAATACTGATCATTAATCTGGCTCTGGTCAATAGTAAGTTTCCCACGGGTTTCAGTGGTGCAAGAACAGGCTCCAAATAGAAAGTGTATGTGCAGTGACCATGCAGACTATCAGAGGTGCCATTACTTGCTCAACATCAATTAACAAAGCCTTACATGTTTTCAAATGCGTCACTGAGACACCATCATGACTCTAGAAATGAAGCGCCATGTTTATCCAGCTTCTTTCATTGATTCCAGATTAAATGTGTTCAGTTAAAAGAAAAAAGATGTTTTTCACTGACTTAGTCCTACCAACTAAGCTGGAGCCAAGCAGAGGTGTTTTTCTTTCTCACAAAACATCACTGGCATTAAAGGTTCTTCAGACCAAATTGTGCCTTCACTAACGTCTGTGCAGTCTGATTGTCTTCCATTTATGCTCTCAGTGACACCATCATTGCTAGGAGACGCGGGAGATGAATTGGCCATGTGCTTCAGATGGAAACTCAGTCCATGACCAGAGTAGCAATAAAATGGACACCTGGAGGCAAGTGAAAACGAGGCCACCCGAAAACAACATGGCAACGAGCTGTGGAAGCCAAGCTGGAAAACCTGGGGCACAGCTGGAGAACCATTGAAAGACTTGCCAGAAACAGACAGGAGTAGAGGAGCTTCGTCGCTGCCCTAAACGCCATAGGCGTAATGGGAACATCATGATGATGACGACATCTGTACAATTCCTTGCCACCAATATATTTGAACACGTGTAACGACTGGCCCTTGAACTGGAATGTGACATATTCTCTTGATAGTGCACCAGAAGGAATAAAATCCTTCTTACTCCCTCTTTGCTGTGCAGACTCTGCAGGGCTAAAGGAGTAAAATGCTGTAAACACTTTATTTTAGTTACTAAAATCGGCAAAAATGGCTCTGAATACACACAGGGAGCAGGTCTGTTAAGTAAGAAAGTGATGTTTTATCCATGATCTATGCAGGGTATTTGTAAGCATGTTGGTCCCAGGATATTAGAGACAAGGTGGGTGAGGTAATATATTTTATTGGACCCAAAGAAGAGCTCTGTGTAAGCTCAAAATCTTGTCTCTCTCTCACACACACACACACACACACACACACCAACAGAAGTTGGTCCAATAAAAGATATTGCCTCACCCACCTTGTCTCGCTAATATTTTACACTGTCACTTTTCTGAGATGACCAGCACTTTAAACTTCCACTTGGACAGTTTTAGTTTAATGGTTTAACCTAAAGAGCCAATATTACAGCATCTACCTCCATCCTTCGCTGTGAGCACTGGTGTGACCCTACCCTGGTATGGACTAGAAGCCAAGGCCTTTTGACCCAAAAGAGGCAAGTACTACCAACAAAGCCATGTGGACACCTGTAACAGTGGCTACTGAACAAAGTAACCCACCTTTCCCTTGCAATTTTGAAGTCTAAACATAAACGCAAAGAAAACATAACTGTATTTCTTAACACAACCAGCTGCAAAAGGAATCTAGCTAGGTTTTCTAAGGACAACAGATTGCAGAGAAGGCTCCTAATGAATTAAAGGTATTATCATAAATTCCTAAAAAAAACAACCACACACCTCAATGCATTGTTCATTCAGGTCAATAAAAGTGTTTAACTACAATGCTAGTCAATTATTTTAAGCATCATTTGCTACTCCATCCTTGCTCCACAGCATGTGTGATCTCGGACAATGGTGGATTAATAACTATCCAATTAAAACTGCAATGAAGGCATTATGGCAACAAGGTGGACTAATGCCATCCCAGAAAGCAAGGTGGGGAAGAGGTCATCTCCGCATTTAGAGAAGTCATCTCTCCATTTAGTTAGTTGTGTAACATTTATATGGCACTTAGAAGATGGAACATGCTATCTAGGGGAAAATACTGAAACAAAACCATGGACAACTAGGAAACAATAGTTGTCACTATGCGTCCCTTGGAACAAAACAGCGATAGTAGGGAAAGAAGTAAGATCCTTCTTCTACAAAGCAAGAGGTCTATAACACTTGAGCAAAAGGGGAACCACCATTAGCAGTATAGGGCATATGACAAAAAAAAGCAAGTAGTTCTGTTTCCATCCAGTAGAAGGCAATGGTGATTAATTTACACTATTCAGTACATTGCAGTACAGTATTAGTATTGTTATTTTTATTTCCACCTATCTGCTTTCATTGCACATCCAAAGAAACAAAGCATCTCTAAAGTGGCATATGAATGGCTAGTTTGGTGACAGGTTATTCCCTACAAGTGAGATAACACAGAAGATCTCATTAAAAGCAGGAAGGGATATTCAGACAAGTATAACATTGCCTTGGCTGCACATGCCTAACCTGCTAAAATTTAGGTTGGAGGAAGCCTGGGACCATTCATACAGTCGAACAGTTTCAAGAGAGACTGACAACTCCTTTGTGTGTGTGTGTGTGTGTGTGTGTGCGCGCGCGCACGCGTGCACCATCAAAGTCCATGGCACTGGTCAGAGAAGAAAGAACATACTATCCCTTCTCCAAGGAAATTCTAATCTAAGTTGGACAGATAATTTAGCAAAGAATGAAAAAATACACTAGGGAGTAGTTGGGAGAGAATTGACAGGGAATAGGAGCAGCTAACGCAAAGAAGGGACCTCAGCTGTTGTTTCATCCTATTTCGCAAGGAAAGGCCACATTATAAGCGGTTGATATTTGTCATACTTTTCTTGTTTGTTACTAGGAGATACTTTTTAATTTTCACTTGTTTGTTTTTAAATGGTCCAGTGCCAGGGCTAAGGTAAAAGACACCAGATGGAGAGGAAGCGTGGAAAGCTAACAGAAAGGATTGAGGTGTGGGCACATGCATGGGGGAGTGAATGTGTGGGAGAACTGACATTCATCTGATAAATTTGTCAGTCTCCATTTTCCCTAAGTTAGCATGCATTGCCTCTCACACTTCACACAGAACCACCATTCAGCTCTGTACGACTCAAAAGACACCTTCAATTCAATTCAAATGGAGGAAAACTCTGAAGTAACTCTGTACAGGGTCAAATTTTGGTCTGATACACTAGTGTAAATCCAGAGTAGCTCCACTGGCCTCACAAGTTATATTTAGGTCTTAAAATATATAGGGCATTCCCTGCACACTGTGCAGCAATATTTTTCTATTACATGGTACAATCAAGGACTTCTACAGGGTTTCAACAGTATAACTCAGATCACAATCTAGCCCTATATCTGTGTTCTAAAGGAACAGGTACACTGAACTGAATCCTATTTAGTGGCAGTGGGCTTGATTCTCCTCTCACTGACATGAATGCAAATCAGGAGCATCTCTACTAAAGTCCGTGACTCTGTAAGTGAGAGGAGAATCAGGCCCAGTGAACCCGATCCTGATCTCAATTATACTAGCATAAATCCATAGTAACTTCACTAATGGGGCAGAGGAGAAACGTAGTGCACCTCCCATTACTCAGCAGTGATCCCTTCAGATAATTAAACTGTGGTTATTGTCAGGTAAGCGAGTATGCAGAATGGCATCTTCTTACTCAGTAGGACTCTTCCTATGTGTAATCTGAGTTAAATCTGCTGATTTTACTGACAAAAATAATTTTTTTCTACCTTTACTCTGTTATCCCTAAAGAGTAATCAGAGCTCTGCATGAAGAAGCTGAATTCTACTCTGGAAAACACATCAGAAATCTCCAAGTTCCAATTTCTGAATCTTTTATTACTGGTGACAATGCAAAACCGCAGCTTGACACTCATGTCCTAGGTAGAATACGCAGGGCTGGCAATTAGAAAAAAGAAATATTTGTACTCAGAAACAGAGAAAAATCGGTCCAGTAAACATGGAGCCTCACCATGCAATTTTTAGAATCGCATTCTGAGTTATACTCACACTTCACAGAGCAGCAATGACAAGCTCTGGAGACTCCCCTCCAGACAAAGTGGCTATGATGCAGTGCCACTAGATCGAAGATGAAGAGGCAATGGGTGAGGAGAGAGAAAATAAAGGTGTGTGCATCACCTTTTAAGTTCTGATAAGGGTCTGAAGGACACCCAGAAAATAACAAAAATTAGTTTGATAGCTCACTCTACTGCATATTGCACTGTCTGGCCAGGTTGAGACAAGCATATTGTCAGTGCTTTGGGAACTTAAGTGCCCATCCTGTATTACTATTAAATGGCAAAAGGAAAATGTAGGTTGGTTATCAGGAAAACTCGTCTATGAGGTGAGAGGAATCTATTAGGATGGACTGGTTGCAAAAGGGCAGTGGGGGGTGCTTTATCACTGGGGCAATTAAAGCTAGAATGGACAGAACACTTGAGAATATAGTGTAGGGGGACATCCTAGACTGACCCCAGAGAGATGGACTAGGTTGGACCTAGCAGATTTCTCTCTCTCTAGGCTCTATGACTATAAATATACGGGTCTGGCATGCAATCTCCCTATAAACCTCACCATGGTTTAACTCCTTACCAACTGAATAAAGTCAAACGTTGCATCCAACACTGTCAAACTGCAGTGATTCTGCTCCTAATGGCCATTTTTTACAGCTGCCTAAATCAAAGATGAGTTTAGAAATATGTAAATATACCGCTGGACTGGTGTGTCTGGGAGAGGGGCTGTGGGTGTAGAGGGTTCAATCTGTCTGTGTGAGACCACTGTTCTCTAATGGATGGAACCAGAACTGCTCAAGTGTGCATCATAGATCCAGTACTTCTCGTAGCTAAAGATGATTCTCCTTTATTTAAAGTGGCAGAGGCCTTTGGAGCAGGAGGATCTGAGAACTGTCCCCTTGTGAAATTTCTGAGTGGCCAAGACCTGCAACATATTGACAAACACGATGGCCAAAAATTTGCAACAATATGCAACTGGGCTGCATGTGCCATATCTACTGGGATGACCTGAAAAAGCTACAAAATCTCACATAAAACTCTCGAAAAATTGTCTTTGAACACAAATATGATGTGGACACAGTATTAATTTCTAGGAAAAACATTATATTTCTGCTATCCCTCCAGAGATGTTGTATGAACAGAAAACTGCAAGACTAAACAATACTAATTTCAACATAGCCCAATTCCCGCATGCACAATCTACAAAGAAAAGGAGTACTTGTGGCACCTTAGAGACTAACAAATTTATTAGAGCATAAGCTTTCGTGAGCTACAGCTCACTTCATCGAATGCATCCGATGAAGTGAGCTGTAGCTCACGAAAGCTTATGCTCTAATAAATTTGTTAGTCTCTAAGGTGCCACAAGTACTCCTTTTCTTTTTGCGAATACAGACTAACACGGCTGCTACTCTGAAATCTACAAAGAGCGTCACTACTGACCAGACTCCAGTTATTGGTTCTGTAATCAAATACAAAGAAAGTACTCCTCAAAAAAGAATTAACGCCACAAGAATCTTTGACTAGTCAGACTAGGCAGCAAATATATAATTTTACCAGCCAAGAGGCACAACTCAGCTTTGCTATGAATAATGGCTGAAATATTATTGTACCATTTGCAAAAGTGATTTGGGATCATTGTTATTTTGCCCAATATTCCATCTCTTTCCATAAGAAAGTACCTTGATTGCTAACTCTTTTCTTTTTAAAATAGCTAGCTTCCATTGCAATCTCACAAAGGAAGGACCTTGCTTTCTGCTGGTCTTTACACAAGGACTTGCTAGCCTCTGGATTTGATCAAATAATAAATACAATAAAATAATAGATAACCATTTTCAATTTTTCCTGGATTTTCACACAAACTGAAGCAGCAAGTGTAAAATTCTAAGTAACATTAAAAAGGAAACGTCACCTCACCCTTATTAGATCATGTTACAACAGCCATTCCACTTTGGCATGTTACTGTAAGAGAGCTCTGAAGCTAAACAAGGTTAGGCTTGGCCAGTTCCTTGGACAGGAACCCACAAAGGAAAATCTTAATGAGATGCTTGAAGTGGAAGCCCCAGGGCTGGGGATAGTGTAGGGTTGGTGTTTTGCTGCTAGATATGCCATTCCTACAGGAGATATAAATTGTTTGGGGACATTAAGAGATGAGAAATCAACCCTGGCATCCTAGACAAATTCCAGCTCAGGAAGCTCCAGTCTGTCTCCCTCAAATCCCCTTTGTAGTTTCAAATGGAGAGATCCTCCTGCTCCTCCAAGCCCAGTCCCAAAAACCTGCCTGTATTATGTGAATCACATAGAATGAGGTACTGTATTTACACAATTCTCTGAGGAGTGAAGAAATTGCCATTAATGCATACTGTACAGCTCCCTGTGGTGAAAACCAGCCTACCATCAGGTCAAAGGATAAATTCTGGGGAAAGGTTACGGCTCTCACTTTTGCTCATGCCAATTAATAATGGGAGAATCACATAGAAAGCACTTTCAAGGGAGATTGCCACAATACATATGTGGCAAGAACATACATGACTGAATATGGAGAGACACTGTACAAACCTTAGGAGTAGTCATTTGACTTGCTTCTTTCCCAGTTCCAAAGTGCCTGGCAAAGAAGGTGGCATAAAGGTGACAGGCCTAAAACTGGATATAATTTTGCATTGTGATATGGCAGCAAAAATATGTCAGCATGAAGTTGGGATGCATACAAAGAAGCGTCATTCCCTGGATCGGGGTGGGTGACGGGGAATAGCACCTCTGTACATAGCTCGAGTGAGACTGCACACTTAACTAGAAATATATTGACAAATTAGAGGGTGTTTAAATAACGGCAACAGATACACCATAGGCATTGTGAGGCATGCCCTCATACTGCCCAACGCCATGCCATATTACAGTCTGCACTGTCTCGCAAAGTTCTGGCAGCCTTTTTAAAGGGGCGGGGGAGGAAAGGCTTGGAACCTGTCGCAATGGAGAGGCAGCAGCCATCTGCGTCCCAAAGCTCTCACCTGCCACATGGGGAAAGGGGAGCAGGTCAAGTGCCATAATTTTTATTCCCAGGGCCATTCTACAGGTGATCCTCATGTCATTAGGAGTAACTGGCACTGTGGTAGTACCAACATGATCTTTTTCTTTCCCAGCTGTTTAACCCCCTCCAGACTCAGCTGCAGATACTCTCTGCTGCCTCCTTCTGTATTGAGACAAGAACATTTGCTAGATCTTCTATATACAAATACTCAAAACAAGGCTGCCCTAGCCTCTGACTTCCTGCTTTTCACAATCAACCTGTGCAAATAAGACTGGTATTTCTGGGCAGCAGTTCACTGTGCTCTGCCACTACCACAAACAACAGAGTGTGAGGATGAAGCTTTCCTGGAGTTGACCACTTTAGGGTTGTCCCCTAGTATCTTTTCAGGGACTCATCTTTGAAAGCACAGACCTCACTTTACTTCTAGTTTTGCTATTACTGCCTTGTTTACTCATCATGCGTGCTTTTGACCAAACAGTTCAGGCAATTACTATGAGACACTGCTTAATATCATCAATACAACAAGGGGAGGGGGTTTGTCCCCTAACCTCTGCACACCAGTTATGACAGATATTTCACTCTTTTCACACTGGACCATGCACGTACAAGAACTATTAAGTTTTCCTGATAAAAACGATTGTTGTGAATTTTGAGAGGGGTGCGAGAGTCCTAGAGCAAATAAATGCATTTGGCAGACATATGAAACAGCATGCTATTGTTTGGGAGTGGGGCAATTAATAGAGCACTTTCCCAAACTACCTGGGCCAGAGACCTGCCATTCATACAGCTAACCCAACAAGAAAAAGCAATATATTTAAAGCCTCAACTGGCAACTGCAAGCCTGAGCTCACATCTACAACTATTAACAGATGTGAGCAGCTGGTGATAACGTGGAATAAAAGAGACCAACGGATTCAATTCATACTCTTGGCAGATGCATTAAATACTGCTGTGCACAAGACATGTAACACAGCAGCAACCAAGGAAAAGCCAGGTGAATGTGTGTGAAAACACCTTTGAAAACAGTTCTACACACACACACACACACACACACACACACACACTTACTTTGTGCAACTAGGACAAGAAACAAACACATGTAAAGTCTGCTAAACTGCCTATAGATATAGCTTATATCTTTCTCAGTCAGAGAAAGAAACCTAGGTGTTTTTAAATCTTGGATCTGGGTACATAACTGGATCCAATGCTCTTTCTAGTATGAAAGAAAAGCTTTACAATGTCCTAAAACTTTATTTCCATCTGTGCGCATCTCTCTCTCTCTCTTTACCTAAAGTGTTCACATAATTTCTCTGAAAGAATGAAAGTGCCAATGGTTTATTTGGCCTTCCTCCTCTTCATAAAGCTAAGATCAGCCAGTCAAGAACAGAAAAAATATCATGTGATTTCTAGCATATCACACAAATAGCAAATACTCTGAATATTCATGAACAAGAAGTTCTATCAGCTAAAATGCTTTGTACAAAGAGTCTGTAAACGATTAGAACAAATTTGTAAAAATCACATTATGTTCATGAATAACTTGTGAGCAAATGCAATGGCTAAACTAGTCAGATAAATAAACCACAGCTAATCATTTGACAATCTCTAATGCAAAGTTTCATAAATAAATACACCCCCTATGTTCCATTTTTCACTGTTCTCCCTTCTGCATTGTTTATCTGAGCTCAATTCCTGGATGTGGATAAAACAAATGACATGAAGTTTCTCTCAGCCAGAACTTCTAACTATTCCCTCAGCAAATACCGCTTTTAGTTAGCAACAAACTGGAACCAAGAGGAAAAGAAACAATTGCCTCTTGGGACAAGGAGGAAACAGAACATTTGCCAAAGGACAGGACAAAAATAAAACACTTCTTTAGTAAGCGTCCTGAAGTCTTCAAAATCTTCATCCCTTCCTACAAACCACAATCACCTCAGAGAGGAGAAAGTGTGTGGAGATTGAAAACAACATAGCAATTCCTATGAGCTGCTTCATAATTATTTATTATTTGTTATAATAACACAGGTAGTTTAGAGTCCCATTGTGCTAGGTCCTGTACAGACACATCCTGCTCCAAAAAAGCTTACATAGATTAACCAACCCACTACTATCTCCGAGTGAAACTGGATCGCACACTAACCTTCCACGACCATCTTCCACACAAAGATGGACTACAAGGCGTCAGGAACAGTATCCCCGATAATGTCATGGCTAACCTGGTGGCTGAACTTTGTGACTTTGTCCTCACCCATAACTATTTCACATTTGGGGACAATGTATACCTTCAAATCAGCGGCACTGCGATGGGTACCCGCATGGCCCCACAGTATGCCAACGTTTTTATGGCTCACTTAGAACAACGCTTCCTCAGCTCTCGTCCCCTAATGCCCCGACTCTATTTGCGCTACACTGATGACATCTTCATCATCTGGACCCATGGAAAAGAAGCCCTTGAGGAATTCCACCATAATTTTAACAATTTCCATCCCACCATCAACCTCAGCCTGGACCAGTCCACACAAGAGATCCCCTTCCTGGACACTACAGTGCTAATAAGTGATGGTCACATAAACACCACCCTATATCGGAAACCTACTGACCGCTATTCCTACCTACATGCCTCTAGCTTTCATCCAGATCACACCACACGATCCATTGTCTACAGCCAAGCTCTATGATATAACCGCATTTGCTCCAACTCCTCAGACAGAGACAAACACCTACAAGATCCCTATCATGCATTCTTACAACTACAATACTCACCTGCTGAAGTGAAGAAACAGATTGACAGAGCCAGAAGAGAACCCAGAAGTCACCTACTACAGGACAGGCCCAACAAAGAAAATAACAGAACGCCACTAGCCATCACCTTCAGCCCCCAACTAAAACCTCTCCAATGCATTATCAAGGATCTACAACCTATCCTGAAGGACGACCCATCACTCTCACAGATCTTGGGAGACAGGCCAGTCCTTGCTTACAGACAGCCCCCCAACCTGAAGTAAATACTCACCAACAACCACACACCACACAACAGAACCAATAACCCAGGAACCTATCCTTGCAACAAAGCCCGTTGCCAACTCTGTCCACATATCTATTCAGGGGACACCATCATAGGGCCTAATCACATCAGCCACACTATCAGAGGCTCATTCACCTGCGCATCTACCAATGTGATATATGCCATCATGTGCCAGCAATGCCCCTCTGCCATGTACATTGGTCAAACTGGACAGTCTCTACGTAAAAGAATAAATGGACACAAATCAGACGCCAAGAATTATAACATTCAAAAACCAGACGGAGAACACTTCAATCTCTCCAGTCACTCGATTACAGACCTGAGGGTGGCTATCCTTCAACAAAAAAACTTCAAAAACAGACTCCAACGAGAGACTGCTGAATTGGAATTAATTTGCAAACTGGATACAATTAATTTAGGATTGAATAGAGACTGGGAGTGAATGGGTCATTACACAAAGTAAAACTATTTCCTCATGTTATTTCCCCCCACCCCACCCCCCACTGTTCCTCATACGTTCTTGTTAACTGCTGGAAATGGCCCACCTTGATTATCACCACAAAATGTTTTCCTCTCCCACCCCCCACCTTCCTGCTGGTAATAGCTCATCTTAAGTGATCACTCTTCTTACAGTGTGTATGATAAAACCTATTGTTTCATGTTCTCTGTGTGTGTATATAAATCTCCCCATTGTATTTTCCACTGAATGCATCCGATGAAGTGAGCTGTAGCTCACGAAAGCTTATGCTCAAATAAATTTGTTAGTCTCTAAGGTGCCACAAGTACTCCTTTTCTTTTCATCTGAAGAAGGTAAGCGCCAAGATGAAAACAGGGGTCAACCTGGTCCAGAAACTGGCAAGCATAAGCTGGGGAGCATCTGCATCAGTGATACGGAGATCAGTGATGGTCCTGATATACTCCGTAGCCGAGTTCTGTGCACTGGTATGGACCAGAAGTAGCCACCCTCGACTTGTTGATGTCCAACTGAACACTGCAATGCAGTGAATCACTGGAACCCTCAAGTCAACACCAACACCTTGGCTGCCGCTTCCGTCGCATGTTTCTCCCCCATCCATTCGCCGTGATGCCTCAACCCTTCGGGATCGTGGAAAATGAACATCTCCCCATTCAACAGAACCTTAACAACACCCCTCACCACCACCTGAAGTCATGTAAGCCTTTTTGGACCCATGCATTTAACCTTCGCCAATGCAACTGCACATCTGATGAAGCTTGGAAAGTGAAATTGAGTTCACAAGAAGTCACAAATACACACCTTGAGAAAGACCTGATGCAGTAGATCCCTGGCTTTGATTTCCTGCGAAGCTCCTGGGCAACCCTAAACTGCATCTGCACAAATCATAGCAGATACGCATACTTGCTGCACAAATGGAAAATTAAAAACTCTCCAGTGTGTGACTGTGGTCACCCTGAACAGATCAGGGAACTATTCAACTATTTTATGTTGCCTCTATATTTGTAATTGTCAATGTGAGATACAAATCTGGATTGAAAATGCTTAACTGTATTCTAGCAGTTGTTGGGTGGAAGATAGAGATTTTTTTTACTTTTTGGTCTTTGGCCCTCAAGGATGTGAGGCATTTGGAGCTTGTCAAATAAGTACTATAGCTGGATGTTACAATGATCCACAGTGAAAACGTTAACTATTCTGATGCTGATGTTTGTATTATTAGCTTTCAAAGTTAACACTATTGAGGTGAATGGGCCAGTTTCTACCTTCCAAGCTATTGTTTCAGGCTCTCTGATTAGTTAATGTTTGGAAGGTTCTCTTTGCAATCGTAAGACCTAGAAACTTATTTTTAAATGAAAGCTGATATTCTGGAGCATAAGTCAGTGGCAAAGGGTGAATTCTGTGACAGTTTCTACGGACTTGGAATTGCAAAGTACACAAGGCCCTGATTACTAGTGATGATACATGAGCCAGAAAAAACAAAGATTGACTTTTACATCCCATGATCCCAAGCTGATTGTGCTGCTCTGGCAGTTAGAAAAACAGTCTTTACGCTAAATTTGAGCTCGAATAATTGAGACACAAACAAGGAACCCTACAATACAGAGTACCATCTTTAAAGCCACTTTTCAGAATTAGAAGTATGGTTTAACCCTAAATCTGCAATAAAGAAAAAAGATGTTTTCTCCATTTGGGTCAGTTAACTCAAGATCAAATCCTAGTGAAGAAGACAAAGCAATTTGTAGTTTTCACACAAGTTAGCTGGTCAAGTTAAAGTCTAGTCTCCCCATAGTCTTTATTTCCACTGCTAACGTGAAAATTACAAACTAGCTAAGATTTTGCCTCAAACTAGCTAGCACAGATTAGGAACACACCTTTTGTCCTAGTGAAGACACTGCCTAGATGTCCCAATAATAATTTAAATTCAACATGGCAAAACCACTATTTCTTATTCCCATACTCCTGTGCACTGAATTGTTATAGCAAGCTTTCTCTTACACTGCCTCCTGCCAGTGAACCTCACCCCTGCCCCGGAGTGATCACCTCTAAGGGCAAAAAGACAAAAGAACAGTCTCTATGGCCCATTCAGTTCTTGGCCTCTCTAAAACTGTATAAGAGGAAGACACTTATTTTGACTGGAGTTGTGTGTTTGTAATCTGAACGCTTATTTCCTTTCTCTTTGATTCTACCCATCAGCTCAACAGTGACAATGGGGCCAAATTAAATCTTCCCACCATTTTCTATCTGGTGCCAGATTCACAGCTTCCTCTATTTCTCAGTCTTCCTCTATTCCTAGTTCTTTGCATGCGGCAATATATTGCCATCTATGGTATCCTTTCTGGGTCCATTCTTGGCACATGTCCAAACCACTGCAGTCATCTTTCTTGAATCTCCTATAACAGTGTTATTTCCTGCTCTGTTTTCCTATCTTTTCATTTTTATTTCCTACAGTCTTGAAACTCTCAGTATGCCCCAAGTCAGTTTATTTCTGCAGTCAAAATCTTTCGTTCATCTACTTTCCTCATACTCCGGCATTTGAACCGATACAACAGTTATCAGCATGGCAAGTCGTCTCCTATATGCTGATTTTTGTTTGTAGATTCACAAATGATATTGACCTCACAGCTTTGACCGAGGAAGATTTACAGATAACTGACCAGGTAGACTGGGAAAGCAGAAAATTTGGTTTGAAGATCAGCAAGGAGAAGACAAAACTTATGACCATTGGAAAATAAAAGAAAGAGATAAAGATCAAACTCAGAGACAAAACTAGAAGAAATGGAAAAAATTGTGGACCTTGGAGGACTAGTACTTAAGAATGAGAATTGTAAAGATGATAAGAAGAATCAGACTAGCTGCTACAGCCTCTGGAAAACAGTGAAAGATCTGGAAGGCTAAAGACATTTCAATAAAAACAGCAATCTGGACACTCATCCACCCAGAAATGGACTGAAACTCACCAAATCATTTCATATAGTCTTTAGAACAGCAATCAGAGAATAAGAATGGTCTAACTATATTGGTCTTTGGGAGACCCAGATTCAAATCCCTGCTCTGCTACAGGCTTCCTGTGTGACTTTGGGCAACTCAGTCTCTCTGTCCCTTGGTTCCCCATCTGTAAAATGGAGATAACAGCATTTTAACTACCTCCCAGGGATGTTGTAAGGATATATCTGTTAAAGATTCTGAGATTCTCAGATATGGGAGGAGCCATATAAGCACTTTAGATAGATGGCAACAAATTTGGTCCCTAGCTTACACAGTTACAGTGGGCAGAGTAGAAAAGGAGTACTTGTGGCACCTTAGAGATTAACAAATTTATTTGAGCATAAGCTTTCATGAGCTACAGCTCACTTCATCGGATGCATCGGAGGCATTCGATGAAGTGAGCTGTAGCTCACGAAAGCTTATGCTCAAATAAATTTGTTAGTCTCTAAGGTGCCACAAGTACTCCTTTTCTTTTTTGTGAATAGAGACTAACACGGCTTCTACTCTGAAACCTGTTATTAGTGGGCAGAGTGTAAAATTTACTATAAAATGATGTAAAATAAACTGTAAAAAGAGAGTACAATTTCAATGGCATCAAAACTATTGCTGCAGACCAGATCCTGAGAGGGGCTGAGCATCTCAGCTTACAACTTCTGTGGGAGTTGAGAGCACTTCGCACCCTGTGGCATCAGGCCCCAAGGGTGCATCTATAAATTCTCACACAGATTTTCACTGACTGCTGTTTTCTTCCGACATTCCCAACAGCTTCAAATTACCCCAAACCCCTTGTGCAACGAGCTGTGCTGCATGTTTCCTAGCTGTGTGGTGGTTTATGTTTCTTTCTGCCTACAACCATTTCTGGATTGGCATCACAGCCCTAAGTGAAAGACTAAACAATGCTGGAGCCCACAGCAGGAGAATTTTCAGAGTCTTATTCCTTGTTTCACTTGGGCAACCTTCCTGCCTCTCATCAGAGATAAAATAACTTGCCAACCCTCTAATTTAAAGAATAACATATGAGTTTCACATTCCAATCCCCAACCAGCAAAGGAGACTTTTCAAACTGGAAGGGTGAAGACAGGGTGAATTCCTTGAAATGCATAAAAAGGAAGGATCAGCACCTGCCTTTTTGCAAGAGAAAACTGCTCTCACAGCACAGCATGCTTCAAACTATTTGACATCAGCAGTTGAAAGTGAATTTGATTCTCCCCAGCTCCTCAAACTTGAGAACTGAGCAGAATGAATTTCATGGTTCTCTGTTACTGTTTGAAATGGAAAAACAAATCTCTTCCAACCTTATTTTGGGTGCATGCTGCAGCTAGAAGGTACAGTATGAATTTCAACAAAAGAACATCAGGGAAAGCTGACAGTTTTTTCTGCTATTAGGAACTCCCCCGCAATGGTTGCAACAACCTGTTAAAACTTATGCAGCTTGAAATGACTGAATCCTTCTCTCTTTGGTGCAAGAGGATGTCCAACCCCTTTTGCAAAGACATGCTCAGCTCTGAGTATTAAAACGGCATGCTTTATTCTGCTCCATTTGCCATTATTTATCCCTATGGGCATTACAGAGTAACACATACAGAGCACTAAAGCATTTTTAAAATTTGTTATTGTGTGTGCACACGTGTGTGTGTGTGTGTGTGTGTGTGTGTGTGTGTGTGTACATATATATATATTGCACACACTGCAAGGAAACAAGAAACTTAAAACCAGTCAAAAAACCCCACTGAAGTAACAAAAGTTCTGAGAGAAACCCACAAATGCAAGAAAACCGCATTCAGTAAGGAAACCCCTTACTGACACTTGAATTTGTACAGAAGTTATTGTGCTTTTCTCTCCCCCTCCCCCTTCTAACAGCACAAGTAAAAACTGGAAAGTCAACTCGAGATGACAAACCTAAGTGTCCACGATTTTCTGGAGAGTGTAAAATCAGACTATTGACATTTGTTTTCTTTATGCTGAGCAAGATTTCACATCAACAGTGTTCTCAAGCGTTTTGGTTTTCTAAAGATCTTTACACACTTTATGCTACCTAGAAGCTCCAGACAAGATCAGGCAGCGCTGTGACATGGGCAGTGTAGACACGCTTTATCGCCGTGGGAGAGCTCTCCCAGTGATAAAAAATAACCACTCCTAACAAGGGGTGGTAGCTTTATCCCGGCAATAAAGCGCTGTCTATAATGGTGCTTTTCAGCACTAAAACTTTTTTAGCTTGGGGGGGGGTGTTTTTTCACAACCTTGAACGACTAAAGTTTTAGCGCTGAAAGTGGCAGTGTAGACACAGCCATTATGTTAGCGATGTACCCTCAGGGTTTGTCTACACAGCAAAAACCAGGTAGACTGGGAAAGCAGAAAATTTGGTTTGAAGATCAGCACAGAGAAGACAAAACTTATGACCATTGGAAAATAAAAGAAAGAGATAAAGATCAAACTCAGAGACAAAGAACTAGAAGAAATGGAAAAAATTGTGGACCTTGGAGGACTAGTACTGAAGAATGAGAATTGTAAAGATGATAAGAAGAATCAGACTAGCTGCGGGCCCATGCCAGCCAACTTGGGGCTGTTTCATTGCTCCCCTCAGCAGTCGCTCCCCCCCGGCTCCCCTCATCCACTCCGCAGGCTCCTCATCAGCCCAGCTCCCCTCACAGCCCCTCCCTTGGGCTTCCCCGAGCCACCCCCCTGGACTCCCCCTCAGCCTAGCTCCCTTTACCCCACCTGCTCACCTGCCCCTCCCAGGGTCCCCCTGCCTCAGCTCCCTTCTCCCCACTGGGGTCCCTCTCATTTGCATCCCTGGCTCGCCCACAGTCCAGCTTCCCTCACTCACTCCCCAGGTTCCCCCTCACCTGGACAGCCTCAGCCCACTAGGGTCCCCTCTCCCCCCTCAGCTCTCCTCACCCAACCCCCAGGTTCCCCCTCAGCCTGTCCCCTCCCCCACTGGGGTCCTCCTCACCCCACTGGAGTGTCCCCAGCCCCTCAGATTCCCCTCACCTGCCCCTCCAGGTTCCCCCTCACCTCAGCTTCCCACAACCCACTGGGGTCCCACCCACCCCTCCCACAGCCCGACTCCCCTCACATGCCCCCTCACCATCCCGCCCTCCGGGCACCTGCCCCTCCCCGCCTCCCCTCACCTGCGCGCCCCCCAGCTCTCACCCCCCTCACAGCTCCCCTCACCTGTGCACCCCCCCGCTGTCCCACTCCCCTCATCTGCGCCCCACCGCTGTCCCACCCCCCCACTCCCCTCACCTGCGCCCCCCGCTGTCCTGCGCCCCCCCCGCTGTCCCACTCCCCTCATCTGCGCCCCCCACTGTCCCGCCCCCCGCTCCACTCAGCTGTGCCCCCCCCGCTGTCCCACCCCCTGGCTCCCCTAACCACTTTGCCCCCCCCGCTGTCCCACTCCCCTCATCTGCGCACCCCCCCGCTCCCCTCACCTGCGCCCCCCCCTGCTGTCCCGCCCCCCACTCCGCTCACCTGCGCGCCCCGCCCGCTGTCCCGCCCCCCGCTCCACTCACCTGCGCCCCCCCCACTGTCCCGCCCCCCGCTCCGCTCATCTGTGCCCCTCCCGCTGTCCCACCCCCTGGCTCCCCTAACCACTTTGCCCCCCCCGCTGTCCCACTCCCCTCATCTGCGCACCCCCCCCGCAATTCCACCGTCCCGCCCCCGCTCCCCTCACCTGCGCCCCCCCCGCTGTCCTGCCCCCCACTCCGCTCACCTGCGTGCCCCCCGCTGTTCCGCCCTCGCTCCACTCACCTGTGCGCCCCCCCCGATGTCCCACTCTCCTCACCTGCGCCCCCCTGATGTCCCGCCCCCCGGCTCCCCTCACCTGCGCCCCCCCGCTGTCCCACCCCTTGGCTCCCCTAACCACTTTGCCCCCCCGCTGTCCCACTCCCCTCATCTCCGCGCCCCCTCTCCACTCACCTGCGCCCCCCCGCTGTCCCGCCCCCCACTTCGCTCACCTGCGCGCCCCCCCGCTGTCCCACCCCCCTGGCTCCCCTAACCACTTCGCCCCCCCCGCTGTCCCACTCCCCTCACCTGTGCCCCCCCGCTGTCCCGCCCCCCCGCTCCCCTCACCTGCGCCCCCCCCGCTGTCCCACCCCCCTGGCTCCCCTAACCACTTCGCCCCCCCGCTGTCCCACTCCCCTCATCTGCGCGTCCCCCGCTCCACTCACCTGCGCCCCCTCGCTGTCCCACCCCCTTGGCTCCCCTAACCACTTCGCCCCCCCGCTGTCGCACTCCGCTCACCTGTGCCCCCCCCGCTGTCCCGCCCCCCGCTCCGCTCACCTGCACCCCCCCGCTGTCCCGCCCCCCACTCCGCTCACCTGCGCCCCCCCGCTGTCCCGCCCCCGGCTCCCCTCACCTGCGCCCCCCCTCTGTCCCGCCCCCCGCTCCCCTCACCTATGCCCCCCCCGCTGTCCCACCCCCCTGGCTCCCCTAACCACTTCGCCCCCCCCGCTGTCCCACTCCTCTCACCTGCGCCCCCCCGCTGTCCCACCCCCCCGCTCCACTCACCTGCGCCCCCCCGCTGTCCCACCCCCCGGCTCCCCTCACCTGCACCCCCCCGGCTGTTCCGCTCCCCCCCGGCTGTCCCACTCTCCTCACCTGCGCACCCCCCGCTGTCCTGCCCCCCCAGCTCCCCTCACCTGCGCCCCCCCGCTGTCCCGCCCCCTGGCTCACCTAACCACTTCGCCCCCCCCGCTGTCCCACTCCACTCACCTGCGCCCCCCTGCTGTCCCACCCCCCGCTCCGCTCACCTGCACCCCCCCGCTGTCCCGCCCCCCGCTCCGCTCACCTGTGCCCCCCCCGCTGTCCCGCCCCCCGGCTCCCCTCACCTGCGCCCCCCCTCTGTCCCGCCCCCCGCTCCCCTCACCTGCGCCCCCCCGCTGTCCCGCCCCCCGCTCCGCTCACCTGCGCCCCCCCGCTGTCCCGCCCCCGGCTCCCCTCACCTGCGCCCCCCCCTCTGTCCCGCCCCCCGCTCCCCTCACCTATGCCCCCCCCGCTGTCCCACCCCCTGGCTCCCCTAACCACTTCGCCCCCCCGCTGTCCCACTCCTCTCACCTGCGCCCCCCCGCTGTCCCACCCCCCCGCTCCACTCACCTGCGCCCCCCCCGCTGTCCCACCCCCCCGGCTCCCCTCACCTGCACCCCCCCGGCTGTTCCGCTCCCCCCCGGCTGTCCCACTCTCCTCACCTGCGCACCCCCCGCTGTCCTGCCCCCCCCAGCTCCCCTCACCTGCGCCCCCCCCGCTGTCCCGCCCCCTGGCTCACCTAACCACTTCGCCCCCCCCGCTGTCCCACTCCACTCACCTGCGCCCCCCTGCTGTCCCACCCCCCGCTCCGCTCACCTGCACCCCCCCGCTGTCCCGCCCCCCGCTCCGCTCACCTGTGCCCCCCCGCTGTCCCGCCCCCCGGCTCCCCTCACCTGCGCCCCCCCTCTGTCCCGCCCCCCGCTCCCCTCACCTGCGCCCCCCCGCTGTCCCGCCCCCCGCTCCGCTCACCTGTGCCCCCCCGCTGTCCCGCCCCCCTGGCTCCCCTAACCATTTCGCCCCCCCGCTGTCCCACTCCTCTCACCTGCGCTCCCCCCGCTGTCCCACCCCCCGCTCCACTCACCTGCGCCCCCCCGCTGTCCCACCCCCCGGCTGCCCTCACCTGCGCCCCCCCTCTGTCCCGCCCCCGGCTCCCCTCACCTGCGCCCCCCCTCTGTCCCGCCCCCGGCTCCCCTCACCTGCGCCCCCCCTCTGTCCCGCCCCCCGCTCCCCTCACCTGCACCCCCCCGGCTGTCCCACTCTCCTCACCTGCGCCCCCCCTCTGTCCCGCCCCCCGGCTCCCCTCACCTGCGCCCCCCATCTGTCCCGCCCCCCGCTCCCCTCACCTGTGCCCCCCCCCGCTGTCCCAGCCCCCTGGCTCCCCTAACCACTTCGCCCCCCCGCTGTCCCACTCCTCTCACCTGCGCCCCCCCGCTGTCCCGCCCCCCGCTCCCCTCACCTGTGCCCCCCCCCGCTGTCCCAGCCCCCTGGCTCCCCTAACCACTTCGCCCCCCCGCTGTCCCACTCCTCTCACCTGCGCCCCCCCGCTGTCCCGCCCCCCGCTCCGCTCACCTGCGCCCGGCTCGGCGCTGGCCCCGTACTCGGCGGCGTCCCGTCTCCGGGCGCAGGTGCCCTGGCCCTGCACCAGCGCCTGCAGCGGCAGCTCGGCGCCGGGGTGCGGGTAGCAGCGCAGCCCGGCGGCGCAGCGCGGCGTGTACACCCCGCACGCCTGGCTCTCCAGGCGGGCGCAGACCGGGCAGCAGCCGCAGCCGGGCTCCCGCACCAGCTCCGGGCAGGCGGCGGCTGGGGCGCAGGCGGCCAGGCGCTCGGCGGAGCAGGGCGGGCAGCGGAACAGCACCTCGGGCAGCGCCGGCCGCGCCAGCGCCGCCGCCAGCAGCAGCCGGAGCCAGGCGGCCGGAGCCGGGCGGCAGCGACCCACCCGCGGCAGCATCGTGGCGGGAGTGCGGGGCGGCGAGCGGGCGGGCAGGTGGCAGCCTCCTCCCGGCCCCCCGGGGAGCCGCCAGCCCCGCCCGGTCCTAGAGCCGCCCCCTCCGCCCACCCCGGCCGCCGCCCCCGCCGGGCCAGCGCGGGGGAGCGGGCTCCCCCCCCAGCCCAGAGGCGGCGGGAGGCGGGATCGGGGGCTGCCCCCCCAGCCCAGAGGCGGGGGGGCGGGATCGGGGCCTGCCCCCCTCAGCCCAGTGTCGGGGGGCGGGATCGGGCACTGCCCCCCCTCCAGCCCAGTGCCGAGGGGGCGGGATCGGGGGCTGCCCCCCCCAGCCCAGAGGCGGGGGGGCGGGATCGGGGCCTGCCCCCCTCAGCCCAGAGGCGGGGGGGCGGGATCGGAGGCTGCCCCCCTCAGCCCAGTGTCGGGGGGGCGGGATCGGGCACTGCCCCCCCTCCAGCCCAGTGCCGGGGGGGCGGGATCGGGGGCTGCCCCCCCCATCCCAGAGCCGGGGGGGCGGGATCGGGGGCTGCCCCCCCCAGCCCAGAGGCGGGGGGGCGGGATCGGGGCCTGCCCCCCTCAGCCCAGAGGCGGGGGGGCGGGATCGGGGGCTGCCCCCCTCAGCCCAGTGTCGGGGGGGCGGGATCGGGCACTGCCCCCCCTCCAGCCCAGTGCCGAGGGGGCGGGATCGGGGGCTGCCCCCCCCAGCCCAGAGGCGGGGGGGCGGGATCGGGGCCTGCCCCCCTCAGCCCAGAGGCGGGGGGGCGGGATCGGAGGCTGCCCCCCTCAGCCCAGTGTCGGGGGGGCGGGATCGGGCACTGCCCCCCCTCCAGCCCAGTGCCGGGGGGGCGGGATCGGGGGCTGCCCCCCCCAGCCCAGAGCCGGGGGGGCGGGATCGGGGGCTGCCCCCCCCAGCCCAGAGGCGGGGGGGGCGGGATCGGGGCCTGCCCCCCTCAGCCCAGAGGCGGGGGGGCGGGATCGGGGGCTGCCCCCCTCAGCCCAGTGTCGGGGGGGCGGGATCGGGCACTGCCCCCCCTCCAGCCCAGTGCCGAGGGGGCGGGATCGGGGGCTGCCCCCCTCAACCCAGTGTCGGGGGGGCGGGATCGGGCACTGCCCCCCCCTCCAGCCCAGTGCCGGGGGGGCGGGATCGGGGGCTGCCCCCCCCAGCCCAGAGCCGGGGGGGCGGGATCGGGGGCTGCCCCCCCCAGCCCAGAGGCGGGGGGGCGGGATCGGGGCCTGCCCCCCTCAGCCCAGAGGCGGGGGGGCGGGATCGGGGGCTGCCCCCCTCAGCCCAGTGTCGGGGGGGCGGGATCGGGCACTGCCCCCCCTCCAGCCCAGTGCCGGGGGGGCGGGATCGGGGGCTGCCCCCCCCAGCCCAGAGCCGGGGGGGCGGGATCGGGGGCAGCCCCCCCCAGCCCAGAGCCGGGGGGGCGGGATCGAGGGCTGCCCCCCTCAGCCCAGTGTCGGGGGGCGGGATCGGGCACTGCCCCCCCTCCAGCCCAGTGCCGAGGGGGCGGGATCGGGGGCTGCCCCCCCAGCCCAGAGCCGGGGGGGCGGGATCGGGGGCTGCCCCCCTCAGCCCAGTGTCGGGGGGCGGGATCGGGCACTGCCCCCCCTCCAGCCCAGTGCCGAGGGGGCGGGATCGGGGGCTGCCCCCCTCAGCCCAGTGTCGGGGGGGCGGGATCGGGCACTGCCCCCCCTCCAGCCCAGTGCCGGGGGGGCGGGATCGGGGGCTGCCCCCCCCAGCCCAGAGCCGGGGGGGCGGGATCGGGGGCTGCCCCCCTCAGCCCAGTGTCGGGGGGCGGGATCGGGCACTGCCCCCCCTCCAGCCCAGTGCCGAGGGGGCGGGATCGGGGGCTGCCCCCCTCAGCCCAGTGTCGGGGGGGCGGGATCGGGCACTGCCCCCCCTCCAGCCCAGTGCCGGGGGGGCGGGATCGGGGGCTGCCCCCCCCAGCCCAGAGCCGGGGGGGCGGGATCGGGGGCAGCCCCCCCCAGCCCAGAGCCGGGGGGGCGGGATCGGGGGCTGCCCCCCTCAGCCCAGTGTCGGGGGGCGGGATCGGGCACTGCCCCCCCTCCAGCCCAGTGCCGGGGGGGCGGGATCGGGGGCTGCCCCCCTCCAGCCCAGAGGCGGGGGGAGGCGGGATCGGGGGCTGCCCCCCTCCAGCCCAGAGGCGGGGGGAGGCGGGATCGGGGGCTGCCCCCCCCAGCCCAGAGGCGGGGGGGAGGCGGGATCGGGGGCTGCCCCCCTCCAGCCCAGTGTCGGGGGGGCGGGATCGGGGGCTGCCCCCCCAACCCAGAGCCGGGGGGGCGGGATCGGGGGCTGCCCCCCTCCAGCCCAGAGGCGGGGGGAGGCGGGATCGGGGGCTGCCCCCCCCAGCCCAGAGAAGGGGGGGCGGGATCGGGGGCTGCCCCCCTCAGCCCAGTGTCGGGGGGCGGGATCGGGCACTGCCCCCCCTCCAGCCCAGTGTCGGGGGGGGCGGGATCGGGGGCTGCCCCCCTCCAGCCCAGAGGCGGGGGGAGGCGGGATCGGGTGCTGCCCCCCCCAGCCCAGTGACGGGGGGGCGGGATCGGGTACTGCCCCCCCTCCAGCCCAGTGCCGGGGGGGCGAGATCGGGGGCTGCCCCCTCCAGCCCAGAGGCGGGGGGAGGCGGGATCGGGGGCTGCCCCCCCAGCCCAGAGCCGGGGTGGCGGGATCGGAGGCTGCCCCCCTCAGCCCAGTGCCGGGGGGGCGGGATCGGGGGTTGCCCCCCTCAGCCCAGTGTCGGGGGGGCGAGATCGGGGGCTGCCCCCCTCCAGCCCAGAGGCGGGGGGAGGCGGGATCGGGTGCTGCCCCCCTCAGCCCAGTGTCGGGGGGGCGAGATCGGGGGCTGCCCCCTCCAGCGCAGAGGCGGGGGGAGGCGGGATCGGGGGCTGCCCCCCCAGCCCAGAGGCGGGGGGAGGCGGGATCGGGGGCTGCCCCCCCAGCCCAGAGCCGGGGTGGCGGGATCGGAGGCTGCCCCCCTCAGCCCAGTGTCGGGGGGCGGGATCGGGCACTGCCCCCCCTCCAGCCCAGTGCCGGGGGGGCGGGATCGGGGGCTGCCCCCCTCAACCCAGTGTCGGAGGGGCGGGATCGGGGGCTGCCCCCCTCCAGCCCAGAGGCGGGGGGAGGCGGGATCGGGGCCTGCCCCCCCCAGCCCAGAGGCGGGGGGAGGCGGGATCGGGTGCTGCCTCCCCAGCCGAGTGTCGGGGGGGCGGGATCGGGGGCTGCCCCCCTCCAGCCCAGAGCCGGGGGGGCGAGATCGGGGGCTACCCCCTCCAGCCCAGAGCCGGGGGGGCGGGATCGGGGGCTGCCCCCCTCCAGCCCAGAGCCGGGGGGGCGGGATCGGGGACTGCCCCCCTCCAGCCCAGTGCCGGGGGGGCGGGATCGGGGGCTGCCCCCCTCCAGCCCAGAGCCGGGGGGGCGGGATCGGGGACTGCCCCCCTCCAGCCCAGTGCCGGGGGGGCGGGATCGGGGGCTGCCCCCCTCCAGCCCAGAGCCGGGGGGAGGCGCGATCGGGGGCTGCCCCCCTCCAGCCCAGAGCCGGGGGGAGGCGGGATCGGGGGCTGCCCCCCCAGCCCAGTGCCGGGGGGGACCGAGGTCGCTCCAGCCCAGTGCCGGGGGGGGCGGGATCGGGAGCTGCCCCCCCTCCAGCCCAGTGCCGGGGGGGCCAGGATCAGGCGCTGCCCCCCTCCAGCCCAGTACGGGGCGGAGCCGGGATCCGGGGCTGCCCCCCTCCAGCCCAGTGCCGGGGGGAGGCGGGATCTGGGGCTGCCCCCCCTCCAGCCCAGTGCCGGGGGGGTCCGGATCGGGGGCTGCCCCCCTCCAGCCCAGTGCCGGGGGGGCCAGGATCAGGCGCTGCCCCCCTCCAGCCCAGTACCGGGGGGGAGCCGGGATCGGGGGCTGCCCCCCCTCCAGCCCAGTGCTGGGGGGGACCGAGCTCGCTCCAGCCCAGTGCCGGGGGGCCGGGATCGGGAGCTGCCCTCCCTCCAGCCCAGTGCCGGGGGGGCGGGATCGGGAGCTGCCCCCCCTCCAGCCCAGTGCTGGGGTGGGTCCGGATTGGGGGCTGCCCCCCTCCAGCCCAGTGCCGGGGGGGCCAGGATCAGGCGCTGCCCCCCTCCAGTCCAGTACTGGGGGAGCCGGGATCCGAGGCTGCCCCCCCTCCAGCCCAGAGGCGAGGGGAGGCGGGATCGGGGGCTGCCCCCCCCTCCAGCCCAGTGCCGGGGGAGTCCAGATCGGGGGCTGCCCCCCTCCAGCCCAGTGCCGGGGGGGCCAGGATCAGGCGCTGCCCCCCTCCAGCCCAGTACGGGGGGGAGTCGGGATCCGGGGCTGCCCTCCTCCAGCCCAGAGCCGGGGGGAGGCGGGATCGGGGGCTGCCCCCCTCCAGCCCTGTGCCGGGGGGGCCGGGATCAGGCACTGCCCCCCTCCAGCCCAGTGCCGCAGGGACCAGGATCAGGCGCTGCCCCCCTCCAGCCCAGAGCCAGGGGGGGCCGGATCGGGGGCTGCCCCCCTCCAGCCCTGTGCCGGGGGGCCGGGATCAGGCGCTGCCCCCCTCCAGCCCAGTGCCGGGGGGACCAGGATCAGGCGCTGCCCCCCTCCAGTCCAGTGCCGGGGGGAGGCGGGATCGGGGGCTGCTCCACTCCAGCCCAGTGCCGGGGGGGCCGGATCAGGGGCTGCCCCCCTCCAGCCCAGTGCCGGGGGGGCCGGGATCAGGCGCTGCTCCCCCTCCAGCCCAGTGAGGGAGGGCGGGATCGGGGGCTGTCCCCCTCCAGCCCAGTGCCGGGGGGAGGGCCGGGATCGGGGGCTGTCCCCCTCCAGCCCAGTGCTGGAGGGAGGGCCGGGATCGGGGGCTGCCCCCCTCCAGCCCAGTGCAGTGGGATCAGGTTCGGGGGCTGCCCCCCATCCAGCGCCGGGGCAGCAGGCTACATTCCTGGCCCCGCCCCTGCAAATCCCAGGGCGCTTGGCTCGGGTCTCGCCCAGTGCCGTAGGGCTGAGATACCCCCGCCACCCAGTGCTGGCTTCCAGGCTGGGGGCTACCCGCCCCCATTCCCAGTGCCAGGTTAGGGGGCTGCTCCAGGTCCTGTGCCAAGGAATCTGGCTGGTGTTTGCTTCCATGTCAGCCAAGCGACTGGAGTTTTGAACAGTGGGCTGGGATTGGGGTCAAGGGCTGCCCCTTCTGCGTGCCAGCTGAGATATGCCCAGCGTGTGCACTCCGTGTGGCAGAAGCAAACTGGTTTCAGAGTAGCAGCCGTGTTAGTCTGTATTCGCAAAAAAGAAAAGGAGGACTTGTGGCACCTTAGAGACTAACAAATTTATTTGAGCATAAGCTTTCGTGAGCTACAGCTCACTTCATCGGATGCATTCGGTGGAAAATACAGCAAACTGACGGCGTGGCCAGGCAGACTGAAAGAAACCAGGCCCTTGGTGTCTAGATCCCAGCTACGGCAGGACTGAAAGCGGCTACTAAAGGAGTAGGCAGAATCAGCTGGAGGCTGAAACATACATGAGAAATCTCAGCACCCCTCTGTTTCCCGAAGAAACCCCTGGAAGGTGAATTTCCACACCCATTATTTTAATAGCCCTATTTATCCTAGCGCCTCACACCACCTCTGAGATGTAGGGAAGTGCTATCCTAATTTTATAGAAGCGGAAACTAAGGCACAGAGAAGTTAAGTGACTTCCTCAAGGACACATCCCAAGTCTTTTGCAGAGCCAGGAATATAAACCTGATTTTCTACTTTCCAGGTTTCTGGCTTAACCACAAAACCGTGCTTCCTCCCTAGTCCATAAGAAGCATTCATTGCTGTTAAAGATCACTGGGTCTTAAATAAGTTTCTGGAGAGATGTTCCAATTCAGTAAGTCTTGATGCAGGGAGGTATATTCTGCATATCTACTCTCTCCTTTGCATGGGTCCCTACGTGTTTATAATGCACTTAATGATTCTCAGATGGAGGGTGCAACAGAAAGGCATAGTTGTATCCAGATGAAACTGGTAGCGCCAAACCACATGACCAAAACCCTCTCCTTGTGATATTTCCCAGATTCTAGAAATTCATAGAGGTATCCAGATACTGATGCTTAAGGAACTAAACCTCAGAAGCTTTGGGAAGTTGACTTGGTCCCTACTCCTGATGAGTACCCAGCAGATCAAATAATACCTATTTCTTATATAGTGCTTTTCATCAGTAGATCTCAAAGTGTTTCATAATCTTTTGCTAGGGAAGTATTAGTACATATAGGGATCTGAGGCACACAAAAGCCAATTGACTTCATAGAATATCAGGGTTGGAAGGGACCTCAGAAGGTCATCTAGTCCAACTCCCTGCTCAAAGCAGGACCAATCCCCAATTTTTTGGGAAGTTTTGACAATGCATAGTAGGGCAGAAATGAGTTGAGCAGGGTTGACTGGGAGCAAGGGTTCAACTTGCCAGCGTGCAACGGTCTCCATCCCCTGTTATCTATATCCCATAATTTTCACAACTTTTTTTTTAAATGCCACAAACCCACATGGCTCTCCTTGCCGTCTGCCATGTCTTAGAGAAGAATGGAGCCTGCACAGCTCTGCACTATTGTCATGAGCGTTGCAAGCACAGGATGTATGATCCTCCTGTATCTGCAGTCATACAAAGAACCAAATCAGTGGGAAAGGACAGATTGCTGTGAGACACAGCGAGAACCAATTCCAGGTTGTTGGTGGCAATCATGGAGCCGCTGCAGATGGTGGAGCGCCACTTCTGGGCCCGAGAAACAAGCACTGATTGGTGGGATTACATCATAATGCAGGTTTAGGATGAAGAGAAGTGGCTACAGAACTTTCCGATGTGGAAGGCTGGGGAACCTTGCAACACACTGGGGAGACTTGCAACATGGCACTGCTACTGGTCAGTGGGAAATCATTTTGGAGCTGGAAAACCCACTGTGGGGGCCACTGTCATACAAGTGTGCAGGGCCATTAATTGTATCCAGCTACACAGGACTGTGATTTTCTGCAATGTGCAGGACATAATGGATGGATTGCAGCAGTGGGGTTCCTGAACTGCGGTGGAGCAATAGAAGGCACACACATCCCTATTTTGGCATCACTCCACCTTGCTAAAGAGAACAAAAAGGGCTACTTTTCTGTGGCTATGGAAGAGCTGGTGGATCACTGAGGACACTTCATCTTTGTTGGCTGGTCAGGGAAGGTGCGTGACGCTCACATCTTTAAGAACACAGGATTGTTCAGAAAGCTATAAGAGGGACTTTATTTTGTAGCCAGTTACATTAGTTTATTATTCATTTATTGTGTGATGTTATGATTAACTAACATGTTAAGTCATATATAATCATTGTATGCTAAAAAGAGTTAAATCGTAGGATGATAGAAGTATAAGTTTCATCACTAGTTAGTAGGGATAATTATATATTACGTATCTAAGTAAGGAGAGCTAAAACGCAAGGCCTACAGGCTGAGCCGTATTAGGCCTTAGGCTTAAGAAATGCTTGACATAAATAAGTGATCAAAGAATGACCCAATGCCACAAGATTACGGGAAAAGATGTGCCAATGGATGATATTGCGAAAAATTAACAGTACTAGTAATTTTTCTCTTACAAGATACCTGGTAGTCACATTTTTCTAATACATGCCCTAACCACAGGGTGCATTATGTGTGTATATGCTAATGAGGTATAGTCAGAATCACATTTTAAAAAGAGGGTGCCCAGACTGGGAAAATTGAACTCCCTATGTGAAACTCCAGCAAGAACTACCCCTCTACTGATGATCAATTGGAAAGGCAATCATCAGACCTCAAGAATATCATTATGGATGTGAGTATAACTATATTTGTAACTTGTACATAGGTCTTTATAGAATTTCTACATGCTTGGGTAATCATAACTTAACTATAACTTTAAAAAAACTTGTAAAATAGACTAGACCTTGTACTTGTGAAATGTATGTATAGTCACTATCCTTGGTCTTTATTTGTTTGTAGGGACTCTCAACCTGAAGCAAGTAGCAGAGGTGACTTTCACTCTGTTGAGCTTGAAACTGTATCCACCAGAGCCAAACCCACAGTAGTGTAATACCACATTACAAAATTCACTTTAAATAAAATAAAAGGCTATGCTTTCCCAACTGGCGGATTACCATTGGCAATATTGAAATTCCAATAACAGTCCTTGGGGACCCAGCCTACCCCTTTCTCTCTTGGCTCATGAAGCCATTCACTGGCCAGCTTGACAGCACTAAGAAATGATTCAACTACTGGCTCAGCAGGGGCAGAATTACAGTTTGGTAAATGAAGGGACACTAACGTTGTTTACCCATAAAGGTGGATCTCTGTGAAAGAAACATCCCTATGGTGTGTCCTGCATAATATCTGCTCACTGGCATGCGGGATTTCATTGAACGTGTTCTATTCTTTCTCCTCCTTGCCTGGCTCAGGCATTCAGGGAACCCCTCAAGGTTGCATTGGCAGCAGCTGCAGATAAAACACACAGCAGTACCATTGTTGGTATAGTCACAACAGAAAGCGAAAGTTAAGATTCAGAACCCCTGGTCTTGCTCCCCTAAAGTTTTAAACAAGACATGCTTATTGACACTTCTGCTTCAGGGTGCTTGTGCACAATACCACTCACAGCCCCACCAGGGGTGAGGAAAATGAGGAGAGAATTGCTTGGTTGCAAGAATCTATAAATATTGGGCAATGGAACTGAATACTGGCATCATTTTCCATAGGTGGTGGTGATTTTAGCTGATATCTCACTCCTGAGGGTAAGAAAGGTACAGAGAACACAATTGCTGCTGGTGTCCTGAAGCCACCCAGGCCCATATGCTTCTAGCCTGTGTACTGCACCTGCCAAAGTTATCGCTGACTGGCATGGGAAAGTGGCCTACCACAGAGGAAGAAATAAGGCTGCCATCCCTAGAAACCTTTGGGAGAAGACTGCAGAGTACCTCCATGAAAGTTTCATTGAGATCTCAGGAGGATTCAAAGCACATCTCCGGAAACATAAACAAACTGCTCTGTCAGGTCGTCGTCCCCCTCACACACATCCAACTTACAGAGGAATGAAAAGCAGATAGAAACACTACTTCTCTTTGTTGTGCTGCTATCTCTTCTAGCACAAGTAAATTAATGAAAAGTCGATAGCTGGGTCTGGTTAAATTGGGGGTGCCATCAGTACATTACTGTAATGGGAAATACAATTACACACTTACCCGAGGTTTCTTCCCCTACATCAGGCTCATCCATACTTGAATTCTGAGCCTGACAGGACTGCATTGGAGTCTCAATGAGATCCTGGCTTGCAGCATAGCTGGACCCCCCATTGCATGTCCACCATCCTCCTCCTGACTGTTCACATTAGGGGCCTATGACTCAGGCTCCTCAGAGGTATCCATGGTAGTCTATGGGCTGGTAGTGGGGTCTCCACCAAGTATGACATGCAGCTCTTTGTAAAAGTGGCAGGTCTTCGGCTCAGCATCAGATTAACTGTTCAGATCCCTGGCTTTTTGATATGCCTGACACAGTTCCTTCCCTTTCATGCAACTCTGCTACTATGCTCAGAGATGTCCACATTTCTATGTCCATAACCTATTCGCCCACAGGCCCAGGAGATTCAATGTGTTCTGTCTATTCCAAGCCAGAACACATCTCAAATGTGTCGTCGGCGTAATCGGCTGGGCAGTTGCACATAACAATGGAGAACTGCCAGGTGTGCTGGCCAAACTGAGCAATCAAAAAAAGGCATTTCAAAAATTCACAAGGCTTTAAACGGGTAGGGAACCATCCAGTCTCCATGCCCTCTGGGCAGTGGAGTTCCCAGTTGTGACCAGAGTGGTCAGGGTCAGGCATTGTGGGACAGCTGCTGGAGGACTGTTAAGGTTAACATAAGTAACACAGCATCTATACTCATGCTACATCAACCTCAGCACATCAACCATGGCTCATTGCCTCAGGAAGGTGGTTTTACTGCATCACAGTAACAGTGTGCTTACATTAGTGGGAGACAAATTTAAGTGTAGATACACGCACAAGTAGGTCAGTGCAAGGTGGCTTACATTGACCTAACTTTGTCGTGTAGACCAGATCTAAATCGGGGACCTCTGGAGCTAAAGGCATAAATCACTGCAGCCTGAGCTACAGAGCCTTGTCTTACGCTAAATACTCACATCTTCCGTGGCCTAGGCACAGAGAAGGATACACAACCTACACTGACCAATGAGTTACAGTTTCACTTGCACCGCTAAAAGAAAAGGAGTACTTGTGGCACCTTAGAGACTAACAAATTTATTAGAGCATAAGCTTTCGTGAGCTACAGCACCGCTGATCCCTTCCTACAGAATTCAGTCAGCTCTAGCTAATTCAGATGTGGTTGCTGCTTTTCTTCCTGTATGGTACTGTCACAGGTGAATGAAAGCAGAGTGAGCGAGTCTCTCTGACAACAGAGGAAAAGACAAACCCTATCTCTGTGTCATTATCCCCTTTGAGTTAAGGATCCTGGTGCTTCCCCAGTGAGTTTAAATCAAGATCTTTAATTAGCTCGTGCTCCCCATGGACAACCAAAACAAAGCTCCTGTCAATGAGATCTCAGTGCTCCAACTGTCAGAAAGGAAGTATAGCGTGCCCATGAAAGAACCCACATGGTAATTCCCTGTCCCGCTTTAAGGCCTTTCCTTATCCAGCCAGTCTGCACTGGTGTCTGAAAATCCAAATCAAACAAACAAAGCAGGCAGTGCTTTCCAGGTTGTACAGAGAGAAAGCAGTACATCTTGGTTTAAAATATGAAGGACAAACAGACATTTTGTCCAGGAATTTAGTCATAAAAACTGATTTGATGCTGAAAAAAACAGTGATCATGAACATTTGTGTGAATTACAAATGGCTCTTCAGTTTGACCAAGTGTTACTCATGGGTCACAAATATTCACATGACAGGCTGGAACAGGGTCAGGCAGAAAGACTTTAAACAGGGACCAGGGCTTCCGCTGGGACAATTTTTCCATTTTGAAGAGACTGCCATAAAAATGTAAAACAGCAGAAAAATCCCCATTACGCTCACTCAGTGATGTATAAACATCATAGTTTTCATGGGACCTTTTAAATAGTAACATTCTTAAGCAAAGGCAATTTATTTTTTCCACTTATTTAATAAAACACTAAGAAATTAAATGTAAAAGAATACCCCAATCCCCCCCACCCCCATTAATACAATATTAAGGTTATACAGTTAAAATTAAAGTCAGGAAATGAAATTTTAGTTCCAACAGCAACATTAAGGAGCTGTGTTGTACTTGTGTAATATTTGTTATTTTTTCAAATTAAATAGGTTGCTTAATACAGTGTTCTATTATTTATGAGTCTGGTCCTCCAAATGCTTGCCTACCTGCACAACATAAGGCATAGGGCTACTAATTGGCAATGTTTGCAAGATCTGGGCCTCTGACATTAGACATATTCCATAAAACACATGCAGTGTGCAGAGGGATGAAGAGAACGTTCCTGTTGAAACCTTAACTTTTATTTTTCATGATTCTTCCTGTGATTTTAACTGTGTTTGTTGCATTTATATAGTGCTATAAATCAAATTCCCTTGATACTAATAACACCTCAGATAATTAAAAATGGAAGATGTTTCAAAGTCTAATTTGCTTTCCCAAATTTATGCAGTTCATTTACTTTTTCCACTTCACTCAACACAGACAATGCATCCAGACTTTTCAGTTTCACCTTGGAGAGTCAATTTCATTTTCTAGTTCTCTTGCGCTAGCATTGCGCTGCAACATTTGGTTTGCAGAAAGTGCTGGGGGTTCTCCTAAAATCCAAGCCCACAATAACGTTTTCACTGATATTAAAAACAAATAATATTTCTATTAAGTTTCATTTTACAGAAACCCGTTCTAATTACAAAACCTAAATTCTGGACCTAAGATACTTAAGAATGTCTCTTTAAGAAGAAAAAACAAAACAACCCCCCCATCAAAATTTTTTGCCTCGTGACTCTCATAAATCATAGAGGGGGGGTGAAAATTCAGATGCAACCTATTCAACATCTCCATTTAAAGTCCATTTTTAAGCAGATGTTCAATAGAAAATATAGCAAATAAATGTAACTGCACACACACCATTCCCCAGGAATGGTGGAAGAGTCTTTTTGTATATTTTTTATGAACTGCAGTTGGTTTCACTAATTAGTGACATTTGGGTCAAATTAAATATTTTCACTTGTCTAATGAAGCTGTATTTTGAGGCTTCAAAGTTTTCAAAGGTGGTATCCCTTTAGTTACAAATGTTATGCTGCTGTGATATATGGTAGGTATTTTAAAGGCAGTATGGCCCTTTAATTTGTAACTAGATAGCATCTGTCTCTGTGTGTCTGTAAAAGAGATGGCCTGAACTTAATTATACAGCGAACAAATCCTGCATTTTTTGGTGGGCAAAAGGTCATTACCCAGGGGACAATTTAAAACCAATTTTTCAACACACGCTTAATTTTTGCAACAGTTCATTTTGCCATGGGTATTTACGAGCAAGCCATTAATAACCCCTAGCAGTGACAAAGTCCTGTGGAGAGCGATTGTTTAGGTAGAGAGTGCACAAATCATTTTTCCACAGAGTGCTTCTTAAATCTGTTAGAAGGAGCAAGGGGAACTAAAGTGGAGGTACAGCTGCCTGTGTTGCAGGATGATACTAAACATAATGATACTGAAGGGACAAAAACAGTACACAGATCAGATGTGGGAATGAACCAGAATATCCTGTTCGTATGCCTCTTTTAGTAGGTGCTTGGGCCACTGTCCTCCTTTTATTTATGTTGTTTTCGTTGGCTCCAGCCAAAGAATAATGGTGCAAATACAATAGATTTTGATGCTTCTTGTACTGTTGATGTTGCTATTCATTGATCCAGTCAGGCAAAGTTAAAATAGGAGACCTCTTTTTAAATCTCTTGGGCTCTAGAAGAACAATGAAGATTTTACAGCTGTTCTGATTTGGTGGGGGAAGCATGGAGGGACAGGAGACCAGAATTAGTGCCAGTGGCTGGCTATAATTTCTCCAGTGGACCTTTGCTGACAGTTTTAGGATTAACAAGTGAGCTCTGTTCCCATGCGTTTACCCTCCGTATAAGCTGGGCTGTTTGTTCTCAAGGGTTTATTTTACGCTACAAAATATGGCATTGCCAAACAGATGCAGGCTTGTTCCTAGAAAGAAAACTTATAACTGAGACTGCATCTCACTGAGGCATTAGCCACTGGAATTGTTTGCGAATGCTACAGAATTTCTAGGACCCTTTTCAAGGCCAGTTTTTCCCACAGACATTGTCAGTTGATTCTTTTATGGCTCTGTGGTTTGTCAATGACGAATTAAGAAAAACGAACTAGCAGACAAAAAGTGGAGGCCACGCGCTGAGGTTCTCCTGGTAGAAATGAATAAAAAAAGACTCCGAACTGCTGCAGAAAAGGAAATGTATTTATTCCTCTTTTCTTTCCTGAACTTGAGGAATTCTTATTATTGGTTATTTCTATACCCCCCATATTCTAGGCGTACAAGATATTTTGCAGGCAACATGGAGCTTATAAGCACATCAAGGATGACACGCAAAGTGTAGCAGGGATGGGAAGGACAAAGGTGACAAGAAAAAAGGTCGTGGGATCTACTTGGGGACCAATCCTACGCAGTGCTCAGTACCTCCTGACCCCAAGGCTGCCGAAAAAAAGAAAGAAAGCTTTGCAGGCTATAATCATGAGAGAAAAGGGGTTTATAACTAACGCTGCACTCAAATAACATCAACATAACAAGAGGGACAGGCACTTCCACAGGATACAGTGGTATGTAGAAGCCAAAGGAAAGCTTCTCAAATATGAATTCCTGGAGACACGGAAAGAAGTACTAATGTTCTTTCGGATCTGTGCACCGTGTTGCTTTTGGGAAGCTTTCTACCCCTGCCCTCCTCTCTGCCTCCTGACTTCCTTGGAAGTGACTTGCCCAAGGTCACAAACTGTATCAGTGCCAGAGCTGGGATGAGATGATTTGAGGCTCCCAGTTTCATGCTCAGTTGACTAGACCAGGCTTCCTCACAGAAGGAAAGAAATGGGCTTGAAATCCAATTACAGAGCCCCCACCCCCACCCCGAAGACACAAAGGGGCTGGTTCAAATAAAGCTGCAATTAAACATTCATGATAAGTGCATTGCCTCATGTGGTTGCTGTGGGGGGGAGGCGAAAGAAGCCACTTGCTATGAATTTGAGGAAAGGGGGGGATACGTTTATTTCCTTGAGTGAAAATACACCTTTCCTTTCCATAACATTTTGAAATCAAATACTAACAGAGAGCTGGGACCTGGCTACTCCCTCCTGAGCTTACAGCAGAGCTAAATATCCAGGTTCTATAACAAGAGGGTAGCTTCAGTATGATGGAAATCAAGGCGTTGTTAACTGCCCTCTGGATGCTGAGTTGGGCACTCTTCTGCCACATGAGCAGGGCCAGATTTACATCTTACACGCCTCTAGGCGCAACATCTTCTGCACCTCCCCCCCCCCCCCACACCTAGAGCTGACCTTCATGTTTTCTGTAAAAAATGAAATGAAAAGAAATACAAACACAGCCTTCCTGGGAAGGCACAAGACCCTCCGCCACGCATGGTGCTCCCAGCCCAAACGGGGTGCAGCCCTCCCGCCCAGTGTGGCGCAAGGAGGGGACTGTACCTCTCCCCAGTGCGAGCGGTCCCCAGGTGTCTTCCGTCCCTCCCGCAGCCCGGCACGCAGCAGCCACACTCTGCTTTACCCGTGCAGGTGCAAGTGAATGGGGTGCCAGCCACAATCCTCCCTCTCCCTGCCCGGCATGGGGTGGAGGCATGGCCAAGGTTGGGAAGAGGCTGGGACGCTCCCAGTACCTTCAGCTGCTGCCCTGCCCGGCTGACTCGAACGATCACCCTGCTCCAGCCCCACATGCTGGCTGGCCACCATCCCACACCAGGAGCTGCCCACCCGCAGACGAGGTGTATGTATTAACTTTTTAAACTTTTAATACACTTTTCACTTTTTAGGCTCCCCTAGAATGCCGGCACCCATAGGCATGTGCCTAATTGGAAATCCAGCCCTGCACATGAGTTATTGTCTGCAACACTGCCCCATGGTCACTGTGGAGAGGAACCAGGCCAAGATGATGCATAGTTTTGGCACCTCTGGACTACCTACCACGTACTCTGTTGAGCCTGGTCCAGGATCTGCAATCAAGTGAACAAGGAGGCAGGTGCAGTGAAAGACTCCTGAATTTACTTAGCGTGTTAGACTGTTTCCCCCCCGATACTTCCACTGTGTAAGAACATAGTTTTCACCTCTCTAATGGCGCTGATGATCTGTGCATAGTAAAGTGCCAGTAACACTCTTGTCCAGGAGTGTGTGAGCTGCTATAGCAAAGGAATATCGAGAGATCAGCTTTAGTATCAGACCCTAGTCCGCAGAAGGGGATTCCTCCCCTGAATATAAGGAGACCTTTGAGTTGGCACTATGTGCTGTTTTCTGTCTGAAAGTGGGGCATCAGTCAATCAGAGATGTAATATGATGGTTTCATCTGTCACAGCTCTCGAGGAAGACAATGAAGTAATGGCATCTCATCAAAGGTCTGGTGGAACTCTGTGCGCTAGCACATTCAGACTGGGGGCTGGTGTATAATTCAAACAGCCACTAATACAAGTGGCCAAATTTAGCTCTTTGGTAAGAAGCTGAGTGTGGCAATTGCGCCTTCAGACCACAAAGCAGTATTCTGCTAGAGCAAACACCAGGGACAATACAGATGTACGAGGAACCAAGGCTCTGCTACCTATGAG
The DNA here is from genome assembly GCF_009764565.3 of Dermochelys coriacea. Classification (NCBI taxonomy): domain Eukaryota; kingdom Metazoa; phylum Chordata; order Testudines; family Dermochelyidae; genus Dermochelys; species Dermochelys coriacea. The sequence continues at coordinate 4,304,424 of NC_050078.2, forward strand.
GTTTCCAATAGTTTTCATATCCAGGTGGTGCAAGAAGAGATTTTCATTTTCAGGTGTTCCATGTGAGACCAGTATGTCAGGCTACAGTCCAAGTTTTACATGACCCAAATACATGACCACTGGTTGGAATGGCAGTAACCGTCCTGGTACATGAATCAACATGGATCAATTGGAAAGACAATTGTTTAGATGGAAAAGAGTTGCCACTGTCTTGGTTTCACTAAGAATTAGTCTCCATTGCAGGAAGAAAATAGCCAAGATGTCCATGCTTAGACTGAGATTCCCTTCAGTACTATGGAGATCATTTCCAGTGGCAGCAATATAGATGTCATCAGCATACACCTACTTCTCGGCCTCCGTTTCAGGAAGAATGTGGATGCTGGATATGTGTACCAATATGTGTACAAATTGAACAAGAGGGGGAGCCAGAACGGACCCTTGAGGAAGGCTATTACAGAGATGTTTGAGGTGGCTGATTTTCTCCCCAACTTCCAAGATGAAGCTTCAGTAATGAATAATTTCTTGGATGAGCCGCACCGTTGGCCCACAGGGAATAACTTGCAGCAGTTTGGCCACCAGCCTGACGTGCCACACAGTGTCGTATGCTGCCATCAGAGCAGTCAGGACTTCTCCCACTTTCTTTCCTGACTCCAATGTGTTTTCTGTGTCTTCAGTGAGACAAAGAACCTGATCTTGGTTCCAGCATCATCAGTCAGAGGCAGTGAGGATCGACTACCTCATTCGTGTGCATCAGGATTAGTCTCTCCGTCAACTTGTAGGTAACACAGAGCAGAGAAATCTGTCACAGTAGCTCTTTGAGTCTAGGTCAGTGCTTTCCCTGCTTTGCTCTGTGCCAGACTTTTGTGATGCTGCAACCCTAGGCACAATGATTCAGAAACGGAAGCAGTAATTTTGGTAATTGGCCCAAAGTGAGAGACAAACAGTCTCGTTAGGGCTGCAATTGATGTATAATGATCAGCTCCAGGAACGAAAATCAAACCACCTGAAACTTCTGTCTCCTAGTATCTTGGATTCCAATTGGAAATTGCTCTCCTATGCTCAAATCTCATTAGGGACTAGTCCATCCCACCTCTTTGTATTCAGATCCACCTACTTCCTCAACAACAGAGAATAACCCAGACAGCCAGGGCCACCAATAGTGGTACTTGTAGCATGGTTCTCTTTAAGGGCTGCAGAAACCGGACAAATTACAATTCATCATCCTAACCTACGAAATCTGTTACTTGTGAGTAAGAAGAATAAGGAGCTCAGGGATAAATGGGGTGCTCAGCAAGGCCCATTCCATCCAGCTTTTTTAAATTTAGGACAGCTTCCACTGAGGGACAACTGGGGTCTGATACCACTGGTAGCCAATGTTACAAGTGTATAGGAATAAGAAAATGCCTCAGCAATCAATATAAGTGGGAGACCCAAAAGGATTTAAATAGATCCAAAGAGACTACTGCTCAAGTACTACTACTTGTCAGAGTACCCCTGTATTGGTCATTGGCAGGGATTGAACCTGGGACCTCTTGAGCTAAAAGCACAAGCACTGGCAATGTGAACTAAAGGCCTCAGCTTAAAGGCACTCACAGTAGCAGACTCAAACTACATTACATGGTCCAGCCCGTCGAAAGGGACAAAGCTCTACACTGATACTAATGCAGGTCACATTTACAACAGAAATGCTATGAGATTATAATCTAGTCTGGGAGAATAATGTCATATGCTTTTTCAGTCTTGGACTTCTCTATATTCCCTGTCCTTGATTCTTAATGCTTAAAGGTCACTTTCACTTTTCCTGCTTATCTGTCTATGCCACTTTCTTTCCTTTTCTTTCTCTCTCACCATTTCATTTGTTTAAATTCTCTCATAGTACCTTCCTTTCCTCTTTGGGTTTTGGTTCGCTCTCCTCATAAAGAGCTCTGTGCAGCAAGGAAGCTATATAAAAGTGAAATCCTTAACACTGCTGGATAGTTTTATGTGAATCATGTACAAATACATGACTGCCTCCAATCTAACATTTCATAGCTAGATCTCTCTTCACTAAGATCCACAGAGTTGCTTTTCATTAAACTGTTTTCCCAGCAGAAATCTCTGTTCATAGTCTACCTAAAGTTTATTTCTGAGGGGAAAGAGGGATCATTCTAGGCTGGTTTGTTGTGTAGGACATTTGCTTGTTTTTACCCTATCTTTGGTATTTTTAGGGCACTCATCAGCACATAGTCTAGGTCAGTGGTTCTCAAACTAGGGCCACCTCTTGTTCAGGGAAACAAGCCCGGCAGGCTGGGCTGGTTTGTTTATCTGCCGCATCCGCAGGTTCGGCCGATCACAGCTCCCACTGGCCACGTTTGCCGCTGCAGGCCAATGGGGGCTGTGGGAAGTGGCGCGGGCCGAGGGATGTGCTGGCCGCCCTTCCTGCAGCCCCCATTGACCTGGAGCAGTGAACCGCAGCCAGTAGGAGCCGAACCTGAGGACTCAGCAAGTAAACAAACCGGCCCACCCCGCCAGGGGCTTTCCCTGAACAAGCGGCGGCCCTAGTTTGAGAATCACTGGTCTAGGTGACTCATACAGTAGATAAAAAAACAAATAGAGTTGTCCAGGACAGATCATTATTTAGATTTCTTTAGCATCAATTAGATATTATCAGGGTAAAAAGAAAGTGCATCACTTGGGATGAGTGAACACAAGAGGCCTGATTTCCCAACTATCTTGTACCTTGTGTGGCCAACTTGGTGTCAGATGTAACCAAGCCTGAATACAGCAATTTTCAACTACTTTGCACAGGTGTAAATATCTACACAGGGTGCCAGGTAGTGGAGAATCAGGCCTCGAGGTTGGATGCCTCCAGCCTCCACTTATTTAGCAATGGAACCTTTCCAGAGGAGGTTGGAGGTCCCTGTCAGTCAGGAGGTTGTGCAGTAAATAGCAATGGTTGCAAATTTGAACTCCTATTAGTAGCAAAAGTCTAGCATCTATTTCTAAAAACTTTTCCAAAATATCTTAATTGGTGCCAGAAATGTAAAGAACACGTCTCAACAAAACAGTGCACTGGGGGATCAGGGGGGAAGGTCAAACAAGCTGGGTTCTAAAAACTCAGGCAGAGTGATGTTGCTTATAAGGGAAATAAACATGTGGCATACGTTACCCATGGAGGTTTCTCAAAGCGAGCATAAATGACTTCCAGAGACTCCCGGATTTCTTTCTTGAAGGAGGGACTAGGAGGGCACTGAGAGGAGTTGTACAAGGGAGTGGAAGGAAAACTCTTGGCTCTGGTCCAAGGTCCCAGAGTGTCTTTGCAAGGATATTCTTGCTTAAAAAAAAAAATCTCTCTACTTGAAGTGATTCTTGAATTGAAATATGTGAGCTGACAGCTGAAGGACTGGATGGCTAAAGAGACTGGTAATGAGATGCAGACCTTTTTCCATCTCAGTTGCTGATTCCAATCCACAGTATCAGTAGAGACCAAAATCATCTGCTGATTGTCAAATGGCCTATGTGAAATGAGTTGGTAGGTTCTCAGTCCAGTCCCTAGTGGACAGCTGAACAGATCACAAAACCCGGGCTACCTCGGGCACTATCTAGACCTTTGTTGACAGTCTAAGCAGAAAGGTCAAAGACTGAAAAGACTAAATGGGCTATGGGGACTGAACAATCGTATCCTCTCGCCTTGAGACTGGTCGCTCTGAGTTTTCACTGCCATTGCCCAGGCTGCAGCTATATAGGGGCCTTCAGTCTCCAGGCCAGTCAATTCAACAAGGTTAGAGGATTTTTTTTTAATGTGGAAATCTGCTAAGACATCTACCATAATTAGGTGTTTATCTTTTATCATAAGAGGAAGTGCATGACTTCACAAACTCACAGGTTTTGGTGTCTAGATACTACAGTGCTTGGCTCCATGTAAGGCAGTCTCCCAAATTCCCCTGTGCAATAACAGTAAGAAATTGGCAAGATCACTTGGTCACCATCTGACAAATTTGGGAAACTGAAGTCACTCTTGACTTTTATGCTCATTAGCTTCCCATTGGTGTCTGGGAGTCCTGGATCAGGTGAGCAGGATGAATGCATTTACAGTCAGAGGCATAAGAATTTGGCAATAAGGATTGCCCTCTTTCTTACGCAATAGAAATTCAAGCTATGATACTGCCTTGAGTAACAATGCAACACCTAAAAAGTTTAAAAAAAGTCACTGCATGTCTGAAAGAAGCAGAAAGTCACAATAGGGAATGGAATTGTTTGTGCAATCCAGCAGAGTGTGATTCAATGGAATGGGATGAAGTTCAAAAAAGGAAACTGTAGGATGAATATATGTCAAGAAAAGCTTCCAACTGGTGGGATCTAGGAGGTTGTGGAATAATAGCCCTGGGGCAGGGGCAGAAGCCTCCTCTCTCGGAACAAGTAAAACAAGACTGGGCAAAGCACTAGAAAAAATGTAGGGATCAGTCTTGCATTGGGCACGGTAGGGGAAGAAGGAATGGACAACCTGACCCCCTCAGTTCTTTAAATTATTTAATCTATAACTCAGGGTACAAATTCTTAAAAAGTCAGCATAAATTTTTAGACAATTGTTACTACTTCATATAGTGCAACTATAACAAAATTAAATCCCCAAAAAAGAAAACTCATGCCTCCTTGGGTCTCCCAGCTGTTAGGTAACAGTAGGAAATACTCCATAAACAGGAAACCTGTAGAACAATTCTGTCCCTTCCCCACCCCCCCATAACCAAAGTGGAATTTCACAAATCCTCTTTCCCAGATCCCAGAGTGACTGTAACTCTTGGTGGGCCTGATTCCATGAGTGTGTGAGATGCAGAGTGCTTTCTATGGGTGGCTAAGAGCCCTACTGTCCTGCTACCCTCACTGAGAGATGAGGGTGCTGTCACGGGGTCCCTCACCTTCTGGCCGTTTTGGGAATTAGCTCTGGTCAGCAGGTGCACCCTCTGGTGGGGGTGGTTCTCCTGTCCTTGTGTCCGCCTGCAGACCCCCTCCAGTTCCAGTCTCACTTCCTCTGCTTCGTGGCACAGTCCTCTGGCCATGTCACAATCCAGGTTCCCCCCTTCCATAGCCCGGCCGCTTCTTCAGCGGTGAATGGTGGTGGGGTAGAGGGGGACCAGGCCCACTCACTACTCTAGGTCCCAGCCCAGGGACCCTGTAAACAACAGCTTTCCACTGCCCTTTCTTTCTTTCTTTCTTTCTTTCTTTCTTTCTTTCTTTCTTTCTTTCTTTCTTTCTTTCTTTCTTTCTTTCTCCACCAGTCTGTCTCAGTTCCCCTGGGCCACTTCCCTGCAGCCCTGGCACCTTCAGCTCCTGCCTCTTCTCAGGGCCTTGGGCCTGCAAGTCCTAGCAGCCCTCTTCACAGTGGTAGTTCTGCAGGCCTCTAGGAATCCAGTCCCCTCCCTTGGGCTTCCTGCGGCAGATTCCCTTGCTCTGGCCTGCAGCTTCCTTTTATATGGACCGGCCGGGCCTTGATTGGCTGGTCCAGCCACCGCCCTAATTGGCTGCAGCCACTCCCCTAATTGGCTGTTTTCCTGCAGACCTCCAGGCTGGGTTTTAACCCTATCAGGGCCAGTGCAGGGCAGACGCCCTGTCACAGGTGCCCTCCAGAATTGGGCCCTTGGTTTTCTCTCCTTTGTGGACTCAGATGAGCACCAGTCATATTCCTCCCCATTCCTGCCCCAATGGTTGAGCTCACGGGAATGAGTGCAGATTCTTGATGGAGTTCTCATATCCAGGGATCGGAGAGTGCCACACTGCACAGGGTTTTATCTACCCAGACACAATCACCTCTGTTCATCAGCAGTATTGATAAACAAATATTTAGATGAAAATGTGATTGTTGAAAAATCTCCTTTTATTTTTCTATTTCTGTTACTTGCACTAGTTGAATTCTCTCTTCTGAGTTTTATAATCATTGTACTTATAACAGTGCTTTAGCTAAAGACTATCCAGACAGCCACAAGGTCTCAGCACAGGATATTTAATCATATGCTTTAAAGCACACTACCTGTCATGGCAGGAAATGATACATACGATCTCATTCATTATTATATATTATCATCCCAATGCTGAGCTGATTTGGGGGCATGACAAGGTTGCTTCCAATTGGAGGAGAGATAAGTTATGTGAAATGTGAGTGTTTTCTTGGTGTAACATGTATATTTACATTGTATGCCCCCAATCTTTTTGCAGGCAAACCCCTCTTTCAGAAATCTCAGCACAAACACCAATGCTCAGTTTCCAGAGAGCAACTCTGCACCAAGAGCTGATTCTAGTTAGAGAGAATAAGGCAGAGATCAAACTCTGCTGCTGTTGGCAACAGTTCCCCCACCCCCCTAAAATGCATCAGAAAACTAACAGTGCAGTTTGCATACCAAGAGAAAGAACCTGCATAACCACATGCAACAGTGCTATCTAGCAACTCCTGTCACAACAATCGATATCTATATAAAATAATCCAAAGTTAATATACAGTGGAGACTATAACCCCTATAACACAAGTAATAAACAGAGCATGAAATATTTCACAAGCAAAGTGCCATGGGACATATAGTGTCTAGCAACCCTTTTGCTATTTTATTTAAGGTTCTAGTGTCCTACTGGGAATGGTAATGTGATTTCACATTTTTAGAGACTTTACAGACTATACACAGGAATCACGTCAATACTAAAATGCAGCCACTTTTGCTTTGGAACATGGCTTGCTGGTTAATGGTGCACAGAAATGCTACATAAAAGCTGAGGGTACAAAGTGAAGAAAAACAATGTATCCAGTTGAAACAGCCGTGGGAATGTAGTTCGGTAAAATGGCATTACCCCAAATGAAATTTGGCCAGGACTTTTGAGCCACGTATATAGTAGGCCAAATTCTATCATATTACTCTGAGGACAAACATACACCTTAGAAATCCAGCAGCAAACAGCAAGAACGGGGCTCAAGAACTACATATGGATTTGCAGTGCAGGGCCACTCTGAAAAGTGACTGTAAATCTGTAACTGTGGGGTTGATTCCCTGTTTATCATCTCTCTGAGGATAACTTCTGAGAATAGGACAAGAGGCAATGGGCTTAAATTGCAGCAAGAGCAGATTAGGTTGGACATTAGGAAAAACTTCCTAACTGTCACGGTGGTGAAACGCTGGAATAAATTGGCTAGGGAGGTGGTGAAATCTCCATCATTGGGGATTTTTAAGAACAGGTTGGACAAACACCTGTCAGGGATGGTCTAGATAATACTTAGTCCTGCCGTGAGTGCAGGGGACTGGACTAGCTGACCTCTCTAGGTCCCTTCCAGTTCTATGATCTCTCAGTGATTCCAGATCAAATCTGCTTTTTCTAATAGCCCATCATGCAAACTTTGAATCAGTCTGGTCTCTTTCTTTCTCACCCTCCCCTGCCACAAAGAAAGGTTCTACAAGCTTTGGTGACACCTGTGCAAACCCATTCCTTTCTATATGTTTGCACAGGCATAAATGAGCAGAACTTAGCAAACAATTCTTTTGAGGTACAAGGGAGAATGAAGTCAAGCTGCCTCTTCTGCAGGACTAACAGGAGTAAAAAGCTGTATAAACTTAGCTTGGCCACTAAGGCTGAGGTTTTAGGAGTCTAAAGAATGTAGGGTCCTAAATACTATTGAAATTTGATGGAAATTGGCACCTAATTTCCTTAGGCTGCTATGAAAATCGCAGTTCACAGTGAGCAAGATCTGATTTTGAACACCCACCGGGAGCAGAATGGCTAATAAGGAGCTGTTATTTTTTGCAGCTGATGACTTCTGAGAGTAGAACCACATAATGCCAATAACACACCCCGAGTATTTTATTCAGAGAATAAAGATGTTGTACCATAAATGAGACAAAAGCACTTGCTTTAGTTAAAGTCCCCTTTTCTTTATTCATAGCTTAAATCCAATGAATTCAGGCCGCCTGGTTATGAAAATAGCTGTTTTGTGTAAGTGCTGCCTGTAAGACAGACAATATATCACCTATGATGGGATTTATTTCCTGGTGTCAAATGCAGATGTGTAGTGTACATTACTGAGACTGGTGCAGCCAGGAGAAGAAGGAGAGTTTACAATGAGAAAAACTGTATATCCTACAGCACTGCTGAAGTTTCTGTCAGTCATCAGTAACCTCAGTAGATGAAAGATAATGTGGCTGTGTACATGCACTGTGGCTTTGAATAACAGCAATTACAATTTTTGAAGTTTATTTGCATACCATGGGCTGAATTCAACACGACCATATTTGCTACCAGTGTATGTCAGTGTAAACAGTAGCAGACGTCCTTGGAAGTAGAATCTTTGCCAGGGGATCAGGTTTAAGATCCATTATCTTATGACCCACCAGGGAAGAAAAAAGAGCTGTGTCCCTTAAAAAAAACCAGCTCATTCCAACAGAATAAAGTTTTGTATCCACCTGTGGCAGATTTCAAGCTAAGGAGGGAGAAATTTAGACTAGCTAGAAGCTAAAAGCTTTTTGAGTAAGATCAGTTGGCCACCAGTACAGCAGAGATTCGAGAACAAGTTTGAGAAGCTGATAATGGGCATGATAAAGGGTGATGTCCAGTAAAATGTAGTGGCTCAGACTGCGTTTCTCAAGGGATCTTTTATGGCCTAACTAACTGTGAATCTATATTATGTACATTTCATTAATAGTGTGGAATTGGATAGCAAACAGAGGATTTGTCAGCTAACTTGTTTGCCCTCTGCTGGATGGCAAGAGCTCAGCAATATTTCAAGGTAAATTTTCAGAGGGCCTTGCTTTCAACATGCTCATTTAAAGGGTAGCGCTATTTTGCTTATAGCTGCTTGCACTAATAACTGGGGAGCAGGGGGATTACAAAAAGAAAATTAAATGAAGGGTGCAGATGAAATGGGGAATATTTACCCATATGTGGAACGTACATTGAATTAAAAAGCCCTTACCGTACATAAAATTATATCAGAGGGTTACAAAAAAGAACGTCAATGTATAAATTCTCATGGATTGTTTTCCCCTTACACAATAATTATCATATGTGAAGCTCCTAGAACTGATATGAAACAAGTGTTTGGTCTGAGTATCCCAGCTCATCATGTGCAAAATTTTCCAGCAAAACCATAAAAAGTGAGGTCCTATTTGTTCTTCATCGTGGTAATGATCCCAGGGCACTTTCTGTAAGAGAAGGAGCTTGCCCCAGGGTATTTGGTTACATTTCCCCTTGTCCCACTGTTGTGCAATATCTTCCGTGTTGTGTGGTTGCTGCTGCTCTCTGAAATGAAGGTACCTGCGGCAGCTCTGCCAAAGAGACAGGGTAGGGGACAGACAGTGGAGCCAGGAAGCCATGGAACCCTGAAGTCTGTGGGCATTGGGCAACGGTGTGGTGGTCTCAACTCCACAGCCCACGCCATACTCCTCCTACCAAGGGGCCTCAGCACAGGGGAGCCTCAGAGTTCTCCTTCCTCACTGGCATTTTCTGTGGTAGGGCTTGATCTGGTCCATACGCTGGAATGTGGGCAAGACGCCAGGATTAACTCCTCAAATCTTGTGATGGGGGTTAGACAAGACGATCCTGGAGGTCCCTTCTAACCTTATGATTCTATGATGAGCTTCCTGGGATCTTTAATGACCAAGGATTGCCAGGACCTGTCTCATGGGGTGAAAACACCCATTTCCTCTCCTCCTCCACTCGGAGGAGAATTCTTGCTGTGCTCTGCTGAACACCCTCCGCTTGGGTAAATGAAGCTTAGAGCCATTCTGGAATCCCAGGCGCGTCCCCACGGACTTGGGCTTGGATTGAAACTGACTTCTTGAGGCTTTCCCCTCCTATCCCTGCCCCTGCTAAAACAAAAACAAAACCTTTTGCTCTTTGTTAGCCTGCCCCACTCAACCCTGCAACAAGACAAAAGGTCCCCTAATAAATAGCTTCTGTGTCCCCTAATTTCAGTGGACAGACCAGGGTGGAGGTCACCGTTCCCAGCATGAAGCCGCATAGAAGATAACAAGGGTCTCTGTGTACATATAATAGATGCAGCCTGCACAAGGGCCCCATTAGATTTAAATCAAGGCCCGAGGGAAACACTGGCTTCTCTGGCTGAGCTATTCACAGCCACAATAATACTGCTGAGAAGCAGCCGGAAAGGTCTGCTTGCAAGGCAGGCACATTCCACGCGGAGAGCAATTAGTTAGACTCCATCTTCCTGCAGTCTCCTTGGGGCCTGCAATCAGAGATGTCCCAGCATTCTCTGGATCTGCTGCAACTTTCCTTCCTCTCCTCCCTACCCCGCAATGTGCCAGCCAAATCAAAAACCCAAGTGTGAACTTTGGGGAGTCCGAGATCGGAATCCAGCTCTGCTGCAGTGTCTCAGGCTCAGCTCTAGACATGTGGGCGAATGCTTCAGGTCAGAGGATCATAGGGCATCTGTAATGACTGTACTTCAATTATTCATGGGGGTCTAGTATGGTCTTGGCAGGTCACCTAACCTCCATGTGAGCTTCAGTTGCCCCATCTGTAACACTCAGCTTCCTTGCAGGAGTGTAGTGAAAATGAATCCATGTCTCTAAGGTCCTCATGATGCTTCCAGTAAAGAAAATGGATGTAGTTCATGTGTTGGTAGCTAATTCTCAAGCATCCTGGAGGCTAGAATCCTGGCTGGTCACATTGCACCCATATCGAACGGTTCCATGTGGTGCAATCCAGCCTTAAAAATCAATGAGAAATCCTTAGTCTGGCATGGATGGAATCACCACCTTAGGAGCGTGCTGGAGTGGGAGGGGAGCAAAATCATTCCAAAGCTTATGGTAGATGATGGCATTCACCCTGAGTAGAGTGGGGAGTACATGTGGCTGAAGAGGTGATGAAGAAACCCAAAGGTATGTCTATGAGTCACTCTGACTGGAAGCACAGGCTCGCCAGAGATAACGCAAAACCTGCTGCATCAAGCCTACAAAAATTGTGGAACAGGCAGAGAAATCCAGGCATTAGCCCGAGGGCAGGAGGGAGCAAGATATCAGATGGAACATTCCATCCCAGAAACAAGAGTTTGTACTGAAGGGTTCAGAAGACCCAGAAGCCCTATGCAGCAAGGCAATACAGTTTAAGGCTGTGGGAGTTCAAGTATACAGAAGAGCCCAGATGATTGCCCAGGATGTAACAACTGTACCGTCGATCCTTGCTCAGAGCCATTCTGCACGACATGGTGACATAAGCTGGTGGCCACACGAGCCTAGTGTACACTAGTGTTCCCAATACCGCTAATGCTGGTGGATCTGAACCAGTGTTAGCGAGAGTTGGGAATTTTTTCAGAGAGAGGGTTAGTATGCACAAGGCCTAGGGATTCTACCTACAAAGGAGACACTGAACATGCCCCGGGTCCTAAAGAATGAAACTGGTATCCCCAGCTCAGTGCTGGGAATGCAAGTGAGCGTGAGGGGACTGTGCCAAAGTGCACACTCTCGGGGTGAAGGAATGTGGTGGACCAACCTTGTTTCACACACTGAAACTGAACTGAACTTCGGTCTGTCACCTTAGAGATAACAGTTGGTCAGGGGAAGTGCTGGTTCTTAGATTTTAGCTAAAAATGTCATTCTTGCTCCCTTTCTCCAAAGGCCTGGGTCATCCCCTGGACATCTTACCTGATTCTGATTCTCATTTCCATGGGACTTGGATAGAATTACTCTGGTGTCAATCAGAGATCAGGCCTACTGTCACTAGACAGGTTTCAGAGTAGCAGCTGTGTTAGTCTGTATTCGCAAAAAGAAAAGGAGGACTTGTGGCACCTTAGAGACTAACAAATTTATCTGAGTATAAGCAATAAATGAGCTGTAGCTCACGAAGGAGGACTTGTGGCACCTTAGAGACTAACAAATTTATCTGAGCATAAGCAATAAGTGAGCTGTAGCTCACGAAAGCTTATGCTCAAATAAATTTGTTAGTCTCTAAGGTGCCACAAGTACTCCTGTTCTTTTTGTCACTAGACAGAATATTTTGAAGTAGGAACACTCCAACGGAAAAGTGCACACTGGCACTCTCTGATGTGAACAATGTGTATACTGAGCTTCTGAATCAGCAGAGTGAGGAATTTGCACTGGAGCCGGGTTGTTTGTGCTTTCCCCCCATGCCATCAATTACAGAGACTCTTTACTATTCCCGGAGTATGGTGCCAATTACCCATTTTACATGTCCATTACTGGCAGCACCCGGAAAGGAGCAGCATGCTCTGCGGGGGACTGGAGCCAGCATGTGATCCCTCAAGAGCAATAGTCACACAAGGACGTGCAAGAGCAACAAAAAATGTGAAAATGCGTTTAACACAGTCAGACTGGCGCAAACTAGCCAGCAGTGGGGAGAGCTCAAAAGCTACAGGGGGCTGGTTTGGAGAAGCCTCCACTTCTTCACTGGTTTGGAGAAATATCCAAGTTGTCTCCAAAACATCTGGCTCTGCATTGCTGGACTTCCAGGAAGCACAGAGGGATGTAGCTGTGTGATCAGTGTGTGCTAAGTGTCCCTTTTAGTGTCTGAGCCACAGATGCTGTGGGTGGGTTACACAGAATGCGGTGTCGACACCAGGAGTGCTTTGCCAGTATGGTTCTACCCATATCCTATACCAAATAAATGCTCCTAGTCTGGATGCAATTTATTCTGGCAAAACTGCACTTTTCCCAGCATAGTTTATTCCAGCTCCCCTCCTCCCCCTCTCTCCTCTCCCAAGTGAAATAAGCTATGCTGGCAAAAGCAGTTTTGCAGGTATAACTCTGCCTACACTAGGAGGGTGTGCTGGCCCAGCTCGGTCGGTCAGGGATCACACCATCACACCCCTTACCAACACAGCTAGACCTGGTTGGAGAGGGTAGCAAATGAAAAACATATTTTTTAAAATAAGTCAGAGGAATTTTTTCAAACCTCAAAAAAAAAGGGTGGTTTGAATTCCAGGCAAAAGTCAGGGTCGAGACTTACTGTATCCAAACGGGCTCACCCATGTTTCACGGTAACAATACTTAACAGTGCTCACTATTTTGCCCTGCTCTATCACCTTCCATCTGAGTATCTCCGATCATGGGACAAGCTGCAGCGTGCCATGTACATCTGTGGTGCTACATAAATTACCAAAAAGTGACCTTTCTCTAGTGCCTTTCATCTTCACAGAACTGTATGAACATTGGCCAGAATCCGGGGTGGGGCATGGCAGCTCTCTCTGTGCTACACCCCTGGTGGCTTCCCAATGGAATGTCATTGTAGCTCTCAGGAGATCACCCCAGGGTAGTGATTTCCTAGGGGCACAGAGCCAGCGCAGCAACTCCTACATCACCCCACTTCCGTGTTGCTGGTGTAGGGAGCCTAGTCAGGGCTTCCCTACACCCTGCTGATCCCTGGTTGCCCCCTGGCAGCTATTTTTACTTGGCGGGGAGGGGGCACATGCTCTCACATTTTGGGGACTGCAGACTATTACATTCTTGGGGAAATGCCCTCATTTTTAGGGCACAAAACATAAATCATAGAAATGTCAGGCTGGAAAGGACCTGGAGAGATCATCTCGACTAGCCCCCTGTGCAGAGACAGGACTAGGTAAACCTAGACCATCCCTGACAGGTGTGTGTACAACCTGTTCTGAAAAACCTTCAGTGATGGGGATTCCACAACCTCCCTTCGTAATCGGTCCCAGTGCTTAACTATTCTCACAGTTAGAAATTTTTCCTAATATCTAACCTAAATCTCCCTTGTTGCAGATTAAGCCCATTGCTTCTTATCCTACCTTCAGTGGACATGGAGAGCAATTGATCACTGTCCTCTTTAGAACAGCCCTTCTCATATCTGAAGATTGTTATAGGTCAGGTTTTCTAAACCTTTTCTCATTTTTGTTTCTGTCCTCTGGACTCTCCAATTTCTCCACATCCTTCCCAAAATTAGACACAATACTACAGCTAAGACCTCACCAGTGCCAAGTAGAATGGGACATTTACCTCCCATGTCTTACATACGATGCTCCTGTTAATACACCCCAGAATGACGTTAGCCTTTTTCACAACTGCACCACATTGATGAATCATATTCAGTTTGTGATCCACTATAACCCCTAGGTCCATTTCAGTAGTACTACCACCTAGCCAGTTATTCCTCATTTTGTAATTGTGCATTTGATTTTTCCTTCCTCAATGTAGTACTTTGCAGTTGTCTTTATTGAATTCCATCTTGTTGATTTCAGACCAATTCTCTAATTTGCCAAGGTCATTTTAAATTTGTGATAAAGCTCTGTCCTTGCCTCCATGGGTCCTGCGTTTCCTGGTGGATTTCGCTAGCCTAAGAGGCTCACTGTGACCCTGCACGTAACCCTTCTCTCTCTAGAGACAAGGGTCACAGTCTGCTGAGCCATTTTCATCATAAGCCAGCGAAGGAGGTGAGGAGAAGTTATCCTTCCTTGCACAGTCTCTGTTGTCTCCCAGTCTCAGTGATTAATCAGGGGGCAAAGGTGAGGGGGGGAGCCCGTGCCCACCCTCTACTCTGGACTTCACCCAGGGACCCTATTAGTATCAGCTATGGTAGCTGACCTTTTAGAAACATGACATGTGCAATTCCCTGGGCTACTTCCCCCAAACAGCAGCCATCACCTCCTCAAACTCCACTTCACCCTTACCTCAGGGCCTCCTTCCTTGTGCCTGATATGGTGTGTACTACTCAGCCTCTCCAACAGCACAACTTCCTCCCACAGCTCCTGTCATGCACCCCCACCTGACTGACTGGGAGGCTTTTAACTAGTTTCAGCCAGCCCCTGATTGGCTTCAGGTGTCCCAATCAACCTAGCCTTCTCCCTGCCTTCTGGAAAGTTCTTAATTGGCCCCAGATGTCTTAATTGACCTGGAGCAGCTTCCATTTCACTTATCCTGGTACCAGGGATTTGTTTAGCCTGGAGCTAATATATCTATCTCCCACTACTTTTCTATAGCCATCTGGCCTTGCCCCATTACAAATTTTAATCCTGTCCTCCAAAGTGTTTGCAGCCCCTCCCAGCTTGGTGTCATGCACAAATTTTATAAGCATACTCTCCACTCCATTATCCAAGTCATAAATTAAAATATTGAATAGTACTGGACCGAGGACTGATCCCTGACAGACCCCACTAGATTTGCCCTCCCAGTTTGACAGCAAAAAATTGATCACTCTTTGAGTGAGGTCTTGCAACCAGTTTTGCCCCATTTTATAGTAATTTCATCTAGACCACATTTCCTGATTTTGCTTATGAGAGTGTCATGTGGAACTGTGCTAAAAGCCTTACTTCAAAGCCATACTTACAAAAGCCATATGGTTATGGAACACCTCACCATGTGGCGCTGTTACATAAAGTCTTCCAAGTTCTTTTTCTTAGCATGCAAGCAAATTTTCAGTCTTGGAAAGACATGCTGTGTGGTGTTACTATGCAAAGTTCAGGAGCAAAGGGAGTGGTGTGAGTGGCAGGAGAATTTGCTCTCTGCCTTGGTCTCTGATTAGAATCAGTTCTGGCGGCAGAGTAGCTCCCTGGGCACTGGTGTTGGGCTGCGATTCCTGAAAGAAGGGATCCCTGCATGATGTTTGTGACCACCTCTGTTCCAGGACTGGTGCATAGACGTAAATAAATAAGTTGCTCTTAGAATGTACTCTGACTTTGCATCACTGATTTCTCTTCCACTGAAAAACCAGCCTACAAAGCCCTAGATATTTACTATAGCATAGGGGCAACTGTGTGATGCCTTTCTTCCAGTTGGAGCATTTCCTGAAGCCTTCTTATGCTATGAATATTCTTATGCAGTTAAAAGGCACATTGTTGACTTCAAAACTGGTCAGTTTACAAAAGAGCGAGTTAAAGGGAATTTGAGGTCCTATCCTGAGTCCTGGCTGTCAATTGTTGTGGTTTTACAACCACATTTTCCTTTTTTTCCAATGGTTTCTCTCTCCCTGTTGCTGTGCAAAAAAGCAAACAAGATGGGAAAGTGACTATTCAGGGGGACACAATAAAACTGACTATGCACAAAGTGCTGTCCAATGGAGAAAGTAAACACTGGAGAAAACAAAGAGAAATATTAATCTCTTTCCCTTTTCTCCATCTTAGGTACCACTTGTAACAACAGTCTGTAAAAACTGTTCAAGTCAAAGTGTGATTTTTATGCTGAAATTATCCCTTTAAATATATTTAGCTAAGTATTTGGTGAGTAATTTTTTCTGCAATAATGCAACAATATATTATGGATACACTATTCCACCTCTCCCAAGAGATGCCCCTTGGCTTACAGCAGATTTATCTCTGCCTCCACAGACCTGGTATTTTTTTACTTTTATTATTGTAATTATTTACAGAAAAAATGCTGAATCAGGATACTGACTATGCTAAGGAAATGAATCTTGCAAGGTTTAAAGCTGTCAGCATGGCCTTTTTTCTCGTGTCCCCATTTTTGGCTCTTTGTTCCAGGTGGGAATTTTGGCAAGCTGAGGAAGGTATATAATAGAGATCATGCACTTTCACTCTGAGGTGTTTACCTGCACTTCGAGTCAGTTAAACCCTGCACAGAATGGTTCCATCATAAGCCTGGGTAAAAACAGTCAGCCATTCAAAAGTTTATTCCCTCAGCTTGCTATTGTATACTATTCTATATTATGAATGGCTTCTTACATTTCTATCACACCTCTCATCCCAAAGGAGCCCAAAGCATTTCTCAGATTACATATACCAGAATCATTTTACTGCTACTGAAATGCAACCACTTCTGGGGTGGAATGCAGCAGTGGTTTCACAGCGCTGACGAGAGGCAGAAAATCCTCTCTGACATATACCTCAACACAGTCATCCGTGACCTTGTCACATCGAGGTGAAATAACTGTACTGCATTCCTAATTGGGCTTCCCTTGAAACTAGTCCGGAGGCAGCAATGTTTGTAGAACACCGCTGCTAACTTGCTCCTTCAAATAGGAGTGATGGGAGTCTGTGACATTCACCCTGCCTGATCTGCACCAGCTGCCAATCTGCAAAAGATACTCAAGACCTTAGTGCCAGCACATAAAACCCTTAGAGCCCTTAGGGCCTAAGCAATCACCTATTACCCTACTTGTCATCCCAGCAATTAGAGTCAGCCAACCTAGGGCAACTCCGAGTCTCCAGATGCAATCAGGATCAGATTAGGAAGAGGACTCGACTGTCTCAGAGGAGGTTCTATGTTTGTGGAACTCCCACCTGGACAGAATCGGTGGGTCAGAATCCAACCTCAGCTGTCTTTAGGGCACCATGTGAGGTCCATTTATTCCCTCTGGTTTGTTATGGGCTACATTGCGCACACACTGTTTTTGGCCTCTGCTACTCCCTTTCCTTCTATCCCATTGTATCTATGTGGAATGGATCCCTCTGCATAGGGCTGGCTTGCCAGTGCAGAATGATCCCTCTGGCGATGGGTAGCTGGCCAGATGGTAAATTGGCTCCTCCTGGTGCCAGATTTTGTTGAGGCTGGCTGAGTGTGCCCTGGGGCTGGCTGGCTTTCTGGCCAGATTTTTAAAATATTTTATGCTGTGGTTTGAGCAGCACTTAGATACTTTGCAAAAGGCACCTTATACGTTGATTAAATAAATACACATAAACCACTATTTTTAATCCTCCTTTCATGTTGTCCTTTTCATTAGTACAATGTCCCATCCATCAGCCCCATCATCATGCTGCACTAGGGCCAGCCCAGTTCAACTACAAATACTTTGGCATCTGCACAACGGCTGGGAAATAAATATTTTACTTAAAGGAGACTTGGTTTGGAATAGGGACTGTGTCTCTGCTATGTTTCCCACAATGCCTGGTAGATTCTGGGTGCTAGCAGAAACAAATACTTAAATTAATAATTATGATGATGGTGTCATCCACTTGCCCAAAGTCTCCCTAAACACTAGTGACTTTATATAACTCTAATTAGGGAAGGGTGAACCTCAAAACATTTGGATTTTCCTTTCTGCTACAACCTCCAAAGTTCAAATGATTTCCAAACTTTATCCAAAACCCAGGGACTCCAGTCCTGCCCTTACTGAACACAATAGAAGTTTTGCGATTGAATTCAATGAGAGCAGATTTAGGCCTGGAAATGGCTTTGGAGAGTGAGAAGCTGACTCACAAGCTGACTCTCCCTGGGTTTCCCACTGATTTGAGGGGCGGCGGGGGGGATCACTCTATGGAGGTACCTGCCTTTCTAGTCAAGAGTTGCAAACCCATCTTGTGAGCACAGGGAAGGGCTTATGGAATTCAATATCACCTGGGAGTTCAATCTGAGGGTATGTCTACCCTAGAAATGCCACAGCGGCACAGCTGCAGCGCTGTAGTGTAGACACTTACTACTGCGATGGAAGAGGTTATCATAGAATCATAGAATATCAGGGTTGGAAGGGACCTCAGGAGGTCATCTAGTCTAACCCCCTGCTCAAAGCAGGACCAACCCCAACTAAATCATCCCAGCCAGGGCTTTGACAAGCCTGACCTTAAAAACTTCTAAGGAAGGAGATTCTACCACCTCCCTAGGTAACACATTCCAGTGCTTCACCACTCTCCTAGTGAACAAGTTTTTCCTAATATCCAACCTAAACCTCCACCACTGCAACTTGCGACCATTGCTCCTTGTTCTGTCATCTGCTACCACTGGGAACAGTCTAGATCCATCCTCTTTGGAACCCCCTTTCAGGTACTTGAAAGCAGCGATCAAATCCCCCCTCATTCTTCTCTTCCGCAGACAAAACAATCCCAGTTCCCTCAGCCTCTCCTCATAAGTCATGTGCTCCAGCCCCCAATCATTTTTGTTGCCCTCTGCTGGACGCTTTCCAATTTTCTCACATCCTTCTTGTAGTGTGGGGCCCAAAACTGGACACAGTACTCCAGATGAGGCCTCACCAATGTTGACTGGAGGGGAATGATCATGTCCCTCAATCTGCTGGCAATGTCCCTACTTATACATCCCAAAATGCCATCAGCCTTCTTGGCAACAAGGGCACACTGTTGACTCATCTCCAGCTTCTTGTCCACTGTAACCCCTAGGTCCTTTTCTGCAGAACTGCTGCCTAGCCATTCGGTCCCTAGTCTGTAGCAGTGCATGGGATTCGTCCTAAGTGCAGGACTCTGCACTTGTCCTTGTTGAACCTCATCAGATTTCTTTTGGCCCAATCCTCTAATTTGTCTAGGGCCCTCTGTATCCTATCCCTACCATCTAGCGTATCTACCTCTCCTCCCATTTTAATGTCATCTGCAAACTTGCTGAGTGTGCAATCCATGCCATCCTCCAAATCATTAATGAAGATATTGAACTAAACCGGCCCCAGGACCGACCCTTGGGGCACTCCACTTGATACTGGCTGCCAACTAGACATGGAGCCATTGATCACTACCCGTTGAGCCCGACAATCTAACCAGCTTTCTATCCACCTTATACTCCATTCATCCAGCCCATACTTCTTTAACTTGCTGGCAAGAATACTGTGGGAGACTGTGTCAAAAGCTTTGCTAAAGTCAAGGAATAACACGTCCACTGCTTTCCCCTCATCCACAGAGCCAGTTATCTCGTCATAGAAGGCAATTAGATTAGTCAGGCATGACTTGCCCTTGGTGAATCCATGCTGACTGTTCCTGATCACTTTCCTCTCCTCTAAGTGCTTCAGAATTGATTCCTTGAGGACCTGCTCCATGATTTTTCCAGGGACTGAGGTGAGGCTGACTGGCCTGTAGTTCCTCGAATCTTCCTTCTTCCCATCTTTAAAGATGGGCACTACATTAACTTTTTTCCAGTCGTCCGGGACCTCCCCCGATCGCCATGAGTTTTCAAAGTTAATGGCCAATGGCTCTGCAATCACATCCGCCAACTCCTTTAGCACTCTCGGATGCAGCGTTCTTCTATTGCTGTAATAAATCCACCTCTCCAAGAGACGTTGGTTGGTCGCCAGAAGAATTCTTCCATCAACTTAGCAGCGCTTACATCTGGGCTTAGGTCAGCTTACATTTTTTGCAGCCCTGAGTGATGTCATTAGATCAATCTCATTTTGTAGCGTAGACCAGCCCTGAGATCCATTTAGGGGCATAAACCTCTTTCCCTTTGGGAGCATAGTGAGTAGAAAGGCCCCTCTCCCTCCTCCCTCCCCCACACAGACGTACTGCCACAAATCTCTGACAAGGGGTGGGGAAGGACATAGGGCAGCATGGAGTGGAACTGAATGAAACGGCCCTGGTCTCCAAGCATACATCTACACTTGGAGCTGGGGGTGCAATTCCCAGCTTGAGGAGATGTACCCACACCAGCTCTGACCAAGCTAGCATGCTAAAAATAGAGCCTAGCCATGGCAGTATGAGCGGTGGGCAGGCTAGCTGCCCTGAGTATGCACTGACCATCCTGGATACATGCTTGCAGCAGCGAGCCACTCCTGCTGCTTGCCCTGCCAGAGCTCCACTTGATTTTTAGCGCTCTAACTAAATCAGAGCTAGCATGAGTAGGCCTCCTTGAGCTGGGAGTCACACCCCTGGTTGAACTGTGGCTGCACCTTAAGGCTCCCTGAGCTGAGGTCATCCTGCTCCCTGCATCACGAGGAAAGGAGAGGCAATTGCCAGGAGGGCAGGAAGTGGAGTAAAGGTTTTTGGTTTGAGGCTTTGGAGAAACCTGTCGTTAACAGCAGAGGAAGTTTCATCTCACCTGGGTTATCGGTCTGGGTAGGTATTTATATTGTATTCATCACCCTGCTGTCTGGTGAGGAAGTGGCCCCCAGCCCATCAGGATCAGTCCCAGAGAAGACTAGGGGTTTTCCTCACAGTCAGCTATCTTCAGCCTCCATTGCTTTTTTTCTTACATACCCCTGGCCCCATCCCACTCCCTTGTGGTTCTTTCTTTTCTTAGGGAGTTGACTCGGCTCAGCACCGAGGGCCTCTGTCTGCAGCCTGGTCATTCTCCGACATTTCCTATAAAGCAAACACGCTCAGCACTTTCATCTCCTGTTAATTATCACTCTGGGGCAGTTCAACCTGTAGGATAGAGACCCTCTCACCTTTCTGCCCCGAGTCCCAGTCTGCACCAAGGCATGGACGGGAGCAATGGCTGGTGATGCGGATTGGTGAGGCACCCAGCCCTCCGCCCACATCCCTTCCCCTTTAGTGTGTCAAAGAAACAAATAAACAGAGAAACAAGCGGAAAAAAAAAAAGCAAAGGTCAAAAGTTCCATTTACGCAGCAACTCCACGGCTCTTTAGTGGGCCCAAACAATGCACGTCCCTTAATGATTTATTGCTACAATGCTTTGCCTTTCAGCCACAGCTCTGGAAGGAAGGAAGTGCAACCTCCCCTGCACTTGTAATTTCTGACAGGTGTCAGAAAGGCTTGAGAAAAGAATGACACTTGGGATTTAGCCTCTTCAAGTCTGCAATTACACTTTTATGCTCACATGTGAACTACTGCTCGATGGGGCGGGGCCCTGACACCAGTAGCCAGTGACACTTGTTTGGCCTGTACAGCCCCTCCTTATGCGTTATGGGATACTAGTTGATGGATCCTATCACTGAGAAGTAAACATCCAGGAAAGTAAGGGAAACAATTCCAGTAGTATTATGTAGTGTCTAGTGTATATGTGACATCACTTCCTTTCAACAGTCTACCAACTGATTGGTAGAAAGAACTCCAGTTTTTCCTATGCCATCAGCATAGGCCAATGCCACTTGAGCTAAAAGAGAATCTCTATTAGCTGCTAGCAGTATAGGGCCTATGACACATTTGAACAGTCTCATTCCGCTCATTGGTACACGTGCATGCTACCCTAGTCTTTACATAGTTTTACAATACTAGCCATAGGGTATCAATGATTATAAGATAGTATATATGCTCTTTAAGTGGTATGGGACTCCTAAATATGGTACCATTGGCTGACAGATCAGAAACAGCTAACAGAAGACATTGGCTCCTGGACTTTGCTCCTAATAGCCCTCACCATGTGGTTTACCTTTTTTACAGATTACTTTAAGGATCACAGTGTTCTGAACAGGAGACCTTTGGGACCACTTTGGTAAACCTGGGCATTTCTTTTATTCATTACCAGTCCCTGGCTGAATTAATACCTTAGCTATTTCATCCCAGCACTTGCATGCCTGTTAATATGTTTTTGGATTAATACCAACACGCAGTTCCTCCTTATTCCACAGTTTTGCTGAACAACTTTGTCCTTTTTCAGTGGGTGTTGTGCACCGTGGTCTAGGGGTCAAAGCCCCAGGGACTGGGAGTCAGGACTCTTGAATGCTATTCCTGATGCTGACACTGATTCTCTGTCTGACCCTGGGCATGCTACTTCTCCTTTCTGTGCCAGTAGGCACAGTTCCACTGCACATGAAGGTCTAACTGCAGCACGGGGAGGCGTACCCATCCTAGCATCAATCTAGCTAGCACGGGTAACAATAGTAGTGAATATATGGAAGCACGGGCCAGCTGCCCCAGTCTATTGTTACCCACGCCAGCAAGGATGGGTTTGACTACCAGCACGACCATCACACCTTCATCTGTGATGCAGACATACCCTTCGTGTATCAATCGGTAAAATGTGGACACCAGTGGAGTTCTGCCAGGAAAGAACCTGGTCCAGCGTGAGTGTGTGTGTGTCATTTTGTCCTTCTACTTTCTCCACATATAACATAAAACACCATTATCAGAAGAGTGAGGGGTCGGAGCTGGGAAAAGCACCAGACACCGTTCAGTCAACCTACTTCTACACTTCCAAAGTTCAAGTTCAAAACCTTAAAGGCCATGAGGTCAAGCTCTTTAGTGCAATTAGTAATGGAATAAATTTGATCATGACAGTAACAAGATACTATTATTTCAAGATTGATTTAGGCCTCAAATGAAGGTTTTGTTAAAATATTTAAAAGGAGGCGACAAAACTTTTTATTAATACAATGTTTTCATGGGCTTTCCTTTTATTTTCTTTCTGTGACAATAGTCTTCTGTTTGGACTTAACCCTTCTCCTGCAGCTTTTGCAATGCACACATTGCAGTGCTATACTAGTGGAGAAACTCACTAGAACTGAAGTGTAACGGGCTAGTTTTAATTGTCATTGCCCAGCCTGAGTGAAGATGAAAACATAAGCAAACAGGGCTATGGACAATTAATACTCCAGAGGCATTCAAAAGAAAGAAAAAGTACAGGGTGGATGTAAAGACAAGAGATCCTATTGCCCTACATTTCAAAGGATGCAGGGGAAATACTGAATTCATGTTTAGCTTTGCCACTATTAAAAGATGTCCATTTTAGGGTGTGTTGAGATTAACTCTCTGATACTGAATATTAAACAGCTTTAAGAGCAAGCAATACAGGTCAGTCAATAATTAGAAATTCTGAAATTATTATAAGACTTTTTATCAGCTTTGTTGGGCGTGCTAAATTCAATATAAATAGCACAGAGGATTGTGATATTAAACATGCAGAGTGGCTCACCTTTAAAAATATGTGTTAGTTTTCCTTCCTACTTAACTTTTGTAGAAATTTTACATTATGCATCAGTCCAGTAGCTGTGCAACACGCTATTCTGCCTAAAGTCAGAACAACAGACGCAGGGCCTAATTCTGCTCCCAGTCACACCGGCAAACAGTGAGTAATGGTGACGTCTCCTTTTCTGCTCATCTCTGTTCATTTTGTTGGCACTTCCTCCTTTCAACACAGCCCTGCACCATCTGGATCTGACCCACCTGTTGCAGCCAGGCTGATATGCAGAGTGTGAGCTCTGCAGGGACTGTCTGATTTTTTACTTTTCTGTACAACACCTAATACTATGGGGCCCGGATCCTGTACTGCAGTTCCTAGGTGCTATTGTAGAAATGAATTAATAATAATAAATTCAGTCACAAACTGGCTTTAGTTCTAATATCTCACTGACATTAGTATAACACAGTAAGGAAATGATTGTGCTGAAATATCTATCTTTAAACAGGACCTCATCTCTTTAATTTATTTAATAAGATGCTGCTGTATTGTTGTCATTATTTTAGTGATACCTCAGGCTCCAGCTCAGATTGGGGCCCTACTGTGCTTGGTGTTATATAAACACATCAGACGATACACTCCCTACCCTCCAACCGCTTGCAGTCTAAATAGGCAAGGTGAAGCATGGAACAAAGGAAGAACTGTTATCCCCCTTTACAGACACAGAATTGAGACCCACAGAGAGAACTAATGGCCACATTTTCAAAAGAGTCCAAAACCCGAGCTTTCACGTAGGCACCTAAATAGATGGCTTTATTTTCAAAAGCATTCAGCACCAGCAGTTCCTGCTGGGCTCCACTGGGAGAGATGCTGGGGGATGAACTCTTGACAATTTCGGTGCTTAAATGAACCCTAACCTCTTTCGAAAAGTCTGACCCTATGTCACTTAACCGAGGTCAAACAGGTAACCTGTGGTGAAGGTGGGGCCTGGACCCAGACCTCCAGTCCAGTAACTTGACTACAAGGCCCGTCTTCCTACTGAGTGAGATATTGCTCCCAGTCAGGCACGATGAGCTACCAGTGTCATACGCACAAAAATCAGTTTAGCATTCCCAGGGCTGGGAAGGGCCAGCATTTCTCTCACCTTTGGGTTTGCGAAGTTCCTTCGAATTTTGTTTTTTTAAAAACAAATATTCCAGGGCAATTTTTTTCTGAAATCAGCATCAGCGTTCTCACGCTCAACCCTACAATTACATTCCAACGCATACAGCCAGGGCCCGTGAACAACCCTACAACAACGCACTGTGCACATACCATGGAGGAGAAAAAGTCATCCGTCAAGCAAACTGATTTCAGCGTGAAGCTTCTGGAGGTTTGAAATAACAGTCAGAAAAAAATCTGACTCTAAAAATTATTTAAAACACCATGAGAGTCCCCTACTAAGTCAGGGGAGCTCCATTCTGTCTCATGGGCATCTCCGCTCCCATTCATGACTGTTAGTCTCACAGACCCTCCCACCGGGGATCACAGAACATGCCTGTGGTACATGTACTGCTGTTGTTGGAATGGAAAGGGCAAAGGATTTGCATATTCTTAGATGTCTTTACTGGGTTTAGGGTTTTGTTCATCACACTGGCCAAGAGTTTGGTAAGTTTGGCAGGGCTCTTTTCGGAAATACATTCTATCAATATAAGCACCTTTATACTAGTGTAATTACTTCCGCCACACGAGGGGATTTAGGCACCAATATAATTAAAGCAGTAGAAAGATTGAGTATAGACCAGCTCCACACTGTCATTTTGGCCCCATTTCAGCAAACACTTAGCACATGCTTAAATCTATCCCTTAATTCCCATTTAATTCCCATTGACACCAATGGGACTAAAGCATGTGCTTAAGTGCTTTGCTGAATCAAGGCCTCAGGCAGCAGGAGCTGTTGGGTGCTCAGCATTTCTGAAAACCAGGACACTTATTTTAAGTGACTACACATCACTTAGAAGCTGAAGGCCATGTCTACACTACAGGCACCATAGCGCAGCCTATAGCAACAGCTGGCAGGTTCCATCACTGTAGGTGGTCTACCTCCTCGAGCGACAACAGCTAGGTCAACAGAAGCATTCCTCGATTGACCTAGTTGCGTGTATACGGGGGGGTTATGGTGGCATAGCTATGGTGCTCGGGGGTATGGATTTGAATTGCAGACTGGGCCTGAATGTAAACACCCGTTTTTGAAAATTTTGGCCAATGTTCATTTTTGCTCTTCATTTCTTTTCTGTTCCTCACTAGAAACAAATGGGGAACCAGATCTCTGCAGACCAGCCATGCTCCATGAACCACATTTGGGGGACCTCTGTTCTAAGTCAGAACAATACAAAACACTCCGGTTTATCACTGATCCACATCAGCCACTTTCAGCCCACTGCAGAGCGAAGACCTTGTCCATATCAGCTTCTCTCAGCTCTCAACCTCCCTTCAGCATTGCGTCTGTCCTCTGTCATGCTGGAGGATTTGGCTAGAACCTTCAGTTTTGCCAACCTGAAAAAATCTATTTTTCAAAAATTCATTTCAAAAATTTCAAAAATCCAGAGCCAGATCCCCAAAATCATGAGATTGGCCCCAAAATTCTGAGGTTTTTTTTATGAACAATTATATTGAGTTTTTGGTCTGTCTTCTCATTTCTGAACTCCCCACCAATGTCAGGAGGTGTGTGTGACACTCACAGTGTGTGAACTCCCCTCGTACACCCCCAACATGTGTGTGTGAGAGACAATCACAGATGCGTGAACTCCCCCTGCATACCCGCTCAGTGTGTGTGTGCATGTGAGAGAAAGAGAGAGAGAATCACAGATACCTAAACTCCCCCTGCACACTCCCAGTGTATGTGTGTGTGTGAGAGAGAGAGAGACAACCATAGGCGTGTGAACTACCACTGCATGCCCTTGTGTGTGTGTGACAATCACAGGTACGTGAACTCTCCCTGCATGCCCCCAGTGTGTGTGTCTGACAATCACAGCACTGCCAACAATGGCCCCGCTGCAGCGGATAGGGCTTGAAGACCCAAATGGAGATCAAATGACAGATATTTCTATAAATCCGCCTGGTGATGCAGAGAGCTCACAGCCCCTGCCCAATACTCAAAATTGCAATTAATTAATCTTTGCTCCCTCAGCCCCACGTCTTCCCATCCCCCAGCCCAGCACTTTGTTTTGCACTCCCAAGCCCCTTGTAAATTCTAGGCCCCTCATCCCCACATCAATTAATTTTGTGTGCCCAGCCCTTACGCATTCTCCAGCACCCATCAACACTGCCTCCCCACATTGGCAGTACTTCTAACTCCAAAGGCTGAAAAACCATGAGTCAGACTCCCCAAAAATCCTGAGGGTTGTTTTGTAAATATTGTACAGTGAGGTTTTTGGCCTGGGGATTTTGGCTCCTGCTGCAGCAGGTCTCACCCCACATGTGCCCATCTCCTGCCCAGCAATTAATTCTGCCTCCCAGCCACTCCATCAATTCTGCATGTCCACACTCCCGTCTGCTCCTGCTGCAGCTCTCGCGACTCTTCAATTCCTTCCCGGGCTTGTGGGGGAGGGGTGGATTGCTGCGGCCTCCCCTCTCCCACCTCCCAGACTGGGTGCTGCAAGGAGGGAGAAGGGCAGGGGAAGGAGCAGAACAGCCATCCCCTTGCCCACAGGAGGCCAGAGGGATGGAGGGATTGAGCCACCCTGAGCTGCTGGGGTCTTTCTGCTCCCCGGCCCCTGCGGTGAGAATGGTGTGGAGCAGCTCTTCTGACTGGCTGCTCTTCCCCAGGAGGCGGTGCAGTGGGAAAAGCAGCCAATCAGAGCTTCTGGGCAGGGCTGGAAATCAGGGGAAGGTTGGAGCTTCTTGCATTTTTACCAGACTTGCTCCAGCAGAGGCCAAAATCCTGACGCTCTCTCGGGAGAATTGGCAACACCGTTACCAGGACTGGCCAAATGGGACAGTGATGCTGTGACTACGTCCTCCGGGGTAACCTGCCAAACAGTGCTGATCATTGACAGCATAGATTGGGGGTATCGGTCACGCGATTAACAGTGGTGAATTAACTATCAGCAGGACTGGTTGGAAAATTGGAGTGGGAGGGGAAAGTTCCCTCACAAAAAAAATCATTTTTGTTGAAATTTATCTGCAACATTTCTTTTATTACATTTATTAAGTTTATTACAACATGAAAACCCAACATTTTTCAGTTTTGGAGATCCACAGCTGAAGATTTGCTGAAAACTGAAAATTTTTCCATTCAGGGTTTTCAGTGAAAAAACAGAACATTTTCATCAAAAAGAGACATGTCCTGCAGAAATTTCTGATTTGGTGAAAACACTATTTTTCATCTAAAAACATTTCAAATTAAAAATGTTGACCAGCTCTAAAAATGAGGTAGTGTCTTGCACTTCTTGTGGTCACAATATCACTGCCAATGCCACACTCCAGACTGTTTCTTCTTCTGAGGCAGCCGGTAAAGTGAACATAACACTGCTCCTGAAAACAAGATAACGTATGCTTTGCGCTGTTTGCTTTGGCCAGGAATTTGCTGTTGACTTTGAAGGGATTAATTTGGTGTGTTCTACAGCTTAGCAGTTTCCCCAAATCCTCTGCACACTAAATAAACCCCTGAAAGGAAAACAATCAATGCAAACTCATCTCTGTAGAGTGCAGGGTGAGTGACACTCTTTTAAAGGAACAGCAGATCAAACAACAACAGAAAAGTCATACTGTTTTACTAGGCAACAATAAACTAATCCTCAAATGGGGAGATCTGCAAGTTTGTGGAGTAGGAACTGGTAAACTGCTTCAGAGACCATTCCTATTGGCACCAACCTGGGCACTGCTGCCTCACCAAATCTACCTGTCCCAATGATACTCAGACTGAGGCTCGTGAGTTGCGGTGGCTCTTTAATGTGTCTCCCACAGCTCTTTTATTAAAACACTCTATGACTTAATTATTAACCAAGCTAAGTTAATAGCCAATCAGGATGCTTTTACTACAGTAGGACCTCAGAGTTACAGACACTTCGGAAACGGAGGATGTTCGTAACTCTGAAATGTTCATAATTCTGAACAAAGCACAGTTTGGGCTCCAGATTCAGCAGCTGACACTCCAGGCCAGGTTTCAGCAGCAGCTGAGCTCCCTCCTCAGCAGTTTGCAAGCTTATTCCCCTCCTGGCACATGTCCCCATCCCAGGAGGTGGGGGGCGGGGAGGGAAACAGCACCTCTCCCTCCTGGCAGGGGAGGGGGGAGGAAGAGGAAATAGTGCCCAGGGCTGCTCCTGCTCTGCTGGCTCCGGCTGCCTTGGGCTGGCAGCCCCAGTGTCTTGCTGTAAATGGCTGCCCTGGGGGTGGGAGTGGGGGTGGGGACAGGCAGCCCAGGTGTGCCTACCTTTAAGATGAAATACAGGCACAGTACAATATTTGCCTGCTTTTTTTTTGTCTTTTTTTTTTTTTTTGGTCTCTGCTGCTGCTGCCTGATTGGTTACTTCTGGTTTCACATGGTGTCCAGTTGATCGGTCAGTCCGTAACCCTGGTGTTCATATCTTTGAGTGTTAACATATCTACTGTGTGTTATTAACCAACTGTAGTTGATAAAGTAATAATACTTGATCAGTCATTATGCTGTGAGAATTATACATATATATATATATATATATAATTCTCACAGCATAATGACTGACCAAGTGTTATTATTTTATAGACATATATACACACACACACACACACAATCTTTCCCCTGTCACACTGTTTAAATATGAATATGCAGTACCATAGCAAATGAAACAGTGAATTCACACAACTGTGGCTCTTTTGAGTAATGCTGATCGCTAATTTGGCTCCTACATGTCTGAGTATCACTGATCTATCCCAAATATTCAAATTGGTTAGAAAAGCACTGAAATATACACACAAGTCATTTCCCCACCTTCCCAGTGCTCCAGCTTGTGACTCGAACCTCCTTCTCCATCACAACTACTTCATTCAATGGTTTGGACCCCACCCAAAGGATAATCTTCCTTCCTTCCACCCAGTTGCCCTTCCCTTCCTTGGATCTTCCTGTGTAGCCAAACTCATTTCCAGTACAAACAGCTGATGACTTCGATGGGAGACACAGACACTGGTATTTGTGGCGAGTCAGTGGGGTAATGTGATACAAACAACAGAAAAACATCTTCATGTACTCATCAAAACCTTCCAGAACCCCAGAACTTTCTAAGATTTGCCCATGCCTAACCAAAGTCTGAGTTATTTATCCCAATATGGGGTCCAAGTTATTGCTAAGTAAATAATGTACCAGTGCACACAGATATCTGAGGAAGGGACTAGAGGTGATCTTTAACTCTTTGGATGTCCCTTTGGAGCATGGTGGCCAGTTCAAATGATTCATTTGATCAGGCGTTAATCTGCCAACAAACTGTCCAGGTCTTTCTTTGTTTAATTTCTTTATATGAGCCTGGTAAATGAAAAAAGTTCTGGGAATGACAGCTTTGAAGACTTAAGCTGTCTATCTACTGACCGAGGGGACAGGCCACCATGGGTTGGGCCTGTGCAAGCTTCCCTGTCCCCACCCAAATTCTTCACCCCTGCCCTAGGGTGGCAGCCTCTGAGGGTGGCAGCGGAGGTCAACCTCCATAGCTCATTCACTCCCTGTCCTTTCAACAGAGACAGTGACTGGAAGCCATCTCTAGTGGTATTAGCAGAGCTGCTTCTCGGGGCGGGTGGGCAGGGTGATTGCCCTGGAAGCCAGTTTCCAGCAGGCACCATTGTGCGGCTGGGCTTTTTGTATTTTTCTTCCTCTGCTCTGATAGGCTGTCCATTTTTGCTCCACCCTGATGGGCTGGCTGTGTTACTGGTTTTATGGTTGTTTTGCTCAGTTTCTGGGTGTGTGTGGTGGGGGAGGGTGCCTAGTACCACATCTGCCCTGGGCAGCAAAACAGCTAGGGCTGCTCCTGGGTGGACATATTTGTGCTGTGGACATGTCCACAGGCAAATGGATTGAGAGCATCGACTCATTCCATGCAGGCTGCCACTCAGCCTAGACCATCCCTGACAGGTGTTTGCCCCACGTGTTCTTAAACCCTCCAGTGACAGGGATTCCACAACCTCCCTTGGAAGCCTGTTCCAGAGCTTAACTACCCTTATCTACACCCCATCCAAATGTGTCTCTTCCTCTGTCTCTCCCACCATTCCAGAACCTCGCCAGAAGGGACTAATGTCATCATACAGTCTGACCTCCTGCACGCATCTGGAGTATTGCGTCCAGTTTTGGGACCCCCCACTACAGAAAGGATGTGGACAAATTGGAGAGAGTCCAGAGGAGGGCAACTAAAATGATTAGGAGGCTGGGGCACATGACTTACGAGGAGAGGCTGAGGGAACTGGGCTTATTTAGTCTGCAGAAGAGAAGAGCGAGGAGGGATTTGATAGCAGCCTTCAACTACCTGAAGGGGGATCCAAAGAGGATGGAGCTCGACTGTTCTCAGTGGTAGAAGATGACAGAACAAGGAGCAATTGTCTCAAGTTGCAGTGGGGGAGGTCTAGGTTGGATATTAGGAAAAAAATTTTCACTAGGAGAGTGGTGAAGCACTGAACTGGATTACTTAGGGAGGTGGTGGAATCTCCATCCTTAGAGGTTATTAAGGCCCGTCTTGACAAAGCCCTGGCTGGGATGATTTAGTTGGTGTTGGTCCTGCTTTGAGCAGGGGGTTGGACTAGATACCTCCTGAGGTCTCTTCCAACCCTAATATTCTATGATTCTATAACACAGGTCGGAGAACTTCCCCCCCACCCCACCCCAAGTAGCTCATGGTTCAATGCCCTTTGCTGAGAATACTCCCTGAATTGATGGAAACAATGTATCCATCTGCAAGAGCAAATCTCAGATTTAAGAGAAAGAAAGTCATAAATGGCACACTGAGTCAGGGAGAAAATTACGCACAACAGGGTTTCTCTGGCTGGAATCATTAAAATCCTTGACGATGCATCAACCCCAGAGATGAGCATGATAAAGCACTTCATTCCAAAGGGAGTTCGGAATCTCCAGGTGGGAGAGAAAATTGAGGGAAGAAACAAGAATTTGATATTGAGGCTGGCCCTCATTCAGACGAGCCAAGAGTTGAGAGGGAAGCTCATGAGTCAGGACGCGTGTGAAAGCTGGTGGCTCACCAAGCAGCCTAAGAAGAGACTTCTTAATCAAACAGGCATTAAACAAATACATTAAAGGGTGAAAATTAATCCCTATTAAATTAAACAGCAGTGCGCGAACAAGCCCTTGTCTTGAATGCAAATAACCCATCAGCAAGAAGCTACTAGCTGTTTTCTGTCACTTTATTTACAGAGATTCATAGTGGTGAGGAAAAGACCTGGGTAGTGAAATGTACATGCCCATAAATGAAAATCCTCATGTCTCATGTAGATTTAGTAATAAAGTGGAGGGAGTATATCTACATCTAGTATTTAAATGGAGGGTGTGGCAGGAGGTCAGGTCTCCTGGGTTCTGTTCCCAGCTCTGCTACTGATCCGGCATGAGACTCTGCCTGGTATCACGAGCCCCTTTAAAAACAAACCATAAACTGTCCCCAAAACTTCCAGAAGTTAGCCCACACTCTGTTCCTAGTGTGCTTTCTCCATGTGGAACGTGGAACCACTGGGTCCCCTAGAGTTCTCCCATTCTCTCTGCTGCCATACAGGAAGCTGGGCTGGGTTGCTGCAGGTGTCAGGCTCGAAGGGGCAGAAAGCCCACTGATCTGTTGTTGAGTGTACGTATACTGATGACCTTGCAGTTCAGGGCTGGGAAGGTGCCAGCAGGACCCGTCTATTACCTAGACCTCTGCCTAGTCATTCCCTTTCTCCCACCTCTCCCAACCCCACCAAGAGCTCACAGCGATGGAGAGGTGTGATTGCAACACATGTAGACATACCCAAGCTAGCTTTGAGCTACCTAGATCAAACTTCAATCTCAGCGCCAAGCACACCTCCTGACTGCAGTGTAGACATACCATATGTGATTTGCCCAAAGGCACACAAGAAGTTTGTGGCAGAGCTAGGAATTGTACCAAAGTCTTCTAAGTCTTTGATTTTCAACAAGAGGTACATGAACCCCTGGGGATACGAAGAGGTCTTCCAGGGGTACGTCAACTTATCTAGATATTTGCCTAGTTTTACAACAGGCTACATGAAAAGCACTAGCGAAGTCAGTACAAACTAAAATTTCAAACAGACAATGACTTGTTTATATTGCTCTGTGTACTATATCAGTGTTTCTCAACCTGGGGGGCCACGATTTATTGTATAATTATATGGTAAAAATGAGAAAGTCAGCAATTTTTCATTAGTAGTGTGCTGTGACACTTTTGTATTTTTATGTCTGATTTTATAAGCAAGAAACTTGGGGTATGCAAGACAAATCAGCCTCCTGAATGGGGACAGTAGTCTGGAAAGGTTGAGAACCGCTGTTTTAAATCTCAGTCACAAACACAAACACCCAGAAGACAGTCCTTCCACACAGTAAATTTTTAAAAAATCTAATAAAAGCATTTGTTTTCAAAAGATGTCATAAACCAGCTTGTTTGATTTTCTTCAAATTCTCTGAACGGCGCAATCCGTTTCTAGTCTGAGAAATTTCAGTCAAACAGCAGTTGTGCTAGAAGCCCAGAAGGGATCCATGGGCAGGTTTTGAATGGCAAAGGCTGTGCCACTTTAACCCCAGAGTCGCCAAGCAATGAACATAGGGTGACCAGATAGCAAATGTGAAAAATCGGGAAGGGGTGGGGGGTAATAGGTGTCTATATAAAAAAACGCCCCCAAAATTGGGACTGTCCCTATAAAATCGGGACATCTGGTCACCTTAAATGAACAGCACCGCACAATTGAACAGACAAGGAATTTTAATCTCATCCAGTGAACTTTTCTAGAACTTTAAACCTCTTTTATTGTTGTTAGTCGCTTTTGCACCCTCTCTCTCTCTCTCTCTTTTCAATTTTCCATTTGGCCAATGTACTGAGCTGAAGCAAGGAGATAGCTACTGGTTAACAGCAAATTAATAATTAGATTCCAGAAGGTATGTGCAGGAATGACATGGGGTGAGAGGTTCTGTGTACTACATTACAAAATCAATGAACCAGCTCTGGCATTGGTTTTCTGCCCAGAGGGATCATTTAGTGGAACTCGCCATTTGCTCCCAAAGTGATTGCTAACAGATAAAGAAGTACTCACACAATCAGTGACAAAACTCTTGCTATTGATGCTCTTGCTGTCTAAGGCCTTGTCTACCCTGGCCATGGTGTGTAGGGTAGGTGTAGCTACATGTCACAGTGAAAAGTAGGCTACGACCGCACTACTGGTGTGTAGTTCCACACTGCAGGGAAATGCTTTGCCTGTGGGGTGGCAGTGGAACACTACACTACTAAAAATAGCCATGTAGACAGGGGCAGGGGAGGCAGTGTTTGGGCGCACAGAGACCTGTGTAGGGTGTAGACCTACTCGCTGTCTACACTGCTATTTATACCCATGTTAGGGGGTGGGCAGTGTATGTACTCTACAAGCTGCCATAAGTGCAGACATCGCTTAAGTGGCCCAGACTTTTTAAAATAATGCTAGTCCTTGTCAGGATAGCACATGAAGGGTTGAGGACAGAGCTGGGGTTGAAGCAGGTCAGCAATTTTCCTATGGAACTTTTTCTGTCAGAAAATGCAGATTCATTTAAATCAAAAAATGTCTCTGGGCTGCCAGACTTCCTGGATATGGAATTTTTTCAATCTTTCCCTCCCACAAATGATTTCGAATGTTTGATCTTTCATCCCCATTCAGGACAAAAATGTTTTCCAAAATTTGAAATCTTTCATGGGAGGGAAAGAATATTTCCAGCCACCCCTAGCTATGGCATCTCTTCTGCAACAGATCAGATTTATGAAACTGGGATTGCCCAATTCTGGCAGCCAAGGTGCAGAGTGTGCGTCTAGAAATAGAATATTTGCAGTGTTGTAGCTGTGTTGGTCCCAAGATATGAGAGAGAAGGTAAGTGAGTTAATATCTTTTATTGGGCTAAGTTCTGTTGGTGAAAGGAACAAGCTTTCACGCCAGGTCTACATGACAGACCTATATTGGTATAACTACATCGCTCAGGGGTGTGAATTTTTCCCGTAGACATAGCTACTGCCTCTTGGGGAGGTGGTCTCCTGTTGGCATAGAAGCATCTTCGCTTAAGCGCTACAGCGGTGCAGTTGCATCGGATGCAGCATTTAAAGCATAGACCTTCCCTCAGTCTTCACAGACCTTTGCCTCTGGTTTGGAGAAGGTAACTAGGCTGCCCAAGCTAAATACAAGGTGTGGGACAGATTAAGTATAAGAGGTACACGCATGTTGCAGGAGACCATTTAAAATGAAGTGATTAATTAATACTTCTGCACCCAAAAGACTATGGAGGGTTAGCAGGCAGTAGGATTTGTGGCAAATTGTTGTAGTCAGACATAAAACCAGTGTCTCTGTTAAGGCCATGGTTCTTAGTTTCCAGGCTCATCTTTTGAAGATGATATGCAGGTTTCCTTTGAGGATAAGAACTAAGAGGTCAGATATGAAGTGATCATTTCGTGAAAAGTGTTTGTCCCTGGGTGAAAGAGTGTTTTTAGCTTTTATCATTTTTCTGAGAGTTCATTCAAGAGCATAGTGATTGTCTGGTTTCACCCACATAGTTGTTGCTGGAGCATTTGATTGCCTGGATGAGGTACACCACATATTGTGAAAGGCATGTCTAGGACCCATCGAGTTTGAAAGGTGTGTTGTAGGTGACATTGATCATGGGAGCAGTGGAGGTTTTGTATCTGTTGTTCTGGCAATGTCTGGTGCCGTTTGTGTTGGTGTGTCCTGGTCTGTAGGGAGCTTGCTTCTGGTGATGAGCTTGGAGAGGCTGGTGGATTGTTTGAAGGCCAGAAGAGAGAGTTCGCCGAAAGATTTTTTTCAGGATGCGGCCCCCTTCAAGTATGGGTTATAACAATTTGATGATATCTTGTGTGGTTTCTAGTGTGAGGTGGTAGGTGACAACTAGGGGTGTGCAGTCAGTGGGCAGGGGAGGGTGTTTCTCTATTGAAACAGTTTCTCCTGGGGTATTTGGGTGGCCCGTTCCATGATGCAATCTACTTCCCTGGGGAATCTAATGGTTAATTACCCTCACTGGTAAAACTAAATAATAAAACAATTATAACAGTAGGCAGCTGTGCTTTGCATGCCTTGTGTAGCAACAGTCCTGCAGCACTGTAAGGGACATTATTCTTGCTTTACAAATACTTTTTGTTCTATGTCCATTATTTGTTTTTCCATGTTCTTACCCCTACTTGCTGGACTCCATCCACTGGCCGGGAAGCATTTTGCAACTTCCACTGCACTAGAGTCAAACAAAACAAAACAAAACAAAACAAAGCACAGCCCTTGCGTGGACGGGGCTAGTTAGATCTCAGCATTCCCTTGCGTTTTGGGTTATGGAAAGAGTTGTTTGAGCCAGGCCCATAGCAACCTTTTAGAAAGAGTTCTCAAAGTTATGTAAAATATTTTCCCTATTTTGGTAGCTGGCAAACTTCATTTTATAAGAGAAATGGAATGTATTAACACAAAATATCTATCAAGCTTTTGTGGGGGTTTTTCTCCGGAGAGTGGAGGACCGAACCAAGGAGTCTTTCATCTTCATTTGTCTTTTAGATGTTAAAAACCCAGTCGATTTAGAATACAATAGGACCCAGATTCCTTCCCTCTCCTATTTAAATAGAATCCCCTTTTCCCCAGCAGAGATTTGTTCCCCTTTTTATGAATGGACACATCTTCCTGCACTAGCAACATCTTACATTTAATGAGCATATGTCATGCCAAAAAAATTATTATTCCTTTGCATTGTGGTACCATCCAGAGGTTCCAATCAGGGATCAGAGCCTTCTTGCACTAGGTGCGATACAAACAAATACAATATAGTGCCTGCCTCCCAGGGTTCACATCATCCAAGGTGATAAAGCAAGGTGGATAACTGGAAAAGGCGGGAGGGGACAAGGTAGCAGTACGCACATGAATGGTTGCCAAAGTAAGTACTCTTAGGGCGTGTCTACACTGCAGCTAAGAGCATGCCTCCGAGCCCAGGTAGACACTCACGCTAGCTGCACTCAAGTGAGCGTGGTAAAAATAGCAGGGTGGACATTGTGGCAGTGGCAGCACCATGGGCTAGCTGTCCAAGGAGCAAGCCTGCCCAACCACCTGGGCCCATACTCAAGAGGCTAGCCTGTGCTGCCAACTATTTTTAGCGCACTAGTTCACACAGGACTATGTCTGCGTACCCCCCTTTGGGAAGCACGCTCCCAGTTGCAGCATAGACGTACCCCAAGTGGTCAGAGTAGTTCCCCACCAGCTTAGCCAATGCTATGCTAGCAACCACCCTGTGACTACGCTGACCTCGAGGACAACTTTCTTATGCTTTGGGCTGCAGGCTGGACTAGATGGCTTGGAAGATCGGTAACGTACACTCCACTACAGTTAGGCAGGTGGAGTGCTGGACCACCGCCCCGTATGTTGATTCTGATAGAGGGCGGGGTGGACCAGAGAGCCTCGTGGTTAGCACACCCACTTCTGGCCCCTTGCTCCTCTGTCAGGGCAGCAGAGTTGCCTGTTCCTGACCTTAACTGGGAAACTTTTGCTCTCCATCTGCATCTGGGCCTCATCCCTTAAAAGGGTATGCTGGGGCCTTCCCTCTCCATCGGATCCCAGCCCAGGGCCACGTGGGAAGCAACACCGGCAGGGTTCTCCATACAGCAGATCCAAGTACACTTCCCTCGGCTACTTCCTAATGAAAGGTTCCTTCAGTTTGGGGCATGGCCACTATAGTTCAAACAGTAAGCCTCTCAACCGGAAAAGAGTCCAAAAGAGTGGGGCCCTGCAGGACCTGCTGGTTCTCAAAGGGGACGGCTAGGGTGGTGGTGGGGGAAGGTTCTGCCTGAGGGCCTTACCCACTCTGTAGTCCCTTCTCAGACTGGAGCTTCTGACTAGCTTCCTGGAGAAGCTTTCCTTTCTCATGCAATCTGTCCACCCCCATTGCCTGAGCTTCTGAGTGCCACTCCTCCAGTTGGAGCTTATTCAGCACGTCTGGGGGACAAGGCTCCCATATTGCCTTTTAACTCTTTCAGACCCAGCATGGGGTTTGTATAGCCCATGACAGAGACCAATACGGTTTCCTTGTACTCCCCACTTTGTCCACACCTGTTGACTCCTTCCTTATACTTAGGTTATAAACCAGTGGTAGGAAACCTATGGCCCATCAGGGGTAATCCACTGGCAGGCCGCCAGACAGTTTGTTTACCTTTGCATGGCCGCCTACATCTCCCAGCGGCCACGGTTCGTCATTCCTGGCCAATGGGAGCTGCAGGAAGTGGTGTGAGTCGCAGGGATGTCCTGGCTGCTGCTTCCCGCAGCTCCTATTGGCCAGGAACAGTGAACCGCAGCCACTGTGAGTTGCTGGCGACCATGCAAATAAAACAAACTGTCTGGCAGCCCACAAGTGGATTACCCTGATGGATCGCAGGTTGCCCACCACTGTTATAAGCTCTTTGGGGCAGGGACCATCTTATTCGGTGTTTGTACAGCACCTTGCACAACAGGGCCACGGTCCATGACTGGGGCAAGTAGGCTCTACCACACTATAAATTATAAAATGGTTGATGAGGATGACACACTTAAAAATCTCAATTTGCTAGGAGGAGTTGAATTATTTCTTTATTGTTTCACCAGGTTTTCTATGCCTTTAATATGATTATTTGTTGACCAGGAATAATACGTTTTCAGCTGTTTAAGATCCATGAATTCTCTCTTGTTGATGCCTACGGTGTTTTTTCCCCCGAACTGGGATCCAGCCTACATGTGTGGTTTTTCTTTTTTCTGAGCATTTCCTTAAGCGGTTTATTCCTTATATCCCAAATTCAAAAACTGCTCATGCAAAATCATCACAACCAGCAGCCTCAGTGAAGATCGAATGGGTCACAGAGACCAATCTCCCTTTCTCTACAAATCACCTAAGTTCACACCCATTGCCAGGGTATCTGAGCACCAATCTGCCCCATAACTAACCTTTCTAGATCCAGGGTGAGGCATATCAGCGAGTGGTGGTTTGGAAGATAGTTATGCCTTGGAAAAATGGAGGCCTCTCTTTCTCCAGGGCTGGCAGCACAGCATTTTTGTCTGACACCTCTTTAACGTACTGTTTGTTCTGGGGACAGAGGTTCCCCTTTAATATAGTGCATTCTCCTGAGTCCGCAGCCCTGAAATTGTTCCAATTCTGAATTGGAGCGCAAGAAGCAGGTCGCTTGTCTCGGGAAGGGCAAGAGGTACAGAATAAAATGTTCTTCTCCTAATAATATTAGATTTAATCAAAGGAATGGAGAAGGGTCATGGAGCAAATTCCTGAAATCAAAGTCATGTGTTATATATAAATATTCCTTGGTGAGGCTGGAGGCCCTTTTGGAAAAGTCCAGAGTGAAAATATTTCATTTCATTGGACACAATAAAAATCCTTCTTGTTAATACAAAGGATATGAGAACAAGCCTCGCCACACTATGGATTCCACTGTCTGGGGTGATGCATTCTTTTTCTACTGCATGCAAAGCACCAACAAGAGAGGACATGGCCGATGTGAACGTCCCAAAGAGGGGAGACATTACTTAACATGGGCTACAATCTATTCTTTGGCTCATTTTCTGTCTTGTTCTATTTCTGTACAGAAGGGCTGCCTCCTTGGTGTTTTCACACCCCTTCCTCTTGCCTCAATTCCGCTAACTTGGTGAATAACTGAGCATGGGCTCCACTCTGCCAACCAGTTTAGTTACATCAATTAATGCTGCGCCCATAGCCCCAGTACTTAATTTGTGCCAGGACTTAGCCCTGGCATCTCTAGGCTTGGCAGTTCCTAGCCCTTCATAGACGGGCACTTCTGGGCTTGCCACGTCAATTATGAAAGTAAAAAAAAAACTGTTTGAGCCCCAGAACCTCTTTCTTTAGAAATTAAGTGCTGCATGGCCCCCACCTGCCCTTTTGTTCATAAAGATCAAGTAGGTCTTTAGATCCAGCAGAAAGAGGATTGTGCTTTGCCACAGGTCCTGAGGATCATTTGGTTCCTGATTGGACACATTTTTCAAATATTTGATCTCACATGGGATAAAACAGGGTGAATGTGCGTGCGCACAGAACACACACACAGTATACAAGGCCTGGTCTACACTACGGGGTTAGGTCGAATTTAGCCACGTTAGGTCGATTTAAAAATGACTGCGTCCACACAACCAACCCCGTTCCGTCAACCTAAAGGGCTCTTAAAATCAACTTCTGTACTTCCCCCTGGCGAGGGGAGTAGTGCTAAAATCGACCTTGTTGGGTCAAATTTGGGGTAGTGAGGATGCAAATCGATGATATTGGCCTCCAGGAGCCATGCCAGAGTGCTCCGTTGTGACCACTCTGGATAGCACTTTGAACTCCGATGCACTAGCCACTCCGATGCACTAAATTTAATTTCCTGTTTGGTCAGCATGGCGAACTCAGCATCACAGGTGACCATACAGTCCCCCCAGAATTGTAGAGCATAGAATGTTCCTGTGCTCCCCGTATCATGTCCATCCCTGAGGTTATCACAGATTAGAAGGCGAAAAAAATGCACTCGCAATGACATGTTTTCCCGAGCTCATGCAGTCCTTCCACACTGATAGGGCACAGCTTAATGCATGGAGGCATTCAATGGCAGAGGCCAGGAAAGAATTAAATGAGCGTGAAGAGCGGAGGCAGGACGCAATGCTGAGGCTAATGGGGGAGCAAACGGACATGATGAAGCATCTGTTGGAGCTGCAGAAAAGCCAACAAGAGCACAGACCCCCACTGCATCCACTGTATAACCGCCTACCCTCCTTCCCATGTTCCATAGCCTCCTCACCCAGACGCCCAAGAACGTGGAGGGGGAGGCTCCTGGCACCCAGCCACTCCACTCCAGAGGATGGCCCAAGCAACAGAAGGTTGTCATTCAAACAGTTTGATTTTTAGTGTGGCTGCAATAAGCAATGTGGCCTTGTCCTTCCCCATCCCCCACCCCACCCGGGCTACCTTGTTCATTATCTCATTTTTTTTTAATTAATAAAGAAAGAATGCATGGTTTCAAAACAATAGTTACTTTATTTCGAAGGGGGGAGGGTGGTTGGTTTACAGGGAATTAAAATCAACAAAGGGGACGGATTTGCATCAAGGAGAAACATACACAACCGTCACACCGAAGCCTGGCCAGTCATGAAACTGGTTTTCAAAGCCTCTCTGTTGTGCAGCGCACCTTGCTGTGCTCTTCTAATCGTCCTGGTGTCTGGCTGCTCAAAATCGGACGCCAGGCGATTTGCCTTAACCTTCCACCCCGCCATAAATGTCTCCCCCTTACTCTCACAGATATTATGGAGCACACAGCAAGGAGCAATAATAATGGGAATGTTGGCTGCGCCGAGGTCTGATCTAGTCAGCAAACAGCGCCAGCGAGCTTTTAAACATCCAAAGGCACCTTCTACCACCATTCTGCTCTTGCTCAGCCTATAGTTGAACTGCTCCTTACTACTGTCCAGGATTCATGAGCCATGGGAGCAAGGGGTAGGCTGGGATAGGTGCAACCGCGTGGTGCTGCTGGCTGGGAGAGCAGCCTGAGGCAGAAGCCTCCAGCTCACATGATATTCCAGGCAGGACTGAATCTCCATGAGACGAAACTTAAAGAAGAGAATGACCTAGAGTCTCTGGCTCCCATTCAGTGCTCTAAGAGGAGAATAGCCATGACTGTCCAGCCGCCCCAATCGACCTCACCAAGGTCTTCCAGGAGCACCCAGGAGACGTACAACGGCTATCAGTCCTACTGCACCATCTTCTGCGAAGGCAAGGAGCTGCTACTGTGTAGCAATGCAGTACCGCATCTGCCAGCAGCATCCAGGAGACGTACGGTGACGGATGAGCTGAGTGGGCTCCATGCTTGCCATGGTATGGCGTCTGCATAGGTACCCAAGGAAAAAAGGTGCAAAATGATTGTCTGCTGTTGCTTTCAACAGGAGGGAGGTGGGCCTGACAACATGTACCCAAAACCACCCGCGACAACGTTTTTGCCCCATCAGGCTTTGGGAGCTTAACCCAGAATTATAATGGGCAGCAGAGACTGCGGGAACTGTGGAATAGCTCCCCACAGTGCACCGCTCTGTAAGTCGATGCTAGCCTTGGTAGTGAGGACGTACTCCGCTGACTTACTGCACTTAGTGTGAACATACATAATCACTGTATAAAATCAGTTTCTAAAAATCGACTTCTATAAAATTGACCTAATTTTGTAGTGTAGACATACCCTAAGTTATAAGGCTGTTACATAAAAATTGTGCACCAGATCCTCAGCTGTTGTCAATCAGCTTAGCTCCAGCTCAGGTTCTGGTCCTGTTTTTGTATAAAAATAATAAAGCAAGTCCAGCCCTGACCCTTAATGGCACTCTAGTGAAGGGGACCCAAGATGAGATCCGAAGTGCTTTAGAGCGGGCCCCCTGTTAACAGCAGAGCTGTCAAAGATGAGGGAAGCTCCAATCTGCTCCTCTGCCTGAAAATTAGATGCATCCCCTCAGGTCTTTGGCAAGTTGCCAGTCAAACTCTGAGCACACGTCAGAGTGAGGTGCATTGGCAGAGCTGGGTCAGGCTCAGGGTTAGAATAGCTGGAGGTGCAGCAGGCCAAGGTCGAGGGACACGAGCAGAGCTAGGGGAGGGCTATGGGGGGGAATTGCAGTTCACTTATCAAAACATTTTCCACCTCAAAAAAAAGGGTCATTTTGAGCGTGAGTCAAATTCTGAGTAATGGCTGAGGTTGGTTGGAAAATCACTTGTATGCTGCTGAGAAACACTGTGCTCCCAAAAGCAAGCTTGCCTAGGGCTTCAGCACTGGAAGAAGGGTGGCCTCAGAGTACCAGATGCAAGACTGTGGCTTCCCCCTGACTGCTCTAGCTCGCCGCTTGTGCAGCTGGAGGATCGCCAGCACAGTTCCATTTTCATGCTGCAATTGTATTCAGTATCACGCAGAATGGGAGAAAGCTGTGACTGATGTTGGAGCTGTTGAGATGTAAACTTGGATTAAGCGGCAATACTTATGGCTTCTTCATGGCCAATAATTAACCCAGAAGAGAAAAATGAAGCACATCAGCTTTATTCACTTGCTAACTGATCCTCCAATGGGGAAGACAGGATCTGTCATTCCCAAATGCTGGTGTTGGGACCATACACCTCACCAGTGGCAGAGAGAAGGGAAGGCCAGAGTGAGTGATGAAAAGAAAAAATTGGGGGCTTTCAGAAGTGTTGAACACCCACAGTTCCAGCTGAAGTCAATGGGAGCAACAGGTGCTCAGCACCTCTGAAAGTGAGTCCCATGAAACTCCTGGGAATAACTTTCTCAGCCCTAAGAGAGAAACCTGGCTTCCTCCTCGGATGTGCTCAGAGTTCATATCAACACGGAACTGAAGTGGAGGGAGGCCAATGCGGGTTCTTTGGACGTGGAAGGCGGCGAACACAGACTGTGCTGGGAAAGCCACACCAATGAGCTTGTTAACATTTAAAGAGACAGTTTGGCATGAGACCACACACTGTTTCCTGCCAAGCATTCACAAGAGGAAAGTATATTTAGCAACCAGTGGAATGCCACAGCCTTGTCAAGGGAAAACACTTTGAATACGTGGAATAGCAATCAGACATTTTCGGAAAAGCAATTTTCATAATGCATTCATCCATCTAATCACTTGGGCACCTGAAGTCTATCAGCAACTTAACTATACTTAAATCTTAAAGGACATGAGTTAATGATCAAACATATGGAGCAAGAATACATTACTGGTGGTGACTGCCCATTTTCAAAGAGTTGTGGCCAGTTTTAGGTGTGTGATTCCCAGAAAAGTCAATGGTGCTAATGTCTCCACAGGACACTTGAAGACCTGGCATAGGTTCTCCTGTGCCACAGAGCTAGCTCCCAGGAAATGACACCTTCCAATATGCCTTCAGGCTCTGTCTCTCCCTAGTGAAACATCCAGGCATCCTGAAAAGTGGGGAAGCCAGAAAGGAATACATACTGCAGCAAACCATATCTGGTTTGACTCTATTCGACACTGGTGAGGCCTCATCTGGAGTACTGTGTCCAGTTTTGGGCCCCACACTACAGGAAGGATGTGGATAAATTGGAAAGAGTACAAAGAAGGGCAACGAAAATGATTAGGGGTCTAGAGCACATGACTTATGAGGAGAGGCTGAGGGAGCTGGGATTGTTTAGTCTGCAGAAGAGAAGAATGAGGGGGGATTTGATAGCTGCTTTCAACTACCTGAAAGGGGGTTTCAAAGAGGATGGCTCTAGACTGTTCTCAATGGTAGCAGATGACAGAACGAGGAGTAATGGTCTCAAGTTGCAATGGGGGAGGTTTAGATTGGATATTAGGAAAAACTTTTTCACTAAGAGGGTGGTGAAACACTGGAATGCGTTACCTAGGGAGGTGGTAGAATCTCCTTCCTTAGAGGTTTTTAAGGTCAGGCTTGACAAAGCCCTGGCTGGGATGATTTAACTGGGACTTGGTCCTGCTTTGAGCAGGGGGTTGGACTAGATGACCTTCTGGGGTCCCTTCCAACCCTGA
This sequence comes from Dermochelys coriacea, assembly GCF_009764565.3. Taxonomy (NCBI): domain Eukaryota; kingdom Metazoa; phylum Chordata; order Testudines; family Dermochelyidae; genus Dermochelys; species Dermochelys coriacea. Next base: position 4,348,520 of record NC_050078.2, read on the forward strand.
TATTCTATGATTCTATGGTGAAAGTTAGATGCCTCCTCCTACAATTTATTGTTAAACCATACCCCAGTGGGGACTAGATAGTTCAGGAGACTAGGAATTGAATACAGAGCATTTCACTGCAAGGGCACGGGTATACATCCAGACCAGACTGGTAGCGGCTGGAAGCTATTTCCATCTGAAGCCTGTTTGGTAACATATGTGAAATCAGAAGGTGGATGATAGCCTAGTAGTTACCACATCTGACTTTGAATGACTTCCCCACTGGCCAATAATCTTAGCAGAAAAGCCAAGGCTTCACTAGGCTCTGGAGGCACAGCTCTTTCCTCCTTAGAAAGGGGTCTAGAACTTTCCCAGGACAGGGGAATCTGCCCCAGCCCTTCTGGTGTGCAGGGAGGGAAGATTATTTTAAATGATCATCACTAGTGGTATCTTTGCCTCAGGTGCCACTCACCACCACGCGACATTGGGGACACAGCATGAAAACCCTGGGCACATGAAGGATCCCCTGTCCTTAGTGGGCTGCTGTGTGCCTGTGTGATCTGCTCAAATTTTTTTTTATTAGGTCTGAGGAAGGGGCAGAAAGGATCCATCCACCAAAGGAGTGGCAGCACACTGGAAGGCTGGATCAGGCAAGCAGCAGGTGGACGGTTGGTCATGCAGCAGGAAGATCGCACTCTAAGGCTTCAGCCATGGAATCAGGATGCTTGTTGTTTATGTAAATAAGGAATCACATATTAAAATATGCCAGTTAGGGCATTACACCATTTGCATAAACTCTCCAGATTTCCCCAGCCTTCTCAGGTAACAATAAGTTAGCACAAAACAAGCTCCCCAACTTGGGACTCAGTTTAGTCCTCCCTCACCTAAAGGTACTCTCTTGCCTGTCTTCTAAGCAGACACCTCGATAGCCTTCCCCGATTGCTGGTGCAGCAGAGCTGGTGTTAACCCCTTGTTTACCAGGCAGTACCCCTGTATTTTTCTGGTCAGGACAGAGATCTGTTGGCTGAGCAATGTTGGGAAGTTTGCCCTGCTGTGCCCCTGTTCTATCTGTTCTGGGGCTTCCATCTCCAGGGATGTTCATTCAGCACCTGAAATATTAGAAAACAAAAACTGGCCTACCTGACTGCTACACACTTAAAGATGCAAGGATGTGTGATTCACTGCCCCAGACACGTGACCCACCAGGGCTCTTGTCCTGGACGTGTATGCCTGCAAGGGATTGTGTGGGCAAGGGTGTGTCTGTCATGTCACTGTGAGGTTGCTAGGAGTGCAACGTGCATGGTAACAAGCGCCTGGTATAAACAGTGCCCTGAGGCTGTACCAAGAACAGTCAAGAATGGGTAAGCTAGAACAGGCAGAGCCCATCTCATTTCACTCAATGAAGCAAATGCCTGAGTGCTGAAAATCAGAATCCTGACAGATTGTGATGGGACATGCCCCCATCCCTCTGGTGGAAAGGCTAACAAGCATTCCCAATTAGGCACGCCTGCAGAACATACTCCACCTGGAGAAGTGGAGTTTGAAAGGATGAAACTGGCCACAGAGGGGGAAAAGTATTTCTAGGAACAGGAAAACTGCCAGGGCCTGTGAGTGAGCTCCAGTAACAAGAGCTCAGCCTGAGGCAGTTGCTAAACTTTTCTTTCATACCCCTCACTTGAGGCAGACACACTATAAGCTTGGTTTCAGAGTAGCAGCCGTGTTAGTCTGTATTCGCAAAAAGAAAAGGAGTGCTTGTGGCACCTTAAAGACTAACAAATTTATTAGAGCATAAGCTTTCGTGAGCTACAGCTCACTTCCCGATGAAGTGAGCTGTAGCTCACGAAAGCTTATGCTCTAATAAATTTGTTAGTCTCTAAGGTGCCACAAGTACTCCTTTTCTATAAGCTTGGTATAAGCGAAGGCCATAGAGGACTGCTTCCAGCCATTGGTCTATGGTGGGTCCCGTGAAGTGCTGCCGGGGCTAGAGACAAGGGGACTGTAATTTAGGCTCTGAAAAGACCCCTGGAGTGAGCTGAACTCCCGCTGGGAACAGCATGATTGCCCATGACTGAGAGGGACTTAGGAGCAAGAGACTCAAAGATACTACAGCTCGAGCCCAAGCTGAGGGTCAGCCAACTACACAGCCCCAGCAAGCTGGTTCCACCTTCAGCTTCACAGCACCACTATCCCGACACCAAATTCACCCATTTGCGCACACACCACAGTCAATCACTGCACCTTGGGTTAGCATGGCTGTGCACAATGCATTGTGGGAGGCAAAGGATCACTACCTGACAGATGTCCTGCTCTAACTCGTTCTCTTTCAAAGCAGTTCCAATGTGCTGTTGTTATTTAGCCAGATCTGCAGAATCATGACATTCAAAGTCTGATTCTTTTCCCCCAGTGACACAAACTGATGCCATTATTTCAAAAGCTGCATCAGTGCAACAAGAAGGTAAGAGTCCACCTACTTGAACGTAAGCCCTTGGGGCAGGACCTGTCTTTGTGTCTGTGTATGTACAGCAGTCAGCTCAGGGGGGTCTTGCTCCATGACTAGGGCTCCTAGGAGCTACAGCTATACAAATAATAAAGCACTTTCCATCAAAAGTTCTTGTTGCCCTTTTAAACATCAATGTATTAACCCTTGCATGGCCTTTTGGGAACCCAAGTGAATGGAGCTTAGAGCTGTGGCAGAGTTTAGCAAAGTACAACCCCTAATTCTTTCCAGTGTAATCCCTCAGATGGGTGCTAAGAAGATTCATATTTATAAAGGACTTTGAGATCCCTGGACGAAATAAAGCTCTGGGGTGGTCAATTAGCCAAATCCTGCAGTCCTTACGGATGCAAATCTTCCACTGAAGTCAGTGTATGTTTTGTTGGTGCAAAGAATATAGGGTTAGCTTCTTAACATGTAAACAGAACTCTGCAAGGATTGCAAGTCAGAATATGCTCAGGCTCCTGGGCTTCCAAACCTCTTTTAAAAGGGAAACATACTGAGCTAAGAAACTAAATGGTAGATGTTCAGGCAAACAAAGTGCTACCACTATACAGAAGGGAAGTTTAAAGATGTGGACTGAAAAAAAGACAGTGTTTAAACGCTGGATTTCAGTGGAGCTGCTGTGCACCCCAAGAGGCCGTTTGTAGTAGTGCAGACTAAAATTAATGCTCTAGCAGCAGTAAGAATGAGAAAGTTAACAGAGTATACACACACTTATCCTTCATTTTCAAAAAAAATATATTTTTGCATTCATAAAATGAGCTGGATTGATGCACCTGCAGACTGAATACAATTAACACGAATACCAAACTTTTCCCCTTCAAAACTCGTAACAGGACTAGACTCCTCTAACCACAAAAAAAAAAAAAAAATTGCAGCATGGCAAGTCTCCTCCCTCTGTTCACCCCCTCCCTTGGCCTCAACCCTGCCCTGGAGGGAACCTTGTAAGGAGGCAAAGTTTAGTCTCCATTGCCAATTCAGTTTGGGCCACTCTGCTGGGGCTACCAATAACGGGCTATTAGGGATGTTTGGATGGACCCAAGAGTGCACCATGCAGGAAGCAGGTACCGGGAAGGACAGGAATTGGACTGTAAAGCACATTAAGGTGGGCACTGCTGCTCTACCAGGGGAAAGGACACAGTCATTCATTTCAATTAAACCAAAAACCAAAGCTCGTTCTGTACTTTATTACTTTCCCACTCGTTCCTATCCCCAACAAGTCAAATATGCCATCTTCAAAGCATCAGGTTTACAAAAGAATGGAAGTCACATTAAGTACAGTAGGATCAGTGCAATCTCCCCACATCAAGTAAGCAAACCAAGGTTTCTTCCCTCCTATTAATATCAGAGATTAGTTCAAGTTGGGCTTTTAATCAAAAACCTATAACTGCTTCCACCTTATCTACATTCCCAATGTTATTTATGAAATTATAGAAGACTGCAGCATAATTTCCAATACCTAAAGCTAACATATCAATAATGCTATTTCTCACAACTTTATCACAAGGCTCATGATATATGATGTGTTACTTAAAAGCCCCAGGTCTTGGAGACCAGTGATTAGATGAGAATCTCAGCTTTCATTTGAAACAAAAATAAGTACATTTCTAGCCCTCAAGATTTAAAATAAAAGTGAAAATGTGAAAAAGTGCACTCGGAAGGCTCAAAATCTGGATGGTGAAGGGGAACCCTCCCCCCCCCCAGAATTTAGCATCTCATGATTGTGGGGGGTCTGGCATGATTTCTGAACAGTCCATCATCTATTTATGTCCAGCTGCACTCACAGCTTAGGGGACAGTTGATTACTTTACAGGCACACTCTGCAGCATCCCACCTCTGGCTGTGATTTAATCAAGTCTCATACTTAAAGTAGGGTTGGGGCTGGGTTAGCAGTTGTATAGCTAGGGAAAAATCCATGTATTTCAAGGAGTGAGTGGTATCCTCTTCTTGGAGTTACAATGTTGGGTCAATACTCAAGAATATTATTGGGGGAGGGGGGACTTGGAACTGTGTATTATATGAGAGATAGAACCACAGTCCTGACCACAACTGGTCATCACAGATCCCATGGCAGTTTCTACTACAGCAGGGACATAAAATCCATGTAAGCTCCCTGGGGCAGGATCATCTTTTTTGTCCTGTGTTTGTACAGCAGCTAGCACACTGTGGTCCTAGCCTAGGACTGTGGCTTATAGGCTCTACAATAATACAAAGAACATGGCCAGGCCAATTCTTAATGTAAGCAATTACATTGTGCCTGCCTAAACATTACCTTGTAGCTTCACTAAAAATAGTAATTTCACTTCCTGTCTATAAACCTGTTGTATAGTGTTCCTGGCTACATTGATGACATCTTCATCATCTGGACCCATGGAAAAGAAGCCCTTGAGGAATTCCACCAGGATTTCAACAATTTCCATCCCACCATCAACCTCAGCCTGAACCAGTCCACACAAGAGATCCCCTTCCTGGACACTACGGTGCTAATAAGCAATGGTCACATAAACACCACCCTATATCGGAAACCTACTGACCGCTATTCCTACCTACATGCCTCTAGCTTTCATCCAGATCATACCACACGATCCATTGTCTACAGCCAAGCTCTATGATATAACCGCATTTGCTCCAATCCCTCAGACAGAGACAAACACCTACAAGATCTCTATCATGCATTCTTACAACTACAATACCCACCTGCCGAAGTGAAGAAACAGATTGACAGAGCCAGAAGAGTACCCAGAAGTCACCTACTACAGGACAGGCCCAACAAAGAAAATAACAGAACGCCACTAGCCATCACCTTCAGCCCCCAACTAAAACCTCTCCAACGCATCATCAAGGATCTACAACCTATCCTGAAGGACAACCCATCACTCTCACAGATCTTGGGAGACAGGCCAGTCCTTGCTTACAGACAGCCCCCCAACCTGAAGCAAATACTCACCAGCAACCACACACCACACAACAGAACTACTAACCCAGGAACCTATCCTTGCAACAAAGCCCGTTGCCAACTGTGTCCACATATCTATTCAGGGGACACCATTATAGGGCCTAATCACATCAGCCACACTATCAGAGGCTCATTCACCTGTGCATCTACCAATGTGATATATGCCATCATGTGCCAGCAATGCCCCTCTGCCATGTACATTGGTCAAACTGGACAGTCTCTACATAAAAGAATAAATGGACACAAATCAGACGTCAAGAATTATAACATTCAAAAACCAGTCGAACATCACTTCAATCTCTCCGGTCACACGATTACAGATCTGAGAGTGGCTCTCCTTCAACAAAAAAAACTTCAAAAACAGATTCCAACGAGAGACTGCTGAATTGGAATTAATTTGCAAACTGGATACAATTAATTTAGGCTTGAATAGAGACAGGGAGTGGATGGGTCATTACATAAAGTAAAACTATTTCCCCATGTTATTTCTCCCCCCACACTCCCCCCCACTGTTCCTCAGACGTTCTTGTTAACTGCTGGAAATGGCCCACCTTGATTATCACCACAAAAGGTTTTCCTCCTTTCCCCCCCCCCTCCTTCCTGCTGGTAATAGCTCATCTTAAGTGATCACTCTCCTTACATCCGATGAAGTGAGCTGTAGCTCACAAAAGCTTATGCTCTAATAAATTTGTTAGTCTCTAAGGTGCCACAAGTCCTCCTTTTCTTTTTTGGCTACTGTTAAACTGCTACCACATTCCATTGGGTGGCTGCTATGATCCCTGTATAACATTATGTGAAGTGATCCGAGGTCCAATGGATGCTGCTGCCTTTATATAGCATCCTCAGTGCACAGCATCAGTCACCTTAGTGAGCATCACCCATGCTGCTTATTGATGACAGGATAAAAGTCATTGACATGCAGGGCTTTTGAGCACTTTCAGGCAACAAAGGGATTGAATTAAAAAGAAGCTGTTTATGTAAGAAAGTTGACTTTATTTTGAAGTTATGCAAAAACATGCCTCTGTTCAGAACATTCTAGAAATCTAGCCATACTGCATTACAATTACACCTAGCCATAATTTTGTACATAGTCTCCCATGAGCTGGCCAACTTCCAGATCAGTAAATGGCTTTAGTCTCCAGTTCTGTGTCACATACACCTGATAATCTTCACAGATTTCCTAGAGATATTCCACTCTCAGTGTGGAGAAACTTCAAGGCAACCCAGTGCAAAGAATGGCAATAGGTCCATGGGAAGTGGAATGAGACAGCAATAGAAGTGCATCGGCGCAGTGGGTATGGCTTATCTAAACAGGGAAATTAGACTACTAGCTGGAAAGGGAAATCTTTTGTTGGGTGGGAAGCACCAACACAAACCAGGGTGCACTGACATGGACATGGCTGATGCCAGGAGAGTTTGGCTGAAATGGGACCGTCTTAAATCATTGGTTTCCTTTAGTCTCTACATCCCTGACACCAATGACGAAACATTCGACTAGTCTCAATATTTATGAAAATGAAACCCTGCATACATGAAACTGAGAGTAGCAGAATTCATCATACAGCAGGTTTTGCTTCCTGTCCCCCATGCAGCACCCAGAGAAGATGAGATTGGGGAAGAACAATGAAATTATTTTGCCGCTATGTCCTGGTGGACAGCTGGAACGTGAATGAAATAAAATGGAATCAAACTGGGGAGCTGTCAGGCTGCTTAACCCAGTACAGCTATGCTCAAGGTGGTGTCTCTTCCCATGCCTCCTACAACAGGGGCTCTGTGTACTGGTGGCCAGAGACCTCTTACTTGCCTACATCTTCTCCAAGTGGAATTTGGAACTTCAGGTCTGCTGACTAACACATATCCCCTGCTGGAGACAGAAGTTTACTTTTTCCTAGCGAGGAGGTTCAACACTCCCAGCTGTCTGATGCAAGCATCCAGCTGTCTGTCAGCTTCATTATCCCCCAAAGACTTCACATTAGCTTGCTCAGTACATTCCTTCTGCAAGCGAAGCAGCTCCTGATCAACTGTGGAGACGAAAGTCAGTCATTAGGTTCTTCCTCATTCAGACAAATTGGTAGGGTAACTATCACAGTAATTAGGGTAGGTGAATGTTCACTGAGGCAATATGGGAGAGTGCACAGAGCTGGAAATCATCATGGCTTGGGTACCCTTTCTGGCAAGAGGTTGAAGGACAACTTCCACAGCCACTCAAGGAATGGCAAGAGCTCCACACACACACCCCTGCTGAGATTACAAAATAGCAACTCATGAAGGTATGAGCTGAACCCCACGCAGCAGCCCTAATGATGTCACAGGAGGCTGCACACCAAGGGTAGCTGCTTTGATAGCAAGTATCTCCCTAAATGAACATGCCCTTAAATTGATAATAAGATTGGATGCAGTGTCTTATCCTCCCAGGAATGGCTTGATCTTTGGATTTTTCTCCGATGGCCACAAACAGCCAGTTTTAGTGTAGTCTGCCATCAAGTCTAACACCCAAATGCAGAACCTGACTGGGCCTTCCAGTCTGGACCTAGCTAAGTCTACTATCTCAAGGAGACCCTGAAACCATTTTATTGTTATTCCAAAGTACGTTGAGATCCTTGGAGGAATCGCCCTCAAGTTCTATCAGGAAAGGATCCATACAGGATTCTTCTATAGAGGCTCAATATAGAAGATTATTGATTACTGACCCAAACTCCTCAGATCTTTGGGAAAGTTTTGATGTGGATCCAAACTCTGTGCATCTTTATTATTATCCACAGAAGTTAAGATGGTAAGGGGACACTTCAAGTTATTTAAAAAAAAATAAAAAAAAAATCACATCTATCTAAGTATTCTTTTATCTGTTGTTACCAGCAATCTCCAAGAGTCCACTTGTGGGAGTCCTTCAGCCAGCAACAAGGGAGAGAAATTTTTTAAAAGAAAATGGTATTGTGAAATCACAGAAACTGAGAGGGACTCGGGGATGGGCACCATGCTTGAACCTACTTTCAATTCATTTTTTGAAAGTGACTAGGTTTCAAGGTGACAGTGTCTGTTTCAGAAATACCTAAACTTCAAGATATCACATCTGCTTTAATTTATCCAAGCAAAGATCAAAGTCAATTACCTGCATGGCTTTCTGCCTGTGCCTCAGAAAGGGTATTTTGGATGGTCTCCAGTACCTCAGTCAGATGGACTTTCTCGCTTTTAAACATACGCTGTTTCTGATGGAGAGAGGTTATCATGGTTTCTGATTCAGCTATCAACTGTTCTAATTTGGCCGCATCTGGCTGCTCACTAAAAAGGTAACCAGAAATAAAATGATCTTAAGCTGGCGCTTAAAGTCTCCATTGACCCTAGTATTTCAATTAGACACTATAAAAATCCTAGTAGTAAAACAAAAACATAGGACTTGCCAGGCTGGATCCTTCCAGCTCAGGATCCTGTCTCCAATAGTGGCCAGTCCAGATTCATCAGAGGAAGGTCTAAGAATCCCACAGTAGATGATGTGGGATAATCTGCCCCACATGTAGGTCTCATCCTGATCTCTCATAGTTAAGAGACTATCTCAAGCCCTTGAAGCATGTGGTCTAATGTCCCTTCCAGAAAATTTATCATCAATAATTACAACTGTGGATATCCTTGATACCCATAAGTGTCCAATCCAAAGTATCTAGCCTGTTTTTCTAGAGCAAAAGTCTCAATGTAAAGGTAAATCATAGGATTAGTGGAGCTGCAACTCCCCCAATAGGCCATTTGCAATACTGCAGCATAAAGTTCATGCCACAACAGCAGCAAGAATAAGATTAACAGCTCTCACAAAAGTTCCATTCATGTTCTTTTCCATTTTTTTCTGTGTGAATTTAATGCTTGTGAGATGTGATGGAAGACAGCCCCTACACACCGAATATCAACAACATATAGCTCTTATATAGCACTTCCCACTTCAAAGTTCTTTACAAACATTAACTAGCTAAAACCTGAAGTCCTCTATGCAGCCACAGAGCCAGTACGTCTCACCCTTACCCAGGAGGAGCCTCCTATAGGTGAGGGGAGATATTTCAGAAGAAGTTATTTTCAATGCAGTAGCATCCTTGGAGTCTCCAGTCAGGGCTCAGGGCCCCATCGTGCTAGGGGATATACAAACAAATAGGAAAATGACAGTTTGAGTTGAAGAGCTTCCTGATTAATGACGAGATGCATCAGATGGATGAAACTAACAGGTGGTGGTGGTGGAGCGACAACAATCTTTTTGTGCTGTGTTTGTACAGCACTTAGTACAATGGGGTCCTGGTTCATGCCTGGGGCTCCTAGGTGCTACAATAATAATAATATGCTGTCTTACATTCAGATGGTAACAGCAAGACGTGGCAAACTGGCAACATTCTACAGACATCACAGCAGACAGTCTCTAAGAGGGATGTGAAGGAGAATAAGAGTGACCTTGAGAATTTCCGGTGGGTATGCAAGGGACAGCATGGGAGAAAGCTTGGAGGTGCTTGTGGGAGAAGTTGACTAATGGGCCTGTCCTAGGAATGGGTTCTGAGGTAAGCAGGATTCGGCAGGTCTCAATCATCTGGAGGGCAATTTCATGGGATGGAGGCAACTTTTAAAGAGATCATTTCACATAGAGCTATGTTTTTCTAAAGCACACCAGGAAGGCTTGCCATCGCCCTTGAGAGTCAGATGAAGCATAGTTAAAGTAGCGAGGGAAAATTAAGAAGACTTCCATACTCAAAGAGGAAGGATGGTCCAGTGGTTAGGGTGCTCGCCTGGGACTCAGAAGTACCATGTTCAATCTCTATTTCGCCAAACTCCCTGTGTAACCTTAGGCAAGTCACTTAACCTCTGTGCCTCAGTTTCCTCCCTCCATCTGTAGCATAGGTATAAGAGCACTTCAAAGGGAAATTTTGAGGATAAATACAGTAAAGAGAAGTGTGCAGATACTATACTAAAGGCAGCGGGGGCAGATACGCATCAGACAGATTATTTATATTGCAGTAGTGCCTACAAGGCCAGTCAAGATCAGGGTCAGACCAACTCATTGGACACACACACACACACACACCCCCCCCAAAAAGGCAGTCCCAGCCCCACAGAGCTTACAATACAAGTACAATCACATTTTCATGTGAATAGCATCATGCCAAACATTTGGGGGTTTTGTATATAACCAGAATACATTAAAGGCACAGAGTGCCACACTCCACACTAGGAATGTCTATCATTAAAGTGATCATCTGAATGTGGTGCAATTTTACTCTAAAATATGACTGCAAAAATAGCACTGTGGGGCTCTGTGTGTATTGTTTCTAATGGACAGCAGATCAAATGCACTCGGGTTATAAATTAAAGGATTTTTTTTTCCTGTCAGCCCAACATACTCAGCCTGGGCTCGGACAATCATGATTGGGTAGTTGTGGGGGGAGGGGTGGTTGGGGTCTTTCCACCCCAAACATCATGTCCGGTAAAAGAGGTTCTATAGGCCAAACTAGGCCATTGGTGACACCTATGCCACCCACTGCATTCAATGGGGCTGCTCAGGTGTAATTGAATGCAACTTTGTAAACAATTCTGATGATGAATAAGATGGAAGAATCCAGCTCTCCCTCTCAAGTGTGCTGACTTGGCAAAACTAAGAGGAGTTAAGACTTATTTTTGTCACTCATCTGAGCAAAGACAATTCTGTAAATACGCAAGGAGCAGATGTGAGCAATGGGAACGTGCCATTTGTACAGTCACTTTTCAAAAGACAGTAGGTTACAGACTCTCCAGCTCACCCCCCACTGTTCCTCTGATATTCTTGTTAACTGCTGGAATTAGCCTACCTTGCTTGTCACCATGAAAGGTTTTCCTCCTTCCCCCCCCCCCCTCCGCTGCTGGTGATGGCTTATCTTAAGTGATCACTCTCCTTACAGTGTGTATGATAAACCCATTGTTTCATGTTCTCTGGGTGTGTGTATATAAATCTCTCCTCTGTTTTTTCCACCAAATGCATCCGATGAAGTGAGCTGTAGCTCACGAAAGCTTATGCTCTAATAAATTTGTTAGTCTCTAAGGTGCCACAAGTACTCCTTTTCAGGTTACCTTTGACACCTGATTGAACAAGAGAGCTAAGTAGTATTAACCTAACGGGTTGAACCCTCAGATGAGCTGAGCTTATGCCTGGCACGGCTGGGCAGAGAGGATGGGAAGGTCGCTCTAAACCATCTTTCCATCTCTCAAATCACAGGTATACAAAATGGCCCCCAGCATAACTTAGAGCCTGCTCCAAATCACACTGGCAGTAATGATCTCTTAGGGACCACTGTGCAGACAGAGAAACCTGTGCTCCAGCCCTAGCTCTTCCACCACCTGCCACGCCCTCAGCCCACATCTCTGCACCCTGACATACCTCCTTCACGTGTTGGGGGAGGGTGGGAGAGAAGTGGGTTGTGTACAGCCAGCTGGCACCTGCTTTATGCCACTGGAAGATTCCCCTATGCTGGGAGGAATCCTTGACTGACGCTTTGGGACAGCTTTCCTGCCACTTTGTTAGTAGGGCAAAGCTGATACACTAGGAAACAAGGATCAAATGCAGCATCTTTTAAAAGTAATATAGGGAGCCAAAAATGTTGCCTCCAAAATATGCTGTACAAGTTCCCTTATTTGAAATGGCAATCAACCCAGCAGGCAGACTCCCGCTGCATTTGAGGGAGAGTAAAAGGGAGGGATTTCCTGGTCTTAGATGAACGCTTGTTACCGTTGCCGCAAGTGGAATAGCACATCAGTGCTCTGTCTCAGACATTTCTAACGTGCCCATCACTGTAGTATTTTGATACATGATTCAACAAAGAATCACTGAGGTCTAAGTGAATCTGATTGCTGCCACACAACACGATTTAAAACAGTTAGAGAATGGAAGATTTTTAGGGACATTGCATTATTGGTAGCCATTCGCTTATGCTAACCCATGTGGGATTGCTTTGCTTATACTGTGGGTAGCGAAAGACACACCTAGCCAAAGGAATCAAACCTCTCAGCAGTCTCCTAGTCCGTATCAAGGGACAGCTGGTATTTAATGCAGAAGGACAAGCAATAGGCGGAACAGAGTCCACCTGGCAACGTCACCTCCCTACCCGAGCAGAGAGCACATCACATACTTGCAGCTTCAACCCCATCCCACAATTTGATTCAATCAGGCACAAAAGAGGCAGCCCGTGGGGCTCCTGGCAGTTCACCAGCTAGCCCACCCCTCTGATTATTCTCTATTACTCCCAGGAAACTAGCTGCTCAAATGCTACTATTTGATTTTACATAATGAACAACCTTAAGCATACAGCACATGTACAGTCTCTGTATCAATAATAAGAAAAGGAGTACTTGTGGCACCTTAGAGACTAACAAATTTATTAGAGCATAAGCTTTCGTGAGCTACAGCTCACTTCATCGGATGCATTTGGTGGAAAAAACAGAGGAGAGATTTATATACACACACACATGTTCTCTGTGTGTGTGTATATAAATCTCTCCTCTGTTTTTTCCACCAAATGCATCCGATGAAGTGAGCTGTAGCTCACGAAAGCTTATGCTCTAATAAATTTGTTAGTCTCTAAGGTGCCACAAGTACTCCTTTTCTTTTTGCGAATACAGACTAACACGGCTGCTACTCTGAAACCTGTATCAATAATATAAACAGTACTGTCATGGTACATGTGCCTGTTTAATCAGTTTCTTTGAAGAGGCCCTGGTAGCACCCTGCTAATTCCCCAAGATCATAATTAGAAGTATATTGCAAGCCATATATTTTTTCCTCAAACATCCTCTGCTCTAACTGGAAGAATCTATACCTGGTATCTTGAGCAATATCCTTTTTCAGCCTTTTCAGTTCAGCTGCAACAGTTTGAAGTTGTTCTCGAGTCTTGAATACCTCTTCCAATACTGGATGCAAATGCACAATTTGTGCTGCCAGTGACAGACAGTTCTCTCTTTCTGTGACACTACAAAATCAGAGTACAAAAGCATTATTTCTCTTCCCAGTCACTGTTCTAGTGACTACAATTTGTGTTAGTTATATACAGCAGAACTGCTTTATACAACATGCCAGCACCAAAATTCAACCATTGAGTTGTCTGTAAAAAACCCTTTCATGTTCCTTTACAGAAAGTTTCTTGCCAACCAAAGACCTTGTGATATGGCACTGATATTAAATCCACATACTTAGGTTTCGGACTTAATAGTGCACTCTGTAAGTATTATTAAAATGTAGTCGTGATTAAAACAAAGCTAAACATGATGCTAATTAATTAGTAATGTTAAAAGATTTATTAGGAGACTTACTATTGTGCTATTTCTGTCTCAAGTCTCATGATCTCATCCTTCTCTGTGCTCACTCTCTCTTCACTTTCATGTACCTTACTCAGCAGCAATGATAGCAACATCTGGAAAGGCAAAATAGGGAAAGGAATTCAAGTAAACACAAAACAAGCCAGAGTTGATAGGTAGAGTTTGAAAGCTCAAGTCAGTTCAGTGTTCCTGGTTCATTTTCACCCAGGGCCACAGCAGCTTGCAGCTCCTAGTATGGAAGATTTATACATTTTGAAAGACTTGCACCTCGCTAAGCCAAGACAATAAAAAACTGGTCCATTTGGAACACATGCATGGTGGCAAAGCAGAGGGACATAACCCTGGTGATAGTCTCAAGTCATAATTTAAAAAAAAAAATCCTCAATTTTTCCTTTTCCAAAGCTGTGCTGGTTAAAATGAACCTTAATATTCTCACTATCAGTTAAAATTGAGACATCAGCAAAACAGAACTTTGCCAGGGGATAATGATCTCCTACTCGAAAAACACCATGGTGATATGAGAAGATTTATTTTTAAAACAGATGTAACACTATGACTCTGGGTGGGTTGCCAGCAGCAGGGATTCAACCTTCCAACTCTGTTTCTGAAAGCCTCTAGTGTCTGAGATAGAAGACCCAACTCTGTTAGCCAAAGCTATAGCAGGCTCATCAACCTCTACATGTGACCAAGCCAACACCAAAAGGGGACAGAGCGGCACAATGAGTGGGTGTGGTAGGCTACACACCCTCATTAGTCCTGTGATGTTTTACTTCAATTAATATTTTTATGATAACATTAACTGTCATTAGACCAGGAGAAGTGTATCTATTGGAGTTAGCACAGGCCTGGGAGCAAGGAACCATGAGACCACTAAGCAAACTGAGGTCACACCAACATGGCCAAAGACAAGCTGGAGTGATACTAGTTTTTAAGCATAATCATCAGCCTGATGCTACTTTAACAGTCAAGAGGCTGTTTAAACCACTAAAAATAGATTTATAATGAAAGCCACACACACAGAGACCATAATGAAATACATCTCCTCATGCACAGAAGTTTACCTCTAGGTCCCCACTGCTTAGGTCAGAGAGCAAGTCATCTTCATCCAACGTTAAATAGGACTGCACCTTTTCCATCTTTGACACTGCAAAAAGAGATATATTCAATGGTGTGCAAAAGGAGCCGCTAATGAAATTTCAGCCACCTCAATGAAAGGTAAGTTGGGCTGATTTCCCCTGGCTTCAAGGGAGCTCAAACCTCTGGGTCCTGGCAAATCATCCCTGCCAGAAATGACTTATCCCTGCAACTCACAGAAAGAACTTCTGAAGAGCAGATTTTTTTGCTTTTGAAATTAACCAGATTGCACCAAGTGTCAGATATTTAAAATAATTCCCATGGAAGGATACAGCAAGAGCGGTCTTCACCCACAAGGATCCCACTTAGCCAGGTCCTCAATATACTCTGCACATTTTCTAGTAGTAAAGTCTATGCATTTTTGGCAAAGTGTTCACCAGGTGGCATGGCCTCTCTTCACTCAGTTACCGTGATAAAAAAGTGTTGGAGGAATCTATTCTTCAGCCTCTCTTTTGCACGTGCAAAGTCCCCTAGTCAAGGAGTTTATTCCAGGCTAAGGGAGAGAATTTGTCAGAACCCCTTGGTAAAGTAGTGGTGGCACATCACTGAGGAAACACAATCCATTCAGACAACACTGAGCTTTTAAGGCCTGCTCCTATTGAACTCACTAGAACGTTGCTACTGATTTCAAGGGGAGCAAAGCCTTTGTCAAGAACCTCTGTAGAAAACACACTGTCATCTCTCCTCTATAAACCTGCCTGCAAATCCTTCTTAAGTCACCAGTAAAATGAGCAGGCCAGGCTCAGCTTGGTCTCTAGTGGACCATCATTCAATCTCTTCAAAATCTGTCAGCCAAGCCGCAGCTGTCTCGCTGTGCCCCCTGCTGGGTCAGAGCATGGGAAGAACAGCCCCGAAGAGCAGGCAAGTGGGATGCTCGAAAGAGGAGTAAGTGGCAGGGAGGGACAGAAGTTGGGGGCCCCAGCCCACTCCACCAGCTGTAACCCATCTTCCTCCTGCAACCCCAAAGCTTCCCCAACCTCAGCCACCCCCACAAACCCAGCTTCCCTTAGCTACTTACGGCCCCCCAAAGCCCCTCCATCCAGCCCCCTAAACCTCCCCCCATCTTCATCTGCAACTGCCCCTGCCTTCCTCCAGTTCAGCCCCTCCACCCCCAGCCACCATTCTTTGGCCCCCTTTGTCACAGCCCTCTCTTCCCCCCCCCCACCACCACTCCCACTTCAGTTCCTCTGCCCCAGCCCCCAACGACCCCTGCCCTCCCCCACTTCGGCCCCTCTGCCCCAGCCCTCCCCCACTTCAGCCCCTCTGCCCCAGCCCCCCAGTCCTCCCCCACTTCGGCCCCTCTGCCCCAGCCCCCCAACCGCCCCAGCCCTCCCCCACTTCAGCCCCTCTGCCCCAGTCCCCCAACCCTCCCCAACTTCGGCCCCTCTGCCCCAGCCCCCCAGTCCTCCCCCACTTTGGCCCCCCAACCCTCCCCGACTTCGGCCCATCTGCCCCAGCCCTCCCCCACTTCGGCCCCTCTGCCCCAGCCCCCCAGCTCTCCCCGGCCCCTCTGCCCCAGCCCTCCCCCACTTTGGCCCCTCTGCCCCAACCACCCCAGCCCTCCCCCACTTCGGCCCCTCTGCCCCAGCCCCCCAGCTCTCCCCGGCCCCTCTGCCCCAGCCCTCCCCCACTTTGGCCCCTCTGCCCCAACCACCCCAGCCCTCCCCCACTTCGGCCCCTCTGCCCCAGCCCCCCAACCCTCCCCACTTTGGCCCCTCTGCCCCAGCCCCCCAACCCTCCCCCACTTCGGCCCCTCTGCCCCAGCCCCCCAGCTCTCCCCGGCCCCTCTGCCCCAGCCCTCCCCCACTTTGGCCCCTCTGCCCCAGCCCCTCAGCCCTCCCCCACTTCGGCCCCTCTGCCCCAGCCCTCCCCCACTTCGGCCCCTCCACCGCCCTCCTTCGGCCCCGGACCCCAAGGGCTCCCACTCACCCCGCTGGACGGCGCGGGCTGCGCTGACCTCGCACTGCTGTCAATCACCACATGCAAATGATCCCACGGTCTAATTTGCATATTCGCCCATCGCTCGCCTCCCTCTCCCCGCGCCGGAGCTGGCGGCGTCAGCCGCGCGCGCGCCGCCTCCTCCCACCTTTTCAAACCCGCCGCTTGCGGTGACCTCATCACCCTGCGCCGCGGCCGCAACCATAGAGCTGGGGCGCGGCTGCCGCTCTATGGTTCCCTCCCGCGAAGGCGTTCGTTCCGGTGGCACGCACGCCCCCTGCTGGGCGGAGGGACAGCAAGGTGCCGCCTGCTGAAGCCCCAGCTCCAGGAGCCCTGCGATCGTGGGCGAGCGCGGGAGAAGCAGCCTCAAAACCCCAACCCTGAAAGGCGCCAGAGCCAGGTGGCCGCTGAACAGAGCCACGGCCATCCTGGGTCCGACCCATGGTCCATCTAGCCCAGTGGCCTGTCCCTGACAGCGACCGGGCAATGATCAGCACAGGGCAATTTATGGGATCCATCCTCTGCCGTCCACTCCCAGCACCCCCGTCAGAGGCTTAGCAACACCCAGCACATGGGGTTGCATCCCTGCCCATCCTGGCTAATAGCCGCCGCTGGACCTATCCATCAGGAACTTACCTAGTTTTTTTTTTTTTAACCCAGTTATACTTTTGGCCTACGCAACATCCCCTGGCAAGGAGTTCCACAGGTTGTGTGAAGAGGTAGTTCCTTCTGTTTGTTTTAAACCTGCTGCCTATAAATTTCCTTGGGTGACCCCTGGTTCTTGTGTTATGTGAAAAGGTAAATAACACTTCCTTATTAACTTTCTCCACACGGTGACAGGAGGTACCCCTGTACTCACACACTATTATAATAATCTTTGTACAGTGTATGTCTTGTGAGGTATCATTTGAAAACTCATAATTTGCTGGCCCTTGCCCTGGTAAAATATGTGTGGCCAGATTGTATTTGAAGTTATAAGATTCCCCTGCATGGTGTCAGAGTAGCAGCCGTGTTAGTCTGTATTCGCAAAAAGAAAAGGAGTACTTGTGGCACCTCAGAGGCTAACAAATTTATTTGAGCATAAGAAGTGAGCTGTAGCTCACGAAAGCTTATGCTCAAATAAATTTGTTAGTCTCTAAGGTGCCACAAGTCCTCCTTTTCTTTCTCCCTGCATGGTGTTAACACATGTTCCAAACAGGTTGGCAAACGGGTCTGTCCTAAACAAAAGAAAGTGTGCTCTGCTTAATTTGCATTTAAGCAGTAAACAGAGTCATCAAGCAGAAAGGGGAGATAAAGAAAGCTCAAACAGGTGAGGGAAAGCAGGGAACATCTTTCTCCATAGATCTTTTGTCTCCTAGTACCAGCTGGAAATGTTTTTTCAAGAGGAGGACAGAACTAAGTTCCTTGTAAGCTGCGCGGCTGCCCAGCAGGTAACCAAGTGCCACGCAGTTCAGGTGTCCTTCCCCTCACTGCCGTGAGCTGCTCCCAGGAGCCTCCTGCTTGCTGTGCAGAGGGCGGGGGAGAAGGGGGCACTGATGTCAGGGTGTCCCTCTTCCCCTGCCCCTGTACCCCATCTCCACAGAGCGGGGGGAACATGACAGGCTCAGGAGGGAGGGAGCTTGCTGGCGGCTGCTGCTGTCTGAACTTGCTGATCCACTTAAAAAGACAGCGTACTTAAAGTTGGGTCTGCGTACTTAAAGGGGCAACACGCTTCTCTGTCTCTGTCACACACACATACATACACACACACACCTCCCAACACATACTTATATTGTTGTTGTTACTTCTTGATACTTCTTTCAAAGTGTGTTATTTTAGTTTTTTAGCTGGTCTATGCATTTTATAATTTTTATTTCTCTCTTACACTTAAATTTAATTCTTTGAGTAGTGAGTTTTAAAATGCCTAACCTGTCCTTACGGTAACTTTTAAAAAATATATATTGTAGCTAGGTTTTTGGTTTCTACTGATGGTGCACATCCACACATCTCGATATGGTTCACATAACAAAATTCATTCCACACATAGATGCAAAAAAATTAGAGGGAACACTGACTGACATTATAAAAAGGAGGGACAAACGCCAAGAGATCCCGTCTTTCTCTCTCCCTGCCCATCGCATTATTAGCACCAGGAGCAAAAAAAGGTTCTGACCTAAGACGTTTGGTCAGTAAGACTGCTAAAATCATATGGAGAGAAATTTTGCTTGAATCTGAGATTGTTAAGTAAGGCACCAGTAGCATCTTAACTTTATTTTCTTGTAACCATTTCTGTAACATGCCTCATTACTTGTACTCACTTAAAATCTATCCTCTTCTGGTCAATAAACTTGTTTTATTGTTTTATCTAATCCAGTGTGTTTATTTAAAGTGTTTGGGAAACTCCATTTGGCCTAATGGATAAGGCATTGGCTTCCTTAACCAGAGATTGTGGCTTCAAGTCCTATTTGGGGTGAAAAACTACTTCCTTGTATATAGAGGGATAGCTCAGTGGTTTGAGCATTGGCCGGTTAAACCCAGGGTTGTGAGTTTAATCCTTGAGGGGGCCATTTAGAGATCTGGGGTAAAAATTGGGGATTGGCCCTGCTTTGAGCAGGGGGTTGGACTAGATGACCTCCTGAGGGTCCCTTCTGATCCTGATATTCTATGAGTGACAAGTTGTGTGCATATTTATTTCTTTTAAAGAAATAATTGACTTTATATAAACTTTTGTTGTCCAGGAGAGGGCTGGGTAGTATAGGACATACATTTCTGGGGGGAAATCTAAAACTGGGAGTGCGTTGAGGTCACTTTGCAGTATAACCGAGGCTGGTAAGAGCGAAGATCTGACTGGCTGCAGCACGTACTACATGGACATAGCTGGGAGTGACTTTCATGCTGCAGGTTGTCTGTGAGTAGTCCAGGCTAGAAGAGGCTGCAGCAAAACATTGTAAAGGGCATCCCAGGTTAGAGGGCAGGGGTGACACAGCTACTCATTACTCTGGATTGTATCCTAGTATGTCACACACACCGTTCATGATTTTATAGATTTCTATCACAGTGGTTTTCAATTTATGGTCCACGGACTCCTGCGGGTCGGCAGACTATATCTAAGGGGTCCATGAAAGGTTATCATTACCATAGAACACTGGTTTTCAACCTGTGGTCCTCAGACCCCTGAGGGTCTGCAGACTATATCTAAGATTTCCAAAGAGGTCCACGCCTCCCTTCAAAAATTTTTAGGGGTTCATAAATTAAAAAAGGTTGAAAATCACTGCTCTATCATATCCCCTCTAGTCATTTCATTTCCCATCTGAATAGTGCCAGACTTTTTAATCTCTCCTCATATGGAAGCTGTTTCATACCTTTAATCATTTTTATAGCCCTTCTCTGTACCTTTCCCATTTCTAATATATTTTTTAAGATGGGGTGATTACAACTGCATGCAGTATTCAAGGTGTGGCCGTACCATGGATTTATATAGTGGCATTATGATATTCAATGTCATATGATCTATTCTTTTCCTAATGGTTCCTATCATTGTTAGGTTTTTTGACTGCCACTGCACATTGAGCGGATGTTTTCAGAGAACTATCCACAATGACTCCAAGATCTCTTCCTGGAGTGGTAAAAGCTAATTTAGACCCCCATCATTTTATATGTATAGTTGGGATTATAGGTTTCAGAGTAGCAGCCGTGTTAGTCTGCATTCGCAAAAAAGAAAAGGAGTACTTGTGGCACCTTAAAGACTAACAAATTTATTTGAGCATAAGCTTTTGTGAGCTACAGCTCACTTCATTGGATGCATTCGGCTTCATCGGATGCATTCGGTGGAAAAACACTGAATGCATCCGATGAAGTGAGCTGTAGCTCACGAAAGCTTATGCTCAAATAAATTTGTTAATCTCTAAGGTGCCACAAGTACTCCTTTTTTTTTTAGTTGGGATTATGTTTCCCAATTCGCATTACTTTGCATTTATCAACTTTGAATTTCATCTGCCATTTTCTTGCCCAGTCACCCAGTTTTGTGAGATCCTTTTGTAGCTCTTTGCAGTCTGCTTTAGACTTAACTATTTTGAGTAATTTTGTATCATCTGCAAACTTTGCCTCCTCACTGTTCACTCCTTTTTCCAGATTATTTATGAATATATTGAACAGCACTGGTCCCAGTACAGATCCCTTGGGGACACTGCTATTTACCTCTCTCCATTCTAAAAAGTGACCATTTATTCCTACCCTTTCTTTCCTGTCCTTTGGAGAGGACCTTCCCTCTTATTCCATGGCTCCTTAATTTGCTTAAGAGTTTTTGATGAGGGACCTTGTAAAAGACTTGCTGAAAGTCCCAAGTACACTAATATTGACTGGATCACCCTTGTCCACATATGTGGACTCCCTCAAATAATTCTAACAGAGGGGTGAGGCATTATTTCCCTTTACAAAATAACCATACATGCATATATAAGGTATCATAATATTCAAAGCCAATCGCATAAATATTTTAGGGTGTGATTTTGGAACAATTGGTATTGGCAATATTGGGAAAGAGGCCTGAAAGCAGGGAATCTCCCCCTCTCCTCCCCCCCAATATTGAACTGAGCCTCTGTGGGCAAGGTTTATTAAAGGGATGATTTCAACGGGAGGTATACATTCAGGTGCTTTTGAAAACCCCACTAGGCACCTTACATCATTAGGCACCTAAATACCTTTACAATTCTGGTCCTGTGACTAAGATCATACACACTTAGGAGTAATACAGCAACTGCACTGGCCAGGGAAAAGGATGCAAGCAGGACACAACCAGGGAAAAGCCAGATGCAAGCAGGACACAACCAGGCATAGTGTCTAATCCTGCACCTTTGTAGTCAGTGGGAGCTTTGCCATCAACTTCAAAAGGCACAGAATCAAGCCCTCGGTTCTTGGCAAAGGCTTAGCTAGTTTCCTTCAGGGGTAGTAGCTTTTGTGCGCTTAATTTCATGCTTATGAGCAGCAGTGCAAAGACTAACAAATTTATTTGAGCATTTGTTAGTCTCTAAGGTGCCACAAGTACTCCTTTTCTTTTTGCGAATACAGACTAACACGGCTGCTACTCTGAAACCAGTGCAAAGACTGACAGTTGCTAGCTTTGGCTGAATTGTGTCCTCCTGCTGCTTGCTGAGCAACTGTCCTTAGAGAACAGAGCCCACGGCTTTTTCATATCTGAACCTTATTCAGGCAACACACTCGGAACCAGCTGCAGGATCTAGCACTTATAGGATATAGCAGAATCATAGGGGGTAGAGAGACAGGTGAAGAGAATGATTAGAAGCCTGGAGAGACTTCCATATGAGAAGAATGAAAACACTGGGATTGTTTAGTTGAGGGAACATGTTAGGGATACACAAAATATTGACTGATATAAAGAAGGTAAGTCAGGCACTGCCATTCGCCATCTCATAATAGAAGTGTTCAATGAAATTGAAAAACATATGTCAATAATAAAAGGAAATACTTTTTACACAATGTATAACTAGCCTGTGGAACTCACTGACACAATATATTGTTCAGGGCAAGAACACAGGAAGATTTGGAAAAGGATTATATATGTATATGGCTAAGGACACCATCTTATTACACTGGACAGGATAAAAGAAGGGGTAAAAACCCTCCAATTTAAGGGCATAAACCAAGCATTAAGGCCCAGATCATCAAAAAGTATTTAAGCACCTACTTCCTATTGAAATCAATAGTTCAACACCTAGGGCTCTAACTGCCTGGGAAGAAATTTCCCTAAGAGGAGGCTGCTGCAGTGTCTCTTGCTTCTTTCTCTGAATCAGTTGGTACCAGCCACTACCAGCGATGGGATTCAGGACAAGATGGACCTCCACTCTGTTCCAGGTGGCAATTCCTATGCTCTGTTAAAACAGCTGATCTTGTAGTTAAAACACTGGACTAGGACTCAGAAGACCTGGGTTCATATCCCAGCTCAGCCAGACTCCCTGTGGGACCTTGGGCTTTATCTCTGTACCTCAGAAATACATAGATAAGATCATGGGGTTTAAGCTACCTTGTTATCAAAGAGCACATGTCAGGGCCAAGCTGACAGACTCATCCAAGAATCTTTGCTAGGGCCTAAATTGTGAGAGGGTTTGCATTTCTCAATGGGGGCATGAGCTATAAGGGGGGGGCGCAGGGGAAAAGAGGATTTTTTGTTGTTTTTTTTTCTTCTCCTTTCAAGTGCTTTATTCTGCTACAGAACAGTCAAAATGAAGATGCAAGCTTTGTGGTTAGTTTAAATTATACACTCTGTAGATACTACAGACCAATTTAAAGGTTACACATACAGCAAGAGATGTCCATCGGTTCATCTGGATTGCTGAAAACAAGTCAGGCAAAACTTGAAAGAAAATCCTTGTGCAACATTTTTCTGAGGCAGGTAAACAACAGAAGAGGTTGTCTGACTCTGATGACACCAGGCAGCATTAGGTGTTTCATAAGCAACTTTTTCTAAAGCTATCTTTCTATGAGATATGCTCTAGCTCAACAAAAAGTTACAGGCTTGATGCAGGAGTTACTGGGTGCCATTCTCTGGCCTGTTATGCTGGAGTTCAGCATACCTAATCATAATATAAGAACATAAGAACAGCCATATGGGGTCAGACCAAAGGTCCATCCAGCCCAAGTATCCTGTCTGCCGACAGTGGCCAATGCCAGGTGCCCCAGAGGGAGTGAACCTAACAGGTAATGATCAAGTGATCTCTCTCCTGCCATCCATCTCCACCCTCTGACAAACAGAGGCTAGGGACACCATTCCTTACCCATCCTGGCTAATAGCCATTAATGGACAACCTCTATGAATTTATCTAGTTCTCTTTTAAACCCTGTTATAGTCCTAGCCTTCACAACCTCCTCAGGCAAGGAGTTCCACAGGTTGACTGTGCGCTGAGTGAAGAACTTCCTTATGTTTTAAACCTGCTGCCCATTAATTTCATTTGGTGGTCCCTAGTTCTTATATTATGGGAACAAGTAAATAACTTTTCCTTATTCACTTTTTTTTCCATACCACTCATTTTATAGACCTCCATCATATTGCCCCTTAGTCTCTTTTCCAAGATGAAAAGTCCTAGTCTCTTTAATCTCTCCTCATATGTACCCATTCCAAACCCCTAATCATTTTAGTTGCCCTCTGAACGTTTTCTAATGCCAGGATATCTTTTCTGAGATGAGACATCTGTATGCAGTATTCAAGATATGGGCCTACCATGGAATTAAATAAGGGCAATAAGATATTCTCCATCTTATTTTCTATCCCTTTTTTAATGATTCCTAACATCCTGTTTGCTTTTTTGACTGCCACTGCACACTGCGTGTAAGTCTTCAGAGAACTATCCACGATGACTCCAAGCTATCTTTCCTGATTAGTGGCAGCTAAATTAGACCCCATCATATATATTTCTTTGGGCGTTAAAAATCTATTAAAAGTACAGTAGAACCTCACAATTACAAACCACTCAGGAACAGAGGTTGTTTATAATTCTGAACAAAATGTTATGGCTGTTCTTTCAAAACTTTGTAACTTAACATTGATTTAATACAGCTTTGAAACTATTATGCAGAAGAAAAATGCCTCTTTTAACCATCTTAATTTAAATGAAACAAGCACCGAAACAGTTTATCTTGTCCAATCTTTTCTCTTTTTTTTTTTTTTAAAAAGTTGCTTACATTTAACAGTACTGTACTGGCCTTTTTTTGGGGGGGGGGGGAAGGGGGGTTCTGCTGCAGCCTCGTTGTGTACTTCCAGTTCTAAATGCAGTGTGTATTTGACCAGTCAGTTTGTAACTCCGAGATTCCACCGTATCTGAATTTAATTCTCCAAACCCTTGGGGCACTACCTCCATCTGGACCACTGCTCTGTAAGGAGACTGGCTGTCACAGACTCCTGAACTGCAGCCCCAGCAGTCACGGTTACACAATGAAGTCTTTGGGACTAGGTTCACAAGGTAACCTCACACCGGGAAAGAAAAGCTCTTCAAAATTACACAAAAACAGGACAGTGATTGTCCTGTGTGACTATAAGCACCTTGTTTTCATCAGATAATCATTTCCTTATTTGTATGCCCACAGAAATAGAGGGATGGTGCAGGTATCCAGTCTATTAGTGGTGACTGAAAGATGGTTCAGACATGTGACAGCTGGCCCCAGGTACCAAAACGTTAGTCTGATAATCCAGAAAGAAATTATTTTGAAGTGACTCTTCTTGGCTCTAGAAACCGGAACTTTGTTTTTCTTGCTAGGAAGATGGCTCTTTGAACTGGCTTAGCATGAAACTTTTTGTATTTAATTTTCATTATAGCTATTTATAGGATTTGGGAAGATTTGACTAACATTTTGACATGTGAGTACAGCAGCTCACAGGGACCTACTGCCAACCAGGAATGGCAGCCCAAACAGAAAGGCATCAGGTGGCCAATACTGGAGACGTTCACATAGAAAAGGACACAGCATGGGCAGTAGTAGCCCATTGTCAGTGGAATCCAGAGTGAGGACAGCTGCTCATCATGATTTCAATCCCCACTCCAACTCCAGAAGGATTCTGTCAACAGGGCTTGTTCCCCCTCCATGCTATGGAATGAGCCTCCCCTTGCCCCCGCCAAAAAAAGCAACAGCTGGCTGGGGGTGGAAACACAGAACCTACATTCAGATGCCCACAGCACTTGAGATCTGCCCCTTCTCTCCCCCATCCCATTTAAGATTTCCCCAGAGAAACAAGTTACTGATTACTGCTATGTCACAATTGTCATGGTATCCCATTATAACCTGCCTAGGCTTTTCTTTAGAGCTCTTATGAAAAGATGTACAACACACTGATTCGTTCAACTAATAGAACTGCAGCACGCAAATTAACCGGAGTGGAATGGTGCTGATTGATTGAGCTACTTCTGATGTTAGTGTCATTAAGAATGACCTATCCAGGACCATAACAAATAGATACAGCATTTGCTATCAGTGCCTCCATAATATAATCTACAGCTAAGCAGATTCACATCTATAGCATGGCAGGCCAGATATGATTTTGTACAGAAGAGAAAAAAGGATTCCATTCCACTACACCCTTTTTATTGACAAAGGAATGGTACAGATTTTCAGACACTGGAGAAGGAAGGTATGAACCATGGTAACAGGCAGAAGCTTCTACTGGTCTTTCAATTCCTTCAGTCTTCTGATGGCAGATTTGACTGTCACTGCAGAGGTAGTGCTGGAAGAAAAAACAGAGTGTCACTCCTACAATGAAGCAACCAGCAACGCTCATCAATTGCACTCCCTGTGCACTCAGTTTATCAGCTGAAGTGAAGTGTTTATATCTTAGTCCAAATCCACTTTAATATCTCATGACCCTGAGAACGCAGATCTGAGTCTGAGGTGTAGGCAGTTATATTTCTTATATCTCAACCTGAACTGTGCTCTAGAGACATCAGACAATAACTAAAGGATTATCACATTTTAGCATCGGTGGTCCTAGCTCCCCCAAAGCACTAATAATTCTGAATTTGATGAGTCTGAGGTTAAATTTAAAAAATCCAAACATGTTCAGGTATGAAGTGTACAGTTAAAACACCCAAACAATCTGAACTCTGCCCTGCAGTGAGGCCAAAAAGGGAAAAAAAAAAAAGAAACCTAATATTTTGTTCTAAGGCAGTGGACCCCAAACTTTTTAACCTCGCATCCCTCCCTTACCTCTGTCCGCCCTCCTGCCCCCACCCCAGAGCAAGGACTACGGCTCTGGGAGAGGGGGAAGTAGACGGGGTAAGGGCTCCGAGGCTGGGGCCACAGTTGGGAATGGGTTGGCAGCCGGGTCAGAGCGGAGCTGGGTGGTGCTCCCTCCTTGCCCAGTCAAACATTCCTCCACACCCCATTAGGGGTTGCGCCCCACAGTTTGGGGACCTCTGTATTAAGGTCATGTCTACACAAAAGTTGAACCACTAACTATACTGCTATAGTTAAAGCAGTAAAACATTACGAGTGTGTATGCAGTTGTAACGGTGCAAATGTGCTTTATACCTGAGACCTGTACAGCTATCTTTGTAGGGAAGGAGTACAAGCCATACGGGTAAGGCTCCTCCACTGCACAAGTTGTGACAATTTACTATTTTGATTAATGGTGTGATATTTCTACCAATAGTTAAATACTGGTATAAAACTGTATGTAGACAAAGCCATGATCATACAGTAGTTGGGGAACTCGAAGCTCAGGCAGTATGCACAGCCCCGGAAGATTCCTAATTTAAAAATCCTGATTGAACAAATACCGTGAGGAAGGCCATCATGCTACATCACTGAGACTGTTTGCCATCATTTATACAACTCAGTGAATAAAAGGAACTGTTCATGAACATTTAGATCCTACTTATAACTGGTGTCAAACATACATATACGCACAACATACTGCAATATTCTCAATATTTAAACCTTTTGCTCCCATGGCTGCAGATAAAGAAGGGAAGGAAGGATGGCAGTGATATGAACACTATGACAGAGACAGCCAGTCTGAAATTCTTAGGACCTCCATATGAAAGGGGAAAAGTTCAAGGCTGGTGTTAAGACTGGGGCAGAATTAAGATAGTATGGGGACCTTAAACTATGTATTATCATACTTTCAGATGTTAGGATTTCTTTTAAGTTTAAAAACTTAATTGAAATTCCAGGGCTTCCAATATTTTTTAAACTAACTATGACTCAAATAACTTTGTTCCGTTAAGATCAGAGAAGACCGTGAGGAACTCCAGGGGGACTTAACAAAAGTGGGGAAAGAGCAGCACAACACACAAGATTCAATAGTCACAAAAGCGAGCTAATTACACGCTGAACAGAATATGAACTTCTCATACTCTGAATTAACTGTAACCATCCAGGGAAAAAGCCTGGGTTTCACTACAGCTAGTTCAAGGAAGAGACCTGCTTAAATAAGCGGCAGTCATCAGAAAAGCAACAAAAATGTTGAACTTTGCTTCAACTACCAGACAACAGAGCCAGTTATTATTTGTTTCCTTACTTATAGGTCCAGGCACCACCAGCTACTGTCTTCATACAGGATCCACAATGCCAGATACCTACAGCTTTCCTCTTCATTTTGGTCTGTAACACAAAGTATTTATACACTTTCAGTTGAAGAAACCAAGAAATCTAGACATCTTTGTTCAGTAAAAACACATGACCGTTCAGCATTAATCCAAAAACACCACAATGGAACTAGGATATAAATGTCAAGGTTTTCACAACAGCAACATTTGCAACCAGGACCAGAAGAAATATGAAGACATCAGACTTTCCACAGGTTTCTTGACAAAGGCCAAAGAACTTTGGTAATGGCATTTACTTGGGCAGATAGAAACTAAAGCCAGTTCAGCTCCTCTGCTTTATTCTTCAGTTTGGGGGGAAAAAACAGCTGCAGGGTTTTGTTTATATAGTATTTATAACAGTGATAACTGTCTATCTATAGCTAGTCATTTACTCTACAAGTTGTTTTAGCTTAAGAAAGCCGTTTTAATATTGTGTTCTGCTCATATGGTTGTAAAACTATTTTAGCTTTAACTGATATACAAGCCTATAGTGTAGGAAAAGTGCTCCAGTATCAATCCAACTCTGAATGGACAGATACCTACA
Source organism: Dermochelys coriacea (assembly GCF_009764565.3). Taxonomy (NCBI): domain Eukaryota; kingdom Metazoa; phylum Chordata; order Testudines; family Dermochelyidae; genus Dermochelys; species Dermochelys coriacea. The sequence continues at coordinate 4,376,944 of NC_050078.2, forward strand.
TCATAAAAAGCCACTACTGTAACTGGAACCTTTATTGGAGTCTCAACAAAAAAACAAGATTGAATGGGTCTGGGATACTAAACTGCTCTCGCTCTTAGAACTGCTTCCTCCAGGTGAAGGCTGAAACATATTGGTGGGACAGCTTGCAGCTCCCATGCGGTATCTATTCAATGCCTTCAAAGCTATCAAATGGGCACATCTCATAAGCACTAAGTTCACACAAAGAAAGACCTCAGCTTTCTATTAGCTTTTAAAGTCCAACACTTAAGCTTGCGTACCTATAGCTAACTACCTAAATCCATAGTCAAAAACATTAAAGGTAGAAATCATTAATAAGCATGGGTGCTCAACACACCTGAATATGAGGCCACTTTAACTGCAGGCATCTGAATCTGAAAATTCTGGCTAAATTACTAGGGCAAAGAGTGAGTGGCCTTTCAAATTTCTGAGACCTGAACTCAAAACTTTTTTGTCACATACAAGATCTACTCCTGGGGGGAATTCTATGCCATTGCACGTGCATAATTAATGAACTGTGCATATTTTTAATTTTTTTGCTCAGAAAAAAGCTTCTGCTGGAAAGTTGATGCAGTAACGCCTTTTGCTAACCAGAGGGCACTTTGGCACTTGAACAGAGCTGCAGTTCCCAGCGGTTAGGGATGAGAAAGAGCCAGTCTTCTTCACAGCACCTGTTGGGCCAGGTCAGGAGACACGATGAGACAGACAGCATGGGGCTGCTGGGAGGGTGAAGGGGTGTCAGTCAGGGACTCATAAGGGCTAGTGGGGGAGGACATACTGGGCCAAGGGCTGAATGGGTGAGGAGGCACAGGGCCACCTGGGGATGGGGGAGCTGGACCACATATGGATGGGGATGGGGGAGGGGGTACAGGGCCACCTGGGGATGGGGTATCTGATTGGGGATGAAGGGACACATGGGCCTGACTGAATGGGAAAGGCTAGGGGTCAGCCAGGGTCTGCATGGTGGAAGCTCCCTAACAATCCCTCCCCTCTCCCTGCAAAACACCTGTTCCATACTTTTCCCACCCATACCCAACAACCCTCCATGTTCACACCCAAACTCCTTCCCAGCAATTACTTCCCTGTCCCTCAGCTCCTCCATTACCCCGAATCCCCCAAGTCTTTGCACTGCTTCCGAGGGTGTGGGAAATATGGTTCTGTATTGTAGTTTAAATGAATTATTACTCTGAGTTCTGTATTAATATGCCTAGAAAGGAATCTATTTGTCAAAAAACATTTCCTGAATATTTTTTTTGTTTGTATTGTTGCAGACATACTTGCTGACAGGTATTTTGAAATAAATGACCAAAAATAATTGGAACTAGTGTGATTATTTTCAAATTCTACAAAATTCTGCATATTTTATTGTCAAAATAACACAATATAATGTGTGCAGAACTTTTAATTTTTTGGCGCAGAATTCCCCAAGGAGTAAAGATCAATTAGATGGTTTCATGCCTCCTCCCCAAAATATATAATGCACACAACTGGCAGTCTCACTCAAGCGATCCAGATTGGAAACACTTGAGAATTATTGGGCAAAACAAATTAATACCATGTTTAAATTAATAACCAAATTAATAACCAGTGATACATGACAAGTGTATAATTTTACCTTATGACCCTTTATTTGATGCCTAACATTTTCTACCCATTAGCATCACCATTTAGTGTAGCGAAAACCACTTGAGATCACATTAACTGAATTACCACCAAAATATGTAACTTGAAACGTGGTAAATTTTTATTTTGAGGTAATATGAAAAAGTAGGAGAGGGAGGGATTTTGCAAGGTATAACTTCACACCTCTGAAAGTTGTGGATTAATCAAATCATGCTTAGGCAGACAGTAATTAACCTGTTATATATTATGAAGTAGAGAAATTCGAAGCAGCAGTCCCATTTGTAAATTTCATCACTATAAGACTTTGAGAACTTGCTGGGGGTGAATCAGAGAGGGCTCTTACCTTGCCACAGAAGGAGCAGGTATACTTGGCATGCTGGCTAATTTCAATTTTCTTTACCATTTTCCTGAGGGATGCACCATAACGGGTACCATATTTACCCACAATCCCAACTTTCTTGGTGCGCTTAGCCTGTCAGGATATAAATCACCATATACATTAGCTTAATTAAAACCAGAGACTGTTTAGCAGTTTATTTAACAGCAGCCAAAGAATTATAGCAAAGTTATTTGCACACCGCTTGAATCTATTTTCATTAATTATGTAACAGTATTTTTTAAACTATAGTTTCCACCAAAATCCCGTATAAAATAAAGTTGTACTGCACTGCAGCTAATTAAAATACGTTGGAAATTCAAGCCTATACGAATTATTCCATAGCCACAGCTCCATGAGTACTGCTCTGGTATACAGCGTTTTTAGGATCACAAAATGTGCAATCACTGCGTACAGGCACATCCGTGTACCTGAATGCAGTCATAGACGGGACTGGGGCCTAAATGAGGATTTCATCATTGCATATCTACAGAGCCTTTCACCAGATAGTCTCAGGATCACACTGACAAATTAAGTCTTGCAAAACTAAATACTTTTATCCCCATGTCAAAAACAGGGAGAAAACGAGACAAAGATTAAATGACTTGCTCAAATTCACATAGCAAGTGAGGGTTGACCAGCCTTGCCATTGCCCATCATCTCAAGTTTAAACTTCAAGCCCTTACCCACATCTGAGGTCTCTTCTCTCTCTACACCCATTCCTCATCAATGCAATCGTGCTAGCTTTGATTCCTGTGTAAACCCATTGTTTCATGTTCTCTGTGTGTGTATATCAATCTCCCCTCTGTTTTTTCCACCAAATGCATCCGATGAAGTGAGCTGTAGCTCACGAAAGCTTATGCTCTAATACATTTGTTAGTCTCTAAGGTGCCACAAGTCCTCCTTTTCTTCTGCAACAGTCTTATGCCATTTTTACTGCCCCGGGCTCAGCATGACATCCCAAACCTTAGTACATCAGGGCCCAAGCTCTCTCATTCAAAGCTCTCCTGGAGACCGACCCTCTTTTCCTCTACGAGGCCCACAGAACATGAGTGGGAATCAGAAGACGGAGAGAGGAATGTTATTCTCTCCCCTAGCTCTCCCAAGACTACCCGTTCCTGCCCCTCTTCCAGACCCTAAACCCCACAGAAAGGGAACAGCCTTGAGAGCAGGGCCTTGTACCTTGGGAAGCTCACGGCCAGAGCGCAATACAAATGAGCCCACAGCAAAGCGGGGAGCAGCACCCCTTGTTTCCTGGCTCTCAGCGTCCCCCCCCCACCCCGATCACCGGCCAGCCAGGCTTGGAGAAACACACCGCTGCAGGCTTAACCACCCGCCACCCCGATTCCAGCAGAGGGGTACCGCCCAGCAACGGGGCGGGGACGGGGGTACAGGGAACGCCCTAGCCCCGCATGGGCCTGCAGTTAAAGGAAAGCACCCGCCTCCCCACCCCAAGACTCGCTCCCCCCCCCTCCCCCCACGCCCGGGTCTCACCCCTGCCCCTCCCCCTTCAAGGCCCGGCTTCCCCGACTAGAGGCCCGCTCCCTCCAAGGCCCCCGGCTCCGTCCACCACCGCCCGCTCCCACCCAGGGTAATCAGGCTCTGGCTGCCCCCGCCCCCCGCCAATAGCCGGCGGGCCGGGGAGCGCAGGCCCCGCGGCACCAGCTCCGGCCTCCGCCGGCGCGGGCGAGGCGGCCAGCAGGGCGGATGGCGGCGGATGGAGCCGGCAGAGGGAAGCCGGCGGGCCGCTCAGCGCCACTCACCATCTTCCTGCCGGGCCGGGACGCAAAGAAGGAGGGACTTCCTGCGCGTGCGCGATAGCCTGGCCCTCGCCGGAAGGAAGGAGGGCTCAAACCACAGGGAGGACGGGACTCGGAGCGGGCCTGTCTGCCCTCGGGGGGTGTGCGACTCTATCGTCGCCTTTGCTGCACCCTGTGGGTCTCCGCCGCAGAGATAGCGCTTAGCCCGGGTGCCTGGGAGTGGATGAGGGACGGTGGGGCCAGAAATGAGGGGGTCAGGGTGCAGGAGGGGGCTCAGGGCTTGTGCAGGCGATTGGGGTGTGGGAGGGGGTGCAGGAGCTGGGGTGGGGCCAGAAATGAGGGGTTCAGGGTGCAGGAGGGGCTCAGGGCTTGTGCAGGGGGTGGGGGTGCGGGCTCTGGGGTGGGGCCAGAAATGAGGGGTTCAGGGTGCGGGAGGGGCTCAGGGCTTGTGCAGGGGGTTGGGGTGTGGGAGAGGGTGCAGGAGCTGGGGTGGGGCCAGAAATGAGGGGTTCAGGGTGCAGGAGAGGGCTCAGGGCTTGTGCAGGGGGTTGGGGTGTGGGAGAGGGTGCAGGAGCTGGGGTGGGGCCAGAAATGAGGGGTTCAGGGTGCAGGAGGGGGCTCAGGGCTTGTGCAGGCGGTTGGGGTGTGTGAGGGGGTGCAGGAGCTGGGGTGGGGCCAGAAATGAGGGGTTCAGGGTGCAGGAGGGGCTCAGGGCTTGTGCAGGGGGTTGGGGTGTGGGAGAGGGTGCAGGAGCTGGGGTGGGGCCAGAAATGAGGGGTTCAGGGTGCAGGAGAGGGCTCAGGGCTTGTGCAGGGGGTTGGGGTGTGGGAGAGGGTGCAGGAGCTGGGGTGGGGCCAGAAATGAGGGGTTCAGGGTGCAGGAGGGGGCTCAGGGCTTGTGCAGGCGGTTGGGGTGTGGGAGGGGGTGCAGGAGCTGGGGTGGGGCCAGAAATGAGGGGTTCAGGGTGCAGGAGGGGGCTCAGGGCTTGTGCAGGCGGTTGGGGTGTGGGAGGGGGTGCAGGAGCTGGGGTGGGGCCAGAAATGAGGGGTTCAGGGTGCAGGAGAGGGCTCAGGGCTTGTGCAGGGGGTGGGGGTGTGGGCTCTGGGGTGGCGCCAGAAATGAGGGGTTCAGGGTGCGGGAGGGGCTCAGGGCTTGTGCAGGGGGTTGGGGTGTGGGAGAGGGTGCAGGAGCTGGGGTGGGGCCAGAAATGAGGGGTTCAGGGTGCAGGAGGGGGCTCAGGGCTTGTGCAGGCGGTTGGGGTGTGGGAGGGGGTGCAGGAGCTAGGGTGGGGCCAGAAATGAGGGGTTCAGGGTGCAGGAGAGGGCTCAGGGCTTGTGCAGGGGGTTGGGGTGTGGGAGAGGGTGCAGGAGCTGGGGTGGGGCCAGAAATGAGGGGTTCAGGGTGCGGGAGGGGCTCAGGGCTTGTGCAGGGGGTTGGGGTGTGGGAGAGGGTGCAGGAGCTGGGGTGGGGCCAGAAATGAGGGGTTCAGGGTGCAGGAGAGGGCTCAGGGCTTGTGCAGGGGGTTGGGGTGTGGGAGAGGGTGCAGGAGCTGGGGTGGGGCCAGAAATGAGGGGTTCAGGGTGCAGGAGGGGGCTCAGGGCTTGTGCAGGCGGTTGGGGTGTGTGAGGGGGTGCAGGAGCTGGGGTGGGGCCAGAAATGAGGGGTTCAGGGTGCAGGAGGGGCTCAGGGCTTGTGCAGGGGGTGGGGGTGCGGGCTCTGGGGTGGGGCCAGAAATGAGGGGTTCAGGGTGCGGGAGGGGCTCAGGGCTTGTGCAGGGGGTTGGGGTGTGGGAGAGGGTGCAGGAGCTGGGGTGGGGCCAGAAATGAGGGGTTCAGGGTGCAGGAGAGGGCTCAGGGCTTGTGCAGGGGGTTGGGGTGTGGGAGAGGGTGCAGGAGCTGGGGTGGGGCCAGAAATGAGGGGCTCAGGGTGCAGGAGGGGGCTCAGGGCTTGTGCAGGCGGTTGGGGTGTGGGAGGGGGTGCAGGAGCTGGGGTGGGGCCAGAAATGAGGGGTTCAGGGTGCAGGAGGGGGCTCAGGGCTTGTGCAGGCGGTTGGGGTGTGGGAGGGGGTGCGGGCTCTGGGGTGGGGCCAGAAATGAGGGGTTCAGGGTGCAGGAGAGGGCTCAGGGCTTGTGCAGGGGGTGGGGGTGTGGGCTCTGGGGTGGCGCCAGAAATGAGGGGTTCAGGGTGCGGGAGGGGCTCAGGGCTTGTGCAGGGGGTTGGGGTGTGGGAGAGGGTGCAGGAGCTGGGGTGGGGCCAGAAATGAGGGGTTCAGGGTGCAGGAGGGGGCTCAGGGCTTGTGCAGGCGGTTGGGGTGTGGGAGGGGGTGCAGGAGCTAGGGTGGGGCCAGAAATGAGGGGTTCAGGGTGCAGGAGAGGGCTCAGGGCTTGTGCAGGGGGTGGGGGTGCGGGCTCTGGGGTGGGGCCAGAAATGAGGGGTTCAGGGTGCGGGAGGGGCTCAGGGCTTGTGCAGGGGGTTGGGGTGTGGGAGAGGATGCAGGAGCTGGGGTGGGGCCAGAAATGAGGGGTTCAGGGTGCAGGAGGGGGCTCAGGGCTTGTGCAGGCGGTTGGGGTGTGGGAGGGGGTGCGGGCTCTGGGGTGGGGCCAGAAATGAGGGGTTTAGGGTGCAGGAGGGGGCTCAGGGCTTGTGCAGGGGTTGGGAGTGCGGGCTCGGGGGTGGGGCCAGAAATGAGGGGTTCAGGGTGCAGGAGGGGGCTCGGGGCTTGTGCAGGCGGTTGGGGTGTGGGAGGGGGTGCAGGCTCTGGGGTGGAGCCAGAAATGAGGGGTTCAGGGTGGGGGAGGGGGTCAGAGCTTGTGCAGGGGGTTGGGGTGGGGCCAGAAATGAGGGGTTCAGGGTGCAGGAGAGGGCTCAGGGCTTGTGCAGGGGGTGGGGGTGCGGGCTCTGGGGTGGGGCCAGAAATGAGGGGTTCAGGGTGCGGGAGGGGCTCAGGGCTTGTGCAGGGGGTTGGGGTGTGGGAGAGGGTGCAGGAGCTGGGGTGGGGCCAGAAATGAGGGGTTCAGGGTGTGGGAGGGGGCTTAGGGCTGGGGCAGGTTCTTGGGGGTGCGGGCTCCAGCCGGGCGACTCCTAGAAGCGGCCAGCATGTCCAGTTCCTAGGCGGAAGGGCCAGAGGGCTCTGCCCACTGCCCGTGCCCATGGGCACCACCCCTGCAGCTCCCGTTGGCCATGGTTCCCGGCCAATGGGAGCTGTGGAGTCAGGGCAGGGGCAGCAGGCAGAGTCCCCGTGGCCACTCCTGCACCTATGAGCAGGACATGCCAGCTGCTTCCAGGAGCCACTTGGAGGCAGGGAGTCTGCCTCAGTCCCGCTGCACTGGCGACCGGACTTTTAGCGGTCGGAGCCACCAGCGTCCCTTTTTGACTGGGCATTCTGGTCGAAAACCAGACACTTGACAACCGTACCTCCCCTACACACACTAGGCAAGTGACAAAAATACAGTAGTTGGTGGAATCACGGAACTGTATTTATTTACAAAGGAAGTCCCTATGTAGAATCCATTGCTGAATATTGTGGTTCTATGGGGGTGGGAGGCCCATCTGTGATGGTTTAATAACAGCACACTGGGGAATGGGGTGGATGGGTGAAGGACACGTGAGCACTAGTGTACTCCATAGAAGCCAAGTGTTAGGCACATGCATCTAGCCAGCTTCTCTGCTCCCACTAAACAGTAGCAATATCAGTCATAAGGAAGCAAGGAATTTTGACAGATTTCAGAGTAGCAGCCGTGTTAGTCTGTATTCGCAAAAAGAAAAGGAGGACTTGTGGCACCTTAGAGACTAACAAATTTATTAGAGCATAAGCTTTCGTGAGCTACAGCTCACTTCATCGGATGCATTTGGTGGAAAAAACAGAGGAGAGATTTATATACACACACAGAGAACATGAAACAATGGGTTTATCATACACACTGTAAGGAGAGTGATCACTTAAGATAAGCCATCACCAGCAGCAGGGGGGGGGAAGGAGGAAAACCTTTCATGGTGACAAGCAAGGTAGGCTAATTCCAGCAGTTAACAAGAATATCAGAGGTTTCAGAGTAGCAGCCGTGTTAGTCTGTATTCGCAAAAAGAAAAGGAGTACTTGTGGCACCTTAGAGACTAACAAATTTATTAGAGCATAAGCTTTCGTGAGCTACAGCTCACTTCATCGGTTCTTTATGAGAGTATCCAGTTTTGAGAGCTCATTCTTAATCTTTCCCTGTTTGCTGTAGAGGATGTAGCTCACGAAAGCTTATGCTCTAATAAATTTGTTAGTCTCTAAGGTGCCACAAGTACTCCTTTTCTTTTTAAGAATATCAGAGGAACAGTGGGGGGTGGGGTGGGAGGGAGAAATACCATGGGGAAATAGTTTTACTTTGTGTAATGACTCATCCATTCCCAGTCTCTATTCAAGCCTAAGTTAATTGTATCCAGTTTGCAAATTAATTCCAATTCAGCAGTCTCTCGTTGGAGTCTGTTTTTGAAGCTTTTTTGTTGAAGGATAGCCACTCTTAGGTCTGTGATCGAGTGACCAGAGAGATTGAAGTGTTCTCCAACTGGTTTTTGAATGTTATAATTCTTGACGTCTGATTTGTGTCCATTCATTCTTTTACGTAGAGACTGTCCAGTTTGGCCAATGTACATGGCAGAGGGGCATTGCTGGCACATGATGGCATATATCACATTGGTAGATGCGCAGGTGAACGAGCCTCTGATAGTGTGGCTGATGTGATTAGGCCCTATGATGGTATCCCCTGAATAGATATGTGGACAGAGTTGGCAACGGGCTTTGTTGCAAGGATAGGTTCCTGGGTTAGTGGTTCTGTTGTGTGGTGTGTGGTTGCTGGTGAGTATTTGCTTCAGATTGGGGGGCTGTCTGTAAGCAAGGACTGGTCTGTCTCCCAAGATCTGAGAGAGCGATGGCTCGTCCTTCAGGATAGGTTGTAGATCCTTGATGATGCGTTGGAGAGGTTTTAGTTGGGGGCTGAAGGTGATGGCTAGTGGCGTTCTGTTGTTTTCTTTGTTGGGCCTGTCCTGTAGTAGGTGACTTCTGGGTACTCTTCTGGCTCTGTCAATCTGTTTCTTCACTTCAGCAGGTGGGTATTGTAGTTGTAGGAATGCATGATAGAGATCTTGTAGGTGTTTGTCTCTGTCTGAGGGGTTGGAGCAAATGCGGTTATATCGTAGCGCTTGGCTGTAGACAATGGATCGAGTGGTATGATCTGGATGAAAGCTAGAGGCATGTAGGTAGGAATAGCGGTCAGTAGGTTTCCGATATAGGGTGGTGTTTATGTGACCATCGCTTATTAGCACCGTAGTGTCCAGGAAGTGGATCTCTTGTGTGGACTGGTCCAGGCTGAGGTTGATGGTGGGATGGAAATTGTTGAAATCATGGTGGAATTCCTCAAGAGCTTCTTTTCCATGGGTCCAGATGATGAAGATGTCATCCATGTAGCGCAAGTAGAGTAGGGGCATTAGGGGACGAGAGCTGAGGAAGCGTTGTTCTAAGTCAGCCATAAAAATGTTGGCATACTGTGGGGCCATGTGGGTACCCATCGCAGTGCCGCTGATTTGAAGGTATACATTGTCACCAAATGTGAAATAGTTATGGGTCAGGACAAAGTCACAAAGTTCAGCCACCAGGTTAGCCGTGACAGTATTGGGGATACTGTTCCTGACGGCTTGTAGTCCATCTTTGTGTGGAATGTTGGTGTAGAGGCTTCTACATCCATAGTGACCAGGATGGTGTTTTTAGGAAGATCACCAATGGAGTCTACATAGCCAGACAATCCTGCTGTCAGGATTACTAGGCAGCTCTCCAACACCACTTTCTACAAGCCATTACCGTCTGATCCCACTGAGAGTTACCAAAAGAAACTACAGCATTTGCTCAAGAAACTCCCTGAAAAAGCACAAGAACAAATCCGCACAGACACACCCCTGGAGCCCCGACCTGGGGTATTCTATCTGCTACCCAAGATCCATAAACCTGGAAATCCTGGACGCCCCATCATCTCAGGCATTGGCACCCTGACAGCAGGATTGTCTGGCTATGTAGACTCCCTCCTCAGGCCCTTCGTTACCAGCACTCCCAGCTATCTTCGAGACATCACTGACTTCCTGAGGAAACTACAGTCCATTGGTGATCTTCCTAAAAACACCATCCTAGCCACTATGGATACATCAGATCCTATTTATAAAGGAGATTAGCTATATGCATGGAAGACAAGAGGATGGATGATAGGCTATTAAGAAAGAACAAAAGGAAAAGGTGAACGGTAGAGTTCAAATAAGACCATTCAACAGGAGATGGGTTCATTCCCAGCAATGATGTTACATCGTGAATAAATTTAGCCTAATTATACAACTATAATCAAAATCTAGGTGGAGTTAAGAGTACAGGATATAACATTTACAGCAGGTATAGTTGATGAAAAGATGTTTAAATATTTCTTTCTTAACCTAACAAAAGGTAAGGGGAAAAAAATCAGTATATGCAACTAGTATCACAGAAGCGAAGTTCTGCTTTCATGCTACTCTGTCGACGATCACAGGGTTCAATTGCTGCAAAGCTACCTATGACGCTCTTTCAGAATTACCTTCCCTCACTGAGTTTGAGTCCCACGCAAAGCATTCAGTCATTCTTTTTAGTCTTACGCAGTTTAATTCTGTAAATCTGTCCTGTGATAATAGGGTTATCTAAAGCCTTCCAACTCACAAAATGGAATTTATTTGCAGCTTGAGTTGGAACGATCCATCATTTGGAAAATATTGTAGAAATGTATTCATGCAGGGATACAGCAAATATCCAGGCAGTAAAATTGATCTATATCACCATGGATTTTATTGGATTGGAGATTTAGCCACAGAATGCAGATTTCTGACTTCATATCCAAAGAGCCCATAAAAAGAAAATGGATAGAGTGGTTAGCTGGTTTTATTTTTAAGAAAAATCAAAGAACACAGTAGATACTAGAATAATAAAAAGGGAACAGCAAACTTGTAGTTTTAAGAGAGAAAAAGTCAATGATAATTTATAACAACTCATGTTACCCCTCCCTCTTCCTCAAAACCAGATTTTTTAAAAACAAACATTCAGTGCCGTTGAATTCTGTCAATACTCATAATAGGATAATCCTATTTGTTTTAATTAAGTAATGATAGTGATCTGGATCATCTCATAAACTGGGTGCAAGCAAACAATGAGTTTTCTCCCCTGCTGGCCTCCCTCTTCTCCCCCCTCACCAAAACCCCCCTACAAAAACGCAGGCCATATTTACATGCTGGAGGACTCTACCCTAGGAAGCAGTGACTTTGAAAAGGACTCGGGTATCCGGGTGGATAATCAGATGAGCAAGAGTTCCCAGTGCAAAGCTGTTGGCAAAAGGACTAATGTGATCCTTGGATGCATACACCGGGGAATCTCAAGTAGGAGTCAGGATTATATTACCTCAGTATTTGACACTAGAGCAACCATTGCAGGAATACTGTGTCCAGTTCTGGTTTCCACAATTCAAGAAGGATGTTGATACATTGGAGAGGGGTCAGAGAAGAGCCATGAGAACGATTAAAAGATTAGAAGACATGCCCTATAGTGATAGACTCCAAGAGCTCAACCTGTTAGTTTAACAAAGAGAAACCTAAGGGGTGACTTAATCACAGTCTATGTGTATTAGGGATGTACCCACTGAAGGTACCTATTGAAACTATTAAAATATCAGTTAACCATTTAACCGTTTAATGTTTTACATCCCTAGTTGGTACCCTGTCAACACCCTGTTCTGCACACTGTCATGGCAATGGGAGATAGTGGGGGAGGGAGAGACCATCACGTGATCTGGGAGTGTTAAGGTGAAGGGGAGAACCTGTCTGTGGCCGGGAGGTGTCATGGTGACACCAGTCTCCCCGTCACGTGACCCGGTCTCCCTTGGTGCATCGTGGGACTTTGGCTAGTTCTGGTCACATCCCCCTTGCTGCCCAGCTCCCTGGCCACCCCAAGGGCCAGGAGGCGGTGAGACCCACCTAGTAGCAGCCAGACATAGTGCCCAGCACCACCTGCCCCCTCAGCCCACCATGCCTGCATGGTAGGAGTCTGAACGATGTCTGGAGCTTGGTAGAGTCCCCTGGGGGAGCAAGAGGTCTCACAGGGGGCCGAGGCAGTGGGGGGCAGTGACTGCTCCCCAGGCAGTGGGTTCGTATCTGTGGGGAAGGGGGATGTGCCTGGTGGGGAGCGAGGCACCCAGCCCTGGGAGCCAGCGTTGATAGCCTGAGAGCACACAGTGTTCCATCCACCCCCAGTCACCGCTGTTCCAGGCTCCCGAGCCATCGCCGTGCAAGGACAGCTCAGCTCATCCTGCCCTGGGTGCTGCCGCTGAGCGGGGAGAGGGATATGGATAGGGAAGAGGCAGATTTGTTAGTGCACATGGTGTGCTCAGCTGTGGGGGCAGGGAGTGCAATGAGGTTGGGGGAATGACAGCACAAGTAGGGATGGAAAATGTCACAAAATTATTTTACCAATCTGTTTTAAACATTAACTACAATATATTAACAGTAAGACTAATACTTATTGGTTAACCGGTTAATATTTTACATCCCTACTATGTACCTACATGGGGAACACAAATTTAATAATAACAGGCTCTTTAATCTAGCAGACAAAAAGTATAACAAGGTTCAATGGCTGAAAGCTGAAGTTAGACAATTTACCAAGGTTTGTGGTGGACTCTCCATCATTGGAAGTTTTTCAATTGAGTTTGGATATTTTTCTAAAAGAGATGCTGTAGTTCAAACAGGAATTCAGAGAAACCCTATGATCTGTGTCATCTAGGAAGTCACACTTTATAATCTACAAATCTATGTGATTTGGTTTTATAATCTATGATTCTATATAATCTGATTAGTTTGATGACAATATGCAATACAGAATTCTTAAAAGTTTTTATATTCAAAGCCATCAACTGCTCATAATTTCTGAAAGTACTTAGAGGGAAGAAAGTCTAGCCAAACTTCCACAAAGTCTGCTTTATTAATACACATGGCAAATATGTAATAATAACACTAACTTCCCAGCATACACAAGAGCTGGAGCTTGGGACATCTCCCCTAACCCTCCAATGACATTTTCATAGAAGTGAAAGGGTTTTTTCCTCCTTTCATAAGAACCTTGTACAATTTGACATTTTGTCCTAAAACCTGGACTACGTATGGACCCAAACACATATTTAACACCCAACAAGAATTCAACAGGAGCCTGGAACAGAACAAACAGACTTAAGAGATATAGCAATAGGACCGGAGTTGGGATCTTGAAATGGCATTTCTTCTGAGGGGCCATGAAGGGAATGCAGATGTGTATCAGCAGGTAAACAGTAATAATGAAATGTCGTTCCTAGGTGCAATCCCGATTTCAGGTTTAGTAATTTCAATATTCTCTGAATTTAAACTCATTAGAAATATTTTTGTTGTTGTTTAAATACTTTTTCTTATATTCTGAGGTATTAATAGGTACCCGCTATTCTGGGGTATTTGTTATACTTTATTATTATTTATATCACAGTTGCACCTAAATGCCCCAATCAGGATCAGCGCCCTGTTGTCGAGTACAGGCACGTGGTAAGAGACAATCCTAACCTGAAGAGCTTACAGTCTAACTAGAAAAAAAGACAAAACCAAGAGCGGGAGAAAGGAAATTATCCAATGTCATCCCCATTTTACAGATGAAGAATTGAGGACCAGAGTGATTAAGGGTCCCATTGAGTCAGTGGCTTTCCACTGGGATTTTCCATTGACCTCACTGGGTTTTGGACTAGACCCTAAGTGGCTTGTGCTCAAGGTCACACAGGGAGCTGAACCCTGAGATCTAGGACAGTACCATACCCATACAAACATCCTCCTCCTTCTACTTCAAAAAAGTTTCTCTTCTCCAATTCTTGCATTTTCCAGCTTTTTGCCTTTTTTTCTCCTGTTCGGTTTATTGTGGTTTAGCAAATGGGAATTCCTCTTAAAATAAAAGGGAAGCAACTAGACACAACCAAGAACTGAGGCCTTGGACTTTCTGGAATGCCCTGCTGCCAGTCTCCAACCACAACCAGGCGTACCATCTGTGAGTATGTCTATACTTGGAGCTTGGGGTGCAATTCCTGGCTTGAGGAGACGTACCCGCAGTAGCTCTCATCAAGCGGCAGTGCTAAAAATAGAATGTAGCCATGGCAACATGAGCGGCGGGATGGGCTAACTGCCTGAGAACATCCTCATTGGAGATCTTAGGCACGTACTTGGTGGCTACACGCTATTTGTAACGCACTAGCCCATTGAGAACTTGCACAGGTATTTCTCCTGGAGCTGGGACTCGCACCCCAGCTCCCACTGTAGACAGACCTTTTCTGATAGCCTGTTATACCCTCCAGGTTGTGTACCAGCAATGAGCTCCCTTGACCTAATGGCTAAAAGCACTTTTCTCCAGGGCTAGATTTTCTTTTCTTTTTAATATAGAAAAGGTAAAGTGAATTTCAAATGTTCTTGAAGAGTCTCAGAAACTCTGCAAAGATCAGGCTGAGATTTTATGAGTCCCATTACAGAGAGAGAGAGTACACCTCACGTCCTTTAATGGGATTGGAGATTTATCAGTGTGTAGATAAAAATAAATTGAGATTTTATGGGAGGCAAAATTCTCCAAAGACGCTTTCAGCAGATTTCTGAAAAATGCTATTTGCCGCTCCTCTCGCGTATGAGAGGAAGAGAATTGTTCTTCTGAAAAAGACAAGATTTGTGCATGAAGAATCTCCCCATCCTTCTCACCACTTCCTGCAGCCTACTGATAACAACCCTGTTTAAAATGGGTCCTGTGGGCAAGCGCCTGGTGTAAAGGGTTAGATGCAAGATGTTGAGAACAATTAGGGAGAGATGCCCAACAATGTAATCTAGTGGTGAGAGTAGCTAGACACAAACAGATGGCTGGGCAATGGTCAGAGTCTCCTACAGTAGGAATGACATTTGGCACTTTTGATCCAATGTCCACAGTTGGACTCTTCTTCCCTCTTGCTTACCACCTGCAAACTTTTAAATCTACTTCCTACCAACTGAAAACCTCTTTTGCACAGTCATAAATGAATGACTTAGACATTGTACCTGTTGTATATGAATCTTGTAGGCCATTTCCATGCTTATGTGATGGTATTTGCAGTCAATGATACAATAAAACCTTAATTAAGGAAAGCACTGTCATTGTCAATTTGTTCACTTGGCAGAAGACTCAAGCAACATAATGCTTTTACTATTGTCTGGTAACCATCTGCAGCTAAGCACCCTGTCTAAACAGCAGGGTTAACCCCTGGGAGTGAGAGGCAAAGTGTAAGAACGGTGTGTGTGTGTTCCCCTCCACCTTCTCCACATATGGTAACTGGAACATGTATCTAACTGGCATCTTGGCAAATTCATAAAATTGACCCCTATTCATTCTTACATTGCCCACAGCGTTATCAATTGTATATGCCCAACCAATTCCTGGGCATCTTCTAGTTCTAAAAAAGGAGGCGGAGAAGAAAGGAACAAGCTGTAGTGACTACACACTACTGCAATAAAAATAAAGAAAGATAATTAGGCAAATATCGGGAGCCTGGATTCCTCAGGAGATTAGTAACGAGATAAAGAGCCCATCATTCCTAGATTGCATGTTCAAGTTTTGCCCAGGGTTGTAGCGACCTATAGTTCTAGTCATCTGCTGGCTGTTCAGTGAACCTTGTGAAAGAAACCAGTTCCAATCAGTTGTCAGGAGTTATGTCACAAATGCCACTAGAAAGGAATAAAAGAACAGTGCTGCACACCGTCAGGTTGCGTCTACACCGGCCCATTTCAGGATCTGAAAGGTAATTCACCACCATTGTGGCACTATAGCCACCGTGGAGGGTGTAGCACAGATTGGAGCACGATGTTTTTACCACCAGCCCCTCTAACTCTAAATTGGAGCAGCGTTGGACAGCAACTGTGGTAAAGACGCCCGAGAAGCCTCCACCACTGCTACAGCAGAGTGGCACTGGGGATGAATTACAGGTCCTAAAGGTGCCAATATAGTAGTACCGTTAGGGGGACATTAAATACCTATTTGAAGAGTGGTTGGTACACGGCCTATAAGCAAGTGTGCCTTATCAGAGCTAAAGCACTTAAAGGTGATTTTCTTATTCACCAAAGAGACCTGAGCTGCAACTACTATAAATAATTTAAAAAAATACTGATGCTTCCAATGTCTCGTATTTCTTAAGGTTTCAAGGCCCAGATGTGAGACAAGACTCCAAATCAAAGAAAAAGCAGGAGCACAGGGCACTTAGAGCACGGTGGAATAAATTTCTTTTTTGCACAAGTGGCTTAGTCTGAAGTCTCAGTTTCCTGATTTGTTGTTTCTGCTGTAAACAATTGAGAGCACGCACACACACAAAAAACCAGGTACAGTGGAGAGAGAACACAGAGGGAAAAAAAAACCTTAAGAGGCTGTGGCAAAGTGGCCTAAGCCTCCAGTTTTAAATACTAGCCCCATGGTAGTCATGGGTTCAAATCTTGGCAGGATCACGTCAGCCCTTCACCATTCCAAGATAGATATATTGAGTTCTAAGCAATTTATTGTATGTGGGTCTTCAGGATGAGATTCAATAACTGTGGTCTGCAGTAATTGCAAATAGATGGTCATTGCATGTTAGCCTAGGCAATTCTGAAAACCTGGGTTCAAGGTCCTGACTGCTCTGCACAGATGATAAAGATCCTATGCACTTGTTGCAGATCTAGAGATGTGCCTCAGTAGTCAAAATTCCTCCTCTCACTTCTGTGTGCTGTGCTCCAGACTGTTGCTAAGCTGCCACCCTCACATCTCAGCAGTGGCTGCATGTCAGTGGTGAACTACTGTGACAAAGTTCCTCCTCTGCTTTGGTGGATTCTACGCTTTCTGGCGGATTTGCTCGCCTCAGAGGTTTACAGCAGTCCTCAGTTTGGCTCCTTTTGTTAGTGGCACAAACCTGCCATTCAGTTGGCTAACCTCATCACTGGCCAGCATAGGGAGAAGAACAATCCCCAGTTTCTGCTGGCCCACCTAATGGGTCAGGGGATAGGCCAGAAACCTTCCCCTCTCGTGGGATCCACAGTCCAGATCAACTCCTCTTATATCAAATAAGGAGTTGAGGGGATGGGAGGAACCCGGGCCCACCCTCTACTCCGGGTTCTAGCCCAGGTCCCTGGGGATTGCAGCTGTCTATAGTGTCTCCTGTAACTCCCTGGGCTACTTCCCCATGGCCTCCTCCCAACACCTTCTTTGTCCTCATCACCGGACGTTCCTCCTGATGTCTGATAATGCTTGTACCTCTCAGTCCTCCAGCTTCTTGCGCACCTCTTGATCCCAGCTCCTTGCATACACCTCACTAACTGAAGTGAGGTCCTTTTTAAAACCAGGTGTCCTGATTAGCCTGCCAGTCTTAATTGATTCTGGTAGCTTCTTAATAGGCTCCAGGTTTCCTAATTAGCCTGCCTTAATTAGTTCCGGCAACTTCCTGATTGTTCTGGAACAGCCCATTATCTTACTCAGGGAAAAGGGATCTGCTTAATCTGAGGCTAATATAGCTACCTTCTATCACTCTCCTGTAGCCATCTGGCCTGACCCTGTCACACTACGTATACAGTGTGTAAAGTTCTTTGGGGTGATAATAGTTTGCATTTATATGGCGCTCTGCCTCTTCAAGGCAATCTGTAGCCATTCACAAGTTCCTCCTTGTGACACTCCTGTGATGTAAACAGGTGAGCATTATTTAAAATAAAACAGGTGTGCAAACTGAGGCCCAGAAGGGACCTGCCTCGCCCAAGGCCACTTGTGAGCCATTGGCAAAGACAGGATTAGAACTTGGGAACTGCTGACACCCAGCCCTCTGTTCGGTGACCCAGATAAGCACCTTGCCTTCTCTTTCCATCCTTGGGGGAGGAACGCTATAGAAGTAAGACAGTGAATCTTCTCCAAAACCCATCCATGTGCTTTATTTTTGGAAACTCAAACAATACAATGATTCTGTGGGGTTTTGTTTTTTTTTTTTTTTAAAGTGTCTCTTCCTTTCTAATTACTGTCTGTGAAAATAATCTTCAAGACGCTGTTTCTTACATGGACTCGCTGAGCAGGTGTCTGCTCCTGCATCCTGAGAGGCACTCCTGGAGTCAGACCCCTGGCAAGCGTCAGCCGCCCCCATGAGCAAAGCTTCGTCGAGGTTGTCTCCCTGCTCAGAGAAGGTCCTCTGGAAAAGGCTGTAAATGGTCTGCTGCTTTGGGTCTCGCTGTGGAAGTAGAGCAGAGAGGTTCTGAACACACCGGGTATTAACAAACAAGCCAAAACAGCCAGTGATTATAATTTGGTCACAGCTCCCGTTTCCTTCACAGCTCCCCTGACCAATGGAGAATGGAATTCCAATGCACGATGTACCCATGAGAGACCGGCCAGCCTGAACTCAGCTCTGCCGTTGTGCCCTCTGCAATGAAGCCACACATCACCGTTTTCTGAGAGGTGGAGAGAGAGGAAGGGGTTGATTGGCAAAATTTTGTGGTCCCTTGCGGAGCAAGGAAAAGCTACTAGAGGGAGCTTTTCCCAGGGAAACTTCTAGAAGAATTTCCTCATAGAGATTCCCTCACAGTGAAGGTGAGGGGGCTGCTCCCATGGATCCTTATGATCCGGGGGAGCTGCAAGAGGCCAGTGAAATAAACACATGGAGGTCCTGTGCTCCCTGGTAGCTCCCTGGCCATGCTACCTAGGTCTCCCAGGGGATGGGAACTCAGCAGAAAAGTTAATAGAGCCTGGAGCTGTATTTACATCACCAGCACAAACTCATGGAGTGAGAGTTGGGGGACAATATGGCTGCCCACAGCCTGCCCTGAACCCATCCTCTTTCCCGCGTGGGTCCCTACCACATTGAGAAACCTCCACAGGGCCTGAGGGGGTTAGGAAATGGTGCTGCAGAGGCACCAGAGTCTCCTTCCACACAACAAGATTGGGATCATTGCATGGAGGGTCCACTCCAGCACGGATCGGGGAGGAAGGTGGATGACCCAGCCTACTGCATTTAAAGCAGAACTGGCACGAGCTCAGATCTTCTCTTCTGTTAACCCGTCACTCTAGAGACATACAAAATCCAAGTCAGCTTAACTCCTCCCAGGAATGACTTGGGCTGATGTCCCACAGTCACAGCACTTACCTTGTAGAAGTAATCAGTGGCTTCAGCTGTTTCAGAGAAACTGGCTTCAGAAAGACCGGCTTCGCCCAGCACTTTGATCTTCTCTTGAATCATAGGCCTATGGGAAGATAACAAGCACCAAATATTGCTAGAAAGGAAAGTGGTAGCATTTAAGATGTCACAGGGCTCCTTTCCAGGCAGAGGAGCATGAGAGGCAAGGTGGGTGAGGGAATCTCTTTCATCGGACCAACTTTTACTGGTGAAAGAGACAAGCTTTCGAGCTTACATTCGTCTGCTCTGGGAAAGATACAGAGTGTCACAGCTAAATACAAGGGAGTTAACTCATGTTGCAAGAGACCATTTCCAAGGTGAAGTGGGCAGTTAACACCTCTGCAGGAATATGACAAATGAGAGTTAGTGGGTTGCAGATTGTTGTATGAGCCATAAAGCCAGTGTCTTTATTAAGTCTGTCATTTTTGGTGTGTAGCAGAGTTATCAATTTAAGCTCCCAGGCTTGTCCTCTGAAGGTGTTGTGCATCCTTTGAGGATGAGGACTGAGAGGTCTGATATGGAGTGATCGTTTTGTGAAGAAAAGTGCTTGCCCCTGGGTGATTTGGTGTTTTTGACTTTTATCATTTTCCTGTGCAAATTCACTTGAGAGCACAGTGATTGTCTGGTTTCACCCACATAGTTGCTAT
The DNA here is from genome assembly GCF_009764565.3 of Dermochelys coriacea. Taxonomy (NCBI): domain Eukaryota; kingdom Metazoa; phylum Chordata; order Testudines; family Dermochelyidae; genus Dermochelys; species Dermochelys coriacea. The sequence goes on from NC_050078.2 coordinate 4,396,598, forward strand.
TGGGTCATTTAGTGCACTGAATGAAGTACACAATATGTTGTTATAGGCATGTGTAGGACCCCTAGAGCCTGAAAGGTGTGTGTCAGAGGTGTCAATCATTGTAGCAGTGGAGATATGTCTGCAGATTTTGCATCTGTTGTTATGGCAGGTGCTGTTGCCACTGAGTCCTGATCTGTAGGGAGCCTGCTTCTAATGATGAGTTTGGTGAGGTTAGGGTATTGGCTGAAGGCCAGCAGAGCGAGTTTGGGAAAGATTTCTTTCAGGATGTGGTCCCCATTGAGGATGAGTTGTAATTGTTTAATGATGCCTTGTATGGGTTCCAGTGTGGGGTGGTAGGCGACAACTAGGGATTTGCAGTTGGGAGGGTTCCCCCTGATACTGAAGCAGGTGCTCTCTGAGTGTTTGAGTGGCCCGTTCCATGATGTGATCTACTTTTCTGGTGGAGTATCCTTGCTTGGTAAAGGCAATTTTAAGTGTGTAAAGGTGTGTGTCTCAGACTTTCTCCTTGGAGCAAATTCTGTGGTATCTGACTGCCTGGCCATAGATTTCTTGGTATACTGGAGGTGGTTACTGGTTCTGTGGGTTTCTTGTATATAGTTGTCTGTAGGGTTCCATTGTTGAAGCTGATCATGGTGTTCAGGAAATTGATGCTGATGTGGGAATGTTCTAGGGACAGTTTGATGGATGGGCGTGATGCTCTGTGCCTCGGGGGAATGCCCTGTATCCCCATGTTCATCCTTATAATATGGTTGTGTGGTATCCAATGCAAAGTTTGTCATGTCGGGTGTCTTCAGAAGGCTCATGATACACTGAGCATTGTTGTTATGGTGATGTTATAGTAATTGTTATTACAGTAATGTTCTAGTAATTTTATAGGTTGTAATTTCATGTATATAGTTATGAGGCTGAAAATGTGTCCTCATGGCTTAAAACAAGCCCAGGCAAACTCTCCAGGAACAGATGGGCAGTTCATACCTCATCAGGGCACGTATGGGACAAACCCTGCCCAGCCTCACAGGAACAAAGGACACTGGCCTAGGCAATAACAAAGGATCTGTTGGACTCTCGAATGAATCGCCCCGCTTCCCTTGCTCAGTTTGGAACTACAAGGAGGTAATGCTCACCTGACCCAGGATTGGGGGGGCAAAGCCAAAAGGGAAGAAAGAACATGACAAAAGGGAGAGACGTTTGCCATGCGCTTCCTCTCTCTTCCACCTCCACCTACAGACACCACCACCAAGCGACTGAAGTGCTGATCAAAGGGGAGAGCCTAACTGAAGGGCAACCAGACAGCCTGTGGTGAGAAGCATCTAAGTTTGTAAGGGCACTGAAAGTGTTAAAATCAGTTTAGAATGCATTTTGCTTGTATTTCATTTGACCAAATCTGACTTGCTGTAGTTTGACTTATAATCACTTAAAATCTATCTTTTGTAGTTAATAAATTTGTTTATCCTACCTGAAGCAGCACGTTGGTTTGAAGCATGTCAGAGACTCCCCTTGGGATAATAAGCCTGGTACATATCAGTATCTTGGTTAAATTGACAAACTCATATAAGCTTGCAGCGGGCATAACTGGACACTGCAAGACAGGTTCCTATGGTTGTGTCTGGGATCGGAGATATTGACTAGTGTCATTCAGTTGCACAATCCAAGCAGTGGCTGGCCAAAAGTGCTCACTCACATTACTGGAAGCAACTTACATGCCAGAGGCTGTGCATGAACAGCCCGGGAGTGGGGGTTTTCACAGCAGAGCAGCGCAAGGCTGGCTCCCAGAGTCATGGTTTGGAGTGACCTAGCAGATCACCAATCCAGATAACACCAGGGGAACATTACAATGGGTGGTGGTTGTTGAATTTGTGGTGGAAATATATGAGGGAGTTTAGGTCATCTGTCCAGAGGATGAAAACATCATTGATGTATCTCAGGTATATCATTGGTTTTGTGGTGTCATTTACCATGGGCCAATGAAAAAACATTGTCTTCGGAGTACTGAAATGCACCAGCCCTTTCACCTTAGGATAGAGGTGCCAGGTCCCATCCTTGCAGAGCCCAGTTCTAGTAACCAAAGTCAATTTCACTATGTTGCCTTCTGTTTGTATGCACACACCTAGAATGCTGTGTTAAGCTTTTGGCACCTCAGGACCAGAGATGTTAAAATAGAGGCATTCAGAAAAAAGCAGCAGAAAGGATTAGAGGAGCTAAATGGACTGATCTGGATGTAAAGGTTGAGAGCTAAATGTGTGCAGTGTAATTAACTGACAAATAAGAGGATGTGATTGCAATCTACAGATATTTGGAAGGTGTAAAGATCAAGGTGGGAAAGTGGTTCCACAGGGTGGTACTGGGAGCAACAGGTTCCATTCCCATCTCCAATTCCTAGGATTTGCAGCACATGACAAGAAACTATAAAGAAGTGAGTATCACCTAGCACAATTAATGACCCTTCATTAATAAAATGCCCTCATCTCTTCTGGAGTTGGCATGGGTGGGCGAGCGGATGAAAGGATAAGTATGTCCTCTTCTGAAAAGCATATTTCCTTTCAATCAAGCACCAGTGGTTGCATGGACCACATTTCACAAATAAATAGGAAAATTACTGTCATTAGCTTTCCTTGAAATGTGGGCGACATGTCAATTTCCAGTTCCTCATGATGCAAGTCCGTAATTATTTGCAATCATGATATTCTGGGAACTGTATAAGTTCACTTCAACTCATTTACGCTATCAGATGAGGTAATGGTAAGATATAATTTCGGACATACAAAGTACCATCTGGTGAATCATTTTCCTTCATCGATTGCAGGCCCTTTCCCTCAAAACACAGAGGATTTCCTCGATTCCCTCCCCATCACATTATACTCCCATAGCCCACACCCCACCAACCTTCCCGCAAGCCAAAGAAGGATGGATTGAGTTCCCACTGGGGCATGTCAATGTCCCTTTGTAAGCTGGTCAGATGGCTTTGCTGAAGAGTGACATGAGAGGAAGCAGAGCAGGCTTCCTCTGTGTGCCCAAGAACTCAGGACCCAAAAAGTCGTATGGGCCTTATCTCTGCTGAACACACTCAGTCCACGCTAACTTCACTTCTCGGGAAGCGCTCAGCGCCTGTAATACTCCGTGTTGCAACCAAGAAGCAGCCAAACTTCCTCTCTAACATCTCAACAACCACTCTTTGCCTGATAAATAGGTCTGTTTTACTGGCTTGTCACCCTCAGTGACAAGGCCAGACTGTTAACAAGACTTTGCCCTTCTAGAAAGCCTTACCCCAAGGCAAATATCACTCCTCCCCGTACCCTGAGAGCACGTTACTGCCATCCCCATGGTACAGAGAAGAAATCAAGCACAGAGAGGTTAAGTAACATATCCCAAGTCACACAAGTCCCAAAGAGATAGGGAAGAGTTAGACTGAGTCCTTTCCACTCCCTACCATAAGTAGTCATCTGCTGTGCCTTTAGCCACCAGGTAATGAACGTTAACAGAACTGGTTTGTCCAATTCGATGTGCCCGATCTTCTGCTTGGATCAAAACCTGTATTTAAATAAACAGAGAAAGCACAGTGAAATAGTGTAACACATAAGAATTTACAAAACCGGCCCCAGGAAATAGAGACCTATTTTTCCTGATGCTTAACTACTCCGATTTGTACCCTATTAGCACCAAGAGTCCCCAGCAGAGATCAGGGCCTAGCAGAGAGCCAGCTCTGCCCGCCAAGAATTTATAACTGAACAGCCAAGCTGCAAAATGGGCGGTAGGATGGAAGGATTATTTCCCCCTTTTACACGTGAGGAACTGAGGCACAGAGAGATGAATCAACTTGCCCCAGGCTACCCCGGAAATGTGGCAGAGCAGAGATCGGAGTTCAGATCCTAGTCCCTGGCCAGCACCTGAACCCCAAAAATCAGCCTTCCTCTCAGACATATTCCTCTGATGTCCTCTAAACAACCAGCCGCTAAAAGAATTCCCTAGAGAAAGCTTCTCAGTTTCCTGCATCACCAGAAGCGTGCGCGCGTGTGTGGGATTTGCAATTAATACCATGAACAAATACTCATACAGTTTTTCTGAGGCATATGGGGGCTGTTGGAATTCCAGTCCTGCCGGTAACTGATGATTCAAATGGCACACTGTATTCAGAGGGCCCTCAAACAGCTCCACAATTTGTATATATAAAGATCATTTACCGAAATGCTGCTGCCTTAGGGGAGGAATGCATCAACTGCTTAATGGCGCACAGCTGTGCTACTCTGCAGTTTAGAGCAAGAAGCGAAATAGAATGGTCCAGTGGATCGAGCACTGACTGGGATTCAGGAGACCTGGATTCTATTCCCAGCTCTGAAACCGGCCTGCTGGGTGATACTGGGCTAGCCACTTCGCGGCTCCGTGCCTCAGTTTCCCTATTTATATATGGGGCTAATGATACTGACGACCTCCTTTGTAAAGTGCATCGAGAGCTACCTGGTGAAGCGTGCTAGGAGAATGAGGTATTACTATTATCCAACTCAAATGGCTGGTGAATAGTAGGCAGGGAGGATGAAATCTGGGCAGGGATCCAGGCTTAGTACCCTCTTGAAGGCAGCACACTTGGATTTCTAATGACAAGCGGACAGGCCCTTTGTTTTATGTTTAAAATGAAAGGCAGCACTTGCAGCCCGGCCAATGCTGTGCTGGAACACTGGTTCAGTACTGACCCAGAGAATACTGCCACCTCATAAGTCACCAATCCAGTGGTGCAAGGAGATTTTAACTCTTACCAGTACGCACAGGCGACTCATGGGAGGGACACAAAGGGGAGCACCAGCTAAAGGAGAGGCAGGTGACCTCCCCACGTCACCCCTCCCTGCTCTACCCCCATCCCAGGCCCCCCGCGCTCTCCCCATCCCACTTTACCTGGCGGGTGGGGGGGAACTCTGTCCTCCTGCTGTGCCAGATACGGATTTCTGAACCGCAGGGCTCTCCCGGGAACTGCAGCGGCGAAAGGAGCAGAACGTGGGGCCGCTGGGCAGCCCCATGCCAGCAGCTCCTCCAGCCCCAAGCCCTGTCCTCCGGCAGGGCTGTACACACCCCAGACAGGAGACGCTGCAGCGTGGAAGGGCTGGGGGAAGTACAGCCATGCCAGAGCAGCCCTGCATTCTGCTCCTTTCGCCGCCGCAGTTCTCGGAGGAGCCCTGCCATTCTGAAAATGTGTCCTTCTGGTACAGCGTACCGGCAATAAATATCACAATGGTATGGCATACCTGACTGTCCCTGCTCACTTGCACTAATCCCAATTCAGGCAGTGCCTGGCCTTTCCTTGGAGGTTTCCAAGCCAAGCGCTAGCTAAGACTGATTGATCAGAGCATGCGTGCTTGGTACCATTACTGCAGGAGTGTTTTCCACACCTCCATTTTCAAAGCTCAGCACTTCTGATGTCATCGTGCAAGTGGATCAGAGAGATAACAGATCTTTGTGGGCCAAAGGTGAAACTGGTTTAAATTGAAACATTTGCCTTGTTATATGGCACAGTTCAAAGCTATGATACTATCTACTGCCCCAACTGGATGCAGAGAACCAGGACTAGAGCACATGGACTGCTGAAAAGAACAGGATTAATTTTCTTTAAATAATTAAAGAGAGCAGTAGAGGGGACAGAATACAGTGCAGCTTTACAAGGTGCTAATATGCCCCCCATCCCATTACTGTACTATCTGAGTCCCTTTCAATCTTCAAGGCATTTATCCTCAACACACCCCTGTGAAGTAGGGAAGGCTGCATTCCCATTTTACAGCTGGGGAATTGAGGCCCAGCAAGACTGAAGGCATGTCTACACTGCAGACCAAGGTGTAACTGTAGAGCAGATAGGCATATCCGTGCTGGCTTTGATCTAGCTAGTGCAGGTAACAACAGCAGTGCAAATGCGGCCGTGTGGACCCCAGCATGTGCCAGCAGCCCGCGTGTCCCTAGTGTCCCCAGCAGGCATGCACTGGGGAAACTCACTCAGGCTGAAACTCAGGCTGCCACATTGTCACTGCTAGTATTAAGAACATTAGAACAGCCAAACTGGGACAGATCAAAGGTCCATCTAGCCCAGTATCCGACAGTGGCTAATGCCAGATGCCCCAGAGGGAATGAACAGAACAGATAACCATCAAGTGATACATCCCCGGTCACCCATTCCCAGCTTCTGTCAAACAGACTAGGGACACCATCCCTGCCTTGGCTAATAGCCACTGATGGACCTATCCTCCATGAACTTATCTAGTTATTTTTTGAACCCTGTTATAGTCTTGGCCTTCACAGCATCCTATGGCGAAGAGTTCCACAGGTTGACTGTGCGATGCGTGAAGAAATACTTCCTTTTGTTTGTTTTACACCTGCCGGCTATTAATTTCATTTGGTGACCCCCAGTTCGTGTGTTATGAGAAGGAGTTAATAACAGTTCCTTATTTACTTTCTCCACACCAGTCATGATTTTATAGACCTCTATCATATCCCCCCTCACTCATTCTTTTCCAAGCTGAAAAGTCCCAATCTTATTAATCTCTCCTCATATGGCAGCCGTTCCATACTCCTAATAATTTGCGTTGCCCTTTTCTGAACCTTTTCCAATTCCAATACATCTTTTTTTTAAAAGGGGCAACCAGATCTGCACGCAGTATTCAAGATGTGAGCATACCATGCGCTAGCTAGATTAAAGCTAGCAGAGGTATGTGTGTTTAACAGGAACTTCTGGTAAATGTTCATCCCTGTTTCTCTACTAACATAAAAACAATGTGCTGTTCCTTCCACGCCACAGTATGGTGGCTATATGGAGTAGCCTGTACTCTGTTTTAATGGATTACATCATTAGCCTGATCTGGTATTAATAACCAGTAATGTTACTTTTCACTAGCAGCCAAGCTAGCTCCATATGGACACTTAGTCTTTTACCTTACTAGACTATGGGTAGGCCCCTACCAAATTCACAGCCATGAAAAACATGACACGGACTGTGAATTCTGGTCTCCCCCCTGAAATCTAGTCTTTATGTGGTAAAAGCACACAAATGTACAGATTTAAGGGGGGAGACCAGCTTTTCTCAAATTGGGGGTCCTGACACAAAAGGGAGTTGCGGTGGGGAGTCGCAAGGTTATTTTAAGTACGCAGTACTGCCACCCTTACTTCTGCGCTGCCTTCAGAGGTGGATGGCCAGAGAATGGTGGCTGCTGAGGGCCCAGCTCTGCAGGCAGCAGCGCAGAAGTAAGGGTGACGATACCGTACTGTGCCACCCGTACTTCTGCGCTGCTGCTGGCGACGACTCTGCCTTCAGAGCTGGGATCCTGGCCAGCAGCCGCCGCTCTCCAGTTGCCCAGCTCTGAAGGCAGCGCCACCACCAGCAGCAGTGCAGAAGAAAGGATAGCCATACGGCACCCCCAAGACAATAACCTTGTGACCCCCCTCCAAACTCCTTTTTGGGTCAGGACCCCTACAATTACAACACTGGAGGTCTAATACTCACTGCTCTTTACCTCTCTGGGAGCAGTTTTCTGCGGCAGGGTGTAGCAGTGCAGTGCTATCTCCAGCAGGGGGGCTACGAAGACCTGGTACACCGTGTCACAGAGCCCAATCCTGGAAGGTGAAGACTGCCTCTTGTAAGGTGGTACGCACCCTTACGCCCACTGAAGTCAAAAGATCAGGTCCCAGGAGTCCAAATTAATACATAGTAAAATACTGAAGCAGAATGAACTTGCAAGCCTAAAGAGACAGTGCCTGTAGAACAAGATAATCTCTTCATCCCTTAATTATTTGCTGATAGATGCAAAGTCCCCCACGTGTAGCTGGGATTAAAAGGAAAATGCCATTTAAAATGAGGTGTGATGGATAATCAGAACTCCCTAGTCCTAGAGAGTGGAGCAGAAGGTCAGTATTGATGATGGGCCTATTCAAAGCAAAAAATCCACAAACTGACCAGCTGGTCTAGTGGCAGTTCTCGTGATCCAGTACTGGAGTGCTTCCAAGACAGAGAACAAAAGTTTGTATTGCTTTTGAGTGATCCCCTCTGGCCACTGACTGACTTCACTGGCAGCAGCAGCCAGTCCAGTCAGCTGGGGTTGCAGCCATGTAAAGGTTTCTGGGGGGCTGGGAGCGGAGAAGAGTAGTAAGTGAGGAAGGAACCAGAAATCCTGGATGATGCTCCCCTAAATCCCTCTCCCCACCTCCAAAGAACCACCATAACTCTATTCCATTTCCATCCCTCAACACTACAAACAGTCGCCTTTTCTGGCAATATGATTGATCAGTACAGTAATGAGAATAAGTAATACTACCTAGCTTTTATACAGCACTTTTTTCCAGTAGCTCCCAAAGCACTTTATAGCGGAGGTTAGCATCGTTAGCCTCATTTTACAGATGGGGAAACTGAGGCACCATGCGGGGATGTGACTTCCCCAAGGTTACCCATCAGGTCAGTGGAAGAGCTAGGAAGAGAACCCAGGTCTCTGGAGTCCCAGTCCAGCGCTCTCTCCACCGGTGCACACTTCGTTAAGTTATGGTAGTAATGAAGGTTTCTTACACCTGGGTTCCAGAATAACTCTGCAAACACCACCAAGTCGGCAGAAGAGAGGGTCAGCCCCGTGTTGGCAGCAGTAAGGGATAAGACAGCCACAGAGTACTTCTCGGAGAACTGGAACTTCTGGCACAGAGACTGACGCTCAGCTGAAGCTGTGGCACCATCAATGCGAATATATCCAATATGCTGAAAGGAGGGAGTGGAGAAAGATCATTGGCAGGTCTTTATTTTCCCAAATTTTAGAGGATTTCCCCTGCCACCACCAGTGTTTGTGAAGATCAAAAAACCCACTGAACTACTCCATAACATTTTGTTACATTTTAAATGCATTGGCAAGGGGGAAAATATAAAAAATTTTATTTCAGCATTTTCTAATGCTGCCATTCGATTTGGGCATAAACGCACAATAAGGAACCAGCATCACCAGCCGCCATCCCCTCAGCTACTCTTCATCTGGGTCACTATCATGCTTAGGTACTGGGCTGCCTGCAGAGTCCAGGTCAGCGAAAAGGAGACATAGATGAAAAGGTTCAGTGCAACGCCGAGTATTGCCCACATATTGATGCTGCAGCTCCAAAGCTAACAATTTTCCAATGGTCTCGTCACCGAAGAGGAGCAGTGATACGATGGGTACCTTATAAATGTCAGGGATGATGAGCAATTGCCCAGTACTACCCTCAGAGATTTCTCAGTGAGAAATTAGCAAAACCACCTCCCATCTACCACGACCAGGTCTCACAGCCACCTCATGAGCTTTCAAAATCTGATCGATCAGATGAAACAGGCATAGAAATTTGATCTCTACTCATCACTAGAAACAGGAGAAAGATCACTATGCAGTTATTAAGTAGACTTGAGCCGCCATACAATAGCCAGGCCCAAAAATCAGAGCAACAGAGACCCAAGGAACAAAAGGCATGCAGATATAGCTGGGGTTGGTTTGTCACTGCCTTCTCACCACCTTCTCCAAAGAGGCACGAAAAGCAGCAATGGCAATGTATGGTAGTAAAACAGCACTTCTCAAAACACTGTAAACACATCACTCCAGGTGGTGGTGAACACCAAGAAACATCTGCAGCAATAGCTCTCACATACACAAAATGTACATCCCACCGGGCAGTCTCATTCTGGAGACTCAGTAATCATGGCAAGGGGGCACATTAGAGATATCTTATTAAGAGAATTGTGTGTGTCACTAACTTTCATAAAGTAGAAAGAAAAGGAGTATTTATGGCACCTTAGAGACTAACAAATTTATTAGAGCATAAGCTTTCATGAGCTACAGCTGAAAAAAAAGCTGTTTTTTCCACCAAATGCATCCGATGAAGTGAGCTGTAGCTCACAAAAGCTTATGCTCTAATAAATTTGTTAGTCTCTAAGGTGCCACAAGTCCTCCTTTTCTTTTTGCGAATACAGACTAACACGGCTGCTACTCTGAAACCTTTCATAAAGTAGGTGACCTGCCAGAACTCTCCAGCAGCTTTGAAGTTGGATCAATAATAAAATTAACAGGAAGCTGATTTAAGAACTTACTTTGTTCTCCAGCTCTTTGCTGACTGCATTCAGTACTATCCTGTGATGAGCGAACACCAGGAATTTGTTTCTCCCGCTTTCCAATAAATCCAGGATGTATTCTCTGTATTAAAAACAAATAATCCAAGTTATATTACTGATGTTTCTGTTGTCCCATGCACACATCACCTTCAAATCCTAAGAGATATTGTTCATCTATAGGCAGAAATCAGGAAACTGGCCAGCAAAATATAGCATTTCAATAATCAATATCCACATATAAAAAAAGATCTAGGGACACATCACTCATTTTTCTGGACATCTGGCCACTGAATGACAAATGTATCTATTTTTATTTGTACATCACTGAGTCGCACTTGATGAAACAGAGTGGCCCAACTTAAAGTCATTTCCATTTATCTGTCTATCCCATTCATTCATTCATTCATTCATATTTCTAACTCTAGGCATCTTGTGGAACACGTTATGCTATCCAGGAGGCAAATACCCATAATACATTTTTTTAATGCTGTTGTCACTCTAAAAGGAAACTTCCCTGAAGAACAAATTTATCAGGACATCTTGAAACTTATTTTTCAGTCCACTAAGACATACAATCGCTTGTTACATAGGAAACTCATTGCAAGTTATTTACAAATTGTTGGGAACAGGTAAATCAAATTTTAGCTTCTAATGAGGATAGATGGCTTGATAGATTGGTGCTAAAATCAGGACTGTGAAGTATTTCACCACTAAGTCACTGTTTTCAACACAGCCCAGGCCAGCCATGACTGAAAAAACCAAATGACTCCATGGCAAGACGGACTTAAATTCTGCAGCCAAGTCACTGAATTCTGTGATGTTCTGGTGAATCATAGGAAATTCTACTTTAGTTTAGTTTAATTTAATTTAATTCAAGAGAAGGTTTACACTGAAACAAAGCTGAAAACGAATAATACAATCAGCTCAATGACCCCCTGTGGTATGATATTCAAGTCATTACATTTATTTGATACGCTGTCCTGACATTTTCAGTTTAACATGCAACAGATTTTTGCAACACTGCTGCATTGGAGAAGTTGTCAGGGGGAAGTTGGACATTTTGGCACTCGAGATATTGTGGGAGGCATAGTGGAATGGTGGGATAAGGACATTAGCTCGAGCTACTTCTGAATGTTAGCTAGGCAGCTCTGCTAAACCAGTCAAGCAGCTTAGGCTAGGATTTAAATTTTAATCTTTAAAATTTCATAGGTGCCACTGCCTAAATGGGGCAGTTCCCACTTCTCAGTGCTATTTTTTCAGACCTCTGGAGACACGAAACAACACTGTATGGTTGTATATTCAGTTCATGTGGTTTTCTTCACCAACATAAAGACAAGAAACACTTTTTTAAGAACAAAAGCAGAGCCTCTGGGCTGCAATGCTGGATTCTGCAGCAAATTCTGTAGCTGTGAAATCATGCAGTACACATGATCCTGGTCATTCCAATAGGATGGCCAGGCAGTGGGCTATGAGAAATAAAAATCAGTGGTAAATTATAAATGTCCCCATAAAAAAAAAAACACCCAATATCCTAACTGATCTGTTGAGAGTCTCAGCAAAAAAGCGCGCAGCTAGGGGAGGAACGGGCCTGCAGCCCAACTCGAAGGGATTGCCTCTACAGAGGAAAGAGTTAAAAGCCCATTCATGGAGGAAGCTTACATTGTTATCATGATCCCACATAGGCTCTGTGGAGCATTCAAGACCTTCAGTGCTGTCAACATGGCACCTCTAGTGAGCACTATAAAACTAAAGACTAAATTTGGTTGACAAATAGGTTGGCTCAATGCTTTCTGCAGCAAGGCTGCAGTGTTCGTTTTTTAAAATTCTCTTTACACTGATGATTGCACTGGTTTGCTCCTTTTAAACTAAAGAAAGGCCCGAACCAGAGGACTTGATCTTAACCCCAAACATTGGGTAGCTTTAGATATGGAACTAAACATCCCAATTTGGACCTATCTGGAATTAAATCTAAAGACTGGACAGGTAGAGAGACCTTGGAAGAAGAGAATGCTGTGTGTTGTAATTTTTTTATTGTTAGCTGTGCTTGATTTTGCTACAATTTCTCTCTTCTCGCTAGTCAAATACATTTTGGTAGGTCAGAATGAGGCACTGGATTAACCTCTGAGGATACGACAAGAAACCATGGGCTTAAATTGCAGCAAGAGCGGTTTAGGTTGGACGTCAGGAAAAACTTCCTAACTGTCAGAGTAGTTAAACACTGGAATAAGTTGCCTAGGGAGGTTGTGGAATCTCCATCATTGGAGATTTTTAAGAACAGGTTAGACAAACACCCGTCAGGGACGGTCTAGATAATACTTAGTCCTGCTTTGAGTGCAGGGGACTGAACTAGACACCTCTTGAGGTCCCTTCTGATCCTATGACTGTCACACAACTTACATGACTGAACGGATTTTGGCTTCTGCGGTTCTGTTATAGAAGAGGAGTAGAGCTTCCTTCTCCTGTTGTTTCTGTGAAGAGGGGAAAAAACTGAATGTCAATTTCAAATCTGCCTTCCCTCCTGAGTGTCATCCACTTCAGAATATCTGCTGCTGCCATTGGGCACTGTGCTGGGGAAAAGCAGACTCTCCCTAAACACTGGTATTTACAAAACTAGTACACGGAGGGGCATCTCTTTCACCATGAGCTATCAAAATCCTGTACCTGCCGCTTATCCCAGTAGGACTGAACCAGTTCTACTCTGACTGGGGACCACCCAAGAGTGGGGAGAAGTAGATTGGCCCCCCATCTGAAAATTAAAGTTTGGAAAACTGAAGGAATACTCTCTCACGCTAATTATATTTTTTATTTCGCTAAGGGATGCTGTGTGTAGAGGGCTTGTCTGCACTACAAGCATAGCCATATTTAAAACACAGTCATGGCCAAATCACGTCATAATTTGCTTTTTTCTTACTAGTGCGGACAGGTTATAACCATGTTAGAGAACCAAGTTTTTGCACAGATCTCTCTACTAGATGGGTCCAGCGGTCAGAGCACTTGCGAGATCCTGCTCTGCCACAGACTTTCTGCATGACCTTGAGTAAGTCATTTCAGGTACATCTACAGCGGAGCTGGAGGTGTAATTTCGAGTAACTAGTTTTGATCGAGTTAGAATGCTAAAAAATAGCAGCACGGTTGCTGCGGCACAAGCAATGGTACAGACTAGCTGCTGGAGCACAGTCCCAACCAAAACTAGCTATACACGCAGGATGGCTAGGCCATCCTGCTGCTGAGAGTGCTGCTACTGTTAGTGCCTGAGGTTGATCAGAGCTAGCATGGGTAAATTACACCTCCAGCTCCAGTGTAGACACAACACGACTCTCTCTAGGCCTCAGAGTCCCATCTGTAAAATGGGACTAGCAGCAGAGGTATGAGGGTAAACTGAAGTCTGTCAGAAGCTTCAGTACTAAGATTATAAGCACCATAGAAAAGTCTATAAAACAAACAGCACAGGTCTCAACATGGCTATAATATGCATTTTCTGTCCACAGAGGCACAAAAACAGTTGGCCACAACTGTGATTCACAACCCTGTCAGTTACATTTGTAAGGTAAGTGGGGCTTATGAGGCCAGACAGGAGAGTAAATACAGAGGAGCAAAAGACAATAAATAGAGTGAAGAGGAGATAAAAGGTGAATGACAGGGGAAATGAAAGAGTAATATGCAGCATGACAAGAAGATGAAACAGCTGAAACTAAAGAAAGAGGAAGCTGACCTGTTATGATTATTGATGTTGTGCATTCTTGGATACTCAAGAGAACATTTAAAACGGTACCCTTGATAACATCGGCTGTACATTTTGATGCTGATCTAAGAATCTAGGAATTACTCTCCACTGATTTTTTTTTTTTTTTTTTTTTTTTTAAAGTGAGCACCTGAAATACCAACAGTTCATCATGTTAACAGGTTCTGACTCACACTTCTGTATCCTTTGACCATCTCCTTCGCAGCGGCGGCCAGCTCAGCCTTGGTCTTTGCATTCACGCCTTCAGGAAACACCACTACCATTTTGCGTTGCTTTGCTGGAAGCTGGGAGAGCACGTCTGATTTCAGGCGGCGGATCATGACAGATTCTTCAAGCAAAAGCTTCAGTTCTCCTAGGTTGGAAGATCTGGAGTAGTCCCAGCCCCATGGCATCTGGGGAAGAGCAAAGCATGATCATCAGCAACAAAAGCCCCGGGAGCCTTTAAGTCATTCTCGGTCAAGGGGATCTGGCTAGGGAACAAACTTCCAGAGGAGAACAGAAGAATCCAGAGTCTGCCTCTATTCAGGAAATGCTGTAAAGCCTTCCTCCTTTGAAAAAGCCTTTCCACTGTAAGAATGACATTCATAACACTGACAGGGCCGTTTGCCCTCCAGTTCTTACCACGAAAACCCTACTCCAAGCAGCCTATTGCCCCTGAAAATACCTGAGACTCCATGAAATCCATTAGGGACATTGCTATTGCTTTTACATGAGGAAGGTGCTCAGATACTAATGGAAGGTCAGTGGTTGAGAGGGGCATGAAGCCAGGAGATTCCATGACCGTCAGGAGGAGCTAGAAGGCAGGGGCACCATCTTGGCTGTAGTGCATGAGGGGGCATTGGTGGAAGGAAGGAGGACTATGTTGCACTGGATGCAGGTGTGAGAGCGCCTGGGAACAGGACCGTGACGGACACTGCTAGCCTGGGAGTTGAGGCGAACACTGTGGGGGTCCCAAGGGCAGGTGAAGTAGCTGGAGGAGTAGCATCTCACCAGCAGGAGCGGATTTACCATGAAACAAACCGTGCGGTGGCATGGGGCCCCCCAATGACAAGGGGGCCCCCAAAATGCAGGACAAATATCTGACAACCTGCCAAGTCCCGGGCTGACGGCGCAGCACGGTTCAGACAAGCAGGCTGCTTGCATGCCATGGTTGGTGGCCCCACACTGCTCCCAGAAGCATCCATCTGCTGGCACATCTCTGTGCACCCTGGCGGGGGGAAGGCAGCTCTGCGCACTGCACCTGCCCCAGGCAGTGCACGGAGACCTGCTGCCCCACTCCCCAGAAGGGGCGTGCAGAGAAGTGCCAGCAGCAACACAGCAGACCTAAGGCAGCTCCCTGCCCGCTCTGCCTCCCTCCCTCCGCACCACTTCGCTCCCAGAAGCGGCCAGCATGTCCGAGGCCTTTGGGGGGCAGGTCTCCGCACGCTGCCCCTGCCCTGAGTGCCGACTCCCCAGCTCCCATTGGCCGGGAACTGCAGACAACGGGAGCTGCAGGGGCAGCACCTGCAGGCAGCGACGCGCAAAGACCCTCTGGCCTGCACTGCCTAGGAGTCACGGCCAGAGGGGTGTGTGTGCTGGTCGTTTTGGGAGCTGCGCCGCCCAAGGTAAGTGCTGCCCCCCTTCCCGCCCTTTCACACCGCAACCCTCTGCCCCAGCCCAGAGCCTGCACCTCGCACCGAAACTTCCTCCTAGAACCTGCCCCCCATCTCCCCTCCTGCACCCCAACCCCCTGCCCCAATCAAAGAACTTCACTTTATTTTCATTTACTTCCCATTACTTATAATATAGGAGGAGGATGAAGAAAAAAAATATGTACAATGGGGGGGGGAGATAAGAGAGAAAGTTCTTTTCCTTGGCTGGGTCCCGAGGGGTGTGTGTGAAAATGAAGCTGTGCACAGGCCCCACTAACTCTAAATCTGCCACTGCTCACCAAGCCAGAAATTCAGACTGAGCAACCACCAGAGGTGCAAGTCTTTCACTAAGCCAGTGCATCTCAAATCTATGTGCATCACTGGTGGTAGTAGAGGTCTCAGGTTGGGGGGGGGGAGAGAAGCTGGGGGGTGCGGGGGTTGGGCACCTCCACCTGTGTCCAGTATCGAGGGTGGGTGGGTGGAGGGGTGGCACAATTGTTTTTCCTCCTAATTCCAGACCCTCGGCGTGTAAATTGTCTTGCACACCCACTGAATGCTGAATCAGCACATCTCCCCATTTCGCCTTTCTCCCGATCAGCTTACACCTGATGTGTGATGTACACCACCACACCTACTTCTGCTACTGCCAAGTCTGGCTCAGAGGCCTCCATGTAGCTTGCAGAAAGCAGGTGCAACTACATTTGGTCATGTCTCAGCATAAATCAACTCATTCTCCAGGCACCTTGCACTCATGGCATCAATTCTGCCACGGCAGCTTGCCTTAATGCTCCCTTTATTTCCTTCTCCCAGAAGCAGCTACCACTATGCCTAGCATATCCTCCCAGATCTGGTGTACAGGACGGAAAGAACAAGCTGCATTCATAACATCAAGCTCATCTCTGCTGTAACCTTTGTCCTTTCACTCCCCCTTCCAATCTTTATCAGCAGGTTGAAGGATCCTCGGGGTAGGGTCCTGTCTCTTTATTTGTCTGTAAAGCTGCATGTACTCCCACTGCACTGTACTAAAATAACAAACACCAACAGTAATGTAAAATGCAATTCCCTGCCTCTCTGGGGGTGTGTGGGTGTGAAGGTGAAAGAGTTAATGTTTGAGAAGTGATCTGAAGATGTAAAAGCTCTCAGTGCAATCAGTATTTCTTCCCAGACTGGAGCATGGTGTATTTGGAAATGCGATTTTGAAGACTGCTTTGGATGTGCTTTCCTGAACGTCACACCTTCTCTTATCTGCTTCATCAGAGAACAACTAAGTTGACAACCAACACCATTAAAATTGATATATTCTCCAACTAAAATGCCTCAGAACATTTCCCCTTTTTCAGGCTACATAAGCAAAGGGTTTTTAAACTTACTTCAGGGCTTATAGTCTTTCGTTCTGGGATCAGCCTTGGTGCCCTTCTTTGCATCATGTTAATCGCTACAACATTTAATTTTACATAATGCGGTGACCAAAATTAAACAGAACATTGTAAATGGAATTTCAACAGAGAGTTGCTTTATCTCAGCAGAACTCCCATACAATTCTACTCTGCTGTTCTAGCACTGGGCCGGATTTATTACAGGGACAGCGAGCAGAGACTTCTGTTGAAACGGATCACAAATGGAACCATATTCTATTTGTTAGTTATTTACTTGCAATTTAAAACATATTAAAAGCTGTTTGTGCAAAATCATGACTGATCAGCACCGATTCTCACTCTCGCTAGTGGTCTGTAGAGAGGAGCCAAGGAGTCAACTCAAGGTCTGAGTCCTTATCTTCAAGACGCTCAATAGCCCAGGCCCAGAATCTCTAAAAGATCCTAAAGCTCAGGAATGGAGGTCCACTCCAGCTTCCTCAGAGGCTGGTCTATGAACATAACATAGAACTTAAGAAAATAAGAATGGCCCTACTGGGTCAGATCGAAGGTCCGTCTAGCCCAGTATCCTGTCTTCCTACAGTGGCCAATGTCAGGTGCCCCAGAGGGAGTGAACAGAACAGGTAACCATCAAGTGATCCATCCCGTCACCCATTCCCAGCTTCTGGCAAACAGAGGCTAGGGACACCATCCCTGCCCATCCTGGCCAATAGCCATTGATGGACCTGTCCTCCAGGAACATATCTAGTTATTTTTTGAACCCTGTTATAGTCTTGGCCTTCACAACATCCTCTGGCAAGGAGTTCCACAGGTTAACTGTGCATTGTGTGAAGAAATACTTCCTTTTGTTTGTTTTAAACCTGCTGCCTATTAATTTCATTTGGTGACCCCCTAGTTCTTATGTTATGAGGAGTAAATAACACTTCCTTATTTACTTTCTCTACACCAGTCATGATTTTATAGACCTCTATCATATCCCCCCTTACTCATCTCTTTTCAAGCTGAAAAGTCCCAGTCTTATTAATCTCTCCTTATATGGCAGCCGTTCCATACCCCTAATAATTTTTGTTGCCCTTTTCTGAACCTTTTCCAAGTCCAATATATCTTTTTTGAGATGGGTCGGCCACATCTGCACGCAGTATTCAAGATGTGGGCATACCATGGATTTATATAGAGGCAATATGATAATTTTCTGTCTTATTATCTGACTAAACCAGAAATTTATATTATTATTAATTACTGTAGCACCCAGGAGCCCCAGTCATGGACTCTATTGTGCTGGGTGCTGTACAAACGGAATAGAAACGTAGTCCCTGCCCCAAGGCACTTACAATCTAAGAAACTAAGGTCCATCACAAACCCCACATCTTCCGCCCCAAGTGTTAGGCACACTTCAACCTACCCTTTCTAAACACACACGGAGACCAGCATGTTCATTTAAAAAAACCCTATCAAAATAAAACACTCCACACACAATTCTCCCCCAGGTGGGGGTGGGGGGAAGAGACGGAGAGAGAGAGAGAGAGAAAATGAACCACATACAACAGATGTAGGTTATATTGCTTACTGCATGACTGGAAGACACACAGATACTATGATAATAGAAGAGAGGTATAAGATTTGGGATGGGATGGAATCAGATGGGCCATAGACACTGAAGTCTTTTATGGCATCTGGACATGGATGACGCTGCTTCGGGTAAAAGCACATGGGTAGGAAAGAAAAGGATGCTGTCATAATCATCATGCGTTACCACTGATCACATTGTACCTGCTCCGTTGACAGTTAGCCAATGAAGAAGCCAGTGTTGCACGACTGATTTCAATGGCGTTACGTCGGCATCATACTGGAGTCACACAGTAGCAAATGAGGCCCCTAGACTATGTAACTTTATCGCTATATCATATCTATACATGAATTTTAATAGCTAATCCTAGCAGTGAGTTCTGATGGGTCATTTCTAGAAAACTGAAGATTGAAAAAGTCATTCTAAAAAAATATAAAGTTAACATGAGAACATGATAGTAATATGTTTAATAGGACATGGTGTATAAAACTAGTCTATTACTAGAATTATTAAAACATACTTTGATGTCTTCTACTGAAAGACAGAGGAAAAAATGAATATAAGTTTATTCTGCCAACATACACATCTGGCTTTGGGCCATAATATCCCAGAACAAATGCATCAACTGTGAATTTCTTATCAAAGTGTTAAAGCATCTCACTCAAGTCAGTAAATTTATTACCACATTAACAGAAGCTGCCAAACCCTTACAAATGCAGACCACATGCTGATCTAGACATTATTTAATTTTTTTATTTGTTATTTGCCAACCTCAAACAGTTTGAAAAATGGCTTCACAGCCTCTACTTCAAGAAACAGAGTTGAGTTGAGCTTGTAAATAAAACAGATGACATTTCATTTGTTGCAGTTTTAAAAGCAGAGGTGCCAAGGAATTGGATCATAAACCAATAAAACTCTTTTTATATCTTTTCTTATTGCATCTGCCAGAGATTGGTAGGTTTCTGTCACAAAACTAAATCAATTCTTTTTAAATGTCGAATTGCCAGGATTTTATTTTAAATTAAATGGTTCAGGTTTGTCAATTTTTGTTTAATGTAACGATTACAACAGGATTTATTAACAACAACTCATTTATATAGCACCTTCCATTCCAATGGGTTTCAAGACACTTTTCAAACTCTCTCTCGCTCCGTTCAATTCCACTCACCACCACAGCCTAGCTGCCTCTGCAGTTTTAAGAAGCACCTGTTTCAACAGTGCACAGCAATGCGACACCAGCAGCTTAGGACGGCAAGTAAACCCCCGCACCGCTTCCAGTCAAAACTGAAAAGAGGAATTTTTAGGGAGGCAGAACAGTTACCAAAACTGGAATCTGGCCAGGACACCGGGCCAAAAACCGTGACTATTGCGAGGAATGCAAAGGAACCAAAAATGGCCAGGACCTTGGTTGAGTCAGCTAAAAATGCCATACCTGCAGCACAGCATCCCCTCATGCCATACTGAGAGACTGGCTCCGTCCTGACCTGCAACATCTGGCTATTTTCCCTTGAGGTGTCTCATCCAAGTACTAACCAGGCCTGACCGTGCTGAACTTGTGAGGTCCGAAGAGCACGTAGCATAAGGGAGGCGTGGCTGCAGACCATATATGAAGTTCCACTCTCACAGACAAAACACGCCCATTAAAAGTAGGTCATAGCCCTCAACCTGATCTGTTCTTAATTTGCCCTACTGTGCTCTGTGATCAGAGCACACTGAAGGGAAGGGCCCCTTCTGGTCAGGCACACTGTGCTGGTTGAGGAGAGCAAGTTGGCTCAGAACTACCAAAACCCTGCATCCTCAGAGGCTTCCCTTCCTGACTGTAGGCTCTGCCTCCTCTCCTCAGCACCTTCAGCATTTTTCTCACTACAGAGATTTACACGAAAGCCAGCCTGACACCAAGATAAAACCACCAAACAACCAAAATCGCATTGTCATTTTATAGCAGATCGACAAACTTCCCCCAGATTTCCTGCCCTGTCCCCCACCCTCTTCGTGGACTACTTACAATCCCAACATGTAGAAATCTCAATCGCTTCCCTCACATCTCATCTACATTGCTTTCCAGTTACAAAGCGCCTCTTGTTCTTTGCAGAATGGCTGACTGAATTCTTTCTAGGTTTACTACAGTCGCTGCTATCATTCACCTGCATTAACAACAGCATGACCTGTCTCAAGCGACCGGTCTAAAGGAGCAGCAATACTTAGCTGCCTAGTAAAAGTGGGTCTTTCACAATGAAACAAAATTGTAATGGAAACCTTGGGGATGCTTGGCAGCAGCCGTTTAAGACAGGGAGTTGAAATTGATGGTGACCCTTCCTGCTGGTTTTACTGTAGGTTGCAAGCTCATTTATACAGTGGTTCAAGCACTGACCTTTATGAGACCCAGTTTAATACTTCCCTGCTACTGAACTCCTAGCGGGTATGTGAGGAGCTCTATTTTATTTCCTTCAACTCGGTGTTCTTTGTCCAACTCCATGTCCAACCTGAGATTCACATGGCTTGTAGCTGAAGCAATAGTTGGTCATGTGGAACCCGACCCCAAAGGTCTATGGAATACCACACCTATTTATTCCTACACACTACCATTCAGCCTTTCACACTGCAGAAATCCAGAGAGATTAGGCCACGTCTTGTTTCCCCCCAGGCAGAGCTACCGACACTGCTCAGAAAGGAAGAATTAAGGAGCTACATTAAAGATATGCTGAATGCATAGTGTCCCTCTGAATGAGCTCCACGTTGTAACCCGAGAACCCCTTAATGCGAATATCCCAATTCTGATATGTACATTCTGGCTCACCAGAGACTGTCACATGAGGTCTTAAATAAAAGCCAAGTTTACACTGGTCATTAATATTGTTGCAAACGGTATGTTCAGATACTATGCTAGGGGTTATGTCACTATACTGAAAATACAGCTTGAAAGTCAAGGCAGAAGTGAAAAACAGATTTTCCACCAAATAGGAGTAAGAAATGTCTCTCTCTCTGTCCAGATTTAAATTAAGTGTCATAAACTAACATGATGAATGCCCATTTACATACAAATTCAGATATTAACAAAGATGTCACATCAACAGAGAAGCAGCACACAGGAAAACCAAGCCACAGGTGGTTATCCTGTCTCTGAGGACAGAGAATGAACTTTAGGGGTATATGTAGATTGCAAAGAAAGCACCCCTCATCAATTAAATGGGCAGTGTGTTTACATTCACGAAAATGGGATCTGCGCTTATCTTGGTTGAAAACGCTGCAAAAGACTTTGGGTGAGAAACTTCTTCACACAGGAGGTTAACCTGATAGTTGAGTTTAGTCTCTAAAAAGATTTGTGCTATGATTTTGTTTTATATGTAACCATTTGTTTCCAATATCCTCACTCATTATCAAAGTGTAGAGATTCTGGAGATAATAAAAACTTATTCTATTTTTTACTATCAATATATATCAGGGCTGTAGTGTTAAGTAAAGTGCAGGTCATGAGCTGAATCTTACAAGCTAGGGTGTACACTGTTCCTTCTGGGACAGCAGACCTGGTATTTTTGAGGGTAGCCAGTATCAGGGGTGGACATCACAGGGGAATGATTCAAAGGTACTGGGGTGCACCTACTGTTAACCTACAAGGCAAAGGAAGGGTTGGCATAAGCCCAGAGGAGAGTGCTTGAGTGGCTGAAAGGCTGGCAGTGTCAGGGAGCTGATGCCAAACTATCACAAGAAAAAGACTTCCTCTCGCTAAAGGTAACAAGATGACTCAGTCCTGGGTACCTTGAGAAGAGAGAGATCCTAGTGTGGCTGGGGAAATGGGAGGTTTCCATTCTCTGCCAGGTATGCTGCACTTTGGTAACACTAATGCAGGGATCTTACAGAAACCAGAGGCTAGGCCCACTATCCTGACTCCCCATGCAGTGTGACCTTAAAGTTAAATCAACAGTGTCAATACATTACCACTGAAGCCAATGGGCAAGGCACTTGTGCATCCCTACTGGCACCAAGCTAGCCCCAAAGAGAGAGTAGGTGCTTTGATTATTAGACACACAGCTCTCAAATGTATGATCAGGATATGGGGACTCAGTAGCCACTTTGGATGGAATTCAGGTACAAAGCTCTCTGGTGAGGACCCGCTAAGTGCTAGGTACTCCAAAGAGTGACAAAATACCAAACCATGTAAAGCAAAACAAATATAGTTAATATTATGGCTTATAGGGATGACATTTAGCACCCACACGGGTTATCTTCTACTGCTCCTGCAGTGGTTTGATCTCCACAAACCCTTATGGGAGGGAAGAAGCTATTATCTCCATTTTATAGAAACCGCAGCACAGAGAAGTTAAGTGACTTGACCAGGGCTCCAAAGAGAATCCATGTAAAAGCCTGGATTAGAACTCAGGTGTTCCTGGCCCCTAGTCCTGTGTTCACGCCACTAAACCATGATTCTCTACACCAAGGGCTAAGTATTACAAATATTTATTTTGGGGGACGCAAAGAGTTAACATGAAAGATATGCTGGCATAGAAGACTCCTATTGCTCAACTTAATTCACTTTCTTATTTTGCTTCAGGATTTAGCAGTGACATTGGCTCCCGTCTCTGCACCTATCAGACCAATTAAAAAAATTATCAGGGCCCGGTCATCTCATGAGCCAAAGAAATAAGCAGGCTACTACAAAGACCAGCTCCACCTGCACACAGTAGCCCTGAACCTTATGAATCCAGGCCCCAGAGAATTCCCCTTGTATAGCAAGCGGCATAGAGCTGCTGTAGCGGCTCCTACTCCAGACCCCTCCTGGCTGCCAGCATGGCTGTGATTGATTGATCCATAGCTGCTATAATGGCTCTTGGGAGCCAGTGGCAGCTGGCATAAATTTAGGCAGCCTTTAGGCTATTCTAATACATGCCAGGCCCCAGCCAGGCAGTCCCAAGATCAGGATGGGGTGGAGCACAAAGGTGGCTTATAGTCTCCATTGCTCCCCTGCCTCTGGACTTTGCAAAAGCAGGGCTCCAGTACTCAAACCGTAAAGTTCCTCAGGCTGTTAAAAACTAGCATTAACATACATGGGACTAGAAATTGGTTTCTAGATGGTCAGCCCAAACCTGCAGCCGCTCATCACAGTCGGACGCCACAGGGTCAGAGCCTCTCATATCAGACTTGCTTACTGCTGTGATGACTGATTTGCCTTTTGGTCTTTTAAGGCAGGGTCTCACTGAGGCAGATTTTAATTGAGTAGCTTTGCTTCCCTCCAGCCCAAGTACACAGTTTACACACAGCACAAAATGCTTCACAGTATGAGAGCTTTCAAAACACTGCTGTGAGCAAGAGAAGAGACTCTTCCTAAAATTATAGGCAGAGGCTACACACAGCAGGAGCAGAAGTGGGGTGAGGGTCTCCACTTTGGCAAAGAAATAAGTAGCTTGCCAGGTCTGTACTGCTGTTTGTGATCACATGCACACCCTAGGCTAGCATTTCACAGATAATACACTCCAGTACCTTCTTGGCATCACAGTAGCGGAGTCCGAAGGAATGGAACTGAGGGAAGAAGGTTGGTCTGACAGCCGCAATCTGCGTATAAAGCTCTGCAGGGCGTGACATGGCAGGGGTTCCCGACAGCAAAATCACTCTTTTGGCAGCCTGCAAAAACAAAATTGAACACAATCGTTATACAGATAAAAACACAAGCAGAGTTTAAGAAATCACTTACGCAGCTTCTGCGAACCATAAATCTCACCCACAAAACAAAGGTCAAGTGCAATTGTTTCAACTCTCCTAAGGAAGGAGTGCATCGTCTTCAAGACACTCCTGGCCTTTGCTATGTCAAGATGGTCCGAGAACAAGGGCTTCCGATCTCCACAGCAGGGAGTACAACACACTGTCAGCCCTGGCTTCAGAGGTAAAGGGAAGTCTATTTTTATTACGGCACTTTGGTAACTGGCATTCGCCCCCATGCATGTTCAAATCTTATCCCAGGCTCAACATTCCCATCAGCATCAGATCTCACTTGAAGGCTTCACACACCTCTAAGGTGCATCCTCGCTTCCAGAATAAATTCTGTTGCAAGAAGCATGCCGCAGCAAGCATGCCGCAGCAAGCCATAAATATACTCTGTCCTGCACACACAAAAGTGAGGCAGGGAGACAAGAAAAGTTTCAGACTGAAAAAAACAAAACAAAACTGTAAGAGGCAAATTATACTGCCTGATTCAGGGCTAGAAGAGGTCAACCTGCCAATCTTGGTGGCTCTATTAACAGCCTGTTAGATGCCAAAACCTAATAGCTAATAAACAGTCATGCAGGAAAATTGCATGCAATAAATCAAATGGGAAAAGTCAGTGCAAGAGAGCTATGAATTTCCACTGCTATAATTTCACAGACAATAGTTAAATTACACATGCCTTGCAATTTCCTGCATGCTTTAATGCAGGATCATTAAAATACAAAGAGATTCTTGAATGACATCTATACTGAAAGCTTGTTCACACTGATATGAAAAAGAAAATGAAATTCTTTTATCGTTTTAGCGAGATCTACCAGTCACCCAAATCTATTCACTGGACTGACTCATTCACTCGCCAACCAAGTCTGGAGGAAGAAGGGCTCACTTATCAGTTACCGGAAATTAATTCAGCAGTTCTGTGTCAGATATTTATAGGCTGAAGTCGAAGTAAGTGGGATTTTTTTCCCTTATTAGGCAGATCCGAGCGGGAGATGTGGTGACAGCTAAGGTCAGAAAAGTCTCACTAACATAAAAAGCAGATTTTTTATAAAGTGAATAAACAGAAGGCCAGCCACCTCAATTGAGGGAGGGGGTATAGAGCACATGTCATTCAGTGGGACAACAAACAATAAAACAGAGACAGGAGTAGAGGTCAAAGGTTCAAAATGAGAGTACCAGTTGGTGACACTAAGTAAAAAACCCCTGACAAAGGAGTCAGTGGATGCACCTCAGAGGAACTCTGCCCAGAGAGTCAAAAGTAGGCCCCATACTCACAGAGAACATCTCCGTTGAGCTTCCCTCTCCTGGACTAATGGATGACCAACTTGGCCAATGCCAGCAGGAGGCTGACAAGGTCACGTGCAACCACACCCTAAGCTGGAGGTTCTGAAGGAGCTGAAAGAGGGGCTGCAACATGTCGCACTGGGGGCAGGCATGGACCAGGGTCTCCTGCTCACTGCAGAAAAGGCAGGGATTGGGGCATCCATGAACTGTGCCAGCCATGTGCCTGCGCTCACAGCTCCATGAAGGAGCCACCAACTAAATATCCCCGGAAGACCGCAGTGAAGTAAAGGCTGGCCCGCTGGGGGTCCTTGCCCATGCCAGGTTGACACATCTTTAGATAAAACGCCGCTCAGCATCTGGATCCTAGCCTTCCAGACTGGCATTCTCCTCCCCACAATCTCTGTTGCCATTCATGTAGCTCTGTCCTTGGGAAACTGTGCAAGGGAAGGCAGACTTGGTGCCTTGTTCTTTGGGAACCTGCACCCTGTCCTGACACCCTTATCTATCCAAGAAGGTAGTCATAAGGCTTATAATAATAATGTCTAGATCTTATCTAGCCTTTCATCGTTTAGTCTGCGGAAGAGAAGAATGAGGGGGGATTTGATAGCTGCTTTCAACTACCTGAAAGGGGGTCCAAAGAGGATGGATCTAGACTGTTCTCAGTGGTAGCGATGACAGAACAAGGAGTTTATGATCTCAAGTTGCAGTGGGGGAGGTTTAGGTTGGATATTAGGAAAAACTTTTTCACTAAGAGGGTGGTGAAGCACTGGAATGGGTTACTTAGGGAGATGGTGGAAACTCCATCCTTAGAGGTTTTTAAGGCCTGGCTTGACAAAGCCCTGGCTGGGATGATTTAGTTGGGGATTGGTCCTGCTTTGAGCAGGGGACTGGACTAGATGACGTCCTGAGGTCCCTTCCAACCCTGATATTCTATGATCTGTAGATCTCAAAGTACTTTACAAAGGATGCCCCACACATCATTAGAAGAGTTCCACAGGTTTGACAACATTTCCAAAAGTCATTTCACCACGATTAATTTATGAAGTGTTTCCCACCCCGCACCAGGTACAAAGGTGCCTTAGAGGTCAAAACGCAGCACCCAACTGCTTCCAAGTGCAGAAAGGGGGAGGTTATGCCACAAAGAAATAACTGAACATGCAAAGAGCCTCATTTGCATACAATGGCTCTCTGTATGCTAAATGAATTTCACAGAATGAGCCCTGCCGTATACTAACAAGCTGATACTTTTTTCCTTCATAAACGCTAGGGCTGGATGTACAGTTACTGAAGTCCCCAGTTCTTACTTACTCTGTCATCTTGAGAGGATTAACATATAAAGAATATTATCCTGACACAAATGAAGAATCCGATGACAATTTTAATGCAGGAGACAGAATCGCTTGAGAGAGATGAGACTTGTTGAAGGGGAAAGATACGGACAGTGCCTGAAGCGGCTTTCGAGAATAGGGTTCTCTATTCCAATCAGATAGTTTTCTGGATTGTGCCCAGGTTTTATCAGGACTAGCCTGAAGTCAGAATCCCACAAACATAAATATTGCAAGTGATTTTTCCCCCCCTAGCACGTATAATTGATACCAAAATAAAGAAATTTTTTTTTAATGGCAGTGGTTAAATTTGTCTTTGGTAGGATGGGAACATGGGGGGGGGGGGGGAGAAGAACACAAGCGCTTGAAACCAGAACTGAAGATCTAGCATAAGCCTGGAGGGCCAAAGTCTTCTGTGATTCCAAAACAAGGTTTTCTCTCTCTCTCTCTCTCTCTCGGCCCCTGAGATTGAAGATTCCTGCAGACAGGAGTGTGATGATTTTTAATTTATTCTATCCCCGTGGATTCAGAATGCCTATGGGAAAGGAGCTAGCTGTTCCCCACAGGAAAGAGAGCTTTTTTGCTCTCCATCACCTTCAAGTTTCAGCACTGGCTAATATACTCAGACCTATTTCTCTCTTCTAAACATTCCTTTTGAAATGAGTGTGCACACAGAGTACTGCAGTTGCAGGCTACATGTAGTTTCAGGACTTCCATAATACCCTATAGGCCCACCCCCAGCCTCTTACAAACCATGAACAATACATATACTATCAAATTGTCTAAAACTATAAAGATACAGGGGAAATGTACAACAGAGAGAAAAACTGCTGGGACAGACTGAAACTTCTCCACTTCATCCACGGAGGATTCTCCTGGGGACCCCAGCTGAAAACGATTCCACTTCCTTCCAAAAGTCAAAATGTTACATATTCTTTGTTCTTCTGTAATTGCATGTGATATCACAAGGCAGTGGGAATTGGGGAAGGTCTCAATGGAACATGAATGGGTTTCAGAAGCATCATGGTATGTCATCAGTGAAGAACTCTGTTAGAGACTGAGAAATAAGACTTTGAAAAAATTGTATCTAGCCAAAGATTCCTATGGTGTAAAACGGAAGACTGCTTCCACTTCCTCCCTTGTAACCTTGATCCTGCAAAGTTGAGCACATGTGTAGCTTTACTCTCATGAATAGGCACACCGATTTCACTCATGTGAGTAAAGTGGTGCACATTTTCAGATGTCTGCAGGATGGGGGCCTGTTTTGGCAGTTTTGGTCCCCCCACTACAGAAGAGATAAGGACAAATTGGAGAGAGTCCAACGGAGGGCAACGAAAATTATTAGAGGGCTGGAGCACATGATTTACGAGGAGAGGCTGTGGGAACTGGGCTTATTTAGTCTGCAGAAGAGACGAGTGAGGGGGGATTTGATAGCATCCTTCAGCTACCTGAAGGGGGGTTCCAAAGAGGATGGAGCTTGGATGTTCTCAGTGATGACAGAACAAGGAGCAATGGTCTCAAGTTGTAGTGGGGGAGGTCTAGGTTGGATATTAGGGGAAAACTATTTCACTAGGATGGTGGTGAAGCACTGGAATGGGTTACCTAGGGAGGTGGTGGAATCTCCATCCATAGAGGTTTTTAAGACCCAGCTTGACAAAGCCATGGCAGGGATGATTAAGTTGGGGTTGGTCCTGCTTTGAGGCGGGGATTGGACTAGATGACCTCCTGAGGTCTCCTCCAACCCCAATCTTCTATGATCCCCTGGGAAGCAAGTCTAAGGGGAAAACCAGTTCAAGAGAGCTGGCAGTTTTTCAAAGAGACATTATTAAGGGCACAAGAGCAAACTATCCCACTGCGTAGGAAAAACAGGAAATCTGGCCAGAGACCACCCTGGCTTAACCAGGAGATCTTCAATTATCTGAAGCTCAAAAAGAGAGTTCTACAAAAAGTGGAAACTAGGTCAAATTCCAAAGGACGAATATAAACAAATAATACAAAGATGCGGGGACAAAATTAGAAAGGTCAAGACACAAAATGAGATTAAACTAGCTAGAGACATAAAAGGTAACCAGAAAACATGGTAAGCGAGAAGACAACAAAGGACAGGGTAGGCCTGTTACTCAAAGGGGTGTAGGAAAGAAACATAACAGAAAAGGTGGAAATAACATGATTTTTTTTGTTTTAGTTTTCACCAAAAAGGTTAGTAGCAATTGGAAGTCTAACATAGTGAATGACAGTGAAAATGAGCTAGGATTAGAGGCTAAAATAGGGAAAGAACAAGTTAAAAATTACTTAGACAAGTTACATGTCTTCAAGTCACCAGGGCCTGATGAAAAGCATCCTAGAATTCTCAAGGAGGTGATTGAGGAGATATCTAAGCCATTAGCAATTATCTTCGAAAAGCCATGGAAGACGGGAGAGATTCCAGAGGACTGGAAAAGGGAAAATATAGTGTCCATCTATAAACCCGCAGCATTACTGACCAGTCAGCTTATCTTCAATACCCGGAAAGATAATGGAGCAAATAATTAAGCAATCAATTTGCAAACACCTAGAAGATAATAAGGTGAAAAGTAACAGTCAGCATAGATTTGTCAAGAACCATCCTAACAGCTTTCTTTGACAGGGTAACAAGCCTTGTGGATGGGGGGGAGGGAAGGGGAGCAGCAGTAGATGTGGTATATCTTGACTTTAGTAAGGCTTTTGATACTGTCTCACATGACCTTCTCATAAAGAAACTAGGGAAATGCAACCTAGATGGAGCAACTATAAGGTGGGTGCGTATCTGGTTGACAAACCGTTCCCTGAGAGTAGTTATCAGCAGTTCACAGTCAAGCTGGAAGGGAATATCAAGTGGGGTCCTGCAGGTATCAGTTCTGGGTCCGGTTCTGTTCAATATCTTCATCAATGATTTAGATAATGGCATAGTCTAGAGTACACTTAAAGTTTGCGGACGATACCAAGCTGGGAGCAAGTGCTTTGGAGGATAGGATCAAAACGATCTGGACAAACTGGAGAAATGGTCTGAAGTAAATAGGATGAAATTCAATAAAGGACAATGCAACATACTCGACTTAGGAAGGAACAAATCAGTTGCACACATACAAAATGGGAAATGACTGCTTAGGAAGGAATACCACAGAAAGGGATCTAAGGGGTCATACGGGATCACAAGCTAAATATGAGTCAACAGTCTAACATTGTTGCAAAAAAAGCAAATATCATTCTGGGATTTATTAAGAGGAATAAGCAAGACATGAGAAGTAATTCTTTCGCTCTACTGCATGCTGATTAGGCCTCAACTGGAGTATTGTGTCCAGTTCTGGGTGCCACATTTCAGTAAATATGTAGCTAAATTGGAGAAAGTCCAGAGAAGAGCAACAAAAAAAAAGATTAAAAGTCTAGAAAACATGACCTATGAGGAAGATTGAAAAAATGGGTTTGTTTAGTCTGGAAAAGAGAAGATTGAGAGGGCACATGATAACAGTTTTCAAGTACATAAAAAGTTGTTAAAAGGAGGAGGGAGAAAAATTGTTTTAACCTCAGAGGTTAAGGAGGACAAGGAGCAATGGGCTTAAATTGCAGCAAGGGAGGTTTAGGTTGGACATTAGGAAAAACTTCGTAACTGTCAGGGTGGTTAAGCACTGGAATTGCCTATGGAGGTTGTGGAATCTCCATCGCTGGAGATTTTTAAGAGCAAGTTAGACAAACACCTGTCAGGGATGGTCTATATAATATTTAGTCCTGCCATGAGTGCAGGTCCCTTCCAGTCCTACAATTCTATGGATCCCATTTGCTTAAAGTGGGGATATTAAAACGCAGTCTGCCCAGCCTCAAGAGGCCCCCTTTCTTCAGCCAAACTGTGAGGAACAAAACTCTTCCCTACCAATCCCCGGCACTTGATAGAGAAGCGGCAAAATCTGTCTTACAGGACTATGGTGTACAATACAGAAGACCAAGACACGACGTCGTTTATATGAATGATTATTTCTCCCAATCCACAACAGTGAGACTCCAGTCACATGTTTTATATGTGGGTAGAGAGGAAAACTCCATATATCGCTGTCCTGTGCCAGCTCCATGGTAACATTTACACCAGAGCAGAAAAAGATGAGTGATATGGAAAAAAATACCACTTTATGCTGAAAAACGATCAATGACCTCAAGATATTAAAGATTAAAACAAATCCACAGCAAAAGTATTTCAGAAGCAGATATTCAGCCCTGTTGCTAGCAAGGTAATTTTCAAATTCATACTAAACTTAAATCTTTATTGATTTAATCTGATTATTGTGCAGTTTTGTCTAAACCACCATAACAAATTTCTAAATTTTACTTGCCACTATAATATGGAAGCTACAGCACCAGATTCTAGTACGCTAAGAAGGACTTGTTAAATACCCATGGAAGGGATGCTATCAGCCTCAGAAACATTTCAATTTAAATCTGGCCATAGCGGTTATAGGCATATAAATATTTATAGCAAATAAGAAGCAGAGATCACATTTCTTAGACTTTTTTCCCCCTCTCCCATAAATCAGCTGAAATCTAAGCATTCATGCTTTGGAAGATGTCCATCTACTTGTTATTCGAGAAAGCGGCTTAAACGCCCAGAATGAGATTCTGTGCTGCCTCTCCAAGAGGCACAGTGCAGAACTCACAGCCAAGGGAGCAAAGACAGATTAGGCACTCCTGATCCTGAGGGGGCTAAAGAGGCCCACAGAATAAGTAAGGGATCATCTACACTTTGAGCTGGGAGGGAGGGCGATTCCCACCTTGAGACATTCCTGTGCTAGCTCTGAACTAGTGGGCTAAAAACAGAGTGGTGGGATGGGCTAGCTCTCTTGAGCACATGCTCATCCAAGATTACAGAAAGGTGCTCGGGGCAACTAGCCCCTCCTACCGCTGGCCACTAACTCTCTTTTTAGCAACAAGCTCAATCAGAGCTAGTATAGGTATGTCTCCTCAAGCTGGTTTTCACCCTCGCAGCTCGAAATGTAGCCATAATCTGAGGTTTGCGGGGGTCGCCGATTTAAACTAGGCCATCATAGTTAAAGCAGCCAAATTTATGAGCAGACAAAGGCTTCAGACAGCTCTACGGGCCTCTCTAAATTATAGCAGCACCCCAAGGCTCCCCGTTGCCTCCACAGCACAGTGTCAGCAGCAGGGCTGCAATACACAGCATTCCCATATTCAACTCCTACACCAGGGCTTGTGAGACGGTGTCAGGACCCCTTTTCTGCAGTTCCTGCACCAGACTTCTTCACACTGCTCTGATCCTTTCACATAGCCTAACCAGGCAGGAACAGAAGTGAGACCTTCACCCCAAGTCCCAAAACATTTAATAATAAATGTGTATTTATCTAACCCTTTTATCCAACAATCACAAAGCACTTTAAATATTTAGAATCCTGAGGTTTTGCTATATTTAGCCATCTTGGTGCTTATTTGATGCATATTGGGATTACAGCTGCAAAAAGATTAACATTTAACTAAAGACAACCTCACTTTTTTGTTCCTTTAAGTGAGAAAATATTTAATATTTGCACCATAAATCAAAAGATTAAAGCAGCAGGATTTGAAACTATCAAAATGGCATTCACCTGGACATCGGATATAAAGATTTTTTTCCATATTTTGGCCTCCATTTCCTTGCTTATTACCATTTTCAGTTGAAAGTTGAACACTACAAAAATCAATGTACCTTCAAAGGACTGAAATTTACAAGTTTGGAAATATCAGCTCTCCAATATGTGTGATCGGTGTAAAATTGTAAACTCTAAATAGGTTAATAAAGGACATGGGGCACTCTAAAAGGAGACCAATCTTTGGTTCTTTACCTTGTCTCATGCATCCCGCAAATAAGTTTTGAAAGCTGATCCTCACACAGTTCAAAATAGGAAAAAAGACACTTTACTGGGAACTGAACCATCTGATGAAATCACAACACATCTGTAGTCCACCCAGGACTACATAACTGTAATCCGCAACAGAACTCAAATCCATCCAACAGCACAGGGCCCTGTCACTTGAGCTAAAGGAGAATCTCCTTTAGTTGTAAGAGAATCAAGCGTGCTCTCTCTCACACACACTCAGTTGAGCAAGTCTGATGATCCAACCAGCATAGGGGAGGGGTGTGCATACAGGAATTGATGTTGTCCATTACATAAAAGTGCTACACAGGAAAAGTGCCCTGGTTTACTTATTGCAATTTGCACAGAAAGTTGCACCATGTGCTCAATTTCCAATTGAAGTCTCAAAACCAAAGGAAAACAGGATTTTGACCTTTTTTCATCTACATATTCATGGAGAATAGCATAATTAGAACACAAAAAAACCTTCACCATGCAAACATGTCATTACGAATCTCCAGAATATAAGATTAGTCAACACTACACTCGGCAAAAAAGCAGCGTAGGTCTCCTATCCCCACAGATTAATTCAACTACTGCCAACCACTGTGCATAAGAAAGATACTGAGCCCCTTCTCTACTGCAGACTATGAAGTGCCTTTGTTCCACAGGCACAGTGGTCAGTCATTGATGAGACAGCAGGCGCCAGGAATGCAACACTGGAGTGTAGGTTTGGTTGTACATAGCTGATATGTTAGGAAAACCTGAAATAGTTAAAAGGCTTTTTTAAAAAAATCTGGTGTGTGCATGTATCTATCTGTATTATATTATATATGTATTATATACCATAGTAGTTCTCAACCTTTCTGAACAAATGTACCTGTTTAGCAAAAACTTTGGCTGTACCAGTCAGTTCCCACCACTTCTCCATTCAATTATATAAATTCTACCAGCAATGGAGTTTTGGCTTCTCCGAACACCAGTTGCACAAACAGATGGGAAGTAAGCAGTGTTGGGACATAGGGTCCTAGCACAAAGCCAGGGAAGAAGGAGCCTAGAATAACAATATTGGAGTATAGCTGTACTTAAGAGCCCCAAGTTATTGCATGTAATAAATGTTAAGTGCTTACATGGTGCTTGCTACATTAAACACAGTAAAGATGTTAATACATTCTTACTACACCCTGGGGATGAAATATTGTTATCCCCATTTTCCAGATGAGGAAATTGAGACAAGGCCACAAAGCAAGTCAGTGATAATACTGGGATTAGAAATTGGGAGCTCCTGAGCTTTTTCCATTAGACCCTGCTGCCAGTCATGTGTATGCACACATGCAGTTGAGATCTGGGGACAAATTCTACTCTTAGTTACACTGGTATAAGACCAAAGTAACTACCTTGGGATCAAAGAAGTTACTTGGATTTACCCTGCCCCGTAACAGAACTTGGCTGTTGGTTCCTACGTCAGGTATACAAAAGCAATACCGCTAGGAGTCTCTAGGAGGAAGTTGATAAGAGCCTGGCATACAGAATACACACCTTAAGAAGAGGCATTGCAGCTCGGCATCGTGCAGTTTTTGTGTTTTTTAGGAAATGAGATTCATCCTGAAACAAAACAGGCAAGAAAATGAATAGAGCTAAGCCCCGAGTCATAGCCCAACTCTGGGATAAAGAACAAATTCCGAGCATCCTGTGCTGCATAATACTTCAAGCCTATCATCCCCAAGCAGATTTCAGTCTCTGGGCTGGCCAACATCATACTCTGAATGTGAAACCATCATGAAGGGGGTAGGACTGCCTGCAAATTAACAGGAACGGGAGGAAAAACATTAAGACACGAAGCGTGAATGATCATAGCCAAGCAAGCAAGTGGAGAGAAGAAATGAAAAGAGGCAAAGAATTTCCACCACTGATCTTCATTTGCTACTGTGTGTCCTTTCTTTAAATGCAAAACTCATGGGGAGCCCCATGCAGTGCCTCCTCCCTAAAATGAAGGGGTTAATGAAAAGCATCAGAATTATGGAAATCTAATTAGGAAGCAACTGTTTTGATGTTAGGGCTCTCCAGGTGGATAATAACCTCCTGACAGAGACATCACTCGCAGAATAGGCTACCTTTCCTTTGTTGTAGTTACGCAGAACTTAAAGACGCTGAGGAAATTGGCACCCTCAAAGGGTACATTCTCATCTTGACGTGTGTGGATGAGTGACCAGCCACACGTAGAGAGGACGATGCACCACTTAGCTTGCAAAGCACAGCTTTCGCAGTCCTGGTTAGCAATAAGGTAATGTTATTATGACAGCAGACAGCGGAGGAGGACTGGAAGAAAAAAAGCAGGGAGGCTAAACAGTCAGTGGGGCCATTTTGATCCACAGGACATATCCAGGATTTGAATCTGCACACACAAATGCATGAATAAAATATCTGCCAATTTAGTGCAGATGAAAGGTACCGGACTGATTGCTCGAGAGTCAGAGATCCTCTATCCCCAGACAAGAAGTGACAATGTGAGTTTCCTCCATCCTGACACTATGTCTCAGCCTGGACCCTTGCGAAATCAACAGAGGTGAGAGAAAAGTTCAGTCTCCAGCACCCAGTCTGTTCTGATCCTCTCTGCTGACACTGCCAACAGCAGTAGTCTTGGTGCTTTTTGTGACAGAAACATTTGTTCACTGGAAACCAGTCTGAGAACACTAAACTCATTTCACATAAGATAACAGACATCAAAGTTTAATGACTTTTTGGTTACTATTGATCTAAGCTGGTTTTGAAACAATGAGTTCTAAAAGGGTCCCATTAAACACACACACACACATACACACACACATATATATATATACACACACACATATATATACACATACACACATTTATTTTAAATTAACTGGAATAGAGCTGAAGTCTACCTAAGCGGTTTTCTATAATGGTTATCCTTATGGTATCTGAAAATTACAGATTATAGAGCAATCCATGAAAGTAAAGAGATCACAGAAATTGCACACACACAAAAAGCAAAACACACTTGCAATGAAACAGTCCAACTGAAGCATATAGTGTCAACCTTGATTTTGACTATGCTGCATTTTTATGCTTTAGACCAGACTCTGAACATTATTTCAAGGGTTTTTTTGGTTTACTGGATACGCAGATAATGTCACCAATGGTAAAATTCTATGAAAACTAGTCAAAGACATGGCCCTTCCTCAAAACACATTCACTATGGCATTCTTTGGGCAAAACACAATCCCATTGATCTGCCAACAGAGCATTTCTGGAACTCTATTCTCCAGCCACAGGAAACATCTATCTTCCCCTTACAGTCAATGAGAGCTGCTCACATCCAGCAGGAAAGAATCAGGGTCTCAGGAGCTGGAGAGAAGGATAAGAAGTACAGAGCAGGGGAGTAGCAAACCTTATCTGAAAAGGTTTCAGGAACCCTTCCCATATATTTCTACATGTACTAGTGACAGTACTTGGAGATTGCCCTGGAGCCAACACATAATTGAATATACAAGGGTATACAACTTGCTGTGTAGAGCGTCCAGTCACTACAAGAAATGCCTGTTAACCACCCAGGAGAATCCAGCATGTATGTGCCTCCTAATCCCATTTAAATAACTAGGGGTGCTACTTACAATAATGACAACTTGGAAAGTGTCTTTGAGCTGCTTATCCATCTTGCTGAGGAGGTCGAAACTGATTATGTTTATCAGTTTTGCTGACAGGTTGTCTTTG
This sequence comes from Dermochelys coriacea, assembly GCF_009764565.3. NCBI lineage: Eukaryota > Metazoa > Chordata > Testudines > Dermochelyidae > Dermochelys > Dermochelys coriacea. The sequence continues at coordinate 4,432,879 of NC_050078.2, forward strand.
CCTGTCAGTATGACATTGGTGCTCTCTGGGCTCAGGGAGGGAAGCCACCTATGAAATGCCTAAGAAAGGAGAAGAAGTGATTAATAGGATGCTGAACCTCTATAGTTTCTTTCCTCTGAGGATCCCAAAGACTTTCTCAAGCTATAATGGAACCTCATAACCACATCTTTGGAAATAACCAGTTTGTGCTTCAGTTTTACCACCTTGAGAATGGGTCTAATAATGTTTAAGTGACTGGTCCAGGACCACGCAGTGAGTAACTGGAAGTGGAGTCCCATGCTCTGGGAACTACACCACACTCCCTCCACCAGAAAGTTCTAAGCCTACTTTCTCTTTGCTTCTTACTCAGCAAGAACTCTGGCTGCAATCAGAAATGAACGTGATTGTCTACCAACGTTGCTAGTTGTGCCCAAAATCCAGAACAGCAACAGAGTAGCGATGGCCACTCTTAGTAGAGAGATTCACTGTTATTCTGCCCACGCCAATAGTAAACACGAAGCTGTGAAAGCCAGGAACTTACAAGCAGAAAATATTTTACACCACAGGAAGGTTTATAAAACTTTGCACCATGACACAGACAAAGCACAATTTCTCTGGGTCTTTTAAAGGTCTTTTTGCCCTTCTAAGAACCAATCTAACAGAGCCACTGACTGCTGCTCTATGGTGGCAACTGAAATACTTGTGCTCACATTTCGTCATGAAAACCAGCAGATAAATATTCAAAAAGGGGCCACTGATTCTGGGTGGCCAATTTGAGACAGATTTTTTTCGGGTGCTGAGCAATGAAAGTTCCCATCTCTTTCAATTACTTCAGTCTCCCTGCAGCATTCAGTGCTGTTGATCACGAGACATGCGCTAACATGGTTTGAGTCCTTCCTGCAGGGATGTAGCCAAAGACTAACAATGGGAAAATCATATCTCCGCCACTAGACCCCTCACTTGTGCAGTCCCACAAGGATCAATTCTCTCACTGGTCCTACTACACAGCTACATAAAACCACTGTGTGAACTGGGCAAATGACATGGATTCTAGTGTCAGCAGTAAGAGAATGACACACAGTTCTACCTATCTTCACCACATACAACCACACCACTACCACCAAGAGAGCCTAATGTTTGGATGAGATCAGCTCACGGATGAAGAGCCGCTCCCTGAAGCTGAACCCAAGCAAGACAGGGGTAATGCTGATGGGCAGGGGAAATCATGGTAGGTACAGGGCAGTCTCCTTTGGTTGAAGGTTCACAAACACACAATTGGTTAATTCAATCTGTGGTTTAGATAGCTCCTGGATTCCTCATAGACAATGAGCACTCTCATAGCAGCATCCATGAGTAACCCTTTTTACCATTTCTAGTTGGCTACGAAACTCTGTCCCAACCTGGCCTCCGTCACCTCTCAGCTGGACTGCAGTGATGTGACAGTTTTGGGCATGAAGCTTTTGGAGCTCTGGAAGTTGCGACTATTACAGAACACTGCAGTGGTCTCCACAGCAACACCAGCTTCTGCAAGCACATCAAACCTGTTCTTACACTGGTTCCCCCATAGAATATCAACTCAAGTTCAAGGTCTCAGCCCTTACTTCAAAGGATTCAGCCCACTGAGTGCCACCTAAAAGAGCCTAAAGCTCTGGGATAAAGACCATGGTCAACCACTGCACTTCTCTGGCACAGTGAAACTCTCTGCAATAAAGGGTAAAGCGATCATTGCCACAGACAGAGCTTTCTAGGGGGCTGGTCTGGAATAAACCTCCACAGGAACTAAGGGCCATCACAACACTCACCACCTTCCACTCAAAGTGCAAGGTGAATTTCTTTGACCTTACCGTCTCTAACACATACACACAGCTACCTGGATTTTTGTTTTTTTTAAATCTACAATAATAAAACGTTCCACTGCACACACTTCTCCGTTTGAGGAACAGATGAAAAAACAAAAAGCACGTGACATGTTAATATATGACCAGAAGGTGCTCAGATACCCTGCACGTGCACACGTGCAGCGTAAGAGCCTATCCAGAACAGGATTAGAGTTGCAAGTGCAACTGAAAATCAGGACCAAAAACATTCCAAGCTGGGCACCCAAAAATTGAGATAACCTAAATCAATAGCTACTTTTTAAAATGTTGGCCCAGATCTCCACCAGCCTCTGAAGGATGCCGCTGCCGCCGCCTCCTCCTCCTCCATATCCCAAATATAAGTAATTTTACTCCCTCATTCACAACCCAGGTAAAAATCTAGATGTGTCTTCTGTAGCTTGGCTGAGTGCCCGGTGCTTTGTTATACCAATGGCCGGGGAAAAAGAGAACAAATTGTTGTGGTACGAAGGTCCCACCACACAACAAAATCCAACCAATTTACTTTACAGCCATCAGCATAGTGAACTACCGAAAAAAGAACCCCACCAAGTCAGGCATGAAACTTATTAGCCTAAAGGCATGAGCGCTTCTACTCTTCACTTTCTCCCAGCATTAATGAACATTTCACAGTTAAGAAAAGTATGCCTCAAAATCATCTTGCTAGCGCAGGCTGTTTAATTGCACAGTAATTGCTCTCAGAGGACAGGCCCTGCAGCCCTGCTCTCTTTCAATTATGTTCATTTCCAATCCCTGAGAGCACCCATCTCCAGGTCCTGACCAATGTTCCCTCTAATTTTTTCCATCCATGTGCGGAATAAATTTCATTATGTTCACTGAGGTAATGTGCGGATGTGTGCCGCCAGTAGACACAAAAAACCTAGATACAATATACATTTTTTAAAAGTTACCATTGGGATAATTACTCCAGCCAGGACAGGTTAGGTGTTTTAGAATTTACTACTCCAAGAATTAAATTTAAGTGTAAGAGAGAAATAAAAAATTATGAAATGCATAGACTAGTCAAAAAACTAAAATAGCACACTTTAAAAGAATAAAATTGGAGAATATATGTGCATTGCAGGAAGTACCAAGAAGTAACAACAACAATATGTGCATGTGTGCGCGCGCGCTGGCTGCTAGGGAAGTTTCTGAGAGACGCTGTGCACTGTCTCTTTAAGGTGCTCACTGAATGCTCTCCTGCCCCTGAGCCCTGTCTCCCCTCCCCCACTCTGCAGAGACGGGGTACACGGGCAAGGGGAAGGCGGAGAGTGCGAATGTGAGACTGTGTGAGCTGGCTGCTGGGAAAGTCTCTTTAAGGCACTCACTCACTGCCCGGATGGCTCGTTCGGACCTCAGACCACAGCAGCCCTCTCCTGCTCCGAGTCCTGAGCCTTGTCCCCTCTTCCCTGCTCTGTGGAGATGAGGTACAAGGGCAGCGGCGTGGGTGTGGGACACCCTGACATCAGCACCCCGCTCTGCAGCCAGCAGGAGGGTCCTGGGAACAGCTACAGGAGCAACGTGGCTGCAAAGCGGCAGGGGGAAGAACACCTGAACACCCGCTGCCGGATGTGTGCGGCTCTGCTAATCAAGCGCGCGGCCCTTGGATCACTCCTGGGTGGCCACGCAACAGCGCAGGGAAATGATGATAAAGAATTTTGAGGGTTTTGTAGATTAAAGCTGATGGGTTAAATTTTGCCCTGAAAAAGGCACTGGCCACGCTTGCTGAGGTCAGTGGGAATTGCAGAACATACAGGGCAGAATTTCCGCATCTGGAGTTCTGTAGCAGCTGAGACGCTGATAGAGCCCCATCTTGGTAGGTTTCAGAAGAAGCAGACAATTGCTTGGATACCATTGGTGTTTTGGGCATTAATGAAATTAAGATGCTTAACTACAGCGATTCTGGTTCACATGCACAAGGTTAAACCAACTACCATATATGGGGTCGGAGAGGAATTTTTCCTTAAGGCCATTTTGTCAAAGATTTTTTTCCTAACCTTTTTCTGGAACATAGAACGAGGCTCATCCATTAGACTCAGGCAAGCATGTGTCATATAATCAGCTTCTTGCCATTACAGGGGATAAAAGAAGCTCATCTCTTCCTATTTTTCCCCTTATTTTTCTAACTGGATGACAGTTTTGCTATCCCTCATAGAATCCATACAAAAAAACCCACAGGTGAGCCCCTAAAAGTTCTATTTAAACATACAATACCTCTGCCCAGGTAAATCTCACTGAGGATGGTGTTACCACCAGCAACGGCCACTCCTTTCGGTAATATGCAGCAATACAGATAGCCTGGATAGTCTTCCCCAAACCCATGTCATCTGCAAGAAGCAAACGGCCTTCTCTGGAGATGGCAAAACTGAAAGAACACAAGGCAGAAGGGTTACTCCTTTCCCCATCTTCCCAGCCAAGTTTAGCACAATCCCTCCCCAATCTGAGAAGCTCATTACCAAAGAAGGAGGAAGGGAAACAGCAGAAGGCTTCCTTTGCAGCCCCTTTGGTTTTATTTTTAAAGTACATTATAGTGGCTACCTGACAATCTGGCAGACAGAAGCCCTCTGTTTAGCCCCTCAACTGATACAGTGCAGACAATGCAGCACAAGCTTCCCTGTGCAGTCCTGCCAAGATGCATCAGCTTGACTGGCAAGAACCATCTCCAGGACAAGCAGATAGTCCAGTCCAGTCCGTGCAACCCTTTGTCTCTCTCTGCTGAGACAACAAAGGGGGGCAGTTGAGACTAACTGTCATGGTGACTTTTGTGAGCCCAACATTTGTGCAGTGGCAACTGCACTGACCAACCAATTCATTCCACCCAGCTCCTGAAAACTCAATCCGAGTCAAGCTGCGGTTTCTCCTTCTTAAGCATCACTACCAGCAGTAAAGGCTCTGCAGTCCAAATGAGACCTCCAGCTACATCTGTGCAGCCACATTGCCTTCTAATTCTACTTCCAATGACAGCCGGGCAATTCCATTGTCTCCAACGGATTTCCACAGGTGTAACTGACTGGAACTTAGTAAGCAATGTAACTGAGGGTGCAGAAGGGAGAATGAAATCCCACTCACACAGTCTAGCTGTGCTGGGTCTGCAGGTGTAAGAAATTTATTTTCGTCACTAAAATCAGTAGACAGGGCTCTGAATACACACACAGGTTTTTTACATCAATGCTTTTCACTTCAGAATTGCACTTTTATGGAAACACTGAAATCACGTTGAACGTAAGAATGGCCATAGAGGGTCAGACCAACATTCCATCTAGCCCACTATCCTGCCATCTGACAATGGTCAGTGCCAGATGCTTCAGAGGGAATGAACAGAACTGGGCAATTTAGCAAGTGATCCATCCCTTGTAATCCAGTCCCAGCTTCTGGCCCTCAGAGGCTTAGGAACACCCAGAGCATGAGGTTGCATCCCTGAACATCTTGGATAACAGCCAAAGAATTCATTTGGCTTCTCTGCAGTGGCGTTGTCTTCTTTGAGTGCTCCTTTAGCACCTCGCTCATCCAGTGGCCCCACTGATTGTTTGACAGGCTTCCTGCTGCTGATGCACTGAAACTTTTTTTGCTGTTAGTTTGTGTGTCTTTTGCTAGTAGTTCTTCAAAATCTTTTTTTGCCTGCCTAATTATTGGCCCCCAATGATAAAGGTGTTCATTTTATTCCATCACTGCACCACACCTCGAACTAAAAATTAAAATGAATCCTTGGTCTTGGGCCATGCAATTGTACTAGGTATTACAGAAGGCGCTGAACTGAAAATTCTCCATTCAGTGTGCATGGGTCACTTCCATTGGCATTAATGAGACTGAGCAACAAATATGCAGTCTTAGGATGTACAGATGCCAGGGTACCGCAGTACTGTGACAAAACAGACTGGTTAAAGAAACCATTTCAGCCCTGCTTCTGAATTACTTTGATTTTGCTGGGGTTGAATCAGACCATTAGAGATGCTTGAATCTGCTCTTTCCATGATACTACTAAACACTCACTTAATTCTTCCAGAGTTTACCCTGATCAGACTAGAAAACCATTACTAATAGCCCTATGCTAATATCAGGAGCTGGGGATTTAGCTGTGACATTTTGCTGCTTGAGATTGCTAATAAGTAGTGACCACAAATGAGAAAAAAAATGTTTTTAAAGTTGCTCCCTCCACATATAATCAGTTGTTTTAAATCTTCCTTTGATTCAGTTTTGCTTCCCTGCACATGTGTGCAGCTTGTAAAAAAAAGAAAAAAAGAAGAAAGAAAAACATCAGCTAATGCTGGGCACACAAGCTGAATTTATGAGAAAAGCAAATGATGCATGTGCACATACCCAGAGAGGCAAAAATCAAAGATGTGCTGAAGGGACAGATTTACATGACTTGGAAATATTTCACACTCTCATGTGCCCTGCTAAAGGTGATTTCCTTCCCAAGTCATCCTGAGAAATTCTGGGTACATACCTAGACATGTGTAATGGGCTTCATTACCCTTCTATTCAAAGACAATTTGAGTCTGTACCAAAGCCCAACACCCCTTTGGTGAAATCTGGATCCAAACCCATCTCTGATGGGTCATATTAAAAAATACAAACACGGCGCTGATGGGAAAAGCCAAACCATAAACACAGACCTAACTCTTCATGGCATATGAATGGGACCTACTTCACGCCTTCTCTCTGAAAGGGCATGAGGCTCATCACAATTTTGGAATCCACCGCTGAAAGGTCAGCTTCGGGAACGTCTGAGACATGCAAGGCGGGCTCGTCAAACTGAGGAGCAAAGGCTTGTATTACTGGCTTGGGCAGCGGTTCTACCTCTACCGATGGAAGGTGTTGTACAGCTTCCACTGAAAAGAACAAACAGCAGCCTGTTAGCTGAATGGGGCTCACATATGGAATATACACTAGTAGCAGGGGGACATTTTGGTCCCACCAGCATTAGGATACTACACTTGTCCTGAAACAGCTCAAGAAAGTCTTGCCTGATCCAATAGGGATGGCCCAACCATGTTACCTAAAATCTGTTTTCATACCCGGGGCTGTTAGCTACCCACACATGCAGACATAGTTGCCAAGCACAGTGCTGCTTGACCCTGTTTTCCCATGACAACTGCTGCTAGCACAGGTCCCCAGTCCAGTGTGAACAGGAAGTTTTTAATAATTTATTTGATCAGCCAGGGCACAGATTACCCCACAGGCAACATACAGCACCTTGTTCAAATCCTTATTTTTATTACTGACTAACAGAGTCCCCCTAAGAACCGTGGAACTGAGGTTTTGATCTCGTTCCGCTTCAGAACTCTGAAGTAGCAGACCCCCGGAGCGTCCCTCTGCAGAAGGTTCCTCCTCGATTATCTGAGCAGAACTGATCTGAACCGCTATTATCTGAACAGGGTCACATTCCCAGTCTAAAATCTCTCCTTGTCAATGTATCCCTGCATAAAAGCTGCATATAATGGGATTGTGTCTGCCCTTCATCATGAGTCATTCATCTTAACTTTTCTGGGGCAGGAATTGTCTTCATACTGTATATGTTTGTACAGCACCAAGCACATTGGCTATCTGACTAGGGCCTCTGGGTACTACCACGCTGCATGTATTAAATAATAAACAGTAATCCTGTTTTCAAATAAGATAGGGCTTGATATAATAAAGGTTGGGTGGTTCTAGGCGGGTTTCAGGATTGGGGAGAGAGATTTTGCCAATTATACACATTTTGAACTTGCCCATGACTTTGTTTTGTAACCACTTCACAGAAGATGTTATAACTACATTAGGCTAGGACCGTGCTTTGAAGCCTAGTTCAAGCAACATCTGAAGGGTTTTAAAAACATCCTTTAATGCATGGACATACTATATCTTTAGGGAAGCTGTACCGGATTTTACTCTCTGCTATGAAACTATCACTAAACATCAGAACATTTATATCCTTCATCCATACATCAATTTGCAATGATATGCAGCACAAACCATTATCTGAAGCTGTAACAAGCTCCCACATATCCCTGGTGCAAAAAATCTGGGGTTTAATCTTTTGACCACCGACTTGTGGCTTTCAAATTTCATAGCATTCAATCTTCAGACATCCTTATTTCACACCCCTCCATTCCCTCTCCCTCATAAAAGCAAAGTGAAAAACTCTTTTTATTCCAAGAGAAAACGATTAAGAATTAATATTATTAACACGATTTCCTGTTCTAATCTGGCTAGCGCACATTTTAAACTGATTTTTCTTCACAATATTTTTTGACTACTTAGAGAAATCAAAACACATTTCTGCATTATACCAAAAACACGTGCGCATACCCCCACACAGCGCTATACCAAGCATGCGTGCAATGCACACACAGCCCCCACTATTTCTGGAAGCACCTCTATTTTTAAACCACTAAAATAGGAAATTGGGGGAATATAGAACACTTCCAGCTGTACAAACATACAGAACTACTCAAATTTAAATTTGTGCTCACTGATTTTATATATTACAACTGTGTGGGCACCAAATATGCCTCCAGACTGTGGATTTTTATTTTAGTTTCAGTTCTCTCTAGAGCAGAGGAGCAGACTGGATTCCTGCTACACAAGTAAAAAAATCTTTACTTTAAAGGATTTCAGTTTGTGCTTGTGTGATGGTCTGAATTTCCTCAGCTCTCCAGTTTACTCTATACTCTTTCAATAGCAGGAAATCTCTCCCCCTAAGTATATCAAAAGCCTGTTATTACACTCACAAACTTACTTACTGCGTTACTATAATTGCTACAATTTCCTACATGATCATTCTGAGGCTATTGTTCTGCAGAAAAGCTAGAAAAATCATTAGGATGCGTCTGCAGCCAGCGTGATTCATCCAAGATTCATTTTTTACTGAAGTGACCTTTTATCTAAAGATGACTGAGTAACTGGGCAAATAGATATTAACCCCTCAGAACAGTTCCAGACCAAAGAAAATCATTGCAGAAGATAAGGCACAGGCACCAAGCCATATTTTATTTTTTTTGCTGGGGTAAGTGAAGAGGGACAGAGCTTCTCGACAGGTGCATATGAGAGGGCTGCAAACCCCTCGCAAGTGTCCTCCTAGGACACCACCTACAGGGCCCTTTATCCCTTTCCTGGGACCTGGTTCTGGCCCTGCAAGATACGGAATGCTTCTTCCAAGGCAGTGCAAGCCCTCATCCCTCAAAAAAGCCAGCCAACTGGAAAGACTGAGCAAACTCAGCATTGAGCAGGAATTGCTCGTCACCCAACAAGATCATGCCCTTTGGACAGGCCCAATCCTGCAAGATGCTGTGCATCCTCAACTAGCCTCCATTGTGTAACTCCGTTCTCCTGTCCTGTTAGGTCTTTACATTGTTGTTTCAGAATGTAGGCTTGCTCACCCAAAAATCTTTTGCCTCTTCACCACCATAAAGCGGCCTCTCCTCTAATGCTACATCCGGTGTCCTGGCTTCCAGCTCCTTGATTACTATTAGGATTCCTAAAGCACTCATCACTAGAGTGTACAGGCACTCTATTAAAAATGCTCCGTTAACCCATAGTAATGGTGTACAGTACTGGACTAGCATTAAGCTGCAGGATTTTGGACCATGACTGTACAATCCTCCACAACAGTGTTATAGCACCATTATAGGGCATCTTGCAATTTCCTTCTAAAGCTTATCCTGCTCTAACTCGTATTTCAGGAAGTATGAGGGCCCACAGCAAGCAGAATGGAATGATAAGTAATTATAACACTGAGCGCTTCTGCACTGCTTTTCATCTTCAAAGAACTTTCCAGACATTAACGAAACACACACAACTAAAAAGCAGACGTGCTGGGAGCACACTGCTGTGAGAGCGCTTTTTGCAAAGCGTATCCATCTTTTAAAAGAAATACAATTTTACGCCCCGCTGTGTGGGTCAGAATTTTGTCAACACCACCATGGGTGCAAAGGGAGAGGAGCCTGCATGTCTGATTGTGCCCAGAAGTGAATGTTATGGCTATAGACTACGCCTGGAGCGTACTTATAAGTAGAAGAATGATGCTCTCTCACTCAACATATTTTACTCAAAAAATTTTAAGTGCCCATCATCTTAGCATTTGGGCTTTTCAGAGGAATATGAAAACATGCAGAACGTGACTGCTCTGTGGGAGCCTGCTGACTCAGTCTGATCACTTTATTGAAACAAGCCAGGACTCATTTACCCAGCAGTCAACACAGCAGGATAGAAGACACTAAGGGTATTTCTACACAGCAACTAGACACCCATGGCTGGCCTGTGCTAGCTGACTTGGGCTTGGGCTACGGGCCTGTTTCTTTGCTGTGTAGACTTTTGGGTTTGGGCTGGTGGCCAAGCTCTAGGACCCTGCGGGGTGAGAGGGTGCCAGAGCTTGGGCTCCAGCCTGAACCCAGAAATCTACAGACTAACAAAACAGCCCCGCAGCCCAACTCGGCTGGCACGGGCAAGCCGCAGGTTTTACTTTGCTGTGGAAACATATCCAAGAGTGCAACTGTACAGATCTAGTGACCCAGAATTCTGCAGAGGTGGACATGAAGGGCCAGCAGCCCCTATTGCAGTTTGCCTACAGATCAGGGGAAGGAGGGAGACAGTGAGGGAAGCCATTCTCCCTCCGCTGTTTAGTTCACTCTAGAACTGAGAAAAAGTTACTGTAGGACACCCCCACCCCCGCCATTATTAATTCACTTTCATAATTATCATCACACACACTAAAAATATATGAAATAAAAACAAAAGAATTCTACTCCTGGCAGAGATCACGTCTTCATATGCCTTTGTGTAGCACCTCGTACAATGGGGCCCTGAATGGTCACTGTCCCAAGAGAACAGACCCCACAAGGAAAATGCAGCTTCTCACTTAGCCTTGCATAGTCCTCCAGTAGGAAACTCCATTTTCTGGTCTTCATGTCTGTAACAGTCACAATAATAAAATAATCAAATGTCAGAAACTATGTTTAAAAAAAAACAAAACAAAACTGACTCTTCCATAAACAAACAGTGACAGCAGCATTCAATATTCTCTCCATCTCACAACTGCTTTGAAACTGTTTCCACCTTGGCCAGCCATTTTTTTTTTTTTTTAAAAACCTTCCTATCCCATGCTAACCAAATGGTTTTGAGGAAGGGAGCGTATGTTCTCAGCAAAGTACATGGGCAATTAGACCCCAGCTGACTTTCAGAGAGTAATAGCTAAGGGCTGCCTCATTCATGGGTGCCCGAAGCGCAACACTAAGGCCAAACTCGGCCTGCTGTTCTGACAGCAGTTGCATCTTCCTGTAAAGCAAGAGTGAGTAAAAAGCTGATCCACTACAAGCAGACAGCATGATGCAGCAGACTGGGTACAGGCTTGTGAGTCAAGAGGCCTGGGTTCTGTTCCCTGCTCTGTCACTGGCCTGCCACGACACTGGGCAAGTCACTTCAACTCTTTGTCCTTCAGTTTGCCTGTCTGTGAAGTGAAGATGGGGATATTTAACTACCTTTGTAGTTCTAAGAGTGCTATAGGAACTCCTCCTAAACATTAGCATGGCTGAGTGAACTCAGCCAATTTTAGTTCATTATCTAGGAAGATCATGCACATTTCCACATTGACTTGTTCTGTCACTTTTGATGACAAAAACTACAAATTAGGTGCGGACATGCAGAGGTTGGGCACTACTGGTCAAATTCAGCACATTCAGCACTGAAATATGGTCTTTGGAATTTGTCTCTGAACAAAATGGGGAGTCATTCATGCTGCTACAGAGCAAAGCAGTGGGCACAATGTTTAAGTATCCCAGCATTATTACAACATATACCAAAACCCTCCCTGATACGGATCCTCTCATTTCAGCGTGTCCAGAGTATATTTGCTCTTGTACACCAACTTTTATCTTTCAATCCCAAAGCACTTTATAAGCGTTCGTGAATACAGCCAGCACCAACAACGCCATTACATTAATGCAGCAATTAAACCAGAGACTCACCATAATTCCTGGAATTCATCTGTTTAAACACTTCAATAATTTCTGCAGCATACCCAATCTCAACCTCAAACCGGGAGCGCGAGATCAGAACACACTTCCCCCTGACGGTGGCAGAGGGTTTCTTCCAGCCGCTGCATGTCTTTAAGAAGGATTTCAAGCTGGGCCCGCTGCTGACAGACTGTGAACATGTGGAGGGGCCAGCTGCATCCATCTCTTCAAATGGTACCAAAGTCACTGAGGAAAGTGGCTTCACTGCTTCCACTACGGGGGAAAATAATGGCTTTATGGGAAAGAATAAATGAAAAATGGGCAGACCATGAAAACTTCAATTCCCCGAAGGACAGAAAGAGCAGGAGCCAAACTGAACCCAGACAAAAGGTGCAGGATTCTTTGGGACGAGGAGGGAAAGGAGATCAGCAGAACAGGCCTCATTCCTCTTGAGGGCAAAAGGAGACAGCTGGCCCTGTTTCCCATACAGAGCAAGGATCAGGGAGCTGAGGTGAGGTGCAGGGTGAACCCACTCTCCCACCTTAGAGCAGACAATGGCAACAGAAGAGCAGCAGAGCTGGCAATGGAGAGGTAGAGAATCCAGCACACAAGCTGCACCAGCCCTGCCCAGGTTCCCTCTAAGCCACCAGGGAATGTGATCTGAAATCTCTCCGCCTCCTCTGTAATGTCACTACCTGACTTAGGGGGCAAAAGTGCTTTAGGCACCATTAAATTCTTAATGGAGGATCACTGAGCATGCTCAGAAACCACATCTCTGTTGCTTACAGCAGGTTCCCCCCCACCCTCATTTTACAAACTCAGAGGCCATCCCTTTGCGAGTTGAGTTATGACGACAGTAAAGCTTCCTTCTCCGACATTCTGAGCTATTGACGAGCTACAAAAGCCTTAAGGTTTGGGGGCATTTTTAAGATGGAAAAGTAGATTTTCGCCCCCCTGCCTCCCCTCCTCCCACCAATAATTCCAAACAGACAAAATGGATTTTAATCCAACTTAACTTTAAAAAAATAAAATAATAATAAGCCACCTCCAAACTGAATGCAAGCATGTGAAATTTCATCCCAAAAGGAGAATTTCAGAAGAAGCATCTAACAAATGAAAAGCAAGGCTTTCAATTAAAGCCTGTATGGAAACTTTCATTTTTATCTGATTCTTTATATCTAATATAGCTATAACCCGTCCCTGCTTTAAAGAAATTAGGGGGGAAAAAAATCTCTCTGTTCATTTTGTGTACACTTTGTTTCCCCTATTTGATAGGGTCTTTCACAAACAATAAAAGATAGAAACTTTTTTTAAAAAAGTACAGGAAAGTGTAATTGTTAAACCACAGAAACTGGCAGGGGAAGGTACAGAACGTGCCACTATTTTTTTAACTAGTCTTTAAAAAACTGCCTAGATTTCAAGTCTACAGAGTCCATTTAATCATAGTGTATGAAACACTCAGGATTGTCTTTGGTAACCATCTACTGATAGGGATGTCAGCAGCTGCTTTTCTCCAGGTGCCTTCTACCATAAGCTCACGCTTCAGGATAATTTGACAAGACATTTTAAAAAAAGATGACATGCTATTTTAAAATGGTCTATTTAGACTGTAAGCTGTGCAGGGCTAGGACCCTGCTTACACGGTATAAGATACAGAAGAGGTTGGATAATAGGAAAAACTTTTTTACTAGGAGGGTGGTGAAGCACTGGAATGGGTTACCTAGAGAGGTGGTGGAATCTCCATCCATAGAGGTTTTTAAGACCCGGCTTGACAAAACCCTGGCTGGGATGATTTAGTTGGGGATTGGTCCTGCTTTGAGCAGGGGGTTGGACTAGGTGACCTCCTGAGGTCCCTTCAACCCTGATATTCTATGATTTTAAGAGAGCCACCTGTCAGCGCTTAAATATACAGCAATCTGCATGGGAGGTTAAAATTAGGCCTGAAAAGGTGGACTTTTCCAAAGATTTGGCCTAAATCTGCTCCCATTGAAATCAACACTAGTTTTACCATTGACTTCAAGGAAAGGAGAGTTGGATCAAGACTGTGTGCTTTTGAAAAGCCCACCTGAAACACATGGTGCATCCATCTCAAATCTTCTCCAGTCCACAACGAAGAAAACCATCCCCTGATATTCCAAATTCTGAGGCAACCACAATGGCAACCTCACAAAGCCAAGAAGATCATGACATTTCACTTCCCACACTCCCAATAAAGAGGAAAAGAAACAGATTCATGAAACCTACACATAGTTTACTGGTTAAAGAGATGGCATCAGAGTAAATCATTCAGTAAAGTATTAGCCAGCCTGCACTTCTGGAATGTTTTCACTTTTTCTGCAAGAACCCATATGAACTACTTGCATGAACTCAGCCATATACTGTGATTTGTTCGCCCCTGAAACATGCAGTTAGTGAGCGGAGAAAGCATATACTTAGCATTTAGATTATACCTGAAAACCCAGTTAAATCTAACTAACTTCAGAGAGTCACAGCAGACCCTCAAAAGCTCCATGCCTGAAAAATGGGTTTTCTGTTTGAACAGTGCTGCCCGTCGTTACTCCAAGCAATAACACAGCCAACAATAATCATGCAAAGATGAGAGAGAGACTTTGATCCTGCATATCACTCTGTAGGTCTGCTTACTTACTGAGATTTCTGTAGTCTTCTAAACTAAAATTCCAAATCTTCATAGCAGGATCTGAAATTGGACAGAATTTGAGTCATTTGGGAATAGAAACAAACAGTGCTGTTAAAGGCTTAGTAATTAAAGAGAATCTGGTCTGTTTATGCAGACACTTCACAAGTACCTGTCAAAAGCACTGTGCATTGTTATTACAACTGCAGGGCAGCTGGAAATACAGAAAGACTTAGCAGTAGGATAGCAAAACAAACATCCACACAAATATGAGAGGAGTGTGGAAGTAAATCACAGCAATGAAAAGAACAATGGATTTTGCAAATAAGGGTTGTACAAATATTTGTGCACACCCTTGGATGTTAAGAAGGAGAACCTGGAGGACACTAGAATGGCTGGAGACCACAGGGTTAAACTGGTGCTGACTACAGACTTAAGTTAAGGCCAATGTGGGCACAAGAACAAATGGATATACATGGGCCATCAACAAGTTTAGGCTATGTCTCATCCGCACAGGTATGCTGCTACAGCCATGTTGCTGTAAGGTACGCAGTGTAGCTGCACTTTGTCAGCAGGAGAGAGGTCTCCTGCTGACAAAATAAAAACACCCCAACAAGGGGCGGTAACTTTGTCAGCGGGAGAGCGTCTCCTGCTAACAACGCGCTGTGCACACCTGCGCTCATTGGTAACACTTTTGTCAGTCGGGGGTATTTTTTTCACACCCTGATTGACAAAAGTTTTACTGATGAAAGTGCAGCGTAGACATAGCCTTAGATGCAGGTTTCTAACCATCAGAGGAATGAAGTTCTGTAACAGCTTTCCAAAGGGGAAAAAAACTAACTTGTTTCAAGACTAAGCTAGATAGCTTTATGGAGGGGATAGTATAATGATGTTGCCTACAATGGCATATGGTCCATGAGTGACTGCTATTAGCAAGGTTTCAGAGTAGAAGCCATGTTAGTCTGTATTCGCAAAAAGAAAAAGAGTACTTGTGGCACCTTAGAGACTAACAAATTTATTTGAGCATAGTGAGCTGTAGCTCACGAAAGCTTATGCTCAAATAAATGTGTTAGTCTCTAAGGTGCCACAAGTACTCTTTTTCTTTTTGCTATTAGCAAATATCTCCAGTGGCCGGAGATGCAGCACTAGACGGGGAGGGCTTTGAATTACTACAGAGAATGCTTTCACAGGTGTCTGGCTGGTGGGTCTCAAATGCTCAGGGCTGATTGATTGCCATATTTGGGATCGGGAAGGAATTTTCACCAAGTGAGATTGCCAGAAACCCCAGAGGATTTTCACCCTCCCCTGCAGCACAGGGCATGAGTCACTTACTGGTTTGAACTAGAGTAAATGGTAAATTCTCTGTAACTTGAAGTCTTGACATTGAGATTTGAGGTCTTCAGTACCTCAGTCAGAAGTTATGGGACTATTTCAGGAGTGGGTGGTTGAAGTTTTGTGGTCTGTGATGTGAAGAAGGTCAGTCAAGATCATCATGGTGGTCCCTTCCGGTCTTAAAGACTATGAGTCAACCAACTGTCCAAGAGCAACTGAAACTAACTGACCATTTCTCCAATACCAATTTCCAAAATACTGTTTCCCCCCTCAAAGGTTCTGATTAAAACTGTCAGGAATTTATTTTTGTCAAAATAGTTGTGTCAAAAAGTACCATTTTGACAAAGATCATTTTTTCCACGATCATAGAAAATTAAATGAAATTTAATTTTGAAACAAATGGAAAAATGTGTTGACATTTTTAGAATGAAAAGCTTTGATATTTTTTGTTTCAAAGTAACTTTTCATTTCAAAATGTACTTTTTTAATATTTTTTTTTTAAAATAAACATCAACACATTTCAAATTTTACTGAAATTAAACATTTTGGTTTACTTAAACAATTTTAAAAATATTTCATTTTGTGAAAAATTTCAAAAAAAATTCACAAATCAGGATATTTTTTTCCAAAAGCTCAAATTTTTTTGCAAGGTGGAAAATCCAGTTTCCAACCAGCTCCAGTTCTGACCGCCTGAAGTCACAAAACATCTCAGGACACTTAATACAAGCGGGGGGGTGGGGGGTGTTAATGGAGATTATCTTGGCTAAATTCCAGCCTGAGTTATTTTTCTCCCTGAATTCTTCTGCAGTTTCAACTGCCTTACTTTTCATATCACCACTAAAAGCTATATACACCATCATTGCCATATTCCACCCCTGCAAACAGCTGCATTTCTGTGATGGGCAAGGTGATTTTTGTACAGTTCCTTAAAAAGACTGTTATACTGATTGTTTTTTAAGAACAACAGGGGCATAAACCAACCTTAAGAAATTATTATAAATTGTTATACGTTTTCTTACCATATCTTTTGCTAGGTATGCTCTTAAACACAGCGATGAGTTCTGCATTGTAGCCTACTTCAACCTGGAATCGGTCTTCACCGTGCTTCACGCACCTTCCTTTGATAACACTGGGTACTTTTCTATGACAAAATATTTCCAAGTTACAGCCTACACCACTAGAACTGGCCACCTTTTGCATCTTACCCTCCTTCAACGGAGCGGGTGGTCGCATAGTGCCACAGAACTGTGAGATGGTATCCTTTTTGGGGAAGGGCCCACAGGTTGGTTTCCCTGCATTTGTTGACATTTCAAAATCACTCAAGATAGCACTGCTCGGTGATGGCATGCATTTCATGTCAACATGTTCACTGGCAGATCTGTTCAGACTTTGTAAACGTTTATCATCATCAGGGTGCTCCTTAGCAGTTAATCTAGGATGAGAAGGTTCTGCAGGTTTTTTTAATGTTGGATGGTACTTGGGTTGCTCAGAACCTTTATAATGTTGATGGGAACTCAAAGAATTCTGGAGTATCGGGAGGGACTGTTTAGTGCTGCACATTTGACTCCATGAATCTTGGTGTGAGCCCTCCGAACTATTCTCCTGTTGCACGCCACATGAACCAGCCATCTGTTGGGATGTGTTAAAGTGATTATATCCTTTATGAACATAGCTCTTCTGCACCACATGGCTGTTAGGTTCATTAGCCAACACCAGCAGACACCCAACATGATTGTTTCCTTGTTTCATACACTGATGCTCCAGGTTTCTTCGATAGCCTGGATTCTGCTGGTTGGATTGTTGGCTAGTGAGCCCACCAGGCCCTCCTTGCTGGGCTGCTAGTCTCTCTGCTCTTCTAGCCAAGGCCTTCTGTCTGTTCTCCTCAATTTTTCTTTTCTGTTCTTCGGTAAGGCCAGATGACATCTTCCACAATTAAAATGATAGTCCTGAATCCTGCGTGTTGAATACTAGTGAGGAATCCAACTGTTCCTTTTACAGGACTGGAGGCGAACCTAAATAAAACACAAGACGAAGGTGTCTGGTAAATTTTAACCACATGCATGGAAGGCACTTGTTTTTTTTAATTGATGAAATGGTGCCACTGGCACCTAGACACCAGAGTGACTGGTGCAGTACAAATATCTAAAACAAAATTAAGGCAACAGCATGGACTCAGGGCTAGACTTAAGCCATATGCAAAGTGAGCAACCATAGAGACACTCGCCTTTGGGGTCCCTGCACCCTAGACCTCCTTGCTAAAAAAAAAACAAACCCCCAAACCAAAACCACCCCACATACTCCAACTATCAAAGTCTTCCCTCAGCCCCACCAAGATTTGTGCACATCCTGAAATACAACCGAGCCCTTGCACATGACCTCCCATAAGGCTCTGAACAACATAGGGCCAGCCCTACGTGGATGCAGTCAGAAAAAATGCTTGAAGAAATCTCTCATCCATGCAACTAGCCTGGAAATCAAGGGCCTTGACTCCTAAGGGGGGAGGAGGGTTTTGTATTGTATTGTGTGACCACATGTCATCCTTCCAGCTCAGCCTCTTGCAGCAAGTGGCAAACACAAATTGAGCCCCATAATCCATGGCGCAAGGCAAGAGCTCACCTCCTGCCTTGGGAAATTTACACTTCCAGCACCAATGGCATTCCCATGTCTACAGGTAGCAATTCAGCCCCTTCCTCTGAAAAATTCAAAGGTGACGGCTCCTTCACCACACCCTCTCCCAGATACTGGGGCTCACTCCCCCATTCCAGGGGCTCACCCCCCCCACCCCTCCTGGATGCTGGAGCTCACCCTCCACCTCTCCAAGCTACTAGGGCTCATCCCCCTCCTAGGTACTGGGGCTCATCCCCCCCCTCCCAGCTACTGGGGCTCATCCCCCTCTGCCCCCCCAGCAACTTGGGCTCCCCCCTGCCCCCCCAGCTACTGGGGCTCATCCCCCTCTGCCCCTCCCAGCTACTGGGGCTCATCCCCCTCTGCCCCTCAGCAATTGGGGCTCATCCCCCTCTGCCCCACCCCAGCTACTGGGGCTCCCCCCTACCCCCAGCAACTGGGGCTCATCCCCCTCTGCCCCCCAGCAACTGGGGCTCATCCCCCTCTGCCCCTCCCAGCTACTGGGGCTCATCCCCCTCTGCCCCTCAGCAATTGGGGCTCACCCGTCTGCCCCCCCAGCTACTGGGGCTCATCCCTCTCTGCCCCACCCCAGCTACTGGGGCTCCCCCCTACCCCCAGCAACTGGGGCTCGTCCCCCTTTGCCCCCCAGCAACTGGGGCTCATCCCCCTCTGCCCCTCCCAGCTACTGGGGCTCCCCCCTGCCCCCCAGCAACTGGGGCTCATCCCCCTCTGCCCCCCAGCAACTGGGGCTCATCCCCCTCTGCCCCCCCAGCTACTGGGGCTCATCCCCCTCTGCCCCACCCCAGCTACTGGGGCTCCCCCCTACCCCCAGGAACTGGGGCTCATCCCCCTCTGCCCCCCCCCGCAACTGGGGCTCATCCCCCTCTGCCCCTCCCAGCTACTGGGGCTCACCACCCCCCAGGTGCTGGGGCTCAGCCCCGCCCCTCGCGGAACCGGCCTCCCTGCAGGCCCCCGGCGTTACGTGGCCCTGGTACCTGCGCGCACGCAGGCCTGCGGGCCGCTCCAGCCCGGTCCCAACGCAGGGCGAGACGCGGAGCCCGCCCCCCAGGAGCGCGCATCTGTCCGGACTACAACTCCCAGCAGGCATCGCCTCACCGGGAGGCGGGGGGGGGAAGATGAGCCGGCGGAGCGCGCGCTGCATGCTGGGAATTGTGGTCCCATTGCACCGTGGGAGATGTAGTCTCCCCAAGCCCACCTCACGAGCCGTAGTCTAGGGGTTAAATTACACCCTGGGAGAGGCAGCAGGGCTCCTGGGTTCTCCACCTGGCTCTGCCATTGACCCTGTGGCCCCATGGCATCATCTCCCTCCATGCCTTACTTTCACCCATATAATACAAGTAATAATAATAGCATGAATAGTGTCAGGTTTCAGAGTAGCAGCCCTCTTAGTCTGTATCTGCAAAAAGAAAAGGAGGACTTGTGGCACCTTAGAGACTAACACATTTATTTGAGCATAAGCTTGCGTGAGCTACAGCTCACTTCATCGGATGCATCCGATGAAGTGAGCTGTAGCTCACGCAAGCTTATGCTCAAATAAATGTGTTAGTCTCTAAGGTGCCACAAGTCCTCCTTTTCTTTTCATGAATAGTGTGTCGTTGGTAATAATGGTATGGGAGGCGCCTTCCTCACCCGGCGAGCTGTGTGTAATGTCCACCCCACCACACCCTAGTGTAAAAATGAGAGTCATATTACCTCCCCCGCCTTGTCTCTTGGATTGTAACAACATTGCCGGGGGTCAGGGGGAAGGAAAGGCAATCAGTGGGTCGCAAGGCTTTGGAAATATTGTTACAATCTAAGAGACAAGGTGCGGGAGGTAATCTCTCTTATCGGACCAGCTTCTGTTGGTGAGAGAGACAAGCTTCCAAGCTACACACAGAGCTTTTCTCAGGGTTTTTTCGGGAGCACACCCCCAGCTATCTGGCAGCCAGCCTCATCCGAGGCCTCACCAGAGGACCTGAAGAAGAGCTCTGTGTAGCTCAAAAGCGCGTCTCTTGCACCAGCAGAAGTTGGTCCAGTAAAAGATGTTACCTCACCTACCTTGTCTCGTATGCTAGGACAACACTGCAAATTACAGTCTAAAGCAAAGAAAACCTTGCTCCCCTACTCCTGGCACTTCAAAGTCAAGCACCCTCTGTCAACCTCTCAAAACACACTGTGATAAATGAAAGGTGGAGGGATAGCTAGCTCCCTTTTACGGACACCTAGCCAGCCAGTAAGATATAAAATCCCTCTTAGTAGCTGTTCTCTACTTGCTTTACCTGTAAAGGGTTAAAAAGTCTCGTTGCTATGCATAAGTAAAAGGAAGTGAGTGGGCACCTGGCCAAAAGAGTCAATGGGAAGGCTAGAACTTTTTAAAATTGAAACAAAGACTCCCCTTATGTCTGTCTGTCTTGTTCTCCGGGGAGAGGTGAACAGGGCAAAGACTGTGCTGTAAGAAGCTTGGAGCCCAGGTATGAAAAAAAATCATGAGAATCATACTAGAAACTACATTTATAACCCCAAATATGTAAGTGGATCAGGAAATGTCTAGGAAGATGCAATTAGGTTTATCCCTTTTATTTCTTTATGACTTGTGGACTCCTCTGTGCTAACCCCAGGTGCTTTTGTTTTGCTTGTAACCTTTAAACTGGACCTCAGGAAAGTTATTCTTGGTGCTTAATTCTTGTAAGAGGTTTTTTAAAAAAAATCTAGCAATAGCCTGAGTTTTCAGATGTATTTTCTTTTTGTTTTTAATAAAATTTACCTTTTTTAAAAACAGGATTGAATTTGTGTGTCCTAAGAGGTTTGTGCACATGTTTAATTAGCTGGTGGCAGCAGCTGATTTCCTTTGTTTTTTTTTTTTCCCCTCAGCTCTTCCCCAGAGGGGTGTGTGTGAAAGGGCTTGAGGGTACCCCACAGGAAGGAATTCCCAAGTGCGCCTTCCTGGGTTCTCAAAGGGGGTTTTGCCCTTGGGTGGTGGCAGCATTTATCCATCCAGGATCAGAGAGAAGCTGTAACCTTGGGAGTTTAATACAAGCATGGAGTGGCCAGTATTAATTTTTAGAATCCTTGCGGACCCCGACCTTCTGCACTCAAAGTGCCAGAGTGGGGAATCAGTCTTGACACACACAAGTTATATGGTGTTAGCAGTGTGATCTCTGACACATTTTTAACTCTTACTTTTATAGCACTGAGGCTATACCTGAGGCTGAATGACATATTTGTCAAAGTGCATGGTAAGGAGAGAGAACAGTGTGGAAGTGAGGGAAGGGATGGAGAAAGATACAGAGAGAAAACTCACACTGGAGAAGAGAAGATATAAGGGAGTCTATATCCCAGCGTGAAGTGCTGAAGCAGTTCAAACAGGAATTAATGGACTGTGCTATGCAGGAGGGCAGACTAGATGATCACAATGGTCCCTTCTGACCTTAGAACCATGGAAAGCAAATGTAAGGAAGTTGGAAAAACATTGGATGTTGAATAAAGGATCCCTGTGTGAAAAAGTAGAGAAACATTATTTCACTGTATTCATTATACATGAGAACCCAGTGAAGCAGTTCCTGTTGGAGGACTGGATTGAGTGGGGATGCCACTACTGAATAGCCAGTGTTGTGTCCTCTTAGCAGGACTAATATGGGCATATAACATGGGAACTACACTAAATGGAATCTCAGTCCCTTCACCCCATGCCCACTGCCCCGTCCCACAATGCTGAGCTTGGGACCCATGATCCACTGTGTTTCCATGTGCAGTTTTCTCCCACCTGGCAGGCCCATGGGATGGGGGCAGGGAAGCCAGCTGGTTGTTTTATAAATTATTATCTATTCATTCACCTCTCTACTTGTAATTAAACCTTAATTTACTTCTTGATTAAAAAGCAATGACCATCAATAGTCAGGAGCTCGTCTGCCTGAAAAAAGCAGGGAAATCAACAATAAAGGGCAACATGACAAATAACAAAAGCCATAGGAGTTCCTATACACACACACATTTGGCAGTGTGTATACACACATACACAATCCTCTGCACAAACATAAATATCCCTTAGATAACGCATGGAATATATGTGTACACACACAACCCCACGACTCACCTTTCTGCATGCATGTTTACGCACATGGAGACGCACTATTACACACAAATACATCCATATCTACCTGTTCACAAACGTACACCGAGAGAGATACACATAATAGATGAACCCAAGCTGCAAAATTTGGATCTAGATCCAGCTTCTGAATTCCCTAAGTTTGGGTGTATTTGGATCCAGGGTTTTGTCTTGGTCTGCTATAGAAAGAGGGAACAGATGCAAAATTTGGATCTGGTTCCAGTTTCCAAACTCTTTCCCCAGGCTTTTGTTTGTCTGTTTTGTGGTGCGAAAGGATGCTCAGAGCTAGGGACTTGATTCTAGCCCATCTATAATTACTGCTGTGTGCTGGCAGATTCCGAGTGGGAACACTGCAGAGGAAGAAAGAAGCAAATGACAGACACTCTTTGTCTCATGCAGCTCAAACCTTAGACCTTTGTATTGCTCTAAGCAAGACTAGATCCCAGTGCCATATATGGGCCAGAGAGAGAGAGCAGAACCTGAGCCTGGGAGTACCCAGCCACCTTGGCATTCCATGTGGCTGCTTGTTTCCAGTTCCCTAGTGAGGGGCACATAAGGTTGTGTCAGTGATGGAAAGAGGCCTTGGGAAAGGGGAAACAAGCCCTTATTTGGGGGGAGGAGGATCTCTCTGACCTCCTGGGAGTGATGTTGACTTGAGATACGAGTGTCATTTGCAGAAACTGTCAGATCCAAACAGGAGCATTTGCTTGGGGTAAAAATACAGTCAAACATTAAGGCATTTACTCTGTGTGATGCATCTCCAGCGAGGCACGAGAAACAAACAGAGAGTGCAAGGAACAGACCTGTTGTGAAATGAAAGACCATTTGCAAGCAGTTTGCTGGTAGCTCTCAGACAGCCTTTCCCTTGGAGATTTCAGCTCAGCTTCCAGCTACTCTCCTAACTCCATTTATAAGTTTATGGAGCAGAGATGCAACAACAAAAAAAAGCTGGAAGCACAGCAGGGTCAGCTGAGTCAGCCTGCTGGGGGGGGGGGGATGGGGAGGGAGAGGAGCAGCTCCTTTGGTTGATGAAAGAGCAGCATTGATCACAAGGCTCAGTCATTCCCTCTTTGTATAACTCATTTAGGGTGGCTGCTGCTGCTGCATCACTTCGAGGCTATTCAAAAAGGTAGCTGTGTGTTTCCACAGTGGCTTGAGCTACCACTTTGACGTAATGAGCAGGCTGGTCTATGTGTGTCACCATTGCCCTCTACTGGTTGGAATGAGAACTGCTGATCTGTGTGTCAAAGGTTCTACACAGCTAGCAGCTAAGGGCGATTCTTCTTTATCTAAAATGTGCTTTTAGAGCTGTTCTGCAGTCTAGTTGACCTTGCTTTTAGGATATTGTTCCATCTAAACTTTCCTTTCCTCATTTCATCTCACTATTCCTTGGACCAACCTGCATGATTCCTTTACACCTTTGAGATATGTGGAGACAATTATGTTCCCTCCTAGTGTTTAGTAATGCTGTACAGGTTCACACTTTTACTCTTTTCCCATAGCTAGAACTGGAACCGTTGATCTGAAGATTTCACCATGATTTAATCTTTGGATTCTGATCTGGATCTGAACTTCCCAGCTTTGGCTCATCTCCAGAGTAGGTGGGACCAGATTTCCAGGCCCAAACAGATCTGAATTTTGAGAAAGATAGGATTCTGATTTGGATCTGAACTTAGTGGCTTAGACCCATCTTTCCTAACTCCGTTCCCTGGGGTTCCTTAATCACTTTCTCTGAATTCCCTCCACTTTGTCTCTCTAGCATGGCCAGATGCCCAGCACTGTATGCAAGACTCGAGATTTATGAGTTCCAGCACCCTTAAGGTTATCCCTGTAAAAATAAAGAAACATACTGCCTTCCTCTGCAGCTTTCTGTGAACATTCTTTGTGTGCAGGTTCATTGCTCTCTGCCTCCACAATGACTGCCATCTTGGAGTAAACCAGTTCTCCCTGTTGCTCGGTGGCAGATTACTGCATGGGCCCATGGAGCCCATGCCCAGGGGCCATGACCAATTTGGGGGTCCCCAGAAAAATCTCTCCCCAGGGC
This sequence comes from Dermochelys coriacea, assembly GCF_009764565.3. NCBI lineage: Eukaryota > Metazoa > Chordata > Testudines > Dermochelyidae > Dermochelys > Dermochelys coriacea. Next base: position 4,457,408 of record NC_050078.2, read on the forward strand.
CGTGGAGGGAGCATAGAGCTTCTCCAGTCTCGGGGCTGCAGTGAAAGTGGGGTGGGCAAAAAGGAGCAAGCAGGGGGTGGGGCCATGAGGGAAAGGACAGAACGGGGCGGGGGTCACAAGCGGAAGGGATGGAATGGGGCGGGGTCGCAGGCAGAAGGGGTGGGGCAGGGCCACTGTTCTGGTGCTGGACCGGTCAATAGAAGGGGAATGGGTGGCCCCCTTGCTCTGCTTTCTTGAGACGCTGTCCTTTATTTACCCAGCTTCTGCTTCCCTAGCACACTGAAACCTTCCTGCCAGAAGTATTGACTCCTCAAACACATTGCAAGGTCTCCTGTCTGTGCTTCTCAGCAAGGTTCTGAGGCCTGGACTACCCTACAAAGTTAGGTCAACCTAAGACAACATGTGTTGACCTCGCTATGCATGTGCCTCCACCAAAATTTGTTTCCCAGTGACCTAAGTACCATGTTACAGTGACTTCCCCAAATGATGCAGAGCCATAGTCCCCCATTCACGTCAACAAAGTGCGACTGTAGAGACAGTGTGACCAGAGTCAACCCTAACCATCCTAAAGCAGCTGTCCCACATTTCCCCAGACCCTGTGATAGTGGCCACTCTGGTCACAATTTGGAACTCCGCTATTCAGAGATCAAAGAAATTGGAAGCCCTCTCCCCTATAAGCCCCTCTACATGTATTTGAAATGCCTTTTCCTGATTTCCCACCATGGTGAGCACACCTACCAGCTCACCTTTGTTGTTTCCATCCGACCAAGCCAACTCCATGCACATGGGGCAGTAAAAGTGCTCCTGCCTGGAACAGATAAGAAGTACTGAATATCCAGAACAACTGGGGAGAAGAGATTGTGCAAGCAGAGCTACAGACTAACCCATGGAAACATTGACACCTACAAGCAGATTGTATGGGGGATGCTGGCAAAGGGGCTGACAGGGATCAACTGCCGCACCACATGACAGCAAAGGAACTAGACCAGGCAAACTGGAATGCAAGGAAGGGCAACGAGAAATCTGATGGTACCACACAGACCTGCTGCTTTTACGATGAACTGCATGCCTTACCTGACAGGGACCGCTCCAGCACCCCATGTATGTCTGTGAATACTTTTCAGGAGCCACGGAAGAGGACAAAATCCTGATGGTGCACAGTGGCAAGGGACTCAAACCAGGCCACAAGCCAGGAGTTGTTTGAAACTCCTTCGGAGTCAAGCCAGCCCTGCCAGGCAAATGCAGAGGAGATCACTGATGAAGTGGCAGGGAGCTCGGGTAAGTTTGTACAGGAATTATTCCTTTCAGTTCTTGCTCTTCTTTTTATTCCCCCAAACCTCATCTCCCTCCCTCTTTTCCTCCTTCCCCACCTCCAGGCTGCCCTTCTTCACTACGTAAAAACGGTGCCCATGCCACCTGCAGTGTTAAAGAACACAGGCATTGATTAGTGATTAATTACTTTACTGGCATCATGTTAAAAAATATAGTGTTGGAGAATACGTTCTAAAAAGTAGTATGGCAGTCTGACGACAATCCACATCAGAGCAGTGTCCTGTGCTCAGCAGAGGTAGAAGAAAGAGGAAGAATTGGTGCCTGCTTTTCAACTCTTTGGTTCCTTGGGCTAGGTGGGGTGGGGCAGGGCAGGGCATGGGGAGTACTTTGTTTATCTGAATTGGGAAATCTCTTTTGTTATCCTGAGAGATCTCGATGAAACGTTCATGGAGCTACTCTGTAATCCTCTGCTGGCCATTTCTAGGGATGGCAGCCTGGTTTCTTCCTAGCAAGAGGAGACTTTCCCAGGCCATTCAGTGATGAGTTCAGCTGGCACCATTGCAGTAAACAGACTAGCTGCATAGGGGTTAGGGTGGCTTCAAGACACCATTAGCACTAGGTTCTCTATGCATTTGTCACTCTCAGGAGTGAGATAACAGCCAAGAATCATTGTCTATGACAATATTGCCAATATTAATTGCATTTTCCCTATGTCCATACCCCGCTTTTAAAGCTTCCAGGCAATAGGACAACTCCCTTCCTCCCCACAAGGCTAGGATATCCTCCCCATGGTTTGAGCTGTGGAGTATTGCAGTAGCAAGGTGCTCCAGAGCTAAGATGACCCTTTGCATTTCTTATTGAAGGTATTTATGGGAATAATGCAAGGGAGTTTTGAGTTATCTTTCCCTTCTCATAGTGACTGTAAATCTATTGGTGTATCTGTCTGTTATAATCAGTAGCCTTTGGCGTGGTGGCCTTGACAGGTCTCCTCTATGCCTGCTGAACGTCTGGCCCTGATCAGGAGGAAAAAGAAAAAGTGTAGGGAGGATATGTTCAGCAAGATTCTCCAGTCATCTATGGCCTCGGACAATGAACACAGGGCTTGGAGGGCCATATGACCGAGACCATGGTGAAGGACCAAGGATGAACGGATCGGCTAGTAGAGGAGTGGGAAGAGGACCAAGAGACATATCAGGAAATGCACGAGGACACCATGGGTCTGCTCAAACAACAAGCAAATGTTGCAGAGTATCGTTGACCCTCATGCCCAGAGATCAGCGACTCCCAAGCCTTTCCAGTCCTCAGAGAACTCCATGCTTAGTGATGTATACCCTCTGCCCACCAACACACCAGCTGGCATCATGGTGTGCACCTGTATCTCTACCCCTCCATGCCAGAGGAAAACAAGGAGAACCACAGCTACACATATTTGGACCTGTGAACCACACAGGCTCAGAACTACTTGTGTTTCATTCAGTTTTGGACTGGAGGGTTCAACATATGGTGCACCCCATTACATTGTTGCTAGACTTTTTTTACGCTGTTTTGTTTTTTGCACCTTACTTTTGTTGCCTGTTTCGTTGCACACAAAATTCTGTGTTTTGGAAACTCTGAGTATTCAAAGCTTGTAAACAGTGAACAATGCCCCTTCAGGGGTCTAGTTCATTTAATTAACCATCAAACATGGTTTGTAAACAAGCCTTCTCCATCTGCTGTAAGGCCTCAGGCTTGCCCACTGCCTGGAACCCTGAATTAGCAGGGGAGAGACTGTAGAGTGTCTCTCTCCTCTGGACCCTCCACTCTCTAGGGGCCTCTGCTCTCCAGAGACACACCACTGGGAGTAGCTTCTTACCTGGCTCCCCTAGGATGCTCTGTCTCCAGAAGCTTCCTCTCTGTGTTCCAGGCTCCAGCCTGAGCCCTCATAACCCTTTACAAGGCCCTGTTCCTACAGCCCAGCCACTTATCCAATTAATCATCCACATGTGCATTTGGGTTGGCTCATTCTCCTTTGTAGAGCCTGTCATGGAGGTATGTCTACACTGCAGCTGCGAGTGAGCCTCACAGCCCAGGCAGACAGACACACAGTAGCATGCTAAAAAATAGCTATATGGACATTACAGCACCGGTGAAGGCTCTAGCTAGCCACCCAAGCTCAAGCCCACCTGGCCACAAGACTCCAAGATCAAGGGGCTAGCCCAAGCTGAAGCATTCACAGAGCTATTTTTAGCATGCTAGCACAAGCCCTGGTAATGCAAGTCTGTCTATTGGGTTGGGAGACTTGTTCCCAGCTACAATGTAGAGATATTTAAAGAGGCTGGGTGCCTGTCAACCTCGGAGAGCCAATCACCCATGACAGGGCTATATAAATGTAATGCATTATAAGTAGCAGGGTATATCTGCAATATGAAGTTATTTATTCTTTTGTTTATGGTACTTTACTTTTGTATTTTGAGCATAATAAATATTATTATGATCAGCTACTGAGTAACAGCTATAAAGGTGCTGTTTAGAAATGTGACTACCGAAAGCAGATGCTTGTCGAGTTAAATAAGGAATTTAATTACCCTGCATTTTATCTTGTTTTCAGCAATATGACGACAAATCACATCTTAATAAAACAACATTGGGGGAAGCACAATTCCACTGCTTCAGGAAATAAAAAACAGGTTAAATTATGGGCCCGCTCCTTCTAAGTCAATCTCATTCAGAAATCAAGCCTGATGTTAAGATGTTTTAGCAAAATGCACCTTTAATGGTTAGAAAGATTTATGGCTACTTCAGGTTTTAAAAGGCTGAAGTGGAGTGAGGGAGGGGTCATGCATACAATAGCTCAAGGGATTGGTAATATGATTAATGCCATTTTATTCCTGTGGTGGGACAGGTGCGCATGGCTTTCTACAGACAAATAAAAAGATTGGTGTCTTCCCCAAAGCGTTCCCTGTCTGTGATGGACATTATATGTTGGGCATCAGAGTGGGATAGGTCTATCAGATTGTGAATTCCATTTTGTATTACGTGCAAAGGGTAGCCTGTTCAACTGCATTACAGATAGCCACCAGGAAAGGAGTAAAAAGAAAAGGAGTACTTGTGGCACCTTAGAGACTAACAAATTTATTAGAGCATAAGCTTTCGTGAGCTACAGCTCACTTCATCGGATGCATCCAATGAAGTGAGCTGTAGCTCACGAAAGCTTATGCTCTAATAAATTTGTTAGTCTCTAAGGTGCCACAAGTACTCCTTTTCTTTTTGCGAATACAGACTAACACGGCTGCTACTCTGAAACCAGGAAAGGAGTGTGACACCTTACTGAAGGTCTATCATGGAGAAGCCATCAAGACCACAATCTTGGGCTACCCACTTTGAATGATTCTTAGCTATGGATTTCAGAGTAGCAACCATGTTAATCTGTATCCGCAGAAAGAACAGGAGTACTTGTGGCACCTTAGAGACTAACAAATTTGGGTTTTCTGATTGGGGCGGTAGCTTTCCAGTTGAGCCTGGCCTGAAACACTGACAGCACCCAGATTGACAGGTGGGGTGCAATCAGATAGAGGGAGGGGGACATCTCAGGACTTGTTATTTTTTAGAGAGCTGTAACTCTGAAATGCTTTTGAGAGTAATGTGATTGTGGTTAAGAAATTCCTTTGCTCAGCCTAAGTTCCCTGCTTTACTGACACATTGTACCCAGTGTCTCAGCTGCCACAGGCCCCATGTCCGTCCCAGACCCCAGTGCTCCTTACCTTAGGGTGCTCCCCACAGTAGTGCCCCCACCCTCCAAATCTCCCTTCCCAGGGGTACCCCCTCCCCCTATGCCCTCCTTGCCTCAGTGGCTACTGTCAGTCATCATCTAGCCCCCTTTCTCTGGGGCAAACTGCAGTCTGCAATGGCTACTCATCGACAAGGAGGTTGGACCAGCTGCCCCTGCCCCTGCCCCTGCCCCTATTCCACCTCTGCTGTCCCAATATCTCCCCAGGCCTTTAACAAGGCCTCAGGCTGGAGCTCCCCAGCTGCTCTTACTCCAGGTACTCTAGACTCCCAAGCAGCCAGGTCTTTCCTACTCTAAGGCTAGAATGAGACTGACACAGCTCCTCCCTTAGCTCTTCTTATACTGGCCCAGCCCGGCCCTAATTGGTGCCTCAAACCTGCTCATGACTGGCTCCCCTGGGGCAGCCCTTTCCCAGGGCTATTTTTAACCCCTTCCAAACTGGAGCGGGGTGACCGTCCCGCTACAGGAGGAATTTGAAGACAAACAACAAAGTGGTTTTGTGGATGTAGAAGTACCTGGTGGAATGTATCCATCTTGTTAGTTCCCTTGTCCTATGTGTATATTTAAGTTTTAGATATATACACCCGCGAAATGCAGTTTTACATTTGTATGAGTTAATGTATTATTTTGAGACAGCAACCCCCTTCAAGAGGGAAGAAGTGGAGTGGAGGTCACTGTTGGATAGGGAGCCTTTTGCTTGTAGGTGGTTGGCTTAAAGCTGGCCCTGCATAGTACTGGTTGGAAGCTGTGTCCAGTGATGTGTGTGAAATGAATTGGTAGGAGTCAGACCACTTCCTAGTGGGCACTCATCCATGTCACATGTCCCTGATCTGCTGATAGATAGAGAATGTCCTTTTCCTGGGCTCACAGTCACTCCTCTTTTAACAGCAAAAAAAAAAAAATCCTTTAAAAATAGCTAAAAGGCAGGATTTAAAAGCTGAAGACTGAATAGGTAAAGACTGGATTTTCCCTCTTTTTATCAGAGGGAAAAGGAGGTTGATATTTATTGACCTAGGAAAGCTTAGCTCAGAAGCTGCAACTGGACTTTCAGTTAGCCTCTTGCTTCTTTCTAAAAGCTCATGCTTCAGGGCGCTAGCTAGCCACCTGCAGGGGTCAGGAAGAGCTCTCCCCCCACCATGAATTCAGAGCCGGAATTGGTCTCCTTCAACTGAAGCATCAGAGATGGCCATGGCTGGAGATGGGATGTTGGATGGGTGGACCAGGGCTCTGAGGTGACACCGAGCATTCTCTCTTTCTCAGGGGCTTGGCTGGTTGGTTCTTGCTCCCATGCTCAGGGTCTAGCTCATCACCCTATGTGGGGTCAGGAAGGAATTTCCCCCCAGATCAGATTAGCAGTGACTTTGGGGGCAGGGAGGGAAGAAAGATGGATGTCACTTTTCTCTGCAGTGTGTGGCTGTGGGCCACTTGCCAGGGTTATCTGGGTATATCTCACTAAATCATTTCCCTGCCATTGCAGGGACCTCAGGCACTGGTGCACGTCAGCCCCTCCTATCCGCTGCCTGGGGCACATCATAGTCTAGTCTCCTGGAGGCTGTGATACTTTGGTCTCATTTCAGTTGTTGGGTTTGGTGTGGGGGTGCTGGAGGTCAGACTAGATGACCTGGTCGTCCCTTCTGGCCTTAAACTCTATGACTCTTTCCCTGTTGTCCAACTGCGTTCACTGCAGCACAAGGAAATCAAACATCTTCTCCAGGGTCACATAGGTGTGGTACTGGTCTCAGTTTTCACAAGACTATGCCAGTTTTGATAAGGCTGCCCCCGCATCCTGGGAACACTGGCTAACTATTAAGGACCCAATACTGCAAATACTCACATAAGTAACTTTACTCATTGCAGGATCAGGGCCTAAAACAGTCCCCAAATGTATTAGGAACCAATATGGCATCAGCAAGGCATGCTGTTGCATTGTGATTCCATCACAGTACATGATCATGCAGAGAGAAGTGTGAGGCTAAAAGCAATGCCGCTCATGTCTATGATATCCAATATAACATCCTTAGACAATCATAATGTGACAACTTTGTCTTAGAGGACAAAGACTAAGCCCTCATCTGCACTACAAAAATTCTCCAGTGCTAAAGCAGATATCAGGATCACTTGAAAAATCACTCCAGGTAATTTAGCCTTGATCTCCAGCTAAGGAATGATGATTGTTCTGTACATCAGTGGAAAGGAAGTTTCTCCTAAATTTGCATATACTCTCAGATTTTATTTCTGGCCACAATGTCATGGGGTGTTAGTGATCTCCACATAGTTAATATGCATACAAAAGGCATATTTTTTTTTTTTTACAGATTTGCTAGAATTTCATTAATTTACAAAGACAAACATCACAAGAACCAATTAATAGCTAAGAGGTAATTTAGAGATCTATACCTCTTTCTCAGACAGGCAGCACCAATAATTACAAACAAAATTTAAAAAAAGCTAGAAAAGCCAGTTTCTGTAGTCTCACCTCCAGCCCCAGACTCGCCAACAAAGCCGATGTGTTTCCACTACAGTTATCCTATTACCTGGGAATAATCCAAGGTCAGAAATTGTTAGTGCTGATTTTGGTGTAGGGAGGGGGAGGACAGCTTGAATGAATCAGATTAAGATATTGACAGCTATTAAGCACTCATTCCAGGAATAAGCTTAGCTAAAGATAACACTGCTCATGAAAGGAAGGCATTTTGCATGTGCAGTTATTTTTGCAAAGAGATGTCATATACACTGCGAGTAGTGAGTTGCCAAGGTTTAGTCCGCAGGGAAAAAAAAAGGATTGCTTTGTAAATAATTTGATCTTGAAAGGAAGAGATCAAGAAAAAGCCCCAGGTGGAGGATGTTTCTATGAGAGAGAGTTTTAACTGACTAATAGGGACTGGATGACTTAGGGAATTAACAGCCTTCAGATCCTTTTACATCCTAGGTTGGTGGTTCAAATTGATCCCAGGTTAGGCATGGCAGACGCTTATTGCGTCTGATTGTAGGTTAGGTGACAAAAGTAGATGGTCTCAGTCCAGTTCCTCATGTTTGTACAGTGCCTAGCACAGTAGGGTACTAGTCCATGACTGAGGTTCAGGTGCTGTGATAATAATCATGGGCAAGCAAACATCACACACAAAAACTGGCCCTAACCAGCAGACTTAGCAAGAAGGCCAAGGACCACATGGCCTTTGCAAAACTAATTCCAGTCTCAGCTCTAGAATTGGCCTCCTGGGGTTGGGGCTAAGCAATACTGACAGTGGGGAGAATTACCAGTGTGTGTTACGTGCCCCCTCTATGCCTGATCCACAGAGGATGTGCATCTGTCATAGCTCTCCCCTGGCTCAAGCTGTAGAGACTTGCGTGTTTAGCTCCTGAGGTTCCCAGCATTGGGCAAGATGGCACCATCACCCTGGCACAGGGATGCCATCTTGCCCAATGCTGGGGATAGATCAATGACTTTGCTCTGGTCTCCAGGCTTGTCAACCTGGCACCATTCATCAGGGCTACAATCCCGTCAAGAGCACAACTTTGGTGCAGGGCCTGGAGGCAGAGGACGGTGGCTGGATAAAAGTGGTGGTGGGAAGTGGGAGAAACAACCACTGGAAGCGAAGGTGACAAGCTTTGTGTGTGAGTGTCACACCCTCCCTGGCTCACACATGGAGCTGAGTGGTGGTGGGGGGAAAAACAAGTTAGTTCTGTCAAAGTGTCAGTACAATATACTGCGTTGCACTGGCTCACTCTTATCTTGGCCCATAAGTCTGCCAGTAGGTAAGGATCCTGCAAATCAGTCATTTATAGCACAGAAAATGAATCAAAAAGAAAAATATCGGGATGCAGCATGCGGGAAAGAAAAAAAGGGGAAAAAAAAAATCAATCTCTTCTAGCACTCCAGGGCCTGACTGTTTTCATTGGGCCAGCAGCTTCACCAGGATCAGATATCTTTAGCTACTGACTGGATGAACAGTCTGCTTCTCAAAGGAAAAGGGAAGAAGGGTTGAGATCCCCTGCGTGCTTGTTCCAGCTGTGGCTAAAGTTTTTCTCGTGCACCCAGCAGCGCTGCAGAGACTGAGCAGGGTTTACTCTGCAATGACTCCATTCTACAGTGGACAGACTAGAGCAGCTAGGGGAGGAGGAAGAGGTGCTCTCAGGGCTTTGCCAGCAGGGGACAAAGCAGGGGCCCAGCAGTTCAAGGGGGGACAGGCTGGGCAAGACAGGGGCACAGAAGAAGGGTTTTTGGCTGGGGGCACCCTTCATGAGCCACAGTTCCCCCATTCGCGGCTCCCTTGGTGCCCTCTTTCCCCACATCACTCTTGTCCCAGCTAGAAACAAGTTCTTCCCTCTCAGAACGTGTCCAGGTAATGAAAGCATAAGTGTACCGGGAAAGGGACTGTTCTTTTGTTTTTTGTTTGCATAGTACCTAGCATAATTAGGAGCCCCAGTCACAGACCAATGCCCAGGTGCTGTAGTAATACAAACCATAAATGATCGGCATAATAATGTCCATTAGTATGCTCCAGTTTTCAGCGTTGCTACCTCTTATGATTTTTATCCCAAGTCTCATGATATTTGGTGGTTTTCTTAAAGCCCCAGCGTCATGAGAATCTCGACTTTCATTAAAACCAAAACAAATTTCTAGCCCTTCTGCCTAGAGAAACTCTGGGGTTTTCTTTTCTTCTTGTTATTGCAAACTTTCACCCAAATCCAGGATTTTTGTTGCTTAGGAGTTTTACCGGTTCTTGCAGTGTATTCCTTCCCAGAGGTGTTTGGGCCATCTTCACAAGTTACTGTGGAAATGTCCCCACACAGAGGATTATGAATCAGACTTCCAGGGGACAATCAGCAGCAGGAGCTGATGAACTTCTAAGAAACAAAGATCCTGTTTTCATACAACCATTTTACTAATAAAAGAGAAGGAAGAAACAGAATGATAGTATCAAACTATATACATGATGTGTGCACACTCAACTCCATCTTCAAAGACAGCATGATATAGAAGCAGAGGTCTGGGTGCCGGGTAAAATGAGTTCTAATCCTGGCTTTGTCACTGTTGCCTTTGCCACAAGTTGCTTGTTTGGACTGATCCACTGTTGCCTTTGGACAAGTGATTCTTCTCCACCTTTGTAAAGTGCTTTGAGATCTTTAGATGACACATCCAGTCTGGGTAGGTAGATACTTCAGTGGAAGTTCCTCTGTGGGCATGAGGCCTGAAGAACAGGGTTTTTACATAAGGGTTTTGTGATTTTGATGATATCTGAAAAAAAGTAATGGACTGCCAGGTTAATGTTCTGCCTCCCCCAGTCTTTTCTGAATGGGTTCAGATGTTCATCTTTGAATGAAGATCCAGGGATCTGGACCTAAAGGGAAAATCTCATTAATAATATAAAGCTGAGGGATGAGATCACAGCTGGCCCAGTGCCACAGTGACCTGAATCTGATCTAAGCTAAAAGCCAATAGGAAGAAGACTCACCTTTAATGGCTTACAAGAGCTGCTTGTGTGAAATCCCCAGCTCTGTGGTGAAAAATAAATGCTGTTACCTTGACAATGTCCTTTCTGGAGTAACGTAGGACCTGCTCCTGAGTGGTACTGAAAATCCTCAATTCAATGGGCCAAGTTTGAGAGATATTGAGCAACTGCAACTGGGAATTTAAGATCTGCAGGCTGCCAGCAGCAGACAGAAGTTGGCCCATTGGGAGATCAGGCTACTTAACTAGAGGAGCTCAGCACTTGGAAGTATCACATCCTTAGTCTATTAAATTGTTCAGTTTTCCACCCTGTGTAAAATGTAATTATAAAAACCCCTTAACTACATAAATCTTATTCTAAACTAATTCATTATCTGGACAGGAAATTATGTATGCTTTTGAAATCTCCCTTTAATTAACATAGGTCCATTAGTAAACGGTCAATCTAGCGCAGTGATACTCAGACAGCAGAAGTTCAGGAGCCAAATTAGTGATCAAAATTACCTGAAAGAGTCACAATAGTGTGAATTAATTGTTTCATTTACTCATATATATATATATGAGTAATATATACACACATATTAGGGCTGTCAATTAATCACAGTTAATGCAAGTGATTAATGCAAAACAAATTAACTAGATTTAAAAAAAGTTTTGATTAATTGCAGTTTTAATTGCACTCTTAAACAATAATAAATTATAAATATTTGGGGATTTTTTTCTACATTTTCAAGCACATTGATTTCAATTACAACATGGAATATAAAATGCACAGCACTCACTTTATTATTTTTGATTACGGATATGTGCACTGTAAAAAAGATAAACAAAAGAAATAGTATTTTTCAAGTCACCTCATAAAAGTACAGTAGTGTAATCTCTTTATTATGAGAGTGCAACTTACAAATGTAGAATTTTTTTTATTTTTATTTATTTTTTTACATAACTGCACTCAAAAAAAACAATGTACAACTTTAGTGGCTACAAGTCCACTCAGTCCTACTTCTTGTTCAGCCAATCGCTAAGACAAACAAGTTTGTTTATATTCACAGGAAATAATGCTGCCCGCTTCTGATTTACAATGTCATCTGAAAGTGAGAACAGATGTTTGCATGGCACTGTTGTAGTTAGCGTTGCAAGGTATTTACGTGCCAGATATGCTAAATATTTGTATGCCCCTTCATGCTTCTGCCAACATTCCAGAGGACATGCTTCCATGATGGATTTAAATTTGTATTCTATTATTGTTTAATTGTGCAATTAAAACTGTTAATTGCGACTTTAAAAAATCTCATGTTTCATTGCGATTATTTTTCTAATTGTTTGACAGTCCTAACATATTAGACTTCTCACAGCAAAATGACTGACCAAGTATTCTACAATTTGTTAATAACATAGTAAAAGCATCCTGATTGGTCAATAATTAAATCACACACAGTGTTTTAATATCATGTGATGCAAAGAGCTGCAGGAGACACAATAAGGAGCCACTTGCAGCTCGCGAGTCTCAATCTCAATCAACAATTTCCATCCCACCATCAACCTCAGCCTGGACCAGGCCACTCAAGAGATCCACTTCCTGGACACTACGGTGCTAATAAGCGATGGTCAAAAATAAACACCACCCTATATCGGAAACCTACTGACCGCTATTCCTACCTATATGCCTCTAGCTTTCATCCAGATCACACCACACGATCCATTGTCTACAGCCAAGCTCTACGATACAACCTCATTTGCTCAAATCCCTCAGACAGAGACAAACACCTACAAGATCTCTATCAAGCGTTCTTACAACTACAATACCCACCTGCTGAAGTGAAGAAACAGATTGACAGAGCCAGAAAAGTACCCAGAAGTTACCAACTACAGGACAGGCCCAACAAAGAAAATAACAGAACGCCACTAGCCATCACCTTCAGCCCCCAACTAAAACCTCTCCGACGCATCATCAAGGATCTACAACCTATCCTGAAGGACGACCCATCACTCTCACAGATCTTGGGAGACAGGCCAGTCCTTGCTTACAGACAGCCCCCCAATCTAAAGCAAATACTCACCAGCAGCCACACACCACACAACAGAACCACTCACCCAGGAACCTATCCTTGCAACAAAGCCCGTTGCCAACTGTGTCCATATATCTATTCAGGGGACACCATCATAGGGCCTAATCACATCAGCCAGACTATCAGAGGCTCGTTCACCTGCACATCTACCAATGTGATATATGCCATCATGCCACCAGAGCCTCGCGAACCAGCTGAGCGGCAGCGAACCAGCTGAGCAGCGGGGACAGCAGAGCAGCTCACAGCAGGAGTTTGCCTGGGAGTTCGCCTGGAGTGAGCCCAGTGAGGCTTACATCTTGCCAACGTCTCTGAGGAAGCTCATAGTAGGTAGGTGATATGGAAGGGGGGGGTTCAGCTGTTGTGACCTGCACTGGATGTGCCATGTTTGTCTTTCTTCCACAGGACAGAAGCGACTTTGTCTGTACAAAGTGCAAGCTGGTCTCCATATTGGAAGAGAAGATTGAAGGTCTGGAGCAACAGGTAACGACCCTGCGTTGTATACGAGAGACTGAGGATTTTCTGGACCAAACTCAGGATAGGCTTCTAGGGGCACAAAGCTCTAAAGATATAGAGCAGGTTTCACAGAGGAGCCAAGAGGCCAGTGAAGAAGCTTGGCAACATGTGACCTCCAGAAGAGGTAAGCGGAATGTCCGGGTTCCAGTAACACAGACACAGGTAACTAACCGCTTTCATGTTCTCTCCACAGGTACCATTGCGGAGAGTGGACCAGATGATATGTCTGGGGGGAGAAAGCAGAAGGAGACTCCGCTGGTTGGGAGGCATGAGATGCGATGTCCTGAGGTTGGGGGTTCCACGACCACCACTCCCAAGAGGAGAAGGCGGGTGGTGGTGGTCGGGGACTCTCTCCTCCGGGGGACTGAGTCATCTATCTGCCGCCCTGACCGGGAAAACCGAGAAGTCTGCTGCTTGCCAGGGGCTAAGATTCGTGATGTGACGGAGAGACTGCCGAGACTCATCAAGCCCTCGGATCGCTACCCCTTCCTGCTTCTCCACGTGGGCGCCAATGATACTGCCAAGAATGACCTTGAGCGGATCACTGCGGACTACGTGGCTCTGGGAAGAAGGATAAAGGAGTTGGAGGCGCAAGTGGTGTTCTCGTCCATCCTCCCCGTGGAAGGAAAAGGCCTGGGTAGGGACCGTCGAATCGTGGAGGTCAACGAATGGCTACGCAGGTGGTGTCGGAGAGAAGGCTTTGGATTCTTTGACCATGGGATGGTGTTCCATGAAGGAGGAGTGCTGGGCAGAGACGGGCTCCATCTTACGAAGAGAGGGAAGAACATCTTTGCCAGCAGGCTGGCTAACTTAGTGAGGAGGGCTTTAAACTAGGTTCACCGGGGGAAGGAGACCAAAGCCCTGAGGTAAGTGGGAAAGCGGGATACCGGGAGGAAGCACAGGCAGGAATGTCTGTGAGGGGAGGGCTCCTGCTTCATACTGGGAATGAGGGGCGATCAACAGGTTATCTCAAGTGCTTATATACAAATGCACAAAGCCTTGGAAACAAGCAGGGAGAACTGGAGGTCCTGGTGATGTCAAGGAATTATGACGTGATTGGAATAACAGAGACTTGGTGGGATAACTCACATGACTGGAGTACAGTCATGGATGGTTATAAACTGTTCAGGAAGGACAGGCAGGGCAGAAAAGGTGGGGGAGTAGCACTGTATGTAAGGGAGCAGTATGACTGCTCAGAGCTCCAGTACGAAACTGTGGAAAAACCTGAGTGTCTCTGGATTAAGTTTAGAAGTGTGTGCAACAAGAGTGATGTCATGGTGGGAGTCTGCTATAGACCACCGGACCAGGGGGATGAGGTGGATGAGGCTTTCTTCCGGCAACTCACGGAAGCTACTAGATCGCATGCCCTGATTCTCATGGGTGACTTTAATTTTCCTGATATCTGCTGGGAGAGCAATACAGCGGTGCATAGACAATCCAGGAAGTTTTTGGAAAGCGTAGGGGACAATTTCCTGGTGCAAGTGCTAGGGGAGCCAACTAGGGGGAGCGCTTTTCTTGACCTGCTGCTCACAAACCGGGTAGAATTAGTGGGGGAAGCAAAAGTGGATGGGAATCTGGGAGGCAGTGACCATGAGTTGGTTGAGTTCAGGATCCTGACGCAGGGAAGAAAGGTAAGCAGCAGGATACGGACCCTGGACTTCAGGAAAGCAGACTTTGACTCCCTCAGGGAACAGATGGCCAGGATCCCCTGGGGGACTAACATGAAAGGGAAGGGAGTCCAGGAGAGCTGGCTGTATTTCAAGGAATCCCTGTTGAGGTTACAGGGACAAACCATCCCGATGAGTCGAAAGAATAGTAAATATGGCAGGCGACCAGCTTGGCTTAATGGTGAAATCCTAACGGATCTTAAACATAAAAAAGAAGCTTACAAGAAGTGGAAGGTTGGACATATGACCAGGGAAGAGTATAAAAATATTGCTCGGGCATGTAGGAAAGATATCAGGAGGGCCAAATCGCACCTGGAGCAGCAGCTAGCAAGAGATGTCAAGAGTAACAAGAAGGGTTTCTTCAGGTATGTTGGCAACAAGAAGAAAGCCAAGGAAAGTGTGGGCCCCTTACTGAATGAGGGAGGCAAGCTAGTGACAGAGGATGTGGAAAAAGCTAATGTACTCAATGCTTTTTTTGCCTCTGTTTTCACTAACAAGGTCAGCTCCCAGACTGCTGTGCTGGGCAACACAAAATGGGGAAGAGATGGCCAGCCCTCTGTAGAGATAGAGGTGGTTAGGGACTATTTAGAAAAGCTGGACGTGCACAAGTCCATGGGGCCGGACGAATTGCATCCGAGAGTGCTGAAGGAATTGGCGGCTGTGATTGCAGAGCCCTTAGCCATTATCTTTGAAAACTCGTGGCGAACGGGGGAAGTCCCGGATGACTGGAAAAAGGCTAATGTAGTGCCCATCTTTAAAAAGGGAAGAAGGAGGATCCTGGGAACTACAGGCCGGTCAGCCTCACCTCAGTCCCTGGAAAAATCATGGAGCAGGTCCTCAAAGAATCAATCCTGAAGCACTTAGAGGAGAGGAAAGTGATCAGGAACAGTCAGCATGGATTCACCAAGGGAAGGTCATGCCTGACTAATCTAATCGCCTTTTATGATGAGATTACTGGTTCTGTGGATGAAGGGAAAGCAGTGGATGTATTGTTTCTTGACTTTAGCAAAGCTTTTGACACGGTCTCCCACAGCATTCTTGTCAGCAAGTTAAGGAAGTATGGGCTGGATGAATGCACTATAAGGTGGGTAGAAAGCTGGCTAGATTGTCGGGCTCAACGGGTAGTGATCAATGGCTCCATGTCTAGTTGGCAGCCGGTGTCAAGTGGAGTGCCCCAGGGGTCGGTCCTGGGGCCCGTTTTGTTCAATATCTTCATAAATGATCTGGAGGATGGTGTGGATTGCACTCTCAGCAAATTTGCGGATGATACTAAACTGGGAGGAGTGGTAGATACGCTGGAGGGGAGGGATAGGATACAGAAGGACCTAGACAAATTGGAGGATTGGGCCAAAAGAAATCTAATGAGGTTCAATAAGGATAAGTGCAGGGTCCTGCACTTAGGATGGAAGAATCCAATGCACCGCTACAGACTAGGGACCGAATGGCTCGGCAGCAGTTCTGCGGAAAAGGACCTAGGGGTGACAGTGGACGAGAAGCTGGATATGAGTCAGCAGTGTGCCCTTGTTGCCAAGAAGGCCAATGGCATTTTGGGATGTATAAGTAGGGGCATAGCGAGCAGATCGAGGGACGTGATCGTTCCCCTCTATTCGACACTGGTGAGGCCTCATCTGGAGTACTGTGTCCAGTTTTGGGCCCCACACTACAAGAAGGATGTGGATAAATTGGAAAGAGTACAGCGAAGGGCAACAAAAATGATTAGGGGTCTAGAGCACATGACTTATGAGGAGAGGCTGAGGGAGCTGGGATTGTTTAGTCTGCAGAAGAGAAGAATGAGGGGGGATTTGATAGCTGCTTTCAACTACCTGAAAGGGGGTTTCAAAGAGGATGGCTCTAGACTGTTCTCAATGGTAGCAGATGACAGAACGAGGAGTAATGGTCTCAAGTTGCAATGGGGGAGGTTTAGATTGGATATTAGGAAAAACTTTTTCACTAAGAGGGTGGTGAAACACTGGAATGCGTTACCTAGGGAGGTGGTAGAATCTCCTTCCTTAGAGGTTTTTAAGGTCAGGCTTGACAAAGCCCTGGCTAGGATGATTTAACTGGGACTTGGTCCTGCTTTGAGCAGGGGGGTTGGACTAGATGACCTTCTGGGGTCCCTTCCAACCCTGATATTCTATGATTCTATGATTCTATGTGCCAGCAATGCCCCTCTGCCATGTACATTGGCCAAACTGGACAGTCTCTATGTAAAAGAATAAATGGACACAAATCAGATGTCAAGAATTATAACATTCAAAAACCAGTCGGAGAACACTTCAATCTCTTTGGTCACTCGATTACAGACCTAAAAATGGCAATTCTTCAACAAAAAAACTTCAGAAACAGATTCCAACGAGAGACTGCTGAATTGGAATTAATTTGTAAACTGGATACAATTAACTTAGGCTTTGAATAAAGACTGGGAGTAGATGTGTCATTACACAAAGTAAAACTATTTCCCCATGTTTATTCTCCCCCCCACCCCGTTCCTCACATGTTCTTGTGAACTGCTGAAAATGGCCCACCTTGATTATCACTACAAAAGGTTCCCCCCCGCCCTCCTGCTGGTAATAGCTCACCTTACCTGATCAGTCTTGTTACAGTCTGTATGGTAACACCCATTGTTTCATGTTCTCTGTATATATAAAATCTCTCCACTGTATTTTCCACTACATGCATCTGATGCATTTCTCCCCATTTGTAAACCAGTGATAATAATACATGTCTGTCTTTGTAAAGCATTCTGAGGGCCTCAAGATCTATTATGTTTTTATTTATTTCTCACGTTTATAAAAATATCTATAGGCAGCCAACCTGTGCTCCAGGTGCCTACCCCGTACATTAAAATGCACAATATGATATAAAGGACTGCCCATAAATGTTCCCTCTGAAAAAACCTGAGGAGGGGAAATGATGATAGCCACATTATTACAAGGTGGTTGGGTTTGTTTCAGTTCTATTATTGGTGGATTTCATTGGATGCATCCAATGAAGTGAACTGTAGCTCACAAAAGCTTATGCTCAAATAAATTTGTTAGTCTAAGGTTCCACAAGTCCTCCTTTTCTTTTTGCGGATACAGATTAACACGGCTGCTACTCTAAAATCTGAGTGAGTATAACTGATCTAGGGCATTGCTTGGAGGCAAGAGAGTCTCCTCCCTCGCATGTTTCTAAGGCACCACCAGTTTGCATCATGGTGGTTCTTGTCCTCTCTTTTGAATGCAGTACTTCTGACTCATGCCAGATTGATGCCCCTAACAGAGCCCCACTGAAAGACAGACCAGGCCTTGTCAATACAAGCTTTCCCCAACAATGTGCCCTGGTGAGACCACCAGCAACTCAAGGGTCAAAAATCTCTTCTCTTTGAAACTGGTGTATATCCACTAACACGTCCCACTCACTGTGCTTGCGTTTCTTTTTTGCTTTCGTTTCTAGCAGCACTCTTTATAGCAACACTGCATTTAAATCCACTCTATCCTCTTCCTCCCTATCTTCTCTCTTTCTGATATGAGCCCTGGGCTCATTCCTGAGCAGACATAGCATTTGTCCTCATGCTAAGGTGCACAGAGAAATAATCAGAAGGATGGATACATGTTGGTTTAAAATGACCTTTCATTTGTTGACTAGCATTCTATACACCTCTGATGTGCAATTATAACACCTACTAAGAAAAGGGCTTGAGACAACTGGTTATCTTGATACCCTAACCATGAACAGCCTGTTAGCTCAATATTTTGTACCCAGTGTTTAAAAACAGGTTTTATCAGTAGGATTTACCAAGCAATCCTGCTGCATGAATTATGGGTAGCCAACATGTGTGAGCATACATGTCCCTAGGGATGTTACCCATTTGTGTAGACTGAGATCCCCCATTGTACATCCCTTCCCACCACCCTCAAATGCACTGCATTATATCAATCTTTCCCCTTAATGCTCCAGATGAAGTCACTTGAGTGACAAGACGTGCTCTTCCCTCTTAGTGCCTGGGCCTGGCAGCTCTGCCCCCACAGAGCTTCCTGCCTCTGCCAGCCTGGAGAGCTCATCTATTGTTGTGATGAAACTAATGAGATTATCTGGCTTGTAAATAACAGCTCTGCACGTACTGCATTTATGCAAAGTGGGCATATTTGTTTGCCATTCCAGCAATGAAATGCTGTAGCTTAGGAGGTTATCTGGGCAGGCCAAGATGCGAAATCCTGGTATATGGATTTGCAAGGCTTTTGGGAAACAGCATCCAACATTCTAGTGGTCCATGTCCAGGCTCTTCTCCCTCCATTGTGCGATAATAGTGTCATAATGCAGAGGGATGATTTCATGCTTCCCCTTGTGCATAGGCACATTCCAGAAAACTAGTGGACAGAGGGGGAATGTGGGGTGTACATTTTCCACCTTGATTCTGGTAACCCAAAATATCTTGGTGAACCTCTGCAAGAGGATACACAGGGGGCATTGCTGAGTGGGGTTTGGATAGCAGGTGGTGTGGTCTGCTAATGGATTGATGCCCCTTTTGGCCCCAGAAATTAGCTAATATCTGAGGCCTTGCCACATTGTTTCTATTAGGAGGAGAAATTGATGATCAAGGAGAGTAGGGGCACTAGGGGACAAGAGCTGAGGAAGCATTGTTCTAGCTCAGCCATAAAAAGAAACTGCAGAACTGGAATTAATTTGCAAACTGGACACCATCAAATTGGGCCTGAATAAAGTCTGGGAGTGGACAGGTAACTACAAAAAGTAATTTTCCCTCTGCTGATACTCACACCTTCTTGTCAACTGTTGGAAATGGGCAACGTCCACCTTGACTGCACTGGTCTCATTAGCACTACAAAAGTAATTTCCCCTCCCTTAGTATTCACCCCTTCTTGTAAATTGTTGAGACTAGGCCACTTCTACCTTAATTGAATTGGCTTGTTAGCACTCACCCCCCCACACTTGGTAAGGCAACTCCCATCTTTTCATGTACTATAATATATATTCTGCTTACTGTATTTTTCACTCCATGCATTTGATGAAGTGGGTTATAGCCCACAAAAGCTTATACCCAAATAAATTTTTTAGTCTCTTAGGTGGCCACAAGGACTCCTCATTGTTTTAGCCTAGGCTCTGACACCCTGAGCAGTGGTGCTGGAACTAGGAGTGCTGCTGCACCTCCTGACTTGAAGTAGTAATAAACACCAAGTATATGATTTCCATCATCAGCATCCCCACTATAAAAATTGTTCCAGCACCCTTGGCCCTGAGCAGGCCAGAGTAATAAGTAATTAAGCAGTCTTTAGTCTACCCTCCTGGCCAAGGCAGACAACAAACACAGTCTAGGGGCTTGCAGGCTTCTGGCTGAGGCAAGCCACAAACAAGGCTCCTAGGGGTTGGGTTGGTGGCAGGGGAACCCAAGTCCCCCCTACTCCACTGGGTCCCAGCCCAGGGCCCTAACAGTGGTGGGGGATCCCGCCACTGGGTCAGCAGGGATCTTGCCAAAGCACACTGGCTCATACTGCGACCACATAACCTGACTAATATCTGGTTCCCTGGACTACTTCCTACCCCAATCCACTGGTGTAGCTCCATAGTTTGTGGGTCCTCAGTCTCCTCCAGATAAGTGGCAGATGGCATTCCCAGCAGCTCCTCTCCACTCTTGGTTTCCTCCTCCAGGGGCAAGGCACTACACAGCTCAGGGTCTGGTCCAAAATCCTGCAACAGACTAGAGACGTCTGTCTCCTTTGCTTGCTCTGGCCCAGCTGAGCTGAAGGGCCCTCCTTTTATACTTCCTTTCCCTCCCCTCTGCTTCTGGAGTGGGGGGGGCGGGGTTGGCTTGACTCCATCCACCAGGAAGAGGGTAGTGGTCCCTCCATCTCAGGCTCAGGGGGAGGGCATTCTGCCTCACTACAATCTGACTAAAACAGGCTAAAAATACAGTATGTGCAGTTAGAGCCCTGGATCAAACTTGACCTTACTCAGGACAGCACAACCATGTCTATAATGCTCAGGAAATACCTAAGGGCTCAGTATGTTATTTCTCTAATATCTAAACTCCAGGCTCCTCTAGGGTCTGCATTTCAAGATGATTACTGCACTTCTTGAGTAGTTAAAACTGCTTGGCCTTTGGCCTGGTGCCTTCAAAAGCTACTCGAGGTTGGTTATAATCCCCCTAAAATACACAATCTGTCATGTCTGATTGCTTAATTAAAGTCACAGATCTGCCCAGAGTCACTCATCATTTTCAAAATTTCTAGGCAGGTGTTGGCTTAGGGCTTGAAAGCAGAAAACTCCATGCTTTGGAATGATGGTTGTGGTAGTGGCATGCATTCACCTTGCAGTTTTGAAATTTAAATAAGAAGAAAGGGAGGAAGTTGTCCCTAGGACACCCATACAGAGAATAGCAAATGGGTTATAGTGGGAAAAGGAACTTGGGTTCTTTTCAGGATCGTTAGTTATATAAATACAGTGAGATCGAGAGTGTTATTCTCCATCCCGGGAATTGATGATAAAAGTATTTGCACATTTTTAACACCCCTTTCCCTCTGCCCAAACAAAAAGTGAGTGCCCTGCACCAGCCCAAAGTGGGCTGTGCTACCTAATGCTAACAGCATGGAACAGAAGTAAGAGCAATGCATACTTGGGAACACTAGAGAGAGAGTTCGGGGGAGGTGTCAGAGGCATCAGGAAGAAGAATTGCAAAAGCTGCCACCATCTTGCCTGGCCAAGGAATCCTTGGAAACTTGCTAATGGCTTACTCACCACAGTCTAAATGAAATACAGACACAGTGCAAACAGCGTGAGAAATGAACTGAAGGGCCTTTTGAGAAGATCATTTCAATCAATAGACAGATTATTGTTAGGATTCTCTAAGCCAGTGCATCCTCCAGCCATCCCTAGCTAGCAGCATCCTTCCCCTCAGCAGATGTTCAACCTCATGGACAGAACCTGCCATAAACCCTGGCTGGAGCTGTCCACTGGCTTCGCCAGCAAGCTTATGTTAATTATATCAATATTATCTCCTTTCAGGAAAAGATACGGGAAGCCTTGCTGTGCCGTGCACTCACAGGGGTACTTAGCTGATGAGCAGCTCCTGATTGTTCAGAGTGCAGTAGGAAACTTCAGTGAACAGGCCGTAAGTAATGGTTTGCCAGAGGGATGTGGCCAACAAGGCAATCAAAGCTCCCGCTGCACCATTAAGGAGCCTGAAGCTGTGCTTCTATTGACTGAGTAGGTGGGTGGCAAAATGGGTTTAGGTGACTGTTTACTTTCTAAGTGATGGAGAACACAAAGTGAGGTTTCTATGGCTGCTTTCTGGCTGTCTGATGCTAGCTGCCCAAGTAGCATTTTCTCTCTCTCTCTCTCTCTCACACACACACACACACACACACGCACACTTGAATTGGTTGTGTTTCAATCAGTTTGCTGCTGTTCATTCATTCCTTCTAATAACTCTTATTATTTTTTCCCATTTGAATTTTGTCTCTGACCTGCTGGTAAACCTGTTTAAACAGCTTTTCGATACCAAGCACTCCAGTACATACAGATGGGTGCAGTACAAATAGACAGAGAGATTATAGTGAGGGTTTACTTGTGAATTTTGATCAAACCTCTCTCTCCTTCCCTGTTGTTTTCTCTGCCGAAAGCTGGCCCCTTTGCAGGGAGGTTTTGCAAGTGCGGTACAGCTGCTATTGCTAATGTATAAGGTGCTGAGGCTAATCCCAGTTTGCACTGTGATAGAGAATAAGGGATGGGCCTTTGGCTACTGAAAAAACAAGTTACTAGTCCAGATGATTCCCTCCAACTCCACAGAGCTCCTGAGCACACAGCATGGTTCTTCAGGCTGTGTGCTTGATCCAGGATTTGGCCCAAAGCAGTTTGGAATTTCTCTGCTCCACTGTTCTCTGATCAGGGTTTTTGAAGACCCTGGCGTGTAATTGAATGGTAGCAGACCAGTTCCCTCTGCACCCCTGCTATCTTCCTCATCCCCTTTATCAGAAGATTAGTCAATTGTCTCAAGGTCTCTAAAGGCCCCCTTACCAAAGTATGTCTGTAAAGAGGATAAAAAGCTCAATAGTGCTAATAAGGATTATTATTATCAGTCTTATCAATAATAGTTAAGGGGGAAAAAGATTATCATATCAGCATATTGGCTTAATTTGGGAGGGGGGGCGTGGGAGAAAATCTAACAAACTGTTTCATTAAAAAGAATGAATTGAACAGCAAGTTCTGAAGGCCTAAAAAGCTCATGTTTATGCCTCTAACACACATAATCCCTTATAGTCTGCATATCTAGTGGTTAGAGCAAGGGACGAGGCATCAGGACCCCTGAAGGCAGGTCCTCTCACTGCAGGACGAATGGCGCCCATTGATTTTGTGTGCTGTAACATGCAGGGAGGGAGCCAAGGCTGTATTCCTGACTGCCACTGCCTGACTCTTTACTTTTTGGAAGTAATTTAGCCCACCAGTTTCAAATCTGGGTACCCTAAGTTAGGCCACTAAATCCATATTTAGGAACTGAAACAGTGTTTGAAACTGTTGGTCTTAACCTCTGTAGCAGGGTGGCCACTTACTGAGCACCCTTTCGTGGCCAGATGTCGCCTTGCAGGCACCCCATAAGCCCCCTCATAAGCCTGCCAGACAGTTTCTGTTGTCGCTCACAGCACCCTTTCTAGGACTGGTTTAATATCAAATAAAGTTCACATAGTCCTTAGAATCCTTACTCAAAAATAATCCAAACAGTCCTCAAAAAGGCCCCAACATAAAGTCCTAAATCATAACTCAATAGTTCATAGTTAGCTTTGGTTCTTTTGCCACACCCAGATCTCTTCCTCTGTCAGTGTGTTCCACCTGAAGCTGCCAATCCCAGCCCTTTCTGACTGGAGTTCTAGCCCTGACTTTCTTCTGCTTCAGAGTCTCCCTTGTTCTGAGACAGAAAGCAGCCTATATACTGCCCTCCTCCAGAGACCTCCTCCCCATTGGCTGGAAGAGATGGGAGCCCCACCCCACCCTACACAACAGTGCTCTTGGCCCTGGGCCTTAAAGAAACAGTGACTTGGGTTTCCTCCTCCCCATCCAACTCCTAATTACCTGGGCCACTTCCTCTTTTCTGCTACAAGGCCATTTTCTAGGCCTTTGTTCATTCCAACACCTGAAACGGGGTCTTCTGGTCCTCTTTATTTTTCAAGGGCCAATATACCCTGTTACAGCCCTTTTCTCCCCATTTGTAAACCAGTGATAATAATACATGTCTGTCTTTGTAAAGCATTCTGAGGGCCTCAAGATCTATTATGTTTTTATTTATTTCCTCACGTTTATAAAAATATCTATAGGCAGCCAACCTGTGCTCCAGGTGCCTACCCCGTACATTAAAATGCACAATATGATATAAAGGACTGCCCATAAATGCTCCCTCTGAAAAAACCTGAGGAGGGGAAAAGATGATAGCCACATTATTATTACAAGGTGGTTGGGTTTGTTTCAATTCTATTATTGGTGGATTTCATTGGATGCATCCGATGAAGTGAGCTGTAGCTCACAAAAGCTTATGCTCAAATAAATTTGTTAGTCTCTAAGGTGCCACAAGTACTCCTTTTATTATTGGTGGAGGCATTCTGAAAATATTGGTGACATTAAAACAATTGAATAGGCAGTAAAGGGAAGGAGATGGAGAGTCATTCTGGAGAAGCCAACCTCTCACCAGTCCGGCTGGAGCTCAGAAAGTCTCTAAAAAGCTCTTTACATTATTTTTATCCAATGACCCTAATAGAATAGGAGGATTTGAAATTCACAGAAGCCTTAATATACTTTTGGAGGTCCTAGAAGGGCAATTTGTTCTGTTGTAAAAGACTCACTTTTGAAAGGCATGGCAGACCACAGTGATAAATGCTTTAACTTTACAGCATTTTGATGTGTCATTTATTTGCTGTAAATTAATTGCATCTGCTGTTTTAATTTTGCTGTGGTGAATAATCGGGTTTGCTCTATTCTTAATTAGATAACACTATCTGATCTTCTACTGATTGTGGTGCTACCATTTACTCATTTATTATACTTATTCCAAAGAAGGCAATCTCAGAACCCTGTCCAGGACCCAGTATAACCTTTGAGTGACCTTGATATTCTTTTCCTATCAGTTGTAAGTATTGAAACCCTGTTGATGGAGGGAGTTTTATGCAAGGAGTGGCTAGAGGATCTGCCTAGGATTACCAAAGGTTTCACAAGCCTTGAAATTGCAATAACGTAGTAATTTTTTCCCTTCTTTTTTGGTTTGATGACACCTTGTTGGGTAGTGTGACAAAGTTCCTCCTCTACCTTGGTGGGTCTTGCCCTTATTGGTGGATTTGCTCGCCTTGGAGCTTCACTGCAGCCCTCAGTTTGGCTGTTTTCATGAACCCACAGTCTAGGTCAACTCCTCCTGTGTCTGACCAGGAGTTGGGAGGTTTGGGGGGAACCCGGGCCCACCCTCTACTCCAGGTTCCAGCCCAGGGCTCTGTGGAATGCAGCTGTCTAGAGTGTCTCTTGGAACAGCTGTGCGACAGCTACAACTCCCTGGGCTACTTCCCCATGGCCTCCTCCAAACACCTTCTTTATCCTCACCATAGGACTTTCCTCCTGGTGTCTGATAATGCTTGTACTCCTCAGTCCTCCAACAGTCCGCGTTCTCACTCTCAGCTCCTAGCACCTCTTGCTCCTTACACGCACTCCACAAACTGAAGTGAGCTCCTTTTTAAACCCAGGTGCCCTGATTAGCCTGCCTTAATTGATTCTAGCAGCTTCTTGATTGGCTGCAGGTGTTCTAATCAGCCTGTTTTAATTGTCTCCAGAAGGTTCCTGATTGTTCTGGAACCTTCCCTGTTACCTTACCCAGGGAAAAGGGACCTACTTAACCTGGGGCTAATATATCTGTCTTCTATTACTCTCCTGTAGCCATCCGGCCCAACCCTGTCACAGTAGGTAGAGGAACCAAATTGGGCAGGGGGAGGGAGGGGGCGGAGATATCAAAACTGCCAGACACTGGTTCAAATCCAGGCATCATCTGTAGTCATCAAAAGTCATTGATGACTACATCAACAGCTGCTCAGTGGCCTCCAAAATGAGTCAGTCCATTGACTGCAATGGGATTGTGAAGATTGTATATCTCTAAATCATGCAAGAATTTGATCCTTCTTGTCCACATCAAAACTGGCACCTTTGTTCATGACTTCAGCAGTGAAGACAAAGACTGAATCTAAAAGGATTGCTGCCGTTCCTCTCCTCTTTATAAGTGTTCTCCCCGTATCTAGGTGGATGCCCATTGGTGGGAGACCATGGCTTAAAATGATCACTGCTGATGTAATTGACACACTTGAAGGTGGATAGCTAATGGACTTCAGTGTCTATTGCTGTCGAGCCAGCTGATGAGTGGGCACAGCAACCTTATCTAGAGTTTTCAAAACAGATGAAGCAGGGACTACAAAACTACCCCCTGTATAGCCCGTGTTGTCAATTATCTTCAGCAAATACCTGATAGAATGATGAGTTCAAAGGTATTTACTCTGCACCAGAACCTGTGTTTTATAGTAAAGGATACTTAAATAACAACACACTTGAAAAGAATAAATCTACTAATGAGCAAACCCTCCTGGCATGAAATTAAAAATATTGATTATCATACCTGGTAAACCATGAAATCCTCTGCAACTAATTAATCTGCTAGGAAAAAGTTCATCAGTGGAATTTTTTCATCTTGAAATTCTCTAAAATAAATAACTGCTACAGAATAAATCTGTCACATATAATATACATCTTGACTTCACCTGCACCTGAAAGTTTCCACTCATTATTTCATAGGTCCCATCACAGAATGAAATACTAGTCGGAAGTAAAACTAGACCAGATAAGATGGATTTCTTCATACCTTGAGGCACATGGTCTTCTAGTTATTTAATAACGCTCTGATTCTACACTGTCTTCATTCATTTCTTTTTAGAAGGAATTAATTCTGTAGTTCCTGGTTTCTGAAAGGTGATCATACTTGTGTCACTAGTTGTTTTTGTTTGTTTTTTTGCAGGGTTCATGAAAGCCAGAGTTTAAAATGATGTCACTTGGGATCTGTGTATATACAGACACAATCACACACAGACATATAAATGCAGACACACATAAAACATAGACACAGATATGCGTGCACAGATACCTAGACATTGATAGACATACACACAGACATTCACACAGAGATACATTCATGCACACACACATTCATTCATACACACACACACACACACACACAGACATTCATACACACACACACATTTGTACCCACATTCACACAGACACCCACACATTCATACATCCACACACATCCACACGCAGACATTCAGGCACACACAGGTGTTCGTACATATACACAGAGACATTCATATATACACACAGACGGTCGTACACTTACACACACAGACAATCATACCCACACATTTCATACACAGACACGCAGACGCTCACACCCATATGCACACAGGCATTCATACACACACGGCGATTCACACACACACACATACATGTGTACACAGCCACGCCGCCACCTTCACACACAGACATGCACACAGACGTTCAGACGCTCACCCCGACATTCAGCCGCACACATGTGTACACCCCCCTCCCCCACAGACATCCACACACACAGACATTTACACACACACACACGCGGGCGGTATGAAAACACCCAACCGAGACAGATTCACAGACAGGCTGCGTGCAGACACTAACCCCACCGTATCGACATAATACCTCCAGGAACGAGTAGATTATCAGAGTGCAGCGCGGAGGCCAACACAGCTGGCGGCTGCACGCCCAGCTGCGCGGTCCCCGAGTCTCTCCCCTCCCTGGGCTGGTTGCGTCAGTCCCCCGCTGCCTGACGTGCCAGGCCTGGGAGGGAGCTGTCCAGAGGCTCGTGGTGCTGAAGCTGCAGCAGCACGGGCCAGCCCCTTTTCTCCTCCTCCTCCTCCCGCTGCTCCAGGGGCTGTTGGGTTCCCGGGCCACGCTTTCCACCCAGCCAACAGCTTTTCGCCTCTTTTTCTTCCCAAATAGTCTATTGAAAGCGGTCGGCAACCCAGGCGGAGGGAGCCAAAGGCTGGGGCAGCCTGACGTCTTGCCTTTATTCCCCCCTTCCTTTTCCCTTAATTTTTTTTTCTCCCGGGGGGGAGGGGAGGAGAGAGACCCACGTTACGCCCCCCTCCCCTCCTCACAACCCCCATTTGCACGGCACACAAGCCTCCTTCCCCATTGCATCCCAGGGAGGGAGCAACAGCAGCATCATCACTGCAAGCCGGATGGGAGAGCTGAGAGGAGGCTGATGAGAGAGACAGTTCGCTGCTGCCAACACGGTAGGAGCTGCAGGCAAAATAACCCAGGCGTCCGCGTGGGTCTGGTGCATTGTGTTTCATCTTCTTAGACGGGGAGGAGAATTTTTTTTTTTTTTTTTTTTGGCCAGAGAGACTTGCCATGGTTGAATGTCAGTGCCAGTGAGAGAGAGGACAACAGCCGGAGGAGGAGGAGAGAAGGGGAGGGAAATGAAGCTGGGGTTGGTGGTGGGGAAAAGGAAGGAGCCTTGCCCTATACAGCCAAAGGAGATTCCTGCAGTTGCAGAAAGAACCGTCCCTGCCATCCTCCGTACAGGCTGTGCCGGCTGCCAATGCGTTTGATGACGTCCCTCTTTGGGGAAAGGGGAAAGGAGACGTGACCATGTAAGATCCACCTTTGCCTGGTCACTTACGTGCAAAGAATAGATCCGATTTCGACGGGACTAACAGCTGGGCAAGTACTAAGCTCCCCCCTCCCTGGCCAATTGCCATATTTGTGTGTGTGGTCCAGACAGCTGCTGGAGTGGAGGAGGTAAAATAAAACACAACCAGATGCTTGGGGGGGGGGGGGTAAACTCATTGAATGCTAATCATGTCTCGCAGGACTTTTAATATTTATCATGAAACATTTTGAAAACAACAGCAACATTTGAATGAGCCGGTGAGGATAGTGTTTCAGATGTAGGGTGTTTTCACCCCCCCTCCCGCCAAAATAATGTGAAGGACCTTTTATCAGCGACGGCAGTTTTGATCACGAGAAGAACAAAAACCAGTTTTGCATTTTATTAGCCAGCTGTGTCTCCCGTCTGATGCCACCTCCTTTTGTACCATTTCAAATAACTCTGCTGCTAACAGTTAGAAGAAAAAGGAAATCCTTGACATGCCAAATACTGTTGCAAGAACCATATTTCCCTCCTTTCTCCACAGCCACTGGCGAGACCCGACCCCGTTTGTTACAGGTGCAGGAGTTAAGACTTTCCAGGAGCCCCCGCGTTTCTCTGAACCCCCCCTCCCCGCTCCCGCCCCCCGCGGAGGG
Organism: Dermochelys coriacea; assembly: GCF_009764565.3. Lineage (NCBI taxonomy): Eukaryota > Metazoa > Chordata > Testudines > Dermochelyidae > Dermochelys > Dermochelys coriacea. Next base: position 4,486,493 of record NC_050078.2, read on the forward strand.
TTTATTTCTAACACCGGCTTATTTCTAAACAAACTTGTGGAATTTGTCCAGTTAAAAAAAAAGGGGGGGGGCGCGGAGGGGAAGGGCAGAGACAATTTTGTATCCTTATTAATGATCAGCGGGCTGCGGTGAATTTTAACCAGATCTTCCTCCAGATCCATTTTGTATGATCCCTTATTATTATTATTTTTAAAGAAACAAAACGACCCAATATTGGCGGGCGGGGTGGGGAGGGGGAAGGGAGAAACTAGCCAAGCAGCCCCCCTGGCTCCTGGGCTCCCGCGGCTGGCTCCTCTTTCCCGCCCGTCCCTGCCCGGCGAGGGAAGGCCCATGTTCACACCAGCCGGCGTGGTCGGGTTTTGCTGCGGATTGCGGAGTCAGAGACAGATGTCGCGCCACCAGCGCCTCCTCAAGTGCCGCTGCCGCATGTTGTTCAATGACCTGAAAGTCTTCCTGCTCCGGAGACCCCCTGCGCCCCCTCCGCCCTCGCCTCCCCTCCCCATGAACCGCGGAGACCCCCGCCCGGGCGTGCAGGCGGCCGGCAGCAACCCCCTGCCCGCGCTGCATGGGGGGCGAGGGGGAGCCTGGAGGGCGCCGGCCGCCGGCGGGGGCGGCCCGGCCAGCCCGCCCGAGGAGGAGTGGAGCAGCCCGGCCGGCGAGCCCCCCGCGTCCACCATGAGCAGCGCTTCCTCGGAGGACTTCTGCAAAGGGAGGGCGGAGGACAGGTACTCGCTGGGCAGCAGCCTGGACAGCGGCATGAGGACCCCGCTCTGCAGGATCTGCTTCCAGGGGCCCGAGCAGGTGAGCGAGCCTGGGCAAGGGGTGTGTGTGTGTGTGTGGGGGGGAGCCAACTTCCCAGCCAGGCGCTGGGGCTGGAGTCCTGTGTGTGTGTGTGTGTGTCCCTGACGCCCCCCTCCCTCCCCAGCCTCACCCCAGCGCTCCTCGCTGCTCCCCGGTCAGCTGGGTTTGCTCTTTGGAGAAGGGTGGTGTTGATTTTCTCTTGGGTTGTGAGCTTGGGGCGAAGGGTGTGTTTTGGAAGGGTCTGAGCTGGAGCTGCTCTCCCTTGGAAGCTTTGTGCGGGCAGGAAAAAGGGGGAGGCACACACTAGCCGCGACACGCCAGTGTGCCCGCCAAGGGACTACACCATACACAACTGCTCACCTGGAGAAACACAAAGGCACACCCAGAGACAGGCACAGACACAACACACACAGGCATGGACGCAGAACTCAGGGCCACAAACACACAGCCACACATGCCCACACCAACACCCATGCACACGAGGCACAAAAAGACAGACATAACTCACAGCCCAGAGACACCACACACAGCAATATGCACAGACACAATACACAGACAGGCCCAGAGTCACCCTATGAAAAGACTTTGTTTTACTGCATGGATATAACGTGATACCTTGAAAAAGGTTTGGAAAAGGAGCACTGCTTAACTCAGTCTAGTTCTGGTTCTCATTCACTGGATTTGGGGCCAGATGCAATTTTGAAGGTGACAGCAATGGTCTTAGTGCTAATTATTTACGGTTTCTTTATTTGGTTTTTGAGGTGTGGCCCTGATACATACATATCAACTTTGTTTAATGACATTGTGAACATTTAAAAACCTAGATGCTCAGATGTTGCATTTGAGTTATAACAGAATATCCCCAGCGCTCCCCACCCGCACTGGATAACTCTTTGATTTGTCTCTGGATTGGCAAGTGGTATTTTTGTTGATTTTGTGGTTTGCAGCTTGGCCTAGGACTTTTTAAAAGAGAAATGTCAGGTCTGGGGCCATGGCCCAAAGGCTTCCCTACAGAGTCAGAGAGAATACTTTATATATCTGGTAAAACTTTGAATGTCATGGCTTTATCTGTGCTAGAAGGATTGTGTATAATCAAAGTCTCACCTTAACTTCTCCTTAATTAAAGGTTTCAGAGTAGCAGCCGTGTTAGTCTGTATCCTCAAAAAGAAAAGGAGTACTTGTTAGTCTCTAAGATGCCACAAGTACTCCTTTTCTTTTACCTTAATTAAAAATACCCTTCAATATTTGAAAGATGCCTGGATCTGTTTAATTACTCCACCACTATCTATAAATGGATAATGACTCAAAGAACACCCAGAGGAAAATTATAGGAAAAGATCTCCATTGCATTAAATCCTATTAGGGTTTAACAGTCACTTCCAACCCTTAAAACTAAAACAGCAAAGTTGACATTCATTACACAGGAGCAGTTTTAAGGGGCAGATGGTTTGAGAGCAATGACTTCTGAGAGATTCCTTAGTAGAGATGTCCTGAGCCATTTTATACTGCATGGCAGGAATTCTCAAACTTTTTTGACAGTGTGGACATCTTAATAAAGAGATTATTTGTCTGTTTGCGGACATCTCCCCCTCCCCCCATTTGCAATCATATAAAATCCCTGGGGCAACAACAGCAATTGCTTATGAGAAAAAGCAACAGTAAGAAAGTATGAAATGCATGGTTAGCTTTTTAAAACACAATTTAGTGGCTGTAAATACACAGCAGGAATCAACACCATGTGATCAGGCAGCTCCCTGTGGAACACTAACAAATAGTCTGCAGATTATCCTGCGCCCCCGCCCACAGTTGCAAAACCGCTATTGGTCAGGACTACGCTAAACTTTGAATAAAGCAATGGTGCAAGACTATACATGCTAAGAGTGTGACCTAAAAACATTTCTTGGGGCAGGTTAATAGTGGGCCAAAGAAGTTTCTCTTCACCAAAATGTCTAGGGTGCTGCACAATATGGGAAAAAATCCCCGGTAATCAAAACGAAAATGTAACATTTTTTTCACACCATTTTCTCCAAACTACAAATGATTAAAAGTTGATCAAGTATTTTAGCCTAGTACCTTTGGTGTATTTAGTACATGGGCAAAATTCACACTGAGTCTAAAACAGTTAAACGCAGCAGGAAAGATTACAGACCTGAGACTTGATCCTACAGCTCTAATGTGCAAGTAGCCTTTACTCACCAGAATAGGCTCACTGACTGCCATGTAAGCTCTACTTGCACGAGTTGCAGGATCTGGCTTTAAGGCAAAGATCTTTGGGTCTGTAAGACGGTAGATCAAAACCGAAGCTCAGTGAAACCAGATTTTGCCCCATTCTCTGCTTCCTATTTTGGTAGCTCTGCCTCTGGTATAGTAACCCAGTGCCATGTGGCTGTGCTTAGGGTGATAGTATTGTGATCCATGTCCTGCCACGCCTAGTAAAGGTGCCAGCATCTTGCATCCTCTGGTGGTACGCTCATTTTTGTCTCTCATAAGTAGGATGTTCGGTGTTGAGGGGACCTGACCCATCCCAGTGTACATGTGGGGACAGACACCTATCTTTCCTGAAGATTAGTTATGTTCCTACAGCAACCCATCTGCATAGCACAGTCCAGCAGAATGAGCCTGCTTCATACCTATAGGTCTCTTAGATCAGAGTTGGAGGGCCAATGGGACATAGCCCTTTGGAATGGCTTATGTATTTGATTGATAGCTGAAGATGCACTTTTCACAACATGCTTTTAGAGGAGTAAAAAAAAACAACAAATCACTCACCATTTCCAGAGATAGTTTATGTCTGGCTTATTTTATTTTTTTCATCTCTTTTAAAAGCAGCACGGTTGAAGATATGTTCAGCTAGCTGCCTGTATATTTTAGCTTTTTCACCTATATAGTACTATCTACACTACTGATCATTCTGCCCAGACACAGCAAAGGTGATGTCTGTGAGGTTCGTTTGTGTGTGTGAGAAAATAGATTCTAAGTAGAGTAAAAAGCCAGGTGACCGGCTACCTTGGGGAACGGGAATCCTTTAAAATAATTGGAAGCTTATTTTTACACTTCAAAATCTATGTTGCATTTTAAATGTGAGGCATTTGCTGACCATCTGCCAGTCTATCAAAGGGAAAAAGTGAGCAGATGTGACCTGCAGGTAATAAAGTTCCGTCACTACTCTCTCCTTTTGTTTCTCAAATCCTCTGACTTTGTTATAATAAGGCTGCTTAGGGCTGGAGTCTGCCACCCTTATACCTTATTCTACAAGTAATCTCATTTTCTTCAGTGGGATTACTTGTGGAGTGAGGCACCGCTCATTATGAATGAGATTGACAGAATATGGCCCATATTTATTGGGCCAAATCCTGAAGTTTTTAACCCAGAGCCAGGTTCTAACCCCAGTTTCACCAGTATAAATTCAGACTAACTCTTTGAAGTCAATGGAGATACTTCAGAATTGTACCAGTATGACTGAGATCTGAATTGGCTCCTCTGTTTTTATTCAGTCCTTATTCTGGTAAAACTCCTCGTGGGCCAAATCCTGAGGCCTTATCCAGTTTTTGTTCAGTCTTGATTCAGGTAAACACCTATTGATTTGCCTGTATAACAACTCAGCAAGGTTCTTTCAAGATTTGGACTCTTAGAGCTATAATAGTGATGAATGCACATGATCTTATACCAACCTTGCATATAATTTTACCAGCCTGGGCAAAAAATTTAATTGCCAGGTGACAAATGATGACAATGATCAAAATGAACAAAAATCTGAACCCAGCTGCCCTAGAGAGGTATGGGCAAATAGACTTTTGCGAGGCTGCTTTACACATTATGGTTTGTTGGGAACAAAATCATCATTATAAATTGACTTTTAGGCATTCTAGGCCTATTTACACAAAGTTATGGTGAGACTCCAAAAGATGTTTTAATCACATTTTGATTTTCTTTATTTAAATATGACAACACCAACAAAGTTCCTTACTAATCTGGCTTCTCAAGTAGGTTTTATGCAACATCTAATGCAAAACAAAGTCTGTGGGGATTTTCACTTTAAATTTATGATGGTCCAACATGTGAGAGGCCTCAGGCACTGAGTTACTTGTATCTTAAGCTCCTTGTGCGGTTGTGGTTCTTATGTATAAGATGATTGTTTTATTTAAAATTATGTTGGGGGAATTTAGTAAGGAGAAAAGCTCTTTATTGTAAAGATGTTTTGATCCTTGATGATTAGTTGAAAGCAACCACTAATACAAAGAAAAGCATGGATTAGATGACCAGGTGAATAAAATGTCAAAGTAACAAATTCTGGTCCTGGAAGGGGACTGTTTATTATAATCAAGGCTAGCTGTCAGAACAGGTGATTGCTTTTACTGAAAGGTATGGCTTAAATTGTAAAATTTATCAGGCCGGATTCTGATCTTGGCTATTCCATCAACTTTCATGGAGTTATTCTGATTTTCATTGGTTTAACCGAGTAGAGACTCTGGCCCATTGCATCAATTAATTTTGAAGCTGTGAACCACAAAATGTGAGCATGAGGGGTAGCGGGTGGGAGGGAAGGGTCTTTGCATATTTTCTTCTGTTTTGCTTTACGTGCTCTGTTTCGCAGAGCATTGCCTAGCTCACTGGCAAAGTTCTCCCAGAGATAGAAACTAAAGATGAGCTTCACTGTGACAAATGTTCCTCAATGTTTCATAGGTGTGGATCTAAATTGGAGGCAAGCCAAGCAGGCCAGCAAAAAAATGTGGATAGAATAAAAAGCCTCATTCATATCAGTGGGTTGTGTGATTGCACATGTAACAGTGGGTAAACAATCCCTCTGTGGTTAGAGTCCCAATTTTGGTGCTCATTATAAAGAAAGGAACATCATTAGAAAGAAAAGCAAACCTATATCAGACTTGGAAATCAGTGTGGTTTCCTGCAAATAGTCCTGCAAATGATTCATGGCTACATATATTTTCTAGCTGGCAATCTCCACTTGTTTATCTTTGCTCAGCTTAGTTGTACTTTGTGCTTCTTCCAGGGAAAGTGCTTTAGAGAGAGAGAAAGAGATTTGAAAAGTAAATAGAAATGAGACTGGGGTTGGCTAAGTGGGATTGAAGAACAGGATATGGACTCTTTCACGTCTAGGCAAGTAGTTTGAATTTGGGTCAATACTGATTAGAAATGGTCTGAAAGTGGAACACTGTATCCAGCCCCCCTGGATTTCAGGGCAGTTTGGATTCAGATCAAATGGTCAACACAAGAACAAGGGGACAGTCAATGCAATTAAAAGGTGGAAGTTAAAAAGTGATAAAAGGAATTTTTTTTCACATAATGGATGACTAAACTGTGGAACTCATGGCCACAGGAAGTCACTGAGGCCAAGAATTTAACAAGATTCAAATAGGGATTGGGCAGTAGAGTTATCATAATGAATAATAACATTCTAGGAAGGAATATTAAACTTTCTGTTTCTCAGTTTATGCGAATCTCTATTAGAGATCAGAAGGAGCCCTATGTGTGGAGCAGATTATTCCACAGCTGCTCATTTCTGGGTTCTTAGACCTTCCTCAGAAGTATCCAGTATGGGCGACTGTTAGGGACAGGATATTGGATTAGATGGACCTCAGGTCTGACCCAGTCTGGCAACTCCTATGTTCCTAATTCTAGAGCCAAAGCTCATGGTTTGAACCCCTCCCTGGTCATGATTGAAAGATGCTACCATCTGATGGCTGTTCAATGGCATATATGAAATGAGTTAATGGGCTCTTAGCTGAATTCCTGATGCACAGGTAGGCACGTCACAAAATCCATGACCACCATTAGCCTTCTATTTGGAAATATCCACAGAGAAGCTATGAAACGACCCAGTCATGGAGATGGCTCCATTCTAGAGACAGTCCTATCGAGCAACATTGAGGACTAGAGGAACATATAAGGGGCCATTTATGCTCTGCTGTCCAGGCTATACCTGCCCTATGGTTAAACAGAGGACTTCTAGGCCAGATTTTCCATTGGCTTCAGTGGAGGTATTTCTGATTTATATCAGGTTGAGAGCTGAATCAGGTCTTCAGTTTCCAGAGCCAAATGAAGCAGAAACAGAGAAAATACAGCACAAAATCATGACAAAGCTCAGGGCAGGGACATGACAAAGAATGAGAGCAAACAAGAACAATTCTGAAATCAGTATTATATGCAAGGGGAAATATAGGTGTCTGAGTGAGAGAAAGGTGGGGAAAGAAATACTGAAGGAGCAGAGAAAGCACTGTTTTCTAACTCTGTGCTGAAAATGACCCAAACATCTGTGTTTTGGTAGCTAATATAACCATATATAACCACATATAACCACAGTGTTCCCAGCTTGGGTCTCCAGTCCATATTCTTTTCATCTGCGTGTTTCTACATGATTCATTTTCTTGGTGGTAGCAAGAGTAATATTGCTTGGAAAAGAGCCATTTCTGTTCAAATGAAGCGTAGGGTTGTTGGCATCATCCATCTGGGTTTGGATTTGTGGATTTAGACTCCCAGAAGTCAGAGATGGAAAAGATTTCTTGGGTCATCCAGTTCATATCCCTGCCCTTCAGGATCTGCTCTGCAGCTGTCTGCTCCGGCCCTTACACCTGATCATTATTATCAATTGCCTGGAATAACTGTACCTGTCCCAGGGTGAACTCCCAAATTCCTTGCTCGGGCAGAACTCCCTTTGGCTTCAGTGGGAGTTCTGCCTGAGTAAGAGCCAAATATAAACCAAAAAGAGTTCAGAATTTGACCTTAGTTTAGAGTTAGACCCTGTTTCTTTTGACTTCAGTGGCAACTGGATCAATCTCCAGATCAGGGATGGCCAACTGGTGGCCCAGGGACTGCATTTGGCCTGCCAGGTCATTTCATTTGGCCTGCCCAGAGGCGGTGGTGAAAATATTCTTTGTTGGGGCTGAACAGGTGCATAGCCATCAGTGGGCCTAGCACCCAGGCCCACCTAAATCTGAGCACCAAGCATAGCGCTCAGAGTGAAGGAGGTTGCAGGGGACATGGAGTGGAGCCTGGTATTGGGAGCAGGAGCCATTGTGCCATGTTGCAATGCCACCCATTGGCTCAACAACCTCTCCATCACACATGCAGGGGAGGGGATCTGCCTTATACCACCTGGCTCTGGCTACTGCCTTCCCATTGGCTCCTAGCTCCCACAGCCAATCTGACTGTGGCCAGCCACACCTGGCTGCGGGCAGGTTGGGACACACCTCTGCCAATGGGGAGGCAGTAACCAGAGCTGGGTGGCATTATGGCAGAGCCCCTCCCCTGCTCACCTGATGAAGGGGTGGCCAGGCCAAAGTTGAGTGGTGTTGCCACCTGGCACATGGGGTCTTGCTGCTCCCAGTCTCTGCCTCTCCTCCCCTATGGACACAGGCTCTGCCATGCACCGGGCTGTCCATGGACACAGGCTGTGCCATGCACTGGGCCCCCCATAGGCACAGGTTGGGCCATGCACCGGGCTCTCCATGGACACAGACTCTGCCATGCACCGGACCCCCCACAGGCACAGGCTGTGCCATGCACCGGACTCTCCATGGACACAGGCTCTGGCTCTGTCCCACACAACTCAGCTCTTGTTACTTCCTTTCCATTGGCTGTGCTGGGGGCGGGGGGGGGGGAAGAATCTGATTGGCTCTCAGCTCCGAAACTATCAGCTAATGGTGGCGGGGGGCAGTAAGTGGAGCTGGGTGGTGTGGAGCAGAGTTGGCGTCCAGGTTGATGGGGAAGACTGCACCAGCTCAAGCTTAAATGTTGTTCTTCTCTGTGGCCCACCAAAGGGTTTTAGTGGATTTTGTGGCCCTCTATACCCTTAAAGTTGCCCACCCCTGCTCTGGATAGTCAGCGCCTTGTGGCAGGGACCTGATCATGCATGTTTATTACCATGCTGTGCACAGCTGTGGTCTCCTATAAACAATAGTAAAGGAAATTTGTCAAGTTGACTTTTAAATGCCCTAGGTGACAGGGCTTCCACATTCTCAGGCTGCTGAGACCTTGGAGCCTATCCCTTTGCTTGTGATGCCCATAGCTACCTTCATCAGTAAGTCGGCAATCTTTGTTCTCCTTCACTTTCCCACACACAGAAGGCTTCAGCTAGGAACTTGTCAGTGTTTATGTCACTGCACTGGACAGACATTTCTAGCCATGATTAACACGAGAATGGCCGCACTGGATCAGTCCAATGGTCCATCCAGCCCAGTATCATGTCTTCCAACAGTGGCCAGTACCAGAGGATTCAGAGGGAATGAACAGACCAGGGCAATTATTGAGTCATCCATCCCCTGTTGTCCTAGCTTCTAGCAGGTAGAGGTTTAGGGACACACAGAGCATGGGGTTGCATCCCTGACCCTCTTGGCTAATAGCCATTGATGGACCTCTCCTCCAGGAGCTTCTCTGATTCTTTTGTGAACCCACTTACAGTTCTGGCCATCACAATGCTCTGGGCAACAAGTTCCACAAGTTGCACTTGTGACTGATGTCAGTTAGTGACAGCACAAAACATGTTGCTCAAGTTGTTTGCATCTATATCTTCCTTGTTTGTTATTTTTACAAAGATGTCACCTTCTTCTTGCAATGTTCACTTAGTACAACTGAAATGTAATTGCATTTCATCCTTCTGTCAAGTGTCTGCCGATTCTCGTGAAGAGGCACAGCTTCATAGCTTCTTGCCTCTGCTGATGCTTGCACTGCTCCACTCAAGGATGGCCCTGGTCTAGGGGTAATGCACTTGGCTCTGACAACAGTAGTGTGAGACATAACAGTTAAAGTACATGAAATTATATTCCCCGAAGTGTTCACAGTGCATGCTACTCAAAGTCTTTGAAATGTGTGCATAAAGCTTGCATTTTTATCCTGGTGCAGGGGCAAGGGGCTAGGACCAAGTCCTGCTGGATATAAAGTGCCTCCAGAAGGATGCTGCACACCCATAATGGCTTCATGGGGAAGTTAAGGTGCTTGGTATCTCAAGATTTTGTCCTTAGAAAGCGGCTGTTGCTTGACTGGTTCCTGACAATTCCCTGGTTCCCATTCTCTGTGACCTCTTGGTGGCTTTTGATGCTGATTAGCATACACCCCTCTTGAAATGGCCTGTCCCTCATTTCCCCATCCCTGGATTTTGTGGCTCCTTCCTCTCCTCCTCTCTGATTGCTCCTCCACTGGGGTCCCATAGCGCGGTTCCTTCTTTGGTGCCTTCCTCTTCTCCCTGGACACTGTCTCAGAGTGATCTCATCCAGTCACACAGTTTCTTTAGGCCAACGATTCACAGATCTGCCTTTCTGCTCTTGGCCTGCCTCCCTCCAGGCAGTCCCACTCCACTGCTGGCTTCTGGACATCTCCTCCTTGGATGTCTTGCCATCAGCTTAAACTGAACAGGGCCAGAACTGAACTCTTGATTTGTCCTCCCCTACTCTCTTTTCTCCTCCTTTCTCTAGCACTGTTGGCAGCTCTTCCATCCTCTAAGTCACTCAGGCCATTAACCTGAGTGTCATCTTCATCTCCTCCCTCTTTCTTGCCCACCCCTCCAGGCTTTTTCCTATTCCATTTCTTTTCTTCCTGTCCAGACAATCAGAACGCTTGTCCAGATCCTCCTCATCTCCTGTCTTGATTACTGAGACCTTCTCCTCTCCAGCTTCCCTAGCACTTATATCACCCAGCTCTGGTCCATTCAAAACACAGCTATTAAGATCATCTTTCTTGCCCATCACTCTGATGGCATCACCCCCCAGTGCTGAATCTGTCCACTGGCTCCCCCCATCTTTCACCACATCAAGTTCAAACGTCTTGTCCTCACAGCTCTGCTTTTCCCTTTTTGTCCACTCTTATTTCTTATCACTTCCTCCTACACAGCCCCAATTATCCCAGCTTTGTCTGCCTGTTTGTCAGTTTCTCACACAAATATCTCTGTGCTTAATAAGACATACAGTCTCTGTGGCATGCATCCCAGTATTAAAGAGAAGGATGCCTAGAGAGCACAGGGCAGAACTCTTGGGCTGCATTTAATGCCTCCTGTGGATTGCAAATCTTGATCCTGTCCTGGATCTACACTTCAAAACAAAAGGTTTCATGTATAGCAGAACTCCTATTTTATGAACTAATCAGGGAGTGAGGAGTTCATAAAATCAAAAAGTTCAAAAAAATGAGCATCTCAAAATGACAGTAGGTGTGATGCATAAGTTACAGTTCACCACATTGCTTTCTTCTTGTCCTTTAAACCCCTGCAAAGCAGATTCCAATGCTCTGAAGGAATAAGAATATGAAGGGAAATTGACTTATTCTTCATTGACATCACTTTGTTATATGATTTTTTTTAATCCCATCGGGGAAAAATGGTTTGTACAACTGGCTGTTCATAAGATTGGTGTCTGTAAAATCAAGGTTCTCCTTAGCTTAGGGAAATATTTTGCAGTATATGTTCTGAGGTAATGGACCATGCTTAACAACAACAGCAGCAAAAAAGAATCTCTACTTTATAGAACCTTAAAAAATATATCATTTGCCTAAAATCTCCACTTTGGGTTGGGTATTACCATAAATTAAAGGATACTGTCTGATCTTTTTGTCAATTTCACTTTCAATTTTTACTCATGTTAAGGATGTATATCCATGGAGATGTTCAGTTGAACTGGGAGCTTACTTGGAGGAATTGCAGGGAAAGTCACACTCTAAGTATAAAGGAGGAAGTGACATTTTGGGTCCATCTTGCACTCCCTCCCTCCCCACTTCACTAGGGCTTTCTTATAATGGATTTGCACAAGGGTCAGAGTTAAGGCTATGCGTACTTCTGACTGCCATGCAGGTTTTGTTTTAATTCTGCAGTAGTGTCTAGAAGCTTCAATCAGAGATTAGGGTCTAGCACGCAAGGCACTGTACAAACAAATGAAGCAAAGACAGTTCCTGCCTCGAGTGAAGTGTAGGACTAAACAGCCTCAACAGTTTCTTAATACAATTTTCTTCATGGCGTTTCCCAGGGTTTTCTTGTTAAAGCAGAAATCATTCAGAATTGGGATCTCTTTGGTCAGCTGTCCGTTGCACATCCTGTCCCATGCAATTGATGAGGTCTATGGGCAGCAGTTGGTGCCAGGGCCCCGGTCTCAGCAGCTAGAGAGACAGTTCACAGGAGGCTCTGGTTTAAACACAAAGCCCTCTCTGTTGCAGAGCTCTTCACCTGTGAGTCCGAGGGGCTGCAGCGTGCATGCCTTCGGAAGCCCTATACTCATGCGAGTAGAGCATTGCTCCAGTGAAGCTCACAAACTGTGCAGGTAGGCAGACTGCAGACTTGGGGGGCTTTCTTCCTGTGATCCTGCACCTGGAGGCTCCTGAACAGCCAGTGAAGCTTGGTGAGAGAGAGAGTTTGGGGGACCCAAAGACAGAGAACATTAAAGGGAGGGGGATTTTGAGGCCAGGGAGAAGTTGAAGCCCTAGAAATTGAAACTGGGTTTGTCTTCTGCGTCACAAAAATCTCTATGCATAAAGTGAGTGAAGTTTTCTGTGCAAACCCAGATTCATTTGCATGGGCTCCCACAAGCTTCTCTTGGCCAGGTGTCAGATTAGTAAAAAAAAAAAAAAAAAAAGGAGGGGGTGATTCTGGTACTGTCTCAGACTCTACTCACAATCCAAGCCCCACCCAGTTGTGCCATAAGAATATCTTCAATCCTTACACTATGGAAGAATTAAACAAGTTGGGATTTAAATGGTCATCATTAGGCTTCAGAGTTGACACTCGATTGACATAAATGGGGACAGCTCTCATTTCACATTGCCTGGAGCCTTGGGCTGACATCACAGCATCAGTCTATGGTTTGAAGATTTTTCTTCACAACCATGAGGGCTAAGTACAGAATTTCTAGTAAATGAAATCTTAGATTTGATAGCACAAGATGAAGCCTGCAAATAATAGAAGTGGTTTGTTGGTTTGCCACAAGCCAGCCCAGTTTAACAACTGGAACCAGTTTGCAGTCCCCCATAAGTACTTCCTCATTGCCATTCTCCCCAGGTTTATATTCTGCCACTTCCACAGGTCTCCAAAAATGTGCAAGAGGATAGCTTCTCTCCTTCCCTTCCTGCTGGCTTCCTAAAGTCTGCAGGAACAGATCTCCTCTCTGGCCTCTCCTGTGTATGTTCGGTGGTTCACAGAAGAGGAACTGAGACCCTTGGAGGTATGCATGGATTGAAGCAAAAATCTGTGAGCAGCTTATGATTTTTAAAATGTTGCAATTCCATTAAATCAAACCCACTGATCACTAGCATGCTCCCAGATGCATAGATTTTACGGCCAGCAGGGACCGTTGTGATCATCCAGTCTGACTTTCTGCACATTGCTGGGCACAGAACCTCACCCACCCCCTCTTGGAATAGACCCCTAGCCTCTGGCTGAATTATTGAAGTCCTCAAAGCATGATTTAAAGATTCACAGCCCTTCTTCTCAGGGAGGGCTGTTTCCCTGCAAATTTCAGCTTTTTTACCTCCCAGTTAGTTTGGCTGGAGAGTTGTTTGAAAACTGTTACATTGTTTTTAATAATGGGAAAAGGTCCCCCCTCACCACTCTCCTATTCAAAAATTGCTGAACCCTTTTTGCAAAGACCACGCTTGGAAAATTTCAGCCCTGCAAGTGAATGTTTCTGAAAGTGATGAGTTTGGAAAATAAAGGATGAGTGGGAACAGCTACGGAGCAGTATCCAGAACAGTCACTCTGGCTCATGTTCCCACACACAATGATAATTGATGTACCAATTGAATCCAGCCTTGCCAGGGATGCTTGTCTTTCAAACAGCATCGGCTGGGGCAGTCTGGCACTGAAGAGGTTAATGGGAAAAGGCGAGAAGTTAGGGCTAATTGGCATCTTTAGGAGCTTGGCTGATGACAGCTGAGATTCTTGCAACCTACCAAGCTCCTCGATCATTCCAGCAAGCCCAAAGCAGAAGAGCCATGTGATAGGGGAAGCAATTATAGACCAAGCATAAATAGCTTTAGAATAAATTGTGGGGAGAGTATCAGAAACAATTGGGCGAGATTTAATGAGAGAAAGAGTGTTGATTAGAGGCAGCCAGCCTGGATTGGTAAGTGGCAAAGGGAACTAGACTGCTGGAGCTCTTCAAAAGATATTATTGTCACGGTAAACTTAGAGGAACGCAGCGGAAGATACAGGCTCATGGGTTTCCATCAAGCATGCAGTACAGTTCCATTCCAGAGATTATTTGCTAATGTGAGCAGTTATGTGCTTGTGTCTGTAGCTGAGCTTGTGGGATCAGAAGCATACTGGGGTGAATGACAATAGCTCCTGCAGCTGCCAGGACATTGGCTTGTGGGTTCTGTCCCCCCACAACTTGGTCTGGGGGAGGTGCTCCTGCAGTGTCGATGATATAGGCCAGCTAATAGTGTCAGAGTTCTCCGGTGGCACAGAAGATGTGGCAAATTAAAGATGGAAAAGGCCTCGACCACCTCCCTGACTGATACAGGACTGTTCTTTGCAGCATATGACGGGGCTTCATAGCTGTTCCCTTTGAAGGCTGTAGCACTTCCTAATAGAGCTCACCCTCAGGAAGATTTTCAGTTATACTCACCTTGAACAATCCTGTTCCTAAATGTCTCCTGCTACTCCTGGTTACTTCCCCGCTCAATGAAATAATTCATCTTTCTTCTTAGCATTTGCATTCTCTGGGCATTTGTAAGGTTGCTATGTCTCCCACCCAAATGTAGCTCTTTCGGTCTTCCCTCATAAGACAATTCCTCTATGCCTGAGAAATTGTTCACATCTCACCTCTGCTAACTGGATTTTATATTTCTGTGCTCTCCACAATGGGCCACTTAACTCCAGCTGCTAAGTAGTTAAAAGCCAAGCTGCCGTGTCTTTACTGCTATGTTAACCTGAGTCAGCTCATGAGGGTTAGCTAACTTGAGTTAAGAACACACCTTTTTCACAGTGTAGGCATATGTCTACACAGCAAAGAAAAACCGGTGGCTGGCCAGGGGCAGCCATGGGTTTTTCTTTGTTTTGTAGACATACCTTTACAGTCAGGACTCTTGCATTCTGTGTATGTTCCTTATGAGTTACAGCATGGGAATTGGAATCAGGACACCTGGATTTTGCTCCGAGGTCAAGTGGATAGAGCAGTATAATTGCCAACCTGGACTCTTGGGCTACATTTACACTGCAATCAAACACCCACAGCTTGCCCTGGTCAGCTGACTGGGGCTCGAGAAGCTATAAAATTGCCAAGTAGACGGTCAGGCTCATGCTGGAGCCTGGGCACTGAGCCCCATGAAGGGAAAGGGTCCCCGAATGTGAAGCTTCATTGCTTGTTTGTAAAATACTTTGAAAACCTCAGATGAAAGGCAGTATATAAATGCCAAGTATTAGTATTATGAGTAAACTGGGTATGCTGGCAGAGCATTAAAGAGTAGTAAACAGAGGGATGAAGTTGCAAAGTGAGGCCACATTGAAGCAGCTAGTACAGTATTAATGAGCTTAAGAGACAGCTCGACATTTTTATAGAGAGACATACAGATGGGATTTTAAGCATAGAACAATGAAGTGAGGTCAGGGAGGTGAGCTGGCTTTATTTGGCCAAGTTATTTTCCTGTCCAGCAGTTCTTTATCCTCTTGAACTGGCAAAGTGCCCTTTGTCGTTGGCCCTATCATGAATCTTCAAGATAACCACTCAGTAGCACAGCTATGGAGGACTGGTCAGGAAGAATGAGCTTGTTTATGGAGAACTGCCATGTGGTAGGAAAGAAATTCTAACCATTAGCCGGATTCATCCTTGAAGTCCATGGGGTTAAGCTAGAACCAAGCTGACAATGTCTCATTACAGAGAGAAAAATGAGTCCATAAAAAGCAGTAATAATAAAATATCTTAAATATAATTCAAAAGAATAATTTACAGTCAAATAGGAAACTATGATCTTGACAACCAGGTGATGCAAGGTATGGCTGAGGGTCTGCAGCTCAGCATCGGAATATATGAAAAAGGAGATTTTCCAAATTTCTGTTTTAATTAACTGAAATTTAAAAGTACTATTAGCACTGACCAAAGCAGCCAATATATTCTGCACCAACTTCAACAATCTCTTGCTTTCACCTGCTTTTAACTGCGGGGTTGTATTTTCCCAGTCAAAAGGTGAAATCAATGGCAACACTCCCGTCGACTTCAGGGATTTCACCCTTGCTGTCTACAGCATCAGACTGGAGTTCCTGTTAAGAATCATCCAGAGGGCAGCAACCTTCCGCGGAAAGGCCAGTCACACTTACGGAGAGATAATTCTTGGTTATGGAGAGAGTGAAGGAGCAGCAGGCATTTTTCAAATCATTTTTAAAAATCTGTGTATCTGTCAAAGACGTTAGAACTAATCCCTGTTGGGGAGTTTAAGCATTTGTGGAGTGTTTATAGTGCATCACATTAATATATATATATGATTCCTGACTCTGCAGAGAGTGTATGTGTGCATGTATGAGAACTCAAGAATTGTAAGGACAAGAGAAAGTGCCAGTTAATGGTCTTAAATGTAGTTTGATAAATATAGCTTGTAGATTGCCATAACTGGCTTGATTTGCCTCTACCTTGCATTTGGCATCGGCCATCCCATGTGCACAAAGTGACTGCAGAGTGATTGCAAAATGCTACCGTTCTGATCCGGCAGTGGTTTACATTCCCCTTGTTCTGGTGTAAATGACCATACAAGGTGCAAGGCAGGAGGGAATCAGTACTGATAATCCTATGCAACAGGCAAGGATGCAGTAACAGATGATTTTGTGGATGGAGGTCAGGACAACTGCCTTCAATTGCTGCCTCCGACTCACTCACTGTGTAACCTTGAGCAGGTGGATAACAGTCAACATGGCCATTGATTTTTGGGTGCCTCAGTTTTGAGTGCCCAACTCAAGACACTTTGGGCCTGATTTCCTGGCACTAGGGCATGCTCTGCACCCATTGACTTTCTTGGATGATCTGGGTGTTCAGTGCCTCTAGAAGCTAGGGCCAGGGACAGCATCAGGTAACCTCTTCCTCCCCACCTCATAGGAGAGTTATTAATTCATTGTTGTTAATTCATTACTCTTTGGAAAGCACTTGGAGATCCTCACATAGAATTCGAGTTTGAAGTGCAAAGAGAGGGTGCCGCTCTACTTACCATTGTCAGCTGTCTGAAGCCCATACTTGAAAATTCCCCAGAGCCCTTGCTTAGCTGGTTCACTCTGGACTCAAAATAGTAACAGGCTTAATGCAAGGGACTTCTCTAATCCTGGGGGGCTGTGTCGGTGGCGTGAGCGATGGCTCGGAGCAGCAAACCCACTTATGCAAAGTGTTTCACTCTCTCGGCAGTGTAGCTTAGGAAGGATAAGATTAGAGGGGACCTCACCAGCAAAGTGACTAAAAGATTTATCTTATTCAGAGACTTGGCTGGTACTTAAGGAATTTACATTATTGGGCTTTCTCAAATCTCTCTCCTGGCTGAATGTATCCTTCATGCAGCAGAATCATAGATTTTCGAGGGTAAGAGACCTGTTATTACATCTCTGGTCTGTACTCCCCTGGCTGGTACAGGATTGTTTCACACAGCCCTATTGCTCTGTCCAGACTCATTGTAAATGTCACAAGTGATAAGGCTTCTACCAAACCCTTGGGAGATAATTATACACTCTATTAATTCTCAGTGTCAGGACATTTTTCCTGATGTTCATTCTAGATTTTCCTTTGCTTAATTAATTTCATCCCATTACTCCTAATTAATGCCATCTGGAACCACCCTCTCTTTTCCTTTCTTGGTATTTACACCTTGGGGTATTTGCAGTCAAGATGGGCTAAACCCCTTTAAAACTTTGGGGGCAGTTGAGATCCAAACCTCACAACTCAGGTTCATCTCTCTAAAAGGGATTCAAACTGGATCATTGGGACCAGATCCATCGCTTAATTTTTGAAGAGATTTTGAAAGAAGTCTTCTGTCCACCTAGCTGCATCTACAGTGAAGTTTAGGTCAACCTAACTATGGCGCTCAGGGCCTGACATTTTTCACAGGCCTGAGCGATGTAGCTAGGTCAGCCTAAGTTTTAGGTGTAGACCAGGCCTTTACTCTTGTTGGAAACCAAGTTCCCTGTCTGGCCTGACATAGAATCATGGGACTGGAAGGGACCTTGAGAGGTCATCTAGTCCAGTCCCCTGCACTCATGGCAGGACTAAGTATTATCTAGTCCATCCCTGACAGATGTTTGTCTAACCTGCTCTAGAAAACCTCCAATTATGGAGATTCCACAACTTCCCTAGGTAATTTATTCCAGGGCTTAACCACCCTGACAGTTAGGAAGTTTTTCCTAATGTCCAACCTAAACCTCCCTTGCTGCAATTTAAGCCCATTGCTTCTTGTCCTATCCTCAGAGGTTAAGAAAAACAGGTTTTCTCCCTCCTCCTTGTAACAACCTTTTACATACTTGAAAACTGTTATCATGTCCCCACCCAGTCTTCTCTTTTCCAGACTAAACGATCCCAATTTTTTCAATCTTCCCTCATAGGTCATGTTTTCTAGACCTTTAATAATTTTTGTTGCTCTTCTCTGGACGCTCTCCAATTTGTCCACATCTTTCCTGAAATGTGGCGCCCAGACCTGGACACAATACTCCAGTTGAGGCCTAATCAGTGCAGAGTTGAGCAGAAGTATAACTTCTTGTTTCTTGCTTACAACACTCCTGTTAATACATCCCAAAATGATGTTCGCTTTTTTTGCAATAGCGTTACACTGTTGACTCTCATTTAGCTTGTGGTCCACTATGACCCCCAGATCCCCTTCCACAGTACTCCTTCCTAGGCGGTCTTTTCCCATTTTGTATGTGTGCAACGGATTGTTCCTTGCTAAGTGGAGGACTTTGCATTTGTCTTTATTGCATTGTATCCTATTCACTTCAGACCATTTCTCCAGTTTGTCCAGACCATTTTGAATTTTAATCCTATCTTCCAAAGCATTTGCAACCCCTCCCAGCTTGGTATCATCCGCAAACTTTATAAGTGTACTCTCTATGCCTTAGCTAAATCATTGATGAAAATATTGAACAGAACTGGACCCAGAACTAATCCCTGTGGGACCCCACTCATTATGCCCTGCCAGCATGACTGTGAACCACTGACAACTACTCTCTGGGAATGGTTTTCCAACCAGTTATGCACACACCTTATAGTAGCTCCATCTAGGTTGCATTTCTCTAGTTTGTTTATGAGAAGGTCATGCGAGACAGTATCAAAAGCTTTACTAAAGTCAACATATACCACTCTACTACTTCTGCCTTATCCACAAGGTTTGTTACCCAGTCAAAGAAAGCTATCAGGTTGGTTTGACATGATTTGTTTTTGACAAATCCATACTGACTGTTTCTTATCACCTTATTATCTTCTAGATGTTTGCAAATTGATTGCTTAATTATTTGCTCCATTATCTTTCCGGGTACAGAAGTTAAGCTGACTGCTCTGTAATTCCCCAGGTTGTCCTTATTTCCCTTTTTATAGATGGGCACTATATTTGCCCTTTTCCCATCATCTGGAATCTCTCCCATCTTCCACAACTTTTCAAAAATAATTGCTAGTGGCTCAGATATCTCCTCAGTCAGATCTTTGACTATTCTAGGATGCATTTCATCAGGCCCTGGTGACCTGAAGACATCTAATTTGTCCAAGTAATTTTTAACTTGTTCTTTCCCTATTTTATCCTCTTTTGATCCTATCTCATTTTCACTGGCATTCACTACATTAAACATCCAATCATCACCAAGCTTTTTAGTGAAAACCGAAACAAAGTCATTAAGCACCTCTGCCATTTCCACATTTTCTGTTATTGTCTTTCCCCCCACATTGAGTAACAGGCCTACTCTGTCCTTGGTCTTCCTCTTGCTTCTAATGTATTTGTAGAATGTTTTCTTGTTACCCTTTATGTCTCTAGCTAGTTTGATCTTGTTTTGTGCCTTGGCCTTTCTAATTTTGTCCCTACATACTTGTGTTATTTGTTTATATTCATCCTTTGTAATTTGACCTAGTTTCCACTTTTTGTAGGACTCTTTTTTGATTTTTAGATCATTGAAGATCTCCTGGTTAAGCCAGGGAGAACTCTGGCCAGACTTCCTATCTTTCCTATGAGGTGGAATAGTTTGCTCTTGTGCCCCTAATAATGTCTCTTTGAAAAACTGCCAACTGTCTTCTATTATTTTTCCCCTTAGACTTGCTTCCCATGGGACCTTACCTACCAACTCCATGAGTTTTCTAAAGTCTCCCTTCTTGAAATCCATTGTCTTTATTTTGCTGGTCACCCTCCTACCATTCCTTAGAATCATGAAATCTACCATTTCATGATCACTTTCACCCAAGCTGCCTTGGACTTTAAAATTCTCAACCAGTTCTTTCTTATTTCCTATTGTCAAAATCAAATCTAGAACAGCCTCTCTCCTCATAGCTTTCTCCACTTTCTGAAATAAAAAATTGTCTCCAATACATCCCAAGAACTTGGGTCTCTTGTTGGGCTGCCTGCCCAGGAGGAAGGCTCTCTGTCTGTCACTCACTTTAGGAGAGAAGAAACAAACGAGACTGAGATCTTCATCGACCAACTCGTCCCAATGCAATCTCAACATGCATTTTATCTTTCCAAAGCTACAGCATAACTGGCAGGGTGTGCAGCCTGAGTGATGTAATGTCCTTTCACTCTGCTCCAGTGCTGATCTGTTGAGAAACCAAACCAAGGTGTTTGCTGTGCTGGAGGTGTGAGGTTCTTATGGGCAGTCAAGTTTCAGAGGTGTCTCACCTAGAGGCTAAAGAGAGAAATTCACCAAGAGCTGCCTGGCTGAGAGCCCCTCGGGGGAAAGCCTACAGCGGGTACTGCAGCAGAGAAGCAGTTACAAAGTTCCTCGTTGCTGTGGGAACCCTGAGGGAAGGCAGCATTAGTGGTGCAGGCTGATCTAGGGGTGCAGCTGACAGTTTCCAGTGACAGCTGCAACAGATCTGACCCCAAAAGTTTTGGTCATTACGACGTGGGTACCTTTCCTTGGAGGAATCAGGGCCTGGTTAGGCTGGAGTGTTAGAAGCCCTGAATGTTCAAATCGACACATCAGTTGAGTGGGTTTTCTGCCCATCCAAGCCCCTGCTCTGATGTGAGTTTGAAAGCTTTCCACACAAGGCAGGCTCATGCACCATGTGCAGAGTGTAGGTCCATAACAACCCCCGCTGGATGCAGGTCCATTCAATGCAGTAGAAATGAGAGAGGGACTCGAAGGGTACAGGTCAGGCCTGGCTGTGAAGTTGGATAGGTTGGCCGCTGCCCAGTTTGGAGTTGCGGCTGGTTCTTCTCCCCGCCCCTTAAAGGTTTGCCCCCCCCAGTGTGGCACTGATACACGTGCTTAGGACACTGCACAATGTCTTGTCTTCTCTCTTTTGTGAGGCTTTTTGTCTCCTTCGCACTCCTCAGAGCCATCCCTACGGGTTTCTGAAAGCACATCAAAGCTGGAACTCTGGACACACACACACACGTCTTGGCTGAGTTCAGATACAGATGCAAGTGACTGAAGGAGCCCTTTATGTTCCCACCTGACATATTCAGCCTGCTCTGCGGTGTCCCAACTTCAGTCTTATTGACCTTTAAGTGCCTAAGCTCTCCCAGCGTGAAAGCCTTCCATAATGAGAGCAACAAAGCCATGGGCCAGTTGCAGACATTTCCCTGAGTGGCACATGGTGCTTAACTAGTGCACAGGAAGCTATTCATGACTGACTTTCCTGTGCATGCCAAAGGCAAACGCATGGGCTGCTCACTGTTTCCTTTCTGCATCTGTTGCCCTTTAAGATCAAATTAAAGCAGAGTCACAGAAATCAGAGATGGAAATGACTGGTTTGGTCACTGTGGGGCCACCACCTTCACTCATGCAGAATTAACAGGAGTACTTGTGGCACCTTAGAGACTAACAAATTTATTTGAGCATAAGCTTTCATGAAATTTGTTAGTCTCTAAGGTGCCACAAGTACTCCTTTTCTTTTTGCGAATACAGACTAACACGGCTGCTACTCTGAAACCTGTCATGCAGAATTGTTCCTGTTTCAGTGGGTCTTAAATGTTTTCATATTGTGACCCATATGTAGCTTGTAGGCCTGATACCACATTTTCCCTTATTGCTCCATTCTGTCCCTCCCATCCCAGTATCACCAGCTGACTCTCCACACCCCAACTGGCTCTCTCTTTCCCCCTCTCCTCCCCTCTTCTGGCACCTGTCATTCTCTCTTATTCCCCCTCCCCCTAGCTTCTCCCCATGCAAGGGCTGTTGCCCAATGGCAAGTTCAGGTGATGCATTCCCTCTGAACCTCTCAGCAGGGAGGTGCTGAGCAGCTGATTGGCGGCTGGGAAGAGAGGCTGGAACGGTTGCTTTTCTCAGCAGTTACTATAGCAACACTTCTGATGATTAGCCCAATCATTGCAGCGGGATCATGGAAATTGCAGCTTAGGGTACTCTGACCTTTATGATGGAAGCTGCTCCATGGACTACCTGGAGGTGTTCCATGGACCACGGTTTGAGAACTGCTCCCCTGCAACAGATTTTCTAGAGTGTATGTTTGAAGTGCCTTGTTTCCACTCACCCGGGAGGGTAGGGCATGGTGTTTTACATGCCCTTACCCTGGGACCAGCTAGGGAGAGCCAAATTGGTTCAGATAAAATAAGAGCCACCCTGAAACATCATCCAAACTAGAACCAGACCGCCATCCTTTTAACTTTTTTGGAGGCTTTACAAAGCTTGATTACTGTATACTTTTCTTTTCTTTAAATTTCACCCTCACACACACCCTGCCTATGCACTTTCTGGTTTTGTATGAGCCTAGAAGTGGACGTATCTAATAATGGAAGAGGCGGTTTCCTTTGTGTTTCTAACATGGTCAAATTCAAGAAGTACCAGAAATCTGTGAGAGCCCGTTCTCCCAAGAAATCCTGGACTTATTAGATTTCCAGTAGAAGTGGAGCTAGATCACAAAATTCACATCAGACCTTTCCCATAGCTCAGGGACATTTGGACCCAGGGATTTGATTCTCTCCATTAGAAGTAGGGCCAACTGTGAAGTGTGGATATAGTACTTTGTGATTACTCATATCTGGTGGTTTGGGCTGGATAATACAAGAACTAGGGGTCACCAAATGAAATTAATAGACAGCAGGTTTAAAACAAACAAAAGGAAGTATTTCTTCACACAATGCACAGTCAACTTGTGGAACTCCTTGCCAGAGGATGTTGTGAAGGCCAAGACTATAAGCAGGGTCCAAAAAAGAATTAGATAAATTCATGGATAGGTCCATCAATGGCTATTAGCCAGGATGGGCAGGGATAGTGTCCCTTGCCTCTGTTTGCCAGAAGCGGGGAGTGGGCAACAGGGGATGGATCATTTGATTAATTCCCTCTGAGGCACCTGGAATTGGCCACTGTCAGAAGATGGGATCCTGGGCTAGATGGACCTTTGGTCTGACCCAGTATGGCCATTCTTATTTTCTTATGTTTTAATGGATAAGCATTGGATTGATATCAGCCCTTTGGAAACCCTTATCTAACCTTTCACACACTTCAATGGCATGTAGCCTTAAAAATGTTGTAGAGGGTTTTTTAAACTAAGGCCTGGATTTTAAAACCAACAGGTGTGGAGGAGCACATGGTTTGGGCAGAGACATGCCTCAGGGATGACTTTATTAAAGGGGGAACTTTACATCCTAGTAAAAAGGATAGGAAAAAAGTTGGTAAAGTACAGGCAGGAGCTAGTGAGGAACAGTCAAATATAAAAGAGTCCCATTTGAATAGACCATCAAGGCAAGCAACTGAATATTGACAACATGTACAGGTACCCGGATCGGCGGGTAGTGATCGATCTATCCGGGATCGATTTATCGTGTCTAGTGTAGATCTCTAAATCACTGTGCCGTCGACTCTGGAACTCCTCCAACGGGGGAGCAGTGCTCATCGATCCCGCATTGCGAGGACGCGAAGTAAAAGTGATTCTAAGTCGATCTAAGATACGTCGACTTCAGCTACGCTATTCTCAGAGCTGAAGTTGCGTATCTTAGATCGATCCCCCCCCAGTGTAGAGCAGGGCTAAGATGGGTGAATTAGACTGCCTGGCATTAAATGGATATTGATATAATAGGCATGGCAGATACCTGGTGGAATGAGGATAATCTGTGGGGCACAGTAATACCATAGTACAAACCGGAGTGGCATTATATGTGAAAGAAAGCGTAGAGTCAAATAAAGTAAAAATCTTAAATGAAACGAACTGTGCCAGAGAATCTCTGTGGATAGAAATTCCATGCTTGAACAATAAAAGTATAGCAGTAAGAAAATATGATGGCCGCCTGACCAGGATTGTGACAGCGACTGTGAAATGTTCAGGGAGATTAGAGAGGCCGTACAGGCAGAAAACACAATAATAATGGGGGATTTCAGCTATCCTCATATTGACTGGATGTATGTCGTCTCAGGAAGGGAGGCAGAGATGACATTTCCAGACACAGCAAATGATTGCTTCGTGGAGCAGCTTGTCCTGGAACCCACAAAGAGAGTGGCAATTCTCAATTTATTCCTAAGTGCTACTCAGTATATGGTTTAGGAGGTGAATATAGCTGATCCATTTGATAATAGCTACCATTAATGTAATTACATTTAATATTTCTGTAGGGGGGAAAGTGCTAAAGAAATCCGTTACAGTAGCATTTAACTTCAAAAAGGGGAACTACACAAAAATGAGCAAGCTAGTTAAAACAGAAATTAAAAGGCATAGTCACAAGGGGGAAATGCCTGCAAACTGCATGGAGACTATTTTAAAACACCTTAATAGAAGCTCAAACTAAATATATACACCCCCCCAGTAAAAACAACAACAAGAAGACCCCAAAAAATGCCACCATGGCTGAACAGCAGAGTAAAAGAAGTGGTTAGAGGCAAAAAGGCATTCTTTGAAAATTGGAACTCAAATCCTAGTGAAGATAATAGAAAAGAGCATAAACTTGGGCTAGTCAAGTGTAAAACTATAAATCAGCTCAAGAAAAAAATTGAAGAATGATGAGTCAGGGACACAAAAACTAACAGCAAAATGGTGGGGTTTTTTAAGTACATCAGAAGCAGGAAGCCTGTAAAACAGTGACTGTGGCCACTGGGTGATCAAGGTGCTAATGAAGCTAATTCAGGAAGACTCGGACATTGCAGAGAAGCTAAATTAATTCTTTGCATTACTTGTCATGGCAGGGGGTGTGAGGGAGATTCCCACAACCCTGAGCCATTTTTTCTAGGTGACAAATCTGAGGTATTGTCCCAGACTGAGGCATCCGTAGAGGGTGTTTTGGAACAAATTTGATAGTCACCAGGACCAGACGGTATTCACTCAGGAGTTCTGAAAGAACTCACATATAAAATTGCGGAACTACTAACTGTGGTATGTAAACCTGTTTTTTAAATCAGCCTCTGTACCAGATGATTAGAGGGTAGCTAATGTAATGCCTATTTTTAAAAAGGGCTCCAGATGTGATTTTGGCAATTAGAGGCCAGGCTGGAAAGCCTAACTTCCGTACCAGAAAAAGTAGTTGAAATTGCAGTAAAGAACAGAATTACCAGACACATAGATGAACACAATATGTTGGGGAACAGTTAACATGGCTTCTGTAAAGAGAAATCATGCTTCACAAACCTATTACAATTCTCTGAAGGTGTCAACAACCATATGGCCAAGTGTGATTCAGTGGGTACAGTGTGGACTTCCAGAAAGCCTTTGACAAAGTTCCTCATCAAAGGCTCTTAAGCAAAGTAAGGAATCATGGGATAAGAGATGGATGGATCAGTAACTGGTTAAAAGACAGGAAACAAAGGGTAAGAATAAGTCTCTTTTCACAGTGGAAAGTGGTAAATTGTAGGGTCCCCCAAGGATCTGTACAGGGACCTGTGCTGTTCAATATATTCATAAATGATCTGGAAATAGGGTGAACACTAAGGTCGCAAAATTTGCAGATAATACAACATTATTACAACATGGATAGCTAAGTCCAAACCTGACTAAGAAGAGTTACAAAGGGATCTCACAAAACTGGGTGACTGGGCAACAAAATGGGAGATGAAATTCAATGTTGATAAGTGCACAGTAATGCACATTGGAAAACATAATCCCAACTGTACATACAAAATGGTGGGGTCTAAATTAGCTGTTTCCACTCAAGAAAGAGATCTTGGAGTCATCGTAGATAGTTCTCTGAAAACCTCTGCTCAATGTGCAGTGGCCATCAAAAAAAGCGAACAGAATGTTAGGAACCATTAGGAAAGGGATAGATAATAAAACAGAAAATATCAGAATGCCACTATATAAATCCATGGTACACCCACATGTTGAATACTGTGTGCCGTTCTGGTTGCCCCATCTCAAAAAAAGATACATTAGATACATTGGAAAAGGTGCAGAAATGGGCAACAAAATTGATTAGGGTATGAAACAGCTTCCTTAAGATGAGAAATTGAAAAGAGTGGGACTGTTCAGTTTAGAAAAGAAATGACTAAGGGAAAGATATGATAGAAGTCTATAAAATCATGAATGGTGCAGAGAAAGTGACTAGGGAAGTATTATTTACCCTTTCACATAACACAAGAAATAGGGGTACCCAATGAAATTAATAGACAGCAGGTTTAATACATAAGGAAGCACTTCTTCACAGAACACACAGTCAACCTGTGGAACTCCTTGCCAGGGGATGTTGTGAAAGCCAAAAGTATAACTGGGTTCAAAAATGAATGAGATAAGTTCATGGAGGATAGGTCCATCAAAGGCTATTAGTCAGCATGGTCAGGGATACAACCCCATGCTCAGGGTGTCCCTAAACCTAAAACTGCCAAACGCATCTGGCACTGGTTGCTGTCAGAGAGAGGATGCTGAGCTTGGTGGACCATTGGTCTGACCCAGTATGGCCATTCTCGTGTCTCGACTCTGAAAATAGATCATATCTTAAAACGTGTTAGCTAACCTGTTTTAACCAATAAGATTTTAAGCAGGACTTTACGCCTAGTAATAAGTCATATTTAAAGACCCATTAGCTGATTGTGGTCAGCTGTAGGTTGATTCCTAGATTTCTCATGGTAGAGATGACCATAACCAGCTTATTTTGATCATGCCATGTCTTGTCAATCCCAGGTGCAAAGTACTCCCCAAGATCACATTAGCTAGCACATTTTAAAACATTTGCTATTTTCCTAATGTAGACATGGGATTTGACTCTTGCTCAGACTAATGAAGGTACAGACATCAGAAAAAGGATGCAGAAAGCTAGAGCCAAGCATTTGAAGGGCAAAGTCACAGTACAGCTCAAGAAGAGTGAGAAAAGTCTGAAAATGATCTCCTGGGTGTGTGGCCAGGCCTCCCGGGTTCTATTCTGTCACTGACTCACTGTGTTTTCAGTAAACCAGTGGTAACAACACGTATCTACCTCCAAGTGACATTGGGAGGCTGCGTTAACTATTGCAAAGCACTTTGGGCACCCCAGAGAAAAGAGCCAAAGGAGTTGTTTATAAATGATTTCTAAAAATCTTACTTTTCTCTTACTACACATTTTAGGCTTTCTATAAAAGAACGTACTCCCAATAACGAGATGTCAGATGTGCGCGCATGGCATATTTTGATTCAAAGCAGGTTCTAGTCTTCACCCATGATCAACCTTGAGAGGATACCAGCCTCACATTGTTCTTTAGAAGACAAAACACAAAGGGAAGCATTTTAGGGTCAAGCCCTCTTCAAAGAAAGAAGCGTAGCTGTCTTTCTCCGCTGTCATTGTTCTACGTTAGTTAAAGGAGAGAGCTCTGCCAAGAACAATTAGACGCAATGAGTTTTGTTCTTTCCCAAAGTAAGAGCTTTAATGTGGTGCTCTCGTGGAACATTCGATTTTCATTTTTAAATGCGTTTTGCTCGGGAATTTGCTGTGCTTTTTAAAGGGACGCTGCTGAATAGATTAGGATTGGCATGCAGATTTTGTTAAAAAGAAAAATGGTTTCACAGACCTTAATAAATCCTTTCATGAAGTGTGGGGAGAAAGTCATACACAAAATAGCTCATTTAGAATTAGATCCTTGTAGCATCGTGAAGAAGGCTGGTGCAGTGGTTAGCGAGCAAGCCTGGAGAACCAGGTTCAATTCTCTACTCTCCTTCTTCTGCCCCTGGATGAGTGACTCTGGGGCGGGAGCCACCAGGGTATATAGCACTTAACTCCAATTGAAATCAATGCTTTTTGAGATGCTGGGTCTCTGTGCCTCGGTTTCCCCTGTGTGCAATGGGGATAATAGCGTGACCCTGCCTCACATGGGGGTTGTGAGGACAAATACCTTGAAGATTGTGAGGTGCTCAGATACTAAGGTAATAGCAGGTCAGATAAGTACCTGAGTCAGATAGCTGTAGTATTAATATTGTTTTGGTCATTTGCTCAGCAACAACAATATATTGGAGCTGTGGAGTACACAAAATGAAGCAGGCCCTGCTCAGAGAGCTTTCAAACTATGGCCTGATGCTGCAAACACTTGTGCACCTGAGTTGTCCCACTGAAGGCAAGAGAATTACTCCCATGCTGAAAGTCCAGTGTTGACAAGTTTGTGGCCGAAGGCTCCAATCCTGCAGTCAGAACTGACCATGTAAAGCCCTAAAGAGGGTCCACTCACCTGAATGCAATTGCAGGATCAGGGCATAAATAAGGCTCAGTTACAAAGGATGTGCAGGGAAGAACAGAGGAGGAAATAAGGACATTAGTGATTATTCATAATAACAATAATTAATAAGCGTTATTACTGATTCACTTGTGCAGCGTCAGGAACACCAGCAGACTTTTACCAATGCAAAAGAACTAGTAAGTGAAACTCACAATGCATCCGATGAAGTGAGCTGTAGTTCATGAAAGCTTATGCTCAAATAAATTTGTTAGTCTCTAAGGTGCCACAAGTACTCCTTTTGTTTTTGCGAATACAGACTAACCTGGCTGCTACTCTGAAACCTGTCACTACAAAGTGAAACTGACAGTTCTGTCATTCTAGATTCAATAAATAGTTCTGAATAAAATGAAGCATATGAACAAACCCAGCAACAAATGAACAGCATAAAAAGTGTAGAGTAAACTGGATTTTTAATAAAAAGAAAAGGAGTACTTGTGACGCCTTAGAGACTAACAAATTTATTTGAGCATAAGCTTTCGTGAGCTACAGCTCACTTCATCAGATGCATTTGGTGGAAAATACAGTGGGGAGATTTATATACACACACAGAGAACATGAAACAATGGGTTTTATCATACACACTGTAAGGAGAGTGGTCACTTAAGATGAGCCATCACCAGCAGCAGGGGGCGGGTGGGAAAGAGGAAAACCTTTCATGGTGACAAGCAAGGTGGGCCATTTCCAGTAGTTAATAAGAACATCTGAGGAACAGTGGGGGGTGGGGTGGGGGGGAGAAATAACATGGGGAAATAGTTTTACTTTGTGTAATGACTCATCCATTCCCAGGATCTATTCAAGCCTAAGTTAATTGTATCCAGTTTGCAAATTAATTCCAATTCAGCAGTCTCTCGTTGGAGTCTGTTTTTGAAGTTTTTTTGTTGAAGGATAGCCACCCTCAGGTCTGTAATCGAATGACCGGATAGATTGAAGTGTTCTCCGACTGGTTTTTGAATGTTATAATTCTTGATGTCTAATTTGAGTCCATTTATTCTTTTACATAGAGACTGTCCAGTTTGACCAATGTACATGGCAGAGGGGCATTGCTGGCAGATGATGGCATATATCACATTGGTAGATGCGCAGGTGAACGAGCCTCTGATAGTGTGGCTGATGTGATTAGGCCCTATGATGGTGTCTCCTGAATAGATATGTGGACAGAGTTGGCAACGGGCTTTGTTGCAAGGATAGATTCCTGGGTTAGTAGTTCTGTTGTGTGGTGTGTGGTTGCTGGTGAGTATTTGCTTCAGGTTGGGCAAGGCTGTAAGCAAGGGCTGGCCTGTCTCCTGAGATCTGTGAGACTGATGGGTCGTCCTTCAGGATAGGTTGCAGATGCTTGATGATGCGTTGAAGACGTTTTAGTTGGGGGCTGAAGGTGATGGCTAGTGGCGTTCTGTTATTTTCTTTGTTGGGCCTGTCCTGTAGTAGGTGACTTCTGGGTACTCTTCTGGCTCTGTCAGTCTGTTTCTTCACTTCAGCAGGTGAGTATTGTAGTTGTAAGAATGCATGATAGAGATCTTGTAGGTGTTTGTCTCTGTCTGAGGGGTTGGAGCAAATGCGGTTATATCGTAGAGCTTGGCTGTAGACAATGGATCGTGTGGTATGACCTGGATGAAAGCTAGAGGCATGTAGGTAGGAATAGCGGTCAGTAGGTTTCCGATATAGGGTGGTGTTTATGTGACCATCGCGTATTAGCACCGTAGTGTCCAGGAAGTGGATCTCTTGTGTGGCCTGGTCCAGGCTGAGGTTGATGGTGGGATGGAAATTGTTGAAATCACGGTGGAATTCTTTTCCATGGGTCCAGATGATGAAGATGTCATCAATGTAGCGTAAGTAGAGTAGGGGCATTAGGGGACGAGAGCTGAAGAAGCGTTGTTCTAAGTGAGCCATAAAAATGTTGGCATACTGTGGGGTCATGCAGGTACCCATCACAGTGCCGCTGATTTGAAGGTATACATTGTCCCCAAATGTGAAATAGTTATGGGTGAGGACAACGAGAGACTGCTGAATTGGAATTAATTTGCAAACTGGATACAATTAACTTAGGCTTGAATAGAGACTGGGAATGGATGAGTCATTACACAAAGTAAAACTATTTCCCCATGTTATTTCTCCCCCCCACCCCACCCCCCATTGTTCCTCAGATGTTCTTGTTAACTGCTGGAAATGGCCCACCTTGCTTGTCACCATGAAAGGTTTTCCTCTTCTCCCCCACCCCGTGCTGCTGGTGATGGCTCATCTTAAGTGATCACTCTCCTTACAGTGTGTATGATAAACCCATTGTTTCATGTTCTCTGTGTGTGTATATAAATCTCCCCACTGTATTTTCCACCAAATGCATCTGATGAAGTGAGCTGTAGCTCATGAAAGCTTATGCTCAAATAAATTTGTTAGTCTCTAAGGTGCCACAAGTCCTCCTTTTCTTTTTGCAAATACAGACTAACACGGCTGCTACTCTGAAACCTGGATTTTTAATGTTTTCCCCCTTCCAATAATCTAAGGAGTTGTTGGTGATGGCAGCTAAGAAACATTTTTCTAAATGTAGGCTGTATCCACAGTCCACTGAGATCATTAGGGAACAGTCCCATTGATCTCAATGAGCTTTGGAGCCGGCTCTAGATGAGATTAAGGTCACATAGGAAAGCAGGCTCAGTGGTTGCTGGCTTCCAGTCCTGTGCTCAAACTACTGGCCCAGAAACAAAATTATACCCCTCTTCATTTTGCTGGCAAGCTGAGTTCTGCAGGGGAAAAAAAAAAACCTTTATCATCCTTAATGGGTGAGCAGTGATGGCAGGTTACTGATCCGGAAATGCTTACACTGTGTGAGAAACGTGAGTGTCACTTTACTCTTTTATGTAGAGTTATCTAAGGTCACAATCAACATAGCTGGAGCCTACAGTGATTTTGGTCTTTTGTAATGAAAAATATTTTCTTAATTTCCTCCCAGCTGCTTGTTCCCCATGCCTGGGTGAGCAGATCCCCACCCCAGTGGCTGTGCAGACTGAAGGCAATAATTGGGATTATACGAAGTAGAGACCTGATCCACTGCAGGAGCTAAATTGCATTACGCTTCTTTCTTCGTCTTCTCTAATAGACAGAACTGGACGTTTATAACTTCAGCTGTGCCAAAGATCACACAAAGGAGCATCACCCACATTGCTCAGTGCCGGGGTGGGAAACGCAGTCAGCGATGTATGAAACACGGGGTACAACCAACAGCCTACACCAAACAGCCCTCCCCAAACCCTTCTTACAGTAGCGGAGAAGAGTGTTAGATCTGGAGAGCAAAGCAAAACGAAAAATATAATCCAGGACCAAAGCATTCTACTACAGCTGCCTGAGGTTAGACCTTGAATGCCATAGTTAGGCACTGAAATAAATGGCTTAATTTTTCTACCCCTGGCTCAGATTCAGCAGGATAATTAGGCGTGTGTCTAACTTCAGATTTGTGAGAAGTCCAGCTCAAGTTATTGGAATTGCTCACATTATTAAAGTTAGGTAAATGCTTAAGATGGGTGCCTAGCTTTAGACATCAAACAACAATGCTCAGGTTTGAAACAATTTGGCCTAAGTTAACTCCCGCCTGTGGATCCCCTAGTGCATCTTTTCTTCTCTGACTCACTAAGGCTGTAAATCTCCCTTTACTTTTGTGACTTGTACAGCTCCGAGCGCATTGTCATTGCTTAACTAATAACAAAGTCCTTTTGACAAGGCGGCTGTTTGATGGGCACTGTGCAATTAGCTATGCAAAGTTGTAGTTTGTGTAAGCAATGGTTTCCATTTCATGTTTTATTTGCTCAGTTAACAGAATGGCTGGAAAATTCATTCTGGTTTTCCAGCCCTGGGTGTAGGTGTTTCCTATTTAATTTTATCTTGACAGCAAAGCATTGTACTTGAAAGGATAAAAGTAATACAAGAAGCAAGACAATAGGAGATTGTAACTAGAGAGAGAGAGAGAGAGAACTGCCTTTTACTGACTAAAATCAAAACTGTATCCTATAGATCTTATACTGATAACAGCTCCTGCAGATTCTCCTTTAGTTTAGCTCAAATTAGGAGGGTCTGTTCCTTTGGAATAGGAGGAGCTGAGTTCTTACCCACTGTTGCTGAGCAATTGGAGGCTTTGCTTGCATTTCCTCCCAATCCTGAGCAGGAATTATTCATGGCACTGGAGACATGGAAGATGGAAAAGACCGGTTCGGTCAGCAGACATCCTCCTGCCACTGGAAGGTTGGTCCCTAGTTTAACCTGCAGCTGCAGTGCTTTATCTAGTCTAGGCATCTCCCACCCCCCTCAACTGTACTCCCTCCCGAGCTGTGACACCTGCTCCCCAGCGTGTACCTGCTCCAGACATGATGCTCTGGGCCACAAACATCCCAGCTACGCCTGACCTGTCACCACTTTGCATGTACAAGTGTCTCCATTAGGAGTCTTGAAGTCCTGTCCAGAACCCAAACCCTCCAGGTTGAAGTGTATTGTTGCTGCCACAGCAGGCTCAGCTGTTTCCTCCCTGCATGATGAACCAGGGCAATGACTTTCCTTGTTTGAGGCAGAGCTCCTTAGCTGGGCTGCTCACTACCAGCAGACTAGAGTGCTGCAGTCTCCTTGGTGCTGGCCCCCAGCTGCTGCTATTCATAGATTCATAGAATCATAGAATGCCAGGGTTGGAAGGGACCTCAGGAGGTATCTAGTCCAACCCCCTGCTCAAAGCAGGACCAACCCCAACTAAATCATCCCAGCCTGGGCTTTGTCAAACCTGACCTTAAAAACTTCTAAGGAAGGAGATTCCACCACCTTCCTAGGTAACCCATTCCAGTACTTCACCACCCTCCTAGTGAAAAAGTTTTTCCTAATATCCAACCTAGACCTCCCCCACTGCAACTTGAGACCATTGCTCCTTGGTCTGTCATCTGCCACCACTGAGAACAGTCTAGATCCATCCTCTTTGGAACCCCCTCTCAGGTAGTTGAAGGCTGCCATCAAATCTCCTCTCATTCTTCTCTTCCGCAGACTAAACAATCCCAGTTCCCTCAGCCTCTCCTCATAAGTCATGTGCTCCAGCCCCCTAATCATTTTTGTTTCCCTCCGCTGGACTCTCTCCAATTTTTCCACATCCTTCTTGTAGTGTGGGGCCTGAAACAGGACACAGTACTCCAGATGAGGCCTCACCAACCGAATAGAGGGGAACGATCACGTCCCTCGATCTGCTGGCAATGCCCCTATTTTTCCAGCCCAAAATGCCGTTGGCCTTCTGGGCAACAAGGGCATATATTCTCCCCCCTCCCCGCCCCAACCAGCATAACTTGCAGAAGCATGGAGGATATGACTGACCACAGACCGCATTGCTCCAGTGCTGGCTGGCCATGCCCTGCCTATGCTTCTCTTGCTGCTCCGGCTCCAGACTGGACCCATTGGCTCAGCTAGTAGCCACATGGAGTTTTCTTCTTGACCTGCCACCATCGTCTGTCTGAGCAAATTACCTTCCATAGCTCTATAAGGAGTCAAATTGTTCCCGACTGTCAGGCCACTGAAGGCAATGAAGTTGCACCAGGGATGTGTTTGGCCCCAGATCTCTAAGGACCTCGTATTTCTTTTCTTTATGCCTCGAGCATTCTCACTGTGCTGGGCCCCTGTGCCAAAGAGTTCACCATCTGAATCAGGCATGCCTGGGCTGCTCAGAGCCTGAAGATCCGTGTTTCACATGGTGCCAGGTTGTAATAACATAAGCCCGAGTGCTCAGCTGATGTAAACCAGCACATTGGCTCCAGTGTATGAATTCACACTGGCTGAGGAGCTCACACATATAAATTGTCCCACGGACAAGCTGAAAGTCCTTGAGCTCTGTCCGTCTTAGGTGCACAAAGAAACCTGCATTGTCAAGCACCGAGGAGGTTTTTTTTTAATTGTTTTTCCCCTAGTGAATTTAGTGCTGGAGAAAGACACTGGATTAACAGCCCAGAGGCTGAAGATCTCTAGTTATCTACAGAACGGGCAGAGTAATAGTGCAAGCTTCCCTTTGCCCAGATGTGCTTAACCCATAGCTAGGGAGAGAGAGGATCTCTGAGTTTCCTTGGTCTCCATGACCCATTCAGTATTTGGCCTCTCTTCTGGGACAGTCCACAGGAGAGCCAATTGCAGAGCGGGTTTTTTTTGTCATGTGACATGATTTATTTTGTTGGTTCAAGTGGCCAATAGCTAGCAGGTTTCACTGGTTATCTTCTAAGGTGCTTTAGGGAAACTTGTATAAGCAAGGATCCCACAAATGGCTATTGAAACTGGTCCTTGTAATGTAGCTTAGCATCCTGCATCCTCTTTCATCCTGCTGAAAAGCCCTGGCATTCCCTGCTAGAGCTCTGCTGTTTGTCTGTGCGCAGCTTTCTGCCAGGAGCAGCACTCTCTCCTCCGGACTGAAGGACAGGTAGGCACTCCTATAACAAATGCCACTCCATGGGCTGGCAGTGGCATGGCAGAATGGAACCTCTGATCACATCCCCTGGAAGATAAGCTCACTTTTTCATTGGCTGGTGTTTGTGGTCTGTCCATTCCCAGTCCCGAGCAGTGGAGTGGGAGAGGACCCAAAGCATTCCCCGAGCCTGTGTTCCTTGGGGAATTTTTTACACTATAATCCTATTCACACTTCAGTGTATAATTTAATCTCAGGACAGAGTCTGGGACTGGGATTCAGGAGATTTGGGTTTCCTTTCCAGGTCATCCACAGACCCACTATGAGACTTCCAGAAGCTCACGTCTCTGCTCTGTGCTGCAGTTTTCCCACATGTAAAATAAGAATAATAATATCGGCCTCACATGGCTACTAGGAGATCCTTGGATAGAAGGAAGTAAAGAATGGCAAAATATGTTATTAATGTGTCTACATATGTACCTGTGTTTACACAGGTCTACCCTTTGTACCTTTCCATTTGCCACACCCTGTTGGTTACCCTTACAGACTGCTAGAAAGCTGAATTCTAATGATAAGCGCTGCATATGGGCCTCTACTAGACAGCTGAAGGCATTTGCTCCAGCCCAGGGCTTCTACGGAGTGTGTGGGCTGTCCAAGCGGAGCACACGGTTCTATCTGTGCAACTCCCATTACCTCTAGCTCCTTTAGCCCTGGCTAGGGGTGCATGAGGTGAAATGCCCCTCCAGTAGCACCTCTTGTACCTGTGGGAACTGATAGAACAGGAATGCTTACATGAAAGACACCATGGAAACCTTTGTGTATCGCATTGGGGGTGTAATCCAGCTGCTTGTTCGGTACCAGTGGAACTCAGCTTCTTGGTGAAATCTATTTGCTTTCCTCTACTTCAGTGCCAAGTCACCTCTGCACCTGGCCAATTTACCGTGCAGGTAGCTTTTAACTGTAGAAAAGGAGGAAATGCTACCCAGGAAAGCTGCTACCGCTGTTAGCTTTAGAACCAGAAATGGCAAACAGCTGTGAACAAACTGAATGGGAAAGAGGGAAGATCCCAGCTGGGCTGACAAGCGGATTTGGGCTACAAGCAGCACTACCCTCAAGGAGAATGATTTGTTTGCCTTTTCATTTGTGGAGCCTGTCTCAAACCATACTATTAGCAACCCAGCCACTGGGGGAGGGGAAACCCATTACAGTATGAATAATGCTGTGGCCTTGTCTATTTTGAACAAACTTGCACCAGGGTAAATGAATAGAATTAATCACACTGGAGTAAACAGCTAATGTAGATATGCTGCATTGATAGGAAGTGGGGATTAAATCTAAAAAGAAGTTTTTATTTAAAGGAAAAGCAAAAAATAAGCTTTGGTTTGAGGGAATTCTTGTCCAATCACTTGCATCAAAACTGCCTGGCTCAGTTGTGGGTTTCCTTCTGGATATAAAATACATTTGAACAAATTAAGCTGTGCCCAAGTACCAGGTAGCGTTTGAGGTCTGCAAGGATGTTGCTCTCAGTAGTTACTTATTCAAAGGGGCATGATCTCAACCCGGGGTCTGGGGCCCCCGGGGGGGCCATGAGCGGGTTTCAGGGGGTCTGCCAAGCAGAGCCAGCCTTAGATTTGCTGGGTCCCAGGGCAGAAAGCCAAAGCCCCACTCCTGGCTTGCCACCCCTGAACACTGGCCCTGGCTTTTATATGTAGAAAAACAGTTGTGATACAAGGGGGCTGTGGAGTTTTTATAGGATGTTGGGTGGGGGGCTCAGAAAGGAAAAAGTTTGAGAACTCCTGCTCTAGCAGTAGCTAGCTTCAGATCTAGCTGGGAGTCTGTAGCGAGACACAGAAAGGATGGGAAGGGAGAGCTGCCCTGACGTGGTGTCAGAGAAGCACTGCCCCCCTTAACAGACCTGCTGGAGTGTAGCGTCCTGATGGCTCATGATGGCTGATTGGGGATCCATCATAGCAGAGGTTGAGTGGCAGGAGCTTAGCTATAAGCCCTCGTTATTAAAAAAATCGCCGCGAATTAGCAGGAAACGCTGGGTAGCCCAGACACAGCTGCTAGCACCACTTCTGTTTATTCTGTGGAGTATTATCTAATAACTCAGTGGGCCTGGATCACCCAAGGTGCCAGGAGTCATAAACTAATAAACTAAGCCAGCTCGTTTATTTCACCTCTCCTCACTCCAGGAGAGGTAGAGCAGCACCTTGGTGATGTCTCTGGGCTCAGCGCTGACACAGCTCCAATGTAGCGCTCTGTACAAGTGCTTCCACATGCAGCCATTTAGATGTTCCCACAGGGGGCGATAAATGCTTGGGAATGTATTTAATTCTGTTGCACTGAACGTTTCTCATGCAAATCTCTGCACAGCTGACATGGTGGATATACAAATAAAGGGCCAGAAGACAGCCAGGGACCTTATACAGTAAATCAGGGCTGGGTACTGCATTGAAACCTCAAACAAGGGGAAGTGCTTTTTCCACACAACACATAATTAACCTTTGGAACTCATTGCTATGGGAAGGCGGGATGGCCAGAAGTATAAATGGGTTCAACAAAGAAATAGATAAGTTCATGGAGGATAGGTCCTTCAATAGCTATTAGCCAAGATTGTCAGGGATGCATGCATGGGGCAACCCCGAACTTCTGACACTGGAAGTGAATGACAGGAATAGATTACTCCAAAATTTCCCTATTCTGTACAGTCTCCCTGAAGCTCTGATACTGGCCACTGTCAGAGACAAGTTTCAGAGTAGCAGCCGTGTTAGTCTGTATTCGCAAAAAGAAAAGGAGTACTGGTGGCACCTTAGAGACTAACAAGATGCTAGCCTAGATGGGCAATTGTGTGGTGGCAACTCCTATGTTCTTAGCTTTCAGAAAATGGCATTGGAATTGGAAGCTGACCTGAATTTCACACCAAATTCCTATCTCTGTAATGGGCTCCCCAAAACACATACAAACTTTGGAGAGTTCTCACTCCAGCTCTGAATTCCTCAGCCAATTCAGCCAACCTCCACTGGAAGTGAGGAATGAATTACACACTTGTTTAGGTGCAAGAGGAGGGTATCTTTTCTTAAAGTATCTAGTATTGCCATTGCTGGAGTTGGGCTCCTGGACTCTTGCAAGCCAATGGTTGGGTGTAGTATGGCAAATCCTATAATCCTATGCAAATATGAATCATTTTTATCCTGGCACAGGTAGTATGGAGAGTGATATATGGGTTCCCATACCCTTGGGTCACTGCAGTAGACGTTACTGTACATTTAAATAAACCTCTCAGTGTTATATAAAATATATGGACTCTGGGTCCTTACTCAGGACAAATTCCCACTGATTTCAGAGAGATTTTTGGACTTCAGAGTTTTGTCTTACCAGGTGTACGACACACGACAGGTTGGTGCAGTATAAAGGTTTTAACAGCATGAGTTTGAGATGGTCATCTATTGGTCCAGGCCACAGGATAACTACAACTTATCCTATGGTTCTGCTATTCGTAACATGGATTTCATGGCATACATATGAATTACTTTGCCCAGTAATAGAGGCTCATCACCTCCAGAGTAGTTGCTGTTTAGTCATGCACAGCAAAAATACATACGAGAGCAAGGCTAGAAGTTAAGAATAACATATTCAGTTAAAGCTCCAAGGAGAATTTAGGCTAGTGAAATATAATTAGCTGTCTGGACACTGGGCAGAACAGGCATTGACAAAATGCCCAACCCTTTGTGAAAAGTGCCACAAGATCTTTGCTGATGGCAAGAGAAGACCAAAGTCAAGGTTCCTTGGCTAAAGTCAATCTGGCTCACTATTACCAGTAAACAGTGGAGAGGCAATGGATAATCAGGGCGGCTGAGTTCAATACCCAACTGGTGGCTTGCTTTGTGACCTTGGGAAAGTCACCTGGACTTGTTTGTCTTCACTAGAGATTTTTTACCATCTCCCTAACAGGTAGCCAGGTAACTTGAAGTCGTTAACGGATCATTAAGATAAATTGCATGGTTATAGCTTAGAACAAATGCTTAACTTAGCATTTTAATTATCCCAAGGTAACTGGCAATTGATTAACTCAACTGCTCTGTGCCTCAGTTTCCCTATCTGTTAAAAATAGTTAGGGATAATGCTACTTCTCCGCCCCTGCACAGCCCTACCGTCTACAGCCAAAAGGAGCTATCAATGCAGAGCTTAGCAATTTTAGCAATGGGCCTAGCCATGAAGTCAGCTTCAGGAAATTTATAGCCTTTCAGCGCTCCCCACCCACAGCACGTCCTCTTAATTAATTATGCCAACTGAATCCTTATATCATTATCTACTTGGCAGCAAAAGGCCCTCCCAGCTCTCCCTTATGCCTCAGTGTTTTATTAAAATTGTAATCTCCAAAGTAGTGAAGGCACCCGTTCAAGGAAGGGTGTATTAATGCCCAAATCTTTGTGACATCTGGCTCATAGGCAAAATTGGTGCTTTTACTGCTGATCTAGGGCCACTTACTTTCGCTGTCAATCGTACCGGAGGATTTCTAACTGGGCCATCCCCATTCAAATATCCAGCTCATATACTGACAGCCATTCTTGGGCTTGCTCTGTGTGACATTATGGGTGTAATATAATATCTCATTAAAAGGTGACACAGGGTCAGAAAGAGTTAATTAACTCACAGACTGACATGATCCATGGCTGAACTTTAAAGACTTGTTAGGAAGATATGTAAATTAATAGCGCTTTGAAATGCAAGCCTTCATTGTTAGAGATAGAAGGGTAGACGTTTGCTCAGGTCTTGTGATGTAAGCAAACAATTCTTGTCTATTACTATGGCTTTGATTCAAAGATCTTTAAAAGTAGTATTAACATTGAGGAAGACACTTGAGTGAAATAGTATTATTGTCTATATGTCTCTTGGAATGTTGTGGTAACCTGTATCTGAACTGTTTAATGGATAAATTACCCTGTGCTAATTGCCATGATGTTTGGGAGACAAAGTTGAGTGCATTGTTTTCTCAGGACAAAAGGCTGCTAGAAATGTATTTAAAAACCCTGGGACACAATCCTTCTTCATCTCAGATCTGCTTTGGGTTTCAAGAAGGGGAAACATTAAGCCATAAGAATTGAGATCCCCAGTCATTGACTGGAGTCACGCTGAATATGGACATTGGACTATAACCTATGGGCTATTTCTAAAAGGACTTTTGGCAACTACAAACTCATCTCTGCTATATATCTGAACCTCAAGAATGGAATTCAAGTCTGCATGTATATTGACCTTTCAACCAACTCTCTCTCTTTTCTTTTTTAATACATTTTAGTTTAGTTAATAAGAATTGGCTATAAGCATGTATTTTGGGTAAAAGCTAAGTTATCATTTGATCTGGGTATGGAGCCTGGTCCTTTGGCATCAAGAGAACTTTTTTTCTTTTACTGGGGTATTGGTTTTCATAACCAGACATCCCTATAATGAGTTTCAGAGTAGCAGCCGTGTTAGTCTGTATTCGCAAAAAGAAAAGGAGTACTTGTGGCACCTTAGAGACTAACAAATTTATTAGAGCATAAGCTTTCGTGAGCTACAGCTCACTTCATCGGATGCATTTGGTGGAAAAAAACATAATGAGTGGCACTGGTGGTGATACTGGGAAACTGAAGTGTCTAAGGGAATTGCTTGTATGATTTATACTTAGTCAGTTGGGTAAAACCGAAGTCTTCTCTGTTTGGCTTGTTTGGTTTGCCTTGGTGTGCAAAGGAACCCCAGCCTTGGGCTGTAACTGCCCTGCTTTAAGCAATTTGTCCTGAATTGGTACTGTCAGTTGTGTCCCACCAAGGGCATCATTGTTACACTCTGTAAGATGTGTTGATCTGCAATTTGTGTGAAAGGCATTGCACAGAATAAAATGACATTCTACTGAGACAACAAATCCATCCTGAAGTGGCTGGATGTCACGGGACTATAACTTTGTGCCAGTGCTTCGATTTGTGATTTGTGCTCAAGCCCTGCGGTCTGCAAGCCAGTGGCAGCTGCATTCAGCACAGACAAGCACTCACCCAAAGAAGGATGGATTTATTTAAAGCCAGTTTTGCTCAGAAGCCCTATGAGGTGCACAACAGTGTTGTGCAGGCAAAGTATCTGGTTAATAATAAATTACATTGATCGAAGATGGAGTCAGATTTTTTTAATTTGCATTTGTATATGGCGTCTGCTTCTGCATAGAGCTGCAGATCCTCCAAAAGGCATCAGAAATCAGTTCCAGTCAGCATAAAAGGTTAGTCACAATTTATAGTCTGGTGACTTCAGTGACAGCTGAGTAACCCATTCCAGTGAAAAAGAGTCAGTGCTAGTGGTTGGTTTAAAATTGGACCTCCCTTGCTTTCTTGCATCGCTTTGTCAAACTCATCTATTTCTTTGTATTTCAAAACAAATGTTTCTCTATTTTCTCTTTAAAAAGGAATAATGCAAATATCCCTTAAGAGCAGCCCTACAAAGCCAAGCACATATGTGCTGCCCAGCACTCCAGAGCATTGATACAATAACAAACCAGTCTGTTTATGAAAAAGGAATTATTTCAATAAGAAAATAAGAATGCAAGGACAGTCATACTGAGACAGACAAATAGTCCATTGAGATCAGTATATTGTCTTCCAACAGTGGCCAATGTCAGATGCTTCAGAGGGAATGAACAGAACAGATAATCATCAAGTCCCCTGTCACCCATTCCCAACTTCTGACAATCAGAGCCTAGGGACTCCCAGACCATATTAATAGCCATTGATTGACCTATCGTCCGTCATCTTATCTCATTCTTTGCTGAACCCAGTTATACTTTTGACTTTCACAACATCCCCTGGCAATGAGTTCCACAAGTTAACAATACATTGTATGAAGCAGTACTTCCTTTTGTTTGTTTTAAACCTGTTGCCTATTAATTTCATTGAGTGACCCGTGGTTCTTGGGTTATGTGAAGGAGTAAATAACTCTTCCTTATTCACTTTCTCCACAGCAGTCATGATTTTATAGACCTCTATCTTATCCCCTCCATGTTGTCTCTTTTCCAAGATGAAAAGTCCCTGTCTTTTTCATCTCTTCTCATACGGAAGCTGTTCCATCCCCCTAATCACTTTTGTTGCCCTTCCCTGTATCTTTTCCAATTCAAATATACTTTCTGAGATGGGGCGACCAGAACTGCACACACTATTCCAGGTGTGTGCATACCATGGATTTATATAGTGATATTATGACATTTTCTGTCTTATTATCTATCCCTTTCCTAATGGTTCCTAACATTCTGTTCACTTTTTTGACTGCCACTGCACGTTGAGCAGATGTTGTCAGAAAACTATCCACAAAGACTCCACAATCTCTTTCTTGACTGGTAACAGCTAATTTAGACCCCATCCTTTTTTTTTTTTTGTCTGTATAGTTGGGATTATGTTTTCCAATATGCATTACTGTGCACCTATCAGCATTGAATTTCATCTGCCTTTTTGTTGCCTAGTCACCCAGTTTTGTGAGATCCCTTTGTAACTCTTCACAGTCTGCTTTGAACTTAACTATTTTGAGTAATTTTGTATCATCTGCAAATTTTGCAACCTTAGTGTTCGCCCATTTTTCCAGATCATTTATGAATATGTTAAATAGCACTGGTCCCAGTACAGATCCCTCAGGGATACCACTATTTACCTCGCTTCATTCTGAAAACTGATCATTTATTCCTACTAGGGCTGTCAATTAATCGCAGTTAACTCATGCGGTTAACTAAAAAAAATTAATCGCGATTTAAAAAATTAATCACGATTAATCGCAGTTTTAATTGCACTGTTAAATAATAGAATACCAATTGAAATGTATTAAATATTTTGAATGTTCTTCTACATTTTCATATATATATTAGTATTCTGTGTGTCCTGTGGCACCTTAAAGACTAACAGATTTATTTGGGCATAAGCTTTCGTGGGTAAAAAAACCACTTCTTCATCTGAATTTACCTGTGGTTTTTTACCCACGAAAGCTTATGCCCAAATAAATCTGCCCGTCTTTAAGTCTTGTTGTTTTTCTGGATACAGACCAACACAGCTACCCCCTGATAATTGGATTCTGTGTTTTAATTGAAATCAAAGTGTATATTATTGTTTGTTATAAATATTTGCACTGTAAAAATGATAAACAAAAGAAATAGTATTTTTCAATTCACCTCATACAAGTACTGTAGTGCTTTGTTGTGAAAGTGCAACTTACAAATGTATATTTTTTATTTATGTATTTATTTTTGGTTACATAACTGCAGTGAAAAACAAAACAATGTAAAACTTCAGAGCTTACAAGTCCACTCAGTCCTACTTCTTCAGCCAATCACTCAGAGAAACAAGTTTGTTTACATTTACAGGAGATAATGCTGCCCGCTTCTGATACATTAGTATCCTCCAGTCATTTGGTACAGAAGCTGATTTAAATGATAGGTTATATACCACTGTTAGTAGTTCTACAATTTCATAGTTGAGTTCCTTCAACTCTTGGGTGAATACCATCTGGTCTTGGTGACTTATTACTATTTCAATTATCAATTTGTTCCAAAACTTCCTCTATTGACACCTCAATCTCAGGACAGTTCCTCAGATTTGTCACCTAAAAAGAATGGCTCAGGTTTGGGAATTGCCCTCAGATCCTCAGCTGTGAAGACTGATGCAAAGAATTCATTTATTTTCTCTGCAATGGCCTTGTCTTCCTTTAGCACCTCGATCATCTACTGATTGTTTGCCAGACTTCCTGCTTCTGAAGTATTTAAAAAAAATTTTGCTGTTAGTTTTTGAGTATTTGGCAAGTTGCTCTTCAAATTCTTTTTTGGCCTGCCTTATTCTACTTTTACACTTAACTTGCCAAAGTTTATGGTCCTTTGTATTTTCCTCACTATTAACTTCCAATTTTTAAAGGATGCCTTTTTACCTCTAACCACCTTTTTTACTTTGTTGTTTACCTACTATAGTACTTCTTTGGTCCTCTGACTGTGGTTTTTAATGTGGGATATACTTTTAATTTGAGCCT
Source organism: Dermochelys coriacea (assembly GCF_009764565.3). Taxonomy (NCBI): domain Eukaryota; kingdom Metazoa; phylum Chordata; order Testudines; family Dermochelyidae; genus Dermochelys; species Dermochelys coriacea. The sequence continues at coordinate 4,530,421 of NC_050078.2, forward strand.
CTATTATACTGTTTTTAAAAAGTTTCCATGAAGCTTGCAGGCATTTGACTCTTGTGACTGTTCCTTTTCATTTTCTTTTAACAAGCTTCCTCATGTTTGTGTAGTTCCCCTTTCTGAAGTGAAATGCTACTGGGCTTCTTTGGTGTTTTCCCTCCTACAAGTATGTTAAATTTAATTATATTATGGTCACTATTACTGAGCGGTTCAGCTATATTCACAACTTGGACCAGATCTTGTGCTTCATTTAGGGCTAAATAAAAAATTGCCTCTCCCCTTTTGGGTTCCAGGACTAGCCGCTCTAAGAAACAATCATTTATAGTGTCAAGAAACTTTATCTCTGCATCCCGGTATCAGGTGACAGGTACTCAATCAATATTGGGATAGTTGAAATCCCCCATTGTTGTTGTTGAGTTTTCTATTTTTGTAGCCTCATTAAACTCCCTGAGCATTTCACAATCACCATCTCCCTCTTGGTTAGGTGGTCAGTAGTATATTCCTGCTGCTATATTCTTATTATTCAAACATGGGATTTTTTTCCATAGAGATTCTATGATACAGTTTGATTCATTTAAGATTTTTACTCTATTTTACTCTATGCTTTCTTTCACATATAGTGCCACTCCCCCACCATCATGACCTACTCTGTCATTCCTATATATTTTGTACCGTGGCATTACTGTATCCCATTGATTTATCATTTGTTTCACCAAGATTCAGTAATACCAAGGTTTTGTGATCTCTATTATATCAATATCCTCATTTAATGTCAGGCAATCAATTTCACCCATCTTCGTTTAACTTCTAGCATGTGTATACAAGAACATATAAAATTTGTCACTTTTTTAGCTGTCTGCCATTATCGTAGACTCATAGAACTGTAGGGTTAGAAGAGACCACAAGAGTCATCTAGTCTAACCCCATGCCAGGATGCAGGATTTAGTGTGTCTAAACCATCCTAGACAGATGGTGATGATCCAGCCTCTTTTTGAAAACCTCCAGTGAAGGAGCTTCCATGTCTTCCCAAGGCATCTGTTCCATTGTCCTACTGTTCTTACAGTGAGGGAGTTTTCCCTGAGATTTAATCTAAAACTGCTATGCTCTAGTTTGAACCCACTGCCTCTTGTCCTGCCATCTGTGGTAAGAGAGAACTGTTTTTTTCTCCATCTTTTTTATGGCAGCCTTTCAAGTATTTGAAGACCACTATCATGTCCCCCCTTAATCTCCCCTTTTCCAAACTATACATACCCAATTCCTTCAGTCTTTGCCCCTATGGTGTGCATTCCATCCCTGTGATCATCTTTGTGACTCGCCTCTAGATCCTTTCCAGATTCTCTACATCCTTTCTATACATTGGTGACCAAAGTTGGACACAGGACTCCAGCTGTGGCCTAACCAGCACCAAATAGAGCAGAACTATCACCTAATGTGACTTGCATGCCTATGGCTCTGTTAATGCAACCTAAAATTGCATTTGCTTTTTTTTTTTTTTGGCAACAGCATCGCATTGCTGACTCATGTTGAGGTTGTGATCCACCACAACTCCCAGATCCTTTTCAGCAGTGCAGCTGCCCAGCCAGTTATCCCCTGTTCTGTACTTGTGCGTCTGGTTTGTCTTCCTTAAGTGTAGCACTTCACATTTGTCTTTGTTGAATTTCATTGTGCTTTCTCAAAAAGAAAAGGAGTATTTGTGGCACCTTAGAGACTAACAAATTTATTTGAGCATAAGCTTTCGTGAGCTACAGCTCACTTCATCGGATGCATCTTTTTTCTTTTTGCGAATACAGACTAACACGGCTGCTACTCTGAAACCTGTCATTGTGTTTCCTATAGCCCAGTTCTCCAATTTATCAAGATCCCTTTGAATTTTAGCTCTGTCTTCCAAAGGGTTTGCAATCCCCCCTCGCTTTGTGTCATCTGCAAATATGATCAGTGTGCTCCCTACTCCTACATCCAGGTCATTAATAATAATGTTAAACAACACTGAACCCAGAACAGATCCCTGTGGAACCCCACTTGAGACCTCCCTCCAATCCAACATCATTCCATTAATAGTTACTCTTTGTTTGTGGTTATTTAACCAATTCTGTTATCCTCAGTGTGAGGGGATACCATGACATCATGTGGAAGGAGGGTCACAGCCATGGGATCATTTCTCTCTGCTCCATTTTGATGATCTCCTTCCTCAAGTCTTTCATCCTCCTCAACAGCATAGAGGCCGTCAGACTGGGGGTGGGACTGCTTTACTGTGTCCCGGAAAGTCTCCTCGACATACCTCTCTATCTCCCTTAGCTCCTCCAGTTCAGCCATTCTGGTCTCCAGAGCCTGTATTGGGTCTCTGAGAGCCATAAGCTCCTTGCACCTAATGCACATACATGCCACCTGCCCACAAGGCAGGTAATCCTGCATGCTGCCTTCCGTACAATAAACTGGATAGCTCCCTTTCAGCTGCTGGGCTTCTGCCTGCATTCTTTTTACACCTGCAGCTTTTTAGGGGGTCTTTGTTCTTTTGGGCAGGTGGGAGCAAGGAGCAGTGTACTTATTGCCCTAAGTTTAGAGAATGTTAATCAGGTGTATCTAGCTCTTTCAATCCCGTTCTAAGTTTCCCTCCGGAAACTCCCATTTGCTAGCGTCTCTGCTCACTTAGGAGCCAGCTTTTTAAACCCCTGTTTTCCCTGAATAGCCCTGCCCCCTGGTTAAGGTTTAATGGGTGCTAAAGGGCTTAGAGGTCAAAGCCTTGCCAAGAAGCTCTTAGCCTTGCCTAGCAGGCCGTTAGGCTCAGCACATGCCCCCCCTCAATCCCCCCGCAACAAACAGATCTTGCTATAAACTGCAGTCAAGCAGCAAGCACACAATAAACAAACTGACAGATAACAAACTCACCCCAATGGGTCACGTAGTCTCTCCTCCATCACCTGGAGAACTCCCTTGCACAAGTCCCCTGTTTGCTGCTCCTGGTTGCTAGCCAGGCAGTTGTTATGTCACGGAGTGCGGGAGGGAGGAAGAACTGGGAAACAATGAACAATACCTTGACAGGGTCCCTTTGCAAGTAATTTTTGTTTATCTCAGCAACACACAGATCCTCCACTCCTACTGTGTGGTTGTTTAGGTCTGATGCACTGTTCGTTTACAAGTCTTTAAACACCCTTTTCCTACCTAACAATCACCATCTTTCTGTTCAGCTTTTCAGCGTGCGAGGGTTCAAAGAGATTTACAATGGAGTTCAAGGATCCCCAGGGCCCAGACTGTCGTAGCTTTATCCTGGCAGTCTTCTAATGATGGCTCAATGTATAATTGCATTTCACCAGAATGCTCTGGGTCTCCCAGGATATCTGTGCTCATGACTTAGGAGAAAACAAGCTTCCGTGGCTTCCCAACCCAAGTTTGTCCAGGGAGCTGACCAGAGAACTGGCACCTTTCTTGCTTCTCTCAGGCAGCCTGCACCCCAAACACCCACCTCTCCCTGTTGGCAGCAGTTCCAGGTCTGGGGGAGAGACACCTCTCCCCGGGGCAGCCCTGCATGCCCCAACTTGCTCTTCTTTCCACCCACCCCTACCTCTCTCCTCTCCAGGTGCCTGGGGCTGCATGCCTACATGGCCCTTTATAGCCTGCTGCACGGCCTTGCAGCTTAGAGGGAGCTTAGCTGGTGGACTGTGGCATTCAGCCTGGCAGAAGTGAAGATGTGGGTTATCTGACAACTGTGCAGGACTGTGCGTAGTAGTAGTCACAAATTCTGTCCATTGCAGCCCATTTTAAGGTTAGAAACCGCAGCTTTCCTGAATGAAGGTGATAATTTTTCTCGGCTGCAGATAATATTCTTGACCCATAACTGGTGACTCCCTGCTTATGGTCCTGATGTTGGTACAGGATGGCACCTAGTCCTTTACTGGAAACATCTGCATGGAGAATAAAGGGTGAGGCAGCACTGGGATAAGCTATTATTGGTGGCTGTACCAGGCAATTAATGAGCTAGTTTGAAACACCAGGGTGTTACTCCGTTCAGGTAACTGGCTGCTTGGAGTGTATTGGCCCAGATTCCTTGCCCTTTGACTTCTTTCTTTTTCTGAACCCCACTTTCAATCTGATGAGCCAAACTAGTAAAACGTAACCTGTTTTTTTGCTGGAGGTTCCCAATCGGCCCTTTTATTTTACAATCCCTATTTAAAAGTCATTCTGCTTTTGACTGCATTTTCACAGGAGGTTGGGGTTTAATTTTTTTTATGCTTCCCTGAAACTATATTTCTAGCAATTGTCTCTACTTTAAGGGCTTCAATCTACTCTTTCTTGCTGTAGCAATGAGTCGTAAAACCTTACCTCTTAATGCCAGTAATGGGACAATCGCTGATCTTCCAACTCTTCACAGTGTAAGTGGCTTGTTATGTGTTTGATTAAAGCCAAACCACATTTTGATGCAATTTTACTGCAATTTGTCCCAGAAAAGCCTAGAGAGACACAGATGTCTCTTAAATGCTCATCTTTTAGCTGGTATACGAGCCCTTCTACCTCCATAAGGAGGTAGGGAGAGCAGCAGAATGAGGACAATGGACTTTAAAAAATCGGATATTAACAAATTCAGAGAACTGGTAGGTAAGGAAGGAAATCTAAGGAAAAAAAGAGTTTGGAAGAGCTGGTAGTTTCTCAGAGAGACCATATTAAAGGCACAACTGCAAACTATACCGATCTAAAGAAAAGATGGGAGGAATAGTAAGAGGCCGCTATGGCTCCATCAGGAACTCTTTAATGATGGGGGGGGGGAAGGAAGCATACAAAAAAATGGAAACATGGACAAATTGCTAAGGAGGAGGACAAAAGACTAGCACAAGCATGTAGGAACAAAATCAGAATGGCTAAGGCACAAAATGAGTAACACCTAGCAAGGGGTATAAAAGGCAATCAGAAGAGGGTTCTTTAAATAATTAGTAGCAAGAGAAAGATAAAGGGAAGTGTAGAAGGAGGGAAGGAGAGTTAATAGCTGATGACATCAAGAAAGCTCAGCTGTTTAATGCCTATTTTGCATCAGTCTTCACTAAAATGGTTAATGGAGACCAGAAACACAAAACACTATTAACCTAAGGGGGAAGGAATGCAAGCAAAAGAGGGAAAGAACAGGTAAAAGAATATTTAGGTAAGTTAGATGTATTCAGATCAGCAGGGCTTGATGAAATTCACCCTAAGGTACCTAAGTAACTAGCTGAAGCAATCTCAGAACCAATAGCAACTATCTGGTGAGGTCCTGCAGTATTGGAGAAGGGCACAGGGTATCTATCTTTAAAAGGGGAAACAAAGAGGACCTGGGGAATTATTTACTAGTCAGCCTAATCTCAATACCTGTAAAGATATAGGAACAAATTATTAAACAATCAATCTGTAAGCACCTAGAGGATAGTAGAGTTATAAGGAATAGCCAACATGGATTTGTCAAGAACAATTCATGCCAAATCAGTCTAATTTCCTCCTTTGACAGGGTTACTGGCCTAGTGGATAGCGGAGAAGCAGCAGACATGGTATGTTTTGATTTTAATAAAGCTTTTGACACAGTCTCACATGACATTCTCATAAGCAAAGTAGGAAAATGTGGTCTAGATGAAATTTCTGTAAGGAAGGTGTACACCTGATAGAAAGACTGTACTCAAAGAGTAGTTTTCAATAGCTCACTGAAAAACAGGGAGGGTTTAACTAGTGGGGTCCCACAGGGGTCAGCTCTAGGTCTGGTATTATTTATTATTTTCATCAATGACTTGGATAGTGGAGTTGAGAGTAAGCTTGTAAAATTTGCAGAAGACTCCAAGGTGGGAGGGGTTGCAAGCACTCTGGAGCACAGGATTAGAATTCAAAATAACCTTAATATATTAGAGAATTAGTCAGAATTAAACAAGATGAAATTCAATGAAGATAAGTGCAAACTACTTCAGTTAGGAAGGAAAAATGAAATGCACAACTACAAAATGGGAATGACTGAGTAGGTGGTAGCACTGCCGAAAAGCATCCAGGATTTACACTGAATCACGAATTGAATCTGAATCAACAATGTGATGCAGCTGCGTAAAAGGCTAATATTCTAGGGTGTATTAACAGGGGTGTCATATGTAAGACACAGGAGGTAATTGTCTCTCTGTACTCAGCACTGGTGAGGTCTCACCTGGAGTTCTGTGTCCAGTTCTGGGTGCCACACTTTAGGAACGATGTAGACAAATTGGAGACAGTCCAGAGGAGAGCAACAAAAAATGATAAACGATTAGGGCTATGTCTATACTGCGCACCTTACAAGGGCACAGCTCTTTATCACTAGGAGAGAACTCTCCCAGCAACAAAATAAAACCGCCTCCAAAGAGGGGCGGTAGTTTCGTCACCGGGAGTGCAGCTCCCACTGATGAAGCGCTGCCCACATGGGTGCTTTTCATTGGTAAAACTTTTGTCATTCGGGGGGTGGGTTTTTTTCACACCCCCGAGCAATAAAAGCGATAAAATGACAAAAGTGCCAGAGTAGACAGAGCCTTAAAACACCTGGCCTATGAGGAAAGATTAAAAACCCTGGGAATGTTTAGTCTTGAGAAACGAAGGCTGAGCCGGGACCTGCTAAAGGCCTCCAACGTGTTAAAGGCTGGGATAAAGGAGATGGCGATCACTTGTTCTCCATGTCTGCTGAAGGTCGGACAAGAAGGAATGGGCTTAATCTGCAACAAGGGAGACTGAGGTTAGACATTAGGAAAACTTTTCTAACTATAAGGGTAGTTAAGCTTTGGAATCCGCTTCCAAGGGAGGTTGTGGAATCCTGTCTGGAGGTTTTTAAGAACAGGTTGGACAAACACCTGTCAGGGATGGTCAATTTTTACTTGGTCCTGCCTCAGCGCAGGGGACTGGCCTTGATGACTTCCCTTCCAGTCCTACAGTTCTTTGATTCTATAGGAATGTCTTCTATCTGCCTCTCAGCCATGGTGCTTGCAAACAATTAAATCCTCTCCTCTGCTTCCAGAGAAAACTTTCTTTATGCAAAATCTCTTTTCTGTTTGCATTAACTTCTGGCAGCTTTTCCTGGAACAATCTGAAGCAGCTTCTAGGTAGGTTTGTCTCTCAGAGAGATTGGATCATTGTAGATCAGCTTCTCCTGTATGTGGTTGCCAAATGTTACACTCTCTGTCCAGGGATAGGTTTAAAACTGAACTCTTATCAAACTTCATTTAAAAAAAAAAAGACAATAACAAAGGCAGCCTGCAGTATCCCCACACCAGCTCAGTCCCACTGGAACACCATGACATGCTCCCTGTACTGGGAGCACAGCTTTTTTGCTTCCCCACTGTGTTCCTTTTACTACTTCAGCAGCGCTCCAAGGGCAGGGCACAAGTAAATGAACCCTGGCTTTCCCTTATGAGCGCCATATAGCAATGCAGAGGAGATGGAGAACAATTGAACTCAGTTGTTTGGAAGGCTGTTGGAGCAATAAGATGGGTCAAATATTTGTTGGACAAGGTGGATTTCCAGTGATTGAGGAGACCCTGGGGTTCTTACTGCAAATTAAAACTGCATGTGCAATTGCCTGCTTAATTTGTATGCACAGCTACTGAGATTACTGAGACAATTGAGTACCTGGGCACACCAGTGGCTGGTTAGACAGATCAATACAGAAATGGTCATATCACTGTGGTAGTTTGTACAACAACAATAACAGAAAGTGGGAATTAGATTGTGCACTCATTTCTGCATGTGCAATCACAAAAGCACATTTTGAAAAGCAGATCCTAACTGTCAGGGGAAAAGCAGGAGGGCCGAGCTGATAAGGATCTTAGAGGTACTAGAAGAGAATTTTCTCTGGAAGGTATTTTTAATCTGAATTTGCCTAGTTGCAGCATCCAGGCATTGGATCTTGTTATACCTTTGTCTGCTAATCTGAAGAGCCATTTTACTATAAAATCTTCTCCCTGTGTAAATATAGATCATGATCAAATCACTTCTTAACCTTCTCTTGACTAAGCTAAATAAATTGAACTTCTTTAACCTCTCACTAGAAGGCAAGTTTTCAAGATCTCAAATCATCCTTTTTCAGAGTAGCAGCCTTGTTAGTCTGTATTCGCAAAAAGAAAAGGAGTACTTGTGGCACCTTAGAGACTAACAAATTTATTTGAGCATAAGCTTTCGTGAGCTACAGCTCACTTCATTGCATGCTGTAGCTCACGAAAGCTTATGCTCAAATAAATTTGTTAGTCTCTAAGGTGTCACAAGTATTCCTTTTCTTTTTTCAAATCATCCTTGTAGTTCTTTTCTGAACTCTTTCTAATCGCAAAGGGATTGCAAAGGGAGGTTGGGAAGGCAGAATGAAATTACTCAAACTGGAGTTTGGCCAAGACACTGATGCTGACATCAAGGCATCAAAATAAGGACCAGCAGCTGCCAGTGACCATATTCCAGTTGAGAGGACTGAATTTTCTAACTCTGGGCAGTGGTGTTTGAATATGAAAGAGTGGGATCTTCCTGCCCCAATGAATGCTGTTTTGCCTGCTCCCTGTGTATTCAGCAGCATTATAAAGTCTAAGGGTATGTATAAACTGCAAACGAAAACCCGTGGTGCCAAGATTCAGTGCCTGGGTCAATAGGCTTGAGCGTGCAGGGATCGGGCTACAAGGCTAAAAATAGCAGTATAGACGTTCCTGCTCGGGCTGGCACCTGAGCTACAATACCCTCCAGCCTCGCTGGGTTTCAGAACCCGGGCTGCAGCCCAAGCAGGAACGTCTACCCTGCTATTTTTAGCTCTGCAGCCTGAGCCCAAGTCAACTGACCCAGGCTCTGAGGCTCGGCACTGCAGGTTTTTCTTTGCAGTGTAGACATACGCTGTGACAGACTGTACCCTTATGTTCACCACTTTTACAAGACTATGATAAATTTTATACTAAGTATGCCTTGTGAGGTATCATTTTAAAACTCATAATTTGCTGATCATTATTGTCCTGGTCAAATATGTGTGGCAACGGTTGTATATAAAGATATAAGATTCTACTGGATGGCATTGCTGAGACATGCTCCAAGTTCAGAAAAGCAGGTGCAGACCAGTTACTTAGAGACAAAAGGCAAACTGACACCTCAGCCAGGGGTCAGCACAATCAAGTGGACTATCGCCTGGTTAAGCAGCCATTCTTTGGCAGGAAGAAGGGTGTGAGTGAGAAATTTACATCTTGCCGGATGTACCCTGATTGTACACCAGATTGTACCCTGGGGAATGTCACATACCCTGAGGGTTTTTTTGTTTTTTTTTTTAATCTTTTTCAAATTAAAATGGCTCCTGTCTGGATCTGGTTCACTTAGGGTTAATTTCTAGCTTGGAAATGTTCTAGTTTGCATGACTCTCTTGTTTGTTTCTTGTGTATACTTTGTCAAGGAAAGGCTCATCTAATGTCAAGAGGTTTGACATAAATTAATGATGCTATCCTCAGCCAGATCATGCTTCGTAGCCTGGCATTTGGCAGAGGCTGTGGAGCTGGATTTAAAAATACCCCTCAAGATGCTGTCAGCATTCCTTCCTAAAGGTCTGATTCAAAGGTTGGTCATAAAGATCTGCTCAGCATTTTCATGACTTTCTTAAGAGTACACGGCAGGGATACATCAAGCGGTTCAACTAGAATAAGGATTTACCCACATCTTTGCCCAAAACTCATCTTGTAACTTACTGGAAAGTTGAACATGTTCATTAACTGTTTCTCTTTCCCATTTTCATGAGCCTCTTCCTTGCCGGTTCTGGAATCAGAATGTTGAAATATTATGAGAACAGCTGGATAATTGTAATATTTCCAACCCGACTAATGCACGAAGTACAAAATCTCATGAAAGCAGCGATCCCAGTGAGTCTTCCAGTCCAATTTTGCAAATCCAAAATTGTAATGTACTGGCTTTATTTATCTACCTGTTCAACACATATATCGCCCCCAGAACCACAGTATCTGAGTGCCTTCCTGCAAAGTATTATTTTCCCCATTCAGCAGATCATAGAATATTAGGGTTGGAAGAGACCTCAGGAGGTTACCTAGTCCAACCCCCTGCTCAAAGCAGGACCAATCCCCAACTAAATCATCCCAGCCAGGGTTTTGTCAAGCCGGGCCTTAAAAACCTCTAAGGATGGAGATTCCACCACCTCCCTAGGTAACCCATTCCAGTGCTTCACCACCCTCCTAGTGAAATAGTGTTTCCTAATATCCAGATGAGGAAGCGTGGCACAGAGTCATTACATGACATGCTCTAGGTCACACAGGAAGTCTGTGGCAGAGATAGGAATTGAACCCAGATCGTCTGAGGCCCAGTCTAGTATCTTAACCGTTATTTCTTACCTTCACCTCTGTGTGTGATATTGCTAGTGGTTTGATCAAGGGTATCAAAACCTTCCAAAAGTGGTGGCTGAGACCAAATCTGAGCAAATCGGTAGTCTCTATTTTCCACGTTGACAATAGAATCACGCAAAACTCTCTAACTGTTGAGTACTGTGGTGAAATTGTGCATTATGACCCATAGCCAACATAAATATCTCGGTATCATTCTTGACTGCACACTGACCTTTCATGACCAGCTCAAAGGAAGTGGCCTCTAAAGAGAAGACTTGCGTCAACATTATTGAAAAGTGAGTGGGAACCAGCTGCAGCTCAACTGCCCTGGTGCTGTGAACATTGGCCTTGGTCCTGGTGTACTCAGTTGCAGAGCACTGTGCACCGCCGTGGACTGGAAGCTGCTTTACCCAACTTGAGGACAGGCAACTGAATCAGACTGAGACTCCTCACAGGAACTTTAGAATCAATGCCACTACCAGGGCTTTCTGTCTTAGCAAACACTGGATCTCTAGCTGTCCACCAAAATATAGCCAGAGCACAAGAACTTAAATGCACCGAAGACTACCCAGAACTTCCCATCCAACAGGTATGGATAATGTACCGCAACAACACTTGAAATTGCGAAAGCCACTGTGGACCACGTAAAAAGAAAAGGAGTACTTGTGGCACCTTAGAGACTAACAAATTTATTAGAGCATAAGCTTTCGTGAGCTACAGCTCACTTCATCGGATGCGTGACCACCTCATGGCTCCGGATTCAGCCAGGAAACAGCAAAGTGACTGGATCTCACCCACTCTCTCAAACAAGCACATTATTTCTGACCCCAAAAGCTACCCTTCCCGTTTCGACTTGCCAGGCAGACTTTGGACCACACTGAACTGCATCTGAACAAACCATGGAAGATGCGGCTACTTGATGCACAAGTGGAAAAACAAAGACTGCCTTTCATGTGACTGTGGTGAAAACATCCAGACCCTCAAAAACACCATAATGCAGTGCCCCAGATATAGCTTCAAAGGTGAATTGGACGATATCCGCCCAGTCACAGAGGAGGCCTTGAAATGGCTTATGGACCTACAACTGCATCTATAGAATATTGCTCTGCAGATGCCATATGCAAGAGAGAGTGAGATTTGGGGCTAATTACTGCTGTCAGCTAATGGAGTATACTAGAGGCCTTTGTTCTTGGAGTTGAAATGGCTCTAGTCTCAGATCCTTGCTAGGTGCCTGTATGTTTTACATAATGTTGTCTGTCTCCAAAACTTAAGTTGAAATTTGTGCAGGCATCTGAGCTTTCCGTGGCTTATCCAAATGGAACCCCAACGCCAATACATGTTAGGTTCTCCCATCGCTAGTGTTTGAAGAAGGGTATTGAAGGGATCTCCAGATGTGATGTGCCTTTTCAGCAAGGAAGATGGTAATGAAAAGAGTGACAGTGACTAAGACCCTATCACCCAAAAGCTCACAGAGATTGTGTGGCCTGACGTATGACCATAAATCTTGATATGATTTGGGACCACAGGGAACATAAGCTGGTAAATGTGGAATAAATGAAAGGTCCCCAGAGTACGGCACAATAGGCTTGTGTGCAGTATCCATTGCAAGTGGCATCACAAAATGCTTCAGAGTCAGTCAAGCCATAGGTTCAAGAGACAAGGAAGTGTTTTAACAAGATATTTAGAAGACACTAACGGTTCGGTGTTTCAGATGGAAAAAGGGAGAGATCTGGGAGTGATCATAGCCGGGCTGGTACTTTGGGAGACTTCCAGTTTAGACCCACAGTACTGCATGAAGTAGTGCTGATTGATTCAAACTGGTGCTCTTCTCTCTGCATCAGGACTGACCCAGTGCCCTAGTACAGTATTAGGGTGTCTTTATGGCTGGAGGTGCCAGCTTTCGGACAAACAGTAAGACCTTTGGCGATCATTAACAATTCTAGGATGCTTTTTGAAAGAGCATTGAAACTGCAATGTCCAGGTCAGACTCTAGTTTGGCTAAGTACTGGACTTGCTGCCCATCTACATTTCCCTACCATTATTAAGCTATTGATGATTGTTTATTTCCAGTAGTGCTCATCGTGTGCTATACAAATGTAAAGCAAACCCAGGCCCCACCCTGAAGCGCTTACAAAGAGTTACCCTCTTTTCATTTCTTATATTTAAAACCTGTTGTCGTCTGAATGTTAGTATTCTAACTAGTAAGAATCATAGAAGATTAGGGTTGGAAGAAACCTCAGGAGGTCATCTAGTCCAACCCCCTGCTCAAAGCAGGACCAACACCAACTAAATCATCCCAGCCAGGGCTTTGTCAAGCTGGGCCTTAAAAACCTCTAAGGATGGAGATTCCACCACCTCCCTAGGTAACCCATTCCAGTGCTTCACCACCCTCCTCGTGAAATAATGGTATGGATGGTACGCTTCCCCTGATTCATGGATGCGTGCACCGCATGCCTAATATGGACCTACTTTTCTTCATGTCCTGTTAAAACAACAGAGTGAAGCAGGAGTAGTGGGGAAAACTTTGTGTTCCAGCTGGTTCCTGAGAAAGGATCCAGACACGCGCAGTTACAGACAATATTCATACTAAAAACAATCAATCCTTCTACATTCTAAGAAGGAATCGAAGGAGGTCGCTGTTCATAAAGAATTTTACTGAAGTCAATCCAATCTGTAACTTAAAGCTGGTTAAATGTCATAACACTGAAGCCAAATTTTTATCTAATGTCTGAACCACAACCTCAGGGCCAATTACATAACTTCCTCCTTTGATTTCAATTTTTGTATGGTGGCTAATCCTTTCTTTCCCCCTACCTCCAACAGAGATATTATAATACAAACATCAGCAGAACACTTTTGATAAGCAGAAGTTTACCAAAAATTGCACATGATAATTTCAAGTCTTTCAGGACTTTTCAACACAGAACACATTGTAATGAGTAGTTTTATGAGACAATATTTAGGGCTCTTTAGACCTGGGGAAAATTCTTTCAGGCGCTTTCCCTGTATGGACTTTATGGGTGTTCATCCGCACAGGCATGCATATTTGCCACATTTGCACTTTCACACCCTAAAATTAAAGAATATAAAAAGGCTGGGACATCGCCCAGCTAATAAAAACAAAAGATTTAAAAAAAAAAAGAGAGAGAGAGAGATACTTCATAATATAACAGGCAGGGGTATGGCATTGTTGAAAACTCTTCAGTTCTTGCAGTCTCCTAGTCTCTCAGAATAGGATCTAAGACTGCAGTCCCGGAGCCAGATGGTGATTTTCTGCTGGCACAGGCCTTCTCACTAGCAAGCCTCCTTCCTGTGCAAGGCGAGACTGATCAAAGGCTGGAGTGGCCTGGTCACTAATGTCATGACTTCCTCTCCCCAATGTGATTAGTCTTGGGGATTTTTGGGGGGGGGTCAGTCTTCTGTCCGTTGGCTTGTCAACCTAAACAGTGAGTTTTCTTTGCCTTACCATTAATTCATATAGTTTGCAAAATTCACTTAGTCAGCCTGGTGGCACCTCACCCCATGGTCTTTGGGCAAATCAGGCACAAGACCTACCTTGCAGCCGTGCAACTTGGTCCAGTCAAGTTTGAATTAGATCCCCCTTAGCGAGCATTACTTTGGAAAACGAGCAAATTTCAAAATATTTGTTGTTTTGCATACTACAGAGATTACAAGTCTGTGACAACCCCCTCCCTCCACCTCAAAATATCAAAAATCCAGACCCGAAGAAGAGATCTGTGTAAGCTCAAAAGCTTTCTCTTTTGCCAACAGAAGATATTACCTCGCCCACCTTGTCTCTGAAAATCCAGATACACTTTTGAGGAAGCTGACATGGCCATATCTGGCCATGAAAAGATCTTGAAATTGCATAGCTTCACCATTTTATGGAAAGTTCAACATAAAAATCATATTAAAAATACCTACTTGGAAAAAACAAAAACAAACCAAAACACCTAGCAACACACAGTCAATCAACTTTCATCCTTCAGCAAAATTAAAAATAAGTCTGATCTTATGATCAGTTTTATCGCTTTTGATTTCTTCTTCTTTCCTTTTTTGTTCCTTTCTATTCTGGAACTAGGTTATATGTCATCAGCTTATTGTTTGGAATCTATATTTTGACAGAGAAAAGGTACTTTAAAGCTTATCAAGAAGATTCCAACTTGACGCATACACCTTTTTATATAAGATCTGTATTCCAATATTAGATCTGCATTCCAATATAAGCTATTTCTCTCACAAAGCTAGGCTCTGTCAGACCAAGGGCAGTTCAAGAGTCAAGAACTCTTCACTGCGCTTGATGTACCACCAGCCCCATCTTACTTAAGCTGGGGCATTATACACACAAATGTCATAGAACTATAGGGTTAGAAGGGACCACCAGGGTCATCTAATTTAACCCCCTGCCAAGATGCAGGATTTGTTGTGTCTAAACCATCCCAGACAGATGGGTCCAGCCTCCTTTTTAAAACCTCCAGTGAAGGAGTTTCCACAGCCTCACAAGGCAGTCTGTTCCATTGTCCTACCGGTTTTACAGTTAGGTGTTTTTCATGGCTTTTATGGTGTCACAGAGAGAAAGAGAGGCCATGACCCGAACCACTTAGCACTAATAGCCTAAAACTTGATCTTAATCTTTGCTCAAAATCCAGCTGGCAGCTAGTGCAGCTCATGGAGCACTGCTGTCATGCTCTCAGTAGGCAATGCCATTTAATAAGTGGGCAGCCACATTTTCCATTCACCGAAGCTTCTGAATCACCTTAAATTGTAGCCTGAAGAAGAGCACATGCGACAGTCCAACTGCAAGGTGAATGTGGCCTGATGTCTATGGTGAGGTCCCCTCATCTGAAAGAAAAGGATGCATGGAAGCTCCTTCACTGGAGGCTTTCAAAAGGAGGCTGGATAGCCATCTGTCTGGGATGGTTTAGACACCACAAATCCTGCATCTTTGCAGGGGGTAGACTAGATGACCCTTGCGATCCCTTCTAAACCTACGGTTCTATGTGTGTCTGATTCTATGACCTACTTGGCAAGTGAAAATGATAAGGTCCTGATAACCATAATGGTCCAGCAGAAGCCAGCAAGACTCTTAAGTATGTGAGTAAGCCATTTGAGTTCAATGGGACTATCTCCCACACTTCAAGTTAGGGATGTGTTGAATAGCTGTGTAAGATCAAAGACCAAAAGCATTCTTGGAAACTGCTGCTCTCTGAACATTCAAATGCAGCGGAGATCCAAGAAGCAGCTCAAGTCACAAATCTGAATACCAAAGAAGCATCACCTCGGAGACTCATTTTCTGGTTACTTCATCCACCCTATAAATATGATCTCAGTCTTGTCTGATCTTGAGTCTTAGCCGGCTAGATGTTGGTTCTGCCATAGACTTGTTGTGTATCATTGGGCTAGCTACTTAACTGCTCTGCCTTCATTTCTCCATCTGTGAAATAAGGATAATGCTACTTCTCCACCATTCTGAAGGTGCTTTAAGACATGTAGATGGAGTCTTTCCATTAACTTCGGTGGGAGATGGATTGGGCCCTGAATAAGTGGTATTTATGCTTCCCCTCGGAAATTGTACGCCCCTCTCTACAAAAGGGGCAACATCACCTTTTGACAGGCATACTGCATCCTTGGGAACTAAGCATTGAGAGAGTTCCGGGGAGATGTTGCTTTCATTAGGGTGATGGGTTTATGTGAAAGTCAGGACATTGTTGCTTTGCACTTGACAGAATGTTATGGAACCTTAAGCACGGCAAGCGTATGTAAGCAGCTATAGCCAGTTCACTGAATGAGGGGCAGGAAAAAGTAGGCAGGGATGTGCCTAGGGAGGCACAGAAGATGATCCTGGATGCAGCTGATGGACCATCTCACTTTCAGTTTCTATTTCCACCAGCAGAGAAAACAGGATGTTGCTAACTAGTGGTGGGCCCAAGGCAAACTTCAGACCCAGCCTCCTTTCTGGGCCCCACACTTTTAAAAAGTTTGGGTCCAAACTTTGCACCTCAAGTCCATCCCCACTGCACATGTTGCTGGAAATAGTTAATTGCACAACAGCAGAGACTAATGCTACCTGTTCTCTCTCTCCTAATACCCAGCAGGGTCCAACCTTTTAATCAAAGTCAACAGCCTTCTGAGCAAGGTGAAGAAGATTTCTTGTCTTGTCCTATGCTTTTCGGTCTGCCCTGCCATATTTAAAAACCTGTGAATGTGCATCACCCCACCACTGTTTCATCCCCACTGACACATCCCTTATCTATGCTGGACATCAGCTGTGATTTTCCTTTGTTCTCACGGTCTCAGCAGGTCCCACCGTTGCCCATCGGCAAGTCAAGACCACAGCACAGTGAGCAAGCACCCCCCAATCACACACACCCTGAGCCAAAAAGGAAAAGAGCTTTCAGTTCTCCACAGCTGAAAACTAATGGATTTAAATACACTGTCTCTGAATGATTTGCCCCGAGACTTTGCTGTTGGGAGGTATAAATTACCCAGCTCCTGCCTGCTGTACTGAGAGCACTAAATGATACACCAGGCTTTTTGGCCAATTTGGGTTATTTTTATGAATCAATTTTTTATTATTATTTTTTTAAGGCTGCAAAAGGGTTTTTTTCCTTCCCCCCCCCCGCCCCCTTTGCCCTGCCCCTTGTCTGTTTTTTAATGGAATGCATTTAGAGTTCTTTTTTTATACAAGATTATGGCATGATTGGCTGTTTTTAAACCTATTATCTCTGTCAAAGTTTTTGGTACGGCTGGGATTTATTTTTGCGCGTATGTCAGGGCCGAAGCAAGAAGAGAAAAAGGCTTGTTTCTCTGAGTCATTGTGCCTGCAATGAGAACCCTTCCTGTAAGAAAGGAAGCCCTGTTGTCACAATGACGCAGCCTGCATCACTCAGAGCAGAATGCATGATCCTTTCAAGCTAAGGGGGAACTTCTCCCTCTACCCCAAAGGAAAAGTGAGTCCTTCCTTGAAACATCCTCACGCAGGCAAGGGACACCATTATTGCGTTTGCAGTGACATCCTTCTAGAGCATATTCGCCATGCCCAATGTAAAGGCTTCATGGGGGCGGGTAAAGTTGGGGAGAGAAGGATGGAATTCACTCCCTCCGCCCCTGGGAAGAGTGTGGGGCTGCCACCTAGGTTCAAGGTGCTGAGGCAGTTATGAGCTCTGCCCTATTGGCCTACTCAGAACCTGTCGGGAGGCAGAGAGCTCTTCCATCCCAAATTGCTGCTCTGTCCATGACCCCCTCAGAGCTAGTCTTAGTGGAAGGCTGATAGGCAACTGCCTAGGATGTGTGTGGCCCAGCTCCCTCCCCTAACTAGCTGGGACAGGTTTGGGGGTGGTCTGCCCTTTTAGGGTGTCCTGCCTCATCAGGTAGCAGCAGCTTAGGGTCCTAGAGTGTCTGGCACTGGTCTGGACCCACTCACCTCTTCCAAGGATAAAGGGGCACTTCCTTGGTGCTGAGGGCCTTGTGGTGAGTTAATATTGTGCTTTGTGCACTCCTTAATGACAAGGAGGGTCTCCAGGGCAGGGCTTTGTCTCTGGCACACACACACACACACACACGGAGAGCGCTGGTTCCCAGTGTTTACCAGAGCTCCTTAGAAACATTCCCCTTCATTTTCTACAAAGCCACGGTCAGCCACCAGCCCTGGAGACGGAGGGTCTGTGTGTACGGGCAGGGCAGGCTCCTCACAGGACTTCCCTCAAAAGGGGAGATACCTTGTAATTATTGCTGCTGCTCAGGGCTGGAGTACACCAGCCCCTCAGGGCCAGTAGCATGCCAGGTGTACCACCACATGGAGGCAAGCATTGTAGGTGCTTCAGCAGCTAAGCCTTGTCCCAATAGCTACTCAGACCCATGGCTAAGGGAAAGGGTGTTTTACAAGGGCTGGCAGGAAAGGGAAAGATTATGGATCCCCTAGGTACAGAGGCTTGAACAGTTACAGTTCAAAGTGAGTGTTAGTGGCCAAAGTTTGGGTCCCTGGGTACAGTCCAATTGAAAGTCAGGGCTCTTAGGACCTAGTGCCTGGGGGCCCCTCTTCCAGTTCAGTCTCTATTCAACCAGGTAGGAGCCTGCACCTTTCAGGCCAAGCTCAGTTGGTGTCTCCTTTGGGCCCCTTTGCACTGGCTCCCTGCCCAGCACTGCTGCTCTCGCATAAGTCCCACACAGACCTGCACCCAGCTGTGATGTCTGGCACTCACTACCTGTTCCACTTGGGACTCAGCATCCATTCCTGCCTTCAGCTTCCCTCTAGCTCTGTGCTTGCCATGCCGCCATTGCTCCCCGTCAAGGAGAGCCCCGCCACTCCCTGGTTCAGGACCTTTCCCGTTACCTGGCCAAGGGAAAGGGATGGGCAGTGAGGAGGAAGCTGATGGGAGCTGTAGTCCCCGGCTTTGCAGATCCATCACACTGTGCAAAGCAGAGTGTTGGCCTGCAATGGAGACAATATGGAACTGGAACCAGGGGGATATCAGACTAGGGAGGGAAACTGGAGGGGTGGGTGGACAGAAGACCAGAGAGATCACAGAAGTGGAGTGAGCAGACAGAGGAGCAGGTAGACACAAGGGGATTGGTATAGAGGGGAACAGGTCTAGGGGCAGCCTGGGAAATCGGGAAGATGATTCTGAATTGCATCCAGAGATGGACTGAAAGCCTGGGAATACAAGGATAATATTGATCCCCGGGTTATTGCCTGTGCCTGAGTTAGGCCTAGGGGGTATTGAAGACATTTGGGTGCTTTAGGTAGCTCAGTGCCAACCCTGCAGCAGATTATGTAAAGACTTCCTTATCTAACACATTGATCGTGATTATCGCTGCTACAATGCGTATCAAATTGATTAATACTTATTCTTATTGCTTGATACTTAGTACTGATTTTAGTCCATTGAGCTGGCTTATAAACTAGCCTCGGGCACTAAGATGCTGACATACTCCAGAAGTTTAGTTTCCTAATGCTGCCATGGGGAAGGAAAGCTTCTGCTAGGGATATTACAATATCTTGGGGAATGGGAGGGGGTCTGGCACAAGCCCATGTGGGGTTTGCAGACCCATTGCTGTGACAGCAAATAGCAAAGTGCCATGGGCCCAGATCCTCGAAGGTATTTAGGCTCCTAACTTCTGTTTACCTTTGAGGATCTGGGCCATGAGTCCTAGTGGTGCTGCCCCACGCCAACATGAGTGCTGACAAAGAGTAAGTTGCGTGTCCTTGATTGGGCCTGGAGTGGAAGTCTCCTGTAACTGAGCCAGGCACACCAGTTGTTTGGCTCTTCCCATGCCCACGTGAGTCTCCTCCTCACAATTCCAGTCAACTTTGCTCAGGGCCTAGGTGCGCAGACTATTACCTCCACACCCGTCTCAGCTTCCTCTGTGGCTTGAATTTAGATTCAGGTGTGTTTGGTTCAGAGGGAGCTGATGCAGGAGTGCTGGAAGCTCCCTAGAAGTGAGGGGACGCTAGTGCCTAAACCATAGAATCATACAATCTCAGGGTTGGAAGGGACCTCAGGAGGTCATCTAGTCCATCCCCCTGCTCAAAGCAGGACCAATCCCCAGCTAAATCATCCCAGCCAGGGCTTTGTCAAGCTTGACCTTAAAAACTTCAAAAGAAGGAGATTCCACCACCTCCCTAGGTAACCCATTCCAGTGCTTCACCACCCTCCTAGTGAAAAAGTTTTTCCTAGTATCAAACCTAAACCACTCCCACTGCAACTTGAGACCATTGCTCCTCGTATTGTCATCTGCTACCACTGAGAATAGTCTAGATCCATCCTCTTTGAAACCCCCTTTCAGATAGTTGAAAGCAGTTATCAAATCCCCCCTCATTCTTCTCTTCTGCAGACTAAACAATCCCAGTTCCCTCAGCCTCTCCTCATAAATCATGTGTTCCAGTCCCCTAATCATTTTTGTTGCCCTTCGCTGGATGTTTTCCAATTTTTCCACATCCTTCTTGTAATGTGCGGCCCGAAACTGGACACAGTACTCCAGATGAGGCCTCACCAATGTCGAATAGAGGGGAATGATCATGTCCCTTGATCAGCTGGCAATGCCCCTACTTATACATCCTAAAATGCCATCAGCCTTCTTGGCAACAAGGGCACACTGTTGACTCATATCCAGCTTCTCATCCACTGTAACCCCTAGGTCCTTTTCTGAAGAACTGCTGCCGAGCCATTCAGTCCCTAGTCTATAGTGGTGCATGGGATTCTTCCATCCAAAGTGCAGGACTCTGCACTTGTCCTTGTTGAACCTCATCAGATTTCTTTTGGCCCAATCCTCTAATTTGTCGAGGTCCCTCTGTATCCTATCCCTACCCTCCAGCATATCTACCTCTCCTCCCAGTTTAGTGTTATCTGCACACTTGCTGAGGGTGCAATCCATGCCATCCTCCAGATCATTAATGAAGATATTGAACAAAACAGGCCCCAGGATCGACCTTTGGGGCACTCCACTTGATACTGGCTGCCAACTGGACATGGAGCCATTGATCACTACCCTTGAGCCCGACATTCTAGCCATCTTTCTATCCACCTTATAGTCCATTCATCCAGCCCATACTTCTTTAACTTGCTGGCAAGAATATTGTGGGAGACCATGTCAAAAGCTTTGCTAAAGTCAAGGAACAACACGTCCACTGCTTTCCCCTCATCTGCAGAGCCAGTTATCTCATCATAGAAGGCAACCATGGCCCTGCCCGTTCTCTGCCTCTTCTCCCAATGCCCCGCCCTTGCTCCAACCCACTCCCCAAGGCCCCACCCTCACCCCACCTCTTCCCCAATGCCCCGTCCCCTGTTCACTCCTTTCCACGCTCGCCCTTAAGGCAGGTAAAAAGTGATGGGGACATGGCCCCCTAGTTTCCCCCCATTCCAGTGCCCCTGGGCTGATCCCCATCCATCTCTGAGCTAAACTCTTCTGATCTCCATTTACTCCTCTAATTCGGTGTCGGTTGTTTTGCCAGGGAACGTAGTTCTCATTTGCGAAACGCTTTGGGCTTGTCAGACAAAAGGCACAATGGAAGGACAAAACATAGCAACAACTAAATGCCCCCCGCACCGTTCAAGGCCTTCCCTTGGTCGCTGGAGAAATAATCCATGCAGCCTCATGAGCGGCAGGCAGTTCGGCAGCTCCTGTTCCCACCCTTCCCTTCTCTAATACTTCACTGCGTTTGAAAGCTCTTTTGATCCATTGTCCCATTGTTGTCTCATGTTGGCAACTGTAAGTGACAGTGGTCAATTATGTTAACAAACAGAGTTTCTCCTCAGCAGTATCTGGTTACCCGTGGGCCCTCTCTGTGGATTTCCCCTTATCCAGGGACAAAATCACCCCTTCCCATCCCCCCACAGCCTGTCCTTTTGATTTTTTTTTTGACAGTTTTTTGACATCTGACAACCCGTTGCCATGGCTACCGGCCTATGCTGTGGCATTAGACTTTCAGCAAGACCCGTCCTTGGGATTTCAAAGTTCCCTCACATCTTCAGTGGTCAGGAGGCTGGCTCCCCAGCCTGCATTTCTCTCCGGCATGCCTATGAGGCAGAGAGAATGAGGTTAAAGTTTTTCCCTTTAATGAGCGAGTGACTGAGCAGAGAGTGCATGACTACATTTCTATGTATTAAAGACACTGAAAGAGATTAAAGGAAACAGGCTCTACTAACGGATTAGCAGATTTGTGTATTCAACTGTCTCTTTCAATTATTATCCACCTAATTACAAGCATGATGAAAGTCCACTCAGTGAGGATTAGAAAGAGTTGGATCTAGCACCCAGGGATCTAGCTAGGGCCTCTGGCTCTAGACAAGACTCTCATTTTGTGCCTTATGAATAGTTGGCACCTTGCTGCTCATTCACAGTACAAGGCAGTACAACCCCTCTCTTCTTTTACTGGGTCAAGAGCAACAGAGTCTCCTCATGAGGATTCACGGCCTTGGTACTGCCTTCTCGTAATGGTCTTTTTATTGTTGATCCATAGCACAAATAGGCCTTCCAGCAAATAAGTGAGGGTGGAAAAGTTTATGGTCAAGGCATAAAACTTGAGGGCGTTGGAATGGGTGTCAAGCAATCTCGATTTCAGCCCTGAGTTTGCCATAGGTTGCCTGCATAAGTCATTTCACCTTTCTTTGCTGCATCTTCCCCTTTGGTAGAATCCCAGAGGATACCAAAGAGCTTTTCAAGAACAGACATCGGTGCTTCACCCATCCCTGAAATGCAGCCACTGGCGTGGCAGGACATGGCATCTGTTTATTCATAGATTCCAAGGCCAAAAGGGACCATTGTGATCATCTAGTCTGACCTCCTGTATAACACACACATCTTCCCCAAAATAATTTGCAGAGCAGATCTTTTAGAAGAACATCAATTCCATTGGTGCTGGAAGTAGCGACAGCACCTCATGGCTTGAAGTGGTTTCCATCATATACAGTGGTTTACAGTTTGATTCAAAGGCTCTCAGCACTTCCATGATATAAATCATTCCAGTGCCCGGATCAACTCTTTGATTTAAAAATTGTCAGCGATGGAGAATCCATCACAACCCTTGGTAAATTGGGCCCATGGTTAATTACTCTGTTAAAAATGTAGACCTTATTTCCAGTGTGAAATTGTCTACTTTCAACTTCCAGTCCTTGGATCTTGTTATACTTTTCTCTGCTAGATTGAAGAGCCCATTATTAAATATCCCCCGCCCCCCCGCCGCATGTAGGTACTTATAGACTACAATCAAGTCACCCCTTAACCTTCTCTTTGTTAAGCTAAATAGATTGAGCTCCTTGAGTCTATCACTATAAGGCAGGTTTTCCAATCCTTTTATCATTCTTGTGGCTTTTCTCTGAACCCTCTCCAATTTATCAACATCTGTCTTGAACTGTAGGCACCAGAACTGGACACAGTATTTCAGCGGTGGTTACACCAGTGCCAAATACAGAGGTAAAATAACCTCTCTGCTTCTAGTCAAGATTCCCCTGTTTCTGCATCCCAGGATCCCATTAGCTCTGTTGTGATCACATGTTGTGCTGGGAGCTCATCTTTAGCTGATTATCCACCAGGACTCTGACTTTTTTTCAGAGTCACTGCTTCCCAAGATAGAGTCCACCATGGTGGAAGTATTGCCTGCATCCTTTTGTTCCTAGATATATCCATTTACATTGAAGAGCACACTGCAGTGCTCCCCAATAATTCAGGGCAGGACATTGGCTCAAATTAAAATGTGGCCAGGACATAGAGGTTAACACTGCTATTCCTGCAAAAAAGCACCCCAGGATCATAGATGGTCCCTTCTCAGAATCTCATGCGATAGCTCTTTTGAAAGATGGCCCCCTGGCAGTGCAGCCCTGCACGATACCAGGGTAGGACATCGGATCAGTTCTGACTCAACAGGAAGAGTGACACTAACACCACGTACATGGAAATCTTGCATGTAAGTGTACTGACCGTGCCAACCTTTGGGTAGCGTGTGAGATCTGACAAGACAGTAGCCCAAGACTGCGCGACTGCGTCTACAGGAGACGCTTGTCATGACTCCCAGGTTGTGTTAACGGTTTGATCAAATAGCCCATAGCTATTTTTTAATTTATTTTGTAAATATCTGGCGAGAATTTGAAACACAGCAATCAATAGGGTTAAAGTATCACTACCGGACCGTGCTAGATACCTGATTTTCAATAACAGGATTTTTAATTAAGAGAAACCCAAACGGATATGAAACCACAACAAAGTCAGTCATCTTATCTATCAGGCTTCATGGAATTTCTTTAGCATCAAGCGATGAGGCAGAAACCCCCCCAGAAACAACGCTTTTTGAGTGTGAATTGAGCCACTAGAGGGAGCTTGGACTGTCCCAGGAGTTTAACAGAAACATTGAAACTGACAAAGGCAAATCTAATTCACCATTGTAACATCAGGGCTGCAGAGTTCAAACAGAGTGCATCCCTGGTTACCACAGCAGCTCCTATCAAGACAGATATGCAGGCAAAATGTGATTAAAATCAGACTCACGCTCCTGAGCATGTGGTTGCTAAGGGGTGGAGGTAACATGAGATTTTACTAAGGAGAAAAGGATGCATTTTTTTGTTGGTGCTTTGGCTCTAAGTAGCATGTTCAAGGCAGTGGTTATTTTTAGGGGATGATGAAATGACTATATTTGTAACATAAATACCAAAAGATAAAATTCTAGCACTGGGACATCTGGATAGTCCAAGAAGTTGTTAGCAGGATTAAGATTAGATTAGATTAGATTTTGTACTGTACCATTTTGGTTAGGCGTTGTACCAGTATAACCCGTAGTGTGGATGCAGTCATACTGCTATAAAGGTGATCTATATGGGTATCACTTATTCCCCTTTCCTTACATGACTAAGTTATCCTGCATAAGCACCTTTAAACCAGTATAACACACTAGGGGATCTACAGCAGTATAGTTAAAGCAGCACAACCTTTTGTCTGTAGACAAGACCTAAGGAACTTTTTACTTCTTGGTCACTGATGTAAATCTAGCATGGGTCAGGAGTGACTGAAAGCTATTACCCTTTGATGGCTGTTCAGTGAATAAGTAAATGGACCCAGTCTAATTCTACACACCACAAACCCCACTGAGCACTATCTAACATGCTTGGTGATCTCATTGGGACCTCCCAGGGACATTGAACTTTTTCCTGTCCACTTTTAAATATCCTCAGCTGTAGGGTTCCCATCATTTCCCCAAGGAGCTCATGCCCTGGTCCTGTTGGTAATTTTTTTCCTGTTCCAGCTAACGTTTCCCTCTGCTCAGTTTGATCCCATTACACCTAGTTACACCACCTTGGATCTCTGGTGTTTATTCCCTTCAAATACCCAGAGCTTTATCCTATTGCCCTTAGGTCTCGGTTATGCTATGGCTTAGTGTGGACTTGGAAATGTATGTACCTCCCCATGGACTCAGCTGCCTTCTCTACAGGAGGAGGTTCCTGTGTCACAGGCCTACTGTCATCCACCCTACATTGTAAAATCCTTTGGGCAGGGCTGGGGCCTTTGAACAGATCTGAGCACATTTATGGTGATTAATAAATAACTTTGTAATACACAAGGAAGTGTTGGCGCCTCTACTCTTGCCGTTACTGTGAGGGCATTAAAATACATCTCAATATCTAGTCTGCAGCATGTTAGGTTCAGCTCCGAGGCAGAGCCAGGCAGATCCAGGAATGCGACAGGGGAACAGAGAGAGAGGGGCTATTGATTTCAAAGTCTTTATATGTTGGGAACTCCTTTTGGGGTTCTGCTCACATGCCATTGCCGCGTGAAGGCCTTGTGAACCCGGCCGCATGGCCTAACACCTCTTGCATGCCAGCCGGGCTCTGCATCTCCCAGGTGCTCGTCTGCTTTCACAGAGGCAGGGGGAGAACTGAGGGCAAAACCTACTGGCCGAGCAGAAGCTGCCGTGGTCATTGTTTGCTTTTACGTCAGCCCAGCAGGGGAAAAATAAAGGTTGCACTGGGTTGGGTGGCCCCTCTCACTCCTTGATCTTTGTGTCAAACACAAAGGGCAGCACTCGCCTCTTCATTTGGGAGTTGTGGTAATTTCCCTCTGGGAGCCTTACAGTCAAATCCCCAGTGGGTGTAAAGCAGAGTAGCATCGCTGACTTCAATAGCACCACACCAATTTATACCTACTGGGGATGTGCCTCTTAGAACTGAGCTTTAATGTCAGCATTGAGAGCTTTAGCAAAAAATAGATTTGACTGCACGTTCCTATTAGCTCTGTCCTCTCTCTCTGGCCATCCCAGGGTATGTCTACACTGCAACTAAAAACTTGCAGCTGGTCCATGCCAGCTGACTTGGGCTCAGGCTAAGGGGCTGTTTAATCACAGTGTGGTCATTATGGCTCCGGTTGCAGCCCAAGCTCTGGGACCCTCCCACCTCACAGGGTCCTAGAGCCTGGGCTCCAGCCCAAGCCTGAATGTCTACACTGCAATGAAACAACACCTTCGCCTGAGCCTCAGGACCCCAAGTCACCAGACATGGGACCAGCTGGGAGATTTTAACTGCAGTGTAGATGCACCCTCAGAGCACCGTGGGGCCCAGCACTCAGGCTGCTGTATGACCTCCACACACTTGAACTTTCACTGGGCACAATGAGGACTACCCTTGATTGTGTATCCAGTCAGTCTTGCCGTCTCTGTGCTTCTAGATGAAAACGATCAGTCTTGTTTGGCCAGTGCCTACCACAACAGGGCTCTGACCTCTCTGAGGTCTCTAGACCCTACCACAATATCCGGGTTAGTATATGAATTCTGCTCCTTAGCTCTTGGGACACTACCACTGTAGAACTTGACTGGGACTCAAGGGGGAAAGGTGGCCAGTTGCCCGGGAGTCAGAACGAGAAAGCTGGTCCTTCAGCTCTTATACTACAGACCTCTACCATGTAAGTGCTCTTAACTGACCCACATAGGAGGTCCTTGCGTCTCTCTGTGAGCTGGCCACTAGAGACAATGCCACCCAGTCCTGTGTGGTATGCACAGGAAGCCTTTACATTGCAAGGGGGTGGTCTTGGGGCACTTGGAGGAGAGGCTAGGTTGGGTCTCTAGGGCAACACCCATCCCCCCATGACCCCCATCCCCTTCATCTATTCCCCTCATCTCCAATTTAGTATAGATTTGTGTACAGGTCAAATATTCCTTTCACAACAAGGACAGAGCCAGATTCTTGTAGTGCCCAGGCCTACCAGCAAGCAGTGGGGGGATGAGAAACAGCTTGGCTTGAGGGTTGTCTATACAGCAAGCCCAAGTAGAGAGGGAAAAGAAATATTCTCCCCTGTTCTGGTGTTTTAAAATCAGGCTGCAAACCCGCTCAGAACCCTCTGGGTACATCTACACTACAGAGAGTATCCCAACATAGCTATGCCGGCATAACTCCATAAGACAGCCTACATAGGTGGAAGGAGTTTTACCATCGGTGCAGGAGCACCATCTCACTGAATGACAGTAACTACTGACACAGCTGCATCTACACTGGGGGTCAGGTTGGCATAGCTGCGCTGATTTTTTCATACCCCAGACAGACATTGCTTCGGTTGACCTAACTTTTAAGTGTAGACCAGGCCTCCATAGCTCAGTGCTGCTGCTGTTCCTACTGCATTGACTTGGAATTATTTAAAACATTCAGACTGGAAACATTATATAACCCTCAACTGAAGGTGTTTGTTTTTTTGTTTTTGTTTTGAAAGTTAGAAACAGATGCAGCTGAGAAAAAGAGCCTCTGCAGGTAAATTCCACTTTCCAGCTGGCTAGAGGATGAGCACCGCAGCAGCATCTGGAGATCCCAATCTGAAATAAAACAATAAATAAGTGGAAAGCCCTGCTGAGACTCCTGCATTTGAACAGACACTCACTCGCTCTGGATTAATTTTCAGACATTTTAAAAAAATACCCCACCCCTCTGAAAAACACACTCAGCACTTTATTTGTATTTTTTTTAATCACACTGATTTAAAAATGTCCAAACTTGGGAGTCTCAGATGACTCGTGTATTAGAAACAATAAATTACATGTTTGTTAGCCAGCACAATTAGGCTCAGCCCAAACATGAAATGCTCCTTTTGAAAGTCAGCAAAATCGGGTGAGCTTTTTAATTTGTTGAATTACTTGAATCAGTGGGTAATTTATCAGCAGGTTAGTTTTTAAATTTTTTCTGCACATTGGATCTAGGGCTTAACTCTTCAAAAGCTGAGATCAGTGGGACGCCCTGCAACAGTAAGTACTCTGGCTCAGCACATGATCAGCCTCCTATCCCTCCAGGGCCTCTGACAGGTCTGGATTTTTTTCACAAATAAAAGTTGTAAGTGATTGAAGATGGCATAGCAATAAGAATCGGTATGCCATATTAAATATACTGTAGTTATATACTGCCTGTGATTATTGAACAGATACGTTAATAAAACACATCAAATAATTCATAGTTCAATTCACCAATGCCTTGTATAATGGTACTAACACTTCTTTATCTCTACTGGAAATACCTCGCCTGATGCATCCCAAGACCACATTAGCTTTTTTCACGGCCACATCACATTGGCAGCTCATAGTCATCCTGTGATCAACCAATACTCCAAGGTCCTTCTCCTCCTCCGTTACTTCTAATTGATGCATCCCCAGTTTATAACTAAAATTCTTGTTATTAATCCCTAAATGCATGACCTTACACTTCTCACTATTAAATTTCATCCTATTACTCCAGGTTACAAAGTCATCCAAATCCTCCTGTATGATATCCCGGTCTTTCTCTAAATTGGCAGTACCTTCCAGCTTTGTATCATCCGCAAACTTTATTAGCACACTCCTCATTCCCATTTGTCATGTTACCATTATCCCTAAGATCCTCTTTAGCCGTATTAAAGACTGAGGCAAAGTACAGATATTCTCTAACTATACATAATTATTGCATTAAATTTTACCAATCATTTGTTGTATTCCCAAGAATTATATAGAAAAATATTGACATTAGTAAATGTTACCCTAAGAATACACATGCTGTTCAACAGTTTATTGAACATATAATGTATTATAAGAGCATGGTTTGTATTAAGCAACACACTTATGCAAAAATGAGAGAACAGATGGGAAAGTTTGCAAAGTTGACAATGTAAGACACCTGCCATTCTTCGTGTTGGTGACATGCAGTTTGTGTCCAATGGCGATGCTACTTCCTATTGGCCCATCAAGTTAGCTTGCTGCAGTCATGACCAATCAGAACCTGCAGAAAAAGTCTACTCCTCATTTGCTGATGATGTGGGTATCCATGGTTTTCACTGATTAGTTATTGTATATTACACCAGGAACCGTTTGCTATTCTCTCTGTATTGTGGAATAACTAACAGTCATATTTTCACAGCATGCACATTGAATGTAATATCATATACAGAGCTCAGTTTATGGCACATACAGAAATAAATTTTAAATATATTTCCCTGAATATATATTTTGGGCATGGTTCTATCGTGTTAACATTTATCTCTTCAATTGTTTGGAGACGTAGTCAGTACCCCCCGCTCATATTTCTTTGCACTTCCGTTGAGCCAGCAGATACAGTCCAGTAGCTTAGAGAGTTAGCTATTGATTTGAGAGAGCCGAGTGCAACACCCTGCTCCATCAGAGATTAACTATGATCTTGGGCAAGTCACTTAGTCTCCCTGAGCCTCAGTTTCCCCTCTGTGAAATGGAGACAATAGCATTGCCATGCCTCACCCAGGTGTTGTGAGGATAAAAATGGTGATGGTGATGGGGCCATTCAAGTACCAAAGATAGATAATTACTGAATAGATCTGAGCCCAAACTAAAACCCTAAGTTCTCAACATCCCCAGCCTCTGACAAAGTTTTTATTCAGATCAGAACTTTATTAGCTTTCATATCTGTAATGGGCTGAACCAAATCTCCCCAGATTCAAACACCTTCCTAACTTGGGGAAAGTTCAGGTTCAGATTCAGATCCAAACGGGATAGCTTTGGGCCCAATTCTAGTAGGAATGTCTTGACTTTGGCAATATTTCTAATGCCAGAGGGCAGTTTCAGATCTCTAGAGTTCTGCATCTTTAAATACTGCTCTCTCTAGACACTAATGTTCACGGTGGAAGCATCTTAGGGGCCCTCTCAAGAGATTTTCCTAAGATCTACATTTTCTACTGTGTCCCTTCCCTTTCTCCAAATTTCAAAATTGAAACTGCTGCTTGACTTTTTCTGGGATGCGTCCCCAGAGCTGTCACTTTCAGATTTCACTTCCTTTTTGAAGACTGGAAACCGGTTGTGGAACTGGCTGGCTCAGGGGACTGGTAATGGGGCACTGAGTCTTTCATTTCTAGCTTGCTGGTTTAAACCCAGATTAGCAAAGTGTGAGTCTGATGCCTTGCTGGCTGCCTATATGAAAGAGAGTTGCTGATTTCAATATCATCGCCCGTAGACAAGGGAGAGCTGGGCCTGTAAGGGGGTAAAGCGCCAAGCTCTTGTCTCGGCCTGAGACAGGTGACTTAGGGGCACGTGATGGCAACCTAGAAATGACACCTCTTATATAGTGAGAGGGATCTGCAGGAGAGCCAGGATGTCAGTAGGCTGGGGAAGTTTGAAGTGGGAGTTGGGGAGAGATCCACAGGAAATGCTGGGAGGATCTCCAGACATGGAATACTGGAAAGGATTGGACTGGGCTCAAGAAGAGGCAACCAATCTAGACTTGTGACCCAGGGGTAGAAAAGGACTAAACATGAAGCGGGAGACGGGATTATGTATGAAGCCCTGCTGATTGGGGAAGGAACTACTGGTGTTTGGGAGGGCCAAGTGAACTGCTTATGTTGTGGAACCAGATTGGCTTAATAAATTAGACTCCAAGAAGAGGAGCATTAATTAAAATGCCCTGGCACATGTGAGTTGATGGGAGAGTCCGAGGGGAAACAGAAGCTGTCTGGATCAGCTCATTGGGGGCTGCAGGGAAGCTTGTCAATGGAGATCTAGATGGATGAGAATTTGGGGGATTGCTCATTGAATGAGATTTTCTATTCCATTTTCTCCTGCTGTTCCTGACTGATAGCTCTTGCCCAGCCACAGTGGGAATTCCTGCATCACTGTCCATCACTCATTGCTGCTGTGTGCAGATGAAAGCCACAGAGGCAACTGTGTATTGCATGTTAACATGGGATTTCAAAGAGAGATGGGAAAGGGGGCGGGGCAGCTGTCAATTTTTACCTTGCCTTCCTTTCATCCCAGGGACTAATGCAACTTTTTGTCAACTTTGCAAGAGCAGGACTGTTAACCTCTATGTCCTTGCCAAATTTTAAGGAGGGTAATTATTTTTTCCTGCTTTAAATTAATTGGATTTATGTAAAGTGCTTTAAACGTGAGGAAGAAAGTGTATACAAGCAGTATTAAGTCATTATTAAATCCCCCTGAAGTTGCAATTAGGAGCAGCCTACTTCATTTCCTGTCCTAAACTTTGTATAGCATTGGTGTTAGCTGTCAGGTTCCACCCCAGAGACAGTTGCATTTCAGCAGTAGGTGATGTAATAGTCATTTGGGGTCAACGGTGCTATAGAAAGGTAACATGATTATTATTCTGCATTAAAAATGGAAAATCACCTCAAGTGTGTAATTTTATAGGGTTCTTGGGGTCCCCTCAGATCAAGGTGCTTTATAAATATAAAAGATGATGAATGGGAAACCCTATGACTGTTCCCTCTGGTGGGAAGTGGAGTAGATAGAGATTTCAGGTCACTGAAATCAGCTGTTGATCAGGGAACCTTACAACAATGAGTGGAATTGTGAGCTGTCAGGTGGGGTGAGTGGGTTTCTGGAAGCTTTGAGGTCTGGATGAAATAAAAACAACTTCCCACAGAAAGCATATGGGGGAGACAAATCTCTCAGGTGTCATGTCTGAACGTTCTTCATTCCCTAGATGTCACACCTGTCCTAGGTCTCCGCTGCTCAGCTGTTGTGTCTCCACTCTCTTGCAGGAGATACAGAGTTTATTAATAAGTATTAGGCATGCGCTCAGTGCTGTCCAAGAAACAAAGCTAAAGATGGTCCCAGCCCCAAAGGGTTTACAGTCTAGGGGTGGACATGAGACAGAACCCCCTGGGAGGGGAGACAGTGGTTGCTGTTATTGTAACTATAAAAGTATTTCCTGGGGGCATCAGGGAAGAAGTGAGTCTTTTGTGGAGAGATTTGAACCAAGAGAGGATGGTGCCTTGGCAAACGGGATAGGAGAGTCACTCCATGTATAAAAGGCAACATGAAAAATGATCCAGACAGGAATGAGAGAAGGGAATGAATGGGGCACCAAAACTGGCTTCGGGGCAGGGAACACAGCAGTGTGGGCTGACGTGAAGTGGCACATGGCCTGGAAATTGAAAACAAGAATTCTGACCTTGATGTGATGCTCACCGGGGAAGGCGGGGGAGTGGTACAAGGATGGGGTGACGTGGTCAGATCACACAAGGAAAGTAATTGTACGGACCAATTTGGGATGGACTGGAGATGGGGGAGTTGGGTAGAAGGGAGGTGAGAGAAGAAGAGGTTGCACTGATCAAGATGGGAGATGATCTGGAGTGTCACTGAGTTTAGCTAAGAAGGTTTCCTCCTCTCGCACCTTCCAGCTCAATCTACTCCAGGCAGGATGATGGGTCCACAAATTTTGCTGACTATGCATGCAGGTCGAGGGCAGGATATGGCTCTCCCCAGTGTGGTCATATCAGGAGCCAAGTACCATTTTCAGAAGGGCCCAGTCTGTCCTCCCCACCCTCTAACTTCCTCAACTGTTTGCTGAAGAAAAGCCAAAAGCCTAATCAATCTCCTGATCAACGTCCCACCGCCTGATACTTTCATCCCTTCGTGTCCTCAGTGTACTGCGCACTGGGGCCACCTACTACTGGGTGAAGGGACCTTGCTTGGCAGTGGGGTATGGGGCACAAATCAGAACCTCAGCCTAGGTCATTGAAAGGGACCCAGAGTCAGAGTTCCAGGTTTTGCCCGGGTCACCTCTTCTGGCAGTTTCATACAGGACAGTTCTGGGCTGACTCCCATATACTGTGACTATCTGTATGAGTGGTTTCAGATAGCTAGGTGCATGGCACCTGCCTTGAAAGCATGGAAGAGAACATACACCCAGTTAGAGGTCTGCTGTCTATGGTGTCTGCATCTCATCTACCTTCTAGCTAAGGTCTTCTCCCAAAAGGGGTGCCATTACAGAAACCAACTCCATAATTTAAAGTGCCAGTTCTATTTTATTCACCTAGATCTTCACCCCATCCAGCCTTTAGAACTCCTGATAAACTGTTGAAAATGATCTAAGCGCCCTTTATGGTCTTTTGTGTAGTAAATTTAATGTTAGTCTTTCCATTCTCCCTTGCTGGTCTGCAGCCTCTCACACTGTGTATAAAAAAAATTAAATAAACTGAGGAAGAAATAAAAAGCGAAATATTCTGTATCCCCCCACCCTCCAAAGTACAAGCGTTTTGATTCCCAAAGAAATTATAATAATCTAAAACCGACAGTATTTCTGTGTGTGTGTGTGTGTGTGTGTGTGTGTGTATATTCAGTTTCAACTATCTCTTAATGAGAAAAGTTATCCCTACGAAAAGATAAGTATATTCAAAGAAGATTACTGAAGGTGAGTAGTCAACTGATCAAAAAAGGGTTTTCTAGGCTTTGTAAACATTCAAATTCTAGTTAACATAATTGTTCAGGAAAATGCAAAAAAGCTTTCCCACCATGGATGTCTTGAAATGGACATTTCCCCATTAAGATCCAAGGAGGAAACTGTCCAGCTACTCAGAAGGAGGAAGGGAGTTGGGGGGGGGGGTGTTTGTGTGCCATAGAATTACTACCTCATGCTGTGAAGCAGAGCCTTTCATAAACTAATTAGGGCTGGGCTGGCTCATTGCTTGTATGGGAGACCTCTGGGTGTAGGATGTGGTGTTAATGAATCAGACTTAAACCCAATAAACTGGTCAAGTCCCACCTGCTTTCCCACCCACCCCTTATTGTAATAGCTCTATTATTGACTTGTGCATTGCGAAATTGCCGTATTAAGCAATTAGAGCTAGTTACCCATACCCTCATATAAGTAGACTTATTAATTTTAGTATGAACATTTATGCGAATATGGCTTGTAGGGTCAGGCTCCTTGATTGCACTATATATAGTGACTATGAACTCACACACACACACTGTGATATATACAAATTTCCAGTGTACAGAGGAGCCTTCATGAAAGGATCCTCTGTAACAATTTTGGGGGTCACCAGAAGGTGTTACTACTACAAGTAGTTACACAAGTTCTACTTATGTTACATCTTGAAGAAATGCTTATTGTCAGCTGTGGTGCAGTTTTTTTTAGCAGCTGAGTGAACCAATAAAGCTGATTCCCTGCCTCAATCCTTCTGCCATGATCTATCTCTCACACTGACTGAATCATTTTTGGGGAGTTAGTTTTTAGTTTTAGCTTGTGCCTAGAGGATATAGTCACACAGAGAAATGAAACATTACACGGTGCCAAAAACATTGCCTCCTTACACTGTGTTTTGTATTTTGGAAAACAGGCAATACCAAATTCAGGTCAGTCCTTATTGCAGCAACAGCAGGACCCCTGATTAAAACACAGCAAAGGGTCTCATCTCTAGAGATAATACTAGAGATCACTTGAGAGTCAATATGCATGGCTAGGCTATGACGGTTTGGACACAACATTGTGTGTGATATAAGGCAGCATGGTCCAGTAGATAGGGCACTAGATTGGGACTCAGGAGACCTGAGTGCTGTTCCTGACTTTGCCACTGACTAGCAATATGCCCTTCTGCAAGTCACTTCATCTCTCTGTGCCTCTGTTTCCCCTCTTGTCTATCTAATTTATGAGGTGGTTACTCTTTTAGGGCAGGGACTGTATTTTACTATTTATCTGTACAGTTCCAACAATGAGGCCCCAATCTCAGTTGGCACATCCAGGTGCTACAGCCACACAGACAAGAAATGATGGGTGTTGTAAAAAAGAAAATCTGTTGTGTGTTTCACTCTCCTTGCCTACTTGAGACTGTCACACAGACATACAATCATTTAACACCCTGGCAGTATCACTCCCATTATTGACTGCATTGCAGATGGTACAATTATTTATTAATATGTTTTAAAAAAATCCTAACAGCGTTTCAGCAGCGGACGGCTTTTCATCAGGGTTCCCGCTCCCACTGAAGTCCGTCGGGAGTTTCGCCATTGATTTTGATGGAAAACAGGATCAGGGCTGCACTTTGTTTTGGGACCGTCTTTTCGTTCTGTACAGCACCTAGCACAATGGGGTCCCGGTCTGTGACTAGGGCTGACAGATGCTATGACAATACAAAGAGTAAACAATAGTAATAACAAGTGCATGCTCTTTCTCTTTCCTTTTAGTTGCAGAGGGCATAGTTAGGACTCGTGTGGGGCGTTAGCTCTCACATCCACATTAACCTGATTTTAAAAAATGTATAAATAGTAGAACTAGTCATCAAATTAGCATGGGCTGAACCGGAACCCAAGGTCCCAACATACCCAGTCTCTAGAGCAGTTTGGAAACTGGATCCCAGATTTATGGCTTCGTCCTGTCCCTACAAACACAGAGGAAGAAAAGTGACGGAGGAAACTTCTCAATATTTATTTATTTATTGGTCTTGTAGCTGTGTTGGTCCCAGGATATTAGAGAGACAAGGTGGGTGAGGTAATATCTTTTATTGGACCAAATTCTGCTGGTGAAAGAGACAAACTCTCGAGCTTTCACGGAGCTCTTCTTTGACGCTTGTCTCTCTCACCAACAGAATTTGGTCCAATAAAAGATATTGCTGCACCCACCTCGTCTCTCTATTTATTGATTAGCATTTCTGTGGCCCTCATCACTGCAGGGTAGCATCTGAACATCTTCAGTGAAGCACTCATATTCCATGGTAATGAATTGGATCTAGATTAGATTACTCTAAAGAGATGCAGCCTTTGCTTAAAGTTTTAGGCCATCACCTCCCATTGCCCTCTCAGGATATGGCCAATGCATTATTCTGTCTCTCAAAGGTTACAGTTCAAAGCCACATTGTTATTTTTCATAGCCAGATAATATGCTAAAATCCTGGCACTGACCTCACTTTCCTGGAGGCAACTCTAGAAGACTTTGCAAAAAGAAAAGGAGGACTTGTGGCACCTTAGAGACTAACAAATTTATTTGAGCATAAGCTTTTGTGAGCTACCACTCACTTTCATCTTAGCTCACGAAAGCTTATGCTTATGCTCAAATAAATTTGTTAGTCTCTATGGTGCCACATGTCCTCCTTTTCTTTTTGCGAATACAGACTAACACGGCTGCTACTCTGAAACCTAGCAGACTTTGTGACTGATTGTCATTGCCAGCAGGCAGAGGCATCACGCCTGAGCAGGACCGTCTTTGTATTTCATGGGGCAGAGTGCATCTTTGGAGCTTAATATCTTGGGCCTGATAGCAATAACCCCTAGCTCTCTCATAAAGCTTTTCAGCCCTATACCGGAAAGCACTTCACAAAGGAGCTCAGTATCATTATGCCCACTTTTACAGATGAGGAAACTGAGGCAGGATTTGTCACCCAATAAACCAGTGGCAGAGCTGGGGTTAGAACCCAGGTTTCTGTGTCCCAGTTCGGTGCTTTATTTAGTAGGCAGCTCTGCCTCCCTATAAGCAGCTCCCATGATGTATGTGCCAGCTGCTGATTTATAATGCGTTTCTAAGTTTGCCTCATAGAAATGGATGTTATTTCAATTCAGTTATTGCAAGATTATGCTCCCCTTTGTAGTACCAACGAAGTCAATTTAGTAATGGTTAGAGTGAATAGGTATGTTTGTCTTATGCCCATTAAATTACAGTGTAGTGAGAAGAGTATCCTGGGAATAAAACATTATTGTGGAATATGAAAGGGGTTATTTTTGCCGTTCCCTTTTGTGAGGGATTTTGTTTGGCTGACAATAATGTTTGAACTGATGAGCAGAAAACAAAGGAAATTCTGCCATGGAACAGAACTGGAAATTCTCTCAATACTGCCATTGACAGGGGAAAATTGCTCACACTCAGCAGCAGTTTCATGTCGTAGGGCGGGGTGGGCAAACTTTTTCGCCCGAGGGGCCACATCTGGGTGGGGAAATTGCATGCAGGGCCATGAATGTAGGTCTGGGGTTGGGGTGTGGGAGGGAGTGCGGGGTGTAGGAGAGGGTGCGGTGTGCAGGAAGGGGCTCTGGGCAAGGGGTTGGGGTGGAGGAGGGGTGCGGGGTGTACGAGGGGGCTCAGGGCAGGGAGTTGGGGTGCAGGAGGTGTGCAGGGTGCAGCAGGGGGCTTAGGGCAGGGGGTTGGGGTTCAGCATGCAGGAGGGGTGCGGGGTGGAACACAGATCATGAGGATTTGAATGGAATCAGGAGAACCTTTGAACTTTTGAAACTGAACAGCTAAAAGCCCTTGAAACTCACACTTGAGGAAACAACAGTATAAAAGTCTGCAAAAAGTCACATACTCATGTACTACAATACGACACAATACAGTACCTCACCAATGTTCCCTGTTTGCTAACTCACACAGGGACAGTTAGTTAGGTACAGTTAGATCTAAAGAACACCACCAGATAGCTAGGGCTTTTCTAACAGACAGCTTTGAGTATCTCCTGAATGACATAAAAGCCTCTCACACCCAAGTAGGACTGAGTGAGCCATCAGCAACTATCAGTTCAGGGGAATGGAAAAATGACTCCCCAGAGGAAATGCACCCTGAGGGATGGTCATCTGTGAGGAACATACTGCTAGTCAGGTTTCAGAGTAGCAGCCGTGTTAGTCTGTATTCGCAAAAAGAAAAGGAGTACTTGTGGCACCTTAGAGACTAACAAATTTATTAGATGCATCCGATGAAGTGAGCTGTACCTCACGAAAGCTTATGCTCTAATAAATTTGTTAGTCTCTAAGGTGCCACAAGTACTCCTTTTCTTTCCTGCTAGTCAGTATCACTTATACAAAACTTTTACAAGTGGAGAGGCTGTCAAATTCATCTGTTCTCGGGTTCTGGTGACACCTACTGCTGGCATTGTTTGTGTCTTGACTGACCTCAGCCTCAGACAGGTTTTCCTTAAGTGTGGAGTGTGAAGCACAAATGACTAGTTGGAGCGGGTGGACGTGGAAGCAAGGGAAAGGCTCTCCATTGCTCGCCAACCTCAGCTTTCATTTTTAAAAAAGTATCTAGCTATTATGGTTGCAGAGAAAGCCTCCATAGTGTGTGATGAGCGTAATCAATGAGGAGACTTCTGCCTGAGTTTGCAGAGAGCCTGAAAATAGCGCTGAGGTTTGAACTGCCATGTTCATTTCAGCGGGGGGGGGGGTGCTCGGATGCCACTGATGAAATTCTAAATGACACTATAGTAAAATATTTCACTGCTTTTTCAAGCATGGAAGAAAAGAGAGGAAGAGGGAGAGCTACCCCAGTTTTTCACAGCATGTGTTGGAGTGGGTACAGAAGATAAGTAAATTAAGATGTGCAGACCTTTAACAACACTCGGCAGGGTTGCGGAGGGGCATGCTTGGTTTCATTTTCCTGAAAGGGACTGGGAGGCTCAGCTTTCAAAAGTTCGTGATTAAGACATTCTTGGGTGGGCAGGGCACTTAACTGGGAAGCATGGGGGGAATGTGGATGGGAGGCAGCGTTTTTAGGGAAGCACTGAGGTGAGCTTTTGTTAGGAAATATTCATAGCTGATCTGAACACTGGAAGTACTGCGCTACATTCCTATTGCCTTCTGTTCCCCTCTACCCTGCAGGAAAAGAGCGTCTTTTAACAGGAACTCAGTATTACTCAACAGAATTCACTGTGCAGTGCAGACGGATTCATCCGACCTGAGGGCTCCTGGACTGTGTGAACGTAGAAACATTGTGCATAAAAATCTTCAGAATCAGGCTGGATATATTTCACGGAACAGCATTTTCAGTGACAGCCATTAATCCTCTAATGGTAGATTTTGTACCTGATAAACATGGGGTAGCAAAGAAAAGAAAATCTTGTGGAAAAAGTTCAAAGCTTGAGTTCTCATTTTAAACTGGGCCATGTCACCTGTCTGACCAGAGCCTAATGAATCTTCCTGAAAAGACTCCACCACTATTTAAGCATCCTGCCAGAGGAAAATGCTCTGACATGTGGGGCGGGTTTGGACTCGCTCCAAGCGCTGCAGGCTGTTGGTTTTCCCCCACACACACAATAGTTGTGATTTAGTAATAAAGTTAATTTGAATTTTTTTAAACAGTCTGTTCTTCACTGCTAAATGTCTGCTTGGGAATCATCCTTATGATGTGCTATGAATACATGTCCCAATTAACCGGCAGGCTGAGGAGAGGGGGAACGGGGAGGCTAAGAAAAGCTATAACATGCTGTCTCCCAGGGAGTCTCAAAGTATTTTACAAACGTGAACTTTTCATCCTGTGTGGGAGGGGAGAGTTCATATTTTCTTTTTACAGGTGGGGAAACTGAGGCAGGTGATTTACCCAAGTTCACCCAGCAATAGAATCCAAATTTCCTGACTCCCAGGTCTGTGCTTTAACCACTGTCTCCTTTCCCCTGTTGGACTCTATTGTGGATGTAATGTGCATTTTACAGTTTGGTACCCCGATATTCTTTCAATATTTCACAAACTCAGAAGCCTCATTTTCAGAGAGCTCTCAAAATCCTTTTCCTCCCCTTCAATCCGCTGGTGCCACTTCTGATTTCACTCTGAGCTTCAGGCTCACACAATTCAACATCAAACTCAACAGTGCTGAATTTTATCAGATCTCAAGCCAAAACACAATGAAGCTATCAGTTCCTTGTGGTTTCTGCTAGGGATGGGCTCAAGCTGGAGAATGCAGGGACAGACTTGGATTTTAAACTTCCTAAAGTTGGGTTTGGATCCAGAGGTTCTGGATCAGGCCCGTCTCTGATTTCAGCACAAGTCTGTAAGTTGTTCTCAGGTTCATTTCCCTTACTAAACTTTCTGACTGAGCTGGGCTGAAGTTGGTGGCTGTAGCAGAAGCCAAGCCAAGGTGAGTGATGTGTGGATTTGTTGTTGTGTGAAGAACTCTGCTCCCCATATATGTATAATTATTTACTATTATATATTGGTGTGATGGGGTGGACTAGGCCCAGAGGCCCCTTGCTGGAGGCCTCGGTGTCCTGCCACACCCGTCCTAGGAAAGGAGCAGCAGAGGAGCAGCCTAAAGTGGCTGAGGGGAAGCAGCCAATCAGAGAGGCTGCAGGGACCAGCCAATCAGGGCCCAGGAGGGCCATATAAAAGGAGCTGCAGCACCAGAGAGAGTCCTTGCTGGCATTGGAGGAGTGCAGATGGTGCTCCTGGCTGGCCAAAGGAAACTGCAGCACCATGGAGAGTTCAGTACCGGCAGGGACCAGGGTAGTCAGAGAGAACTCCGGGCTAAGTGCTGGGCCTGAACGCAGATGAGCCCTGAGGTAAAGGTGAAGCTTTGGCAAAGGCTGGGGTTGTGGGGAAGTGGCCCAGGGAACTGAAAGCAGTGTCGTTAAAGGGACATGGTGGCATGTGGCTGCTATTCTTAGGGTTCCTGGTCTGGGACCTGGAGTAGTGCGTGGGCCTAGGTTGCTCACATAGGCCACTGTGGAACTGGCATGCAATCGACAGCGAGAAACCCCCAGAAGAGGAACTGAACTACTTTGTGGCCTAGCTGGGGCCAGAGTAGAGGGTGAAACCATTGCCTGGAGGGAGGAAGCCCAGGGTGTATGGCCTGATATCAGGGCTGGGACTATTTAAAGACTGCAGACAAACCTGACCAGAAGGAGACTCTTGTGAGAGGTGGGTGCCATGTTGTTACAATCGGTATTATGTGAGCATCTAGATGTCCCATTGTTCAGTCACTGTACAAACTTAGGCGCTGATCATGCTGAAGCACACATACCAGAATTTTCAGGATCAGGGCCACAGTCAAGGACAGTCCCTCCCCAAGAAAACTGACAACCTAAACCCCTTGTTTCTGCAATGACCCTGGCTCCCAATAGAGCCCCACTGAAGTCAACAGGGGCAGAGCTGTGTGGAGCTTATTTCAAGTTAAGGGCCTAATATTTTATGTGGAAATAAAAGAAATGGATCCAAATAACCCCTGAACTTCAGGGAAAGGTCAAATCCAGCTGAGACCAGTATGGTTCAGACTTGTATCTAATATCTAAGGAGATATCTGAGCCATTAGTGATTATCTTCAAAAAGTCATGGAAGACGGGAGAAATTCCAGAGGAGTGAAAAAGGGAAAATATAGTGCCCATCTATAAAAAGGGAAATAAGGACAACCTGGAGAATTACAGACCAGACAGCGTACTTTCAGTACCCAGAAAGTTAATGGGGCAAATAATGAAGTAATCAATTTGCCAACACCCAGAAGATAATAAGGTGCTAAGTAACAGTCAGCATGGATTTGTCAAGAACAAATCATGTCAAACCAACCTAATATCTTTCTTTGACAGGTTACATCTCTTGTGGATGGGGGGAAGCTGGTAGATGTGGTATAACTTGACTTTAGTAAGGCTTTTGATACTGTCTCACTTGATCTTCTTATAAACAAACCAGGTAAATACAACTTAGATGGAGTTACTATAAGGTGGGTGGATAGGATGAATTTCAGTCAGGACAAATGCACACTACTCTACTTATGAAGGAACAATCAGTTGCCCACATACAAAATGGAAATGACTGCCTAGGAAGAAGTACTGCAGAAAGGGATCTGGAGGTCATAATGGATCACAAGCTAAATATGAGTGAACAGTGTAGCACTGTTGCAAAAAAAAAGCAAACATCATTCTGGGATGTATTAGCACGAGAAGTAATTCTTCCATTCTACGCCACACTGATTAGGCATCAACTGGAGTACTGTGTCCAGTTCTTGGCTGCACATTTCAGGAAAGATGTGGACAAATTGGAGAAAGTCCAGAGAAAAGCAGCTGTACACTGCTCAGTGGGAGAGAGGAAAGTAACCGAGGGTCAGAGCAAAATCTAGTGGCAACCAAGGCTGGAAAGGGGAGCTGAGTGTGAAATAAATCCTGAGACACTGGGAAGAATCAGCAGAGCTGGATGGAAAGAGATTCTGATGTCTGAAAGGAATGTAGATGGCAGATCTGGGGGATCCTTCTATTCTTACCATAGCACAGCTCACCCTCCAGCTAGAACAATGTGTTACTATTTGTGTATCTGTATTGCAGTAGCAATAGGGGATTGGGGCCCCACTGTGTCAGGCACTGCACAGATCTCTAGTAATAGACAGACCTTGCCTCAAACTGTCAGGGTCTAAGCCAGGGGTCGGCAATCTTTGAGAAGTGGTGTGCCAAGTCTTCATTAATTTAAGGTTTTGCATGCCAGTAATAAATTTTACATTTACGGGGCCCCCAACTGAACTCCAGACTGGCAGCGGGCTGAGCAGAGCTGGCAGCCAGGACCCCAGTTGGCAGGGGACTGGGCATCTGGAACCCCAGACCATCAGCGAGGTGAGCGGGGCCGGCGGCTGGTATCCCAGGCTGGCAGCAGGCTGAGTGGGGCTGATGGCCAGGACCCCGGCTGGCAAGGGGCCGGCAGCCAGAACTCCAGACATCAGTGGGCTGAGTGGGGCTGGTGGACAGAACCCCAGACCAGCAGCAGTGTGCCAGTAAAAATCGGCTCGCATGCCGCAGGTTGCCGACCCCTGCTCTAAGCTAATAAGAGCATAGCCAACCTTAAGATCCTAGTTGCCTTCCATGTTGGATTTAACTCTTTGGGTGGCAGTTCCTCAGTCAAGGCCCAGCTCATGCCAGCTACTAACTTTAGGAGAGCACTGCATGTTGCAAGGTGGGAATAGAGCCCTGGGTGCGAATGAGGAAAGGTGACCCTGACACATACAGTCCTAAAAATATTTTTACCTTTCCAGTTCTGTAGAGTAAAACTAACAATTGCCCTAGGTTTTCACATGACTGTCCCCGAACAGATGGCTTTGTGCTGTTTGGCTGCTGCTGTAGCCTGTCTGGGACCTAGTGCCTATTCCTTCTTGTGTCTTACTCCTGATGCTGCAGCTTCCCGTGTTCTCTTTCCTTGGAAGTTTTGCACTTTTCTCCCTTTCATCGCATTATTCATAGAATCTCAGGGTTGGAAGGGACCTCAGGAGGTCATCTAGCCCAACCTCCTGCTCAAAGCAGGACCAATCCCCAACTAAATCATCCCAGCCAGGGCTTTGTCAATTTTTATTATTCCGAGGCCACTGCTTCCAGTCTGCCTCCCCTAGAGATATTCTCCAATACAAATGCAGACAAGGGCTGACATCAACCCCCTTCACCTGCCAGGCCCTTGTGGCATCGCTCCTCTCTCTCTGTAAGTTACCCAGCCATGCAGGACATTGGATCGCCTTGGGGTGGCTCTCACTCCGATCCAGAGCTATGCAATTTCTCTTCGGGATGCTTGTAAACAGGAGCTGACCTAATGTCCCAATTTCCTCAAGCACTGCAGATTTTAACATTCCTCCCACACCTGCAACACAGCCAGCCAGAAGAAAAGCACCCCTGTATTGTTTTAACACCATAGTATTTTCATTCACAGTGGGCATAATCTAGAAGCGGCAGCTACCCTGAAGAAAAACAGCCAGGCAGGGGGAGAGAGAACTGGGCAGAACAAACTGTACTTGCGATATGCTCAGCTTCTGAAATGCCACAGCTAAGAAGCATTTTTCCAAGATCTAACTCCTATACATTCAGATGAACAGCGTTAACAAGGCCACCAATGTTACACCTCAACCACCTCAAACTGAACCACAAGGAACTTCAAATTTTGAGGGACCTCTCCCCCACCACAGTGTTTATTTTATTGCAGTGTTTGGGATAATAATAAGTCTGCAAACGAGTTAGAAAAATAGCTGCTTTTTAGAGAGCACAAGCTAAACAACCAGAGTAAAAGGGCAAG
This sequence comes from Dermochelys coriacea, assembly GCF_009764565.3. NCBI lineage: Eukaryota > Metazoa > Chordata > Testudines > Dermochelyidae > Dermochelys > Dermochelys coriacea. The sequence continues at coordinate 4,574,131 of NC_050078.2, forward strand.
GGAGAATTTCAGTTCTGTGTTCCACAGGACATCAATAAGCATTGCATCATCAGAATGAACTTGCATTGGCTGATCGGACCCTAAAGGCATGACCTTGCTAGATGCTTGGAGAAGCAGGAACAGTGTTCAAATTAACCCTTTCAAGGATGTCACACCACATCTGCCCCAGCGTCATGACAGTGGGGCATGTCAGGGTTCACGTGCCATTGTAAATTTCTGACTTGGGCCACAGTTCCCTCACTGACACCTTTTTTTCCAGCTGCTCTTTTGTCTTGTCTCCTGCTTGCTAGTTCCTCCTTTCGTCCCTGATTCTGCTCTGCCTGCAACTCCAGTGCCAGGAAGGTGAAATTGACTTGCATCCTGATCCTGGAAGCACCAGTGCAGGGTGCCTCCGTGGCTGAGATTCTGCTCGATTTCACTCTGCCACTGCTAGAGGCCAGGGAACAGGCTGAGCGACAGGGGAGCGGAGGGGAGTTGAGTGCCAAGGAAGGAGTTTCTGCAGCCAGGATCTGGGGCCCGTCAAATCACCCCTCACACACAGGGTGATGCAGTGTCCTTGCAGACAGGCTCCAGGGTTTGGTTTCCACCTCACTCCCCCCAAAAAATGTAGAAATGAATTTACTGCTCATGAAACCATGTAATATGACTGATCTGCACCAGCCATAGTATGGGTGGGTGCCATGCAAGCATCTCCCCATCTCTGCTCACACACCTTAGTCACAATTTCTAGCATCCTGCTCTTCCATTCCTGGCCCCACCTTGCTGTGCCAATTCACCTCTGTCTTCCACTTGTTGTTTTCATGAACCCCCTTAGGCACATGTGTCTCTGAAAGTGTCACAGCAACACAACACCAGTGTATGGGGGGGGGAAGTGTTGTGGGGAAAGTGGACAAATGGGGCTTTGAGGCTGGCATCGTAGGACAGAAGCAGGCAAAAGGTTTGAACTTGATGGTGGAAGAAAGGGAGAAAGGAAAGGCTTCCAAGAGGAGGGGGATGTGGCTAGTGTGACAGGCATGAAGAAAGACCTTAGCAGTGGAGTTTTTGCATGGACAGAGGGGAACACTGGCTGTTGGGGAAGCCAGCAAGGAGTAAGTTGTAGTAGACAAGATGGCTGATGAGGAGAACCTGGAGTGTTTTACCTCTAACGTTCCACTTCTGGATTCTTCCCCTTGATCTGCCATGATCAGTCATGGCCTGCAGCCCCCGACAGTGCGGACATTGTCCATTGAGCCAAACCTGGTGTTTCTTTTACATTGTGTATAAACGGAAATTAGGATAAAACCCACCAAACCTGTTTTCACTGTAGTGACTAGTCAGGATTTGTCCATTCACTTCTCCCAGGGTGTAAGATCAGTTTATTAAGGGCACTCTTCACCTCACGCCCCTTCTTTAACAAACGCTCATGTCTGTAATGAAATGAAGATGCAGGATTGCCTTGTCATTAGAACACAAGCCGGGGTGCTGGGATATCTGGATTCTTTTTCTGCCTCTTCAACTGACTGACTGCATGACATCGGGCAATTCACATACCTTCTCTCTACCTCCTTTTCCTCATGTGTAAAGTTGTAGCGATATATCCCCTACCTTGAGAGGTATCGATCCATTACTGCCTGGACAGCAGCTGGGGATCTTTCAGTGGAAGGTGCTGTAGGAATGCACAGTATTATTCATCTCAGCTCCTTTAAAACTAGGCACAAAAATCACATTTGGGATTTCCATGAAACTGTGCCTGGAACAGTGGCTGATAAGAAAACAAATAACACGTGACAAAGTCTGTGTTAGTGTTAGTTAGAGCAGACACAGGTTCTTGAACACTGTGTTTCCATTCACACACTACTCCTGCGGGATTTTGAAGGACACCATCCTGAACACATATTCCAGGCAGGTGCTCGTTGATGGTAGGAATTTGGCTTTCTTCCAGAAGAGGCATGGGTTGCTCAGAATAGTCAAGGCTGGACGCTCGCTTTGATTATTACAGCAGTGAAGTAGCTACATCAGAGTTGAGCACGAAGAGTGGCTTGTCTAGTTTCTGCTCCTACATGCAGCAGCCCACATTTAAATAATTTGCACGGCTATAGCCCTGATTATTCAAGGCACTCAAAGCACTTTACAAATGTTAATAAATGGCATGGCCTGAACACTTTTGGAAGTGGATAAGAATCATTACTGCCAAGTTACAGCTAGAGAAACTGAGACCTGGTGACTCGTCCAGGATTGCACAGTAAGTGACTGGCTGAGCAGCGAACAGAGCCCAGGAACCGGGACCCTGCCCCCCTACACTAATCAGGCTACAATAGTGCATGCAGTGGCAGAGGATTCTATACCATAGCAGGTTGCTGAGTACCGGCCCTGCTGCACCCCCAGTCCACATTCCATTGCCCAGTGTTACGTGATTGTGTAGTGGGCTTCTCTCTTATTGCCTGGGATGCTGAATGTCTTCAACTGCACTGACTTAGCACCTTCCTGGATCAGGCCCTTAACTGCAGACGGAGAAGCTGGTTAGGGTAAAATAACGTCCAACATGAATCTTCACCTAGATACTGATCCAGTTTGAATCCAGCTGTTAGAAGCTGGAAGAAGCTGCTAAGTGACACTTGTCTGTTAATAGTCATTTTTAATTTTCATGCCTCCACTCTTCCCCATTTCCAACAGGGCTAGAAACAGAAGTTGGGAAACACCATAAGCCGGTTTGTTCTCAAAGTGCTTCTGCCCTGGCAAAGCCCAGAACAACTCATCTCATGGCATGTTCTGCCTCATCTTTGCAAGTCAGTCATTGAGACATAGGCAAAGTTTATTTTCCTGAACACCTCTGTATGTACATCCAACCCCACTTGAGTTTCACCCCTTGTTTGTTGTATAGCTCACACACAGGCGTGGGGGAGGGGAAGAACAGCCAGAGTGGTCTCACTGTATCCTATTTTCGATATATTGGTATGATCAGTGACATTCCTGGGAACCAGAAGATGGAAGGGCTGGCAATGTCAAAGCAGGAATCAATGTGCTACTAAGAGTTAATAGCTTGCTGATTCGAAGCATGAATGGAGTTCATGTCCCTGACAGCAATAGAAATGTGCTATGTAGAGAATATATAATGTACTGTCCTTGATGCAGTCACACAATTCCCACTGATGCCAGTCTGTGTTTGCTGTGGATCAGGGGCATGACATGACCTCACGTACCAGGGAGTTGAGATATGGCTTTGAATGTGAATATAGTATTAACCTGGAATGGGACATTTGTGGTCTAGACTCTGCAGACTTGCCTGTCTAGAAAAACTAGATGCAAAAGTGTGATCATTTGGGCTTTGTTTCTAGGGAATTTTTGCTATATTCTGTATTAGTACATCCATAGTAATCAGTATTGGGCATTCCTTAGCATATTCATAGATAGGGTAGTATATCCTGAAAGTGTGAGTTTTACATCCTTACTATCTCCATTTAGGTGCCACTGAACTCTCTGCGGCTAGGTATTTGTAAAGCACCTGTCTCTCTGATATCTCCATGCTAAGTGCATCTGCACATCCTATTGCTGCAGGGCAGTAATTGAAGAGGCTTCAGTTACATTAAGGTTCTGAGTCAGTCCTGCCAGAGCAGAGATTCAGAGTTAAGTGGCATTGTTTCATGTTCTCTGTGTATATAAAATCATCCTACTGAATTTTCCACTGCATGCATCTGATGAAGTGGGCTGTAGCCCATGAAAGCTTATGCTCAAATTTGTTGGTCTCTAAGGTGCTACAAGTACTCCTGTTTTTTGCGGATACAGACTAACACGGCTGCTACTCTGAAACCAGAGTTAAGTGGGTCACAAGTAGATGACCTCTGTTGTGTCTGACTAACTTCACACTGCATTTAATGCCCTCTCTGAAACCTCTCTCCATCTATGTAGACCGGGATTAGACTGAGTGTGCCTCTGTGTTTGTGCTCTATAGTCGCTTCTCTTTGTAGAGAATTTTCTTATTCTCTCTCTCTCTCTCTTCCAACTGAATAATAGTATAGGAGAAAAAATATACATTAGGAGCAGTGTCAATTAATTCATGGGAAGAGACTGTAGGGAAGGCACATGTTGCATGTTGTCATTAATCTAACCTCGTGCTTCAGGATGTGCGCTGTAATTGGGGTGGGGGGAGGTGCCTATCACCTTTTAGTGGTTGACTGTAGCCTACAATGACAATAAAAGCTCTAGGACCAAGTAACAGTTGTGGTTCTATTTAGCTCAAGTGGTTCCATTTCCAACGCTTCATGTGAGCATTTAAATGCCATTTTTTCTATTTGTACCTATGGCTTCATTACAAAGGCATAAGCTAATGCAGTGCTGGGGATGGACATGAGTTCTTTCTCTATGTCTAGTGAACAGTTTGCTAAGAGACTGATGAGGACCTGGGGGAAAGGGGTTGCCTTCCTCTGAAACATCGTATTTTAGCCATTGCCAGAGACAGGATGCATCTTAGTAGAAAGACCGAGTGGTATGATTCAGTATAAATGATCTGGAGAATGGGGTAAACAGTGAGGTGGCAAAGTTTGCAGATAATACTGAACTGATCAAGATAGTTAAGACCAAAGCAGACTGTGAAGAACTTCAAAAAGATCTCACAAAACTAAGTGATTGGGCAACAAAATGGCAAATTAAATTTAATGTGGATAAATGTAAAGTAATGCACATTGGAAAAAATAACCCCAACTATACATACAATATGATGGGGGCTAATTTAGCTACAACTAATCAGGAGAAAGATCTTGGAGTCATCGTGGATAGTTCTCTGAAGATGTCCACGCAGTGTGCAGCGGCAGTCAAAAAAGCAAATGGGATGTTAGGAATCATTAAAAAAGGGATAGAGAATAAGACAGAGAATATCTTGTTGCCCTTATATAAATCCATGGTACACCCACATCTTGAATACTGAATACAGATGTGGTCGTCTCATCTCAAAAATATATACTGGCAGTAGAAAAGCTTCAGAGAAGGGCAACTAAAATGATTAGGGGTTTGGAACGGGTCTCATATGAGAAGAGATTAAAGAGCTGGGACTTTTCAGCTTGGAAAAGAGGAGACTAAGGAGGGATATGATAGAGGTCTATAAAATCATGAGTGGTGTGGAGAAAGTGAATAAGGAAAAGTTATTTACTTGTTCCCATAATATAAGAACTAGGGGCCACCAAATGAAATTAATGGGTAGCAGGTTTACAACAAATAAAAGGAAGTTCTTCTTCACTCAGCACACAGTCAACCTGTGGAACTCCTTGCCTGAGGAGGTTGTGAAGGCTAGGACTATAACAGGGTTTAAAAGAGAACTGGATAAATTCATGGAGGTTAAGTCCATTAATGGCTATTAGCCAGGATGGGTAAGGAATGGTGTCCCTAGCCTCTGTCTGTCAGAGGATGGAGATGGATGGCAGGAGAGAGAGCACTAGATCATTACCTGTTAGGTTCACTCCCTCTGGGGCACCTCGCATTGGCCACTGTCGGTAGACAGGATACTGGGCTGGATGGACCTTTGGTCCGACCCAGTATGGCCATTCTTATGGCTGGAAATAGGACATTGGACTCACTAGCTAGTCTAATAACCTGATCCAGGTAGAGACACACCAAAGTACAAGAAACAGTGGACAAATCCCATGGCAAGGGAGCAGAAAAAGAAGCAATTTGGTAACTCACAATAAAGACTAACTCCAGGGAGCCTAATCACTTACATTTTAACAGAGTATCTTTCATTTGGAAGGATCCAAATGTGTTTTTTCTCTTCAGTCACCATTTGAAATGCAGCCATGTCTGGAGTGGATAACATCAGAATTTCCTAAATGTTGATAATGCCAATCAGCAGTTTACATTTGGACAAATGTATTCTCCAGAATGAAATGATTGTAGGATCCAAGTAATAAATCAGCCAAATGTAATACTGAGTAGCTTTATGCTGAGTGTGACACAACTTCAGATCAGCCAGGTATTGTATGTGCATTTCTCTCTCTCTCTCTCTCATTTACACATAAAATAAACCTTTGCAGTGCAGAGAATTTGTTTCTATGAAGGGAATTTAATTTTCAGTAACTCCAAATGGACTTCCTAGTGCACACCAATGGTAACGATACTGTTCTCGATTACGTTTCTATCATCTCTCATCTGGTGTTTTAATACTGTGCCTACCACTGTGGTATCTGGCTGTCTTCCCCAGCTGAAACGGGAAAACATTGCCCAGAAAGGTAATAGAACAGTGTTTTTCCCTGGAGCTTTCCTGCAGTACAAGAGCTCTGCTTCAGGTGGAATGAGTCACCTGGATCAGGGCAGCTTCACTTACAGAAGGTCTCTGGCTGGGGCAATGTTAGAAGATTGAAATCGGTGCTATGCAAGGGAAACAGATTGGGGGCTGAAGCTGCTCGTTCTCTAATCAATTCCTCTCCCATGTTTTATTTTTCCTGCACATCTCCTGAATTGGGCCTAAGGTTTATGAGACCTAGGACATGCTTTCTCTTCTAACGTCTGCTTCCCGCAGTGATGGGGCGGAGCTGGTGGAATAGGAATATATAACGCAACACCCAGTGTTAGCATTTAGCTGCCAGAACTACAGAGGGCAGTGGGGGGCAAGAGGGAGGGGCAGCTTTACTCTGACTTTTTTTCAAGGGACTTGATGTAGTCTTATAGCATGACACCCATGACTATTTGAAACACAGGTGAAGTGTAAGCAAGGACTGTGTGATGAGCCAAGTGACTCCTAATCTTGATTCCAATTCAGTGCCTCTCGATCCTGCTAGTCCAGCTCTGCGAAAGAGCCTCATCCTTATCTGCATTCCCCTTGTTCCAGCCTTGAGCCCAAGCTGCTAGTTGTGCCAATCTGAATTATGGAACTAGGCTGAAACCACCAAGCTAACTTCCAGATGCATCTGGTGACACCCCATAATGTTATGCGAGCAACACGTTCTAGTCTAGTCAGATTCTTATATGGCATCCATCATTGTAGTACGTGAGTTCTTCCTGCCGACTGCCAATTTCCATTTAATTGTATATAAGCAGAGAGTTGATGAAATAATGCTTATTGTTAGCTGTGCTTTTTAGTTGTTTAGCACGTTACCAATAAAGTCTGTTGCTGCCTTATTCCCTTACTGACTCATTTTCTGAAGTGTAGCTGCTGCCTACAGGTTATACCCATCCAAGCAAACAAAAGCCAATGTTTTGATTTAATGCCAAATATTAAGCGACTTAAAGCCGAATTTGAATGCAGGACTAGAGATTCATCTACTGCAATCCTGAATACCTGGTATTCTCCCTTTCACTTCCTCTCCCATTCATTTCTGCTATAAGACTTAAAAATCATTTCCCTGTTTACACATTCTGTAGTAACAAGGGATGTGATCTCACATAAATTGGGATGTTCTGGGAACCATTTTAATCTCTCTTAATTGGCAGCTGAAGGATGCATTATCTCACATACCATGTCCTCCTGCATGGATCTTATACCATTTGGCATGGCCATGGTAATTGAAGGGCTCTACATGAGGGAAGTTTACAATTGCACATGTTGTTCCAATAGTTTGTAGGATATAAAGGGGAAAAGGCTCAGGTCAAATCTTAATGAAATACTCCAATTCCATAACAGCACCAAAGCTACGAGGTAAACAAATCAAGTTGGTTATTTTCTACAGCAATTACATTGCTGTCAATGGCTCTGTATCAGTAGCTTCCTCTCTGTTGCCCTGGGGAAGAGCTGAGAAAGTTATCTGTATGTCAAGAGACTTCACACTCGCCCTGCACACCGTCTTGTAACCAATAGTCACCCAAGCCATGTAGGGCATTGCTTTCAATTTTCATCAGGCTTACCTGAGGCAAATGACCTTAAGCTATCGAAAACAAGGGGACTGTGGCTCAGACAAATGGCAATAGGGCCTTTTGTCTCTAGGGTACCAGTTAGAATCCAGCCAGCTGGGTCATGACTGCTAGTCATTGCTCAGTGGCCTGTGTGGAAATGAATTGTTGCCTTCATTCAGGACAAGAGTCAACATCTCAAAACCTACCATGTCATTTGGCAGTATTATTGGCAGTCTCAGTACAGTGCCAAGGACTGAATGAACTATGGTTGGAGAACACATCTAGGCATGGTAGAGATGGTCCCTCCAGAACATGGTTGAATTGCAAACACACAGAAAGATTGGCCTCACTGTATCAACTGTATTTCAAGGAATCCCTGTTGAGGTTACAGGGACAAACCATCCCGATGAGTCGAAAGAATAGTAAATATGGCAGGCGACCAGCTTGGCTTAATGGTGAAATCCTAGCGGATCTTAAACATAAAAAAGAAGCTTACAAGAAGTGGAAGGTTGGACATATGACCAGGGAAGAGTATAAAAATATTGCTCGGGCATGTAGGAAAGATATCAGGAGGGCCAAATCGCACCTGGAGCTGCAGCTAGCAAGAGATGTCAAGAGTAACAAGAAGGGTTTCTTCAGGTATGTTGGCAACAAGAAGAAAGCCAAGGAAAGTGTGGGCCCCTTACTGAATGAGGGAGGCAAGCTAGTGACAGAGGATGTGGAAAAAGCTAATGTACTCAATGCTTTTTTTGCCTCTGTTTTCACTAACAAGGTCAGCTCCCAGACTGCTGTGCTGGGCATCACAAAATGGGGAAGAGATGGCCAGCCCTCTGTAGAGATAGAGGTGGTTAGGGACTATTTAGAAAAGCTGGACGTGCACAAGTCCATGGGGCCGGACGAATTGCATCCGAGAGTGCTGAGGGAATTGGCGGCTGTGATTGCAGAGCCCTTGGCCATTATCTTTGAAAACTCGTGGCGAACGGGGGAAGTCCCGGATGACTGGAAAAAGGCTAATGTAGTGCCCATCTTTAAAAAAGGGAAGAAGGAGGATCCTGGGAACTACAGGCCGGTCAGCCTCACCTCAGTCCCTGGAAAAATCATGGAGCAGGTCCTCAAAGAATCAATCCTGAAGCACTTAGAGGAGAGGAAAGTGATCAGGAACAGTCAGCATGGATTCACCAAGGGAAGGTCATGCCTGACTAATCTAATCGCCTTTTATGATGAGATTACTGGTTCTGTGGATGAAGGGAAAGCAGTGGATGTATTGTTTCTTGACTTTAGCAAAGCTTTTGACACGGTCTCCCACAGCATTCTTGTCAGCAAGTTAAGGAAGTATGGGCTGGATGAATGCACTATAAGGTGGGTAGAAAGCTGGCTAGATTGTCGGGCTCAACGGGTAGTGATCAATGGCTCCATGTCTAGTTGGCAGCCGGTGTCAAGTGGAGTGCCCCAGGGGTCGGTCCTGGGGCCCGTTTTGTTCAATATCTTCATAAATGATCTGGAGGATGGTGTGGATTGCACTCTCAGCAAATTTGCAGATGATACTAAACTGGGAGGAGTGGTAGATACGCTGGAGGGGAGGGATAGGATACAGAAGGACCTAGACAAATTGGAAGATTGGGCCAAAAGAAATCTAATGAGGTTCAATAAGGATAAGTGCAGGGTCCTGCACTTAGGATGGAAGAATCCAATGCACCGCTACAGACTAGGGACCGAATGGCTCGGCAGCAGTTCTGCGGAAAAGGACCTAGGGGTGACAGTGGACGAGAAGCTGGATATGAGTCAGCAGTGTGCCCTTGTTGCCAAGAAGGCCAATGGCATTTTGGGATGTATAAGTAGGGGCATAGCGAGCAGATCGAGGGACGTGATCGTTCCCCTCTATTCGACACTGGTGAGGCCTCATCTGGAGTACTGTGTCCAGTTTTGGGCCCCACACTACAAGAAGGATGTGGATAAATTGGAAAGAGTACAGCGAAGGGCAACAAAAATGATTAGGGGTCTAGAGCACATGACTTATGAGGAGAGGCTGAGGGAGCTGGGATTGTTTAGTCTGCAGAAGAGAAGAATGAGGGGGGATTTGATAGCTGCTTTCAACTACCTGAAAGGGGGTTTCAAAGAGGATGGCTCTAGACTGTTCTCAATGGTAGCAGATGACAGAACGAGGAGTAATGGTCTCAAGTTGCAATGGGGGAGGTTTAGATTGGATATTAGGAAAAACTTTTTCACTAAGAGGGTGGTGAAACACTGGAATGCGTTACCTAGGGAGGTGGTAGAATCTCCTTCCTTAGAGGTTTTTAAGGTCAGGCTTGACAAAGCCCTGGCTAGGATGATTTAACTGGGACTTGGTCCTGCTTTGAGCAGGGGGTTGGACTAGATGACCTTCTGGGGTCCCTTCCAACCCTGATATTCTATGATTCTATGATTCTATGATTCTAACTCTTCTGACTGAACTGCTCTGCTAACATTGTCCACCACATCCCTTAGATTATCTTCCCCACAAGGCTGTGGAAATAGACAAGCCTTGCAATGCGCTGTGAAAGCCAACACATTCTGCCTCTGCTGGACCAAATTCCAGAGACATGAACATCTCTCTGCTGGTCGCATGCACACCCTAGCATGCTTCTGCTGCAGGCCCTTCCAGTCTGGGCCATGTTTTAACTGGCATGATCAGGCCCTGCGCTTGGGACAGGGGATCTAGCCTTGTCAGTTTTGTTTCTGTTTAAAGCTGGTTTGATTCTCTCCTGCCCCTGTCTTCGGTGCATTGTTTCACAGCACTGCAGGGCAGTGGTTAAACAAAACCACCTGTGTTCATTGCCTTTCTAAATCTTGATGAGAACATTTCTGTGTTTATCTATTTCTGTATTTAGTTAAAAACCTTAATTTGGGACTTAAACCTGGTTAGCATTGTCTACAAAAGATTTTTACACTGTCAATACTGGGCATATATTGTTGTCCTTCCATTATTGTTGTATTGCATTATTTACTTAATTCTGGCTTTCCTATTTTAATGGGCCAGTAAGGCTCCTATCCTGAATGACTGACCGATTTATGGCTCTGTTTAGAATGCTCCTGCTGTTGCTATGACAATCCACTAACCAAAGAATCCTGGGGACCAGTGCCAAAAAAACCACCCTCTTTGTCATTCTGCAAAGCTGGGTGACCATGGATGGAAAATTCTCTCACTCTCCCATGGAAGCCCTTGAGTAGCGGGTCTTGCATAGCTGCAATTTTGGAAGTGGCCATTTAGCTGCTCTAATGCTGCCAATGCCCTGTTGGCCACTTTATTGCTCACTAGGAAAATGAGACTATCAGATGAATGTTAGAGCATGGGTCTAGCTAAGCTTCCCAGCCTGGGTCTTTAAATGTCACACTAGAATCGTTTCCACTCTTCCAAGAAAAAGTATATTGCTCTATTTGTTCTGCTGTTTTAAAGTGGAATCTAACATTTGGGGGGTCTAATAGGTACCAATTTCTATGGATTTGCCATGGTGGCTTCTTTCAGCACTGCTGATGGCATAATATTTTCTGAAATGCCCATAAGCTGAGTATTTTCATGAACAGCTTCCTGGGGAAGTAACTCTGCAAAGTTCAATTATGTGAATTAGGAGCAAGTAGCTGATAAGAATCCTATTATATGGTGTTCACATGCTGAAGGCATTAACTTTATACTTTGAACTTTTAAAATACGCATCGATGGATCTGATTAGGATTGAATATCTGGAAAGGTGAAGGTCCCAGAGGATTAGAGATAATAAGAGATAACTGGCAGATTTATTTTATTTTATTTTATTTTTGCATTAAAAAGAATGAATATATATGGGGAAAAAATCTCTTTTAGCAGCTACTTTTTTCATAGAAAAAAGCCATTGTGTTAAAAAGGCTTATAATGGAAAAACCTTTTAATTGGCTGAAAGTTATTACACCAAGCCATAACAAAGAGGTATCTCCATTAAAATCAACAGAATTCTCTCAATTTACACCCATGTCACAGCAGGATTTGGCCCATTACTGTGTATCCCATACAGAAATAGCAAATCTAGACTTTGTCTGAAAGGCTTTTATTTTCATACCTGAGAAAATGACAAAAGCCGAAGGAACAGAAGTAAAATCTTCATGAGGAGTAGTGTGTGTTCTCTAATGTGCTGTATCATTTTGTCTCAGAAAGTGGAAGCTGTCTCCTAGAAATTTAAAGGTTCAGAACAGAGAAAATAAAATCGTAACAGCTACAAACACCAGACTGAGACGGCTTATATTGATATATCTTGGGATATATTCCATTCAATTTATGTTCCCTTGGGTCTGAATCTGAACTTGGTAGCTCTGGTTAACATCCTCAACGCTGTGGTATCTGTGCATCAGAGCTTGGGCTCATAACTTTAATTGTTGTGATGATTAACACCTGATGAGCTGCTAACTACATTCAGGTGATAGTTCTCTCACTTGAGTTGACAAATCAAAAATATGGTTAATCATATTTGGATGAATTAGGTACTGGAACACATTAATAAATAAGATGGGGTTTTCTTTAATTTTTTTCATATGAATCATTAGCTTATAGAGATGAGCAAATAATTCACAATGACTATTTATCTGATGAATTTAAGCCTCCTCTGTTGATGGATTAGCTATGTCTAGAGCACAAATTTATCAAGCTTATTTATTCAAAAGTATTAGGGGGTTTTGTGAGTAGTTCTCTCCAAGTATACACTATTTGAATTTTGTTGCTTGGTTGATTGTGATTGGTCAAATAAGTCACGTGGTATTGCTTCTGGTCTCAGACTGGATTTGTGCTCAACCCTTAGGCAGGCATATTTATGTATGGCAATTTGTTATACTTTGCACATGCTCACCCATGCAGGGTTGAACACTCTTATTCTGTGGAAATTGTGCCATCAAAAGTCAATGGCGTGAATGTCTTCAGAGTGAGAACATGGCAGGAAGTCACTTAATTAAAAATGTTAAGTGAATATTTACAAAAAATTTCTTGGTAATATTCACCTTGCTACACTAATTTAGTGATAATTTGTTATCAGTTGACATTTTTATTGATAGACATCAAATCCTGGCCCTTTAAAATACCTTCAGTCCTGTAGGAAGGATGCATTTTCACCTTGATTAAGCAGTCCTTCAGCCCTCATATAGATTGTGCCGATCACAACATATCTTCCATTCTTCTCTTATCCTGGCCTTCTTTCTCTCCATGTGCAGTCTCTTCTCTGTCTTTCTCAGCTAATGTCACACATTGCCTCAACTTATCAGTGAAGTTTTTATAATCCTCGTTGCAGTTATCTGAGAATCCAGTCTTTCTTGGAAATGTTCACTTTCAGGATTGCCTTATTGAATATTTTTGGCTGCTGTCTCTGATTTGCGATCTGTAGTGCTTTCTTCTCCACCTTTACGTTGAAGTTGAGCCTCGCTCTAAGCCAGCGATGATCACTACCTGTGTTGAGTGATGGCACTACTGAGACGTCTTGTATGATGCGCCGCTTATCAATCAGACTATATTTGATCTTGTTCTTGTTCTTCACATTGGTGTGATCCATGTCCACCTTCTCTTGGCCTTTTTATTAAACCAGGTGTTACCAATGAACATTTCTTTTGTCTCCGCCAGAGTTGCCAGTTGCTCTGCTTGTGAATTCTGTTTGCCAATGACATGCCTTCCAATGAACTTTTTGCCTTCTTTCCCTCTTCCAACCTTGGTGTTGAAGTCTCCCATTGCAATCATACATGTGGATTTTTGAGCAAGGGTTTCCTCAAGCTCCTTATAGAATTCTTCCATATCATCATCTTGATTTGTGCTTGTGGGAGCACAGATCTGGGTAATCTTGAGGGTGCTATTCTTGTTCAGTTGAAGGTACAGCACTCCAGAGCGTCATGATTTGAACTTGCAGGAGATGATTTTTTAAGACCATTCCTTGATGATGATGATGATGATGATAAAACTGATTCCTCCAACATTTCTTGTGCCTTCTCCTTTTCCCAACATGACAGTGCTTCCCTCTCTCCACTTCACTTCCATCTCCTTTCTTCATCATGTTTTGCAGAGTCCAAGGACATCACAGTTGTCCCTGCCTTCTCCTCCATTAGGTGGTTGATGGAGTTGTACAGTTGTAGGTACACACTAATAGGGCAGTCCTTTTTCTGGCTCTTGAGATTCTTAGCAGCCTCTCATTGATTGAACTCCAAACCACCACTGTAGAATGGAAGGAAATGAGGCCCATTTATTTATGTTGTTTTAGCCATTTCTGCAGCCACCCACTGGCTATACTGTCAGTGGCATGTTTACCTCCTCAACTTATCTGCCTTCTTAAAGTTGGGTGCTAGCTAACTGTCCCCTCCCTGGGTTGGCAGTCTGATACCTTAATAGCATGGTAGGACCTACTGGAGAATACACTCTGCTATCATCACTGTCAGGCAAGCCAGGGTCACCACTGTGCCACTTTGCATGCATGCATTTTAATTTTAGTTAATTTTACAGGAACTCAATGTTATTGAATGGAATTGACCCTAGAAGGCAGGATGAATTTGAAAAGGTAGGAAGGATGGGTTCATGGATAGGACACTGAATTGGGCTCGGGAGATGTTGCTTCATTTTCTGGTACACCCATGAACTTTTGAGATCTTGGTAAGTCACACAAGGTACTCTCTCCTTCAATTCCCAGTGAGATGGAGATAACTCAGTACCTTGCAGGAGTGTTGTGAGGATATAATCCATTAATGACTAAGATGCTCAGAGGCTATGGTGGTGAGTCATATAAATTCTGCATACCAACATCTGACATGCACTTTAGAGAAATGTGGACCAGATCCTCAGCTGGTGTGAACTGATGTAGAAATACACAAGCTGAGGATCTGGCCCTGGATGTTTTTTTTTCCTCTTAGAATTAGCAGATCCCAGATCTGTTCTTATTTTTACCACTTAATGATTCAGATCCAGATAGCCAGCAAGTCACCTGCAGCTCAAGAAGACTGAATGGGGTGTGGGACAATGCATCCCTAGTCCACTGACAGGAGGGACATTAGGGCTGGTTTAAGTATTGGGACAGGTTGCAGTGAGAGTTAAGTATTGCCCCAAACTGCATGTTTGGCTGCCTAGGTTTTCTAGATTTTTTTTTTAACTTCTTCGATTTACTGTAATTGACCAGTGTAATCAATTGTATAATATGTTTTAAAATATTAATGTATTGGCCATAGTCCTATTTCAGGGAGGGGTCATGAAACCCAAAAACCTTATACATAGAACTTGACAGGATTCATCTGTGAATCCAATTCAACATCTAAGAATCATTGCCTTGCTCAAACGGAGTGAATGTAGTCATGCAAATGTAGTCAGTGCTCAGTTAAACAGGTTCTGTTTCCCATATGGCACTGCAATAAAGCAAGGACAACGTACCAGTTCCTGGAACGCTTGCAAGAGGGTCACAGGATGTGAGTTGGGGGAGGGAGTCTTTGATGATTTCCTAATGGCCAAGTGTCCCCATCACACAGCCTGCCACCACACCAGGGCAGTCTCAGCAGAGAGGCAGAGGTATATTGGAAGGGAAATTTCCCCTGCTATTGTCCATTCTGTATCTGCAGCTGAACAGAGGAGGGTTTGGTCTCCTGGGCTTTCAGTCCTTCCACTTTTCATTAGCATTTTTACATCCTTACTAGAACATTGCATTGAACAATGGGTCCCTAGTGACCCTTCATCCCTTGAGAAAAGGTGTGTTTCCAATTGCCTGGAAGGGCCCACCCTTAAAGGAAAGTGAAATGCTTTCTTTACAAGCTTCGTATGGTTGGAACAAGTGCCATGCAAACCCTGCCAGCATTAATTCACTGTCTTCCACCTGTAGGGGCCGAGACGCCTTGGGGATGCTTTAGAAAGGACGTCAGTCTGCCTGGTGGGTGTGGGCATAATTGCCAAACTGCTCGCATGTGAAATGACACTGCTGAGATCAAGCTTTTTGCAGGAAAGGTTTTGGCTCACGTCAGAACGTTTACCGTTAAACTCAGGGCCCTTTTTAAAGGTTCCCATCTTGTTCCTGAGACACTGCATTAGAGGTGCCGGGCTTCCTGACTGCTCACATTTAATTTAACTCCTCGGAGCTTAATCACCTTTCTCTGTTAATCAGTTAAGTAGTTAGGGCAGAGCTGTGCAGCTGAGCCGTCCCTCCAGCCTGTTCGGCTGATGAGTCATTGCAGCGCAGAGGCTGGTGTCTAATAGAGATGGAATCACTCCTCTCTAATGCGCTGGGCTTTCAGTACCAAGGATTTTTTTTCACTCCCTTTTCCTCCTTGTTTCTGGTCTTCCTGCGTGTCTTCATTTGTCACTCTTCCCCTCATGCCTGCCCGGTGCATGGCTCCTCTAAGCATTAGCAAAATGCCATTCTTTCCTTTTTCCATCAGTGAATAAAGTGTGGTTTTGATCTCTGTAAGGCCAATCTGTGTCTGAAGGAAAACTAAGCTCACCACTGCTTGATGGACCCCGTGCTGCTCTGCTTCACCCTCAGAAATGCAGGGTAAGGAGGATCCCTTCCCTCCCATTCTGCTGGGCCGCACGTAGCTGTTAGTGCAATGGTTCCTGCAGCTGCAGGGCAGCTTCTCCAGACTCCTAGACTGACCAGTGCTCACGCCGGTAGGGGAGCTCCAAAAGAGGAGCAGAGAATTTCAGTGAACAGGGAGGCAGAATGTTGCTTTCAAAAGTGCTGTGATTTCATCCATGTACCCAAGGCAAAGGCGGTTGACCGTTCCCCATCCCAAAGAGCAGCGGTTCCCAAACAGTGGCAAGCCCAAATGGGGTGACGCCATCAGCAGATGGGGGTTGAAGTGATCCCTCTTTGGCGGAGGACACCGTGTTTCTGCACATTGTGTGATCTCGCATGTATGGTGCATGCAAGGTGGTGGTGCCTGGAGGACGCCATTTTGGTCTACAAAATGGCAGACTCTGTACAGTGTGACCTTGCATGCGCCATGGAGATGAGGTCACACTGTGTGGAGGAGGCCATTATGTAGAGCAAAAAGACATCCACCATGCGGTGCGACCTCACATGTAGGCGGCAAGCATAGTCACACTGTGCAGGGGACGCCCTTTTTCTCTTCAAATGGAGTCCTATCTGTCATTGGTCCCGGCTGTAAATATCTCATTAAAACTGAGGTCGTGCTGGTAAAAAGTTTGGGGACCCATGATGAAGAGCAACCAGAAGTTTCTCCAGAGCCAGGCTTTTGCCTGTCCGATGGGTCACTGCACTAACCAACTGTTAGGAGGAAGAGCACAAATCTTAACATGCCACTCGGCGATTTGGAACCCAGGCCTGCAAGCAGCTGCCCGGCTGAAAAGTGCTGCCACTCGCGACACTGGCAGAGTGAGACTCCTGGGTTAAGGCAGCTGCAGAGCAATTTCCATCTGGCTCTAACAGCCAGGAAAGCTGCAGTCTAATATTTTAGCATTACAGGGACACAGGGAAGATAAACTATTATTTCTATGCACTGCAGAAACACCCAGAGGCTCCAGTCAGGATCAGTGGGCATTGTATGATTTTTCCTTCCCGCTGTGAGTTAATACGTTAGATTGAGGCAGGACTCGTATTGCTGAATTCTATAACCCATTTGGAAATCTTGGATCCTAAATTTGGAATCCAAACTCCTCTCTTTTGAGGCCTGAGCTCCATTTGGCTCTGGTGAAACACAATTGATCTAGGCCTGCCCCACAACTGAAAAGCCCTGGAATTTTGTGGCAGTGTGTCAGGGGGCAACATCGTGTGCCTTCAATTCAAATCCTAGTGAGGGGTCCATGTGCGATGTCACAGCCTTTGGCTACCAGATGACATTCCCATGCTCTGACATACCAAGCGATTGACCGAGGATGTGATCATTTTGTCACCTCAGACACACGCCAAAAGCTGCCCACCCTAGAGCTCTTACATCAACAGGAAAATGTCTCCCTTCTTTACAGGTGTGCCACGGGAAATTTCTGTAGATGGAAATATCACTGGGCTGCACCCAGAGCATCAGAATTTCTCTGCAAAAATGACAACTTTCCAGCTGAGACAAACTCAGATTAATTTGGCCAACAGGGCAGTCTTACCAAGTCACCCCCAAAATATCAGATTTTTATTCATGCCACATTCACAGATGCACCCAAAATACTGGTGCCTGCTCTCCCTCACTCTCTGAGGGAACCCTCACCACTTGGCAGGGCGCTCATTGAAGTTGCATCCCTTTTGCTGGTTACACTAACAACAAGCATGTGTTGCTCATTTCCTCCTTGTGTTCTCACTGGGGAGCTGGTGTTTAACAGGACAGGTCATAAGCAGCTTCTGACTTTCCAAGAGTGTCAGAACTTCTAATAACAGATGGGTTTTAATATCCCCATTAGTAATAGCAAATTGCCATGTGACTGCTGGCCTGAGCCTTCTCCTGCCCATTTGGTTGCTTCAGTGTATGGGCCATGTAATACAGTGGCCGCCACACAAGCGTCTCCTCGTGGCCAAAGGTCACTTTGCAGGCACCCTGTTAGCCACCTTTGGCGGGCCCTCTCATGTGGCTAAAAGCACCCCCACTCACGACTGGTTTAATAACAGAAATGGTTCAAACAGTCCTCAGAGTCCTCCATAAAATCCATAATCATATAACACACAAGTTCTCTGTCCTGGTTCTTCTGCCACACATGGAGCTCTTCCTCTGTCCCCGTCTGCATCCTTCTCAGCCAGCTCCCATCTTGCAGCCGGCTCCCATTCCCCTCTGTACCCTGGTCCCACAGCTCCCTCCTGAGCCCCTAGCCCCTTGGGGCAGGGACCCACTACTTGAGTTAGCTCCACTCCTCTGGGGTTGCTCTCCCCAAGCACCACCTGGCCCAATCACTCCTCCTCTTCCTGCCCTCTGACAGGCCTTTATAGCCCCAGCTGTAGCCCTGCCCCCACTAACTGGTTCAACTGGGCCCACCTGCTCTGACACAGGGACCCGCGCCTGTCGAATCACAGCCCAGATGCACCAACCATCCAGACACAAGCTGATGAACAATTTGTCCTGACAATACTCTGTATACACAAGCGGAAACCTCCTTTGTTTCACTGCCCATCCCATCCCCCAAGGGATAATCACCCCATAAACTCTGCCCACCCCATAGAGTCCCCGTCCTTCCCCAGGCAAGAGCAGTGCTGTGTAATGAAAAACCGTGCCAGTGTAGCAATGGGGTGGCTGCTTTAGGCCTCTCTGTGGATGCTGAGCTGGGTACAGGAGGAGAGAGGGGCTGGCAGGGATTGAATTGAAAATGTCCTGAACTCTAACAGTCAATGCTCTCTCCCTCCTCTCATTAAAACAAAGTATTTTTGGAGGGGGTTTTATGGAGGGGGAAGGTTGGCACGGACTTTTATGCTGCCCCATGTAGGTCCCATAGCTGGCTCTGTGCAGTCATTGTACCAAGCAAGGCCATAACTGGGCCCCTTTCTCCCAATGGTGTTGTCTGTTCAGCATGGATATTTCTGACTCCGTTTTCTGCTAGCACTGCGCCTGAGAAAGAGGGAAGTGGTCTACAGGGGCATGTCTTTGTGTGCCTGGTACGTGTTTAAGAAATGCTGTAAAACCAGGTTGGAACCCACTTCATACTCTCTGCTGAAAGAGCTCGGCTGCCCTAGCACGCTGCTGAGCAACAAACAATTGTCTGGAATTTAATTTCCTCCCTGCTCTTTTATGGGCTGTAGTGTTTTGCCGCTGTAGCCTGATGCACTCGTTAGAAACCGCAGGTCTCTCCTCATCTACGAGCAAAATAATATCCCAGCTACCCCCCCCCCCCCCCCCCGCCCCCCGTCTCAGGTCTGCTGTGACTCACTGACAATGCTGCTGTGAGTGACTGCATAGCTTTTCTCTCCACAGGCTCTGGTTGTTACTGGGGAGTCTGCACTCAGGGCCAGCTTTTATTCTGCAGGACCCCACTCAAGCAGAACGCAGGCAGGCTATCTGATCCTGCTGCTGCCAGAGGACCCAGTGTGTGGGAGGGAAAACTGCAAGTATTCTCCTTAAACGCCTTTTACAATCCCAAACTGTGCCCACAATCTCATAGTAACTAGATGTTTCTGCTTATGTGGTCAGCAGTTAACTTTTTCACAGTATTGCTATTTTGATTGCCATTGTTACACTCCAGAGTTAACCGCTGCCTGAGTTGATTGGGGAATAGTTCACACAGCTTACAGCTACATGTCTGCAGACTCAGGAAAATAGCCCCGCATCAGGTCACATTCAGGTTATATTCACAGCCAGAAGGGCTAGAAACTTTCTTTTTAAAATGAGAGCCAAAAATTTGCAACAGTTGCTGGGAGCCTCTGGAGGAGCACTCAGTACAGAATGCCTCCGAGTGCTGGATCTGCCCAAAGTTGGAGGGTGGTTTAGACTCTGACTTGGCTCCCTCTCCATCCTGTGTTTGAATTGGATTCAATGCTTAACTACAGAGAATCTGTCTTAGAGGCCTAAGGTTGAATGATCATTTAGCTTGGGACCAGGAAGGAAAATACCATGACAAACTGGCATCACCTTCCACTGGAGAAGTCAATGGGGAGATCATTCATTATGATCTGGCCTTTCTGTCCCCATGAGCCCTATGGCATTGAGAGACCATTCCCTCTTCCTTCTGCTTTCCATTGTGCTTGGTCTTTTTTCCCATTTGCTCACCATCCTTTTGGCTCCTGTCCTGCTGGGGCAGATCCCTCCCCAGAGGTCCCCCAACATCTCTGGGGTGGATACTGGCTGGTATATTGCAGGTTTGAGTTGGCGGGATCGCTGTAATGAAGTTTTTGTTCCTTCGGGGCTCTGTTTGAACCGTCTGTCCCAAGCCGCTGCCCAGAGGGTTGTTTTGCTGCCCTCCTTCTGCTCTCCTCAAATACCCTCTCCACGTTGTCATTAACCTCAGATGCGGAAGTGTTTGGGAATAGGGACTCTGTCTACAGTTTGTAAATATCCAATACAGTGCTAGGTCACTGTCGCAAGTGGATTTAATGCTGGTGAAAGGCAGCCCCAGATACCGAAGTCTCCCTATGTCACTGGGAGCAGGCCTAGCTTCCTCGCCCCAGCAATGTGCTTTGAGCCTGCCCTGGAGGATCCACCCCTAGAGAAGAGGGAGGGATTTGAAAACAGGGGACATTCAGTTCTTGGCCCCCTCTGCAGCCTGTCAGCCCCATTCATGTTTGCCAGCCAGAGGAGGGGCACAAGGGTGGCTCTGGATCCCAGTGCTTGGTGCTCCCTAGCCCCTGCACCATCTCTGTGGCAATCCCAGCCCCTGTGTTGCTCAGTGATTGAGCTTTGGGCCTAGAGCTCTGATTTCAGTTTCTAGACGTCTGGTGCATCCCCTGCATTGGCTGCAAATGGTGAAAGTTTGTTTTGTCCTAGAAAGCACTTCTTGTGAGGGTTTGGTTGCTGGACTATCAGAGGTTCCTATGGGATGTGGATTAAAATAATTTGATGGCAAGGAGACAGCAGCGTGGGGGAGTCGTTCTGTGCCAGGGTGCGGAGAGCACAGTTGGTGTTGCACAGATTGCAGGATGATCTGCTTTCTCAGCTCTTTCCTTACCCATCCTTTGATGCTCTGGGTTTTTTGTTTTTTGGTTTTTTTCTTTTCTTCCTCCTTCTGGACATCTGGCTCCGTTCCTTCAGCCTCAGAGGTGGTTCTGAATCCCAGCTAAGACGCTTGAAGAGCTGGCGAATTCTCTCCTTAGATAATCCTTTCTCACTCCTAAATGAACCATCCTCCATGGGGGTAAGGTGGCACATGGACCTGTTTTCACCTCCTTTCTAGTGACAGCTGAGCTGTCAATCGGGTGCTCGTGCTGGTTTGGGTAACGATGATCGGCTGCCATTACATTGCACTCTGAGCTTCATTACTATGTACGTTGTCTGTCACCTTGCCTATATCAGCGCTTGCTTCCTGCAGCAATGAGCAGCCTTCTGCTTCATGTGTACCTGGGCCTTGTCAGGCCTGTGGTTTGTCCTTTCTAGTAGGAATCAGTATTTTCCATCTGGACTGTACTAACTCGGTCTCTTCTCCCCACCTTTTCTCTTCTGTAAACCCAGCACTGGTGAAGTCTGCAAGGCTGAAATCTTCTATCCACAGAACAGGTGGTAACAAGCACAAGCATTCCCT
Organism: Dermochelys coriacea; assembly: GCF_009764565.3. Classification (NCBI taxonomy): domain Eukaryota; kingdom Metazoa; phylum Chordata; order Testudines; family Dermochelyidae; genus Dermochelys; species Dermochelys coriacea. Next base: position 4,596,035 of record NC_050078.2, read on the forward strand.
GCCAGTGCACCTAACCCTTCCACAGCCAGTGCAACCTCTACTGGCTGTGTCTAGCCTTTTGGGGGAGCAGTCTCCCTCCACTACAGCCGGTGTAGATGGGCCACAAGCTTTTTTTTTTTACCCCCATGCCATTGGGGAGCTTAATTCATTACAGTTTTTGTTTCAATGGCTCAGGGAATGGTTACAAAAGAAACACAATGTGTTATATTTTCCGAAGTGACTCCTCCTGTCTCCGTTACTGGCTGAAGCAATGTTCACACTGCATTTGAGACACTTCATTGAAGGTGTGTGTTTAGGTTTAATAGGCAGAGGGGCAGTTACTGTAAGTGCATTAAAGACAGAGTGATTATCAGTACCCATTTATTGAGGCTCACCAGCTATGTAACAACGTGTTTCTCTTTGCCACTGTGCTTCAGTTCTCTGTAATTATGTTCTTAATATAGAAATCTTCTGGCATTTGTTTGCCACAATAAAACTTCCCATTACATTGAAATTCAGTGTGAAGTTAAGTGTATTTAGGAGGCTTAGTTGAAGGCTTGAAGTTAAATATTTCCAGTTTCCAAGCCAAACAATCATCATCATTGAGATGGAAACTTTCTTGCAGAACAAGCACAATCCAAGTCAATCTCTAGCTAGATCCTTAATGTGGGCTGGCTGGACATTTAGTTTATATCCATCACTGGCGATCTTATCGTGCCATGTGATCATCAGCGGTGTAGCGGCATTCCTTGGTAAACGCACTCTGTAATTTGTTGGCCTTCCATCTTAATAATAGGTCTGTACCAACAACCATCCAAACTCAAGAGTAACTCAAGTCCTCAGATTCACATGCCGGTTCCTGCTGGAGTCAATGGAAGCTTCATGTACTTATCTGATGACAGAATATAGCCCTGAGTATCTAGTGACTCCTTTATATCCCACTAAATGCCTTTGTCCATCCTGGAGAGTGGATACTGACCGCAGTGCTAATGAGCGATGCTGCTTTTTATGATCTGGGCAGGAAAAACAAATCGCTCAGCAAAATCTTTAGACTTTAAGCTCCCCCACCTGATAGCCACCAACTGGCTCCAGTTTGCTGTGAGCATGCAATGTGCAAGCTGAGTTCATGGGACAATCTAGGGCCAGATTTTAATGGGTGAGGCCAATACTGTAATTACGTTAGCACCTGCAAATGTGGGGTTTTTTTGGTGCCTCCACTGGACAGAACACTGTGAACGTAAGTGACCATTCTGAGTGCAGTCCCAGCTTTGGCATGCACCAGTGCATACTGGCTTGCACCGATGTGCTCTTTGCATGCACAAACAAGGTTGTGTCTAATTTGGTGGAGATTATTTAGGAGGTCATTTTTAGAAGTGTGGCCCTTAGAGCTTCAAAATTGATTTTTGCCTAACAAAGTTGTGATGCTGAATCATGGCCATGGCCACTTCAAAGCATTGCTTTGAAATACCAGCATCACAAGGGAACACAGACATAGCAACAGTGTGATGCAGGGACATTCTGACAGGCTCAGATTATTGATCTCAAACACCCATCTATACACTAGATTGATTAATGATGGCGGTTTCTCACTATAGGCACATACAGGGGCTTTGTTGTCCCCCAGGAGCATTTCGTTCCCTGCATTTTCTATGCTGATTTACAGTTCTTGGTTACTTGTACCTGAAAACTTGGTTATTTGTACTTCTTGATGTGGTATAAATTATTGTCGACTTTCCAATGTGCTGATAGAATTGAGCCATCTCGGGGTTTGGAATGTTGGCTTTACAGAATCACATACCCAGAGCTTAATGTATTTATTTCCCCCCCCCCCAGGTCCGCTCAGAGTATTGCAGTGACGTTTGCCCTCTCCCATGCAATCTGTTGAAGGGACAAAGGCAAGGGGGGGAATAATATTTTTACCTTTTTTTTTCTTCCTTGTGTTGCTAATTGTTCCTCCAAAATGCAAAAAAGAGACTTTTTTTTTCTGTAAAAGCCTGCTTACATTTTTGCCAGTGACACCGTTTTTTATGCATTTCACTCTGGACTTATGTGTTACTTTTGTTGTTTATAGTCAGTTGCACTTTCTAGTTATCCTGCACAAGCCATATTGTAATTGGGCTTCCAGCACTGCAGGGGAATGTTTAAACAGGAAATAAAATGACTGATGTAATGGAGATTAGACTTTAAGGTCCCATAGGCAGAAGCTATACTGTCCTGGTGACACCCCATCTAGAGTCCAAAGAAGAGACTGCTACAGAGAAACATCACAAATTTCACCCTGAGGTCAGTGCATGCTGGGATAGGACTTTGAGTGTTAATATTGAGTGATGTATGGATACCCCTGCAGTGTAGACATGATTAATGAAGCTCATACATACAACCTTTGATACTGAGCTTCAGGCCTTCAATTTAAGGAATTCCAAGTTACCAGCGACACAGGGTGCCTCGTCTGCAAAAGGCCCTGCATACATTTGGCACTATCTAACTTGGAGATGGGTCACGGCAGCCATGTTTTATTATTTAACCACTTCTCTTGTGGCAGCACCTAACAACCACCGCCAGGCTCAATTCCATTGTCCGAGGTGCCGTGCAAATATTTAGCAAAAGAGAGTCCCTGCCTCAAAGAGCTTACAGATCCAAACCCAAGACTGGGGAGGTTTGGCTCCAAGTTCTACACTATCTGAATCATCAACGTTCAGATAAAAGCTTTAGCTTTGGGCCCATTTCTAATTTATATATTTGATATCATGAAAATATGGTTTCTCTATAAGTTTTGTAAAACCCTCCCCCTTTAATTGACAATGGCCCTCTGGGTCTCACATTCCCCAGCTACTGCCTGAGTGCAGAAGGCTTTTTTCATCTTTCTGTGCTTTGGGAAGGCTGATTTAGGTCCTGATTTTTTATTTTTTTTCCAGAAGTGCCGAGCCTCTGCCACTCCCGTTGACCTAGACTGGGGCAAGAACTGTCTTTTCATTTTCTGTGTTTGTACAGCACCTTGCACAACGGGATCCTGGCCCATGGGGGTTCCTAGGAGCTACCACAATACCAATAATAGATCATTGATAATAGACTTGAACTGGAGCTGAGGGGTGTCTCTTCACTTCTCGAAATCTCTCCATGGGGTTTCAGGTAGAGTTTCCAAAACTCAGACATGTACAGCTATTGGCCACTTTTTGACAAATATGGCCTTAGTGATTTGCCTGAGGGCCTACATTTTAGCAGCATAGTTGGGAAGAGAACCCCGGAGCCCCAACGCCCAGTTTTAGGCTCCAACAACACTACCTAATGGTGTTTTAAATCCTAGTCTGTTAATATGCATCATGATGCACAGATTCCCCACCCCCCTTTCCCAATTAAATTCAGGACTGTAGAAAAATTAGGCCTGCCCTATGAAAATTGGGGCAGGTGATAACCTTATGTAGGACCCTTAAAAGCCAGGCTATCTGGCTACTTTTACTACTGGCAGTGAATGGAGATTGGCCTGTAGGTCAAGTGTCTGTCAGCATTTGGAATAGAGCAGGCAGGGTTCTCAGCAGGAATGGATTCCTCACTCCAGGAAGTTACTTTCTGCTGATGCTTTAACTGTGGTAGGAGCAGGAGAGTCATATTGCAACTATTGATCTGTGATAGTCACCTCACCTGTTCACTGTACTTTAAACTGAGCCATCTGCTTTGCCTGATGCTGCTTTGGCGGCATGTGCCTGGCTTGTGTGCACAAGGATATAGACACAGTACATGGAGATATTGCAGCAACACTAGTAAAGTTGTGAAAGCAGCACATGTCTCAGTGGGTCACCTCAGAGTTGCCTCCATCTCTCCATTGGCTGAGCCTTAGGACTCTATGCCACTCGTGCAAACAGCTGTAACTCCTCTAAAGTGAGTGGAGTTGAGCCCTCATATGCCCAGCCTGTGGCTTGGCGTTCCGAAAGCAATGCCACACCTGTGTAAGATCTGCTGCCGCTCTTGCTGATGTGCTCTAGCCTTCTTGAAAGCACTGATGTTGATAAGATCCTCAGGTGACGTATGCTGACACAGCTTCATTGACTTCAGAGGAGTTATGCGGATTTATATCAGCTGAGGAGCTGGTCCATATGTGCAGAAATAAAAGTAGGAAAATATCCTGGATCTACATCTACGCATCTCTCCCCCAACAGGGATCTGACTCAATCCAGGTACCTGATTCCTTTTTTAATTTACATGAGGTTTACCTCTATAATTCCATTGCCTCCAATGGCACCATACCTGATGTATATATGAGAGGAGAATCAGTCCAAAACCTTCTTGATTCCTCGCAAGCTAGATAAAATCCACACTGAACTTGTGAATGTATTTGAAAATCTGTAGCTATCAGGCACTTGCCCACCAATTTGCCAGAGAAGAGGAACTGTTTAGGGTGAGCCACGTGATGGAATATAATTCAACAGGAAACGTAGGATACCGTTTCCTGACATTGAAGTGTCTTTGTTGAATAGTCTCATGAAGGAAGCAATGGAAGGTCCATTGCTGGAAGCACTGGAGAGCATGCTGTGTAGGGAATAATCTTACACTGCCCAAGAGAAACGGACATGATCTAATTTCCATCTCTAACTTCCCTGAACTGTGTCTCCTTGTTAGGATCACTGTTGTGTGTAGCTTTCTGTGAGAGTCTCTGTGCAGAGACTCCTTCGAGCATTAATGACTGTTGATGTGTTGTTCTAGAGCTTACTGTGAAGTCTGGGATCAGACTCTTCTTTTTGCTGTGCAAAGTCTTTATCCCTTTAATATGCCTGTCAGTTTGGGGCTTTTACAAACACCTGATGTGTACAGAACTGGGCCTAGCCATATATAAAGATAGCTGTGCACCAACCCCCAAAATATCATAATTCATGCTGATTTGGAGAAGCTAGCCATAAATCAGGTTTTTGCTGGATTTACAAAAACAGAGAAACTGGGGGCTTCGGACTCAGAATTTTTCACCATATTCTCATATGTGACAGTAGCTCTCTGTGGCTAGATTTACCAGTCTGAGAGAGGAGTCTTTTCCAGGCTGGTTCATGTACATCCTTCACCTCTGGAAAGTGGAGATCAAATTTGAGAAATTTAAATGAATTCTGACCCCTTAACTTAATCTCGCCCCAGGTTATCTCTATTCAATTCTAGTCTTTATAGGTTCTTATACCACCCTCATCACCATAGTATTTGAGCACCTTCCAGTTGTTAAGCAACATTAGGTGATGTGATTAATCTGCCTAGTGTGGTTCGTTCTCTCTCTCACTCATCCTCACCCCAGTGGGAGAATTGTGCATGTAGCAGAGTGGTTTTTGGTTTGGTAGGTTTTTGGTTTTGTTGGAGAAGGCAGGTCCTTGAAGTGTGCCTGGAAGTTGGAGCAGAATGTGGCAAAGCACTAACAATCACATGTCAGCCAAGCAGACCTCTCGGCAGGAGGCATGAAAATATTCAAAGCAAAGCCACATGCCCAAACTTCCAACTGAAGTTAGCACAGGTAGTTTGAATTCTTGAAAATGAATGCTACGGCTTTCCCTCCCATCTCCCCGCGCCCCCACACCTCCATTTCACAATTTTGCTCTACAATAGGCATGTCTTCGTGAAGGAAGTGTCCTATTTCCAAGTGAAAACCGCAATTCTTGAAATTTCTAAATTCTAATCTCCCTTTGCATGACATTCAATTTGTAATGAAAGCTAGTGACAGTCAAAATCCAGCCTGCCTTTGTAGTGTAAAAACAACCAGGTTGCTGAAATTTCATGGAAAATGACAGTTCTGGGGCACATAATGGAGCCGAATGAAGTGATTAACATTTTGTCATTAGATTTCATAAAAACAAGTATCACTCTTGCCAGCTTTGCTCCCAACCTTGAGTAATGGTCTCAGGTTGCAGTGGGGGAGGTTTAGGTTGGATATTAGGAAAAACTTTTTCACTAGGAGGGATGTGACGCACTGGAATGCATTACCTTAGGAGGTGGTAGAATCTCCTTCCTTTGAGGTTTTTAAGGTCAGGCTTGACAAAGCCCTGGCTGGGATGATTTAGTTGGGGATTGGTCCTGCTTTGAGCAGGGGATTGGACTAGATGACCTCCTGAGGTCCCTTCCAACCCTGATGTTCTATGAACCTCCACAGGCCGTTGCACCTAATCCTTATGAGACCCGTGGGAGTTTTTTCCATTGACTTCAATGGGAGTGGAACCGGGCCTTTAAAGTGAGACTTAGGCCTGGTCTACACTGTGGGGGGGATCGATCTAAGATACGCAACTTCAGCTACGAGAATAGCATAGCTGAAGTAGACGTATCTTAGATCGACTTAGAATCACTTACTTCACATCCTCACAGTGTGGGATTGACAGCCACTGCTCCCTCATCAACTCCACTTCCACTTCTCGCTGTGGTGGAGTTCCGGAGTCGATGGCAGAGCGATTGGGGATCAATCACTACCCGCCGATTCGGCGGGTAGTGTAGACGTGGCCAAAGACACGACAGGGGATAGAAGACTTGCCTGTATCCTAGTCCCATATTGTTGACTCAGCCTTTCTGCTGTTTATATACAGTAATAAAAGAGGAGAGGACAACAGGTCTGTGGGGGATGGAGGTAAATCTGGGTCTTTAATAGGATGTCCCATGTATTGAGGCATGGCTGAGCCTTTCCCTGTCTTCCAGGAGAAAGTCTAACTCTGCCTTTTAAAAAGCCGTTAACCTTCTGAGCAAAGCTAAACATCGAGCAGGGGTTCAAAATGTGGCTTTTAAACAGTCAGAGGTGGGGATTAGAATTTAATGGCTTCCCTCTAACAACTGGAATCAGCCAGTACGTAGATTGTGTGTCGGGCCATAATCTCAGCTTCCATCTTGTTTGTTCCAAGTGTGGAAGTAGCAGGATCACATGTTGTCTGGTGTCTAGGTTTTCGAATGAACTGTCCTCTTGGACTGCATTGGTAATGGAATTTTGAAACCCTTTCCCCTGCAGGCTATGAGTACAAATGAGGAGTGACCAGAGATGGGCCCATGCCACAAAATTTTGATTTGGGTTCAAATTTTGAAAATTTACACTGGGACTTTGGTTGGGGTCTGTCTCTGGTAATCATTTACTATCTTCAGTGGCCCATGTGACATGAGTTGATGCTGGTCTCAGTCCAAGGGTCAGTGTCCACTTCACAGAACCACCACTATGCCCGGCACTCATTAGACCCCACACTGGCAGTCCCAGCAGATAGACCAAGGATTGAATGGACAACAGAGATTGATTTTCTCTCAGGATTGTGGCTCATTGGAAGGGCAATGTGGAGAAGTTTGCATTGTGTTTAAATAGGCCATCAGTCCCCAGGACAGTCTGTCCAGCATTTTTCAACAGCAGGGAACTTCATGAATAAAATAAAAACCAATCGAAGAACTAATAATGGACTACTTTGGCCAAAACTCCTGAGCCAAGACTCTTCAATTGCAAAGGGGAACCGCAGCCAACTTGCCATACCAAGCTGCCTTCAGACCTGTTTGGAGGAGGTAATCCTTGCTGACCATCTGTCTGTCTCTTTCCAGGGGGAGTTGTTGAGCCCGTGTCGATGTGATGGATCGGTGAAATGCACGCACCAGCCTTGTCTGATCAAATGGATCAGCGAGAGAGGCTGCTGGAGCTGCGAGCTGTGTTACTACAAGTATCACGTCATTGCCATAAGCACAAAGAACCCTCTGCAGGTAAAGGTACTAGAGACATTTCCAAGTTTTCTTTTCTGTTGTTGCTGCGCAGAGGGACATATGGATGGACTCTTTACAAAGTGGAGGAGGGCTGGTTCAACTCCACAGCAATCTCCTCTTGCTGTCCCCTAGCATCTCAAGCACCCATTCTTCTCGGTCTAGCGTATTTATTGGGCCTCCATTGCTGTAGCATTTGAGCACCTCACAAATCCTCTGTGAGGCAGGGCAGGGCTATTTATCCCCATTTTACAGCTGGGGAAAGAAGGCGGAGAGAGGCCAAGTGACTTCCCCAAGGTCACACAGGAAGGCTGTGGTAGAGTGGGGAATTGAACCCAGGTCTCCAAAGTCACACCCTAACCACTAGACCATCTGTCCTCCCCACAGCCCAAGCTTGCCTGCTCTGGTCCCCAATAGGCCCCTCACCCGCTTCTGGTTTGCATGCCATCAGGGATATTGGAGCTCATCCCTGCAGACCTGAGGTTCCACTGGCCTGTGCCTTGTGCTGTATGAATTAGGTGTCAGTCACAACCAGATCCCAATGGTAGCTTTTGAAATCCACTTTGCCCAGATGTAAATGACTGTAAGAGGCTGTGGAAAATAGCACCTCCTTTCCTCAGATTTCATGAGCTCTAGTGAGTCTCTGGAGATAGACGTTTCCCTGAGTGCACTGCCCTCAAATCTAACCAAGAGGAGGCAACGTACTTTGAACACAAGACTAAGAATCGAGAGACCTGGATTCTAGTCCTAGTTCTCCCTCACCCTACTGTGTGGCCTTGGAGGAGTGATTTAATTTCTCCATGCCGCAGCTGCCCATCTATAACATGGGGGTGAATGTTATCAGTGGCTTATTATTATTTGGACAGTGCTCAGAGGTTGGCGAGTTGCTACCCCCCTTTCTAGAGCACTTGGAGTGTCTCAGATGTCAGGCACCACATTAGAGCAAGGTATTAATAGTTCTTCGAGGGCTGGTCTGTGTAGCTATTCCACTGCTGGTGGGTGCACGTCCAGTGCACTTTTCTAGTCAGCAGTGTGTGACACCACACTGAACCAGGACCCGTTGTAGCTCCAGCACAGGGCAGAGGGCCTACCTAGCCCAGCTCTTTGGAACCAGAAGGGTTTTGTTCCTTTCGGCGTTTGCTTCTGAGGTTCTGCCTGGTTTTACTGGTCCTAGATCAGGTCATGTAAATGGCCTCTCAGCATCATTAGGAGGAAAACTGACTCCTGTGAACAAGGTCCCACAATGCCCTCAGCACCACTGAGTCTCACTTAGGTCTCATTTAAAAAAATCAAATCCTGATGCTATTGAACTCAGGGGAATCAGAGCCGGCACTAGGCATAAGTAGATTAAGTGATTGTTTGGGGCCCCCATTTGCTTTTTATTATAAGAACTTGACTGTTTTAGTGGGGGGGATATTTCTGTGTAGGGCCCCCAGTGAGCTACCACTGGCACTGGTGGGAATTTTTGCCACTAACTTCCCAGGGAGAGCAGGTACCTGGTACCTAGGATTTAAGAGGGATTTAAATAAAATACATGGGACTAGTGTGGACATTACAGGAGTGAATTCTACCCTGCAAGAAATTCTCCTTGCTCCATGGCTCAGCAGGGCTTCTGACACTTGATTTTTACATGCATTGGGCTCAGGTTGTCGGCACTTTCATCACAAACCCAGACCCCCAGGAGTTTAATTTCTTGGCTCAGATACCTTGGTCCTGACTGAAACTCGAGAGGGTGGACTTGGACAAAACTGTATGGTATTTTTAAAGCTGTTTTGCATGTGCCTGAATGTTGCAAGTATCTGAAATCAGAGGCTAAATTTAGGGTCCTACCACAACACAGATACTAATGCTTTGTGCTGACACTGTGATAGAACCTTTCCTCTGAGGATCTCCAAGCACTCTGTAAAGTTCAGAGACACAAGTTAAAGATTTAATCCTGGATCCTCAGCTGATATAAATTAGCCTAGCTGCTTTGAAGTGAGAGAGACAAGTCTCCATTCCCCAAGCTTCAGAAACACTGCACTCTTTCGGAAGCTCTTTGAAAACCTGGCCTTATTAAACTCTGGGCAGCTGTTGCCGTGAACATAAAAAATGACCAGGTGATGGCAAGAAAATAGAGCTTAGAGCTGTGTGAAATAACCGCAGAGAAAAGTGGAAACCATGAAAACTGAGGAGTTCAAGTTTTTGTTTGGACTTCACAAACTTGGTGAAAAGAAAAGGAGTACTTGTGGCTCCTTAGAGACTTGGTGGAAACGTTGAGACTTTTTTTGCTTATAAATAGGAGCAATCTGAATTAAATAAATACAATATATCATAGGATTAGAAGGGACCGCAAGGGTCATCTAGTCTAACCTCCTGCCAAGGTAGAGGATACTCATTCACAACTGAAGGCCTGAAGAACTAATACATACAACGCATATTCATATATACATCCCACTTGCACTGAAATACATACACATCACTACATAGCAACAGACACGCTTTCATAGCCCCGTAAGACAGACACACATATTCAAATAGTCACTCACATAGATGCACACCCAAGCCCAAATATTGAGATCCATATGTGATTTCGTGATGTCTAGATGCACACGAGTGGGCCATGCAGTAAAAGAACAACAACAACCCCTACAGTTGATTTGTGCATGCTAATTGCTATCTGGAATGTAGATGTCTCTGTCCTTAGTTTAAAGCTCTGACTTTCCCAAGCTTCAGTGTTTAGGTACTGTTCTGTAGAACGCCAGGGAGATCTGAAGTCTTCTGTTTATCCAGAGACCAGGCATAACACAGGTAGTGACAATGTGAGCTCTCACTACCCTGCCAATGTGAATCAGTTTTGACTTGGAGGGTCCACTGCTCTGGCTGAGAGAGTTTAGTCCCCACAGCCCATTTTGTCCCTGGCCTCTCTGCTGAAGTGCCAGTTTTGTGGCATGGACAGCGGTTCGTTAGGCCTAGACTGAGACTCACCCACTCATTTCACACAGGCCACCAAATGAAATGGCTTTTGACCACTGGGATGGATTTGAACCAGTAACCTGGAGGTGACACAGCCTCATGGCCCACGACCAACATCCCGAGTCACCTGGTCCCATTTTAAACCCAGACATAGCCTTAGTCAACCTGTCGGTCTGTGTTTTCCTATGACAAAGACGGTACCAAATCGGTGAGTGTACTTTGCATTTGTGTGCATGTGTATTTCAGCATATCCTCTGTGTGTGTGTGTGTGATTGCATACTATATGTCCTCTGAGTACACTCTGCAATTCAACATATACTCTATGTGTTTCAGCGTGTGTGTGTGTGTGTGTGTGTGTGTGTGTGTGTACTTGGATGGGAGACCTGCATGGATGGTATGCACATGTGGAGAGTTGTGTTAAGAGCAGAGAAGCTATAGCAAGGGAGCAGAGCTCATATTTAATTAACCACATTCCTTACAACCTCTGAGCTGCTATGATGCTTCCATATCAGACAGCATCTTATAGGCACTGCTTTTAAATGAACCCTCTGGCACTGGCTGCTGGGATTTCCCAACATTAAGTGAGAATGCCTTAGAGCAATGAGAGCTGCAAACCTGCCAAGGCCAGGGGATTAAAGTCAGAGAGAGTGAAGCTCAAGTCTCCAATCCAACCTGCCAGGTGGTAGCTGCTTAGTCAGTGAGCAACAGAGGTGCTTCCAGGAGCTCAGAGCGGCTGGGTGGCCTGTTACACTGACATCACTGAATTTGGTAATCCCCAGTGATGGGTAAAGCAACCCTAGGACTAGCAGGTAGCTTTAATCTGTTCCCTACTGGGATCTGTTGCAACATTTATGCAAGAATATATTGTGGATTGGATCTTTAGTGTCTACAAGGTCTGAACACACAGAGTATCTGAAATATAGGGCAGCATTGCAGGTGTGTTTTGCACTGCATCCCTGCTACATTGGGCATCCCCAAAGTGGAGCTTGATTCTGCTCCCATTTACACTGCTGTGTAACTCCTTTGTCTCAGGAGTCACTCCTGATTTACATTAATGTCTCTAAGAGCAGAATCAGACTTTGCTTCTGACCCATTTTATTTTTGCTAAAAACAAACTCCCAGATCCAAAAGCTTCTGAGCTTTGGAGAAATTTAAAATCCAGCCACAAATGTCTCTGGTGCCCCCTCTGCATAATGGGTCGACTGACCCCCTGTTCAGAACACCCAAACATTTGGGGAGTGTTCGAATTAAGATTCTGGTCCTGATTCTCCTCTCACTGACACTGATGTAATTCAGGAGTAACACCGCTGGATGTTAGTTAAATGAATATTTCTTCAATGTCTGCCCTTCATCAGGGCTACTGCATCCACATCAAATGTGGCTGAAACCCTGGAGTCTCCCAACCCCAGACCTAACTCCTGGGCAAAAACCCAAAGGTGATGAGATTGCTGGAAGTGGCGAGGAGAGCCGCAAAGGAGCTACTGCCTCTGTAGCAAACAGCTCGTCGTCACGTTCACTAAAGAACCAGAAAAGGAAAAAAAAACACCATAGGCTGTAGAAGGAGGGTTATGGAGGCCCTGGGAGAGCAGTAACATGATTTCTGCATGTCTTACAGGAGATCAGAAGTGCTCCAAATGACAGCTGTGTATCTCCAGGAAAATCTCAAACTATTTGTTTCAGAGTAGCAGCCGTGTTAGTCTGTATTCACAAAAAATAAAAGGAGTACTTGTGGCACCTTAGAGACTAACAAATTTATTTGAGCATAAGCTTTCGTGAGCTACAGCTCACTTCATCAGATGTACTATTTGTATTTCTCTCAGAATCTGAAAATGGATCTGTTCAATAGCGAGGTACTGGATCCTCATAATTATAAAGGAATGTGTCAAATCCTGTAATAAACTAAACTGGCTGAGGCTGGGGTGGGAGAGCTTGGTGCAGGAAATAAAAAATCCTTCCTAGGAACCAATATTCTCTGTCAGTGGCATATCGATTTTCTTTGGCTAATTACATGGCCTGATTCTGCTCTCCCGGACACTCCCGTAAATCCGGAGATCAATGGAGTCAAACCGATATGAGAATCAGACTAAGCATAGGCACCGACTCTGTGGGTGCTCTGGGGCTGGAGCACCCACAGAAAAAACAATTGGGTGCTCAGCACCCACCAGCCATAGCTGTTTGACAGGGCCATGCTGATCAGCTGTTTGGTGGCTGTGGGAGGGACTTGGGGGAGAGCGGAGAGCAGTGACTGGATGGCAGACGGAGGCCTCAGGGGAGGGGGCGGAGTGGGGGCATGGCCTTGGGGGAGGGGGTGTAGTGGGGGGGGGCCTCGGAGCGGAGCATCCGCTGGGAAAAATAAAAGTCAGCACTTGCGAGACTAAGCATTAATATCATTTAATTTGTATTGCAATGGCAGTAGCACTGGACACCGTCAGAGATCAGGGCCACATTGTACTGGGTGCTGTATAGACTTGCAACAGGAAAACAGTCGCTGCCCCAAGCACATAACATGGGGTTATGACACTGTACAAAAGATGATGAACGAAATAAATGATGGGCAAGGAGGAGAGGAGGCAGAAAGATGATACTGGTTGGTATAGCAGGCAATAGTATCAGTCTGCCACCTTCCTGGCCAGTTTACATTACGGTTAATTAAAAATTTCAGCTCTGGATCTGATATTAACATTCAGAGGTATTTTGGATCTGAAGGTTTTGTAATTTTGGTAAAACAGAACAAATATTAAGAGGAAAACTCATTCAGAACTTTGCATTACTGTCTAGGTTATTTGACGTAACGGTCAGCGTAGATTAGTGATGGAATGGTGTTTGAAAGAGGTGGCCTTCGAGGAACGATTTGAAGGAGAAGAGTGTGTTTTCCAATAAGCATGGCACTTTGGCCATCTATTGCATAATTGTGTCTCAGGTTCCTTTGAAAAACAGTGAACTAGGCTTTCGCAAGGTTCTTGCAAAGAACCTTTTATTTGATGCTTTCTGTTACAGCAGAGCTCATAGGTCTGCTCTTAATGGTACGGGTCCTGGGATCATCCGAAGAGCTTTACTTAACAGGAAGTTATACCTCCTGAGATCCTAGTGGAATGGAAAGAGAGTTATCATCTAGACACCAAACAGACTACAGACATGGTTTTGTTCTAGTTCTGAATTAACTGTTTTCTCACAATTGCATGCATGAGTTTAGTGCTGGTGAACAATGCCAACTAGACAGCCCAGGAGAATGAAGAGTTCCCGTTAGCCACACAACAGAGAGCAGCAGTACAAGTTTCCCCACTGCTGACCTATAACCCTGAGCTGCAGGGAGCACATCACAAGCAAGTTCAGTTCGCACAGCCATTGGTTTTACTGTAGGAATGGAGCCAGTCAGTGTTGACTGGAGGAGGAGAATGGCTGGTGATTCTCTATAGGTACTCAACCTGTCCTCATCACCTTGGTATCTGAGCACCTTCCAACTGGGCATTAAGTGCTGTGACTAACGTCTCTCTCTCTCTCTCTCTCGTGTGGTTGGTTCTTTCTCTCCTCCTCTCTCCTGTGGGAGAACTGTGTGTGCACTGGCGTGTTTTGTTTTGGTCGGGCTGGTATTGTTTGGGACTTCGGGTGGGTTTTTTAAATGCACACGCTGCTCTGGGTTAGGGAAGGCAAGGTCAAAGACACGAACCTGGCGCCGAAGGTGATGAGGTTTGTGATAGTCTTTAGTTCCTGGGGAGCACATATCACACCCTCGGACCAGCCCCTAAGCAAGCTCTATCTCCTGCATAGATGCTCGTTGCCCTGATGAGCTGACACTATCCATCTCACTTTGTTTAGTACCAGACAGCCAAGAGATGACAACAAAGCTTGGTTGTTGGCTCTCAGTGCCAGATGTGAACCAGGGACCTCTGGTAGCAGAGAGAGAGAGACGTTGTAGCCTCCAGAGCCATCCAGTCTCTCTCTCAACTGAGTGATCTGGATTTGGGAGTAAGCTTTTTATAACCTCTTGACGACTGACATTTAAAAGACACTTTTTTGCGAGGGGGCACGCCTGGCTTAGGGGGCTGGTAATGGAACACAACTTCACTTCTAGGTCATGGGTGCAAATTCAGCCCAGGGCCATCAGTGACCACAAGCAATTACCATTTACTGGCATGTGTGAGGTGAGTTGGTAGATCTCAGTGCAATGCCCAGTAAGCAGGTGTCCCCAGCAGAAAAATCCTCACGGCTGACTCAGCAGAGGAGCCCAGCATTAAATGGGCCAGGATGGCCGACTGCCCCCTCCCCCTTGGAGATAGCTAGGGATGGAGTTTGTTGGCATGTGGCCCTTGATGGGGAAGGTGGCCCTGCGGTGCTGGTCTCTGTTCTGCAGACAAGCAGAGACCTTCTCCAGCATTGTCAGTACAGCCTCATTCAGGTGCACTAATTCTTAAAATAGCAGATATCCGTCAGTCCCATCCTTCCTGCCAAGTGCTGAATTCCAGCTGCTCCGTTTCCTTTATAACAGAGAGAGATGAACTCTACACTTACTTACACCACTGCAAATTCCACTGACTTTTCATGGGCCTGTATCTCAGAGCTCAATCTGGCCTGTCTATCACAGTATAGGGAGTAGAGAAGACATCTCTGCAGCCTATTTAATGTGTGTGTGATAGCCTCCACTGCTTTGCAGGGACAGCTTGGGCCCCTGACTGTGAGTCTCATTAGATAACTCAAGGAAGCATCTGGCAATTTCAACATTCAATCTTACACTGGAGTAGTAGGATGCTGCTCTGAGCTACACCAGTGTAAATTATAGTAGCTCCATTGAAGTCAGTGGATTTAATGTGGATTTACAGTGGTGTCCTGGATCTGAATCTGGCCCTAGCTATATCTGTAATGTAGCATCTGGTATTCTCCTCCTAGGAGGCGGAGAAGCCATGTACTCCCAAGGCTGGGAGGATCACTCCCAGGAGGAAACATAGGGTAGTAGTGGTTGGTAACTCTCTTCTGAGGGGGATGGAGGCACCCCTTGGTCGTGCCTGACATGGCATCCCAGGAGGTAGGCTGCCTGCCAGGGGCCCATATCCAAGACGTTACGGAGGGATTGTCGAGGATCATCCAGCCCTCTGACTATGATCCCATGCTACTCTCCATGTGGGCAGTAATGATACTGCAAGGTATGACCCTCAGCAGATCAGAGGTGACTACAGGGCTCTGGGAGTAAGGGTGAGGGAGTTAGGGGTGCAGGTGGTGTTCTCTTCAGTCCTTCTGGTCAAGGGTAGAGACCCTGGCAGAGACAGTTGCATCCTGGAGATGAATGCCTGGCTGTGAAGATGGTATCGCCAGGAGGGCTTCAGCTTCCTGGACCACGGGATGAAGTTCCAGGAAGAAGGACTGCTAAGTAGAGATGGGGTTCACCCCCCCGAGGAAGGGGAAGAGCATATTTGGATACAGACGGGCTAACCTAGTGAGGAAGGCTTAAGGATTCCGGCCTTATGCAAAAGATATATAAGTGGGTGGAACAGAACAAAGGGGGTGGCCATCATGAGAAATCCCCTAGCTACCACCTGAGCTGGAACAAGGGCTGTACCAGGGGAAAGGATTGTGCCCAGCCTGGAAGGTGTCCAGTCTGTGATAGAAGCTTATTGAAACATCTCTGAGGGTGAGATTTTATCTGTATTCAGTTTTATTACTGTATTAGGTTTAGACTTGCATGTTTAATTTTATTTTGCTTGGTAATTCACTTTGTTCTGTCTGTTATGACTTGGAACCACTTAAGTCCTACTTTCTGTATTTAATAAAATCACTTTTTACTTATTAATTCATCCAGAGTATATATTAATACCTGGGGAGGGCAAACAGCTGTGCAAATCTCTCTATCAGTGTTATAGAGGGCAAACAATTTATGAGTTTACCCTGTATAAGCTTTATACAGAGTAAAACGGATTTATTTGGGGTTTGGACCCCATTGGGAGTTGGGCATCTGAGTGTTAAAGACAGGAACACTTCTGTAAGTTGCTTTCAGTTAAGTCTACAGATGCTAGGGGATGTGGCTCAGACCTGGGCCTGGGTTTGCAGCAAGCTAGCGGATCTGGCTCAAACCAGGCAGGGCACTGAAGTCCTTAGCTGCCAGGGCAGGAAAGCAGGGGCAGAAGTAGTCTTGACACATCAGTTGGCAGTTCCCAAGGGGGTTTCTGTGATCCAACCCGTCACAGTATAAATTGGAGATCCTAAGGCATGGCGTTGTTAACATCACACTTGTTACAGATTTAGTCAAGTGCCTCCTCTAGGACATTCACCAGACTACTCTGAAGGGATCCAAATGCCGGGTGTGCTTTCAGCCTCCAGAGTCTGAACAGAGTCCGTGCACTGCCCCTAGCTTGGGGGTCTCTAGGCACTCTCTTGGGATGCCGTTCCTCTGTCTAGCACCCCCTCCTGAGAACTGAGACCTCTGCCAGTCAACTACCTAGCCCCTGAGACCATTGATGACTCTCCAGAATTCCCTGTAGCTTAAACAAACTGTGTCCCAGAATTCTAGCCATGGGGGTATTCCGGGTCCACAGGGTAACTTTTCAAGGGCATGTGGTATGTGTAACACACAACACACAGCCTTTGCACAGGGTTTGAAAACACCATTGCTCTTTACATAACAGCATGAGAGAGAGGTACAGCTCTATACAAAATAATAGCCATGCCTTTATGCATTTCTCTGCCTGTTTGCTCACCGTTATGGAGAGATATTTGCGCCAGGGGAGAGCCCTCTGGGGTGTCCAGGAACCTACCTCTGCAGCTTCATGATGTCTCTTCTGAAGCATGGATCCCTCTTCACCCCAGCTGTTATTTTCTGACCTGGGCTGTTCACATTTAAACAGGACCCTCTCTGCTACAAAAGCGTACTCATCTCTTCCTCTCTCCTGTCCAAAACTTCCTGTCTGGCTCAAGAGTCTCTCGCATTTATATGTCCCACAAACAACACCTGTTTCCTTTGTTCTGATGCTGGCAATTTTCCATTCTCCAAACTTCAGCTGGCTGTTGAGGGGCTGGGGAAAACTAGTGCTCCTTAGCATATCCATTGTGTGGTCACAGTACAGTCATTAAGGTTAACTACTCTCCATTGTCCCTATTCCAGTGGGTGCATGCAACAAGCCCTCTCAGCCCATGGTGGATTCTACATTTTACACAGAAATTCCATGATACAGCAAACTTCATAGTAACAGCTTGATGATATCAACCAGAATTCATAAACTGTACAGACAGATTCCCCCAATCATCATACCACTGTACTTGACATGAGAGCAGGGGCTGTTAGTTACCCTCAGCATCTGGCCAAAGTCCATCTCAGGTAGTTGCCCTCTGCCTCCCTGCATTCCCTTTGCAGTGTCAGTTGGATACAGGATTCTTCTTCGCTTCCAGCTCCAAAATGTGGAACATGGCTGTGCTCTTTTAAACAGCTGCTGTGCTCCATCCCCAGAGGTGACTGCATGTCAGTGGTAGGTGAAGTGATCCATGTGTAGTGTTTGTCTGTCGAGTTGTAAAGCATTTTGGGGTGGGAAGCCACCATGTGATTGTTTAAATGCTAGTGTTCACCACAGATCTAATCTCCTGTCTTTCCCCCCTCCTTCCCTCTCTCTTTGTCCCTGAATGTTGTTTCCCCTTCCTCCCATCCTTTCCTCCCCTTGCAGTGGCAGGCCATCTCTCTGACAGTCATTGAGAAGGTTCAGATAGCAGCAGCCATCTTGGGTTCCCTCTTCCTCATCGCCAGTATCTCGTGGCTCATCTGGTCGACCTTCAGTCCTTCCGCCAAATGGCAGCGCCAGGACCTGCTCTTCCAGATCTGCTATGGAATGTATGGCTTCATGGACATTGTCTGTATAGGTGGGTGAATGAATTTCACAGGCAAGGGGATGCAGCCCGCTGGCTCCCTCCACAGGAAGGAGCAGGAGATGGCACGCGGAGAATGGGCCTGGCTGCTATACAGATCTGTTTGGATTCAGCCCCCTTGGCCATTACTGCACCCTCTTTACAGAAATAACCCAGTTCTGAAGATCTCATCAACCTTGAGGTATTTTCCGTTTCTGGGGTGGCGTGGGATCTGGAACGTCCCATGGGCATATGCAATGAGGGTCGAAGGCTGTAAAATGCAGCCACTTATACAGTAACAACAGCTGTGTAGGAATCTGAGAGCACTGGGCTGATTGAGAAACATCTATTAACACTGAGCATGAGGTAGAGGAAACACTTTCCTTTCACTCCCAGAATTGGGGTGAACAATTTTTCCAAAGGCTAAAGTGGCACACACTCAGGAGCCCCACCTCCTGCTCCTCCTCTTCCCCCTAAGGTTTCACCCCTTGGGTGGAGCATGGGGAGCCTGAGCCACTATGGGGAGCCCCAGACCCTTTACCTTCCCTGGGTGGGAGGCCAGGGAGGCCAAAAGCAGCCCCCAGCCCCTGTCCCCACCCCCCAGGGTATGCTGCCCAGCGCAGGTGGAGGGTCTGGGGCTCCCCACTGCAATCCAGCTCAGAGGCGCCAGAACTGGGAGGGACGGGAGGGGCCATAGCCCTCCCACTTTTTGAAAATGGATGGGCCGGACCCCACCCCCTACCCCTCCTCTTCCCTCCGAGGCCCACCTCCCCGGCCAGGCTAGCGTGGAGCCCAACTAGGCAGCCCAGGCAGTTATGGGGAGCCACGCAGATCCTCTATCTCCACATGGTGCAGGGGGGCTAAGAGCAGCCCCCAACCCATGTCCCCGTCCCCCAGGCTTCCCGCCTGGCCCAGGGCAGGTGGAGGTGGCGGGTCTGAGACTCTGCGCCGGCTCTCCCCGACCCAGTTCCGGCATGGGGAGGGCCTCAGAGCCGCAGCCGGGCCATGCTAAGAGCCGTGCGGTCAGCTGTGGGGAGCCGCGAACCCTCCACCTGCCCTGGACAGAGGGACTGGGGGGTGGGGACACAGGCCGGGGGCTGCTCTTGGCAGGCCCCCCCGCACCGCGGGCAAGTGGAGGATCCACCACGGCTCTGCACAGCTGCCCGCACGGCTCTTAGCTTGGCCTAGCTCAGAGGCCTTCCCCACACCACAGCCAGGTCAGGGAGAGCCGCCCAAGCAACTGTGGTGAGCCTGGATCCCTCCACCTGCCCTGGGCGGGGAGCCCGGGCACAGGCAAGGGGTTGCTTTCAATCCTCACCCCAGGCAGAAAGAGGAGGGGCAGGGCCTTGGAGGGGCAGGATCTCGGGGGTCGAGGGCCCCTGCCCCCCCCCGCTTTTGGGAAGGCTCTGATGCCCTTGGTCCGGCTCCCTGGATGGCTCTTACCATAGCCAAGTTCTGGCTTCCAGCCTGGCTAGCAGGTGGGGCCTTGTGGCTAGGGGGGCTAAGGCCCAGCTTAGCCCCCCATCCCCAGGGAAGAGACTGGCACCGCCCGTGAGCCGTGGGCAGGCAATCCAAAACAAATACTGTCCCTGAGTCATTCAGCCACGGCCCAGGACTTGAACTTTGCATTTTGGGACTGTCCTGCCCAATTCAGGATGGGTGGTCACCCTGCCCAGAAAAGCCCTTGCTTGCGGGAACCCAAAGTTTGCTAGACTAGAGACTGCCCTGGCATCTTGACAAAAGACTGAAGGCTACACCTGCTAGCCATGGGGGAACATATAATGCCCACACCCAGCGACAGGTCATACACAGTTGGACCTGGCCATCTCTTTGAGGCACTGCATGTGCTGGGTTGTGGGCCTTGCAGCCAGAGACCCAGTCTCCTGCATTCTGCCAGCTGCAGGAGAGGGGACCCTGCTTCCAAAGAAGGGGTGGAGGTAATGAGTTCAGTCCTGCTGTGTGCATGTATGGAGGGAGGGAGGTGAGTGACGGAGCCTGTGTCCCAACCTTGGCTGCAAGAGATGGGGAGAAATCCAGGAAACCCCCGCCCCCCGCCCCAAAGGTTCACATTTATACCAGTCCAGAGCTCCCAACACAAAGCAGATCATACTGCACACCATATGGTGCTAGAGTTCTCACTGCAGGACCCCCACGACCCAGAGCTCCTGAAGCCGCAGGTGTGAACTGGCCCTGCACACCTCCAGAGCATCTGCCTGCACTTCCTTGGCAGAGGGACAGGATCAATGATGCTTGACTTGAGCAGCAACAACAAGCCACTCCAGGGGAACAGTAGGGGGATCAGCAGACCCCCACTCTGGGCTGCCTGAGGCTGCACCTCCATATCTAGGATGGAGAGCAGCTGCAGGTGCTGCCAGGACCCCATGGCACCCCTGCCCTAGGCGGGGATTTGCCTCCAGCTGCTCAATTACTCAGATGCAGGAAGGGCTCGAATCACCACTTCTGGATTTTGAACGGGGCAGCAAGGTGGGCGAACGCCCATAGGAGCTTCTGTGCCGCTCCTTCCCCCTCACTCTCCAGCCGCCATCCCATAGGCTGGCTGGTGGGAGCTCATCGGCAAGGAAAGCATTTGCCTCTTCTGCTCGGTCCCTCATCTCCTGCATCCAGCCACTGCTGGGGGAGACAGAGCCTCGGGGGGAGGGGGCTGCAGCATCTTGCCTACCCTAGCTCAGCACCACCTCTCCTGGGCTCACCCCACTCCGGACACCATGGCGGGCCCTACCACTGAGCCCACAATTCCTTTGCCCAGTGGGCTCTCCTCCTTCAATCCACCCCCTGAACTTGAGTCCCCCGCCCAAAGGCTCGGGTGGTTTGGCTCTGAGACGTTGACTTTGTATCTCCGTGTTTGCAAATTTGCAAAGAGACTGGGAATGACCCAGGACTGGGCTCCTCATTCAGGTCCGTCTCCCTCAGTGGGGCAAGAGGCTGGGGAGTTTGTGTGCGTGGAGTGGCTGTGTTATAGGCTGAGATACTTGGAGGCTAAAATTGGTGTAGCTCTGGAGCAGTGATGTGCGAAACTGAGCAGCTGTTGGGTCTTTGTATTATGCAACTAACAGGCAAGATTTGTGCCCATTTCCCATGTGCGGGGACAGCGCCAATCCCTGATGTAATTTTGCTATGGTGTGATGCATTCGTGCACAGTGTATGCAGAGAGCAAGACAATCACAAGAGAGAGACACAAAGGTGTCTTTACGGGGACACTAGATGAGGTGAAGAGAGAGGGGTACAGGATGACTGAACACCATAACAGAAGGCAACCCAACTAATGGAAAAGCGCAAGGAAGGGCCAGCGAGGGACCAGGCCTGGAAGTGAAGCACATGGGAATGGAAGAGAGGTGAAGGAGTGGGTGGTTATCAGCTCAAGGAGAGGACAGACCAAGTTTCAGACACAGTAGCTAAGGCCAGGAAGGCAGTTTCAAGGTGGATGCCTGCAGAGATGGCATCAGAGGGTCGCTGTACCTTCGTCTGGGTGTGCTGCCGTGCCTCAGTTTCCCTTTGGTTGGTCAAGCAAACACAACACAACAGGTCGGTCATGAAAATCCCCCTTTATGGGGCCAGGCTTATTAATAGAAATCAACAAAGCTTTCATCTGCATTTGGGCCCCTCTCACGTCCTTACGGGTCTTTCCCCAGGAGTTCATGGTCAATCACATATCAGGGCTTCCCCATTGCTTCCTTGGAAGACCTCCTGCTGGTCTTGTTCCTGGACTCACCACGGTCCACTTGGCTGTTTCCAAGCTGCTCAGAGTGGAGTCTGGACCCCTGCTCCTTCCTCAGGCAGTTACCCTGCAGGCAGTCTGTATGCCAGGTCTCTCCCAGACTGAGTCAAGAGCTGTGTCTCCTACACTCCCAAGCCAGTCATGAGCCTCCTCTCAGACACATGCTGGCAACTAAAATTCCCACAACCGTGCCTAAGGGGCTAAGACTTGGCACCAGGCCCACCCTGTTCCGTGACACGGTCCTATGCCCTGGAGTCAGAGATTAGTCTGGACTGCTCAGTGACTCCAGACCATGGGATTGATGAAAGCCAGAAGAGGCTGACCTTCAGAAGTCAAAAAGGGACGCAGTTAAGGCATGAACCAGGGGATAACAGAGGAGGGGTCGAAGTCAGGATGAATCCAGGCAACGATGCACAGCTGCAGCTGCCAAACAAGACGGAGCTACAAGGAAAGAAGAAAGTCCGAGTGCAAATGCCAAGACTTTCTGGCTTTGGGAGGGAAGCTGAGGTCAAGGTGGAGAGTGACAGGGAATCCCAGATTGCTTTGCTCAGAAGAACTTAAATAGTAAGAAATTAACAATGGGGGCTAAGAGGTGCAGAGTCAGGCCAAGCAGCAAATAGGACATCGTGGGATCCGAGTGTGAGGCAGGAGAGGTTACAGAGTTAGGTGGCAGTTGCAAGGAAGCAGAAGCTGTGGTACCATTTAGACACCTCCGTGCCAGGGAAATACCAAGCAAAGCCACTACAAGGGAAGAGAGAGAGAGAGAGAGAGAGAGAGAGAGAGAGACACACACACACACACACACATACTCTCCATTGCAATTGTCATGTTTGGCACTCTAAGATCTGAATGGCCCAGGGCCCTAGAACTCCCCTCTTCAGCCATGGCGCTGGTCCCTTGAGGTCAGAGTTAGGGCAGTTTAGGGGCATGTGGATAAAGGGCTGCACATGACAGAGCACTAAAGTCACTTTTCCACGACGGCAGTGAAGTCAGTGCGGCTGGCTGCTTGTCCCGTATTGGGCAGGTGTTTGCTCTACCACCTGCAATTCATGTAAGGTGGGGTGAAGCTCCTTCTTGCCAAGTCTCATTGGTCAGCACTCAGTCTCCTTTCCAAAGGCTCCTTGTCAGCAGCCCTGCTTCTCCCTGCTGGGTCAGTGGGACTGGGCCAGAGCTCTGGTCCCATTCCTCAGCCCACACTGAAAACTTATCCTCCGCATTCAAAAACAGCACGCAGGAGCCTGGACCAGGCCCCACCTCGTACAGTGCTGGTTATTTAGCTCTGCTGGGATTGTTTGCTCATAAGGACACCCATGGGCTGCTCCGTGCGTGGCGTTACAGCCTTGCAGCTACTCTCCTGGCTGCGCTTCCCCGCTGCTGTCTGATACGCAATTCCCAGCATATGGCTGTCCACCATCAGGCCTCAAGGTTGCAGTTGCTCCTGTCCCCTTTTCATTGCAGGAAATGGCTGGCGGGACGTGCATGGCAGCAGTCCCACCTTCTCCACCCCCTCCAAGCCCCCTGTGTGCTGGGATGCACAGAACAGGAGAAGGGCCTCTGTGCACAGGGCACGTACCCTGGGCGAGGCCCTCCCAGCTCAGGCTGCGGATGAAAGCAAGATTTGCACCTCGGGGATCTGTTCCTGGGACAGAAATAACACACCTGCGAACTTCTCATGGTCTTTCAGTGCTTAGAGAGTGGAGCTACCAGGATCTTAATCTCCCGGTCCCCGTAAGGCCCTCTCTGAGCCGGAGAAGCTTAAAGATTCATTCAAGTCCCTGCAGATGCACAGCCCCAAACTTTGCGGCAGCAAGAGATGGTATAACGGAGGCACGAGCCAGGCCGACTCCACTCTGTTACATCTGCCAGGCTCAGAACATGCGCCTGTGTCCCAGACGTCCACGCAAGCAGTCAGATAACAGGGATGCAGGTTGCGGGAGTGGAGACAAACAATCTGGAGCACCATCAGTTGCTCTGCTTTGTCATTGTCCAAACTCCGCAGACATGTCTGGGAGCGAGGAGGAGCTAGGCAAAAAGTAACCTCCCTCCCCAGGATTGATCGATTTCCCCTGGGGGGGGTGCGGAAAGGCTGCCTGGATGGAGCACTACCAGGTGCTTCCCCTGATGCTAACGGGAGATCTGCAGATAAAAATGCCCCATTTGAAAAGTCAAGGAGAAGAGTCAAACAAACCCTGTGCCAGCGAGGGAGATTCAGGCCGTGTCCTCTGCATGCAGCCCCATAGTGCCTGGGCTTAGTCAGCATATATGATCCCCCACCAGCAGGGCCTAGGCAGCATGTATGACCACCCTCGCCCCACCAGCAGTGCCCTCCCAGGGCATATCCCAGCCTGATGGATTTGCCATCACCCATGCCAGGCTCATCCCTCCATTGGTGTCATGGGATTTCCTCCAGCAATGAATCTGGGCCCATTCCATTCATTACCCCTCTCGGCCATGTTCCGGTGGAGAACGGGAGCTAGTTTAACTCATCACATACATTGCTCTCCACTTTCCCTCGGGGGATCGGGGAATGGTAAAGAAAAATGGGGTGTCAAAGTGGGATGCGAGAGAAACTAACCATTTGAGCACAGTGGCAGATCGTGTTGTCCTCCCATCCCTGTTTGGGGAGTGGGGGGAAGGAGGAGAAACCGTGGTCCTCTGTGAGTATCTGGCTTGTGCACCTTCTTGGCTGTTGATGGAAGTGAAAAACCCTGGCTCGTGGATGTCGGTAACATGATTATCGTGGCTGTAATAAGGCTGAAAACCTGAGGGAAACCGATTAGCTTGTCTGTGAATGAGAGATAAGTATTCCCTTGTGGTCAATGGAGAACAAAGTGAGCCGATCGATTGTTGATGAACAGGGAGCTTAAGTTTTGATTGTTTTTAAGGAGCTGGGCTCGATTTCTCCTCTTCTCCTGGCCTTTTGTGGAGCGTCCCCCTTTGCATCACCGCTGACGTCACCCGTAATCAAAGCTGTCAGCTTTAGGCAATAAGCCTGTCGCATCCAGAGGAAGAGCAGCCTTTGCCTTCCAAGGCAGCCCTCAAAGTTGCTGCTTGCTGCCGCTAATTCCTTAACCTTTTGCCTGCCAGGTTTCCAGGAATTCAACCACGACAGAAATCCCTGGGCCGGTGGCTTTTCATTTCCAGTGGAACAATGGTTACTCTGTGCAATTGTAACGCCGACAGACCCTAGTCGTCAGCACACAGGATCGAACCGAGGCCCTCTGAAGCTTGGTGCATGAGCCTCTACCACATGAGCTAAAAGCCAACTGACTGTTAGCTAAGGCTGTAGTGCAAACTATAATCTCTCTCTCTCTCTTTATATATATATAATCTCTCTCTCTTCGTCATTACCCAACTGCCAAGCCCCCTACTCCTGTGTTTGCTTGTATTTGTCTTTCATGGGGGATCAATAACCATGATGCTGGCATTCAGCAGTAATTAGAGCCTGCTCGTTTGCCATCACTGCAGCGACAGGGAGAGGGTGGCTGCTAGCAATGCTGGGCCGGGGCCCTGTTTTCATCACCCCTGTATTGAACCAAGTGACCCATGAGGCCTGTGCTGAGACTTGCGAGTGTCCCTCACTGTAAATGGCCCCAATCACAATCTCCTGCGTTGTGCCCCCACAACCCTGTTGTTTTCAAGGAGGCTGCCCCAGTCTAGCTGGGAGGAGAATTTGACCCGCTGCATTTAGCTTCTGCCCCAGTCCTGCTCTCAAAGGGAAGTGGGGTGAGATGCACTCCCTGCTCCAGGGCCGTTGACCTGCATCCTTATCTGTTAATGGGAAGGTGACCCAGACACAAATGGTGACTGTCCAGTACTTTGTTAAGTGAAGTGATGCTACTGAGATGAGCACCTAGCGCACAGACTCGTAGCGAGGCTTCTGCATAACCTGGACTTCTGAGGTCCTGCTTCTTACTGCCTATCTAGCCTGTCTATCCTAGGGCCCCACAGGGTCTTCACCCAGCACCACTGATATCTCCCATGGAACGCACATGGCCAGTTAGCTAGCGATCTCCACCAGGGCTTGCGGCTACCGGCGTTTCCTTGTCCCGTTTGCGGCTCCAATGGCCTCGCTAGGGGGCTGCTGAGGGCAAAGGAGCTTCAAAGGAGCAGCCTTCAGTGAACTTCTCTTTGCCTCCTGTCCACATGGCAGGACAGAGAAGTGGCTTGGGGCAATCCTAGGCAGTGATTCCAGCAGGGCACCCTGGCCTTGTTTTCATAGATACACTCATTTGTTTGGCTCTCCAGTCCACGCACAGACACGCAGCTGGGATTCGAGAGAGCTGGGTTCTGTTCCTGTGTGACTTTGAGCCTGTTACCACCCCTCTCTGTGCCTCAGTTTCCCCATCTGCAAAAACAGGAACAACAATGCCCCCTGCATCATGAGCATGAATGTAGTGCAAAGGGCCATAGGCATAGCTGGACATCACATTTCCTTTGGCGTTTTATGGCTTCTCCTCCATCACCCCTAGCCAATCTCTGATTCCCCCCGACCCTATTTTCTTCCCAGTTTATGGACAACCATATCTCCAAGGTAGGTGCTCAGATGGAACCGTGGTGGGCACAGTAAGAACTCAAACAGCATGTGCTCTTTGGAGTCGGGATGGTCATTTTTGTTGTGTGCCAAGACCTTAGCTTGGGGAGGGGCAATCCTTGATTAGCACCTTTGTGCACGACAATGAATGGTCATGTTGGCAACTGCAATGCATATTGGTGCACAGCGTTTTTAACGTACGCAGCCTCTGCTGGCTGGCAAAACATTATACGGTAGGTCCTACGTAAACTGCAACTGTTCTTGGTCTCTGCCTGCATTTTCTCAGTGACAGAGTGGTTAAATTTTGAAACATGAAATATGTATTATATAGCAGAATTCTGGGAACGAAATTCCCCAGCAGTTCCTACTGATTCTCGTGTCAGTACAATGTTGTCCATAGATCCCTTCAAAAGCCATAGACCTGTGTCCCAGGCTCCAGTTTAGAACTGTTCTAGGTTCTCAGTATATCCACATACAAACAGCCTGCCGTGGCCCGGAACACCACAGGGCAGGTATGGCTGCAGAGTTCCTGCCGTGTAGGCCACGGGGTCTCTCTCCTGTGTATATGTGGAGTTTCACAGCTGGAAAAGGCACCAGTCTGCAGCGCACCTGAACACTGCCACCTCGTCTATGCCAGGAAAGCACCTCTTCAATGCCTCCCCCCTACAGAAAGGATGTGAACAAATTGGAGAGAGTCCAGTGGAGGGCAACAAAAATGATCAGGGGGTTTGTGGGCACATGACTTATGAGGAGAGGCTATGGGAACTGGGCTTGTTTAATCTGCAGAAGAGAAGCATGGAGGGGGGATTTGATAGCAGCCTTCAACTACCTGAAGGGGGGTTCCAAAGAGGATGGAGCTTGGCTGTTCTCAGTGGTGGCAGATGACAGAACAAGGAGCAATGGTCTTAAGTTACAGTGGCGGAGGTGAGGTTGGATATTAGGAAACACTATTTCACTAGGAGGGTGGTGAAGCACTGGAATGGGTTACCTAGGGAGATGGTGGGATCTCCATCCTTAGAGATTTTTAAGGCCCAGCTTGACAAAGCCCTGGCTGGGATGATTTAGTTGGGGTTGGTCCTGCTTTGAGCAAGGGGTTGGACTAGCCGACCTCCTAAGGTCCCTTCCAACCCTAATCTTCTATGATTCTACGCTGTCGGCATGTCATTCAGCCTCCTTAGGTCTGCCTGGTCTCCTCTCCACTAAGTCCCAAACCCTTGGCTGGCCAGTCATGTAGCACAAAAGGCAGTGCATGGGCAAAGGCAGGATTTCATGGCCATTTATGTAGCTGTACAGTTACGCAGATAAGAGGTGGAGGGGCTTCAGTAGGTGGTGCTCTTCTCTTGAAGGTTATACGGATCAATGGTCTTCACAGTATGGAACTGGGGATGGTGGGCCATATGCTCAAAATGTCTATTTAACTTGCATGTGCAATTTCTTTGGCTGGCTGGGCAAATGTGGGATTGGTGCATGCAGGTTAGCCATCCAGTTTGGAGGGCTAATCTTTTTGTAAGACTCGCCCACTCAGTGTGGGGCACTGTCCCCCTTTGGGTTGGGCAGGAGTGGGGCACACCAAGGTAGATCAACCTGCTATGGGCATGGCTGACAGAGTTTGTTAGCTCAAGCAGCAGATACTCATGTGTTGAGATCCCAGGTTCAATCATTGCTGCCCACGCCCCACCAAGGGGTGTGGTGTCGTATTTGCAATACAGTAATGGAGGCCGGTTTCTTGCACCTCTCTAGAACCTTTCATCCACAGATCGGAAATGGACGTAGCTTAGCCTTGCCATGCCCCACTTAGGGAATCCCTTCACCCACTACTAAATGCAGCCACATCTGGAGTAACACACATCTGCTCTTCACCAGCAACACAAGTGTCTGACAGCAGGTGAAGTGTGTTTCCTCCAGCTGAACATCTGGGGGACTCTCAAGTCAGCAGATGTCCTCTCCTGAGTTGGAGTGAGGCCAGGACAGGATAAGACTACGCCTGTACTGATCTAAAAAGCATTACCTGATCTTTAGGTAACACAAGTGGGCTGAACTTGTAGCAGCTCATTGCGCCTAGCATCAGACCAAACCATTGGTTGGTATAACCTTCAAGAGAAGAGTGCCACCTACTGAAGCCCTCCACCTTTTACCCGCGTTTTTTCTTGATGATCTCCCATCCAAGTACTAATCCTGCCCCAACCTACTTAGCTGGAGAACTGTGCATTTGGCTCCTGTGGCCTAAGGGAAAAATTCTTGCCTCTCTCTGTTAAGGGACCCTGCAAGAAGCGGAGTGTATCCCTGCTTCTACCCTGGGACATGGCTGATTGACTCCGTATTTCCCCAAAAGACCCAGGGCTCTCATCACATTCTTATC
The DNA here is from genome assembly GCF_009764565.3 of Dermochelys coriacea. Lineage (NCBI taxonomy): Eukaryota > Metazoa > Chordata > Testudines > Dermochelyidae > Dermochelys > Dermochelys coriacea. The sequence continues at coordinate 4,625,093 of NC_050078.2, forward strand.
CAATAAACTTCACTTTAATGAGAGAGAGAGAGAGATCAGGAGCTGAGACGTGACTGAAAGGGGAATGCAGTCAGTTTCTGGGCTGCTTTGTGCCCCCGGAGGCAGTGAAAGGAGGAGTGGCAGTTCTGGAGAGCAGAGGTGGAGAGGGATTATCGTGGGTGCATACAAATAGATATAGATAGAGATATAATCAGATAAACGTAGCTGGAGTGAGTCTCCTTGGGTCTCAAGCTGCTGAGCAGGGTAAATGGCAGCTTGGAACTCGGCCACACGTCCTGAGAGGCACCTGGGCATTAATTAAATGGCAATTCGGGGGGGTTCATCTGCCTCCCTGTCAAGGCACAATTAGGGAAAAGTCAGTGTTTGTGGATTAAAGTGGCGTGTGGGTTCAGGAGGCCTGGCCATAATCTCCTGTTAAACAACAAAGAGTGTTGCCAGCTCATGAGAGAGCAACCCAGCCTAGGGAGAAAATCACCTGAGCAGCTCAAGAGGGGAGTGGTGTTTAGGCCGGCTGATGAGCAGATCACGAGTTGTCCTTGGCTTCCATTTAATTAGCATACTTGCGGGGGGGTTGGTTTTGTTCAGCAGCCTAGTGTATGATATGACTAGACTAGCCATGGTTGTGTAGGTTAGGACTGAGGAGGGCTGGCAGAGCCATGTGTGGGCTCTGGACTGGAAGCGCTCTTCAGCAATCTTCTCTCTTGACTCGTTGCTATCAACCCCTCACTTTTATAAGCACTAAATCCTCATTATCTTAGAAGCTTCACCCCTTTGCTTGGCCCTCGGTCCCTGAGGATATTTGCCTTCACACCAACAGCTGCTCTGCAACTCAGCAGCGCTGGAGATCAGCAAACCACGGCCATTCATCCTGCCAACGATTTTTGTTGGCACGCTGCGGTAATCCATCACATACCAGGAAGTGTGCACCCGCTGCTTTTAATCCCAGCTGCCAGGGAGAATAATCAGAGGCATCCAGTCCATCTGATGGCATCTCTGCACAACTGTAGGTAATAAGAGAAGAAATCAATAGCCAATTAAACCTGATCCACAGCATTTGATTTTTCGGGGTGTGATGGGAACAGTAATTAATGGAGTTTCCTTGAGACAGTCACAATTCAAGGTTTCCTGTCAAGGCTAATGTGGTTTCATTTTAACTGTTTCTGCTGCAATGTACGGTCTGTGGAGGTGCAGGGCTGGAGGAGCCTTTTTGTGTGTGGTGAGCGTGGTGGCCTGCCCCGCCGATGGCCTGGTTAGATGGAGGTGGAAAGCTCCCAGATATTGCATGCATAGGACACAAATACCTTCAGGAGCAAAGCTGGGAAGAGTCACTTTGGAAGTAGGGCCCATGGGAATCATTTAAGGAGAGGTGCCAAACATGTGCATTGCCCCCCCGCCATGGCAGACCAGTGGTTTTTGGGGAGCGGGGGTAATGAGGCTGGGATACTCAATGGGAGTTGGGCATTGTAAAGAAGTTAGCTGGGGCTTGTTCCTCTCCGGGGCGGTGGGGAGCCACACCGCCTCACTACACATGGTTGATGTCTTGGGGGAATTAGTCCGGCTGCGGGAGTCTCCCTCGGTGGCCCTTGTGGCAACTGCAATAAGGACAGTAAGCCTGGGCCCTAGGTCAGAGCAGGGGCAACAAGGAGTCAGGCGCTTAGGCAGGGGCTGAGCAGTAGCAATATACACAGTAGCAATAGGTCCAGGCCCCAAAGGGCCTGGGAGAGGAGGAGATGGCCAGCCGCGAGGTGGGTGGCAGGGGGGACGCAGGCCCTCCCACTCCACTGCGTCCCAGCCCAGGGCCCTAGCAGCGGCGGAAGACCCGCTGCTGCGTCAGTGGGGATCCCGGCTGCAGCACACTGACAAGGGCTCTGGCCATGCTGCAGCCGGACTAGAGTCGGCTGCCCCCCGGGCTACTTCCAGACTCCCCCTCGGGTGGTACCTGGGTCACGGTGGTGTCCTCCGGGGGGTCCAGCACCATGGGTTCCTCAGGGTAGCAGGCGCGGGGCAGACCCCGGCAACTCCTCCAGGTAGTGGGCGCGGGGCAGACCCCGGCAACTCCTCCGGTTGGCGGGCACAGGACAGGTCGAAGGCGTCTGGCCTCGCCGGTGGCTGTCTTCCAAGTGAGTTTTGAGGTCGAGCCTTTATACTTCGGGGTGCCGCCTGACCCTCACTGGCTCTGCCCACTCTGGTGCCCAGAGGGGCTTGTCTCTCTCCGGGGTGGCGGGGAGCCACACCGCCTCACTACAGACATCAACTTCTCTTAGGCCCCATTGCAAATTGCAGCCTATTGCTCAAGATGGATCTCCCAACTAACAGGTCCAAAATAGAGCTGTCAGGCAGGGAGAGAGAATAGGCCCCACTAGGCTGAGGCACTCAGATTGTGTGTGCATGGGACGGGGATCTATAACTGCAAGGAGATGTTGGTGTGTAGATCACCTTTAAATGGGGAGGCATTTCCCTGCCCATTGCCTAGGCAGCTGTGAAGCAGGTATCAGCTTGTGTTTCAGCTCGGCAGCAGAACGTTGGAGTGAAGCGCACACACGGCGCTCTCCCTCTCTCAGAAATGTTACATTAGTTCTTTCTCTCTTTGTTGCTTTCCTTAATGTGAAATAAGTTCTCTAAGCTGAGACATACATGCTTGGGTCTTTGTGTCTGGAAAACACAACTGTGGGGAAGTGAGACAGTACTCCTGTAGCTACCCCACCCCATGCCCCATCTCAAGGGAGATGGGGGGAGGCTAAGTGTTCGGGGGGGTTTTTTAATGAGGAACCTCCATCTCGGCCATCTCTTCCTCATGCCGTGGAAGCATACTGCAGCTCAAGGGCTGGAGTAACCCACCAGGATCCTTGTTGGGAGGAAGGGCACGAGTGGAGGAAGCTCTGGGCTGCTTGGAAGTGGAGCTTGAAGGGAGGTGGGTGTCTTGTGTATGAGTTCCTGACCTTCTGAGCAATTCACCACTGCCTTTTTCTGATTTCCTTCCGCAGCCCTCACGCAAACACGAGGGCCCAGCCACACACCCATCCCCTCTCCCCCCGCTCCAATGCACATCCTGTTTAGCCGCTGGCTGGGGCTAGCACCCCCTTTATGGTTGCAGAGACTAGGTCCTGGCCCTTGTCACCAGACCAGGCAGCTGGAATAAAGATGAAAAGTTGGAGTCCTTTCTTGTGCTGTGGCAGAGGCCACGATCCCTGTTTTGTGTTATGCCCAGTTGGGACATCCATCAGGGACACCTGTACAATCTCTGGGGTGGGTGGGAAAACCGGAGCAACCACCTGCCAGGTCAGGTCTCCAGCTCCTAAGCCGTTGGGCCGCGTCTCCCTTTAAAAACCACTCATTCGCCCTCTGTGTGTTGCTGTACAGCTCAGGAAGCCAAGTGGCAGTCACACGCTCACACCGACTGGCTGCATGGCAGGCAACCAGGAACATGCGAGGCATCCAGTACTGAGGAATGCAGCCCCGCCGCTTCTGAAGCGATGGGACTGTTTTCATCTAATACTGTGTTGATTGTTCAATCAGGGATTGGAGCAGACAGGCCGCTGGGTATTCCCCAGCAGGCATTTCTGAATTTGATGGCTAGCAGTTTGGCAGCTCTCCACAGGGCATGTACAGAGCCAGTCAACCGAGATGGGCCTGAACTGCCAAGTTTGGATCCACTTCTGAACTCTCTATGTTGAGTTTGCTGTTGGGCCCATCACTACTAATAAATTCAGAACGCCCAGCTATTTTATTCAAAAGGGTTCACTTTTCTATACATTACCTTCAAGAATGCTTGATAATTTTCCTCTTCATACAAAGCCTCTGTGCAAAAGGACCCCATAGGTCTGTTTGGTTGCAAATAACATGTGGTGTTCTCCGCTCCAATGAGTCCGTTTATTAGTATTTAATGAGGGGGAAATAAATGATGTTCTCTGAAAACATCCCAATGGCCTATGTTGTGCTCCAGAGGGGGATAGAAAATGATCCCGCGTTCTTGCCCTTCCACTAAATACTACATTGGAATAAAGTGCATGGTGGGACTGTGCCCCGCTGCCCTCTAGGGTTAGAATCAGAAATGTTCATCTGTGTGTCATAGGTCCTATACTGCTAATAGCAAATAGAGATTACCCTTTAGCTCAGATGGGGAGGTACTCTCCTGTACTCTCAATATAAATGATACCATAGTGCAAATAGTAAGGCCAGAACTACTCTTCAGACCATCCACTCCAAGCACCTGCATTATGCCAGGCTGCTTTTCCCAGCTGCATGCCTGCCCACTTGTCCTTGCTGTTGCAAAGGTTTTCCCTTTGTCCAGTCCAAACCTTTCTGAGTTGAACCTGCAGTGCTTGTAGGTATGTCTGAGCCTTCTGCTGGTGGGTTGGGTTTCTGCCAGATGCTGCACCAGAACAGAACTCGTGTTAATCCTGAGGTGGTTTTAATTGGTACTTGTGGGGGTCTGGTAAGGAGTAGGAGGTGGATCAGTGCTGCTAGGTGAACTCACCAGATCATCCTAACTCCATCCAGGAGCCCTGTCTTCCATGCGAGTCCTGTCCTGCCTCCCACTCCTTCTGGGTCCTGATCCCTGCCAGGTGGCCATAGGGCTGGGGGTGGAGGACAGCTGCAGCGGCCAGGGGAGGGACAGCATGGTCGTGGCAGGAAGAATCCACTCCCTGCTCAAAGACCAAGGGAGCAGAGACTCACCTCCAACTGTAACGTGGAGGGCCCAGGCTGCTGTTGGTGCTATCGTTCCTGCTCGCTGCTAGGAGAGGAGCCTGCGCCACAGGCAAGAGGGGAGAGAGACAGGAGCCAAGTGAATTCAGCTCTCATCCCTCATCATAGATTCCTAGACGGGACCTATTCATCCTTTGGACACTATTCGTGAGTCCCTTATCTGTGGTGGTGATCTGTCACAGGTGGGTCCTAGCAATTAGTATGGCCAATGTTCAAACCAGGATCCGCAGAGTCTGTAGGTAGGAGTACCACTGGCTGCTGAGGGATTCATGGGAATGGGTCCAGATTTGCTAAATTAATCTCATCTGGAATTGCCCATCAAGACATCAGTCATCTTTCTGCAGTGACCACATTGGCACCACCAGCAGCCTAGGTCCTCTGCTTCTAATGGCAGAGGCATGTGGCTTGTGGTGTTTGCAGGACACAGGGAGAGAAGCCACCTGATTAATTAGAAATGCCAGGGCTCCTGTATCCAACATACTAGCCATCACGGCACCCTTTTGGAATGAGAAATGCTGCCCTCCGCAAGCAGTTCATTGAGAGCCAGAGTGTATTAGCAGGAGTGTTGAATGTAAGGCATTTTACTCGGCCCTGGTGAGGCCTCACATGGAGTACGATGTCCAATTCTGAGTATCACACTTTAGGAAAGATGTGGACAAATTGGAGAGAGTCCAGAGGAGAGCAAATAAAAAATGGTAAAAGGTTAAAAAATACCTGACCTATGAGGAAAGGTTGAAAACCCTGGGTATGTTTATGTAACCCACACACCTTCTGGGTGTGGTTTTCTGTCCCATCTGGAGGCACCAAGACCACTTAGACAGTGAGATAAAAAAATGAATCTGCTCTACAGTGTTAGCTAAGAGCTAGCTGGCTTTTAGCTTATGTAGTAGAGGCTCGTGCACTAAGCTCCAGCGGTCCCCAGTTTGATCCCGGCCGCTGACGACCGGGATCTGTCAGTGTTACATTTAGTCTTGAGAAAAGAAGACAGAGGGAACCTGATAACAGTTTTCAAATATGTTAAGGACTGTTATAATGAGGATGGTGATCAATTGTTCTCCTTGTCTACTGAAGCTAGGACAAGAAATAATCAGCTTTAATCTGCAGCAAGGGAGCTTTAGGTTAGATATCAAGGAAAATTTTGTACCTATAAGAATAGTTAAGCTCTGGAATAGGCTTCCAAGGGAGGTTGTGGACTCCTCGGCATTGGAGGTTTTTAAGAACTGGTAGGACTAACACCAGTCAAGATGGTCTAGGATGGTTTATTTAATCCTGCCTCAGTGCAGGGGGCTGGACTAGACGACCTCTTGAGGTCCCTTCTAGCCCTACAATTCTATAAACTAGGTAATGAAGCTCAGGGGATTCTGCGCAGGGAGTTGTCATTGCTCGCTGGATCAAGAGAAGCTTTCCTAGCCAAAGAACTGGGCATTGAGTAAAGTAGAGAGAGATACTACATTCTGTGCAGTTCTGGCTTTCTTCAAACTGGTCTAATTGCAGCTGAAGGATCTAGGCTCAGGTCTGCCCATCTCTTCTTCTTAACATACGCACAACGTGCCACAGGTGGCACGTGACCAGGATTCATCACTGAATTTGGTCCATTGGATGGATCATTCGCTTCCACGGGCCAGGCCAGGTACCAGCAGGGAGTGCGACAAGCATGCTCGTCTGTGCCCACCATTTCCGCCCACTAATGCATGAGATACGATTCCATTGACTTCACAACAGTGGAGGCTGTGGGTAGAACAGAGAGTGCTGCAGGTTACAGGCCAGGGGAGAGGGAGGAAATTTGCAAGATTGTGACAATAAAGTCATTCTGCCTGAGAGTTTTCTCATTTTGATATGAGAAGGAGCTCATTTATTGCTGCCTGTATTGCTACACATTGCCCTTTAATCTGCAGCTTTATTGTGTCCATGATTTATTTATTTAGAGCAGGGGTGGGGGTTAACTTCCAGCCAGCAGCAGGGAGTAAAACAGGAATGAGAATCGTGCTCTGGTCAGGGGGAAGATAGGCCCTGGCTTGTTGTTCAGGTGGGTAGAGGCTGAAGAACCAGATTCCCAACTCTCCGTACGTGTTTTGAGGGATCCCAATAGTAACAGTGCATGCTGCTGTGTGTCCATTAAAGCTCCCCTGCCAGGTGTGGCATCCTGCAGAGAGCTGGCTCTGTTGCTTGCAAACAGACCAGGCTGGGTTGCTGTGATCTCGCGATCACAGCTGGGTTGGGCCCAGTCGAAACTTGGTGGAGAGACACCCCTCTTATCAACACACACTTTTGCTCCAGGAAGTAGTGGAAGCGATTCAGCAGGCAGAGCGCTTTCTTCCGAGTCAGCCCGGAACCGCTGCCCTCCTATGGTGCTAAGGGGTGTTGTGTGGCTGATGTGCCACCTTTCAAATGAGCTGTCACACCGCGCACTTGACCGCTTATGGGCAAGAATGCTCCCCTGGCACCTCTCAAGCGAGCAGCTGCTAGCCCCAGCATCCTGTACAAATTCCAAGGTGGGTGATTCCAATTTGCCATCTCAATTCCCCTTTCAGGTTCAGTTGGATAAAGTGTTCTTTGTTTCCCATTCCAAACATCTGTTTAGGTTGCTGCTAATTGCTGCTGCAGCTCAGTGGCCGGTAAAGCGTTCCCAGGATGTGTTGTTTATGTATCAGTTTGGAAGGCACTAGACGACTGCAAGTTGTCATTGCCTGGAAACTGTGTCCCTTGCCTCGATAGCATCCTGCAAACTAGAGGATACGTATACACACACGCATTGTAATGATCCTTCTCCTTGTGGAGCAGGCAGAGTTGCAACCCATTGAGATCTTGACACATTGGATTAATCTCTCTATTGTCAGGATTTAGCCTCTGGCTGAAACTAAGGGTAGGCATTAGGGGCTGTAATGTTGTTTGTGGTGTGATGGCTTCTGAGAAGGGACCTGCTGCCCACGGAGTTCCACTATATAGTACACAGGAAGCAGGGAGTGAGGGGAGGTGGCTTAGAGACAGCAGCTGCCAGTTTTGGGAACCAGGCCTTCACTGTGTTGTCTGAGCCTTTGTGGAGGAGCCATATTCGAACCCAAAGGCTTTGTAAGAAAGGAAGATTCCCCATACAGATGCCAAGACCTTTCCCCTAGCGCCAAAGCCACCCGTGGCCTCAGTGAAATAGACCATCATGCTGGCTAGGGATGATGTAAAAGGGATACCTGTGGGAGAAATGTGCTGCTCTAAAGGTAGGAGACTAAAGGGAACAGCTCCGATGCCACAATGATGGGCCCAGTTGAGGAAACTGAACAGAATAGCAGCAACATTGCAGCAGCATCCAGAGGCCTCGTTGTGGGCCGGGGCCCTAATGTGATGGGTAAAGTACCGATAGACAACTGGGAAGGGTGCATAGCCCCAAGAACTCACAATCTCATATAAGACAAGACACAGCGAGTGGGTGAAACAGACAATAGAAGGGAGGGGAAACTGAGAAGGAGAAACATGGTGAGGTATAATGTTATGAAGGCTCCCGATGTGCGGAAATGAACCATTATGAATCACGCGACAGTGGTTTCTCCGTTGTTGCTTTGAATGGTCCGCTCAGAACAGCGAGGTGTAATAGCGCAGGCTGGAGACAGGTGCCACACACCATGCTCTTCTTTATCCATCCGAGCACCAGAACCACATCAGACTTATTGCCTGGCCTTTATTAGAAACTCTTGCCCATGCTTCAGATTCTGACTCCTGTGTTTCATGAATGCTGCTTCTCTGAACAGACGCTCAGGATTAGCTGTCTGCAAGCAGCGGATTGTGGAAATGAAATTTTCCATCAGCCATAGCTCTGCTCCTAAGGCTCAGGCTGATCACCTGGAAAAGAAACCTCTCCAGTTCTGTTTGGGACAAAAACAACATGATTGAAATCAGGATCTTGGATAAATAAAATGTGACAAATTCCTTCTTCAAGAAATTAATGATCCAACCCCGTGCTCCATGAGCCTCTGCTCTCATGTCTTTGCTGAGTGTTTGTGAAATTTCATTGGTGTAAGTCTGTCCATCCAGCCCCTTCGCCCTATTCTTTAATGGCCTCTTTGTGTCTGATCTGAAACTAGGCTGTAAGCGCCTTGGAGCAGGGCTCATTTATTATTATTATTTGATTATAGGAGCAATGCCCAACCAAGGATCAGGGCCCCATTGTGCTAGGTGCTGTAAAAACACAACAAAAAGAGGGTCTCTGCCCCGAAGTACTTACAATCTAAATATAAAACAAGAGGCAACAGGTTGATACAACAAAGAGGGAAAGGACAATGTAACAATGAGATGGTTATGGGTAGCATGGTAAGCAGCAGTCACAATGCCCCAGCTGCCCACCCATTGGTGGGTTTATCTGCGTTGTGAGGCATTGAGCTCACTTTCGGGAGCTGTGACATAATACATGAATATTCTCTTTCTCTCTCGGCACAAGTCTGGCCCATACACGTGCTCAAATACTACAGTGGTGAGCATGGAATGAGAACCTGAATAAAATACGGAATTCAATCAAATAATAAGGAAACGAGATAGAGAGTAGGAAAACCTGCATCTAATGGAGAGAAAGGACTTAATAGAAAGCGCGAGCTCTTTGCATGTGGGGTGGCAGGCTGCCCTAAGCCAGTGTGCTAGATTTAGGGCTTTATGCTCCCTCTCAGACCAGGTGGGAAGGGGAGTCAAACTGGGTGCCCCACGTATGAAAGGTGGGATGGAAGGAAAAATTCCTCAGCATCCCTGATTCTGTGGGAGCCCCTCCTTGTTAACACCACAGAGCTGGGGCTTCATGTGGTGGCCATATGCCCCAACATGGTTTTCTAGCAAACTCAGAGACTTCCATCCTGAAGAGGGAGTTTTTGAAAGGAGTATCCTGAAGGGAACGGAGGGGAACCATGCTGTGATGCAGGGAGTGGGGAGACTGGGCAGCCAGACCAGAGGCACTGCCCCCCCAAGCATCCTGAGGTCCTTGAAATTTCCCCATGGGGCATCTTGAGGGTTCAGAACCCCACCTGCCCGTTCTGTCTTATGGAATGGCTCCTAAGCACACATGGAGATTCCAGCAGAGTTTGGCTCCTTCTACAGGTTTCTCCAGATAAACAAGGCCTTGAATTGGGAGGATTCTCCCCAGTTAGTAAAAAAGGTCCTCAGAGTGATGATACATCTGGGAAGAGGGTCTCTGGAGCTGCCTGCAGGAATTCGAGTTATATTTTAACCCAAATTTGTTTTGATTAAAGCATACAATTTCTCGCAACTTGATATTAACTGGCTGACTCCAGCTCTCTCTTGGAATTTACTGTTTCAAATGAATCACCTTTACTTCTGCCGCTTGCCCACTCCTCTGCTCAGTTCCCTTTTAATTTTACAGCTTCCTGAGCTTGGCGCTAGGAAATCGATAAGTAATTTAGAGCCCGGCAAATACAGAGGAAAACAAGTTATTTTGCACTTTTATGAATATTTTGAAGCCAGAATTGTCCGAAAAAACAGGGACACAATCAACGTAACAACCGATCCACCAATGTAACACACTAAACAGCATAAGATCATAGACATTTATAATTAGAAGGCTAGCAAACAAGAATTTTTAAAACTACTCTCTTGAATCAGGCTGTTCAGTAATATTTGTGGTAAGCTAATAAAAGAGGATTTATAATCCCAGCTCCATGCTTAATACTTGGGAGAATGGATCTGATTCCATGGAGGGTATTTTACAGCTGAGGAGAAAATATCCAGTTTGGGTTCTTTGACCCAGTCAAAGGTTAAAGTGATCTCAAAGAAATACTGAACCTGGCATTGCTCAGGATGGAATTTTATCCCCTTTTAGGGATCAGACAACTCATTTAAATACATATCTAATGTTCCTTCTCAAAGACTGACCCCCTTTAGAGCTGCTTTAGAGGTCTCTGTTTCCTTGTCTGGGTGTGGAATCTGTCCAAAATATCCCAGAGGGGTGCTGCTTTTCAGGGGCCTGTCCTATGACTGATGTTAACAGGTCTGAACTGTATTTCAAGGGAGGAAACAAAAATCAGACTTTGTGTGATGACAGTCAGGTGTTGGGTTGTGATAAGATGACCCATGACTAGAGCTCTTCAAATCTCAGTGGTTTGTAAGAAGCAGGATGGAAAAAAATCTGGTGATACTCTAAACTTGACCCACAGTCCAAACTCCGTAGTTCCAGAATAGTCAGCTGTTAATATTATTACCTTTTTTGACGTGAGCAGCTAATCAAAGTTCGGGGCCCTGCACATTGTGCCAGTTGGGAGGAGAAACTGCATCAAAGAAAATACCAGATTCCATCATCAATCTTGTTTATTTAACATGAGCAACAGTGAAATAGTTAACCATGTGAACACTTGTGTTGTCAGTAAGTCTCAGAGCCAACGTCCCACTTAGGGGAATGGGGCACTTCCAGAGCTATCATTTGTCTGTCACACAGGAAGCACTGCTTCAGATCACATTCCAAAGGTCTTCTTCACAACCAGGAGGGCTAGACACTCAATTTTTATTTAAATTGGAGCTTAAATTCTGCAGACGCTGAGCTGGGCACCAGAAAAGTGCTGATGCAGTTTCCCAATCAGGGGACATCTGGCAGACACTTTCATCCCTTCCTAGTCGTGCTTTGATAATCAGGTTGGAACAAAGCCTCTATAGCAAAGCATAGCTCCGTTGAAACTGGCCAGTTTTACCCATTTCTCATCCAACCCTTAATTAGCCCACAACTGCTCAAAAATGTTGTGAACTTTTCAAAGAGTTTCCAGCTTATTACAAATCCCCAAATGAGTGGCATTCCATATGGTGGTGAGCGCCACTGGCAAATTTCACTAGGCCCTAACACTGACATCATGACATCTTTTGCAACACCATGTTCAAAATTGCTGGCGGTGACAACTCAGTCATAGTCCTGGTTAATAAGTCAATGATCTAAACGGGATGTTGTCCATTCATTCACTTAAGGCAACTTGTGCAATGGAAGTGCAGCTACCATACATAGCTGGACATGCAGATCAGATGGTTGTGCATGCCTATGCCTTTTTACACATCTAAATGCTTACCAGCACATGCATATACCCACTATACAGCATGTGCGGTTGTGGTCCGTATAGGGGCAATTGCAGTCAGGAGGATATGTACACATTTAACTTCAAGCAAATAGGCCTTCATGTTTTGAAAAGGGATCCTTTCATATTGTACTTGTAGGTTACATTTGATTATCGCATCTTTAGGTAAGTTTGTAACTTGTCACCAGCTCTCAGCAATTCCCAAACCTTTCCCCCTGCTGATGCCCTACTCTCTCTGAGCTCTTTATTATTTCTTTAACATTTTTATTGCCATACAGCCTCAGCGAGCTCAAAGTCCATTGTGCTAGTCAATCTACAAAGAGATAGTAAATGACAGTCCTACAGAGTTACATTCTGAAAGACAAACTCTTCTGCCATCCATTTTCTAGCTGCCCATTGGAGGTTAGGATGAGCTTTTAAAGTAAATGTTTGTTCTAATAACCTGCAGCCTTACATCTCAGGACAGAAAGTGCAACCAGTTGGCTGTATCTCCAGCCATGACAAAACACTCATGTTCCAATGGAATTCACTGGGGTGTCGGATAGAATGGAGGAGTGCTGGACAGAGGGCAAAACAGTTAAGGTTTGGTTGATCAGTGATGGCAATAAATAGTTTCTCTCTGATGAAGTTCTACATGCACAGTGTTCCCATGTTAAGTACAACTAGGGAGAGCACTTCAAAATACTTAAGTGCTTCAAATATTCTGTACTTGGTACTTAAGTACATTGTAAAGTCGATAAAGCACAATGGTTTTTTTATCCACAGGTGCTTTTTAAAAATAGGTGATTGAAACAATCACATCCCTCCTGGATTCTGGTTGGCCTCCAGCACCCATTGTCCTGGCTTGGGAGCTTCAAGCCTAGCTCTTGCACCAACCAGGGAGAGTGGCAGCCCACTCCTTTCACTTCTGATTGATCACTACAACCAGCAATGGGTAGACTCGCTCCCTGGCCCAGCTCAGTAGCAGTGGGGAGACTTGTTCATAGTGTCTGGGGAAACTCTAAAGTACAAGGCCCCCCATTTGGATACTTTTCTGCAGCAACAACTCTGTGATGGGTCAGTGTCCAAAGAAAAAACAGATCAGCAAATTCTTATAACAGATAAGCTCATTCTTATCATACAGGAGTTGGAAGTACTTGCACTTGTACTTTTACTTATAAATACATAAATGCTATTTCCACGGCACACTTGTACTTATGAGTACTTCTGCAATGGGGTGCTTGGCACTCATACTGAAGTCATTTTAATTAGCACTTACGGCTACAAACCCACTGTGAAATGCAAGTAGCAAGATCAAGTCCCAGGCTTTGGCACAACTTGACTTTGACTTTCATTCCACATTTCAGGAAAGATGTGGACAAATTGGAGAAAGTCCAGAGAAGAGGAACAAAAATGATTAAAGGTCTAGAGAACATGGCCTCTGAGGGAAGATTGAAAAAAATGGGTTTGTTTAGTCTGGAGAAGAGAAGACTGAGAGAGGACATGATAACAGTTTTCAAGTATATAATAGGTTGTTACAAGGAGGAGGAAGAAAAATTGTTCTTCTCAACCTCTGAGGATAGGACAAGAAGCAATGGGCTTAAATTGCAGCCAGGGAGGTTTAGGTTGGACATTAGGAAAAACTTCCTGTCAGAGTGGTTAAGCCCTGGAATACATTGCGGAGGGAGGTTGTGGAATCTCCATCATTTGAAATTTTTAAGAGCAGGTTAGACAAACACCTGTCAGGGATAATCAGATAATACTTAGTCCTGCCATGAGTGCAGGGGTCTGGACTAGATGACCTCTCGAGGTCCCCTCCAGTCCTATGATTCTATGAGTCTTTCATTCTCTGCATGTTGCATTAATGCTCATGAAAGTTCACGGGCTGGTGAATGGGGCATCTCTACCTGGGAGCTTCTCTCATCCTGATCTGATCTTGATTGTGGCCCAGACAGAGTGAACCAACAGTATCAAGAGAAAACAAATAATCCGGGCGCTGGCCTGACTCAGTGTTTATCTGTCTGTTGGAATACTTGCAGTAGCATGGCAGCTATTGTGCTTTTGTAATGGGTGAACCACTGTACACTGAACCATCCAACAACGTCTGATCTGGAGGCTGATATGAATTACTTTTGTATAACATCCTACTTTAAATTAAGTGTTTCAGACCAAGATTGAAATTTGATATTTTGAATAATGTTACAATATGTCAGCTAAGCCCGCATGTTTGCGGTGCCACGGTTTCCATTCCCAGGTCAGTAGTATATGCTAGCCCAGTGTGTGGGGAATCTATCTGTATCTGGCTAAGCTAGCTAGCAAGGCATTTATACTGTGCCATTCTCTATGGTATCAGAGCAGCTGGGTAGAGTCCTGTATTTAGAATACTACTACTACTTACTTAGCATGTAGGTTGCATATTTTATCTTCTCGATGATTTATGGAGATTAAGTAATTAATTATCACAATCCCCCTGCAAGGGAGTTGAGTATTTTTACTATCCTGATTTGACAGACCTCATAACTGATGCACAGAGAGGGGAACTGACCTATCCAGTGTCTCAGGAATGAGCAGACAGGATTAGATGTCAGGAGTTCTAGTCACAGTCCACTGCTCTAACCACTAGACAACACTTCTGTTATATCCATGTATGATGTTTGTCTGGTGGATCCAGAAAATACAATGTGTGCAGGTAGACAGATTCCAGCAAAACACACACACACCCTGTCCCAGACACAATATTAGTGAAAATGCTAATGATGAATAATTTGCATGGTTTTTCATCCATCAATATCAAAGCACTCTCCAAAGACGAGTACATATCATTTATCCTCATTCTGCAGATGACATAGCCAAGACACAGAAGTTAAGTCCTTCTCCTGTGATCACTCAGCAAGTCAGCGACAGTCAGGAATAGAACTGCGGTGTCTTGATTCCCAGACCCTTGCTCCAGGCACTAGACAACCACGGCCCTGCTGCTGCTATGCATGCAGCTAGATTTGATTTACACATTCATGTGATGTTAGCCCAATAGCTGCCAACAGCACATAGATTCCAGGTATACCCCCCATGTACACATTTTCAGCTGAGTCATGACTACAGCATGTATGGCGGATCAAACCAAGAGGTGCATTGGTAAAGGGATATTGTGGTGCTGTATAGAATAAGCCATCCTGCTGCATGTAAGACCCGTTTGCTGGCTGCTGAGATCAAACTGTGATCTGTTTCATCCAGGTGGAAGGCAGTCTGGCTGAGCAGAAGGACTTGTGCTCTGCCAGTCAGTAATTAAAAACCTTGGTTTATCGTAGAATGCACACTGACCAAGAGAGCTGTGTTCATGGGCCACTAAGCAGGCAGCTAGAGGGAGTGATGCTGAGCTGTGTTCACAGCTTCTCTCTAAAGTTCCTCTTGTTTTTTTGCCTTCCCTCCAGGTCTAATAATACACGAAGGGCCCTCAGTTTACCGGATTTTCAAACGGTGGCAGGCGGTAAATCAGCAGTGGAAAGTGCTGAACTATGACAAAACAAAAGACACGGAGGACCAAAAAACAGGGACCAGGACAAACCTCCGAACCTCCTCCCAAACCAACCATTCGTCCTCCACCAGTGGTACAGCCAGCAACTCCACTCCAGCTGACAACGGGATCCGGGGCACTAGCCACGCCACCGGCACCCTGTCTGACCACCACTGTGCTTACACCATCTTGCATATACTCAGCCAGCTGAGGCCTCATGAACAGAGAAGCCAGTCTAGCACTAACAGAGAGCTCGTCATGAGGGTCACAACAGTCTGAACAACAGAATTCAGGAGGCCTTAACACGAAGTGAAGACAAAGCACTCAAGAGCAGAGAAGCATGGTGTGCCTTTAATTTTTTTGGGTAGCTGCACAAGGTGTAAGCAGCACTTGGCCAACTGAGGAAGAAGAAGGTGGAGGCAGAGTTGCACACTCATGCTAAAGAGGTTAACGTTTTCCAGCCAGTCAATATTATTTTTTAAAAAAATAACAAAACAAGTGCAATACGAACTAACAACTGACTAGGCAAAGGTTTGGGGAAGCCGAGGAAGAGCCGGTATTAGCATGTCTTACAAGTTTTATTAGCTGGGATGGGTAATGTTCTGCAAACACACACACACACCCCACACGCACACAGACACATAGTGTGGAATGATAACAAACAGAAGGGGAATGACGGAAGCGACGTACTTGGAGGAGTTTTCAGATTGTGTTAAGCAGGGATCTGAGTCATCGTTTTGTTTCATAAATCATTCCGGAGCCCTGTCTTACTCGCGATAGAGTATTTCCACTGAAATGGCTGGGGATTTTTTAGTTTTAATATTAAAAAAAAATATATCCGTCCATATTTCACCAAAACAAAAATTGGCAAGGGGTTCGGAGAATGGCGTTGGGAGCAGGTTTGACAGACATTTTTTGGCGAAGTTTGTACAGATGCGCTGTGGGTGTTTGAAGCACAAGCACTGGTATGATGACCCCAAATCCCACATTCAAACCTTCCCGCTCATAAAAACCATCCTCCAGGCAGACTTTGAGAAAGGAGGCTGCTCCAGGTTAATTTCCTCTCATACCCCATCACTCCCGATTGATTACATTAGGCCAGTCCCATCTCCACAGCTTTCTCCTGCATCTGTGATTCAGACTCTTATAAGAGGGGTTTTTTTATCTGTATATCCCTGCTGCTCAACTTGCAAGAGAGTCTCACTCAATCTTATAGGTTAAGCCCTTGATATCCAGTCTGCTGAATGACTGAGTGGAAAAGACTAAATGATGAGCTAACAAAGACTTAGTCTGAAGAGGGAGCACGGTCCCTGAGTGAATATATTATGCTTTTAATAAGTCTCCTTCTCTAGGAGCTATCCATGAAAGTTCCAATTGCTCTTCAGGAACATCCTCTTTCAATGCACAATGGCTGAATCATTTGTGGGTATTAAAGGGACACTGTCAAGTACTTTTTTAAATAGTTTTTAGGGGCTTTTTTTTTTTTTTTTTACTCTCCATCATTTGTCATATTCTCTTAAAAGCTTGAAAATAAAAATTCTTTCCCTACTGATTTTTGTCCTTTTCCATTTGGCACACACTGTTCTCCCCTGGCCAGGACCTTGCCCCGCTGTGCCCTCACCCCACCCTGCCCCTCTTCTCCCAACCGTCTACTGCAGCCAGAAGTCAAACATGGCTGCGCCCTGTTTACTTTCATGTGCCCCAGCATTGCTGATGGTGCTGCATCACAGCCCTGGAGAACAGAGCTGTTTTGTTAGTGTAGCAACTTCTGTAGCATAGGGAGCAGAAGAGCAGAAACTATAACAATGCAGAGTCTTAACTGGTTTTGGAGCAATGGCACAGCAAATCAAAAATAACTAATGCCACAATGGTCAAACCCATGCCTGGAGTTAGCTATCAAAACCCATATGTAAGCAGATGAAAGAAAGCAGCCTGATTTTCAGCTGTGCTGGGATCTCCTGTCTTAGGAGTTTATATTACCATCCTTCACAGTGGTATCTGAGCACCTCTTGCAGCTTCTGTTGGAGCCATGGGAGTTGATTCATGTGATTTCACTTTGATTCATGCCCCTACATATGGATTTAGCTGATGAACTTTGGGCGCCCGGGTTTGGAAATCCCGGCCAGAAAGCAATTTAGCACTCAGAAGGAATAAGCATTTTAAGGAAGGTCACATTTCTGGGCCTCCATTACTTGACAGTGTCCCTTTGAATATCAGAATGCAACAGAACAGGTGTCTTTATGGCAGATGACATGTGGGTTCTGAAACTCCAGCCGAGTTGAGCTCTACCCTGAGATAAGACTTAATCCCAAGACAGCTGATGAAATGAGGAGCCATGCAAACAAACATGATTTCTGGGAGGCCAGTGTCTGTATAGCTGACCTATCTCACTGTCTACCAAAGAGTGCTTTAGGTTGGGGTCGTGGCTGTTTTGATGACCTCTGAAAGGTGTTGTCGGGAGCATGTCTCTTATGGGGCTGCTCCTGTGGTAAAGTCTAGCAAAGTCTGGTTAACGCAAGGGAACACAGCAGCCTCTTCGTGCCCCAGAGGCTTTTCCAAAGGGCAGCATTCTTGTCACAAGAGATGGCCACTTGTGATGCTCTGACAGGGGTGGGGGCTGTCAGACGTAACAGTAAGTAGTGTCATCTGATCCCCCTCCAACTCCCATTATGTAATAAGGAAAACCAAATTCCTTTCACTGGGGTTAGCAGGTTGAGAGTTTATAAGGTCAGAAGCACATCTCACCATGAAAGGGAGGCATGGCCTGGTGGGCTGAGCACAGGATGGAGTCATCTCACTCCAGCTCTGCCACCAACTCTCTCTGTAGCTTTGGGCAAGTCCCTTAATCTTTCTGGCTCAGTTCCCCATCTGCAAAATGGGGATGATAATACTTATCTACCTCACAGGGGTGTTGTGAGACTCAATGTTTGCAAAGCCCATTGACATGATAAGGTAGCGTGTGTAAAATAGATAGCAATGAGCTGGTTAGCAGGAATGAGCACCCACTGCCCTTTGCTGGACAAACTTCAAACTGCTCAGCTCGGTGTATCATAGCCCCTACACTGTTACCAGAGAGTCCCCTTTTGCTGAAGTGGTAGGGTGCTGCCACTTTCGCATGACGTTCTGAGTGGCAGTAATGTGCAGCATAGTGACAACCACATGGTCCTACTTGGCCATGGATTTGTTACAACATTTTTCTATACACGTGTTTTCCATGCAATGTGCTTAGAAATACATGTTCCAGTTGCAACTGGCCTGCCTGGGTCTGGGCTGTTCAGTGGCTGCAGCATCCCTCATGGGTGGAAAACCCTCTCGTTTGGCTACGGAGCCCAGTTTCAGAGACGGTGACCTTCTGAGCCCTTCCACAATGGTTTAAGAATCAAAAACCTATTTCAGCTATTTAATAACCAAACCAAATGAACAGAACACACAGTCTTGCCAAGTTCATCAATGACTGGGCATCAGATACTATGGTGACAAGGAGCACTTAAGTACCTAGATAGATAAGACGTTAGCTAAAGGAAGTTGGAAACTAATTATAACACTTTCTTAAGCATAGATTCCCAAGGCCAGAAGGGACTACTGTGATAATCTAGTTTGCCCTTCTGTATAACACAGGCCAGAGAACTGCCCCAAAATAATTCCCGTTTGAACTAGCGCTCAGGATCTTCGCTTTCATTCCAAGAGCTGCCACCACCAGCACAATCTCCTAGAAGCCAAGTGTAATTGGAACCTCTGTTTTCAGAGCAGTTTATTCCTGAGCAAAGTGCTTCTGATTTTATGAACATCTAGGCTGCTGGTCTGAGAGCGATGGGTGCACATTTTGGGGGTTTTTTATTATTTTTTGGAGCGGCTCTGAAGATGGCAGCAATAGTAATAAGCATCTATGTTCCATGGCAGAATGCATTCTTCTCTCTTCCCCCATCCCATCATTTCTGCTCCTATGCAGGACAATAAAAAGTGCAAAAATGGAGACATGCAAAACGCACCATGGACTGGTGGGAGTTTGCAGAGAGCAGAAGGGACAAGATGACGGAGCTAAACAAAGCCGTTCTATAGAAGGCATCCCTTCCCTGGCATCACCCCACCCACACGTCACTGCTCATCTTGCCTTCTCTTTCAAGTACTCTTCACTTTGCCTTGTTGTCAAAGAGTTCTTTGTATTTTTAACGCCATTCTTACAAGGCAGTGAGCCCTGCTTCCCTCAGATCACGCTGTTTGCAACTCAACAGCTGTTTTGGGGTGGGGTAGGGGCGAAACTCCCATCAGGCATTCCTATGCTCTTGTGCTTCATGGCACGGTGAAACAGGCAGAGGCAGCTGATGGAGAAACAAGGGGTCTGAAATGATTCGTGGTCCTACTAAATTACTCACATTTTGTTACAGTTTCCTGATTTTCTGTCAGCTTTGATGGGTCACTTACTGCCTTTTTGGAGAGGTTTTGCTCTGTGTGACTTCTTTCAATTCTATCCTCTTTGCCCAAAATTTCAGTGGTGGCTACAAGCCTCCATTGCTCTTCCAGTCTCTCCACCAAACACCCACCCTCAAGTCCATTCCCCCCACCTCCCCCAGAGCACAAGCACACACTTAGACTGTAGTAGGGGGTCTATGTGGTCCAGGTTCTTCTGACGCCCCTCTGGTCAGGACTCACAGCCCTTGATGTGTTTTGTTTTTTCAATATATATTCACTTTGAAATGCATAGTTTCCTGCTGCCAATCAGCTCTCACAGGACCAGTTGGTCGTGAAGCCCAGGAAGCCAATAAAACACTCCATTCCCCACTTCAAATGTCAGCACTGATGGGCTGGCTCTCAAGACACATGACTGAATTTCCCTTTTACCTTGTTTTAATACCGCTAGCGCCTCTGACTGTGCTTTTCTACACTGGGCCTTGAAGAATCACCTTGTATCATCCTGATCCTGTGGCCAGGCCCTGAGGAAGAGCACATCACTGTTGCCACAAATGTCCCAAAAGATGCGTGCTTCTGGCATTATTCTGGATCAGGGACACCAATGCCTGTATCGGGGAAGAAATAGTAGTTAATACCTTTCCTGGCTTTACTAACTGTATTTTCACTCAGGGAAACAGGAACAAACCTCCTCAGACTTGCCAGATCCCTGAGGATTCCTTCAAACCCCAATTCCTCCACTAGGCCCCATATCACAGCCAACCTCCTTCCGGCTGAGAAAGTCATCGGCTGGAGACCATCCTGAGGGCCGCTGTCCACCGTACAGTTGCCAGCGGTCCCTCTTTTCAAGGGAGAGGCCTGATTTTTTTCCAATGGACGTGCCACATGTCTTGTAGGGCATTGGGTAGCTCACCACAGGGTGAGCGACACCGAGAGCACAATGCCGTAATGCAGCATCTCTGACCAGGCAGACAAAGTATTCAAGGAGGTCGCTCACCTTCACTCAGGATATAAGCAAGCTGCCTCCATAGCACTGTCAGCCCATAGATCCAGAGAGATGGGACTAGCAATCAAATCCAGGACTCCTGCATTGCAGCTGAGAGCACAAGGCCAGTGAGCCAGCTAATTCCTCTTCCCATTTCATTACAATGCCAGCATATTACCAGCAGTTCCTGTTAGCATTTGTCAGCTACACACAGTGAGGGAAAAT
The DNA here is from genome assembly GCF_009764565.3 of Dermochelys coriacea. Lineage (NCBI taxonomy): Eukaryota > Metazoa > Chordata > Testudines > Dermochelyidae > Dermochelys > Dermochelys coriacea. The sequence continues at coordinate 4,645,950 of NC_050078.2, forward strand.
CAGTGTAAACACTGGAATATTCAGATGGACTGAGCCCTTGGGGCCAGCAATGCATATGCCCTAATGGTTAGTGCCAGGGGACCCTAACCCCCAATACCAATGTACCCCATTCATAACTTGACGCACTCCCTGCTATTCTACTCCCCCGTTGCCAAATTCCTTTTGCCAGTGCAGCTCTCTTGGCATGTGGCAAAACCCTGCTTGCCCAGACTGTGGCTTCTCATGAGTAGAGATACCTACAGCATAAACTATAGGATGATTTTGCAACATGGATAAATATCTGTAGTGTTTTGAAACCAGCATTTGTGACCAAAAGCACTCACATTAGAATCCAGAGATAAACAACTAGTGCAGGAACCTAGTGTATTGACCATTTACCTCCACTTCAACGCTTAAGGGAGATGTACTGAATAAAGCAATGGTTTCCTTTACAATAGTAACCATTTGATGGCTTCCAGAGCATTCCCTCCGGTGATGTGAGTTTGACACAGTGTAGTTGATGGATCAGTGTCTGATCTGACAGCTATCACATTGTATACAAGTAGAAAAGACCATGAAGTTTCTGCACTGTTAACAAAAACGTCAAAAATATCTTGGTTCATTATTCAACTTACCTCCAGGTCAGTGGGTGAATTTCTTCTTTGAAGAGAGAATGAAGTTTCTTCTTCCAGAACCAGAATTACAAGTTTACAAAACGATTACTCTTCTTGAGAGGGGGGAAAAACAACCATGAAAGAATGTTTAGTTTATTGAACCTAAAAAAAAAGTCTTGACAGAAGTTAATTAGGTAGATAGAACAATGCAGGACCTTACTCTAGGTAGGCAGAAGAAGGAGAAAAGAAATCCTTGCATGGGATTCTTGGCCAATCATTGATTAAATGTTCAGTCAATGTGTGTGTGAGACAGAGAGAGAGATACTTGGGTCTTGAAGTGCAGTGGATCATAGACTAAAGGCCTCTTGAAATTATCTGAGCCATACTCAAGCAAGCACAAAGATATGAAAGCACAAACGCCTGGAACCATACAAGTCACAAGTTTATTGACAAGAGGTGGGAGTCCTTGAACATGGGGAAAGAATAAGGGAGATTCTTTTCTATGCCACATTGAGAGTGTTGTTTTCAGCTTGTTTACTACCTATCTATAAACAACCTGCTTTTCAAAGTGTTCTGGAGAAAGATGATGTTATTCAGAGTATAGAGAACTGAATAAACAAACAGAAAAGGAGCCAAGGAGTAAGGAGAGACTGTTCACTACATTTTGTTACTGCTACCACCAAGGCCTTCTGTACAGAACAAAATACGGATACTATTTTTATTTTGCTGCCTGCCCAGTGCCCAGTCTTTGACCAATGGTGGCCTCCAAAGCCACAGAGCCTTCCTAGAGCTCAGATTTCCACCAAGCGACCAGAAAATTCCTCTGAGTGGTTGTCAAAGCCAGCAATGGTGTTCCTGTGTCTATTCAAGGTGTTTTCACCCATGATGACGGCAGCTGCTTTCACCGCTCGCTGGCTTTATAAACCAGCAAGTGCACCTTTCGCCTTGTGCCATCACAGGAGGGTGGTGATATCATTTGTGATGATGTCACTTCAGCATCCTGTGCAGTGATGTCAAGGTGGTTCAAAAGTATCATGAAAGTCAAGTAAATATTTTTATGCAGGCACCAGAGGGGCATTGGTAACTACAAAAACCAGGTGTCAACCAATTGCGGTAACGGGTGCCGTCAGAGATCCTTAAAGCTCTACTGATGGGAGAGTGTATTCATCCCCACAAACAGCATGTGCCTGACACCAATCTTCATCAAAAGCATCATAGGCCTTTAGGGACCAAGAACGTGGATACAACCTCTATGTGATCCACCCTTTTTGTGGTCAAAGATGCTTGCAGAGCTACCTCTAAGAGGAGCAGTTCCATTCAGCACAGCAGTCCTTGACTACCCAGCCTTTCATTTGTCCCCTGTAAATTTTCTGCTGCCTGTTCCGGTGGCTCTGGTTTCTCCTCTCCTACCTACACAAGACGATAGCTACATAGCCCACCAAATCTGCTTGCCCCAGCTCTGCTCTCAAGAGTCAGCTTTCAACTGAACAAGAGTGGTGTGCACAACTCCAGCTGTCCTACAACTGCCTGTGCCTTTGATCTCGTGAGAGAAATTTGGAGTTTCTCTGCATCTGTGATTGGAGAATTTTGCCCTGGATCCTACAAGTTTTTAGTCCTTCCTTCCTCTCACCCACCACATCCTCATCCTCACTGGGCCCCTCCAACGTGAGGATCAGTGACACTGAATGGCAAAGTAGCTCTTTGATGCAAGAGGTATGGAGAGCCTTCCTTCTCCTTGATGGAGACACAAACATCTCTCCACTTCCCTTAAACTGGTGTGTCCAACAGAACCTCGCTCTGGCAGGGCCTGGCTTTGGAACAGCTTCACTCTTAGGCTTTGTCTTCACTGCTATAAATGGGGGCGGGGGGGGGGGTACCTCAGAGTAATGCACATAAGCTACCTGAAGTAAAAAAACACAGTGAAGAGAAGGCAGTTTAGTTTTATCATGAGGTAGTTTACCTCGCAGTAAAGTGCTTTGTCTTCACTGTGTTTACTCCTCGGGATAGCTTACATCGGTACCCTAAGGTAAAAACCTCCCTTTTTTATCGCAGTGAAGTCACCGGCTAAGGGACAGGCACATTGCAATACACTGACCCAGTTCAGGACTTTCAATCTTTCCCAGTTAAGGAAGAGGGAAGAAAGGGAGCAGCCGGGGGGGAAAGCAAAAGGCATTGCCTCCCCCCTCCTCCCCCAATTGCCCCATTCATGTATACTTACAACAAATAGGCTAATTCTGCACCTGCTCTGAATCACATTTTAGTCCCTTTGAAGGCCCTCAGGAGGGCTGCAATCTGATCCTCTACTGAAGAGGGTTCTGTCCTGGGGGTGACACGTCCCCTTATGAATCACTGAAGCCCACTGATAAGGCCCTGTATGAATCATGATATCCACAAAGCGATGAAAGTAAACTGCATGCCCATATGAAAACACTTCATTAGAGACTCTCTATGGAGACTTCTGTGTGTTTGGGATCCCTGATTTTTAACAGGAACCAAGGAGGAACTGCAGGCTGCAATGTTAGGCTTAAAACTCAGTCAAGAGGGAGGGATTTGCTCCAAGGAATGACCATGCTGACTGTGTTACTGTCCTGTCATTCTCCTGAATTCCAAATGGAAACTTCTAAGTGCTCTTCATGAGCTGATGTTTATTAGAAAACTATTCTTAGGTGTTTAAGGTTGTTTTCTAATGAAAATATACATAATAAAAAAAAAATGAAAGACTCTGTTAATCTTCTCCTCTCCTTCTCTGTTAACCTGTAATACACACTGTGAAATTTACCTCCTCCTTGTTTGTTTATTGCCATTCCTGGTCAATAAAAATCTCTATTTCTTTCCATGATTCACAGGAGACCTTATCCAGTGGCCTTTGTCGTCTGCCTTCACATGCCAAATTGAGGTCAACATTTCATTCAGAGGATTTGAAAAAATAAAGATGAGGCATTATTGTCCTTATTACAATTGTTACCTGCTATGATTTATCATTTGTTTAATCAATCTATACTGTGGAAGCCACTAAAAAGCCCATATTTGCCAGTCTTTGCTACAGAGATAACATGGAGACTTCCTAAATATAGGGGAAAACTATGATAAGCTCAGCTACCATTGTGTGGCAAGCACTGGGAAATGCTGACATCTTAGCAGCATCCACTGTAGGCATGCAGGACCTTCTGCCGGGAGAATAAAGAGATGGTCTCCCCACAATGAGTTTTCAAACAAAGAGGTAGCAGAATTAGTCTCTAGGCTAGAGATACAAGCTGGGTGAGGTAATAGCTTTTATTGGACCAAGGGCATCCCATGGGAGGTATGTCATTTGGTGAATTCAGCATTCACAAACACGACCAGTCAGCCAAGCTCTGGAAACTGAAGGGGACCATTTCTCCACTGAACAGGCTACAATACAAAGACATTCATTTTTGTGTCGGTCCCTCCCAATAAAGTCTCACAAAACGATTTAAAGCAAGAGGTGGAAAGGAGAGTGAATGGAACAAAACAGAGCAAGTGTAAGACAAAGAATAGATTGGCATGAAAGAGAAATGGTAACAATGCACATAGGCAGTCATGCAGGCCAGGTACAGTGAGGGAAAAGATGGGGGGCAGGGATGGGGGAGACAGGAAGGGGGACTAAGAGGAAGTAGGAATGGAGAAGAGGGTGGGGAATGGGCTTTATTGTCTGTGACAATGATAGGCTGAAGAGAAGATGTGGTAGAGAAGATGGCAAGACTGGCCCTTGGGAGGCTCCACAGCAGAAAGAATGAGGAGAAGCTGTAATTCCACCTCCAGCAACACCACCAGGAGCAGCCAGTGCCGAAGAGCCAAGGTCAGGTGTGAGGTGCTCGAGCAGCCCAGAGTGAGCGATGATAATGGAAGCCACATTACAGCCCATTAGGAAGAGAACAGAGAGATCTGTGAGCCAAGAGAAGAAGGTCATTGTCCCTTGACCCTCAGAATGGGACAGGGTGTATAAGGGCAAAAGGCTGACCCAAAGCGGTGAGATGGGAGAGAAGATCACCACCAGCTCCAGCATCTTGCTGAGGAAAGGAAGTTGGAGATGGAGCTGTTGACAAAGGAAGAGTCAGGCAGAGTGTGGGAGATTTGTCATGGGGCGAGGGATAGGAGCCTGGAGTGTACAGGAATGAAAGATGAGATGGAAATGGAGAGGATGAGGTATTCATGCAAAGAGAAAAATACAGGTCTAAGGGACAGTCCCCTATAGGCGACAAGGTGGGCCACTGCTGGGTATAGTGGATACCTGAAACGTGGGTGCCTGGTTGCAGGGGGATTCCGGTGGAACGATGCTGTTGGGTTCATGGCAGCAATCGTGTCAAGTATCTCTTCAGACACTGAAAGAAAGAGGCTTGCCAGTGCCTGATGGCAATCAGTGGAGAGGGAAGTATTTGCGGTGAGGGTGGGGTTGACAATCAATGATCGAGAACAGGGACGACACATCACCGAGCCCCTGCAGCAAGGATGGGGCTCGTTACCAGTATTTATTTCTACGGCAGTAAGTGCCAAAGGCCCCAGTCAGGATCAAGTCCCCCAAGGTATTAGGTGCTGTGAAAACACACAGCGCCTGGCTCTGAACTGAGGTGTTAGGTACAGCACAGGTAGCAGTCAATCAAATGTCTCCTACCCCCCTGCCTCTCCAATGTGTCCCCCTGCCTGCCACTGACCCCTGGTGGCAGCTCCAGCAGTCATGTGGCTACTTGCCATCCACTCTTCCACAGAGCCCAGCTAGGGCTTGTGGCAGGGCACTGCTCGGGGAGCCTCAAACAGCTCCTGCCACCCCAGCCCCAATCAGGGGAAATGGGTTGGGGCTGGGTAAATAGCCTAGGTTTACCTAATCACTGACTGCATCTGCCAGCCTCATTGGGCAGGAGATATAAGGCTGGCAGGCAGTGAGTGAAAAGGAGGGTGGAGACCAGGAGGCTGATGGGGCTCCAGGAGATGGATGGTCCCTAGAAGGAGAAGCCCCACCTACCTACCCCCATGTCACATGCTTAGCCCTAAGGAGAGACACTCTAGGGAAGCACATTGGAAGACAGAATTAGAGTTCAAAAGTAAAAACTGGAGAACAAGGTCCTTCACCAAAGGCTCTTAAGCAAAGTAAGCTGTCATGGGATAAGAGGGAAGGTCCTTTCATGGATTGGTACTTGGTTAAAAGATAGGAAACGAAGGGAAGGAATAAATGGTCTGTTTTCAGAATGGAGAGACGTAAATAGTGGCATCCCCCAGGGGTCTGTATTGGGCCCAGTCCTATTCAACATATTCATGAATGATCTGGGAAAAGGGGTAAACAGCGAGGTGGCAAAATTTGCAGATGATACAAAACTACTCAAGATAGTTAAGTCCCAAGCAGACTGCGAAGAGCTACAAAAGGATCTCGCAAAACTGGGTGACTGGGCAACAAAATGGCAGATGAAATTCAATATTGATAAATGCAAAGTAATGCATGTTGGAAAACATAATCCCAACTATACATATAAAATGATGGGGTCTAAATTAGTTGTTACCACTCAAGAAAGAGATCTTGGAGCCATTGTAGATAGTTCTCTGAAAACATCCACTCAGTGTGCAGTGGCCGTCAGAAAAGCTAACAGAATGTTGGGCATCATTAAGAAATGGATAGATAATAAAACAGAAAATATCATATTGCCACTATATAAATCCCTGGCACTCCCACATCTTGAATACTGCGTGCAGATGTGATCGCCCCATCTCAAAAAAGATAGATTGGTATTGGAAAAGGTTCCAAAAAGGGCAACAAAAATGATGAGGAGTATGGAACGGCTTCTGTGTGAGGACAGATTAATAAGACTGGGACTTTTCAGCTTGGAAAAGAGACGACTAAGTGCAGGGATATGATTGAGGTCTATAAAACCATGACTGGTGTGGAGAAAGTAGATGAAGTGTTATTTCCTCCTCCTCATAACACCAGATCTTGGGTCACCAAATGCAATTAATAGGCAGCAGGTTTAAAACAAACAAAAGGAAGTTTTTTTTCCACACAACGCACAGTCAACCTGTGGAACTCTTCGCCAGAGGATGTTGTGAAGGCCAAGACTATAACAGGGTTCAAAAAAGAAGCACCTGGCATTGGCCACTGTCAGAAGACAGGATACTGGGCAAGATGGACCTTTGGTTCTTAGGAGGAATGAACAGTCATCTTGACAGGGGCTGGTCTGCAACACACTAAAGAGGCGCACTCTATAATATTTTTTCCCAACTGTCTCCATCCATCACCTGTGTATGGAGCTATCTAGAATTACCCCATCTTTTCTAGAGTGCTTGGTGGGGCACATGATCTTGATGACTCAGGTCCACATTTTGCTATAATCTGAGCAGCAGCAGCCATTCTCCTTTCTCCCTAACTCCTTTTCCTTTGTTTAAAGTGAATTTAGCACAGGTGAAGGTGTCAGCCCTGGAGTCCCCTATTCATGCACTGAACATAGTCTGTAGCAGTGCTTCCTCCTACAGATAGCCCCACTTCTGTGGTTGATTCCTGCAATGAGACTGCCAATGGGAGGTGACGCAATAATGGTGGTGTGGACGCCCAACACTGAGATCATCAGTGCATTTCATACAGGCCACCTGACAGCTATCACACTGTGACAACTTCCAGGCGAGTTAGCTCCGCACTAATCCTCCAAGATACCGAGCCCTGTCACAGCATTTTGGAGCTTCACCACCATTTTACACAACAATTATTGTTTCCTTGAGATGCGGCAGGTGTATATACATACTGTACAATACAGCCATGGCTTTGGTTGGCAGGTTGTCACAGTCTCTCATCTCTGGAATCTGTCACCATGTCCCCCAGCCTTCACTGGGTTTTTTTGTTTGGTCATATTTATGAGGTTATGTATAACTGTCTAGCATTTTTGATTTAATCAGCTGAAAATATATTGTTCCAAATTCTATTAATAAACAGTAAGCTGCTCCTCTGCTATTTGCTGGATTCCTGTATAATGAGGATCACAGTAACATCCATAAGCACCAACTGGCAGCCTTATTGGATCAATAATATTAATGAATTCAGAGGTCAACATTCAACCTCGGCAAAGTACTCTGCTGGGGTGGGGGGGGAAGGAGTGGTCCTTAAAAAAAAGCCCCATAACATCTTTCATTCAAAATAAACCCGTGTTTATTTTTTCTTTTTTACTCGTGTTTTTAATGGGTTTTGTCCTCCTGTTAATGACTTAAAAAGCTAACACCCTGCAAACCTAGCCAGCTGAATGAAATCTTCAAGTCACCACTTGGGAAAAATGAAATCTTTCGCTTTGCCCACCTGGCACTTTGCTGAGACTGAATTGTTCTTATTATTTCGAGTGACTTTAGAGCTGGAGAAAGGTGCTGGATTGACAGGATGGAAAAGGGCACGGGCAGCGAGGGGGCTCCCCATCTACTGAGCATAACATCCCCTCTGCGCAAAACCAAAACCTATAACGCAAACAAGCAAAAACCCCTTAAAACTAACCAGCCAAACACGGGCCCCCCAGCAGAGTCTTTCTGAGATGAGAGAAGACACCATGAAGTTCACTAGAAACCTTACTATTAATTTTGCATGGAAAGTGCTCAGATGCTGATGGATAGCAGTATAAGACCATAAGACAGAGAGAGTCTCCATGGTCCCTTCATTTTGGCTTCTCTGTCAACAGAGCTAATTGTAACAATATTTTTTGGCGATGTGGACATCTGCCTACTACAAACTACCCTAACAAACTGAGAATCACCAATTCTTTCCAGCAAACAGCCACCACATGGTAACAAACAACGCTGACTCACTACTTCTGTTAGGAGATCCACCAACTCTTTTCACAGAGAGTCCCCGTTGGAAGCTACATTTGGCCATCTCCAGCGTAGTCTAGAATGATGCAAACCAGCCGCCTACAGGTGAAAGACAGTGTTGCTTCATTTCCAGGCTCCTCAGCCAGCCACTGTACTGACGCAGAGAGGAGAATTCACTGGCGCCACAAGAAGTAGGGTAAGAGAGATGATCCAGTGGCCAGAGGTTCTATTCATTCCTGGCTCTGCCATGAACTCCCTATGTGATCATGGGAAAGTTACTGTGTCTCAGTTCAGTACGAGGGATAATACTCCTTGACCTCGCAGTGGTAGTGTGAGGATAAAATCCATTCATGATTGTGGAGCTGTGAAGCTACACAAAGACAGAAAGAAAGGCTACAGATCGAAATTTTTGGTCAGACACATTCACAGAAGCATATGAAAGGCTACTCAGCTAACCCAAAGCCAGATGGCCAGACCAAGGAATCAGAGGTGAAATTTCACCCACTACACAGGGCCCATGCACCACTGAAATCCAGTTTTGAGGGCACAAGAACATGAACATCCCAATCCCTTCTTGCATCAGGGAAATATTTCAACATGTGATCACGCTTCTCATCTGATGTGGAGCAAAGAGCCAAACGATGTACTGGTTTAGGTTGGCATTTTTACACAAGTCTTAAGGGACTCAGGTGCCTCTAAGGGATATGGGCCCTAACTGCCATTCAAATTAGTGGCACTTAACTCATCGAATTTCCTGTGAAAATGACAGCCCTAACCCTTGTGTGCCTTGACAGCTCATGGGATTGTTAACCTAACATTATCCAGCCCCTCTAATGTTCCAGGCCATGCTCCACTCCTCCCTGTCAGAAACCAAGGAGGGCCCCAAACATTTATTGCCAAAAATCAGAGTGTCTCCCCAGAGGGTGTCCTGGAGGCAGGGTAATTCTGGAAAAGAATGATTAGACTCATTTAGCACCTGCTCGCATGACAGGGCAAGGGCAGTTAGATTGAATGTGCCCTTTATGAACCGTCATAGAGCGAGAGACCATGATAATGAATGAGTTAATTATGCCGGCATTCGAGGGCCAATGCTACCCATCTGCTGCTTTGATTAATTAAGACTCTGACGGATGACAGAGACACCCCTCTCAGGTTTGAAAGCAATTAATTGGGAGAATCCTCAATACATCTACCAGTCTCTCTGACTGAGCTGGCAGAACAGACCCTTTAAAGCAAATCTCAGAATTGAGACCATCCTGGCTGAAACTGGAGTTTAAAATATCCCCAACAGGATGTTTTGCTTTAACACTGAGATATCAGGACTACCAAATGGAATGCATTCCCACTTTCTCTTTCCTCTCAAAACCAAAGGGGTGGGGAGTCTGGAGCTTTGAGTTATTAGAAAGATCAGTAATGGACTCAGATGGGTAAGGGAATTGGTAATTTATTATTATTATTTATATTACTGTAAAACTTAGGAGCCCTAGCCATGTAGCCATTGTGCTAGGTGGTAAACTTATATTTTAAGCTCCTTGGGGCAGAGACTGTCTTCTTATTCTGTGTTTGTACAAGACTAGTGACAACAGATGCATACAGACAGATGTGAGTTCAAGCAAACAAGTCAGTACTGGTCCTCATGACAGGCATGACTGGACTCCATTCATCTCTGATATGAAAACTCTGAACTTCCAGGTGTGGGTTCAAATCCCCAGCCCAGATCCATTCCCAGATTCACAAGTGGCTCCATCTTTCTAATGAGCCAAACCAACATGCCAGTTTCCAACACTAATCATACTTGCGCCATTTTGAAATCTGGATCTGAAGTTTGGAGCTTGGGCCCATCTCTCCTGGAAAGGCTCCTCTGACCGCTCTTGATTTTTTTTGCACATGAACAGACAAGTTAAGCTGCCCAAGAGCAATGGCAAATCCAACCCCACTGTGAAATTGTCAAACAGATGCTCAGTGCTGAGCCAGAACCTGAGAGAAATAAAATAAAGATACTGGGAGGAGGGATGTAGGGTGGCACAAAGGAGTAGAACTGGGAACCAGGAAAAGAAATGCAGCAATGGACTCTTTACACGCCATGAGCTCTCACAGAGTGCAGAACAATCTCCCAGAGGGAAGGGGTGGAAGCCCCATGGCTTGTCCATTTAAGACTGGATCAAACAGAATAGTGGAGAATTTACAGTAGAGGAAAACCTGCCTTGGCCAGGTGGGGAGAGAATGAATTAGTCTTGTTTCATTTGTACTCCTCTGACAGCATTACTGGCTGGGAGTGAAGAAGTGCCATCCCAATACACCATCACACAGGGAACCCAAATGCATTTCCTCGTTCCCCAGGCTGACTAAGGATGCAGCATATTAACCTGCTGAGGAGGACAGACCATCTTCTCTAGGTCTCTAGCTGGGGGAAGGAGCTGTGTTGGTGGACTCCCTTGGGAATCCAATCCAACCCTTATCTGTGGAAGGGGGGCTCACCACAATATGGGGATTTTGAGTCACAGAGACTCCTCTGGGTTCAGAAAAGCCACCCTGGCCTTGGGTGATTGGGAATAAATATCTAAATGTACCAGGGTGTGCGCAAGCTCCTTGGATGGTATTTCCACTGGTTTATTGTTGACTTCCCTAATCCTCTTTCGTCATTCACAGGGCTTACACTACGTGCATTGCAGTTTTATTTGAGCGAGACTCTTCAGCGACTGCCCTTTCTATCCACAGTGTGATGCCTCCTATCTGAGAGGGAGCAAACTGCAGAACAGAGACTGGAGATGTTGGAAGTCACCACCATATTTGGCAGGAGGACAGGGTCGGGGGATCTAACAGGTACTTTAATGATCAGAATGACAGGCCACAGAGAACAGAAGGGAGGGGATTAAACTTTTTGTTCATACAAGGGACTATCAGAAATAAGATGGATTTTGATCCATAATGGCTATTCAGCCTGTCTCTCTCTCCCAAGGTCTCCTGTTACAGCAGACAATGAGGCAGTGCTAGAGATGATCAGATCACAGAGCACAGGATGGGGAGGAGATGGTACCCAAGGTCAAAATAGCACTGAGAAAAGGACAAATGAACAGTAATTAAAGATTTAAACCACCCATATGTAAAGCGAGACAATTCATTCCTACATTCCTAGGCAGTGCACTTGGTTTTAGCACTGAGGAAAGCTGGAGACATGCACATTAAAATCTCTTTTTTGGCTTTGAAAAATTTAGGAGTGAACAGAATAAACCAACAGAGCAACACATTTTGTAGACTGATGATGACAATAATTTACTTTTCAACAGAAGGATGCATACAACAACTTTCAAAGTATACAGAATGCACAACACATAGCCTGCAGCCCCCCTGCTTCCTGCTTCTGTCCCATCAGATCTTGCAAGCTCAGCATGGTTGGGCTGAATGGGGATTTGGCTGGGAACACCTCCAAGGAGCACTTTGCTTCAGTGGGAAGTGGTGCTAGCAAATGGTGTGCTCTTGTCAGAGGCAGTACAGAGCTAATGCATGATTTGGGGGCCATTTTGCAGCCGGAGTGCTCGGTTTTAGAGGTCTTCCCTTCAATTCTTAGCCTAAACTCTATTGGTTCCTTTGCACTGATTAACAGCTCATTGTGACTACATTGCAGAGGTGAATGAAGTGCTCCCTGTATAGGAAAATCTGTGGGATGAAAGCTGCTGCCTACCATGAATGCAAGATAACATTTATTAGTAATGATTAGCTAATATTCATCATAAGACAGTTATCGTTCAACCCACCAGTGAATTGCAGTCACCACTGAGTTGAAAATGACAGCTCAACAGTACACAACGCTACGCAATCACTGATGACAAGAAGTGCAGAATACTGCTTCTAATGGACATTACAGGCTGAATATTAGGTAGGCAGACTTTAGTTGCCCATATTGGAAATTGACCAGGACACAGGGATTAGCCTTTCTACTGTTGCATCCCTTAGATACTACAGGGAATATTTATGATTAAAGCTAAGATTCTGTCACACATATTTTTAGTAAAAGTCATCGACAGGTCACGGGCATAAAGAAAAATTCACGGAAGTCCATGACCTATCCGTGACTTTTACTAAAAATATGCATGACAAAATGGAGAGCTGCAGGCTCCCCACATTACCCAGGGGGGCCTGGTTTGGAGGTGCAGGGTCCCCCCACCGCCCACAGCAGCTCCAAGTTCTGGGGCAACCCAGCTGCCTATGGGGCACTCACAGTGGCTAGGACTTCCCGGACACTCCAAAGCGGCCAGGAGTTTGGGGTCTCCCCTCTGCCTCAGAGCTCTGGGCACCCCTGCCTTTGCCCTGTCTGGGAGCTACCTGCAGGACGCCCCTGCCTCCCTCTGCAGCTGGAAGTCGGGCCCCCGAAGTTCCCAGCTGCCAGGATGGTGGGGGATCCTACAGCTCCCAGGCTCTGGAGGCTCAAGTCATGGAGGTCTCTGGAAGTCACGGATTCTGTGACCTCCAGGATAAAATCATAGCCCTATTTATGATAGATAAATAGATGTGAACAGTGCCCAGGATGGGCATGTCCTGTGTTTTATGTCTCATGACCAAGGCTTTAGTTCAGTAATCACTACAAGGGAAGAGGGCAAAAGTAAAAGATGTAGAGTGGAAAGATGAATATGAAGTAGGTTCACTTAAAAAGTTTCCCCATTTTAAATATAGGGAATATTTCTCCAACAAGCAGCATCTTTCAAACTTCTAAAGTGCAAACACTGTAAATAGGGGGCTGATTTTCCAATTACACAAAGAACAAGAGGTCAGTGAAGGAACCAAATGGGCCTGAAAAGCGAGATGGTAAGGAGGCAGTTTCTAACAGATGAGGCAGACATTTGCTAACACAGAGATAGCTCTTTGTCTTCATGTGCACAAAAGGGAATGAGAGACAGATGCCAAGCACAGACCTAGATTTCCCGGGGGAAGAATGGTAAAGAAATCAGCATCGGGACAAACCAGATGTTCCAGGAATTAGAATTTCTGAAGAGTAACCAAAATGCCCAACAAACCCTTATCATTCAGGTGAACTCCAGCTGTCGCAGAGACAGAAAGAGAGAGAAAAGGCTAACCTTTTACCCAGCCTATATTAACACCCTCTTTGGGAAATGGCTTATGAGGTAGTTGGGTAGCTCTATAAATCAGTAGGGATAATAGTGAATCTGACCCAAATCTCAAGCTGAACCATGGCTCTCTTGTCTGATTCTATCTGAGCCAATTCAATAGGGTTCCAAAAAAACGTGTTCAATTGTTATTGGTTCTTTTTCAAATTTTGTGCCCTCCGCCCCTCCTTGATTTCATAGATTCATCAATTCTAAGGCCAGACGAGACCACTGTGAGGTCTAATTTGACCTCCTGCATAACACAGGCCAGAAACCTGTCCCAAAACAATTCCTAGAGCAGATCTTTGAGGAAAAACAGCCACTCTTGACTTCAAAATTGCCCGTGCTGGAGAATCCACCACAACCTTTGGTAAATTGTTCCAACAATTAAAAAAGTGTGTCTTATTTCCAGTCTGAATGTGTCTAGCTTCAACTTCCAGTCATTGGATTGTGTCAACAAGAAGGAGTCCAGTGGCACCTTAAAGACTAACAAATTTATTTGGGCATAAGCTTTCGGAGGTAAAAAACCCACTTCTTCAGATGCCCAAATAAATCTATTAGTCTTTAAGGTGCCACTGGACTCGTTGTTTTTGGGAATACAGACTAGCATGGCTACCCCGATACTGGATTGTGTTAAACCTTTTCCTGCCAGATTGAAGAGCCCATTGCTAAATGTTTATTCCCTCTGTGAGTATTTATATTCTAGAATCCACTCCCTCCTTAACCTTTTCCTTGTTAAGATAAATAGATAAAGCTCTTTGAGTCAATCACTATAAAGCAGGTTTTCTAATCCTTTAATCATTCTCATGGCTCTTCTCCCATCCCTCTCCAATTTATCAACATCCTTCCTGAATTGGGGCACCAGAACTTGATGCAGCATTCCAGCAGTGAAAAATATAGAGGTCAAACAACCTCTCTGCCCCTCCTGGACCTGGGAATCTTTCATTGCTAGTCCCAAAGGCCTGGAGAAAATGGACACTGAAAGTACTTCCACATGACAGTGGAGAGAGAGGAGAGTTTGGGGGAGTACCAGCATTTTTCCACCACTGTCATGGAGCTGACAGTACATTTGTAAAGGATACATAATGGGGAACAATCAGAAAGGACAGGACTAAGTCTAGGTGAATACCTCTACAAGTCTAGGAATTTTCAAATGGGCCAGTGCACTGCATTGGGCTCACTTCCTGCGAATAGTCTCATGACCATGGGGACCAGTGAATTTTTAGTAAATATTGGAGACTATTAATGGAAAGTGACATCTGAATTCTTATACTTAAGTATTCTCTCCAGAAACCTGATTTGGAGAGTTACACTTAGTCAAAAAATAAAAACATACCATGTGATCTGTGGGTCCCATCAAACCCCAACACTGCTGAGATTTCCAATACTGAACACTTTCAGTGACAAGCCAGAACCCAAGAATTATTAATTCAGTAATTTCTGATACAGCTGGGGAAATCATAAGCTGCATACAAGACAAACCACAAACAGAACAAGAGGCAAAATTCGTTGAAGAAATGATGAATTATCCCCTCAGCTGCAGTTAGGATTTACATCAGTTAATGCAGATGGGCAAACTGGTCCAAATAAAAACAGGAGCAGCTAGAAGTTTCAATCCAAACTCAACCCAAAGTTTTCGCTGCCTGTTTGAGTTCACTATAACTCTCCTCCCTCCCCTCAATAATTATTAATTTTTGCTGAACGCCTCTCCATTTCTGGCTTCTGTCTGGGACCAAAAGCCAGAAAGTCCAAAATACAATGAGAGAGTTTAGTCTCACTGTATTTCCAGCATGAGCAGAAGCAGAAAAGTTTGGAAAACCCCAACTATAGATTTATAGATTCCAAGAGCAGAAGGAACCACTGTGATCATCTAGCCTGACCTGTGTAACACAGGCCGGAGAACTTCCCCCAAAATAATTCCTACAGCAGATCTTTTAGGGAAAAAAAAAAAATCTGATCTTGATATAAAAATTGTCAGTGATGGAGAATCCACCACAAACCTTGGTAAATAGTTCCTGTGGCTAAGTATTCTTACCGTTAAAAACTTAAGCCCAAATTTCCAGTCTGAATGGGTCTAGTTTCAGTGGTTCTCAGAAGATCGCTGGTTCTCGTAGACCACTGAGACTGAGATACTTCAGCTAACGATCAGAGAAGTATCCAAACCAAACCCAACTGTCAGAACTTTCAATGTTTGCCCAGAACTTGTAATTAATCCTTTCCGTGCCAATGAATGGCATGTTACATCCATGAAATGCCTTTTGCCAGCATGAATGGGTGTAATTTCCCCAACCTTCAGAGTTGTTCTGATCCAGGATTCTAAGCTCTATTTCTATAATAGGCTGAACTAAATCTGGGCTCAGAGGCCCATGCATGAAGTGTCTTTGCATCCGAGGTTTTGATTCAGGCCCATCTCTCATTTGGACTTTTACTGTTAAAACTGCCACCCCCAACAAATCAAATTAAATAAAATGAATATGGATGAACAACGCTTAGATCTATGTCCATCACGGGGTGAACTGAGGACAGTTTCACAGCTTTAACTTTGAATTTCCTGCCTATCGGTATCAGTTCAAGAGAGGCTCTTAACATTAACTTTCTATACTGTGTGGATCAGGGTGATTCAAAAGAACCCAGTGCAACCTGACACACTGCAAAACGTGTCACATTGAATCAAAAATTCACCAACCAATTTCTGTCAATGCCTCTTCTTACAGAGACGTAATACAGAAACCATGCCACTTCCTCATCTCCTTCCCCTAAGCCAGCAGATCACACAGCATTACTGTCACTGTGGGAACAGAGGCACTAATTAGACTAGCACATTAGACATTTGGTAATTGGATTCTCAATTCTCAGTGTTACAAGACTCTCTTGTGCTTTTAGGAGTCAGAAGAAGTGAAATATTCTTCCTCTGGAAAAAAAGATCTCCTCTGATCTTGTGTATTCATTGGGTTGGCTGACACTCTGAAATAGTACAGCCTTCTCTTTGCTTTCCCAGCATAATGAGGTATGAGGGTTGTATACAGGGCCTGATTCTACCCATACCTATAGCTGAGAGAATAATGGATTTTTCGGTTCAGGAGCTGAAACAAAGAAACTGAAAAAAAAAATTGTTCTGCGTGGAACAAAATGTTTCATTCAACCCAGAAACAATTGTGTCATGGTTTTCTCATTTCATTTTGGTTCATTTTTAGATGTTTTTCACCCTCTTGTTTTAATTAGCTAAATTTAGAAACGAAACACCATTTTGTTTTGAAACCGTTGAAACGTTTAGTTCCCTGATAAATGCATTTTCTGGCAAATTTACTATTCACCAGAAAATATCGCCCAGCTCTGCTTATGATTACATCAGCATAAATTGAGAATGAATATCTCCAGAGAAGTCAACAACATTCCAATGGTGTTAATTCAGCAAAATGGAAATAAAAATGTAGCTCATATTATTTATCTTGAACATTGGTAACATGCCCATTACTACACTGTGTAGTATCATTTATATATATATATATACACACACATACACACACGCACAATAAGTATGAGTGTAGAGTTAAAATTTGCATTTAAACCTGAACTTTCCTAGAGTTTGGGAGTGTCTGTATTGGAGCTTCCATTGTAGAGATAGGTCAAAGTGGTGAAGATCAACACCTAGATCTGAACTTTCCAAAGGGTTAGGTGGTAGGACTGGATGTGGTGTTCTGTTTTAGTCCCATCTCTGATTCAATTTGATTTTACTGACAGGATATTTCCCTCTGACACCCAAGTTAATGATCTCCTGTCTAACCTAAATCTGGACAGGTGGAAGGGGAAGGGTATGGCATGGCACACACAGTAGGGAAATCCCTGGCCAGTGAACCTTGGATCCAACACAATGCTTGTTTTTGCATCACAGAAGGTTATACTTAGGTGCTTTCCATGCCTTTTTGGTAGCAGTTATGCTCATAATATAAGGTGATTTACCGGTGTTAAATACAGTTTGGCATGTTCAGTGTTTTTCATGGAGAAATTTCAACATTAACCAGTAATAAAAAGAGCAGCCGTTATGTTATATCCTTAAGCCATATAAAGTATTTATGTACAGTATCAAGTACATCACTCCAAGAAACCCTTCCCTGCAAATACATTAAGAAGTGGGGTCAGGGCTCTCTCAGCTCTCTCAGGTTCTCCCTTGAAAAAGAGAATTTCTCACCTATACAGCAACTTTCCCCCGCAGAGCTCAAAGTGCAGAAAATATGTTATTATCCCCATTTCAGGGATAGGGGAAAAAGAGGCACAAAGACCCCAACATTGTCCAGTTTGCCCAGATTGAGACTCCCTTGCCTGATTTTCAGAGAGGCTGTGCTCCCAGAACTCCTATTGATTCCAGTGGAAGATGCAGGTGCTTGATGCCTCTGAAAATCAGGTGTAAGATATATCAGGATGGACATCCAAAAGCTAGGGTACCCCAAACTAACAATCACTTGTGAAAATACTGGCATGAGCCACCTGCCCAAGGCCACTGAGGGAATCCATGCCAGAGCTAGAAATTCAACCCAGGAGTCCTGATTCCCAGGCCCCTATTCTAACCACTGGACTCACCCTCCCTTTGCATTCTATGGCTGACTGCTAGAATACAAGATCCAGAATCTGCATCTGCATTATTATTGATCAGCAAGGTACAGAGAAATCCCTGGGCATGAATGTTCCTATGTCTAGACGTCGGAAGTGCTCTTCAAGCATCACCTAATCATAAGCAGTCACTTGGGATGCAGTGGACTATGTAGGGTATATGGGAATAACACGTCTGTATGAAAGTCTCTTGAGACTAGAGAGCTCTTACAAACTTCTCATGGAATGAAGGGGAAATGAGCAATTAAACACCTCTGCTAGCTTTGCATCATGTTTCAGATCAGAAGATTTTAGAGCACAGATCTATCTGGAAGAAAATAGATTTGTTCCCTTTTGAATCAGGGTCACGGGCACCAGTGTGAGTCAGCACAGCCTTGTGGGGATTCGGGTCTCACGAGTCAGCTGAGTGCAATAAGAGACTGAAATTCCCTGAATGGAGGAGAATGGAGAGGAAGGTGTTTTCACCTCTTGGTTATTAATTATTGCATTTCCCTGAGAGAAAGAGAGTGAGATAGGCCGCGTGGGGCCTGTGCTAATGCAGAAATTAGTTGAAGAGGCTTTGCAAAAAAACTAAACACAAACCCACCTCCAACAACAAAGATGCCTTTGTCTTTCTTTTCTTTTAATTTCTAGCAGCAACTATTATTAATAATAATAAAAAAAAACAATCAGGGAAATGTACAAAATACTATCCCAGATCCTGTCTCATACAGAGATATGCTCAGGGCAGGCATCGGGGAGCAAGTTACAGCTCTTGGAGTCTCATGATGCATCTGGGCTGACCCCAGACAATCTGAGTCAATTAGAGCAGCTCCTAGACTTCTCTACCATACACGAGTAGGTTTATGGTCCCTAAGGGAGTACACACTAACTGAAAACTAGCAGAGGGTGGGAACATTCTGCCCTGGCTCCAGGGCATGTGTGTAGTGTTTGGGGGGCAGGAGGCAAGTTCGTGTATTGTAGATTTATAGATATTAAGGCCAGAAGGGACCCATAGATCATCTAGTTCAACCTCTTGTATAACAGATACAATAGACATTCACCCTGTTACTCATGAATTGAGCCCAATAACTTGTATTTGACTAAAGCTCATTGGCCAGAAAGGCATCCAGTCTTGATCTGATGACTTCAAGAGATGGAAAATCTGCCACATCCCTTGCTGGTTTGTTCCAATGGATAATCACCCTCACTATTAAATATTCGTGCCTTATTTCTCATTCAAATTTGTCCTGCTTTAACTTCCAGCCATTGGTTCTTGTTGAGTCTTTCTCAGATCAAAGAGTCCAGTATTTTCTCTCATTATATACCATAATCAAGGGGTCTCCTCTGTTGTCTTTTTGATAAGCTGAACTGATTGAGCTTCTTACGTCTCTCACTGGAAGGCATTTTCTTCAGTCCTCGAATCACTTGACTCTTCCTCCAGTTTTATTCATCACACTACTCATCAGTTTGCAGTGCCTCAGCTATGCAAGTGCAAACTATAAATGGCAAGCTTCATGGTCCGCAGAGAAAGTGACAAATAATTATCTTGTCTCGGACCTCACTCAACATCAACCCAGGTTTGACTGACCACAAAGGCAATGGAGCTTTCTGAACTGGTTTTATACCAGCCCTGGGATCTGTTCTGCAGCGGAATTTTGGGGGCGTTTGAGAGACAGTCCACCATGTCAGTTTGGGCAGCCGCAAAGCATGACACTTATTGTTGAGGACTTGCTAAAGGACCCAACTCCCCGGAGGTCTTTGTGCCTTGAACACCGTTGATAAGAACGCTGTGACTTGGATTGACCGGATTGCGTATGCCAAATAAATAAATAGCAATGTAAGTGTAGTTGTAGCTATGTCGGTCCCAGGATATTGGAGAAACAGATGGTTCCAGGCCTGAAGAAGAGCTCTGTGTGTCTCGAAAGCTTGTCTCTCTCACCAACAGAAGTTGGTCCAATGAAAGATATTACTTCACCCTCCTTGTCTCTCAGCAATGTAAAGCATCCAAAACAAAGGGAGAAAATCTGGACCAGGAATAAGGCAGGAATTTCACTGAGGGTTTGAACAACAGCACAACCCATGAGTGGTTCGAATCTGTAAATGGAGAGGCACAAGCAACTTAGTGGCTCAAATACAGCACTGGGAGCCAGGAACTTCTTTGTTCTGATCCTTGCTTTGGCTGTGTCATTTAACCTCTCGGCCTCTGTTTTCCCTCTGTAAAAATATCCCCTACTTCAGAGAACTGTTAAGGGGGCGAGCATGATCTAGTTGTTAGAGCGAGGAACTTGAAAATCAGGAGTCCTGGGTTCCACTCCTGATGACACAGGTAGCTTGTTGAGAGACCCGGGCAGGTCACTTAGTTTCTCGGTTTCCTCTTCTGCAAAGGGAAGATAATACTTGCCCACCTTTGTGAAGCACTGTGAGATTGCTGGAGGAAAGACGCCACAGGAGTGCAGTGTATTATTAGTATCCATGACTTGTGTGCAAAGTGCTATGAAGATTAAAGGTGCAAGCATATGTGCTTGGAAAACCCAGCTTTTTTTCCTGCTGCAGTTTCTGCCTCTCCCACAGTTGGTTCCATTTTGTAGCACCGATACACGGCAAGACTTGGGAACTTTTAAACTGCACATCGTAAGTGCTAAGTTTTATCATCATGTGGCCTGGCCATGGGGGCTCAGACAATACTAAGGTGATCAGTCGATATAAATGCTGGGATTAGATTGGATTCAATTAGATGAGATTACAGAACTACTGAATTTGGGATTCTGGTGATGTGATAGAGGAACTTTAGCCTCAGTATATATGTACATTTTGAATATACAAGGCTCGAATGTGATCAGTTACATCAGTGTATATCTGGATTCACTCAGAATCTGCATTGTAGCATTACTTATCTTCCCCTCAATCCCAGTTTAAGGCCATGTCTACACAATGCATGCTATGGTGTAGTTATGCCACTGTAACCCCATAGTGCAGACATAGATTACAGCGATTGAAGGGGTTTTTCTGTCATGTAGGAACACCACCTCCCCAAGCGATGGTAGCTAGGTCCACAAAAGCATTCTTCCGCTGACCTAGCTGCGTCTACACTGGGAGTTAAGTTGGCACACCTCTGATCACTGTATTGACCTAAGTTTTAAGTGTAGACAAGGCCTAATTGACAGCTGGAGTCTGGCCTCAAGGAATTTAGCATCAGGACATTCGTTTTTCAGAGAAGCAGCTGCAGGTGGAAGCCAGAGAAAGCAAAGTGAGCTGGCTGGTCATGTCGCATTAGGAACAGGACCGAGGTTTGCTTGACTGCAAACTTCATTAGCTTTGGCTTTTGGAAATATTAGATGGATCACTTTTTCCTTTCCTTCTGCAGATCAATCTGAACCTCCTCATTGAATTGTACCTGCAGGGGCTCTTCACAGCTCAAGTGTATTTGTCTCCGTGTGCTGTTAATAGCATCAGGCGCAAAGACCACTTCATGACAAGATCATCTGGGCTTGACCTTATCCGAACTATAACATCACAGTGTTACTGTATCGACGGCTCAGCAGGACGCACAAAGCCAGCTGACTCAAGATAGCTCGAGGACCAGAGTTCAAATCCAAGCAGCAGCTGTCCCGAGGCAGAGGAAGCCCTGGCAACGAATTTAAAGCACCTGTGGGGAAATGCATGCGCCAAACCCTGATCAGAAGCCAGCTTTCTCTCTGTTTATGTACTTACACAACCCTCATCACTGTAGTATTTGAGCATCTCACTGTACCCTGAGGACGCAGAGAAGTACTACTGTTCCCATTGTGCAGATGGGGGATTGAAACAGGGTAGATTAAGTGGCTTGACCAAGACCATGCACAGAGTCAGTGGCGGAAGCCCAGAATCAAATCCAGGTCTCCTGAGTTCCCATCAGGTGCCTTATGCACTAGACCATCTGTTCTGTCCTACTTTCATACTAGCTTTCATACTAGTTGGCAAGGTCCACAGGTGTTTATTTGTTTCCGGTATCCTGGGAGGACCCCTGCTCTCTGAGAACTGGGAGCACTTTCAAAACCAGTGAGAGATTCAGAAGGGCTGTGTGAGCCACAGAGAGTAAGCTAGCTCCCCCGCCACACGAAGTTAAAGCCTGGGCCTAGATCATCCACCCCCCTACTCGGAAATACCTGTGGGGAAAAAGAACCTGTGAGGTTGGCAGGTTTCTTCAGAGTTCCCACTAAGTGCTGGACCGGGGATTTACTTGGCTTATTTCTCCACCCTCATGCAGGGCCTGGGGTGGAGGGGGATGGGACCAACACCCATGGGAAGGGTGAGGGGCACATGCAGCCAAGCTCCATGTGCAGCCCTAGGGGGAATGAGCCCTTCCCCCTCCACAGTTATACAGTTTAACCAGTTTTAAACTCAAATGTTTCCACAGCCCTGTTAGACCATCCCCGGGGCCCCAGTGGGGAACGGTTCCGATGCGTTTCCCAATGCACCAGAATACTCCTGCTTTGTGAAGTGCAGGGAGAATGGACGAGCACATACAGTGAATTGACACCTCACTCTTCCGTCTTAGAACACTCCATGCTTGGAACAGCCTCCCACTACCCGGGGGCCAACCACCCACCCTAATTTCCCTCAGCCCTTGCCTCAGAACCACTCCTTTTGCACAGCCTCTCCCCATCGATCTCTCTCCCCTCCTAAGCAATCACCTGATGCTTTGGATTCATCTGAGGGCTTGCACATGCTAGCGCTTACTTCAGTATAACTTAAGTCACTCAAAGGTGTAGAAAAGCTATTCCCAAGCGACGTAAGTTACACTGGTGCAACTCCACCCTGGAGCAATTCTAGTGTCGACTTGCCCCCAGTAAGTGGGGTAAGGACTGTGTCTTTGGCGAGGTAGCCAGCATACTCATTAGTGTCAGAACTGCAGATAGAACCCAGGTGTCCTGAATCCCACGCTCCCCGAGTCAGACTAGTTCCACGATATTAGACAAGTCACTCAGGCATTGCAATGCTGAGCGCAGTAACTGCTAAATATCTTTACAAATATGGGCCTAATTTAGGAGCCTAAATATAGTTTTCAAAAGGTAGGAGCCAAAATCCCATTCACTGTTGATGGGATTAGGCACCTAAGTACCTAAATCACTTTTGAAAATGAGATTTAGGCTCCTAAATTAATTAGGCATTGCAACGCTGAGTGCAGCAAGACCTAAATACCTCTGGGCCTTAGCCTCTCTGGGCCTGAGTTTATTCAGCTGAAAAAAGTGGGGGATAACAGTTATTCTCCTTTGTAAAGTATATGGAAATCTTTGGATGAAAAGTGAGTAATAAACTCGGAGAATTAGTGACATTCTGTGTTGGTAAAGCACGACGTACTCTTATGAGACTCTATTGTTAATAATTACGTACAGATACTTCTGAAATCTTTCTTTGAAGATTCCCGATTAAGGAAAAACTAAGCCAGAGAATAAAATAAACAGCGTAATAAATACGACAGAGAAGGGAAAGAGATGGACGAGACCAGGCAAATAGAATCCTCAGGCCATTATTTACAGAGGTTTCTGATTAAATTAAATGCACAAGTGCAACACCCAAACTGTCAAGTATTAAATAACAGCAACGCAATGCACGTCACACTTGCATCATCTTGTAGGCTAGGCTGACATTTGGGAGGTAGCGATCACAAGAAAATTCAGGAAGAGGTGATTATAGGTCAGCATGGTGACACGCTCAGGAGATCAGAGACGAGGGGTACAGAAGGAGCAAGAGGAAATGACATACCCAAGCGGTACTAGCACAGGGGAGGACAAATTGACATGACAGATATGCAAAACTCAATTGGAGAGTGAGGCATGCTGCTAAAGAAAGAGGGTTGCTAGGTGGCTCAGCACAAGAGCAGTTCACCTCTAGAGATCAGGCTGGAAATACTGATCAAGTCACAAGTTAAAAGGGCTTGAGGAGTTTGATTCGAGGCCCCCTGGGGTCATTCTCCAAGTACAAAACCACTTTGCCATTCACTGCAACAGACCATTTTGGCTTGGAAGAATCCTCCATCTGGAAAAGCAGGAGGCACCACTGGCCACTCCAGAGGGGAGGAGTGGGGAGTCACATCCAGAAGACAAGGGGATGCTGGAGCTAAGGAATGGAAGGAGACTGCCAAGTGAGGAGTGAGATGAGGCAGAGCAGCTGTGCGGAGACCCAGGATTCTCTGGGCCAAATTAAGAGGTGATCAGCTGCTGTAACGCTCACACCCAAGGAGCCGGAAGAGTACAGCAGGAAAGCCAGCTAAGCAGGAAGGGGAAAGTCAAGGTGGTCCCCGCACCCTATATTTCAAAGCGATGTCTCTTACCAGTGAACCAACAAGCCCTACAAAGCTTCACGTTGTCCATCTAGTTATTACTGTCCTGCCTAGGAGCCCTCACCATGGAGCAACACCCCTGTGCTAGGTGCTGTACAAACATACACCAAATAGATAGCACTTGCCCCCAGAGAGCTGACAATCTAAGTAATCTAGGTTTTTAGACTGCACCTGTTGTGGTAGTGAGTGGTACCTTTGAGAATCTCTACCAATGAGTGCTGTGTTTCCAAGCACAAGTAACGGTCTCTCAGTTTCCCCATCTGTAAAAAATGGAGCTAACGATCCTTAACTACCGCCCACTGCTGTCTATCAGTTCCACATTCAAACTGCTGCATGTATCACAGCGCTCTGTAAATGACCAGCATTACTCTAGATGTTCGCAATTGAGCCAATGGGTGCGATAGAAATGCTTACAGATAAATAAAATAAACTGGGGCAGATGGGAACCAAAGCGAGCGAGCCAGAGAGCACTGCTGTGAAATTTGCCCCCGCCATGCACATTACAGCTTGAGACATTCAGCATGAAACACTTGAGTTGTTCAAACACCAATTATCAAAGCTGCTGTTATTTCAAACAACAAATGATCTTTCTTTTAAAATTGCGGAAAAAAATATTATCCAATGGAAGTGCTTTTTGCTATTTATTCCATACATAAGAGGCAAAGTACCCAAAGCATATTCTGTGCCCAAAGGCCTGCTGAGCTGGAGAGAAGTGTGACTGTATCTCCAAGTTCTATTAGTAAATATAAATTATGCATTTCTTCTCGGGGTGTTAACAGCCAGCTGGCCAGCCGATAAGCACACTCCAGAACTCGCAATGTGCCAGTGAACAAAGCAGTACCCTCAGCCTATAGCATCGAGCAAACTACTCGCTGCTTCTTATCCAAAGTTACAGCAGCAGGAGAACAGAGGGAAAGTGTATAATGGTTCTATTTCAAAGCTTTAGAAATCAATTTCTGAGGCATCAACATCTTCTTATAGTGGGCTACCAAAGGAGGGGAGTGCATATCGAAACACATGCACAGGTGTGTACACAGGGAATTTCTGCCCTTATGTTTATGCATGCCACTCCCCCCCAAAGTGAATTAAAATTGTGCCTCTGTATCATCAGATATTGACCAAGTCTGGCCACACGCAGTGCGGAGAAAGGCCAGTGCCCTGGAGCAGAGACTAGCAGTTCTGTATCACACACTTCCGTACTTTCTCGCCTCATACATACACGCACCTGCAGTAAGACATGGCTCATTCACATTAATGATGGGGACACCTTTTCCTCGTCTCTAAATTTTGTGAATTACGGCTAGATTAAGAGATAACGTCTAGACCTGTGTGAGGGGTAGCACCTTCCTGCACCTCTCCTCAGGAACAGCCCTAGGAAAACTCAGAGAATCACAGTTGCAACCCCACTTCCCCCACGCTCTTGGTGGGAAGTAAAGTCCTGGAGTCTTTCGAGGCTGCGTACTCCCCCTTTGCACTGGTTCAGCTGAGAGAGAGGTGAGTTGGGAGAGAGAGTATAGATCTTGCCACTTTTCAACCTTCTCCTCACCTATTTGCAGGGACAAGCGGTGACCCACCAATGCTGTTCTCCCCCTTGGACCTGGAGCAGCAATCGAGACAAACTGCACAAAAGGGTGGGGGGGGGGAAACCCAGGTAGGCCACTTAACTTCCCTCCACAGCAGAAGCTGGGAATTGGTGACAGGGGATGGATCACTTGATGAGTCCCTGTTTTGCTCATTCCCTCCAATGCACCTGGACTGGCCACTGTCAGTAGACAGGATACTGGGCTAGACGGACCTTTGGTCTGACCCAGTATGGCTGTTCTTATGTTCTTATGTCAGCATTAGGGCAAGTACCAATCATGCCTGTAGACCCCATGTGAACACTAAAGCCAGGGATACTGTGTCATTGGGAGAACTTTACTCAATTAGACAGTTTTCTGTAAAATGTTTTGTAAAAAGATTGACGTATCAGAGAAGCCATATCCTTGTACGTTATGAATCCTTAAAATACGCCCTCACCACAGCATGACCATCTCAGCTGGGCAACCTTTGATGAGAAGTGAGGGGAGAGAAACTACTGGGCATGTAGATCAGTGAGGTTTTACGATGTAAAATTTTACAGATAAGGAAACTGAGGCACAGAGAAGGGACATGACTTGTGCATGCGTGCGGAGAGAGTGTAAATGTGTATGCACATGCACTATGACTACATTACAAATAATGCCAGGATCCAAGGGGAGTGGCAGAAAAAGACTGCACAATGGTAAAACCAGTTCCTGCGGCGGATATATTGCCTGAAGCTGAAGGCTGTGGGCACTCTGCAAAGCTGGAGAAACGATGTCAACCCAAGGACTTTTCTGTTGCTCAATAATATGGTCCTCAGAGCTTGAGTGCATCAGCTTGATTAATGCAGGAGCAATCTGTTCCTATTTTCCCTCTTGGGGGCAGGAGAACTAGGTTCTATTCTTGGCAATGTCATTTGCCTGCTGTGGGAGTTTGGACAAATCATGTCCCTTCCCCGTGCCTCAGTTTCCCCATCTGTAAAATGGGGACAATGATCCTGACTTCCTTTATAAAGCACTTTGAGGTCTACTGGTGAAGAACACTATATAAAAGCTAGGTATTATTCTCCACCTCTCCTAGTAAATGTTCGCAAAAAGAAAAGGAGTACTTGTGGCACCTTAGAGACTAACAAATTTATTAGAGCATAAGCTTTCGTGAGCTACAGCTCACAAACCTAATCCAGAAGGGCCATCTCCAGGCATGACTGGGTAGGTTCTGTCACTATATCCCATTCACAGTTTTTGGCTTCTGTGCAAAGACTGCAAACACAGGGGAAAATGAGTGAAGGCCGTGACAATTATGTAATGGGATTATCAACACCTGACTGACCAATCATGGCATTCAGGTCACTGAAAAGACAGTGGATGGGAACAACCAGAACTGGGTAAATGCTACCAAAAAAAAAAAAAAAGTTAAAAAATTGGAATGCATATTCATCGGCAAATTCCCTTCAGCTGTGTTCATGCCTCTTTAATGTAAAAAATCCACTTGAGAAACTTGCATTCTGCACATGGAAATTCGGTGATCAGAAACAGAATCCTTATGAATGGGTTATTCAATCCAGTGACACATTCCCCCCATTTTCGTGACAAATCTTGGTCATTTTCAATCTGGGCTGGAGTCAATCCTTCAAAATGTGCCCACTTTCAGAAACAGGATACCAGCCTACATGGATTCAGTGACATGGCAAATCCTAAATGAAAGATGCCTCAACATTGAGATTCAAAGTGGCAAACAGCAGCGTCAAGTCTCTCCTTGAAATACGCAACGAGCTTGCTTGTCCATGCAGCCAGTATCTGCTTTTCAATTCTCCTTGTGCTCTGCTCCATGATTATTTTCCAGAGAACAAAATAACTTTCCCTTGAGGTATCCACAGCTCTCTAGAATCTGAAGTTGACCTTGTGCCTTCCAGCACACTCCTTTCCTCTAATGCATGTGCAGTGGTTTGCTCTCTATTAAATTTGCACCAGCTCCCCATGGTAAATGCAAGTCTACTGCTTCTATGATGTTTCCATCTATACAGACCTGTTGTCAAGAATGGGGATTCCTCACCACTTTTATCCTCTTTCTGTTTGTAGTCCAAACTTTTTCACTTTCTCACTTCAGATCACATATCTTAAGTCTTGTCTACATGAACATTTAGGTCGTGGCAAGCTGGGGTGTAAATCTACCCACTCTAGCCATGCACTATGTGGAACCTGCTGACGTGCACTAACAGTTCATTAGTGTGCTTTCATCTATCTTGCTAGGTTACTAGGGAATAAAGACAATCTGATGGGTAAGAGTTATTTTCCATTAATTCTCAAGCCTTTGTCACTCTCACCTGCAGAAAAAAATCTATCCTGGACAAGCTATAAACCATTCAGGTGACATTGCCTTACTGGGTTAACCCCTCTTCCTATACATTGATTTTGTCACCACCTGAAAGTGTCTCTGCAACTACCTGCATGAATTGATTTTAAGTATGCCAGAGTGTGTCCCCAAGAATGGTAGGTGAATGCTCACTGTGTAAAGGTCTTTTTGGATGGTCATCAACCACAACGTACTTCTAAGTCAGCTTCCCAATATTATAAGAGGCCAGGTGGTGGGTGTAAACTCCGGAGCCATCATCTATCTCCTTTCAAAAATTATTAAGTAGAATGATTCATTTTGCATTTTTCCAGAACTCCTGAGTCTTTTCTGTTTTTAACACCAGTCCCTTTTAGTTTTGCTGCTGCCTTTGGAATACTTACTACTGAAATTTCATCTTTTCCTCCTCAAGCCTTTATGACCATGTTTTACTCCAGTTCCACTGGCATCACAAATATGTTGCTCCTTGTCTTAAAGTTAGTTTTCATGACTCCTTTAACAGTAAACTTGTGTACTTACATACACAATATGGTTGCAATTCAGCCAAGTATCTCACAGCTCTTTTACACTGACTGCCTTCCCTGTGAGACACTGCAAGGAAATAAAAATTTCCCCATCTGCAATGGGAGGATAAAAGAGGCACATAGAGGTTGAGTGAGTAGCCCAAGGGCACACAACGAGTCTCCGGCACAGCCAGGAATAAAATCCATTTCTCCTGACTCCCAGTCCTCGACATTAACCATCAGATTCCTGCAGTCTCTCTCTCTCACGGTAGGAAAAAGACTCCACGGTAAGCAGCACAATGGGAAATCTTTACTGAAGCTGGTGGACACAGACAGAGACACTATGCTTCTCTGGTTCTGCAGCTCTTAGACTGACTAAATATACCCTTGCTACCTAGCATCACCACACAGGGTCTCTTGAAGCCCTGGCCTCGACAAACCAGGCATGGAAATGACTACAACACAGCCTTCTTCCTCCCCTCCTTGAAGGCCTGGCTATAATTCTGTCCACTAGACCTTCCTCTCTCATTGTAATGCAGCCATAGCAATATAAAGCTTTTTTTAAAAAAGCAATTGATGCACAAAACCATTTTGCCATTCACTGCAACAGGTCATTTTGGTCCTTGCAAGTGCAGATCTCCATGAGTCTTGTTCGTTTGCTGGCAAAAATCAGAAGCTTAGAGCAGAAACCTACCAAGAGCCATTTCATCAAATCCGTCATATATTACACACATGCATTCCAAGGCGATTTTGCTGTTTCATAAGTGCATTTTGCATTTACTACTGCTGCATCCCATTGAAACCCAGTCCTGATTTACGGAGAGCATTGCCTGCTTTTGTAGTTCAACAGACTGCTTGTGGCACAGAGACAAGAGCATCAATCGTATGCAAATTGCCACATCACTTAAAATGTTTTCTTCCCTAAAATCTCCTGCCTCCTTTCCTCCCTCTCCTCTGTGGCCGGTATGATTTATCTGCTGTTTGTTGTTAATCTTGATAAATTTCCCGATACAGATTCCCTACACTATGTATAAACTGCAGCCCATCCATCCATGAAGGGATAAGAAATGAAGGAGCTGCTTAGCTTTTAGACCATGATTGGAAAGTTCATTAAAGTGCTGGGGCTAAGGTTATATATACACAGTGTGATAGACTCAGGCCAGTTGGGTACAGCAGAGTAGCAGAAGGCAGATATTCTGGCCACTGGATTAACAGTTTTCTGTTCCCTGACTGACTAGAGCAGGGGCTGCTCCAGGCTAATGAGAACATCTGACTCCAATTAACCTGCAAAGAGTCAAGTGAGGCCATTAAGCTAATGTGACCACCTGACTCTAATTAAGGCCCCTATGATAATATAAAAGGGCTCACTCCAGTCAGGCAGAGAGGAGCGGAAGTGCGGCTGAAGGGCTGGTTAATGAAGACACCCTCAAGTCATTAGTAAGGGAGCCCTAAAGTAAGGGAGAAGCAGGAGAGCTGTGGGGAAGTGGCCCAGGGAAATGTAGCAACTCTGGCAGTAAAAGGTTGGCTGCCAACAGCTTCTACCATTAGGGTCCCTGGGCCAGAACCCAGAGTAGAGGACGGGCCCGGGTTCCCTGCAACCCACCACTACAGAAACACCTCCTGGGAGGGGAAAACAGGCCCCTGTCAGGACAAGTGGCTAAACTGTTTTGGCATGAGGCCGTAGGAGCAACAGAGACTGTGGGAATTCTCTCACCAACCTCCATTGCTGGCTTATGATGAAAAGGGCTCAGTAGACTGTATCCCTGGCCCTAGAGAGAGAAGGGCTACGTGGAGGGTTGGAGTGAGCATCTGAGGCCAGCATAAACCGCCTGGAAGCGTGGGACCCACGGGGACAAGATCGGAACTCTGCCACAACTGCTATACTCATACACAGTCACATGACCAAAATTAGTCATACCGTGTAGGCAATTCTGGATCTATGCTGTTTAAAAACTGTTCCAGAGGATTGGAGGGTAGCAAATGCTATTATACCTATATTTTAAAAAGGCTCTGGAGGCAATCTGGGGAGTATTACACCTGTACCTGGCAAACTGGTGGAATGATTAAAAACAAAACAACAAAATACCAGGAAGATCATGACAGGATAGGATCTAACCAGCACAGTTTCTGCAAAGGAAAATTGTGACTCACTAATCTCTTAGAATTCTTTTCACATGTCAATAAAATAGTGGATAAAGGAGAATCAATTGACATAATTTATGCAGACTTTCAAAAGACCTTCCACAAGGTTCTGCACAAGAGGCTGCACAAGAAGCTAAGTAGTCATGAGGTGAGCAGCAAACTATTGTTTCAGATCAAAATCTGGCTAGGAGACACAAAACAAAGATAAGTTTAAATAATTAATTTTCATCAAGGCAAAGGATTAACTGTGAGCACCTCAAGGTTCTATACAAGGTCTCGTATTGCTTAATATATTTATTAAAGATATGGAAAGGAAAGCAAGTAGTGAGGTGGCAAAATATACAAATGATACAAAGTTGTTTAGCTTAATCAGTACCAGGGAGGACTATAAGGAACTTCAGAGAGACCTCAATAAGCTAGGTGGATGGGCAAAAATTCAGCAAATGAAGTGCACTGTCAATAAATGAAAAGTAATTCATAGATTATAAAGCCAGAAGGGATCACTGTCATCTCCTGTATAACACAAGCCACAGGAATTCCCCAAATTAATTCCTGTTTGAACTACAGCAGATCTCTTAGTAAATCTTGGTAAATCCACCACAAGTCTTGGTCATTTGTTCTAATGATTAATTACCCTCCCTGTTCAAATTGTACACCTAATTTCTATCTTATTTCCAGTCTGAACGTGTCTCACTTCAACTTCTAGCCCTTGGTTTGGGTTATACCTTTGTCTGCTACATTGAAAAGCCCATTATTTAATATTTGTTCCCTATGTAAGTACTTATAGACAGCATTCAAGTCACCCCTGAGCTTTCTCTTTGTTAGATTGAGCACTGTATGTCTAGCACTAAAAGGCATTAATCCTTTAATCATTTTCATGGCTCTTCTCTGAACCCTCTCCAATTTATCAACATCCTTCTTGAATTGTGGCTTGAAATGAACTGGACACAATATTCCAGTAGCGGTCTCTCCAGTGCTAGACACAGAGGTAAAATAACCTCTCTACTCATACTCGAGGCCCCCCTATTTATGTTTCCCAGGATCCCAGATGCTTCAGAAGAAGGTATAAAAACCCAGCAGCAGCAAATGTGGAACAAGCATTGGAACAACTGACCAAGGGTCATGGTGGATTCTCCATGACTGGTAATTTTTAAATCAAGATTGGAGGTTTTTCTAAATTATCTGCTCTAGGAATTATTTTCAGGGAGTTCTACAGTCTGTGTTATGCAGCAGGTCAGACTAGATGGTCACAATGGTCCCTTCTGACCTGGGAACCTATGAAACTATGAAAATCTTCACTGGACACTTCAAGAGACAGGTTGCTGGGCTAGATAAACCTGGGGTCTGATCCAGCCTGGCAATGCTTGTGTCCCTGTGACCACGGAAGTGGTCAGTTTGCCAGAAGGGGGAACGAGTAAAAGAAAACTGGGGATAGCAAGAAAAAATGCAGGAGTGCCAGACCTTTTATGTTCCTGATCTTCACCCACCCTGAGAGGAGCTGGCTTCATAGTCTTCCATTGTGTAGGGAGGCTGGGCCTTATGCCTCAGGAGGGGAGCAGAATCAGCCCATCTCTCTCCTTCTAACTGTAGATAGCAGAGAACTCAGTAGCATCAATTCCAACCTCAACTGCTCCCAGTCTGACTGAGAAGGCTCCCAGGAT
The DNA here is from genome assembly GCF_009764565.3 of Dermochelys coriacea. Taxonomy (NCBI): domain Eukaryota; kingdom Metazoa; phylum Chordata; order Testudines; family Dermochelyidae; genus Dermochelys; species Dermochelys coriacea. Next base: position 4,678,560 of record NC_050078.2, read on the forward strand.
CTGCACCCTCTCCTGAAAAATTCTGCCTTGCTAAGTGAGGAAAAACAGGCAACCAGAGCCTTTCCCAAGGGGGCTGCTACTGCCCAAAGATAGGGGCCTGGGGCTTTGCACAAGAAAGACGAGAACAGGGTGAGCTAGCAATGCCTGTGTTCAGCGGAAGGAACTGACAAGGGCTGCTACTGAGGATCACAATGTGCATTAGAATTTGCTGCCTAGAAAATTTGAATACATAGAAAATACATCAGAATTTGCTGCCTAGAAAAATATAACCACTCAAACATACAGGATTAAACCAGAACATGCTCAAAAGCTAAGTTTAACATCCAGCATTTCAGCTTTTGAGAACTCTAGCTTCTGTTCGGCTGTACTATCTTTCAGCCTAACGTTTTGCCTCTACAGTTTTGATTCCAATTTTGCTTCATATTTAATGTCATTGATCTCTTTGTTTTTGTTGTTGTATAAAAACTAGAAAAGCCAAGGTAGTTCTCTTTAGCATGAGGCAACCTAGGCCGCTGAAGCTTTCAGGTTTGATAACTAAAAGCCAAAAATTGCTCAAACTGCCTACAACCTTAACATGCTCTTCCCAAGGCTGGCTGGCAGGCTTGCTTCATGTAGTTCACCCATAGGACCACTCTGCCTACTAAACAGTGCTCTGAAATGCTATGTTTACACAACAACCTATAAAGCCAACCATGCTCTTCTGCAGCAGCCAGTGCCATACTTGCTTGTGGTCACCCTTCCAATGAAGGCACTTTAACTTGGCAATTTGTTCCTCAAAGAATTTGGGATGTTATCTGGGGCAGAGGGGAGGCTTTTCATGGCATATGTTCCCACCACTATGGATATACATCATTCCAGTGTCTGTCTGCTTTGTGCCGCAGTCCAAGTGAGAGAAATGGGAGCAGAATGAAGATTGGAGGGAAGGGGTATAGAGGCCAAGACCTCAGTGGAAAAAATGAGTTTTCTTCTGGAATAAACTAACAGGTATGAATAACTGCTTATTTTAGCTGAAGAAGATCAGATACTTAGTACCATCTGCAATTACACTAGCTAGGTTAATGTGCTTATAACAAAATAGACAATGGCTAGCAATCTTCATGCTTCAGGATTATGACCAGCTGACATCAGAAGAGAATTTCTTCCCTCCCATACATTATTTTTGCTGCAGCAGTACCTAGGAGTGCCAGTCATGGACCAAAAGCCCATTGCACTAGGCGCTGTACAAATACAGAACAAAAGGACTGTTCTTGCCCCAAAAGCTGACAATCTTAAATCAAAACTCCAGGCACTTATATAAAACACTGGTAATCTCCCCATCTCCACAAGTTTTATACCACTTCATCCCATAACAAAGGTGTACGTTCCTACAAAACGTACAAAACTGCAGTGAATGTAGTATTCCTGTTGACTTCTTTAGAACAGTAAAGGGATCCCTAGCACCAAGAGAAAAGTGGTAAAATTTAGTATTCTGCTCCACAGTCAGGAAGATTCCAACATTCAGAGACAGAAAAAAGTTAGCTCTTCGCATATTATTAGCAGAAGAACTCTGCAGTCCTATGATTCTGTGATATGTCTCCTATGGAGGGACTAAGAATTATCTAGACCATCCCTGACAGGTGTTTATCCAATCTGCTCTTAAAAATCCCCAATGATGAAGATTCCACAACCTCCCTGGGCAATTTATTCCAGTGCTCAACCACCCTGACAATTGTGAAGTTTTTCCTAATGTCCAACCTAAACCGCCCTGGCTGCAATTTAAGCCCATGGTTTCTTGTCTGATCTCTCAGACGTTAAAACAAACAATTTTTCTCCCTCCTCCTTGTAACAACCTTTTATGTACCGTAGAACCTCAGGGTTGTGAATGCCAGAGTTACAAACTGAGCAATCAGCCACACATCCCCATTTGGAACCAGAAGTGTACGCAATCAGGCAGTAGCAGAGACAAGAAAAAAAAAACACAAAAAAACACCCCACAAATACTGTACAATACTGTGTTAAATGTAAACTACTTAAAAAAAAAAAAAGGTAAAGTTTAAAAATAAAAGATTTGACAAGACAAGGAACCTGTTTCTGTGCTTGTTACATTTAAATTAAGATGGCTAAAAGCAACATTTTTCTTATACTTAATAAAGTTTCCAACCTGTATTATGTCTATGTTCAGTTATTAACTTTTGAAAGAACCATAACGTTCAGTTTAAAGTTATGAACATTTCAGAGTTACAAAAAACGTCCACTCCCGAAGTGTTCATAACTCTGAGGTTCTACTGTACTTGAAAACTGTTATCATGTCCCCCCTCACTCTTTTCTTCTCCAGACTAAACAAACCGAATTCTTTCAAACTTCCCTCATAGGTCATGTTTTCTAGATCTTTAATCATTTTTGTTGCTCTTCTCTGGACTTTCTTCAATTTGTCCATGAAATTCCTGAAACGTGGTGCCCAGAACTGAACACAATACTCCAGCTGAGGCCTAATCAGTGCGGAGCAGAGCGGAAGAATTACTTCTTGTGTCTTGCTTACAACACTCCTGTTAATACATCCCAGAATGATGTTAGCTTTTTTTTTGCATGTGTTACACTGTTGACTCATATTTAGCTTTCAGAGTAGCAGCCGCATTAGTCTGTATCCATAAAAGGAACAGGAGGACTTGTGGCACCTTAGAGACTAACAAATTTATTAGAGCATAAGCTTTCGTGAGTTACATCTCACTTCATCGGATGCATGCAGTGGAAAATACAGTGGGGAGATTTTATATACACAGAGAACATGAAACAATGGGTGTTACCACATTTAGCTTTTAGAGTAGCAGCCGTGTTAGTCTGTATTCGCAAAAAGAAAAGGAGTACTTGTGGCACGTAACAAATTTATTTGAGCATAAGCTTTCCGATGAAGTGAGCTGTAGCTTACGAAAACTTATGCTCAAATAAATTTGTTAGGTGCCACAAGTAATCCTTTTCTTTTTGCATATTTAGCTTGTGATCCACTATGACCTCCAGATCCCTTTCTGCAGTACTCCTTCCTAGGCAGTCAGTTACCCGTTTTTTACATGTGCAACTGATTGTTCCTTCACAAGAGGAGTACTTTGCATTTGTCTTTATTGAATTTCATCCTATTTATTTCAAACCATTTCTCCAGATCATTTTAAATTTCAATCCTATCCTCCACAGCATTTGCAACCCCTCCCAGCATGGTATCATCCATAAACTTTGTTCTCTCTATGCCAGTATCAAAATCACCGACAAAAATATTGAACAGAACCAGACCCAGAACTGATCCCTGCAGGACACCACTTGATATGCCCTTCCTGCTTGACTGCAAACCACTGATAACTACCTCTGGGAGTTTTTTCCACCAAATGCATCCGATGAAGTGAGCTGTAGCTCACGAAAGCTTATGCTCTAATAAATTTGTTAGTCTCTAAGGTGCCACAAGTACTCCTTTTCTTTTTGCGAATACAGACTAACAGGGCTGCTACTCTGATACCTCTGGGAATGGTTTTCCAACTAGTTATGCACCCACCTTATAGTAGCTCCATCTAGGTTGTATTTCCCTAGTTTGTTTATGAGAAGGTCATGCGAGACACTATTAAAAATCTTACTGAAATCAAGATAGACCACATCTACCGCTTCCCCCCTAACCACAAAGCCTGTTACCCTGTCAAAGAAAACTATTAGGTTGGTTTTACACAATTTGTTCTTGCCAAATCCATGCTCACCGTTACTTATCTTCTAGGTGTTTGCAAACTGATTGCTTATTTGCTCCATTATCTTTCCAGGTGCTGAAGTTAAGCTGACTGGTCTGTAATTCCCCGGGTTGTCCTTATTCACCTTTTTATAGATGGGCACTATATTTGCCCTTTTCCAGACCTCTAGAATCTCTTCCGTCTTCCATAACTTTTAGAAGATAATCACTAATGGCTCAGATATCTCTTTTGTCAGCTCCTTGTACCTAGGATATATTTCATCAGGGCCTGGTGACTTGAAGACATCTAACTTGTCTAAATAATTTTTAACTTCTTCTTTCCCTATTTTAGCCTCTAATCCTACCTCATTTTCACTGTCATTCACTTTGTTAGATATCCAATCACTACTAAACTTTTTGGTGAAGACTGAAACAAAAAAAGTCATTTAGCACTTCTGCCATTCCCACATTTTCTGTTATTGTTTCTCCCCTGACCCCTGGAATAACGGGCCTACCCTGTCCTTGGTCACATGTCCTTGCAAGGTAATGGACTCAGTGATGCAGCAAGTCTTTTACATCTTGAACTATTACGATCGTAATGATGGGAGAGTTAGAATGAATGAAAGAGTCTCAGGTACTTCCTAGGAGTCCATTTTGTTTCATTTAATACCTTCCTTAAATCCTTGTTCACCTTCTTCAGATCTAGCAACTCTGAGTATAAATGTACTGTGCAAGCAGCAGGCTATCCCGTGGGATACCACCATATTGACTTATGTATGTTCACTGTTTGTTTTTAATCCTGGCTCACAGAAGGACTTCTAAATCCCCCTTTGCGCCTGGCGAAGACCCTTAAATATCTCTGTAAAATGGGGATACTTACCTCATGGGGGTGTTGTGGGGATTAATGTTTGTAAAACACAGACAACAGAATCACACTTGACATTTATACAGGGCTTTTCATGTTCAGAGCTAGCTTTGTTTAAAATGAAAATTGTATAAGAGACCACCTTTATTAGGCAACCTCCAGTCTTAAGAGACCACCCCAACAGTCATTATATATCCTCTTCCAAAAAGATAGGAAACAGTCTACTATGAACTGATTTTAGCCGATATGACTCTAAAGAAAGCCAAAATGAGTTGAAAAAAAGGCCCTTGAAATATTGTATTTACCAATTTTTTTAAAAAGAAAACTAAAAACCAGCCAGTGGACAATATGGATATTTGATATAAAAAACACTCAAGAGAATGCATTTGTAGCCAGTTACATATTATTTAAAATTATGAAAAAATATTCTGGGGGACACTAAGGCTCTGGTGATTCGGCCAACAGTCTGTTTGCTGCCAATCAGCCCCAGGGGAAGTCAACTCCAAAGGATGCTCTCAGATTCTGGCAATTAATTGATCTTTAAATATTCATGGTAAATAGGCCTAATGGCCTGTGATGGGATGTTAGATGGGGTGGGATCTGAGTTACTACAGAGAATTCTTTCCTGGGTATCTGGCTGGTGAATCTTGCCCATATGCTCAGGGTTCAGCTGATGGCCATATTTGGGGTCGGGAAGGAATTTTCCTCCAGGGCAGATTGGAAGAGGCCCTGGAGGTTTTTCACCTTCCTCTGTAGCATGGGGCTCGGGTCACTTGCTGGAGGATTCTCTGCTCCTTGAAGTCTTTAAACCGTGATTTCAGGTCTTCAATAGCTCAAACATAGGTGAGAGGTTTATCGCCGGAGTGGGTGGGTGAGATTCTGTGGCCTGCATTGTGCAGGAGGTCAGACTAGATGATCATAATGGTCCCTTCTGACCTTAATATCTATGAATCTATGAAACTCATTCTGAACTCAGTGTGGGTGGCCATCATCCATACGTGACCCAAACGTGGGGCAATGAGAGAGTAGGGTAGAGAGAGTGTTCCTGTGTGGCCAGGAAGGGAGAGGAGACACTGTTACCTGAACCTGGAATCACTGTATAAGAAGTGCAGACATTCCAAACCAAAGCTCATTTTAAGCATAGCCCGAGTCTTACAGATTACCGTAGTCTCAGCCCCCTTCCATATAGTATGCTTATGTTAACAATAACAAGATGACACATTTTTAACAATGAATAAGGCATTAACAAACTAATCCCAGAAAAATCCCTTGTTTGCAGTACAAGTCTATCATAGGACATCATGACCAAATAACTGGGTCCAAGCAGAATTCAGGTGTCTTCTCAATCCTAACTGAACTACTTATTTCACTCTGGTTGCTTGTGGCAAGCACTGTGTGCAGCAATATATCTTTTGGAATACCATAATCATCCGTGCTGAGTACTTTTAATTTTTTAACTCTAAAAGATTCCTCTGAAGCTTGTTAGCAATTAGCTGCAATGCACAAGAGGGGAACAACTGACTCATTCATTGTGTTAGCATTGAGATAGCTAAGATAAATGCACCAGTTAAAGTCTGTGGAGGACCTGAAGGTGCATCAAGCAGAGAATGAGGCCTTCAAGTACATTAGAACGAGAGAGAACATAACAAATGGATGGTGATGGTCCTCACTGAAATAGGCAGAGGCTGAAGAATAAAATGAAAGATAACTTCTAAACAATGCTGTTACTGTCTCATGCTGGGAAAGAGGATCCAAACAAGAAAAACAAGAGAATAATCACTGATTAGAATATACTGTGACAAATGAACATGATGGAAATATTTTGCTGTGTACTGTAGACTCAGTTTTATATTTTGAGTGAATGCATTATGAATCTGTGGACTGGAAATATTTTAAGTTACTCTTTTTAACCCAAAATACCTACTCGTTTTCCCTTTCCTGATTTGACAGAGACCATGAAAAGTGATGTCTTTCTTCCTTTATAATTAGGAAGCTACTCTTACTAAAACTTCCTCTATATTATCTTGTGATCTCACTCCGACCTCCATACTTCATTCTCTCCAAACAATACACCAGTGATGTAAGACACTAACACTGGCCCTCACTAAAATTTAGTGGTGGTTAGCTGGAAACTGAATACCATAGTAACATTAAAATATTGAGAGTGAAACAACTTCTTTTTAGAAAAAAGATTTACTACAGAAAATGTACAGAAGATTGAAATAATCAACATTACGTCTTGTACTAACTGCAGTTGATTCAGCTCTGAGGTTTATACCAAATAGAAGTGCCTTTGAAACTGCTGTTCTCTCTCAAAAAACCTCTACCAACAGAAGAATGGATGATCTATCTTCTCTTCAATGGCTATTTTATGCCCACAGCCACAGAGTTCTTCAGAGGTCTCCATATATTGTCCAGCCACTTACATCATGTCCAGCTGCAAAAGAAAATGATAAATTTGGAATAAGAGGCACTGGCTTCAAGTTATTGCTCTCACAGGTTAGGTAGGGATGACAATCAGAAAACAAAGTATGTGCAGCCTAATGAACTTAGATACACATTTTATGATAAAATATGAAAGGCCTGTAGAATACTTGTACTCTATATGTCTTCATGAATGAGCAGAGAATCAGCCAAAACTGTATTACCACAAAGTCATAAATGCAATTTATAGATTTTTTTTAAGCTACCCAGCACAGCGCAAATGAAGAAAGCTTCCAGCCATGAAAGTTCTAAGACTGGATGGACTATTGGCTGAAGCCTTGCAGATATGTTTCATTTGTAATGACTCAGCATGAAAAAGGGGAAAAAAAAGAGGCTAAATTGTTTATACATAATAAACCCATTAAATGCTTGAATTTCCGCAAGCCTGTCTATACTAGGTTAATTGAGCAGATTAAAATATGTTTTTCTTAATGGTTTTTATTTTTCAACCCACACAAATAGCTGCTCTACAGCTTAGGCTTTCCAACGTGTTGTTACATTAAATTATAACAATTTGCTATCAAAAGAGTAGCCTGATTGGTGCTTTTTTTTTTTTTTTTTAAAAACACTGGGAAGGAGAGGATTAATCTATGTAAACAGTGCAAGTGTAACAACACAGCCCAGTGTCTGCCATTATGACACTATTCAGAGTAGCAGCCGTGTTAGTCTGTATTCGCAAAAAGAAAAGGAGTACTTGTGGCACCTTAGACACTACTTATGACACTACTATCTGGTTACATTTACAATAGCAACTAAGTATTTCATAGGGGTTCCTTTGTGCCTTAATTCCTTATGTGTTTTCTAGGACTCAAGTCGATGGCAAGTCCTCACCCCTGTTGCTTTTAAAATCTTATCCCTCTCACTGAAACAATCCAACTACTTTAATCATAAAGCCATATCATGTTTTCATGATACTTACTAAATCATCCACATCACCACCCTCACCAGCCACTGACGGAGCTTCAGCTGGTTTTTCTTTGGGGGCCAAGAACTGGGAAAAAAAAAAAAAAAAAAAAATTCACTTGAGTTATGGAGACAAAAGTCAGCCACTTAGCATTAAATGAATGGAAAGTATTTTGACAGGTGTAAACAAAACAAAACAAAAACCCACGTGAGCTGAGAATTCCATATAGAAAGGCTCCAATAATTACTGCTGAAGTTTTGTTCGAGTTTTCATCCTCATCACCAACCTGTAGCACTTTAAAGTCAAATCTCAGAAAATTTCCTGAGGACTAAGGATGAGGGGTGCATATATACAGGGAGATGAGATAATTTTATGACCAATAATGTTTGCAGCTATGAATGCTTAAAAACAGCAACAAAGAAACAGATGAACAACAAAAAAGTTACTTTTCCCCTTCATAATAATTTACACATATGCAAGTCTACAGACTAGAAATTTTTGCTAAATAAAATCCAAGGACCAAATCCTGGTTCCACTAAACTCAATTAATTACCTGGATCTAAACAAAACCTCAAACGTGTAGGTGGTTAGAATGATTTTCTTTATCAAATAGATCTTTACATAATGAATGTGCCCAAACATTCTATCTCATTAAGCCAGTGCAACTCACTAGATGCCCTCCACTTAGCGTATCATATCATAAAAAAAAGGAAAAGATAACTAGCTCAGACACTATGATAATGAGGTCCATATATGGATAGCTCCTAAAGTGTAATTATCTCTAAGTTATTTCTCTCTCTTACTATTTGTTCCATTACTTTATAAGAGCAAGAAGTTTTCAGCAATAATAGCAAAGAAAACACGAAAACAGAACATGACTTAAGTGAATTGTGTTCCACAGTCTCAAGATCTTACTATTAGTTAATATTATTTTAGCAATTATCCTAACGGAAAAAGTGGAAATTCCCTCCTTCTCCACAGCTGGACCACTTAAAAGAAGACTGTACATAACACTTGAGAATATGTAGCTGGCAACAACCCTGCCCTAGATGAGAAAGTGGCAGTGGAGATGGACTAAACCACCTAATATTACAGGAATTTTTCCAGCATTGTCTTCTGTAATTTAAGGGTGCTGCAGCAGTGGCTCTAGGTAAGAAGCAAAAGGAAAATTTTTGTCCAAGAAGAATTAAACTTAAAACAGAAGGGTTGTAAATATCTGTTTGAATTTTTAGCTGGTTTTCATTATACGAACACAGCTGGCTTCTGAAGCAGATCTCTGATTAGCTGAGGACTTCAGATACTACAATAAGGAGGATCATGTAAGTAGGAAGGTGAGATAGATACAGTGGGGGATTAATGGTGCTAAATATCTTCATTCTCCCTTCATCTGCAGTGTCAGATGTGTAAATAAGGGTAACAATAAATAGATAGGTTTCAGAGAAGCAGCCGTGTAAGTCTGTATTCGCAAAAAGAAAAGGAAGACTTGTGGCACCTTAGAGACTAACAAATTTATTTGAGCATAAGCTTTCGTGATGAACATAAGCATCCGATGAAGTGAGCTGTAGCTCACGAAAGCTTATACTCAAATTAACTTGTTAGTCTCTAAAGTGCCACAAGTCCTCCTTTTCTTTTTAATAAATAAATACAAATCAGACAGTTAAAGTAGGTGGAGATGGTAGAATGCCCCTTTTTTATATGGTCTGAGCATTATCCATCACTGTTAAGACAGCACTTCACACTTAGGCCTGGCCTACACTTAAAAGCTAGGTCAACATACCTACATCAATCAGGGATGTGAAAAAACCACATTCCTAACCAACAACTATGTTGACCTAACTCCCAGAGCAGACACAGCAATGTCTTAGAAGAATGCTTCCATCAACTTAGCTACCTTTGCACAGGGAGGTGGTGTTTCTACACCAATAGGTAAACCCCTTCCCTGCTGGGTCTACGCTAAAGGGTTCTGTTGGCACAACTATGGCAATGCAGCTATGCTGATAAACTCTCTGCAGCATAGCCATACCCTCAGAAGAAGCAAAAATGTGTTTTTACAAAATGTTCCAAGAACAACAAAAATCACAGCTCTGGAAAGGGGAGGAAAAAAGCATTTCAGCAGTTACCCTGGCCTTCTAATATCTGCTGAACTCTGCTACCATCCCAGGCAGTAATCTAGTCCCTCATTCTCTGAACTCCCTAATTCTAAATCCACAAGGAGAGTGGAAAAACCCACACACCGGAAGCATATCTACTGGTACCAATTTTTTTTTAGGTCTCTTCCTCTGACCCACTCTCCCAGCTTTAGTGTATACAGAAAGTTAATTTAGAGGAAAAGGACCCTGTATCACATCCACCAGAATAAGAAAGAAATGTGATGTCATTTTTTATCATTTTTGTACACAATATCCACCTTACTTGTCTCACTATCCAAACGTTAGATCTTTATTACATTTGAATAGCAGATGCCGAGAAATGTATTGAAACTTTATTCTACATCCTAACACATTTCACATACACTGCTCAACTTATCTTATTGCCTTTGTAACTGAGGCAACACAAATAGGAAAAGGTTACAGAGCTGGAAGGACTGCACAGTGCCAATACACTATGCATTCATGCACCTTTTCCTACTGGTTTGAGACCAGTAGTATAGAACACATATAATCAAACTAAAGTTAATGATACTGTCAGCTTTGAAAGGGTTTTTTTGCCAGAGCAAATCCCATTTTACATAGTTAATTGACATCAGATAGGATCTGTGAAAGTTGCACATTTGTTCAGAGTTCTCAGAATTAACATTTTACTCTAAACTAGGTGTAAACAACACTTTACAATCTAAGGAAATCTGAGATGAAAATTTGCTTAGCAATAAACAGAAGCTTTAAGTTTCCATCAAGTACTAAACGTCTGCAATTGATTTCTTCTGACAAGATCTGTTTTGCATTTATGCTGAAGCAAATTACATATAATAGTTGTGCTGAAATCCATTAACTTTCCTAAAGCAACCAGAAAAAGCACTTGGCAAGTCTGATCTATTAACCTATCATCTCTATGCTCTAAAGAGTAACTTCCCATCTGCATCATTACAGAAAAGACTAGACAATGAGACCATTTTTCTCAATGAAGGAAAGTAAGGAAATACACTAGAGCAATATAGTTTATCTAAAAGAAAAAGAACCCCAAAGGCGCTGCCACTGCATTGAATAGCCTTCTACTCAAATTTTCTCCCTCATGCAGCATTCATATACAACATGTGCCTTACATCTCATGCTGTACTAATGTATTCTGGGACTTCTGAAGCTACTCACATAGTACTGAGTACTCCGGAGCAGAGGTTTTTGTGTTCTCGCCTAAAATAAGGCACTGCTTTGGTAGCACATCTCTCAACCTTCAAACTTACCAGTGCGAGACAAAAGCAATCAAAATGTGTGACAAATTACTGAAACACGGAACACCTGTACTTTGTTGCATGTTGTGACATAACTGACATTAGTGGATTTTAACTATAAAATCTATTTCAAAGTATATTTTCTCAATGTGTGAATCAAATAAACTGTTTTTGCAATTTGTTACAGGTGGGGATTTAAGGAAAAGGGCCTTGCATAGGATGCTTGGGATCTGGAGAACAATAAAATGCTGGGAATCAGGATTCTCCTCCTGGGTTTGGGAAGGGGGTGTTGTCTAGGGTCAGTAGTGGTTACACACAAAATAGCCAAGCAAATAGATTTGGCACATTCATTCTGAAATATAGTGTGGCTGAGACTTGGGTCTGCCATACTATAAAACTCTGATCTTTGTTCTATTGCTAGCTATGCCAGAACCGGGCAACATCTCAGTTAACTTATCTTAAAAGATTAGGGGAAATTAATGATAGTTGCCTGCCTTCTATGGTAAGGATACGAGACCATGGTTAGAAAGGTTGAAATGCACCACTGAATAGGAGAGGTGAGACCTGAACTCATGGTCTACTAGCCATTGTCCAACAGATTATTTTGATGGGGAAGCCCTGTTTCTTGCTCCTCCAGAATATTGTTTCACTTAGTGGTGCAGTGAGACAAGAAGCCCAAATTGTTTGCAAGGCAGAATGTACTACAAAGTGTATTTGTGAGCTCTGACTGTAGGATAATGGTTAACTGCAATGCACCACGTCAGCCAGATCTAAGTTTAGTCTACACAGGTTTCTCCCTAGTTTAGATGGGAAGCCACAAGCAAAGACCTATTACCAGGCTTTGCTTCTGTGTTGTGTTTGAATGGATACATGGTATTGTACAGCCACTGCAAGCTCAGTGTTTCAGCCAATGGTTGGTTTGTTGTGATTTCTTTGTTAGCATAGAGAGGGCTTTAAGGACTGAAAGGTAACTTCTTGTAGTGTATATTATGGACACTAGGGTTGGTTTTGTTCTAGACAATGAAGTTCCTTTGGAGTGAAATGTTTAAGTAACTAATAAAACTAATAACTAAATGCCACCTCTCTTGGTACATGCTGCTGGGAAGAGAAGTATAGTTTGCATAGTTATATATGACCAGAAAAAGGCCATGGACCCTTCCTGGCTGAACCAATTTCTTGACAGCTTTGACAACTCTAATCTGTATATGTGTTAGCTTCAGTGTGTTGGATTTTCCTATTTCATTATAGTACCACAGCATTTCATTGACCCCCTTTCTATCATCTTCTCTGTGTTTTTCCTCATGTTAAGTGAGATGTGAACATGCCACGGTCATCTTAAGGTGCACATATGTCTCTGCAGCTGCTTCAGGTGAAAAGGGACTATGGTCTCCAGAGTACAGCCTCACAGAGATCTATTCACTAGACATGAAGAATCTACACCAAACCCTGCTGCTTCATAGTATGGGCTTGAACAGTTCCAAGCCGTTCTTTTTCAGCTGGAAAGGTGCTTTCCAGCTGAAATGTTTAGAGCTTTCAACAGCAGAATCTATACACAGAAGCCCTCTCCGTTTTAAGCTATGTTTAAACCATGGCTGCCAGCATGGTATAAGGATTTATGTTCATCTTCTTGAAGATCAATACAAAAATAGTTCTTGATTCAGCCCCACTGTATCTACTTTCCCTTCAATCTGCCTTCACTGGAACAGGTTGCCCTGCATGCCCCATTCTGTCCCTTATGCTAACTGCAGTGCTTTGCACCTTCATTACTGCCAATATTGTTATGCATAAGGAATATCTTCAAACATTTAACACCTTTTGTTTCCAGTGCGCTATTATGCAACATTTACAAAAGGGGAAACTGACAGACAAAGGCTGTCAGTTGGTCAAGGCCACAGAAGTCAGTGCCAGAGCTAGGATTAGACCTCAGAAGTTCCTGATTTCCACACGCATGCTCGAATAACTAGATTACACTTCTTCCAGATCAAGGAGGACATCATTCTAACAAAGAGCCAGAAGCCAACAATGGTCCTGTGCATACTGACAGCCTGTTGCCACTCCACTAAACTGAGTTCCTGAAGTGGTTTGTCTGGAAAATATGTCTCGACAATAACATGCCCTGTCTGCAGGCAGTCTGCAACAATATAATACGGTGCGCATTAAGGGAGAAATTTCCCCGAGTTGAGGCCTCTTAACTTCTATTGTCCAAGGACTCCATTCTCCATTCATCCAGGCCCTATTTCGTTTACTTAAAGGTTCATCCAGATAAGAAAATGGCTTCTCTGGAATAGCAAAAGCTTTATACAGATAAATAAAAGTTTAAAAGCAATACCTTTTTGGCTTCCTCATGAGTCACTGAACTACCTTCTGCTTCATCTTTGGAGATCAAAGAAATTCCATCTGAGGAAAATCAAATCATATCAAAATATCATTATAAAGCTTTACCTGAAAACCACTCAATGTTACAAATGGAAAGTGTTTCAAATTCAAACTTCTAAATGTGTCATCACTGACAAAAATAAGATAAAAAAATCTCAAATTAAAAGGACACGGTAGTTTTCACAAGTGAGTCAACTATGATGACATACAAGTACAATTAATGCATATTTATACTTTACTGGAGGCATCCATTTAAGTAATTGGATATATTATGACAAATTATTGGGACACTGAAATCATAGATCAAATATAAAATCTAGGGAAAATTATACTTCAAACAACATACAGTAGACCCTCCAACTTCTAATCATCCAAGAGAAGTTCACTTCTGCCACACAAACCAATGTTTACAAGACAGATTATGCAGAAAACACTTTATCTTCCCAATATGCAAATCTCAGATAGTGCAGCTTGTATTTGTAAATTCTTCTTCCTACCGAAAATTGTTCATCTTGCTGGAAATTCTGGTTTGTACTATCTGTAAATTATTACAACAGAACATACCAGCATGACTTTGGTTGGTTCAAATTTCCATTATGGACCCAGTATTTTCAAAGGTTTATTATGTGGCTGATTAAACTTTCTCAAGCCTGTTTTCTCCCTCCCCAGTTTCAACTGGATAAGATATTCTTCGTGTGATGTCCTAAGCTGTTACTGTGCACTGCTGAACAAATGCTATGCTCTATCCCAGCAATGGCTGGATTTCAGCAATGGGTGCAAGTTGCCTCTATATGTAGTTAGGAGTCCTTCTTTATGAAAGGTGCTATGCAAAAGCAAATTATATACTACCATACGTAAAATGAAAAGAGGCAACTGTGCATTTAAAGTATATTTTCATAAGCATTTGTGCCAAGTAAAGAGAAGAATTTTTAGAGCATCAGGTTTTTCATGCTCATAAAAATCCTCACTTATTTGCCTAGCACTCCTAGTCCATCCAAGTCTTTTAGAAGTATGCTGCCTTCCTCCTCAGTTTAATCATCAGTGTATCATGTTACTACGCATTCCTTCCTGCAGGTCACTCTTATATCACTGAAATATGTCACTGATCACTTTGTGTACGAGTCTTCTTTGCAGCTTCTGCCATCTGGGAGAGCCTTCCTCTCTCTCTCTCCAGTGCATCAGCTCTCCATTTATTTTAAAATGTATCTGAAATATTGTCTCTTCCTTGCCCTGCACCATTTAATTTCTCTCTCACTGTGCTATCAATTTACCATTGTAACTGAATTTAACTTGGTATAGCATTCTGAAATACTGTTTATACGAAATCAGTGCAAAACAAAGCTATATAGTAACGAAAGACAAGTTTTACATGGTATGCACCAATTCTCTACACTAGAAATGCTGGTCTGTGTTCATTTTCAGCATCCAGCTGCTAACATGTAGATTCCTCTCACACAATTTACCATTTGAAGAAAAATTGTGTGGGAGATGCAGAGGGAGAGTCAATTGTCATCATACCTTGTATCAGAATCTCCCAGAAATCAGCTAAGGTTTTCTCTTCCACCTTTTCTTTCAGGGCCTGGAGGAAATCATTAAAGCACTGCACCTCTGACAGCTGGAAAAACAACAACAAAGATAACACAGAAAAATAAAGTTAGCTTAATACCAAAGAGCTGTAATCTTAATGTATTATAAAGACATCTAACATGGGGAACAGGAAAAAAGACATTCCAAGCCACTGCACATTCATCTAGCTCCACTAGAACCAGAGCTTCTAATGTGCAGGGCATCACAAAAGAAACTGGTTTCAGAGTAGCAGCCGTGTTAGTCTGTATCCGCAAAAAGAAAAGGAGGACTAGTGGCACCTTAGAGACTAACAAATTTATTAGAGCATAAGCTTTTGTGAGCTACAGCTCACTTCATTGGATGCATTGCGTTGTAGCTCATGAAAGCTTATGCTCAAATAAATTTGTTAGTCTCTAAGGTGCCACAAGTCCTCCTTTTCTTTTTACAAAAGAAACTGCATTTCACAAAGCTGCACACACCCTTTTGTGACTAGTTTTGTCTAAGAAGATATTTGGAGAATGGCACATTTCTCCTTTGCAACCACTAGGTCACAGGTATTGTCTTTTCACATTAAGAAGCCACAACATTATTCTGTTGAGTCCAAAGGACCAAAACAACATTAAAATCTCTTTTAAATTTCCAGTGTTGTACAATTGACTTAGGTCTGTTGATCTTGTCCTGTTGCTAGCTTGTCATAATCGCTGAAGGAACAAGGTAGGTCTGCACATTATGCCCTGACATCTGACACAGAGTAGAGTTTTCACATATCGTTACCTTAATGGCCTCCTCTCTGAAAACTCTAATACAGTTGATGCTCTTCATGTAGTACTGTAAACCTTTAGTTTCCAAAAACTGTTCAATGCGGTTTACCAGCTGCTGGCTCACTGGAAGACAAAAAGACGGAATGCATGCTTTCAGAAGGAAGCAAATCCTTCTGTTTAGCTGGCTGTACTTTGTCTGTTTCTCCCAAAGTCTGTTCTTCTGTAACTACAGCACATCTATTGGTAAAAACAGTTAATCATATCAATGTTATATCAAGCTGCTCATCTCATCCAATAATGGAGCCCCTACTCTAAGATACAGAAAATAATCTTAATTTAATATATAATATTTCAAACAAATCCCAATGTGGCTGAGGCAGGAGAATTTACAACTTGAGATCAAGAAAACTAGCACTGACCCTGCTTGCTTGGTGGACAGTAGAATTGGAGCACCTACTATCAGAAAGTTGAAAGAGGCTATTTTACTTCACTAAGTATAATGCCTAAACCACCTATGAAAGACACATTTCAACGAACATGTTAGGTTTTCCATAAGTGGTATAATGTCATAGTTGCAGCAACAGAATAATCTCTGGTTGCTAGACTCTCGTGTGGATGTTACTAGAGATATCTTATTACCAGGGCCTTCTGAATACATTTTAGCCCTCAGTACAGTCATCTTAATCATTCTTCAAAGTGGAATATAGTGTAAACAATACCTGGGAAGATGTGTCTATATATCTACATTTACATAAATTGTGTGAGAGAGAAAGAGACAGAGGGAAGGAGACAGACAGACATGTAATGGTAAGAACTGGAATACCAACTGAATCCTCACTGCTGAGTGACTTAAAAGGCAGACAGTTGTAAAACACATTGGAAAATGTGAAAAGTAAAATGCCAAAAAATAAAGACAGTGGAAGTCCTGAGTATTCTCCCACATTTTGTTCTTTTACTTGCTTAGTGGTTAGTGAAAAATATTTGCCCAACTTCATCTGCTGTGTACATACACCCCAAAGAGGTCATGATGAAGATGCCTATTCATTACCTACAGACCTGGGCAATGGGACATACCCAGGATAACTCTGACAGCTAAGCAGCAACCCTAGTAATCAATAAAGGATTTCCCTGTGCGTAAGTTTAGAAAAGGCTCAGATCAAGTTACAGTTTTGCTTTTCTAGTTCTTCTCCATATTTTATACTCATCTGGCAAACTTCTGCATTTTACTGTAATACTGTTAAATACATAAGATTCCCAGTGATAAATAATGCTGTGAAGTACAAAATACCAGAGATGGATGAGGAGAAGTTATTTAGTTTTCAAATTCTGAAGCATTTCATATTTCATCTACAACACCAATGAAACTAAAACACAAGTACAATATATAACAAGTCCCAAAAAAACATTCTACTTAGACTTACTTACTCAGCAATGTTGTATTTTAAGGCTTGTTTAACATAAATGCTGTTCAGTCTGCTGAAGCATACATTATACGTACATACTTGCAAGTCCCAATCCATTGCAACTCAGGATAATAACTAAAGCAAATGATAATGCTTTTATAATTTCCATTAATAGCTAATAAAGACTATCATCACTAGAGTAGTCATTATAACATTCAAACTCCATAACCAGTTACTCAAAAAGTCTGCTAGAAATGAGAACATACAGAATATTTTAACAGGTGCTTTCAGGAAACCACAGTCTAAGAATAAATGTAACTAACATGTCTTATTTCTATATATATTTGCTAGAATAATCATATATTAGTTGCTTCCCTCTTCTCCTCCCCCTTCCTTATCTTTAGACTGTGAGTTCTTCAGGGCAGGCATCATGCCTTCTTTATTTGGACAGCACTCGGCACAACATGAGAACTACTGGACACAAACAATAACCAACAAATTATTCTCTCTTGTTACTTATGATACATACCCCAGTCCCTCTGATGGCAAGACAGGATTTTTCCCTAACTCTCTTACATGCAGTAGACATAAGCCTGTTATATAACACATGGTACTGATTTTCCATTGGATTATCTCATCAAAGCAGTGGACACCAACCCCAAGGTGTGCTGAGGCAAGTTCAACCTTTTTCTTTCGGAGGCCCCTCCAACATGCTATAAAAATTCTACAGCCCACCTGTGCCACAACAACCGTTTTTCTGCATAGCCAGTAGATTAAAAGCCAGGGCTAGCACTAGGGGGCAGCAAGCAGGGCAATAGCATGGTTGAGAACCACTGAGCTAGAGCACTGGGAAAAGCCAAAAAGGGTAGCACTGGTAGACACTCTGGTAAGTTTGGGGTCAGAGAAATACAGAAGATTCCAGAACTGTTGAATCTGTATTCTACTCCTCTTTCACTCTTCTCCAGACTCTAAAGCACATATGCAACTAGCCACCGGTTTCATGTTCTGCAAAACACTCACCTGAACTTAGTTTAAAGGACAATAGCTATTATGACAACAGTTGAAAAACAAGAGGCACCCCACACTCTCCCCATTATCTGTTGAATCTATGATGTCCATAGAGGAGGAAATGTACGATGGTTCTGTACAATGCTTGACTGATGGCACAAAAAATTGAATTCAAATACACAAAAGGCTCACCCTTCCTCCACACAGGATGGTCACAACACTTATTTACTTTACCAGTAACTAACAAACTAAATTGAACTCCACAAGTTAAGTCAGTCCATTTTTTCATGCTTAACGATTTTCTCATTAAATGTTCTAATTTCTTACAAATTGCACTAATAAAAGCAAGTCCTGCTGTTTTTTTTCTCTCTCTCCTTTTAAATGCTCCCTTTTCATTGATGTGTTAAATTAAAACGCAGGCATTAAGAGAGTATAATACGAGTCTTTATTGTCAGAATGATTCCTGCACACTGCTAGGAATTATCAGACACTTCGTTTATTCTTTTACATTTCTTTCTTTCTTTCTTTTTTTTTTTTTTAAATTTCTGTAACATTGGCAGGCATCAGAACATGGAATTTTACATGTTAGAAACCTTGGACTACTACTTTGTGAGATTTGTCCTAGGGGACTTAAAAAAATCCCAAATTGTGTCAAAAAGAAAAGGAATATTTGTGGCACCTTAGAGACTAGCCAATTTATTTGAGCATAAGCTTTCCTGAGCTACAGCTCACTTCATCGGATGCATTCAGTGGAAAATACAGTGAGGAGATTTATATACACACAGAGAACATGAAACAATGGGTTTTATCATAGACACTGTAAGGAGAGTGATTGCTTAAGATGAGCTATTAACAGCAGGAAGGGGGGGGGGGAGGGGAAGGAGGAAAACCTTTTGTGGTGATAATCAAGGTGCACCATTTCCAGCAGTTAACAAGAACGTCTGAGGAACAGTGGGGGGTGGGGGAGAAATAACATGGGGAAATAGTTTTACTTTGTGTAATGACCCATCCACTCCCAGTCTCTATTCAAGCCTAAGTTAATTGTATCCAGTTTGCAAATTAATTCCAATTCAGCAGTCTCTCGTTGGAGTCTGTTTTTGAAGTTTTTTTGTTGAAGGATAGCCACTCTTAGGTCTGTAATCGAGTGACCGGAGAGACTGAAGTGTTCTCCAACTGGTTTTTGAATGTTATAATTCTTGACGTCTGATTTGTGTCCATTTATTCTTTTACGTAGAGACTGTCCAATTTGACCAATGTACATGGCAGAGGGGCATTGCTGGCACATGATGGCATATATCACATTGGTAGATGCACAAGTGAACGAGCCTCTGATAGTGTGGCTGATGTGATTAGGCCCTATGATGGTGTCCCCTGAATAGATATGTGGACACAGTAGGCAATGGGCTTTGTTGCAAGGATAGGTTCCTGAGTTAGTGGTTCTGTTATGTGGTGTGTGGTTGCTGGTGAGTATTTGCTTCAGGTTGGGCAAGGCTGTAAGCAAGGACTGGCCTGTCTCCCAAGATCTGTGAGAGTGATGGGTCGTCCTTCAGGATGGGTTGTAGATTCTTGGGGATGTGTTGGAGAGGTTCTTCACCACAAAAGGTGTTCCTCCTTCCCCCCCCCTTCCTGCTGGTAATAGCTCATCTTAAGTGATCACTCTCCTTACAGTGTGTATGATAAAACCCATTGTTTCATGTTCCCTGTGTGTGTGTATATAAATCTCCTCACTGTATTTTCCACTGAATGCATCTGATGAAGTGAGCTGTAGCTCATGAAAGCTTATGCTCAAACAAATTTGTTAATCTCTAAGGTGCCACAAGTACTCCTTTTCTTTTTGCGAATACAGACTAACACGGCTGCTACTCCGAAACCAAATTGTGTCATGATGCAACTTTATAATGTGAAGAAAGTGCCGTGCCATAATTTTAAGTGAGAGTCTTTTAATATGATGGGAGAGCCTGGTCATAAACAAATCTGTCCTCAGATAGAAGAGCAATGATTAATGAATGTTACATGCTAGGACACAAGTGTCCCATAGTCCCTGCTCTGGCTAGTCTACCTAGAGATTGATTTTAGGCTTCCATTAGATAGATAGATAGATAGATAGATAGATAGATAGATAGATAGATAGATAGATAGAGCAGAATACAGTAACTAAAGACTGCACAAAGTCCTTCACAGTGGATTCTGCTCTTTGACTCTGCTAAGTTTGACAGTTCCGCTTGTTATTTCTTTCCTTTCCTTCTCCTCCCCACCAGCCCCCGCTTGTGATTTTTTGGTTTTGGTTGTCATGGGAAAGCCTTTGGCTTTTGGCAAAAGGTGAGTTTTGCAACATGCTCTGATAAGAGTAAGGTGTCCCTTCAGTCTTATCTCCTGCTGTAGGTCATTCCACATATGGGGGCTCTTGGCTAAGAATACCTTATCTCTGGCCTCTCAAGCTTCATCCTGGATACAATTAGCTGAACTGTCCCAGAGAAGCACAGCTGTCTTGGTGTCTTTTGATTGGAGAGTTGGTCTCTGATGTACCATATATGGGCCCCAAACACTGAGGGCCTTTAAGAATGGACACCTTACCTTATCTGAACTGAGAGCCTTTACCCAGTTCAGACCATTGGTGTGATACATTCTTTTGTAATTTTTCTATCTAGAGAGAAGGACTACTACATTTTGCAGGAGCTGGAATTCCTGTGTTACCCTGACCTGCAGTCCCAGTTGTCAGCATTTTCCATCTCACCGCCAGAAAGTTTTGGTCTTCCCTACTTCTTTCCCATGGTACAGCTGATTGGGTTATATAAGGAATTGCATGATTATATGATGTGCAAACTACAGAATCAGATATTAGAGAAGGAGAAGAGAAATTAATTCATCCAGTCCATCTCTCTGTCAATGGAGGAGACATTCTCTGTTGCAAGATACATTTACTAGTGCTTCTACCTTTAGTGAAATATGCCAGATCGACTCTGCTGGAGACTGCCATCCTCTTTTTATCCACTGCATAGCAGCCCAAGCTTGCTCACGCTGCCCTGACATAGAGGGGTTACCCCACGGCTGAGAGTGCAGGTCAATTTCTATATATCTATTCAGTTCAGCCCTTGTCCTCCTTGCCAACAAGGGTACTGACTGGCATCACCTGAGATGGTTGTTTTGTGGTCCTAATACAGTTCTTAGTGGATAAGATTCCATATCAAAATACCCACCATCAGATGATAAAACTTATCAGGCACTATCAACTAGAGCTAGTTGATCCACAGATGAAAGGCTCCTTTCCCCATAACCAATCTCCTGAATCATCCAGTGCTCCAATCATAATGATTTGTAAGAAATGACAGTGCTCAGAGTAAGAGCTCATCACTTACAGGAACTACTAACAAATATTGAACTGTTACACCATGACGATCATCAATTTGTAACTCAAGCATGTGAAGAATTAGATTCTAATTGGAAAACTTTTCTGCTTTTCAGAGACTTCCATCCTCTTAAGATCAAGTCTTTACCAGCTTAAAACTCTTCCTGTCAGTGGATACTTGCTAAGCGATAATTATATTGGGAGTGTCTGGAGTATTCATCTAATACCTCTAGGTGTAAGAGGTGGCATTTAATTTAGGAATGGTTCCACAAACTTGTCCTTCAAGGAATTCTCAATTCCTGTTTGTGGGCATGGTTACACTTGCAGATGTAGAGTGCTGAGAGTTAAACCAGACCTCAGAGAGCCCAGTAGGGAAAGCGAGGCAGTGTGTCCACACTGTCAGATTCAAGCGCACTGGTGTGGCCACATTAGCAACTCTTACAATGGCCACAGAGAGCAGTGCATTGTGGTAGCTATCCCAGCATGCAAGTGGCTGCAATGTGCTTTTCAAATGGGGGGTGGGTGGGGAGTGTGACAGGGAGTGTGTTGTGTGTTTGTGGGGGAAGAGACAGCGTGTTTTCGGGGGCTGAGAGCTTGTCAGCATGCTGTCTTGTAAGTTCAGACAGCAGCAGACCCCCCCTCGCCCGCCTCTCTGTCTCAAACACAGCATTCCACAGTAATGGCTTGCTTTATCCCAGAGCAGATAAGCATGCCGGTTGTCAGAAATGGAGCTTTGAAAGGGGATATCCGCATTCCTGCAGCAATTCCAAAACAATGACAAGAGTGGCCACTTGACTTAAGGAGATTATGGGACATTTCCAGAGGCCGATCAGAGTGCAGTAATGCAACACCTCGTTCACACTGATGCCGGGGCGTTTCAGCCAAGGGGCAACAAGCTTTATGCTGCTCGTGGAGGTGGATTAACAGGAGCACTACAGCTGCAGAGTCCAGGCGCTCTAAGTGCCTTGCCAGTGTGGACGGGTCGTGAGTTAGGGCGCCCAGGGCTGCTTTAATGCGCTCTAACTTGCAAGTGTAGCCAAGCCCACAAGGCTCTCCAAGTAGTTTCTTGCACAAGGCAACTACCATACCTCAGTAAAGTGTCACCTTAGCAGGCAAAATCAATCAAGCAATAGCTACTTTGTTCCAAGACAATAAACATACATAAAAGTTCAACTTCTAAAGTCCTCAAGCCAAGTAGTTAAGAAGTAAGAACTGCATTGCTTAAAAGACGCAGTAGTGAATAAACACTGATATATAATCTTGTATTGTGTTTGGGCCAAAACACAATACAACATACAATGCTTGATTAGATATTGAGGAGAAATAGACTACATACAATGACAGGTATAACTGATAGCAGCTAAACGACTGCATTGGGTGACCAATAATCTGCAGATAAGAGGCAGATTTACAGAGAACTTCCAAGCAATTTAATACATAAATCTTCTAATGGCTTAAATATTGTCATCAAATCAATCATGGATTTTGGTATATCTGGCAGCAAAGTCCAAACTATCTTTGATATATGAAAGATATCTGGGGTGGTAAGCAAACAGGTGAACTAAAATCAAATACATACCAACAAGAAATACTAGTGTCTTGTAATAAACCTTAATAATCTTTGTTGCACTTCTTTATACAGAGAGGCTTATCAAGAAAGTACCACCCCAGTTTGAACATTTGCTAAATTTCCAAATCAAATCTATCATCACAGCAATTCACTTACCAACATGAAACAATCTGATGTAAAACAACCTGGATATAATTTCTACTTATGAGGAGATTTGCAAAGCTATGGAAACACTGAGTCTCCTAGGCCTGGCAGGATATTTGCTGGGATCTATACATGGGGATGTGATGCACTGATTGACTCTCTAATGTCATTTCTCTGCAATGTCTGGGAGTAAGAAAAATTGACAACATTGCAACAAGCAGAAAGACTCAAAGAGTGACAGTGGTATTACTAATTCTTTCTAGGCAGTTCTATAGTGCTCTTCACCATAAATTCCACAGCTGTAATTGCAGCAATACCTCTTTACTAGGAGAATACTGAAAGTTCTTCTAATCTAAACTGATTGCTGGACAACAGACACCACACTGCCAGAATCAGCATGTGTTTTGGCCACAATGTAGGCTGTCAGATAAGATTTTTGCTGCTAAACAATTGCAAGGAAAATTCACAGAACAAAATAAAGATCTTTGCACATTCTTTTATCAATCTAACTCAAGTCTGTTAGCAACCCTAGTCTCTGGGGACTTATAAGGATAAGATGTCCACTATTATCCAACAATTGGAGAATAGACAGCATGCTTGTAAAAGTCTATCCAGGTAAAATGATGTTCAATCCTTTTGGCACTATAATGATGGCAGGGTGCATAATGTCCCTGCTGTGTTTTAGACTTTTCTTTGCAGCAATGGTAGATGAAGCAACTCGTGATCTATCCCTGGAGTAAAGACCAGATTTCACTCAGACAAACTAATCTATTTTATTAGCATGCACTGACAAAGTTGTCAGAAGCTCTTATTAGAGGAACTGCTCTTTGTGGATGACTGAGCACTTGTAACCTACTCTAAGCAAGACTGCATAATATGACATCTTTGTGGCCATGAACAGTAAACAAGAGAGTGAAGCTATTTGAAAAAAAAAAACACAGACTATGAAAAATGCCAGCTTCATCCGCAATAATTATCACACCAGTAAGTTGGCCTCCTCAAATACAGCAGACCATGTCAGCCACAAGTGGTACTGTACAGCGACAAACTACAAACGCTTCAATTACAAAGTGAAGACGATTATGGTTTGACAACAAATTGGAGTGCCAGTCTCAGAGAGTGCTTCTGCCCCTGCCTGTTTGAAATTGGGACAACCCTTATGCCTATCTGAAATCAGGACATTCTCTAATCAACCCCAATAGATACATATACTTTCAATGAGCTGGCTTCGGCTAGCTAAAAGGGTTACACATTGTGTATATTGTGAAATTCAGCACATGGCCCTCTGATTACTTAGCACGCACACTGCTTTCTTCCATGAATGCCATAAAGCTAGAGCCCACTCTTACAAAGTGCTAGCGTAGTCACTGCACAGGACCAGCTTGTATCCTTCTTCGTGTCTTTAAAACAAAAAATATCGTGTCAAGCCTTTCTGAAGGGTTTTTTCATGCTTGGGTTTTTGTTATTGTTGTTGTTTTAACCTGGGAAACACCCGAAACATCAGGTCCAGGCTTCAGTGGTTTTTTCTGGAGAACTTGTTGGGGATGGTATAAGATGTGTATCATTAGTGTCCTCACCTTAATAATGGAGAAAGGAGATGGTGGTGTGGTTGATCTTTAAAATACTACTTTTTTAACACCTATATAACTTTAATGTCTAAAAAATACCTTCCTTTCTCCAAAATGTTAAAACAGTTTGATTAAAAATCCTTTCTCCTCTTAATAGCTCAACTTTTATTCTCTTGCCTCTTGCACAGTCATTTGACTAGGTCTTCAGTCAGCACAGGGGTGTTTTTTATTCCTCTTTTTTTTTTCATTAGAAATTGAGATTCTGCCTAGCATGGAAGACGCTTAGGCATGTCTTCTACCTCATAAAGAAGCAAAATGGAACACAATCTCTTTTTTCTCACATTTGTATGTCAAATTTTAAAATAATGAAATGTAGGTTGGTATCTGGTTCCTTTTTTCAATAAACTCTTTGAATGTCACATAATATATCTTTCTCTGCAAAGGGGCTTTACATTTCACATTTCCTGCAAGAAAAAAATATTTCTCTCCTTAAGTATGACATCAAAAGAATAATGGAGCTGTAGCTCACAAAACCTTATGCTCAAATAAATTTGTTAGTCTCTAAGGTGCCACAAGTCCTCCTGTTCTTTTATCAAAAGAATAAAAATCCAAAACCATTCAGAAAGTTTAAGGCAGGGTCCACTATTATACACCACAAGAAAGCAATATATCAAACCATTAAAAAGTATGTCTGTAATTTTTTTTATATATCAAGCTACTATTAAGGCTTTAAAGAAGAAAAATGAATGTGCTGAAAATGTTTTTATTTATACAGTGTTTCCCATCTCTCTTCCTTAATGGGTATCTGAACTACATTCCATACAACCATATCCTGTAATTATAGCCCATATCACACACAAAATGAAGGCAGATTGCTGGAAGTGACAAAAGCCATCCAGACACAGATGGCAACCATTTCAGGGACAGCTACTGAATAATGGACAAGTTTAAATATAACCTTAAATATAAATAGTTTTCAATATGTCCATTATGCAAATTTTAGTATTTGTGGTTTAAATCGCTTTCCTGCATGATTTAATTAATTGCTGCAACAGAGTATTTTATTTATGGCTTTTATTTGGATTCCACTTTAGCCTACAGTATAGTCCACTGCATCTTGATGAATCTGAGATTTGGAAGTACAATGTCAAATACAATTTCTGAATGAGGGGATTTCTGCTGTTTGCTTTAATTAAAAAACATTTAAAAAAACAGGCCATTTTTTATAATTTAAGTTTTGACTATCAAATTTCTGAGCAATAAACTGATTTAAGCTTTAACAGACGGTATTCATAAATATATATCTTAGCATACACATCAATCTATGTTTCAAAGGTGCAAAGAACTGAGTGAAATACCCATGAACTACACTCTGCTGATACCTTTTGTTTTGATTAGCAAACAAACATTACATTTAGTGGCAATAGGTTGTGGCAGGACATACTTCATCTACTCAAAACCTTAAAAGAATGAAAATACTAAGCAGAAAGACTTGTGCAGCCCTTTCCATCTTCATTTTGCCTAAAACACTATTGTTAACACCCTCCATAAGGCTTTCACTTCTATCTCCTACAGGCAGCAGTACATACCCAACTTCATCCACCTTACACTTACACTTTAATGCAAAATCTTAACAGTGACCTCTTATGCTTTTATATCAGCACATCTAACTATGACATTCTGTGGATCTTGGAAGCTATTCTGCTTTACCACTGCTAATCTTGACTGCTGCATTTATTTAGCAAAAAACAGAGTAGTTTGAAATTAATATGGAGGTGTGGCTGTCGGAGATTGCCCATTTAGAAAAGAGACCTGGCTGCTTGGATCAAGATGGAACAACGAATCCATCCCAAGAATGTAGCTTCCAGCAGCCAAACATCCATAAAAAATCTGGCAACCATGAGCCTCCTTGTAGAACTCTATGGGCTGCACTTTGACCACCGCCAGTCTAGAGGCCACCTGCAAATCCAATAAACTACCTCCTACTGGGTGAGCAACCAAGGTAGGAGCCCTGTCTTTCCCTGGGCAGGAGAAAAGCACAGCCAAAACTAACAAATGGATCGTGGGGGGAAAAAGGAAAGCAAGGTGTCATAGAAAGAATTCATGATCCAAAATAAGTGAAAATCTTTTCCCAATCCCCTCCCCAAAAACAGTAGATTCTCTCTTTTACCAGCATTTCAAAGCAGTTTCTTTCTCACTTAAACTGTTCCTAACATAAAAAGAAAAGGAGGACTTGTGGCACCTTAGAGACTAACGAATTTATTTGAGCATAAGCTTTTGTGAGCTACAGCTCACTTCATCGGATGCATGCAATGGAAAATACAGTGGAGAGATTTATATACACAGAGAACATGAAACAGTGGCTGTTACCATGCACACTGTAACAAGAGCGATCAGGTAGGAGCTATTATCAGTGGGGGGGGAGGGGGAACCTTTTGTAGTGATAAGCAAGGTGGGCCATTTCCAGCAGTTGACAAGAACATATGAGGAACAGTAGGGAGGAAAATAAACATGGGGAAATAGTTTTACTTTGTGTAATGACACATCCACTCCCAGTCTTTATTCAAAGCCTAAGTTAATTGTATCCAATTTGCAAATTAATTCCAATTCAGCAGTCTCCCATTGGAGTCTGTTTTTGAAGTTTTTTTGTTGAAGAATTGCCACTTTTAGGTCTGTAATCGAGTGACCAAAGAGATTGAAGTTTTCTCCAACTGGTTTTTGAATGTTATAATTCTTGACGTCTGATTTGTGTCCATTTATTCTTTTACATAGAGACTGCCCAGTTTGACCAATGTACATGGAAGAGGGGCATTGCTGGCACATGATGACATATATCACACGGGTAGATGTGCAGGTGAACGAGCCTCTGATAGTGTGGCTGATGTGATTAGGCCCTATGATGGTGTCCCCTGAATAGATATGTGGACAAAGTTGGCAACGGGCTTTGTTGCAAGGATAGGTTCCTGGGTTAGTGTTTTTATTGTGTGGTGTGTGGTTGCTGGTGAGTATTTGCTTCAGGTTGGGCAAGGCTGTAAGCAAGGACTGGCCTGTCTCCCAAGATCTGTGAGAGTGATGGGTCGTCCTTCAGGATAGGTTGTAGATCCTTGATGATGCGTTGGAGAGGTTTTAGTTGGGGGCTGAAGGTGATGGCTAGTGGCGTTCTGTTATTTTCTTTGTTGGGCCTGTCCTGTAGTAGGTGACTTCTGGGTACTCTTCTGGCTCTGTCAATCTGTTTCTTCACTTCAGCAGGTGGGTATTGTAGTTGTAAGAATGCTTGATAGAGATCTTGTAGCTGTTTGTCTCTGTCTGAGGGGTTGGAGCAAATGCGGTTGTATCGTAGAGCTTGGCTGTAGACAATGGATCATGTGGTGTGGTCTGGATGAAAGCTGGAGGCATGTTGGTAGGCATAGCGGTGAGTAGGTTTCCGGTATAGTGTGGTGTTTATGCGACCATCGCTTATTAGCACCGTAGTGTCCAGGAAGTAGATCTCTTGTGTGGACTGGTCCAGGCTGAGGTTGATGGTGGGATGGAAATTGTTGAAATCATGGTGGAATTCCTCAAGGGCTTCTTTTCCATGGGTCCAGATGATGAAGATGTCATCAATGTAGTGCAAGTAGAGTAGGGGCATTAGGGGATGAGAGCTGAGGAATCGTTATTCTATGTTAGCCATAAAAATGTTGGCTTACTGTGGGGCCATGCAGGTACCCATAGCAGTGCCGCTGATTTGAAGGTATACATTGTCCCCAAATGTGAAACAGTTATGGGTGAGGACAAAGTCACAAAGTTCAGCCACCAGGTTAGCTGTGACATTATCGGGGATACTGTTCCTGACGGCTTGTAGTCCATCTTTGTGTGGAATGTTGGTGTAGAGGCTTCTACATCCATAGTGGACAGGATGGTGTTTTCAGGAAGATCACCCATGGATTGTAGTTTCCTCAGGAAGTCAGTGGTGTCTCGAAGATAGCTGGGAGTGCTGGTGGCGCAGGGCCTGAGGAGGGAGTTTACATAGCCAGACAATCCTGCTGTCAGGGTGTCAATGCCTGAGATGATTCGGCATCTAGGATTTCCAGGTTTATGGATCTTGGGTAGCAGATAGAATACCCCGGTCGGGATTCTAGAGGTGTGTCTGTGCCCATTTGTTCTTGTGCTTTTGTTCCTAACATGCAATCGCTATCAGTCACCAGAAGGGGCTTCAATGCAAAAGAGCAGATTCTCAAACATGCGAAGACTACTTCTGAACACATTCTGCCCATTCCTGAAAGCCAAGGTTTTCAGAGACAGAGGGTCCCTTTAACATTTTCTGGGAGGCACCACCTGAAACCACTGCACCTGTCTGCGCCTTGGTACAGGATCACTCTTCTCATTGTATTCCAGGTTGGATTTCGTTTGCAGCTCCAAGTCTTTTACTCATTTCACTGTAACTGTGCTTCATGAATATTTTCAGGATTCCTAGAGATTATGCTAAACTGATGGCCAACCCCAGAAGAGTGAGGGGAGGGAAATGGTGTAAACACAGAGGAAATTGTACTTGGATTTTCAAGATCAGGACATGCAAATATCACAGTCAATGGACTGGTCACTGCAGTCTGCATTTTCTCTTGCCTCTGCATCAATGTCCCCCTTCTTTTCTTTTCTTTTCTTTTCTTAGTGCTGAATAATAGGCTGATTGAGTGCACATTTAATACATACAAGTGCTGCCTTCCTATCTCCCATCATTCATATACTAGCTATTCATACTCTCAGTTTCACTTCTCCCCTAAATTCACCTATCCTCATTCACTCACTCACGAGTGTAATAGGGGATACCTATTTATTTATGCAGATTATTAGAGACTAAATTCTTATTTCTTCACAGAACAGGATAAATCAGCAGTAGCAGGACAGACTTCTCACATGTTGTCCTGCCAACATGCCTCAATCCTGATCCAGAAAAAACACTTCTCCATAAGTGAGCAGAATGTTCAGTTTATACAGTTCACGCAATCCCTGCCCTCAGCTGAGGCTGTCAACAAGAGAGCCAATTAGTGCCAACTGCGGTGATGATTTTTCTGTTATGGACATATGAACACTGAAGATGCTGTTAAATAGAGTTAAGACTGATAAAAGCAACCTACCTTCCTTGAAGTTTGCATTCTTCTGCCTCACTAGAACACAGAAGTTTTCTGCAGGGTTAATACTTCCAACCTACAAAAGATTGAGAAATGATTATACTACATGCCAATGCACAGCTCCCCTTTCCTCCTGTATATCAACAGAAATATTTACAATTCAATTTATTTTAATATGGATGGAGAAGCTACATTTTTTGGTATTATGGGGTCAAATAAAAGACAATTCTTAGGATACAATGTTACCCCTGATCAAAGGCTAGGTTTGATATGAATAGCTATACAAGATGAACTTACACTTACTATACTTCCCTCCTATGAACTGATCACATTCTCTAGGCACTGGAGGTCAGAAGTACAGTAATTCAGACTGCTCGCTAGTTCAGCTTTCAGACTTTTTGTAGCAAAGACTGCTTATTCATCCTAACACAGTGGTTCTCAAACTAGGGCTGCAGCTTGTTCAGGGAAAGCCCCTGGTGGGGTGGGCCAGTTTGTTTACCTGCCACATCTGCAGGTTTGGCTGATCGCAGCTCCTACTGGCCGCAGTTTGCCGCTCCAGGCCAATGGGGGCTGCGGGAAGGGCGGCCAGCATATCCTTCGGCCTGAGCTGCTTCCCGCAGCCCCCACTGGCCTGGAGCGGCGAACCGCGGCCAGTGGGAGCTGCGATCGGCAGAACCTGCGAACGCAGCAGGTAAACAAACCGGCCCGGCCCGCCAGAGGCTTTCCCTGAACAAGCAGCGGCCCTAGTTTGAGAACCAATGTCCTAATACATGCTTAATTAGGAGTGAGAGTTCTTAGCAATGTGGGTACAGAGTAGTTGGTTTGGCCCTCCAATAAGACACTGGAAATGAAAAGCTAATACTCAAGTCAGCTAACTGCTGCCCTTTCTGGTCCAGTCTGACATTTCAGAACTGACACTTTGAGAAAGCATGCAAGTGCAGAGACCTCACAAAATCTAAGGGAACTAAAAGCAGGTCAGGCATAAAGAAAGATTCACTGCACAAATGGGCAGAAGAGCTACAGAAATACACATCTACACTGCTTAGCATCCTTTTTCCAGAGTACCACATTAACTCTGAGTCAGAACAAAATATGAGGTCAGTCGTCTTCTCTTCGAAAGGTTCCACTGTTCCAAAGGTAGAGGAGAAATGCTCTTGGCTTTGTTCCCTACTTGATAAATCTAACCCACAAGATTGTATTCTTCTTTAAGGCCAAATTCTGCCTTCTGTTAAGTACTGGCTTGTGGATCTGAGGGAAGTACTTGGCCCCTAGTATTCTAACAGCAAACTGAAAAGAATGCAAGAAAAAGGTATATAATTTTTTAGATTGCAAGAAACTTTCACAGTAAAGGTCTGGGAATGGAAAAAGGCTATGTAGCTAATCCATTTGCAGTTTGCATCCTGTAATACTTTGCCTCTGAGAGTCCCCCTACATCACCATACCCCTTTTGGCTTCAGGGAAAAGGTGTATTTAAATTCTGCTCCCTAAACAGTAAGTCAAAATTCTTCTAAATTTATTTTATATTTTAATGCTTTATAAGCAAACATTTCTTACACAGATCTTCTAATAAATTGCTTCTTTGAAAGCCCATCTGTTAATGGGTTGGGGTTTGTTTTTTTTTTTTGTTTTGTTTTTTTTCAAAAAGTATACCATGCTATGCTATTAAAAAATCTGATTTTTGTGTTCGGTGTGAAATGAGCACAGCCCTCTTTCTTTTTTAATCATGTCATACATTTCAAGTGTTGAAAAGAACTGAGATATTCTTTCATCTTAATTTATATAAAATAACTATTTTTCTCTGACACCAAAATTAAGCAAGCAAAGGAAGATGCATAGCTCCGACACATGCTTGCATGCCAATGAAGCCGAACAGATAGGAAGCTAATTTACCTGTTTAACTTTGGTGGCAGAATTAACCAATTTTGTGATTTGTATCCCCAAGCAATATAAACAATAGGTTCTGAAATCATAGCAACATTTGGAAAAATGGAATAAGAAGGATTTTATTTTGTTTTTTAAAGAAGAAGATACAAGAGAAAACAACAAGCACAAATTCTGCTCTTGTATCTAACAGTGAATCTCAGTTCTGAAATTCTATTTACCTTACACCTATGGAATAGCTCTTGGGAGTTCCATGCATGTCGGGAAGGAAGAATTTTGCCTTAAAAGCAGTCAGAGCTAGCTGGCTACTACGTTCTGGGCTAGTCAGTTCATTTTACATTCAGCAGAAAGTAATCTCAAAATTCTCAATCAAATATATTTCAAATGAGAGATGCCCCTCCATTAATATATTTCAGTTAAGATATAGAAAGAGTCCCCAAGGGAGGCTCTAGAACTATTCTTTCCCATGAAAGAGGATTTGTAAAGATGTGCTTACAGTGGTGACACTGCCTTCAGCAAGGTTTGCGATGCTAAAGCTGCTTTCTTCATTTTCAGCTTTTGCCCTCTTAGCACTGGGTCCATCTTCATTGCTAGAAGTGAAGATGACAAAAAACTAAATGCAGCAAATCAAAACAAATCAACCTCCCACCTGAGCAACAAGTCCGTGCGTTTGTGCAATATATGACAAAAAGAGAAGACCAGGGTGACACTTTTGTTGTATGATTGTCTCCATGCTATGGACAAACCATGTAATGACAGAAATATAGGAAAGGACATTGAGAAGTCATCAAGTCCAGCCCCCTGCACTGAGGCATGACAAAGTAAACCTACAGCATCTCTGGGAGGAGTTTAACCAACCTGTTCTTAAAAACCTCCAATCATGGAGATCCCACAACCTTCCTTGGAAGCCTATTCCAGAACTTAACTACCCTTATAGTTAGAAAGATTTTCCTAATATCTAACCTAAATCTCCATACCTTATTCTTCCTACTGCAGACAGGAGGAGAGGGCACCCGCCAGCAGAAACAATTAATCAAATTCAACCTTTGTGTAAGCAAGAAAAACCCCCACGGAAGTCAATGGATTACGTGCCCACCTATCTTAGGGTTGAATATGGACAAAAGACTTTTTCCCACCACCAGGAATGTGGGCTACTGCCAGACCTATTATGGGGAAATCCACATGCTAAGGCAGTCCACCTTAGTTTTATAGCATATTCATGATCATTAGCATTCTCATCATATTCCTTTTAAAGAGGAAATTGCCAGAGCAAGTAATGGAAACTTAACATTTAAGTAAGAAATCCATTTACCCTTCAAATATTATTTGCCAGTTCCTGTCATGGAATTGATAGCTATTAGATATCTGTGTACACAGAGAGCTGAGAGTCTAATAACCCATCTTCTGCATCAGTGTACTCCAGAGCTTTATCTACTTCCACTTACAGCTGTCAAAACTTACTAGACAAACCTCAGTTAGGTATGGGAGTGAGTTCTCTCAGAACGACCTTAAACTATATCTGAAAATACATTCAAAAGACAAAGTTTTAATTTTTTAAAATTAATTATGGTTTTAGGCCATCTTCGAACTTTGTCCTCACAGATAACATACTCCACGGTGAAGACACAAACAGAAGAATGAATTTTGTCTCCCAATATAATACGGCAAACTTTAACAGCACATCTTAGTGATGGGAGAAGAAAATCAAGCTAATAA
This sequence comes from Dermochelys coriacea, assembly GCF_009764565.3. Taxonomy (NCBI): domain Eukaryota; kingdom Metazoa; phylum Chordata; order Testudines; family Dermochelyidae; genus Dermochelys; species Dermochelys coriacea. Next base: position 4,712,324 of record NC_050078.2, read on the forward strand.
TAATGGGAAAAATCAAAGATGTGTATAATTCTGTTCTTTGTTCTTAAGTATAAATGTAGAGGCTATTGAAACAGGACAATCAATCTGAGGTAAGAATGACTGAGAGCTACTGAATGATTACAAATATTGCGAATTAGATATCAATTACTGTTAACAGTTGTTCAAAGAAACCCAAAATAGAATCAAATAAAAGTGTTATTCTGAAAAGTTCTGAAACTACAGCAAAGAAAATCAGATGCTAGAAAAGGTAAGGACGAGAAAAAGACACTAGGCCAGGCATTGTTTTGCATTCTTAGTAACTGGAAAATGGCTTTAAAAATCCCATGAATATGAAAGATAATGCTCTAATTTTATAAAGAAATTTTCCAACCCTCCTCTTTACCACCCTCCATAATGAGCTCCTACCTACATTATAGATCACACCTATCTCTACTTTTCTCCCTCAATTTTATCACTGGTCTTCTCTGTCCCTTTGCTTAATTTTGTCACTGTTGGGATGAAATCCTTCTCCTTTGCAACTCCTGTCATCTGACATAGTCTTGCTTCTCACTCACTGTAAAAGTTTGGCATATTATATCAAGCAACACTGGGGAAAATTGCTTAATCATTCTATGCCTCCATATACTCATCTGTAAAATGGAGAAAGTAATACTCACCTAACACTGCATAGGTTTTGGACTGGTAAATTAATTAATGTATTAAGGAGTATTGGGATCCTTGAATGAAAGGCACTATAGTAGGCAATGTTTACTTAAAATCTCCTCTGAAAACATGCTTCCACCCTTGTGAGTGCTTCATTTTTGATTTGTCCCTCTGCCATTATTTTTAATGCTGTTAAGTGTTTTGTGATATTACAGGTATGATAAGTGCTATGAAAAAAATAAAGTTGTATTTAAACTTAGGGCCAGATCCTCAGCTAGTGTAAATCAGTGTAGTTCAGCTGAAGCCAATGGACACATACCAGTTTACATTAGCCAAAGATGTGGCTCTTAAAGTTTATCTGTTACTCGTAATATATTAATTAGCTAGCTGCATTTTAGAAATGTAAAAAGTATTTAAGAAAAATTAATGAAGTGCACATTTAAAATTAATTTAAAGGCTGGATTGTTATGCCCATTTCTAAGGTGCATCTGTGTTGCATCTGAAGAAGTGGGTTTTTTACCCACAAAAGCTTATGCCCAAATAAATCTGTTAGTTTTTAAGGTGCCACCGGACTCCTCGTTGTTCTTGTGGATACAGACTAACACGGCTACCCCTCTGATACTTGACTAATAAGTTTATATAACAGCTTTTCCCAAACTGTGAGGTTAGAGGTGACTCCGACCTCTTCACTGCAACCCCATGGAAGAAAAAGGAAAACTTCTGTTTTACTGAACTTCTTACCTTTTAGGGCTCAACAAAAGTGAAACTGCTTAATGAATACTGAATTTATTAAAATCTACATCAACATAGCTTGCCTCTAGTCTGTAGCACCTTATACTGTGATCCCATCAGATCTCAAAAACTAAGCAGAGGTGAATCAGGTGAATACTTGAATGGGAGACATCAAATAAAAAACCTAGAAGCTGCAAGAATAGTATTAGAAGGGTAGCCGTGTTAGCCTGGATCTGTAAAAGCAGCAAAGAGTCCTGTGGCACCTTATAGACTAATAGAGGTATTGGAGGACTCTTTGCCATGAATAGTATTGGTGATTAACAACAACAACATTTCGCATCTGAAGATGTCAAAGAGTCATACAAAGTTGCACAAGTGTCATTATCCCTATTTTACAGGTGGAGACACTAAAAAGCAAAGAGGTGAAATGACTCGGGCGAGATCACACAGAGTCAGTGTGTGTCAGGAACAGAGCCCTGTCTCCTGACTGCAAGTCTAGGATCCAGTCCACTGGACTATGCTGCCAATATTGGGACTTTTCCCTCTAAGGAATGTCCTAACTGTACTGCTGACATTCACATGACACATAATGCCTTATTTTAAAAGACAGTGATAAACAATAAGATATCATCTCAAATCAACACACAAAGTACTGTACAAACAACACTCACATTTAGATCAAAGAAAAAAGTACTGATTCTTTCAAATCAAAACCAAATGTTTAATAGCACTGTGCATCTTCTCCTTAATACCAGTTTAGGTTTCTGAATTTTAGTGAATTTGAAATAGAAATCTCTCTCACAGTTTAATTAGTTAATTAGAGGCTAAAAGGGTCAATGGTGATCATTTAGTCTGACCTCCTGCATAACACAATCTTCCCTAAATTAATTCCTGCTTCAACTCTAATATATTTTTTAGAAAAATATCCAACCTGATTTAAATATTTCCAGTGATGGGGAATTCACCACAACTCTTGATGTGTTGTACCAACGATTAATTAATGAGCAGGAGATCCACCACTGATGGCTCAGCTCTAGAGAGGAACTGGACACATCTAGCAATAGACCAGTAGCAGAATGTCTTTTGTTTCTGATATATTTTTAAAACTTTATTTTTGTCCTTAAATCTGCTGGCCATAGATTTTTCTTTGTTACCAACATTCCCTTTTTTCTATTTGTTATACATTGATTTTTTTCTTGGCTGCTTTTACTTCCCCTCTAAACAAGGCCAGTTTTTTCACCTGTGGGATTATGGCTTTTTGGGCATCTAGTAAAATGTTCTTAAATAGTTTCCAATTATTGTTCACATTTTTCCATTTAAATTTGTTCTTCCAGTTGATCTGACTCATAAAATTTTCAGCTTTGTGAAACTGACCTGTTAAAAGTACCAAGTATTTATATTACTGGTTGGAACACAGAAAGGAAGAACCAGAATTCTAATCCTGAATTAATAAACCTTGCCATACTGCTAACACAAAGGCAAACAGGTACAAACAAAACAGGTTTCATAGTAGCAGCCGTGTTAGTCTGTATTCGCAAAAAGAAAAGGAGTACTTGTGGCACCTTAGAGACTAACAAATTTATTTGAGCATAAGCAATGCATCCGATGAAGTGAGCTGTAGCTCACGAAAGCTTATGCTCTAATAAATTTGTTAGTCTCTAAGGTGCCACAAGTACTCCTTTTCTTTTTACAAACAAAACAGTGAATGAAATAGAAAGCAAAGTATTTAACAATCTGGGTTTGGACAAGAAGTGGTGAGTATTACTGACCAGTGGAACTGAATATTCAATATGAGTAAATAAAATAAAGGGCACAAAGTACTAAATAAGAATTTTTTAAAATTACTTCTCAATATTCATTACTAAGCAAAAATGTTACAGATACTAACTCAAAGTGACAAAAGGAAGGACATTTAGAACTAAGTAAGGGGTGGGCAAACTTTTTGGCCTGAGGGCCACATCTGGGTATGGAAATTGTATGGCGGGTCACAAATGCACACAAAATTGGGGGTTGGGGTACAGGAGGTGAGGGCTCCAGCTGGGGGTGCGGGCTCTGGGGTGGGGCCAGAAATGAGGAGTTCAGGGTGCGGGAGGGGGCTGAGGCAGGGGTTGAGGTGCAGGGGAGGTGAGGGCTCCAGCTCGGGGTGCAGGCTCTTGGATGGGGCTGGGGATGAGGGGTTGGGGGTGAAGGAGGGCAGGAGGGGTGCAGGAGGGCAGGAGGGGTGCTTTGGGCTAGGACTGAGGGGTTTGGAGGGCAGGAGGGGTGCAAGCTCTGGGCGGCGCTTACCTCAAGCAACTCCCAGAAGCAGTGGCATGTCCTTCCTCCAGTTCCTACATGGTGGTGCGGCCAGGTGGCTCTGCAAGCTGCCCTGTCCGCAGGCACCGCTCCTGCAGTTCCCATGGGCTGCGGTTCCCGGCCAATGGGAGCTGTGGGGGCGGTGCTTGGGGCAGGGGCAGCATGCAGAGCCTCTTGGTTGCCCCTACACGTAGGAGCCGGAGGAGGGACATGCCACTGCTTCCGGGAGCCGCATGGAGCAAGGCAAGCAGGAGCTTGAGGGCCGGATTAAAACATCTGGAGGGCCAGATGTGGCCCCCGTGCCGTAGTTTGCTCACCTCTGAACTAAGGTCATCACACTGTGTAATTCAGCCCATTGATGAAGCCCTGGAATGGGTTACTTAGGGAGGTGGTGGAATCTCCATCCTTAGAGGTTTTTAAGGCCCGGCTTGACAAAGCCCTGGCTGGGCTGATTTAGTTTGTGTTGTTCCTGCTTTAAGCAGGGGATTGGACTAGATGATCTCCTGAGGTCTCTTCCAACGCTAATATTCTATGCCTAGACCTTGAAATACAAACAATGGTACAAAACAGGACAGATTCAGTTAAGACCTCCTACAGTACCATAAACACTAAGAGGTTAGGAACACAGTGATAGCTCAAATTACAAATCACAGAAATGTAGGGTGGGAAGGGACCTCGAGAGGTCATCAAATCTAGCCCCCTTCACTGAGGCAGGACCAAGTAAACCTAGACCATGCCTGACAGGTGTCTGTCCAACCTGTTCTTAAAAATGTCCAATGACGGGATTCCACAACCTACCTTGGAAGCCCATTCCAAAACTTAACTACTCTTATCATTAGAAAGTTTTTCCTAATATCTAACCTAAATCTCCCTTGCTTCAGATTAAGTCCATAACTTTTTGTCCTTCCTTCAGTGGACATGGAGAACAATTGATCATCGTCCTCTTTCTAACAGCTCTGAACATCTTTGAAGATTATCATCAGGTCACTACTTGGTCTTCCTCTCTCAAGATTAACTACACCTGCTTTTTTAATCTTTCCTCATAGGTCAGATTTTCTAATGCTTTTATAATCTTTGTTGCTCTCCTATGGACTCTCTCCAGTTTATCCACATCTTTCCTAAAATGTGGTGCCCAGAACTGCACATAGTACTTGGCCTTAGTGAGGCCTCAGCAGGAGCAGGAGAGGCCAATTACCTCCTGTGTCTTACATATGGCACTCCTGTTAATACATCTCAAAATATCAGCCTCTCTCACAACTCTGAATATGCTGACTCATGTTCAATGGGCTATCCGCTATTATCCCCAGATCCTTTTCAGCAGTACTACAACCTAAGCATTCACTGCTGATGTGCATTTGATTTTTCCTTCCTAACTGAAGTACTCTGCAATTGTCTTTATTGAATTTCATCTTGTTAATTTCAGACCAAATCTCCTCTTTTCAGATAATTTAGGTCAGAACCTTAAATTATGTCAATAAAGTTATTTGGTTCCATAACGGTGGTAGAATAATAATAATACTTAGCACTTTGACAGAATCTTCACAGTGCTTTACAATAATAGGCATCTGCCCATCAAATCTCCTTGAGGGGAGAAAATATGTCAGCTGTGGGAACCAGCTCTTAAGGCTGCCAACACCAGAAGCAGCTCTCCCAGGGCAGTGGTGGTAGGCAGAAGGTAGATCCTCCTATTGCAACTGGAGAGGAAAGAGGTTGTTCCAACTATTGCAACTGTCCCAGAAAGTTTACACTTTGAAGACCATGAACTAGGGAGAAGGAGATATATGAAAGAAGCTGGAGACTCACACACATCATAAGATCAGCCTCACTGGGAACCCCAAAATTTAATGCCTCCTCTCTATATTAAACTACACTGTAGTTTAAAGGTAAATATATCTGTAACAGAGCACTGATCCTTGGGTGATCTGTTCATCTGTTACAGACTCTGGCCATTGAAAATTGGGAGTCGTAGTTGTAACTCATATGACTAGGAGCAAGCATGTGATCTAAAGGCATCTAGACATAAGAATCCCTTAGACAGAGGCAGGAAAAAGCAGAGGACCAGGGTCAAAGAAGAACCTGGGTTAGATACCAGGGACCGGAGAAGTCTTAGTGTGGTCTTCCCATAACAGCCAGGCAGAAGGAGTTCTACTGCACAATGTAGGGAAATGGCTGCAGAGAACCCTTCACCAGGGGATGAAAGACTATCTGAGCTAACCAGAGAGTTGACAGACAGCAAAGTCCAGAGGGGGCTGTGAGACCTTGCCCCCAGTGAGAGAAAGGACTAACTACATTAACTGTACAAATACAAGTGAGGCAAATACATCATAGTTAATAAGAGCAGCAACAATTTCTATTCTAAAAATTGTTGATTAAAATAAAAGTCTTTGGAGGAGCCTACAATGACTTGGCTTTTGAAGAAATTAATGCGCATTACATAGCAGACTATATTATGAAAATCAGCTGCTTTTCCTTTGACTTGGCATTCTAATAGAAGCTATTGAACAAAGTAAACAGCATACCAAGATGGAAAACTAGTTTAAAGCTCTGAAATATTTATAATGCATTTAAACTGAAAGAGACCTTTTGCTTATTCAAACCATTTTATTACTACTCATTCAACAACAAAACACATACATACATTAACAATGTACATTGTACACGTTCTCCAGGTTTTTTTAGACTCCTTCCCATTTCTCACACATGTTCCCATGAAACTGTACGTGTTGTCTCCACAGACCACAGAGTTCACAATCCCTTGCACCCTGGGAACTAGATACTGGGACCAAAAAAATAAAAACAAAAACAAACATCCTACACAGACAGAGTACTTGGTGGTAGTGTGCTCTATCTACAGACAGTTTAGCATCACAAGATATTCTATCCACAAGTGATTGGTCTCATGTACAAAATATTTCAAGCCTGCTATATTCAACAAAAACAATCTGAAATGCTTCAAGAACAATTTATTTTAAAAAAATCCATAAAAACCCCTTCAACTTACTTGTCTTTGAAGACATCTTGAGCAGTCTTCTGTTTTTTCTTCTTGCCAGCATCTTTCAGAGGGAAAAGTGCCTTTATTTTTTCAAGAGGAGCCTGGCATTTTTCTCTCACCTCTTGTGGTACCTCCAACATTTTTAAAAGGTGCTGTTCAATGGGTGGCAGTGGCTTGTCAGGATAAAAAGCCTTATGTTGCAGGCACTGTCAGGATAAAGAATGGGCTGGTGAGAAGGGTTTTCAGGTTGTATTTTACTATTCATCCATATTGGCAAAACATCTTTTAATTTTATACAATGAATATTACTACATAGGTGAGAAATATCCTGGCTCAAGATTGGCTGAAAACAGTCATACGATGAGACAAACTTCCTGAGGACCTCAGGTCAACAACAATATAAACCAAACAGCTCAGACAGGCAAAGGAGTGCATCCTCAATGGCTGCAATAAATTCTGCGAAAATTATTACTTAACTCCCAGCAGCTAAACAGTTGCTTTCTCCTTCCAGCTGCCTAACTTCAATTTACCTTTAAAATGTTAGTTTCAAAGGAAATTACTTTAAATTCATGGTCATGTGAGAGAGATTTTCAGATATTTCTGATGGAGACATTCTGAATACAGGTAACAATATATATATACATTGACTTCCTGCTTCAGTAAACATCAAGCTTTATTGTCCCTCAAAGAAAACATTTCCTCTTGGGTCAATCATATCTGGATATTCACAAAAGAAGTCATTATGTATCTATGCAAATGAAGAGAGAGAAATTTAAAAGCACAGGGAAAAGAGAATAGATACTTTTTCAGATTAGATTTGAAAAGAGTGAGAGAACGGACGAGGCTGACAGAGGCACATGAAGGCTCGAACAGATGGTAGGAGCTATGGAAGAGAAGGTTCTTTCACAACAGTGTCAAGATAGCAGACAAAGAGGAGGCCAGTGCTAGATAAACTGGAGAACAGAGAGAGACCAGGTCAATGAGGTGGGCTGAAAAATTTCCATGGAGAGTTTTAAAAACAAAGCAGGCACTTTTGAATTGATATGAAATGAGTGGGAAGCCAGTGCAGATGTATGTTTGTATATCTGAGGAACATTTGCTACTGAAATGCACTGTACAATATATATTAGGTGTAAATGTGTGGGTAAGTATTCAAAACGCCAAGCAAACAGAGTTGTGCTCCCTTGTTGGCTGTCAGGCATGACCTCAATTTAAGAAAGAAAAAAAAAAAAAAACCCTCCACATTCATGCTGAAGAGGTGCCAATAACACCAATCCCTATCATATGTTACACATCAATACTGATGCTCTTTCATGCTGCCATTCAGAGTCTAATCCACATTAGCATACACTTTCAAAAGGAGACAGTCGCACAAAACAGATTGAAAAACACTTGTAATGATTTAAGGCATAATTATTTTGAAAAAGAATAAAGATGTTGCTAAAAGCTGTAGCCATGGCTCGTTTAATACAAAAACAATATTAAAACAGCGTTAGGGGACTGAATTAAACTCCCAAAAGCAAGACACTGAATCTGATTTGAATATGTATAGTAGGCTACTGTATCCTAAGGTCCTCTGTGACTTAGCTGCAGTAACAGGGTGGACTGAGAAGCAAGAGCTGCCTATATTTATTTACACCCAGCTGCTTTTGTGGGTGTGACAAGGCTTTTGACGTTATTTTAACCCTTAGAATAAGAGGATAAGAGACTGTTTCACAAGGAAGAGGGCTTCTGGCTGCCGTGTGAGGGAGCAAGTCAGCAAGGTGATGGGCACCTTGGAAACACCTAAGCTAAATAGTTAGAACTCTCTATATATTTATCCTGAAGTTTCTATCTCAGTCTGTCCCTCCCACTCTGCTTCCCCTTTCCTTTGAGCCTAACATTCCTCTTCCACTTCCCTTGGCAACCAGGCAGCTTCATGCTGCTACCTGCTTCCAGGCTCACTCTCCCATTTGTGTAAGCTGTCAGCAATGTACTGTCTGCTCTGTTTAAACCCCAGATGTGCCTTGTATTCCTAGCCTGAAGGAAGGATCAGGATTTGGTAGCAGAAGGTGGCAATTCACAGTGAAAGGGCTCCCTAGGGAACTCAGATTCCATAGTGATGCGTACAGAATGAAGGTCTCCTAGTTAGGTAAGATGGACAGGGCCAGTTTGGACTGACTGCAGGGAAGAGTCATGACTTGCTTTCCCTAGCAGCAGGCAGACAGCCTCAACAAAACGTTTCTGAACCAGTTGGTCCTCAAAGTGTTAGGACACTGGCTAACCTCCAGGTGTCTAGAAGTTCAGGTGAGATCTGTTTTTGTAACTGGTTTAATACAACCTTTTGAAAGATCCATTCTGGTCTCATTTCCAATGAGAGTGCCCCACAGTCGCCATTTCAACCTCTCTTGGCTACCTTCTGCCACCTGTCCTCTGCATCAAGTCAAAAGCCATGTCCACATGGACTTTTTTGGAGAAATCTCCCACCATGGCTGCACAGCCTAAAAACCTCAGGGCAGGAGCACCTACAGGCTCAGTGCTTACATTGGGGTGAATTAAATGTAACATATAAACAGGGGCAAGGTCCTGTGTGGGATATTAGACCTGGATTGTACAGCAGAAACCCTTAAATTATGCAGAACCTTCTCATCCAAGCTCTTCCCCTCATTAATTTCCTGCTCACCCAGTCCCAGTACAGCACAATCTGCCCGGTGTAACTTATTACTTCTTTATTTTGATATTAAAAGCATCTTATTGTATGCTGCCCCCAAATTTAAAATGTGCTGCTGATTTCTGTACTGAAAAGAAATAACTGCATCAAAGAAAATGTTGAAAAAGCTGGAGGCGTTGATAGCTAGATAGGAGAGTCAGTTTCCCACCCAGGAAGATACAGGAGTTGGTTTGGGTTTTTTGGCATCAAGGAGGAAGTTGAAGCTTTTGTATTGGGGAGGGAGGATTGAATTCCTCATTCTCCACTCCAGCAAACTGACAGCCATTTACCATCCCTTTGCACCCTCTCATATCATAGAATCATAGAATATCAGGGTTGGAAGGGACGTCAGGAAGTCATCTAGTCCAACCCACTGCTCAAAGCAGGACCAACACCAATATCAGCCACTGCTTCCAGAGATGAAAAGGTAATTTATCTAAATGCTTCTGCTTCAACATCAACATGCACTGCTAATCATTTCAAGTACCCTCATGAGGTAACACCTCAGTGAGATGAATGGGGTAGTTCCTGCTTCTCTCAGAAGCATTTTCTCAGGCTGTGTGTGGATTCATGCAGACATCACTGTACTGGTTATATTCACAGCATATTGTAAAGGTTTTCTTGGCAACCCATACGAGCAATAGGTACAACTCTTTTTTTTTTAAAAAATATAAGTTTAATTTTTGGAGTGCAGCTAGGCAGCAAATTCAAAAATAAGAGCAATTTCGCTGCAATTTACATGCTGCATAGTCATATGACACTCAGGATTCTACCTAGAAACTGTGCTAAAATAGACCTATACTAACAAAATGGCAGAAAGGAACTAGTAGATTATGGCTTACTATTTAGACTGTAAGCTTTCTGAGGCAGGTACTATATTTTATTTTGTTAGTACCTCACCTAGCACTCTGGGTATGTTTACACAGCAACAAGACACCCGCAGCTGGTCTGTGCTAGATGACTCAGTTCACGGGGTTGGGGCTGCAGGGCTGTTTCATTGATATGTAGACTTCCGGGCTCGAATCCAGGAATCCAGGGTCTAGGACTCTGTGGGGTGGGAGGGTCCCAGAACCCAGGCTCCAGCCTGAGCCCAGAAGTCTACACAGCAATGAAACAGCCCCAAAGCCTGAGCCCTGCGAGCCTGAGTCAGGTGACATTGGCCAGCCCTGGGTTTTTCTTTTCTGTGTAGACGTACCCAATGAGGTCCCAATCCTGATTGGGACCTCTGGCCACTAGCATAAATAATAAAATGAATGCCCCACCAACAGCAGCCTCTCCTAGGGAGTCCTATTTTCCCTCTATCTTCCTCTAAAATCAAAATGTTTATAGTTACACAGTGACCCTCCAGCAGCACTATAAAATCAGTCATTGGGATAATGCCATTATTCTGATTTAGTTGGTGCTGGTTCTGCTTTGAGCAGGGGATTGGACTAGATGACCTCCTGAGGTCTCTTCCAACCCCAATATTCTATAATTCTATGTTTTGGAAGTCAATGACACACTAAGGAAAGATATCTCCAATACATGACTGTCCACTGAAGCAAGAGTTTAAAATGTTATCTGTAAAAAGCAGAGGAAATTCCATCAAAACATTGTTCCATTTATTAATAAAACCATGGTTGTTTTTTTTCTAACTCCCAACTCTGCAAACTCCCACTGGGGCTTGCCTCATGCTGGGGTTTTTTCATCTCAAATATCATCATGAAGTAACAAAGCTTCTGCTAGCCAAATCTTGCAATCGGTCGCATTCTGTACAATCAATCTGGTAGGCAGAACTTGAATAGAATGCTGGGTTCTGCATGGGTCATTGAGGGTAGGATTTCAAGACAGCTGAGTTACACTTGTGTCACTGAAGACAAAATTTGGCCCACAGAACCTTCTATTTCTGGTGACAATGCAGTAAAAAGAACAAACCCAGGATGACTCGCAGAACCTGAATTTGCAGGCAGATAGGAAAAACATTTTTTAACCTGTAAAATGCGCAAATTTCATCTGGAATCATTGAGATACAATAACGATGGACCCCACAATGCCATTTTAGTCACTTTTCAGAGCAGAAACCCACATTCAACAAGATTCTATCCATGGAGCTGTGTATAACATGATTATGCAGCTGCATAAATTGTATCATAATTGCCCATCTTTTTGAATTTGTCACATCTTTTTTTTAAAATGAACCCTTACATTCTGGGGCATAATTAAGTCTCTTGCCTTCATGGTTGCAAAGAAAACCTTCAGATGTGAAACAAATGTAAATCAAAACGCAGACAATTTGAAACAATAGCTCTGAATCAAGTATGAACTGCTCTATTTATCTCTAAAATGTGTTAACTCTGAAGCCCAATGAGGATAGTTTAAGTGTCAACACTGTTAACTGTTTCACTGCTGATCATTTTAGCAGAAACATCAAGCTAACACACTTATCTATAACTGCTGGATGCAGCAGCAGATGGTGCAGGTGGATGTTTTAAAAGTTTGCTGGGGTAGACAATGAAAAATTAAGGCCCTCCCAAGATTTAAAGTCAATCTCTGCCCCTGCCTAAAAGAAGGGGGAGGGGGCATCCCCTCTTTAACTGCCTCCTCCTTGCCAAAACACAAAATAAACTTGCCTTCCTGAGGAACAAAGGCCCCAACTATTACTCAGTTTGTTAGAACTTCCAGTTTCCCAGCAATAATTTCTATTATGCAGTTATGCATTGTCAGTATAAAAATCTGATACTAAACAAATTTTATGTTGGCTATACACTTTCAGTTTGTTGCCAAGTAAAATAAATAAATAAGAAAAGATACTGCACTGATTATGTTGCACTGGACCAGGCAAGTAGAAGGGAAGTGAAGGACAGCGTTTCTGTGGGCAATGCTGCATAAGTTGGTCTACAGTGGCAAACAGAACATGGGACATCGGTTCTATCCCTAGAAAGAAGATACAGCTGTTTCTCAAGCACATACCTTACTTGTAAATGGCCCAACATATCCTGGCTGGCCTTGGTTTCCTTAGATAAGGCTTTGTTTAGATTGCCTGTTCAAACCCTTATGATGCAGGGAGCTAGAAATATTCAGTCTGAAATTGATGCCAGTGGCAAGGCACAAGCTAGTAGCCACTCAGGATCTAGGGATTAATTCATTTAAATTACACCTGTCACAATCCAAGTATTTTCATACAATTCTGAGAAAGAGGAGGAGGGTTGTGTAGAAACAGGAAATGTTTTAACCTGTAGATTTATCATCTCACCTGATATAACCTCTGAAACTGAGGGTTTGGGATTTTGCTGGTTTTAAATATGTCTTCGGTTGTCTCCCCATCATCATCTTCATAAGCCAAACTCATAGAATCAATCAGAGAATCAACTGCAGATAACTGATCCTCTAAACCAACAAATATAAATATGCACAAAAAAGATTAAATACACTTGCAGATGGATCTGCTTGTAATAATTCACCCACAAAGATTCACTTCAGAATATGAGATTTTAACAAAGACATCAAATGCCCAAGAATTCACTATGCTTTATATTCCCTGGGGATACAGATAGGCTGATAATGAACATGGATAATCAACACAGTAATGAAAACCCTGCATTGTTTAAGGACTACAATATGAAGTTATAGAGCCTTTCAGTTTTGTGAAGATCTCAGTAACTGCTGCCTGTCTGCTTCCATTTTTCTTCTTTTCCAAGATGTTTTTATTTGCAACAGAAGGTTTATAGGCCACTTGGAAAATGAGGAGAACAGTTGGTTTGGAGAACTAAATGGAGTAATGCAACTTTTAAAAGTTACAAATGTAAATTAACTCCGTTCACAATAGTCAATTATTGCCTTGGTAAGATGGGTTGTTGAATTTCTGCTTTCAAACTGCCTGTTACAGGCAGAAACTGGAAAGCAAATCAGGAATCGCATAGTATCCTTCATGTCCTGACTGTCAGATTCTTGTTCCTTTTCAGAGTGGGCCTTACAACAAATTGGAACATCCAGAGCACAGTCTGTATTACACATTACCCCACTAATCCATCCTACTCCAGACTCTTGGGACAGTGAAGCAAACACTGTGGGATTTCACCTTGGCCTCCTGTCTGAATTCCAGCACCTGTGTGTGTCTGCTTCTTCAGCACTAATGCCTGCACTCAAATTTAAACACTGGTTTTGCACTTGTAGATTACATCATAGGATGCATATGAAGGTGGCTGTTAGATGGCCTATCTCAAGGGTGACCAACCTGAGCCTGAGAAGGAACCAGAATTTACCAATGAACATTGCCAAAGAGCCACATTAATATGCCAGCAGCCCCGCATCCGCTACCCCCCTCCAGCCCCCAGCGCCTCCCACCCACTGGCAGCCCTGCCAACCAGCGCCTCCCCCTACCTCCCACCTGCCACAATCAGCTCTTTTACAGTGCGCAGGAGGCTCTGGCAGGGCAAGGGGAGGAGTGAGGGCATGGCAGGCTCAGGGGAAAGGGCAGGGGCCTTGGGGGAAGGGATGGAGTGGGGCAGAGCAGGGGGTTGAGCAGTGAGCACCCCACAGCACATTGGAAAGTTAGTATCTGTAACTCCAGCCTCGGAGTCAGTACCTATGCAAGGCGCATATTAACCTCTGAAGAGCAGCATGCGGCTCCAGAGCCACAGTTGGCCACCCCTGGCCTATCTGAAGGAGCTGCTGGTTTTCAGTCCAGTTCCTAAAGTACAGGTGTGAACCCCATCACAAAGAAACCCTTTGCTGACAGTCTCAAAAGAGAGGCCAAAGTCATGGAGGATTAACCAGTTCTCCCTAAAATCATAAAGGTTCAGATGACAGCTTGTGATCATTTAACCTGAGCCATGACTTTTTCCAAACCAGATTATGTTTTCAAAGGAAAGTCAAACATTCCATGTATTTTAGAGTGACTTAAAGTTATGGTATTAGACTGCCGCCAATCAGTGAGACAATAAGGACCTAACTCACCTGTAGGAGTGTACTTTTTATTGTTTTTCAAAGAGGAAAACATGTATTGTCGTAAGTCCTCCATGTAGGGTAACTGCACATATATCAGACACTAAGGGGGGAAAAAACAAAAGAGAAGAAAGTGAACTTGAAGTGAAAATTCAAAATTAGTCCCAGAAGTAAAGGCAGCAGAAGTATAAGGAAATCAGAAATCTAGAAACTGTACAAATTGAAATAGTCTGATTTACTAAAAACTGTAGTACAATACAAATATTAAGTACAATATTTAACATAATTATTACTTTCACAAATATCAGGATGATTAAAAAAAATTGTGTCAGTAATGCTCTAGCCATTTATTAGACCTATTGGATCACCTGGTCCATCATCCTGCTAGTTTAGGATTGTTGCCTACAGCTCTGTCCAAACCAGCTTTAAATATGCCATGCAATGGAGCTTTCATCACTACCTGGGAGAGACTGCTCTATAGCCTACTGCATCTTACCATCAAAAAAGTTGTTTTTGACATTCCCAGCCTAATTTTTTTTATTCATATACCTCCTCCAGCTCATAGCACCCTAAATAAGTCTTTTCATCATGGATGTTTATACCCTTTAAAAATACAAAGACTTATGTCCACCCCCACCGTAGTCACTGCTTAGCCAACCTATACATATTTAGCTCCCTGAAAAGTCTCTCACAAGTAAGATCACTGGAGACATATGCTGCAGAAATTCTGCAATACTGTACAGCTTTTAGGGTCTCACTGGGGGGGGGGGGGTGTGTGTGTGTGTGTGTGTGTGTGTGTGTGATGTAAAGCATTCATTTTTTTAAAGAACTACATTTCTAGCCTTTATGGTTTCAAAGGAAACCTTCCCAAATGCAATGTGAAACATCTGGCACTATCTTCCAGAGTCTACAGACTAACTCAAACAATATCTCTGAGAGGCATAAAATAAAGAAAATGTAGAATCATAGAAATGTAGGGCTGGGAGGGACCTTGAGAAGTCATAGAATCATAGGACTGGAAGGGACCTCAAGAGGTCATCTATTCCACTCCCCTGCACTCATGGCAGGACTAAGTATTATCTAGACCAGTGGTGGGCAACCTGCAGCCTATCAGGGTAATCCACTGGCTAGCTGTGAGACAGTTCCCTGTCCAGTGAAATCTAAAAACCAGAACAGTGGTGATAGATTTATCGACCACCTACGACACGCAAGTCTTCAAGTCCAGCCCCCATTCAATTCAAAGGGATGTCAAATCAAAAACTTAATGACAACAATATTAAATGTCATGAAGTGAGCTGTAGCTCACGAAAGCTTATGCTCTAATAAATCTGTTAGTCTCTAAGGTGCCACAAGTACTCCTTTTCTTATTTCACTGCTGATTACTTTAGCACAAACTTCCCACTCATGCGCTTTATTCAGTGCAGCAAGATATGTCTGAAAAGCCTTCTGACAGCTATTAGACCCACATTCTGCATTAACATGCATCCTACCGGGTTACCTGGAGTATACGTCAGCGAACAATCTGACCACAACTTTTAAAATTGCAAATACTGAATGTTTTTTCTTGTCCTCTCCCTTCTTGATTGCTTTGCTATGAAAAAACCAAATGTTTGACTGAAGATCTAGAGCATGGGTTTTCAACCAGGGGCTGCGAACAAGTTCTAGCAGGTTCATGGCCACCTCCCTTTCTTTATAGCTAGGATGGCAATGAGGTCCTGAAACATTTTTCAGTTATAAGAGGTTCATGGTATGGAAAAGGTTGACAACCAATGATATAGGGGAATTAAAAGATCTGGGGGGGAAGATAGATGTCAGAGAGGTGAGGGAGACATTTTTAAAAATAAAATAGGGTAAAATAAAAGTATTATTATTAAAACTTTACAATAAAGACACACATTTAAACATACTGTTTTGTTTTACCATGTGCATTTTCAGTGAGTTCACTCTAAGAATATCCCAAACCCTGCAAATCTCCCCCCCAAATTTCACAGATTCTGGGGCCGGGGTGGAGATTCAGCAAAAGTTAACAACATTTCTAGCAGAGTTCTACTGGTTCTAGTCTCAATTATTTCTTCTAGCGTCTTAATGATTTTAACTAGCTGCTCAGAATTCCCAATTTCTTAGTATTTTGTTGGTATTTAGATGCCTAGAAATGACTGCAATAGTCCAGATATGGTCTCATCACAGATTTATAGTAAAACGAGATTATCTCCTTGCTCTGTGTCCTGATGTCTCTGTGTCCAACCCAAAATCACGCTGGCCTCTTTTCCTGCCTTATCATACTGCAAACTCATATGTAATTTGCTTTGTTGTGAAACTTCATTAATTAATGTTTGCAAACAATGGATTTAGAGACTCTCTGAAGAAAGGCATTATATAAGGTCAAAACGTTACCTCATATGCATCCTTGATACATGGAAAGGCTACGCCAACCTGAGGATTAGATCTTCTGTCATAAGCATAACGCACTATGGCCACCACATCCAACTCATCCAAAGCATGAATCAGGGCAGAAAGAGCAACTGCTGCAGCCTGTCAAGAAAGAGCTGCAAGTTCATACAAGCCCTCGTTAAAAGCTATTCAGACCAACGTTCACACTGAATCCAAAAGCACTGGTGAGGATGTCTCCACTTTTAGTCAGCAGCTTGACTTAAACACCACCTTTTACCTCCAGAAGACACAGCAATAGGCACAGTTCAAATCTGGTCACGACAGTGGATATATTAAAAAGTAGGGACTATCTTTAGATCCTGTACATATCACCATTTCAAACAAACATGAATGGGTGAAATTGCAGGATAGAAAGGAAAGAAGAAATGGTACTTTCAGGGCTTTGTTTTTGAAGTTTCTATTTTCTTGAATGTTGAGAGTAGATTTCATTTTAAATGCGAGAGAAACTGAGTGCAGGAGCATTACATAGTCACCAGTGAACAAAAGGTTAAACCTCAAGTCAGGTTCCCTGTCCCTGGCACAGATGTTCAGAGGGAGGACTATAAAATGGCTGCTACGAAGTAATAAGGCTTGTTTGAACCCCAAGTTGGAGAGTTTTGGCTCCTTTTCTGGTTATAGTAATTTATTTTTCCTTTTTTCCCTCATAATCATTAGCCCTTGAAGGGAAAGAATCCTTGCTGACTGCCTCTGTATTTTTTCTGCTGAATCTTACATCAGCTTGCAACATTTCAAACTTTGAAAAAAAATATAAACCACACTTTGCATTCCATGAGACAGTCTGAGATGCAATGATCCACATAAAATCAAGCCATCATTTACAAACACTTGTAGCCTTCCCAGGTATAAGTAACAACAGTGAAACTTACAAATTTCTCATTTCTGATTGGACACATGATATTCAATTTGGGCTCAATTCAGCTTCCATTGACCTCTATGAGAGCTGGATCTGGACCTTTGTAAGTTGCACAGTGAAGAATGTATTTGTTTTTAGTAACACCAAAGCACCCCTACACCATCATTACTGCTAGACTCATTACCATTAATTCACAGTGAGCCCCCACTCAACTTAAAATTAATTTATCTCACCTCATCATCTTTCGCTGCGAAGACCTCAGAACCTGGTTGCCCATGTAGTGATGCCTCTGGATCTATAAATTAAAGTTTCTAAAATGATTAGTTTTGATCTAAAACAAATATCATTTTAATTGTATCAACTAATTAATTCTACACCTAGAAGAAACAAACATAATACCCACATGTAAGGTCAGAGCATTTAATTACTATGTACGGTAGATATAAAACTTATACGTTGCTCTGTTTCCATTTACCACACAACGTGGAACACAACTCATATTTGCAGTATTCATCAGAGAACTGCCATCCTATCAAATGATGTTTGGAAGGTGCTGCACTAGCCTTATTAGTCGGTATGGAGAGTGGCAGTGGTTGCCAAAGGGACAGATAGGATTCAGAATCCATATTTTGCTTTTACAACCTGGCAAAATTCTCAGATCTGAGATCAGACTTGGACTAACAAATTCCAGGATATGTGGTAGCCATTGCTAGGTATGAATGGGCAATAAAGAAATGAAATACTGGGCTCATGGAACAGTTGTCTTGGGGTGAATAGTTCTACATGTTATTTAATACTATTTAGAAAGTTACAGTCAAAATTAAAGCATGCCTGGTACTGGTTCTCTTCAGTATGTTAAAAATCTTTGAACAATAAGGATACTAAGGCTCCTGGATGTAGATTTGGAGGCAGATTGTTCAGCAGCTGTAAACTGTCGTAACCCCATTTAAGTCAATGACAATTTATGCCAGATGAGAATCTGACCTTCAGAAATCAGCACCATTCCTGAAGTTCTTGAAGTCAACCTGTTGTACCAACTATTATTCCTTCCTATTGTCTTTAGGAGCTGAAATACTATGGTATCGAGCATCACATATACCTAGATATATATGTCACTGCATTTTCTTGGTTTGCCAACTAACATCTCCTTTCTGTATTTTAAAGTCTTCTATGATTTCTTGATTACATAGTATTGCTTATAAATTAAAAATCAAAGTTTAAAAAACAGTAATAAGAAGATGCTTTATGATCTTCTTTCCTGAAGGATGCGAATGACTGAAAAAGCTGCTTTGGTACGTTGAGAAAATGATATAAGGTGGGTTTATTCCCTCTTTAATCCTGTATTTGGAACTGCTCTAGTTTCTCTGGTTAATATGCTGCATGCAGTATGCTGCACTGGAAAAGGACGGGAGGAGCAGACCCAATGGCTGAGGAGGAGGAGCCACCTGTCTCAAGGCAGGGAAAGTTCACGGCCACCGCACCCAAGGAGCAGCAGAGTAGGGTGGTGGAAGCAGGGACTCCTTCTGAGAGGGCGGAAGCACCCATCCGCCAGTGTGACACGATGTCCCAGGAGGTGATGCTGCCTGCGGAACCCGCATCTAAGACGTTACAGAAAGGTTACTGAGGCTCAGCTATCCCTCTGACCACTACCCCCACACTGCTCATTCATGTGGGCACCAAATAATTTCTGTCAGGTCTGACCATGAGAAGGATCAGCAGTGACTACAGGACTCTCAGAGTGAAGGTGAAGCAGTCAGGGGTGCAGGCTGTGTTCTTGTACATCTCCTGGCTGAGGTAAGGGATATGTGTATTCTGGAAATGAATGCATGGCTGCACAGACAGTGTGATGGAAGGCTTTGGCTTTCTTGATCATAACATGCTCTTCTGGAAGGATGACTGCTGGGAAGAGATGGGACCCATCTGACCAAGAAGAGGAAAAGCATCTTTACACAACAACTCATCAACTTAACGAGGAGGGCTTTAAACTAGGTTCAAAAGGGGCAGATGACAAAAGCCCACAAGTAGGTATAAAGAAAGGTACTTCAACAGAGGGCTAAATGTTGGGATGGAATGGAAAATTACAAGAGGGTCGCAGGAGCAAAAGAGGGCATATGCCTTTATATGTCTATACACAAATCCAAGGAGTATGGGGAACAAATTGGAAGAACTGGAAGTATTAGTCTATAAGCTGAATTATGACTTATTTGGCATCACAGAGATTTGGTGGATAAGTTCATGACTCATATATTGGAATAGATGGGCATAGCTTGTTTTGCATTATACATCAAGAATATATACACATGTTCTGAGGTCCAGGAGGAGGGAGAGGCAGACCAGCTGAAACTCTCTGAGTGAAGATAAGGGAGGAGCGGGGGAACAGGAGGCAGTGTCATGGTCCATTATAGACCACCAAATCAGGAGGAGATGGTAGATGAGGCCTTTCTAGAACAAATAAGGGACTTAGCTACTCAGAATCTTGAATGGACTCAGAACGGGATAAGCAACTAATGTAGTTCTGTGAAGAGCTAGCGCAGTGTGTTCTCACTGGTCTGTTTTGCTTAGTAGAAAGCAGCTTTCTAAAGCAGAAGCCTTACTTTCTGGGTGCCCACATGATCAGACCGTGTTATAATAATCAGTCTGGAGGTGATTAAGGGATGGGCTGTTGTAACTAAAGTCTCATGTGAAAGGAACTGGCACAAACTCCTGTCTAGTCAAAGATGTTTTGGGCCACTGCTGTTATAAAAGACTTCATGGACACATCTAGCAAATTGAGGCTGTGCACCTGTGGACAATAGAGGATGCTTGCAGCGTCTGACAGCTTTCTATGTATTGCCCTCTGCTGACCAGCATCACCTCTGTTTTTCCTGGTGATGGCTAATGATCTTCTGCTTTTCATCCAGGTCCCTATTTTGTCAAGGCAACTGTAACATCTGGGAGACTTGGACAAGATAGAGAAGTAGATTTGGGAGCATCAGCATAATGCTAGCACTGAGGCTCAGTATCTTATGATCACCCCAATGACTTCACCAGGGATAGTGAATAAAAGAAGCAACCTGACTGAGCCCTGTGAGACTCCAGGAGGATGCGTAGATGCCCATAACCACTATCAGGGATCTCCTGGAAAGGGAAGAGTAGTACCAGCTTAAAATTCGTGCTTTCATGTATATGCATATGCGTATATTCCACTTTTTAGAACATGAGACAAGATATCTCGTTGTCCAGGACTTCCCAAATGATTAAATTCCTGCTTTCCTAGCTGATTGTCGAAGTTGTAGATAGCAGGAAGGCAAAGTGTTTGGTTTCTTACTGAGATAGGTAATGTCTCATTTTAGCCTTGTAAGGCTCCAAGATGCCATGGTGATGAATGGCAAAATGAATACTGTCCAATAAAAAGAGTAGAATATA
The DNA here is from genome assembly GCF_009764565.3 of Dermochelys coriacea. Classification (NCBI taxonomy): domain Eukaryota; kingdom Metazoa; phylum Chordata; order Testudines; family Dermochelyidae; genus Dermochelys; species Dermochelys coriacea. The sequence goes on from NC_050078.2 coordinate 4,733,306, forward strand.
TCCACAACACTCTTAATGTCTCTCTATAGTGTATGTATCTACTTTTAAAGATATATAATAATCTTCCTACACTTACTGCTCTGAGCCCTAATTTTGTGAACCAATCACTACATTTAATTTTTATACTTTAATGAAAACAAGAGGAAAACCACAGTTCATAACTAATCCTAAAAGCATTAGAATTAAGACACTTAGCTTCTAAGAGGTTTCAGAGTAGCAGCGTGTTTAGTCTGTATTCGCAAAAAAAGAATGAATGAATGTGATGAATGAATTATGCCATCCGATGACGTGAGCTGTAGCTCACGAAAGCTTATACTCAAATAAATTTGTTAGTCTCTAAGGTGCCACAAGTACTCCTTTTCTTTTTTTAGCTTCTAAGAGTTCTCAAACATTGGTGAGCTTTACTGGTAGTATGGTGAAATGAACACACAGACTGGGACAAAGCCAGAGGATTTTGTGCAGGGAACTATCCAGGGACTGGGGAAGGAGGAATCCACTACCTTGCCACTGGCAGAGGGTGGGGCAATTTCTGAAGCTTCTTCTTCAACTACTACTTCAGCTCCTGGGCTAAAATAGGGATTGCAATACCTCCGCCACCCTACGTGAGGATTTGTGACCACTGGCTCTGTATAATCAGGAGCCAGAGGCCACACCGATGAACCTTGCTCAGATGCCCCCTTTATAGTGACCTATGTGGAGTCCAGATCACTGGACACAGCAAATGTGAACTGTCCCTGCACATTCTAATAACAACCACCCACACACCTGCACCTGTTCACTGGAGCATAACACAGCATCATTGTTCCTGATGACTCTGACCTGTATTCAACAGTTATCCAGTAATTGAGTGGGAAGAAGTTCAATACTGCACCTGAGATGATCTGCTGAATCCGAGTACAGAAAAACACTTGCTTCGGTTTTGTATTCATTTGCTCCTCATCTACTTTAGAGAAAGGAACTATATCGCTCCCATAGCGGAACCCTGGAGAACAAGAGATGAGCATCTGATAAGCATAAGGGCCTACATTTCTTACACTGAAATAGCACTCTGCATATTTTAACAACACATGCATGCCCCACAGCTATATCCTAAACGATTAACTTTGTAATTTACATCAAAATTACTTTCTCTTGTTAACAACATAATCACACACTCCATAGACACAATTTGCAAATCACAAAAAACAGTTACACTCCTTGTGCATCATTTTACATAATGTACCTACTTTTGCAGATATCAGGAAAGAAAAAAAATATTTACTTATCACACTGCCCAACACCTTATACTCACAAAACAATACTCAGTGAAAAGAGCATGAGCACTCCTTGCAAATAAAAATAGCAAAAACATAACACAATCAGCAGGAGACTCAAAGAAGGAATCCACAAAAATTCAGAGAACCAAGTGCCATTAAAATGGATATTAAAGAACTACTGATGCCTCATGGAAAAGCAAAAACCTTTCTATAAAGAGACTAGTTGATCTAGTGTTTATTTCTGTATTTGGCTTCCTTGCTTGTTATTACTAGGGATATTTGCATGAAATCAGGATCTTTGTTTCTCAGGAGTATCACCTGTTCTTGCTGCTTATCCCCAATCTGATGTTACAATATTCTGCTTGCAATATCACAATTAGCTTCTTGTTTAGCTGATTATGCTGTCAGAGCCTGAGGATGATGTCTTCAGGTGGGGAATAAACACCAGAAGCAATGAACACCCCAAAATGAAGAACTTGTTTGCATGTACACTTCCTTAGGAATTTGAAAAGAAAATGAAAAAGCAAAACTCAAAAAACACACTCAATGTGCAGAATACTCTGTAAACAAGAACGTTCTTCAACAATATCTATGAAACATCAGGAGCTCTTTAACTGGAGTGAATGTCAGGCCACTGGGTGAAGTCATCTTTGGTCTCTTTAGTTTACTTTGATACTGGAATCAAAAGTAAGTTGTAACTATTTACTACTGCTTTTCTCTGAAGAAAGTATCTGACAGCATTCACAGATCAGGACTCAGCAGAAGGAGGTCAGGAATGCTCAAAGATTTCTAGAATGTTCTGACCCTGCTTGAGGAAGCAGGCAGCAGCTTTGGTGTGAGGAAGGATCAAGAGTGTTTTAATATATTGTAAACACATCGTAGCCTTGTACCAACATTTTAAACTTCTAGCCTCTTTTTAAAATATGCTGCAGCTCAACCACAACATGTGGGTGTGTGCAGGAATTGCTCGCTAAAATCCCTTGTTATGATGGAGGTCAGATTAGATTAGCATAATGGTCAGTTTGGCCTTAAAGTCTACTATCAAATCCCAAAATATAAAAACTTTCCAGAGGTGAGTAGTTTAGATCCAAGGACAGTGCCATCTTAGAGAACAACTACTAGCAGGCAAATAAATGTACCCCCCACTCTACTAAGTCTACATGGATAGATCCCTATTTAAGACCCAACCCTGCTCTCACTGAAGACATGGCAAATTATAAACTCATCTGAAACATTTAAGCATACTGAAGGAAATAGAAAGTGTCCCCAAATTAACTGGAGTGAGGGCAATATTTAGCAGGAAAAGATGCTGTGGAATTCGAAGAGAACCCTACCTAAAATCTACCCTATAATATAAGCAGATTTTTTTAAGTATGAAATGATGAACATGCACAGAACCCATAAATTAACATTACTTACTAGCTTTTTTCCTAACTACATCATCTTGCTTAAAGAGGACACAGTTAACTAAAATCACACAGATGTATGAACATTTTTAACCTACTACACCGGACCCTCGCTAGAACGTGGGATTTGGGATCTATGCCAAGTACCGCACTATAACAGGGACCGCGCTAAAATGCAATTACTGTATACAGTAAATGATCACATCCATAAAGTATAGAAAACTTAGAAAATAAACTCCTACTGAAGGAAACAATACACGAGAAAAAAAAAGTTTTGCTTTATTCGAGATTTAAAGTAGACATTACAATAAACTATCTAGTTTTTCTTTAAAAAGTAGGTGTGTTGCTTTTGCTTCTTGCCGCTGTGCGCTTCTGCTTAGCAAACTGCAAAAGGCTAGTAGCTGCATTCATTTTTATAGGTTCAACGTCTTGCGTCTCAAACCACCTCAAAGCAGTCTCTAAGCCGGCTACGGTCACGTTGACGTTGGAACGACGTCCAATTCATCTTCCTCTTCTTCTCCATGGCGAAGGCCAATTCTTCAGCTTCTGGACTGCTGTTTGGTCATACTGCCTGAAGAATTGGTCATTTGTTAGGACTTTCAGCAACTGGACAAATTCTTCTGCTTCATCGGCGCCTCTTATCCGGGACACGATATTTTGTGGCAGAACAGTTACCCCGAGCCTGGACAGTTGCTGTCACAGCTCCTGCATCCACTCCATGTCTGTCTTCCAACTTCCTCCTCTGTAAATCCCTCAAAGTCGAATTCCTTGTCAGACTGCGATCAGCTTTCTTCATTTTCTTCAAGGAGCGGGTGGCCAAACGACTCTTTCAGTCCCACCATCCAACAGCGGGTTTATCGTTTCAGGGCGTAATAAATTCCAGGAATCGCCGCCAATGTAGAAGAAGTCTTTTATAGTCAACTTCTTCAGAAAATCGGTGACAGACAACTTGCTTTCTATCATTTGTCGTACCATGCTCCCGTCGATAGGCTGCTTAAAAATGGCGATAACACCTTGATCAAGCGGCTGGATTTTGGAAGTCGTGTTTTTAGGTAAGTATTCAACCCATATTTTACCGCCACCGGTTCTGAGTCTTTCGCCGGAGATGCACTGGACAGTTGTCTAGTAAAAGAACGGTCTTCTCTTCTAAGCGTTTTACCCACAAATGCTTTCGCACAGAAGGGACAAATTCGGTGAAGAACCATTGTTCAAAATCTCTCGCCATCCAGGAATTTTTGGAGTTCTTGTATGAAACGGCAGGCATTCACATTTACCTGATGAAAGCACCGAGGCATGCGAGGACTTTCCAATGCACAATGGTTTTAATTTATGCTTGCCTGTTGCATTCACACAAAACATGAAGTAAGGCAATCTTTTGCCTGTTTATATCCTTCTTTCTTACGTTCATCTGTTCTGACAGCCAGGGTTTTATCGGGAAACATTTATAATAAATTCCTGTTTCGTCTGCATTGTAAACCTGTTCCACCAGAGTAACCCTCTGCCTGTAACATTTCCCTCAGCTTTGCATGGTATGATTGCGCGTTGTCGTCATCAGAGTGTTTTTCTCCCAAAACTGCAATCTGAGAGATTCTGTGTCTTTTCTGAAATCACCATAGCCAACCTGAACTCGCCTTAAAATTGCTGAATTTGCCATTAAGTTCCCGGTCGAATTTTTCCGCTTGCATGGCTATAAGCGGACCAGAGATCGGAATGCCTTTCTGCTGTTCTTTCACAAACCACATGTACACCACAGAATCAAGCACAGCATCATTCACTAAATGGGCTCGTTTTCTTTGAAGGCCATGCTCTTCATCCAGGTTATGAATGTAATTTCCAAGCTTGTCAGCATTCTTTAGCCATCCATGAAAGGTGGACTCGTTAATGCCAATATCGCAGTTAATCTTTGCCTGAGTTTCGCCATTTCTAAGTCGTTCGAGAGCGTCCAATTTCTCCTGTATCAAGTAAGCCTTCCTTTTGCCTGACATTTTTGACATCCTTCTAAAGATAAATACAGTATTGTACCTGTAAATTATTATTACATTACAGTTGTATGGCGTTCTAGGCCTACAGCAATTGTCTTAGGGCTTGTCTACACTACAGCGGGGGTCGATCTAAGATACGCAACTTCAGCTACATGAATAACTGATGCTCCCCGTCGACTGCGCTTGCGCTCCTCATTCTAGTGGCGTAGTAGAGTTGACAGGAGAGCGCTCAGAGGTCGATTTATCGTGTCTATACTCAAAAAAAATTGTACTGTACTGTCCTTAAATTTGGGATCCATGGCCGCGAGCATGATATATCCGAATTTGCATTATATAGACACGCATTCTAGCGAGGGTCCGGTGTATTGTTACAAACAACACCTAAGATTACGACAATTAAAGGAGTTGAGAAAAAAAATATTTCTATTTTTTCATTTTACTTGGTGCACTTGACCTTCTGTAGTCATATGTACCGTCTCCCCTGTATAATTATTCTATTTCCCCCATTTGTGTAAGACTTTTAAATAGCACCAAGAGAAAGAAACATTTTTTAAAATAGCAAAATGTGACTGCGTACCCTCAAAAATGTACAGAGGTGTGTCCACATAGCAACTATACACCCATGGCTGGCCGGTGCCAGCCGACTTGGGCTTGTGGCTCTGTTTCATTGCTGTGTAGGCTTCCAGCCTCAGGCTGGAGCCCAAGCTCTGGGATCCTCCCATCTCACAGGGTCCTAGAGCCCAGCCTCCGGAAGTCTACACAGCAATGAAACAGCCCCACAAGCCCAAGCCAGCTGGCACGGGCCAGCTCCGGGTTTTTCTTTGCTGGGTAGACATACCCAGGGAGACTGAGAAGCAGATATAGCACTTGAAACAATTTTTAACTCAAATTTTTAAAAATGGACTGTATTTCAAGTTGACGATGTGCCTTTATTCATCTAAGAAATTGAATTCTTTGCATTCAAAGAGAAACTAAACTGTGCAAAACACAAATTTGCATGCTGTGAGTACTGTCCTGCATTCTGTCACTGTGGCACCTCAAACCTCCTTTTAGTCTAAATGGTAAAGCTAATTCTCAAACTTTTTCATGGTGAGAACCACATCTAACAGAGAGATTATACCCTAAACACCCCCTTCTTTTCATCATCACAGAGACCACAGCATTCACAATTGTATAATATTCTTGTGGCACATACTTTCCTACTGATATAGCAGTTGCTTGCATGGAAAAGTATTTGATATATTTTTAGATATATTTTGATGCAATTTAACACCTGGAAACAAAAAAAGTCAGCACCCTCCACCAGCCCATCCACCATAGAGCACAAGTGCTCCACAGAGCACAGCTTGGGAACTGACACTGCCTTCTAGTTCCTATCTGGCATATTATTAATATTGCAACATTAGAGTCCCGTGAAATTCTTTTTATTTTTTATAATTTTGGGGTGGGAGGTTATTTTGTGTTATACATTTTATCCACACAGGGGATGGATGGGGAGTGAAGAGGGTTCAGGGAATTCTGGGGCGAGGTGGGGATTGGAGAGTGAGCCCACCCCTCACACACCCTGCAGTGGTGGCTCTGGTCCTGCAGGGCTGGGCCTGGCTTCCTGCTCTGGGTATTTGGACCTGGCGCACAGGGTCAAAGCACTGCTTGGGTTTGGCCCAGCAACCCCTCCATCCATCATACGTTGATCATGATGAAGTGGCAGTGCGACTAGTGCACCAGGAGCCAACAACTGCAGGATGAGGTTTTTTTGTTTTATTTTGCTGTATTCATTTTTGTTATTGTTTATTTTGTATTATTTGTCTTTGTAAAAATATGCAGCTCTAGCTACAGTGGCAACAACATGAATTTTACAGATATACAAGCTCCCTACACCCAAGAGTTTACAATCTAAGGCCACAGTTGGACTTCTAAATCTGTTTTTAGGCACCTAAGGGTGGGATTTTCAAATACATTTAAGTGATTTAGGAGAACAAGTCCTAAAATTTAAGCCTAAATGTCTTAAGAGGGCACAGAGAGAATAACCCATACCTTGAACAAGATCATCTTTCTGAACTTCTGTTTCATCGTCATCATCCAAGCAATAGACAGTCTCTTTTTGCACATTCTTTTTTAAGGTCTTGGCATCCACAAGAGTCCAGGACTTTCTCACCTTCTCTTCTGTGAGCTTTGTGTCAACATTGAAAGAAAAGGAATATTTAAATCTTATTTGGGGCTGGTCCCCACCACAACATGAGAATAAAGTCCTAGAATAATCTTTCTTGACCAAGTGCTGGGTCATTTTACCAATAAACAGCATTTGCTGCTCTGACTATCACTAGTGCTCTACCTATATTGACAATTCTCATTTCAGATTAAACAAATGGCTCTCATTTCCCTCCAACCCTTGCTTGTCTTGCCTATTTAAATTGTAAACTCTTTGGGGTAGAGGCTGTCTCTTACTCTACCTTAGTACAGTGCCTAGCACAATACCATAATCAAATAATGAATAATAATAATATTATTATTATAAATGAGGAGAAACAGGAAGCTGGCAAGGGAAGCCTATAGTGATTAGACCTTACCCAAGCCTAATAAATCCACCTTCTAGACATCAAGCATATTACTAAATTAGAATCTTTCGCCTTGAAGCAACAGAATACTGAAGAGAATCCTATTTTTAGGTTCAGATGATGAACCAGTTAAACTCTATTTCACCAAAATCACCTCAGTATCACTGAACTACATGGCTGCCTAGCTACTATTTACATGATAGGCAGCTGTGGTGTTACATGTTTTCCTACTTTTAAAATGTTTTTCCTCTTATTGCTGTGTGAAAGACCCACACAAACAACAGGGGAAACAGACTGACTGAATAGTGAAACTGACTATATGTAAGGTCCTGCCAAATTGCACACAGCAAACACTGAAAAAGAGAGAAAATATTTTTACTAATCTTTTAAAGTTATTGTAATCTTACATGTGACTTGTAACAACAGGAAGTAAAACACTTATGCCCACAAATGTGATTTCAAATTGAGGGTATCCTTATTACTATTTCTAAAAAAAAGTACAATTTCCCCTGAGAAATAAGGAAAAAATTAAGCCTCATTCATTTCTGGGCATTTCAGAGACAGCCAGTTGGAGTGCTCCATGTGAATGCAGCACCCTAAGTCAGGTTTGTAAATTTTATACAATTAAATGTCACATTGTGGATAGGAATTACTTTCTCTTTCTGAATATTGTTAACTTTAATGCTTTAACACGCATGTCTAATATGGCAAAGTTATGGTTGCTGTGAGAACTATAACTTTAGATTTATTAACAAATTTAGATTTATTGGGTTTTGCGCATGTAAAATCTCACCATAATGTTTTCCTTCATCTAGCTTAAGGTATTTAATTTTCTTGTCTTTAAGGAAAAAATGAAGGTGCAGCTAACTATGCTCCTGCCAAAATATCCTTAAATATGTGATTTTAGTAACTTACTGATTTGTATGCCACAATCCTTATAGACAGATTAGAACCTATAGTTAGCTGGCAGGGCCAAGCCATAGGTCTTCTTTCGATTTTCTTAAACATTGAAAGCACGCTCCAGGCTCTCTCTAAATTAAAGAATCAAAAAAACAGAGATGAATTCTTTGATAAGGTAAAATAAAACAATCCAGAAAATGCAATCTCCTCAGAAAAGGGTGGAAGCCAACTGGTCTGGCTTGGATTGCACAAAGCACTAGAAAATAAACTACCATAGAACACTTCCTGTTATGATCATAGTAAGAAGGAGGGCAGAGAAGTGGACCCATAGTAGGTGTTTTCCATCTAAACATCTCTATGACTCTATGATATTAAGGATAAAGGCAGCATGTCAGTTCTTATGAGGAAGAAGAGATTACACAGTTGTTTAGGGACGCATTTTGCAGTTAGCTAACATTAACCCAATTTAAGTAATTAGCCAGCTGAACAGCCCAAATTACAAAAGACACCTCTCAGTGGTAAGATTTTTCCTGGGCTGGAGATGAAAAAATAAGAATCTTGTATCAATAACATTATTTTGTTTGTTTGGTATTTAACACTCCACCACATTTTTAATAAGTTGTTAATGAATACACATTCTTTTCGCAGCCTCAGTTAGGATAAAATCAGCTACTTTGAATATCTCTCAGCCAACAGCAGATAAAAAACCTCATAAGGCAAAAAAAGGTTTTTTTTAAATGACTGTACATTAAAATTACAAAACACAACATTGCATAAGGTGGCACAGCTCAAAGTCAGAACATGTTGAAAATTAAGATTGAACATATGGTCTTAACTCAGGGAATATTTATTAATTACATCTTTTGTATGATCACAAAGATGTGTCTTCACAACCAACAAGGCATGCTTTTACAGTGAGATAGTAGTTATCTTGCTGTAAAATCCTAGTGGAGACAAGGCTATGTAGTTTTTACAGCAATGTAGCTCAGAGAGGTTAACCACAGCTGGGGAGTATAATGTTGACCCGCACCTAGCCACAATGCAGTAAAAACTATCTGCATCTTGTCTCCATTAGGTTTTAACTACCTAACACATTAGTTATCCCACTGTAAAAAATACACCCTTTTGGCAATAAAAACATAGCCACAGTCGTATCAAATAATGCAAGATAATTCAATAGCATTTTGTACAACCTAGGTTACATGTGTATTTAAAAACCTGTGTCCATGTAATTAAAACTATATAATTCATGCCACTCAAGGGGCAAAGTTAAAGTAAAAAAACTCAATTTTAACTTGTACATTTCTTAACTTTTTAAATCTCAATTGTGCTACCTTAATTCTGTATTAACCGAGTTCTTTAGATTTAATTTCCTATGTTTTTTAGAAGAAATAGATTCCCAGTTCTCCCCAACAGTGAAGACCAAGTCTATAAGCAAATTTTGCCCTTGTAGACTTGCAGACAGCATAGTCCAATAGTTAACTGATTATAAATAATACACAACTCCATATCTACACACACAAGTGGACTTTGATTAACTTGCATTTTAACAAAGCCTAAGACAGCATAAATGTCTCTTGCCCTGTAGCCTGCCTTCTTGGTCCCACATTGTGTTTCTTGACTCCCCCCCACCCTCAGTTTAAACCAATATCAGACCTTAAAACCATATTACAAAATTCTACTTGCCCATCTGCTTGGATAAATTATTTATTTTTATAGGGGGAAAAATATTTTTGATCAGCAGCATAGTAAAAAGAGGGAAAGGAGATATTGTGTCTGGGTTAGTAAATTTTCATGACAGTTTTGCAAGGTTGCTTTATAAAAGCTGAATAAACTGATCTAAAGCTTCATATATTCTTAAACAACTTAAAGTGCACTCAAGCTTTAATCTGGTTAGCCAACCCCCACTTATCAAAGGTTCAGACCTCCCCTGAAACCAGGGAGTAAGCCGAGCTGTACTGCATTTATAGCCCAGGATAGGTAAGGTAGAGATAAAAGAGGCATTTATTATTTGTATACAATAACTCCTAGGAGCCCTAGTGAAGGAACAGGACCCCATTGGGCTAGCGTGCTATACAACACAGAACAGAAAGACAGTCCCTGCCCCAAAGAGTCTGTATAATCTACGTATAAGACAAGAGGCAGCACAACAGATGGCTTTAGACAGAATGGATATGCGTGGGGCAAGTCTGTGTTTGTCACAGCCAGAAAAAGGATGCTGCAGTAATTAAGAAGCGGGCCGATGAGAGCCTGCATCCAAGTTATAGCTGTGTGACTGAATAAGAAAGGCTACATGCTAAGAGGCGTTATGCAAAAAGAATCTGCAGGATTTAGATATTAGCCTGAGGTGAGGACTAGACAGAGAAGGTCCAAGTCAAAGTTGATGCCCAGGTTCAGGACTGAGTGACAGGCAGGATAGTGGTATTTCCACAGTGGACTGAGAAAGGAGGCTGGGGGAGGCTTTGGGGCTGGGGGAGACTTAGAACACCTGACAGTTTCATGCATGGTGGCTTATCCTAAGGATATCATGATCAAAATATATTGTTTGGTTTGGTTTTTGAGGTGCAGCAAAAAGCCTGTTTTTTATTGTCATCGAAAAATCTCAGGCTGCTTTGTAGTCAAATAGAAAATAAATATGTAGCAGGTCGGTGTTATATTTCCCTCACAATAAAAGGTCTAAATTTCCCTTCTCATATAACACACTCTAACCAGCCATGGAGGCAAGATGCGGAAACAATATATAATGGCTACAAAAGGAGAGATGGTACAAATGATAAGTTGGGCAGGATGAGGGGAGGAAGCTACCAATCTAAAACACCTGTCGGGGAGAAGTCTTGGGCATAGCAGCAACTGCAGTGTTTCTAAGATACACACACATTTTTTTATTGTTTCCACTGTGGAGACACCAAACCGTAAACAATCTTGCTATCCTCGCATTAGCAATTCTACTGAACAGTCCATTGTTAGACACAATAGCACAGCGAGTTTGCTAATAAGCCATGAGCTTCAAGAAGCAACCATCAGTCACAATCTTTCTGTGGAGTTTGATAAATTAGTTGATCTGCAACCAATCTGAGACCAGGAAACCAGGGCTACCATTATGTGCAAATGCTTACATGCACTGCACACACATTCTAAAATAGCATTCATCGTCTAAATACCTTATATTCAATATGTTTTTGAAGTCTCATTAGAGGATCACCATCCTTAAAAAAATTCTGAGAAACACAAGACAGAGGAAGAATAAGGGATACTTTCTATAAAGACAGACAGAGTACCCTATGAAGGAAAATTCGCTTTCCATTGTATCTTATAATTCTCTTATCTGTTCTTTGAATCAAAGAAGTTTGAAGTTGATTTAAAGGACCCAAATGTGTGGACAAATTACACAACTACAAAATGCCACCTCATTCCTTAAGCCTTTTGTGGATGAAATTCGAACTAAACTTCCAGCATCTGAAAGGGGAGTATTCAAGTTTACCTGAAAGTGTAAATTTCATCCAGGCCTCCTTCTTCCTCTAAAGCAAACATCAATTTTATCACCATACATATGCCTTCTTTCTGCTGTTCGGTTAAGCCCTTCCTTGGAAAAGGGTTCTGCACATATCAGAATGTCGACCATCGCCCGTATCCCCACTTCCATCTTCATCATACACTGGAAACGGCAAGCTAAGAATACAATTAAAAACAGTTAATTATTTTGTACTTAACTAAAACAACTAACTCATTTTGGAGATTAAAAAAAAGAGACAAAAATTGCATTTGGATTGACTCTTTCTTCAGCCTGATGCCCTTTCAAATGTCAGTTCTAAGCCCCAGCAAAAGCTACCCTCCCAATCCCTTAATTATAGCTGTGCTATTAGTCATTCCTGTAATAACTGTATTTGTATGAGATTTTAATAGCCTGTAATAGTGGTGAATCATGAATAAAATTGACATTTTCCTGTAGGTTACAATCTGGGTTAGAGTTTAACTAGCATCTTAGATGAAATGATATTTTGCTGTACCCCAAACAATGTCATTAAGTTATCTAAGAATAACAGAAGCCCATCTAGAAAAAGACCTGTGAGGTGATCTATTCCATCTCCCTGACAATACCTGTATATTTTCTACTGTTAAATTTCCTACTTGTTTAATTTTCAAACACCTTTGTGCTTTCTTCCATGCTGCCCCTCATGGTTGGGAGGAGTTCCCCATAAAAATCCAGTTACCTCATATTCTCCTTTTCTGTGAGGTCTACAAAAAAAACCTGAGACATAGTTAGGCTGCTGGTGTGCTGAGACTACTGCCTATCCCACTGACCAATATTGTCTTATTGTTTCCCTGTATTCCCCACATCTGTCTGTCTGTATCTATTGTTTCTTGTTTCTATACTGAGATTGCCAGCTCTTTGGGGAAGGGGCCAACTTTTTATTTCCCAGTTTGTATAGCTCCTAGCACCATGACGGTCCTGTTCTGTGATTCCTACACACTACAGTAATTCAAATAATAATAATATTACAGGGAATGGCACCTTTACACCAAACCAGAGCACCTTACCACAAACAGAAAATTTAAGATGGTTGTAATTATGTAATGAAAATGGCACAAAGCTGTAAAGATGCTTTAGAGCTATTTCCACACTTACAAAAATTGCAGTGAGATTCCGTTTTCTTCAAGTTAGCGATGATAATTTCCAGCTGATCCTCACTGAAGGGACTGCTAAGGTCTGTAAACACCTCAATGTGTCGTTTCTCATATTCTTCTCTCTTAAACAACAAAAACAGATTTGTAGAAATAAAACAATCCTGTTGCATCATTTGCTGAAACACTTATTTAAAAAAATGTAAAACTGTGTCTCTAATAAAGTTTAGAACTTCTTGTACAGAAGTCTGTAAACATCAAGACATGCTGCCCCTTAAGTACCACAAGAATACATCCAGTCAGCATGGTTTGTTCTTTCTATTATTATTCAGGGGAAGTCCGTGTCCTTTTTCTGATGTTTTCCCCACCAAGTGAATGGAAAGCCTGGCCCTCAGCTGACATAAATTAGTTTAACTACATTGAAGTCAATGGAGATATGCCAGTGTATACCAATGAAGATCTGGTCCTTGGTGTTTACTAAAGGTGCTGGCTACTTCCTCCGAGGCTGCAAGGCCACGATTATAAAGGTATTAAAATGTGTCTACATGGATGTTAAGGGTTTTTTTTTCCCCAATCCTGTTAAGCTCACACAATTAAAAAAACATTTTTCTTTATCTAGGCAGGTCTCTAGGATTTGTTTACACTGCAGCTGGGAGGTGTAATTCCCAGCATGCGTAGACATACTCCTCCAGCTAGTGCACTAAAAATAGTATTGGAGCCCTGGCAGCAGGGGAGGTGGCTCAGGCTAGCAGCAGAGTGAGTCTTACTCAACTCCCTGGGTATATACTTAGGCGGCTAGCCCAAGCTGTCACAGCCCCTCTTCTGTTTTAGCACACTAGCTCGATCAGAGCCTAGCGCATGTCTGTCCACCTGTGATGGGAAGCCTGCTCTCAGCAGCAGTTTAGACATACCCTTAGAGGCTACTTCTATATACTTAAGCTCCTTCCTGACAGCGACGATTAGCTAGGATGCTCCAATTAAGTATATGGATTTCATCCCTAGGCAGTTGGATACAAGGTATTTCAAGGGTTTACTTCCCTCATTAGTCCAAACAAGTCCAAATTTATTGACCTGAAGAGCACACTGTAAACCTGTTTAGGGCTGTCTACACAGGAAGTTTTACCAGTTAAGAGTGGCTTTATTCAGTTATCTTAAACCCCACCAAGCAACAAAAGTGTTCTTATAACCAGAATATGAGTGTCAACCCAAAGAGTTAGATCGGCATATAATTATGTTGGTTTAGATTCACATCTTAGGGCATGGCTACATTGGAAACTTCAAAAAGTGCTGTCGCAGGAGCGCTCCCGCGGCAGCGCTTTGAAGTGCGAGTGTGGTCGCATGCAAGCGCTGGGAGAGAGCTCTCCCAGCGCTCCGGGTAATCCACCTCCCACGAGGGGATTAGTTCCGAGTGCTTGGAGCCTGTTACACTAGCACTTTAAAGCGCTCTGACTTGCTGCGCTCAGGGGGGTGATTTTCACCCCCCTGAGCCGCAAGTTAGAGCGCTATAAAATGTAAGTGTAACCAAGCCCTTAGTTTATACCAGTATAACTTCCCTATGGGGCAAGCTCTATTCAAGTGACTTAAATTGCTTGGGGAGGTTGGGTCTCTCTAGGAGGTTTTTTAGGATAGCTTTTCATTGTGGTGATTTTTTTAAAAGCAGCATCTTCCCTCGTCACATAACCTTGCATCATTAAAGTGGAGTCAGCTCAGATCTCAAAACTCCATTTCAGAATTCTTGTGCAAGTCCTCAGGCTTGCAGTACTTACATTGTTTCCTTTTGAAGCAAGTCCATGCCCACGACAAGTGCATCCAGGACTAAGTGAGTAAAGACCAAAGACATTTAGAACAAGACTGTGTCACAAACATACCTGTTTTTTCTCTTTATTTTAGCGGTTGCAGAGACAGTTAAAGCATTTTAGTGTACGACAACCAAACTAGCACCTATTAAATCTATTTATTGCCTTTCCTACAACCCTCTATTTTCCCTGAACTTTTAAAGGGAAGACTGTTACCAGGGACCACTCCTGCTATTGAAGTCAAGAGCAAAGCTATGATAGGAGCAGGATTGAGCCCAATGAAACATTTATCACCTAGACTTTTTGTATTATCATCATCTCTTTATTGGAATCCATGAGTAAAAACTACAATGTAGTTTCAAAATATGACATAATTTTTCATGCTAATTCCCCTTTTCATAATAAACATCTATTTCTGACATCTCTTGATACATTTCTTTTCTCAAGTAATTTCATTGAAGATGTGCTTTTATCTCTGTGCTCAGGGATCTGTGGCCCAGATCCACAGAGGGACTTAGGCACTGCAATACTGAGCATCATGGCACCTAACTTTTAGGTGCCTAGAAAATCACAAGCACAACACTGCCAACTACACGGATTGAGTTAGGCACCTAGGCTACCCATACAACAAATGGGGAGAGATAGGCACCTTAGACTGCCGAACAACAAAGCCAGCACACTAGGCAGGGAGCCGCCTGAGCTAGCCACTGAGGGATGCCAACCAGAGGGGGGTATTAAGTCCCACCGCTTTCTCAGAGATAGGCACGTAAGTCCAGGCTGCAAGGAGTCGCCTAGCTCTGATAGCAATCCATGACCTGAAGGAAGACAGGCATTAGGCCACCTAAGTTTGTGTGGGGGTCTGAAACAAACAGCCCAGTAGATTGGGGGTGGCGGACCTCACTTATAACTTTTAGCCTAATAGATAGGAGACTCACTTGGAATATGAGAGACCCCCAGTTCAAGTCCCATCTCCTCCTGAGGGATCAGCTACCTCTCAGGTGAAGGCCCTAACCACTAGGCTATACAGTTACTCTAACTTTTTCACTGGTTCAATTCATATTTAATTGTTCAATTGTTTAATAAAAGTGGAACAACTTCAATTGGAGAGGACTGACGGAGACCCATATCAGAATATTCCATAGCCTAGTGTTAGCCTGACAGGGAGCAGATCCTTGTTCAAATCCCTTTTCTCTCTCAGGGAGGACAGTGGACTTAAATGGGAGTCCTCTAAATCCTGGGTGAGTACCCTATCCACTGGGCGAAAGGTTTACAGGAGTTTCTTCTCCTTCCATCCCAAGCTTTTGTGTGTGAACTCACCTGAGGGATCTGGATCCAGCAGCAATGCCTCGGAGGCCACCTACTGGATCAGACCCCATCATGCAACTTAGGCAGCCAGACGCCTATATTCCCAGTCTGGAATTACTCTGGGGCTACATGAGAGATAGGTGTCCAGATGACATATTGCAAGGCAGTAGTGTGCATGCTCGGTGGGAGATAGGTGACCAGGCACCTAGAGTGAGGCTGCAGTGTACACACCCAGAGGAAAAAAATTAGGTGCCAAGTGAGTTTAGGCATCTACAGGTTAGGTGACAGCTGAATTGGACTTCTTTGTGAATTGCAATGGTGCCTAAACCAGGATTTACGCACCTAAGTCCCTTGATAGATCGCATCCATGTACATACCTCCTACCCATCAAACTGAGAATATGATTCAGTTTGTGGCAACATACAGTTGACTGGCTGCAGGCTCCTCTGATACTGCTCTGCCAACCTGACTACAGCTTGAAACAATTATTTTTGGGTGGAGAAGGAGAACAGGGGAAATGGGAAAACTTTCAAATGAAATGTTCAGAGGAACACTTTCAAAAACTTTCACCTATGTTACTAACAAAAGTGACTTTTCATAATGTATGCATTTTACAGTGAAATGAGGACTGATCAATCTGAAATGCCTAAGCACATGCAGCTGTGTTGGGTTTCCCTTTTGGTGGGAGCGTTTGGTTTTTTTTAAAAAGGTTTTCATAGGTTTAATTTGATGAAAACTATTTTGCATTAGGCTTTGTAAGTCCCTTTAAAAAAAAACTTTTTGGACCCTAATCTGACATTATCTCTTTGCTGTATATTTTTCTCTCTCAGTCTTATGGAGAAGAAGATACAAGAAGTGCTCAAAGCTTAATTAACTCAGTACTTTATACTAAAAACAATTCACTGGGGCCAACACTCCCCCTAACGTCTTATAAAGAACTTTGAAAATTGGTTAATCTGGAAAACTGGCCCTTGTGCAAACTGTCAACTGCTAAAGTCAAAAGAACAATACATGTTTAATAGTACTTATGACTTCAACAACACTTCTGGTACAGTTTGACAACATAAGCTCCCAGTCCTCCATGCAACTTTATCTGGTTCAGAGATTTTGCAATGCCAGAGAGGATACAGTCTGCTTGTTCAGAGCTGGTTGAATCGCGTTTTGTATGTCCTCCAGCAAATCAAAATCCTGGTAGCATCAGGTGTCTCTGTACAGTAATGTTCTGATACTGATCACCACTGGCAAGGGTATTCTCTGTACCATCTGTGCCAAACAAAACTACAGAGACTTCATCTTTGCTCTCAGCAAACACCTGGAGATGGAGAAGGTACAAAAAAAATCCAAAAATACACACTGTCTTGTACATACATATGTTAAATAGAAAGCGTATTATACTAATTTTGCAACTAAGTATCAATTACAGCAGACTCCATGCTACCACATATACAGCCCTTCCAAAATGTATGCACATGCAGAGCTCATTAACTTAGAATTAAATTCAGCTAGCATGCCACTATGAGTACTACTGATCAACATATGGGGGAAATGAGTAAAATCAGATCACTCAGTTCCTAGAGAGAGATTTCAGAGTAGCAGCCGTGTTAGTCTGTATTCGCAAAAAGAAAAGGAGTACTTGTGGCACCTTAGAGACTAACAAATTTATTAGAGCATAAGCTTTCGTGAGCTGTAGCTCACGAAAGCTTATGCTCTAATAAATTTGTTAGTCTCTAAGGTGCCACAAGTACTCCTTTTCTTTCAGTTCCTAGAGTAATTCTACATGACGCTAAGTTTTAACAATGCTGAACATTTATAAGACAGCACTTTTTCCCATAATAGCCTCTTCTAGCTTAAAAAAGGGGAGTGATCAAGCTAGGTGCACTTAGAAAAGGAGGACTTGTGGCACTTAGCGACTAACAAATTTATTTGAGCATAAGCTTTCGTGAGCTACAGCTCACTTCATCGGATGCATTTGGTGTACTTGTCATCCACAAAAATCTGCTGGGAGAAGGCCAGTGTTGCTCTCACATGAAACAGTCATTTAGAATAATTCTAACTACTTTCCCTCCTAAACAAAATGTAATCAAATAAAAAGAAGTGAAGAAAAGAGTCTAGCAAGCCTCACTGTTTTCTTTCTTTCATTTCTAACCTTTTAAGTGTATCATACTCAAACCGAAATCACACGTACCTGTCGCTGCACGAACATCATCATCATCTCTTGGCTTGTTCAAAAGGAGACTCCTCTCCAGGAGCAGAATTGCTCATTGCAAAGCCTACATCCATACACAGCACTATGGCTGCCTGGAAGAAAGTACCCAACTCAATTAGAACGTGATGGGGCTCACTTAAGTGAAATCATTTTAAAGGAGGTTAATTCACTCCTTGATCAACATAAAACGTACATTTCACTTTACTGCATTACTAATCCCTATTGTTATTTTAACTGCTAATTTGACACGTTTGTACAGAGGATAAGAATATAGGACTTCTCATACTGGATCAAACTAGTGGTCCATTTAGTCCAGTATTATCAGGGCTTAGCTACATGAACCTTTAGTTTGCAACAAGCTGCGGGGTTTGAATCTAGCCTGCACCGACTAACTCTGTGCGGACCCTGTTGACACGCATTAACACCTGGGTAATGCGCTTTGATCTATCCTCTTGAATGGGACTAGATCAAAGTACATTAACAGACAGTTAACGCGTGTCAGCAGGGTACACACAGACAGCTTGTCAGTTTCGGAAGCAATATTACTTTGGACCTATTAATGACAGGTTTCAGAGTAGCAGCCGTGTTAGTCTGTATTCTCAAAAAGAAAAGGAGTACTTGTGGCACCTTAGAGACTAACAATTTATTTGAGCATAGCTTTCATGAGCTACAGCTGTAGCTCACGAAAGCTTATGCTCAAATAAATTTGCTAGTCTCTAAGGTGCCACAACTACTCCTTTTCTTTTTAGCTCACGAAGCTTATGCTCAAATAAATTTGTTAGTCTCTAAGGTGCCACAAGTACTCTTTTTCTTTTGGACCTATTAATATTTAATCTACCATTGTGTTGCCCATTCAGCTAGCTTTGTTAGGTCCCTCTGAAATTCCTCAGTCTCCACGTGTCTTGATTAACTTAAATAATTGTATTTTCCACTGAATGCATCCGATGAAGTGAGCTGTAGCTCACGAAACCTTGTGCTCAAATAAATTGTTAGTCTCTAAGGTGCCACGAGTACTCCTTTTCTTTTTGCTAAATAATTGTGTCATCTGGATGAACAAAGCCAGAAGATTAATTCAGCAAAGGAGCTAGATGGGCAAATCATCCATTTGTTATGCCCTTAGGTGGCATTTGCAAAGAAAGTGACAAAAGGCCAGTTTTCATTTTCAGCCACATGCTGAACCAAGGATTTTTAAGTGCTCATCAACAGCTTGTCTAGTGGGCAGCAAATAATTAAAATTACACAAGCCTAGAACAAAAATGTTTGGTTTCCTGAGCTGCTGGTAAATAGGGCTTTTTCTAGCTTGGAGTCAGTCATCTTTTTTCTGAAAAGAACGTACATCTGAATGTACATCAAATTACATTTGCTGCCATCACATTGTTCACCCTGCTTTTCTGTTATACCACTTCCCCGTACCTTGTGTTCACCTGCTCTATTTAGATAGTAATGTTATCCCTTTTGACCAAGTGGCTAGTCTAAGTTTGGGGCCCTTCATGCTGTTCCACTTGGGAGAAATTAATGATGGACTCAGATATCTTGATTCAATCTTGTTATTTACAAAGAATTTAAGTCCTGTTTCTCCAAACACAGAAGGAACCAAAAATCAGCAAACAGCTTCCCTGCTCATAGCATCAAACTCTTTCAGCCAGCACTCTGATGCAAACTTTTCTCTAGGCTTCAGAGTAGCAGCCGTGTTAGTCTGTATTCGCAAAAAGAAAAGGAGTACTTGTGGCACCTTAGAGAAAGTGAGCTGTAGCTCACGAAAGCTTATGCTCTAATAATTTGTTAGTCTCTAAGGTGCCACAAGTACTCCTTTTCTTTTTTCTCTAGGCTTATCCCAGGGCCACCCACCATGCTTCCAGGCTGTATCTGCTTGGCTTTCGTTCTGCTTCTCTCTGTATCTCTCCCTTTGCCGCCCCTCTCAAACAGATACTTACATGCTGACCAAAATGGTTCCATCAATTAATGCTCTAGCCCTTGCATTTGAACCCTCTTAGATTAAGCTTCTACTCAGCTTTTCCATGTGCCTGTGTTTTGGGGTGTTACTGTTGTTGTTTCAGCCATCTGATTACAACGGTTTCTTTACATTTATTCCAAATATAAGGCAGCAGCATGCGTGGCATAAGAAGCCTGTAACCCAACCCATAACAGCAAGCTCTTCAGGACAGGGACTATGTGTCTTAGCACAATGGGACCCTATTCTTGGTTGACCCATAGGCACTACAGGAATAAACATGATTAATAGTAATGAATGGCCAAGTAACAGAATTGGAAGGATCTAGGTATTAAAGCACAGGATGAGAATCAACAGATATTGGTCATAGTCCCTGACCTGCTGATGATTGCTGTGTTAACCTGGCTAAGTCAATCCCTTTGCATCAACTTTAACTCCTGGTTTCTCTTAGAGATACTGTAAAACTTCATTAACATTTTGAGATCCTCTACTGGAAGTGAAAAGTTTTAGTAGACTCATCTTTTGCTTCTGTTTCCAGGTAATATTGCAAACTATTTTAAGTAAAACACTGAAATGTTATAGCAATAAGAATGAAGAAAATAATCAAACGCTATACATTTAGAGAGATTATTAAATTTATAGACAGCCTTGACTGTAGAACAACACAGCACTTCACTTTCTGGAGTTTGTAGCAGCAGTCGTTAAGTGGTGGGGTGAGAAAATATATGGATTGTGTTTGGTCATGGCTACTTAATATAAAACTGCGTTACAACTTGAATACAACGATATCCAGGTAAACAGTGGTACCTGGGTTTATACACAGTCTCTGGTAGCTAAGTCACTAGCTAAATCTACTTTTGTCCATGGAGGAGATTGTAACAAATCTAACACTGCCAAAATCGCTGGGAAAAAGTCTCACTTTAAGTTTGCCCAAAAATAAGTTATCCTCATCTTTTTGGAGTTTCTGAGACAGTGGAGCAGAAGAAGCGGCAGAATGTTCTTTTTCTGTTTGCTGTCTTTTTTATGGAAAAGATATAAAATGATACTTGAAAAACCACAGTTCCATCTGAACATTTTGTACCTACTATTGTAATAACCTGCATTTAACTTTACTGAAAGTGAAGATTAAAGAAAACCCCTTTTTGTTCAGTTTATTTGTGCACTTAACAGCACTTCGTGTATCGTCAACTGCACTTCCTCCCTCATGCACTAGCATGATGAGGTTATTCTTGTACAGTGCTCTGCAGGGGAACCTCACTTGCACAAAGGTGTTTGCTAGTACAAGTAACAAGAAAGAAAACTGAAAAGGGGGCACATGCTCAAAGAAAAAGGGGAAGAAGGAGGGGGCAGAGTTAAACACCTTTTGGCTGGACCTGAGAACAACACCAAACACCCCCTCTAAGTATCAGCAAGAAACTTCCCTTTTTTTATTACTTGTCCAAAGGCATTTTTTTAAAATTCAGGTCATTCTATTTAAAAGGCACTGTCTGTGAAACTATGTTTCCAAACAATTTATTTTAAAAAGTCAAGCTGATAGCATGTCTTTAAGGAATTTAATCTGCCAGAGATGGATAGGGACAATTCTTTTAATGCTCTTTTTGTGTGTGTCATCTGCAGTGTTGTTCTAACCTTGGTGGTCCCAGGATATAGAGAGACAAGGTGGGTGAGGTAATATCTTTTATTGAACCAACTTCTGTTGGTGAAAGAGACAAGCTTTTGAGCTTGCCCAGAGTTTTCTTTCATCAACAGAAACTGGTCCAATAAAAGATATACCTCATCCACCTTGTCTCTTTTTATTGTCCATTACTAAGCTTTGTGCACTCTTCTTCTGCAGTATCTAGTGCTGTCACTGTCAGAGATGGGCTACTTACTATATTGGATGGATCACTCACCTGGGTCCACACTGGAAAAGTGCTTACATTGGTTTTCCCTAAACTGCTATGGAAATGGTTTGAATGATAGATCAGACAAAACTGTTTCCAATACCATTTCAGAAAACTTGACAGGACACCATACTCCAACAAGCCAAACACTCTTTCTGAAACAGTGATGAAAACGACTCTCTCGGGTCTACATTTTCAAGCACATTAAAGGTTGTTACGAGGAGGAGGGAGGAAAACTGTTTCTTCTTAACCTCTGAGGATAGGACAAGAAGCAATGGGCTTAATTGCAGCAAGGGCAGTTTAGGCTGGACATGAGGAAAACTTTCTAACTGTCAGACTGGTTAAGCACTGAATAAATTGCCTAGGGAGGTCGTGAAATCTCCATTATTGGAGATTTTTAAGAGTAGGTTGGACAAACACCTGTCAGGGATGGTCTAGAAGACTCTAGATAATAATTACTCCTGCCTTGAGTGCAGGGGACTGGACTAGATGACCGCTCAAGGTCCCTTCTAGTTCTATGATAGCCTGCATCTAATTTTCAATATCAGCTTCAAGGATCCATTGCTGGAACCCCTTTCAGGCAGCAGTTAAATTTCCCAATGCAGACAGGATTAACAATATCTGAAACCGTGTTCAAAGCGTTCTGGATATCTAAGCTGAAACCAGGTGGCATTTACAGAAAGGCACTATTACAGTCCTAAACCTCAGTTCACAGGGCCTAGTAGTTTCATGACTCTCCAGTGCTTAAACAAGGAAGGGATCTGGATTCAGGCAAAGTGGATGAGGGTATATCCACACTGCAGTTGTGGATGTGAAGGTCAGTGTGTAGACCAGAGGTGGGCAAACTACGGCCCGCGGGCCATATCCACCCTGTGGGACCCTCCTGCCCAGCCCGACCTTCTGGCCTGGGAGGCTCGACCCCGGCCCCTGCTTTCCCCTCCCCCTCCCCGCAGCCTCAGCCTCAGCCTCAGCCTCAGCCAGGTGCAATGCTCTGGGCAGCTGGGCGGTGCAGTTACAGAGCTGCGGCCTGACCTGGTGCTCTAGGCAGCGCGGTAAGGGGACAGGCAGGGGAGTTGGGGTGTGGACGGGGGCAGGGCAGTCAGTGGGTGGGCAACAGTTGGATGGGGCAGTCAGGAAGGAGGGGAAGGTTGGATGGGGTGGCAGGGGGCAGTCAGGGGCAAGGGTTCTGGGGGCAGTGAGGGGACAGGGAGAAGGGGTGGCTGGATGGGGCAGGAATCCCGGGGGGCAAGTCAGGGGTGCGGGATCTGGGAGTGGTCCGGGGGTGATGGATGGGGCAGGCTTTCCAGGGGAGCCATCAGGGGGCAAAAAGAGGGGGGGCGTTGGATAGGAGGCAGGGGCTGGGCTATGCCTGGCTGTTTGAGGAGACACAGCCCCCCCTAACTGGCCCTCCATACAATTTTGGAAACCCAATGTAGCCCTCAGGCCAAAAAGTTTGCTTGCCCCTGGGGTAGACCTACTAGTACTCTCACAAGCAATAAAGGTGAAGACACTGTGATGCTGGCTTCAGTGTCGGTTGCACAAGAGAGAAGGGGCAAGCAGGTTTGTGCAGCCGGCTCGGAAATATCTTCACCTCTATCTTTAGAGAGCGAGCTAGGGTGGGTATGTCAATTCAAGCTGCATTCACACTCCTGGCAGTGACACAGCTGCAGCCCGGGAGCATGCCAGGGGACACAGGCCAAGGGTAAGAGCAGGCAAGGCGCCCTCCACAGCCGCTCTTCCCCGGGCACCCTCTGCGAGCGAAGGGGCAACCGGCTGATTCAGACGCTTGGCCAAGAGCGAGGCGATCAGGGTCTGGCTCCCAGCTCGGCCGGGGTGATCCTGGCCCACTCACGCCTCCACTGCCAGCTGCACAACGGCAGGAATAACTCATCTCCACCCGGCAGGGGCTGACACCCGGGGGACGGGGCAGGGCCGGGGAAGATGCTGAAAATCCGCGGGGCGGGGGGGGAGGGGGCGCTGGCCGGAACCCCGCGGGGCGGGGGGGGGAGGGGAGGGGGCGCTGGCCGGGCAGCAAAGGGAGTCGGGCCCAGCTCCCGGCGGGACAGGGCAGGGCAGCGGGACCAACCCACGCCCCCGGTCGGAGCGAGGCGGCAAGGCCGGCGCCCGAGCCCCCCCTCCCGGGAGCGGGGGGAAGCGCTGCGAGCCGCAGGGCCGCGAGGGGCCCGAACCTTATGGGGCCGGGGAGGACCCTGCCCAGCCCCCCCGCGCCCGCCCCTACCTGCCGCCGCCCCGCGCCCTCGCGCGCCCCGACCCGGGCCGGGGGGTCCGCGCGCTCCGCGTCCGGCCGCCAACCGGCCCCGCCGCGCGCGCGTTCCGCCCGCAAAGGGACCAGAAGCCACGGCCGCCGCGCGACAGCGCCACCTAGCGAGCGCCCCGCGCATGCGCTGCAGCCCGGCAGGGGAGCGGGGGAGGGGGGAGGAAAAGGGGAGGACGGAGGGGGAAGGTGCAGGGGGAGGGGGGAGGAGAAGGGGAGGGGTGAGGGGGAAGGTGCAGGGGGAGGGGGGAGGAGAAGGGGAGGGGTGAGGGGGAAGGTGCAGGGGGAGGGGGGAGGAGAAGGGGAGGACGGAGGGGAAGGTGCAGGGGGAGGGGGGAGGAGAAGGGGAGGATGGAGGGGAAGGTGCAGGGGGAGGGGGAGGACGGAGGGGGAAGGTGCAGGGGGAGGAGAAGGGGAGGACGGAAGGGGAAGGTGCAGGGGGAGGGGGGAGGAGAAGGGGAGGACGGAAGGGAAGGTGCAGGGGGAGGGGGGAGGAGAAGGGGAGGACGGGAGGGGAAGGTGCAGGGGGAGGGGGGAGGAGAAGGGGAGGACGGAAGGGGAAGGTGCAGGGGGAGGGGGGAGGAGAAGGGGAGGACGGAGGGGGAAGGTGCAGGGGGAGGGGGGGAGGAGAAGGGGAGGACGGAAGGGAAGGTGCAGGGGGAGGGGGGAGGAGAAGGGGAGGATGGAGGGGAAGGTGCAGGGGGAGGGGGAGGACGGAGGGGGAAGGTGCAGGGGGAGGAGAAGGGGAGGACGGAGGGGGAAGGTGCAGGGGGAGGAGAAGGGGAGGACGGAAGGGGAAGGTGCAGGGGGAGGGGGAGGACGGAGGGGGAAGGTGCAGGGGGAGGAGAAGGGGAGGACGGAGGGGGAAGGTGCAGGGGGAGGAGAAGGGGAGGACGGAAGGGGAAGGTGCAGGGGGAGGGGGAGGACGGAGGGGAGGACGGAGGGGGAAGGTGCAGGGGGAGGGGGGAGGAGAAGGGGAGGATGGAGGGGAAGGTGCAGGGGGAGGGGGGGAGGACGGAGGGGGAAGGTGCAGGGGGAGGAGAAGGGGAGGACGGAGGGGGAAGGTGCAGGGGGAGGAGAAGGGGAGGACGGAGGGGAAGGTGCAGGGGGAGGGGGGAGGAGAAGGGGAGGACGGAAGGGAAGGTGCAGAGGGAGGGGGGGAGGAGAAGGGGAGGACGGAGGGGAAGGTGCAGGGGGAGGGGGGAGGAGAGGGGAGGAGGGGGAAGGTGCAGGGGGAGGGGGGAGGAGAAGGGGAGGACGGAGGGGGAAGATGCAGGGGGAGGGGGAGGGGGAGGAGAAGGGGAGGACGGAGGGGGAAGGTGCAGGGGGAGGGGGAGGGGGAGGAGAAGGGGAGGACGGAGGGGAAGGTGCAGGGGGAGGAGAAGGGGAGGACGGAAGGGGAAGGTGCAGGGGGAGGGGGGAGGAGAAGGGGAGGACGGAGGGGAAGGTGCAGGGGGAGGGGGGAGGAGAAGGGGAGGACGGAGGGGGAAGGTGCGGGGGGGGGGAGGAGAAGGGGGAGGCCTGAAGGGGACGGTGCAGGGGGAGGGGGAGAGGAGAAGGGGAGGACGGAGGGGGAAGGTGCAGGGGGAGGAGAAGGGGAGGACGGAAGGGGAAGGTGCAGGGGGAGGGGGGAGGAGAAGGGGAGGACGGAGGGGGAAGGTGCAGGGGGAGGAGAAGGGGAGGACGGAAGGGGAAGGTGCAGGGGGAGGGGGGAGGAGAAGGGGGAGGACGGAAGGGGAAGGTGCAGGGGGAGGGGGGAGGAGAAGGGGAGGACGGAAGGGGAAGGTGCAGGGGGAGGAGAAGGGGAGGACGGAGGGGAAGGTGCAGGGGGAGGGGGGAGGAGAAGGGGAGGACGGAGGGGAAGGTGCAGGGGGAGGGGGGAGGAGAAGGGGAGGACGGAGGGGGAAGGTGCAGCGGGAGGGGGGAGGAGAAGGGGAGGACGGAGGGGGAAGATACAGGGGGAGGGGGAGGAGAAGGGGAGGACGGAAGGGGAAGGTGCAGGGGGAGGAGAAGGGGAGGACGGAGGGGAAGGTGCAGGGGGAGGGGGGGAGGAGAAGGGGAGGACGGAGGGGGAAGGTGCAGGGGGAGGAGAAGGGGAGGACGGAAGGGGAAGGTGCAGGGGGAGGGGGGAGGAGAAGGGGAGGACTGAAGGGGAAGGTGCAGGGGGAGGGGGGAGGAGAAGGGGAGGACGGAGGGGAAGGTGCAGGGGGAGGGGGGAGGAGAAGGGGAGGACGGAGGGGGAAGGTGCAGGGGGAGGGGGGAGGAGAAGGGGAGGACGGAGGGGGAAGGTGCAGGGGGAGGAGAAGGGGAGGACAGAGGGGAAACCCAGGGAACAACTGCATGGTGGGGGACCAAGGCCCTGCCTTGTTTATTCATTCACTGCTCAGGTTCATCCCCCTGAGAATGGAAGAGAAGAACGAACAGAAAGAGATGGAGGCAAACGGACAGATGGGGACATACAAGGAAGCAATGGGACAATATTGGTCAGTGTGATCTACAGGGGTCTCAGTGCACCAGCCTCTTAACCATTGTCAAGTTTTTTGTAGACCTCACAGCAAAGGAGAGTTTGAAGGAGGGATCTGAAAGAGGATAACGAGGTCCTGATTTTCGGTTACTTTATTCCAGAGTAAAGCATGAAATTCCAGCCCCTGGCATTTGCTCAAGAGCCTGGTGTTTTTTCTGAACCATGGCCTAGGTGTTCCCCTGAAACCATAGAGTTGACCTAGAAACCTAGCTGCAGGCATTGGAGCAAACCCCTTCTTCCAGATGTTGGCTCAGAATCATCTCCGTCCATTCCGCAGTGAACCCTGGACCTAGGCATTGGCCCAGAGCTCTGGCTCAGATGTGCGGAAAGGCTGGTGAATCTGACTCAATGTGAAAAATTGAAACCATGTAATCTTCCCCCGATTTGTAATCCTCTTTCTTCTGCAGTAGGCATGTGTTACTGTCTCTTCCTAGAATATCAGGGTTGAAGGAACCTCCGGAGGTGTCTAGTCCAACCCCCTGCTCAAAGCAAGACCAACCCCAACTAAATCATCCCAGCCAGGGCTTTGTCAAGCCTGACCCCTTAAAAACCTCAAAAGGAAGGAGACTCCACCATCTCCCTAGGCGACCCATTCCAGTGCTTCACCACCCTCATAGTGAAAAAGTTTTTCCTAATATCCATCCTTGAATATACGTGATTTTATAAATATCTCAGTGAAATACACAGACAATTAACCCAAACAACCTCACTCCCCACCTCCTGGGGTCTATTTACACCATCGAAAGAAATCCTCTTTAATCACTTATGAATCAAGTTTCAGTTCTTGATCTCATCTCCCCCACATCTACACAGAGCCTCCTTGTAGACAGTCATCAGGATTGATTAATGGGCTCCATCTGGGGATGCCAGAGCATTTCTGGCCTGGATTGAAATGGAAATGTCTTTGCTTATAATGCCTGCCAAAGAGACTTGATTAATTGGTTATTTTCATTGTACAGAATGCCAGGCTCTAGATATAAATAATAAACATGTGAAATCTACACAGAAGAAGCAGCCAGGGCAATCCAGATAATCCTGCCTGCAACAAAGGGACTGGGAATCCTAATTTCTTGTTACCTTCCTCAACAGAAGGTGCTCTCATTCCTTTCTGCCTTTGGTCCTTTCTTGGTACCCCAAGAAAACGAGGTCTGGCTTGAACAAACACAGCCTAAGGCAGTAGTTACGAGGAGGCTGCCCAGTGCTTGACTTCATTCAGCCCCTTTCCAAGGGAGGAAGGAAAATAGCCTCCCTGTTTTGTTACAAGAAGGCATCCATTATCCAGACAGCTGCAGCTGTGACGCAGCTGGGCCTGGCCGCCCTTGTCAAGCGTGAATGGGTTCAGGGTGAGACGAGCGATAGCTCTTTTGCCTTTTTCCCTGCTGGAGCTATACAACACAATGTAGACCCTGACTAAGGGTTCCTGCAGCCAAAATTCCACGGGGCCAGAAATGGAGTGGGGAGTGTTAAAGTCGGGGGGGAACAGAGCCCAATAACTTTATTGAAATAAATAATCTTTCACAGAAGGGTTACATCAGATCATATTAGGAGATCTGCATGGGTCCTCTTACAGGGCAGAGCTTTAACTACACGGGCCTGCAGAACAAAACATGACCTGGGAGTCTGCCCCAGGTTTCACACAGTGAAGCAAAAAAGAAAAGGAGTACTTGTGGCACCTTAGAGACTAACAAATTTCTCCCTGCTGGAGCTATACGACACAACGTAGTACTTTTTTTTTTTTTTTGCGAATACAGACTAAAACGGCTGCTACTCTGAAACCTGTTATAGTGAAGCAAGCGGCTAATGGCAGGCCCAGGGCACTATGATGCATGTGGGAGAAAATCTTGACCCTCCCACCCCCAAGTTATAATGATGTAAGCCTGACCTTAAACCTTAAATCTGGCATTTCCTAATTTTTTTTATTCTTGATTTGCAACCTTAAAGATCTTTTAACATAGATTTTTGGATGTCATTGTAGGTTATAGAGTAGCAGCCGTGTTAGTCTGTATTCGCAAAAAGAAAAGGAGGACTTGTGGCACCTTAGAGACTAACAAATTTATTAGAGCATAAGCTTTCGTGAGCTACAGTTCACTTCATCACGAAAGCTTATGCTTAAATAAATTTGTTAGTGTCTAAGGTGCCACAAGTACTCCTTTTCTTTTTACTGTAGGTTATGTTAGCTTGTTTTTCCTTTTTGTAGACTAGCCAGTGGAGGGCAACATGATCACATTTAAGCAGATCAAGCATTTTCTTCTGTGCAGGGGATTAGTAACATACTCACCAGCCAGTACATTTTTTGTAGTAGGATCCCAAGTTTAGCAAAGGGATTTATGAATTCAACAACTGCAGAAAAGTACCCAAGACTAAAAAAAAAAACAAAAAAAACAACCCAACAGCCCTTCCCTGAATTTCCACTTCTTAAACATTTGTTGTTAAAAGATTCCCCCGCGGCAAAGCCCTGATACACCGGGTTTCTGCTCTGAGTACTGTTGTCATGACTAAGTTCTAAATCCTTGGATTAACAAAACGTTTCTAATGGAGACGATGAAAGACACTTTAATTCTAGTATTGCAAAAGGCAAAATATTACTCATTGTAAAGCTACTGGCAGCCTGACAGCTGTTCCTGATATTAAAATCATTCTCAGGTAGATTTTGCTGGGTTAGATGTTTAAATCTGCTCCAACGTATGTTTGCATTACTATGATTTATATGACAGGTTTCAGAGTAGCAGCCGTGTTAGTCTGTATTCGCAAAAAGAAAAGGAGTACTTGTGGCACCTTAGAGACTAACAAATTTATTAGAGCATAAGCTTTCGTGAGCTACAGCTCACTTCATCGGATATTGCTACCCCCAATTTGGTGCCTGATTTTATTTATTCATGAGTAGCCCCTGTGGCTTCACTAGGGTTGCTTATATAAGAGTTGCAGGACTGGGTCCTTAAACAGTAGATCAAGAGGGTTCTTCTATCAAAGGTCATGGCTCCAGGTTGGTAGGAGTGGAAACCTTCCAAAAGAATAGCAAATAGATTGGGTGAATCTGGAATAAAGGAGAACAGACAAGGTAAATAGGTGAGAAAGAGATAATTAATATGGGGCCAAATTACATTGCAATTTGGACAGCGGGGGAAAAAACCAGGCATGGTAGAACTCAGCAGGGCTACATTCTGCCTAGAAGTGAGGCACTGGCCACTATTGTGCTATATGTTACCGAGAACTAGATTATCTCAGAAGAAGCACCATCCTACACTTCTTATTCTTTACGTGCTCTCAGTTTCACAATCAGGTAATTTTTAGCTCTCTTGCATTCCGGTGTTTATGCAGTAGGTTATTGTTTGTTTGTTGCCTTTAGCAATCCAGATGCAGCTGCTGCTTTCCTAGGAAACGCTTTCACGCAGTGTGGTTTTTTGGGCAACATGGCTAAAATAATTAATGCCATCAAGCTTCTGCATTCTGTTCAGAATAAATGAAATCCTCTAAATCCCACCATCCCCACCCCCACCAACAGTGTGCTTGCACGCATACACACACTCATGAGGGCCACAGATTAATCCTTATGGAGGAGGAATTTGTCCCACATTCATCAAATCAGAGAGAGAGAGACAGCTGAGGGACAGGGGAGAGAGAGTCTTCCTCTGTCTGTAAGGCAGGCAGAGAGCAAACCTCTGCATTGTAAAGGTTGTGTGTGACTCTCTTTCCTAGCTGAATGGATGAACCCACTCTGGAAGTCCCACTTAACTTCCAGCTACCAGAAGTTGATTGGAATTATGCTGGAAGGATGAAGGTTGGGGAAGCACTTTTTCTAGGAGCAACTATCTAATTTGTGCACCCCATAAGTAGGATATTTTAGGATGTGATGCAGCTTGACATGATGGCCAGCTGCTAGAGTAGCCTTTTTTTTAGCCTTTATTATAAATAGCCTTTCATTGATATAAACCCTAATATGCTTCCATTTCTGTTTCGGGCATTGAAAGCAGCCTTATATAGTCAGAGAGTTAGACAATGCAACGGAGCGGAGCTATATGCAGTACTGTTTGAATCGCTGCCAGAATTGCTTCAGATTCAAAAGCAAAGATTCTGTTCTTTGTGTATATAACCTGGTGCTAACCCACAAAACAATCACAGGCGTGGCTGTGCAAAAGGGTGGAGGGAAATGTAAATACGTTGGCAATTTTCAGCCAGAAGACTTCTTTTCTGGAAAAACTTGGAGTTTTTTGTGACTTTTGCCAAATGGGGGTTGTTGTTTGTTTTTTTTTTTTTAAAGTGGATTCTCAAAATAAATTTCAAATCTTTGAGGTTTTCATTGAAAATGGGGTTAATTTTTGGAGTGAAAATGGATTTTCAGAAATGGTCCTGCCTTAGTGCATATGTAGTAATATTTTGCAAGCTTTTTACGAAGTCACAGGGGAACAGTGAGACTTTGCATGTCTCATTTTGTTGCAATATATTTCACACAGTCCTTATCAGGGTTTAGAGTCTCTGTGGATTGCAACCAGTAGAGGGCAACATAATCATCCACACTTCAGAGAGAGCATTACTGTAGTTTGCGTTTGGTCACTACAAAGTAACCTTACTCACAGACATCTGATCAGGTCTAACACATCAGGTAGAGGGCAGTGATGCTACACACATTGTAGGAGGACAGACAGACTAAAACTCTGAAACCAGACAGACTAAAGTATCTTATTATTATAGATGTTCTTTGGGAAGAGTACAGCCCTCTCTCTCTGCTCTTTGTTCGATGCGGACACTAGTGCCCTGGTTCCTGATTATGCTCATTTTTAAATTACAGGGGTACTCATTTGAATAAAACTCTATGGGGGCTATCAAAATCAGTGGCATTTATTGACACCTCACACACTTCTTCTACCATTAAATATTAAGGAAAATCTCCAGGGTTCCACTAATTGTATCTAATTACAAAGAAAGGCAACTCACTGCAAATAGTTTTTTAACATCATAAATATGCCATAGAAATGCCACAGTTAACAATCAGATTAGAAGCTGCCACCTTGATGGTCTGATGAGATGCACTGAAACAGCAGGTGGAAGGAAGGAAGGAATTAAGAGCGTGCTCTCCTTGTGCCAGCTAAACCAGGATTTGCTGGATTAATGCCCAGCACAGGCATGGTAGAAGCACTGCAGTTTGCCTTTCATATTTTGAACTGCTAGGAGCACAGCTGCAAGTGCATGAGACAGCCCGACTAGAGTAAAACAAACTGCATTTCCTTTATTCCTCTCTAATCTATATCCCCTCGTAGCTGTATTTTCTAACTGATCACCTCCATGATCTCATGGAAGATAGGTCCATCAATGGCTAGCAGCCCAGATGGTCTGGAATGCAACCCCATGCTCTGAATGTCCCTGGCCTCTGTTTGCCAGAAGCTGGGAATGGGCGATGGGGATGGATCATTTGATGATGACCTGTTCTGTTCATTCCCTCTGGAGCACCTGGCATTGACCACTGCAGGAAGGCAGGATACTGGGCTACATGGACCATTGGTCTGACCCCGTATGGCCGTTCTCATGCATTTAGGATTTAGAATGCATAGTGACCTAAGAAAATAAAAAGTAAACATCTCTAACCACTTATAATTAAGTCTAAGATTTTGTCATGGATATTTTTCATAAAACTCAGGGACAGGTCATGGGCAATAATGAAAAATTCACAGAAGCCCGTGACTTGTCCCTGACTTTTACTAAAAATATCCATGACCACATGGGGAGCCTGGGCAGCTGTGGGAGGGCTAGGAGCTCCAAGGTCCCCCTCTGCTGGCAGCTCGGAGCTGCAGGGGTCCCCCCTGCCTCCTGCAGAGAACTCCAGGGGTCCCCCCTGCTGCCCATGGAGGCAGAGAGTTCTGGGAGTCCCCCCCTGCCATCTGCAGCAGCTGGGAGCTCTGGGGATCCCCCCTGCTGCCTACGGTGGCAGGGAGCGGCAGGGGTCCCTCCACTACCCATAGCTGCCGGGAGCTCCAGGAATCTCACCTGCCACCAGCGGGGAGCTGTGGGAATCCCCCTGCCACCTGCATGGCCAGGAGCTGCAGGAGGTCCGCCTGCCACTGGCAGTGGCTGGGACCTGTGGGGGCTCCTGCCGCCTGGGGTACCTTACAGCTCCCTGCCTCCGCAGGCAGGGGAGGACCCTGCAGCTTCCAGCCAGCGCTGGCTGAAGTCACAGAAGTCTTTGGAAGTCACGGAATCCGTGACTTCATCACAGCCTTATTTATAATCACTTAAAATCTATCTTTCTGCAGTTAATACACTTGGCTGGGGGCATTTGCTGGTGTCTCCTTCCATATAGTTCATGAGTGACTTACAGACCATTCATGCAATTTAGCTGGGTGTGTCTCTGTATGCTCCTGAGCGATAACAGCACCTGGAGGGGTTTGCTGCTTGTCACTAGCAAAGCATCATGGAGAGCCAGTCTAGGCTGGAGAGTTAAAGGGGCACAGCAGTCCCAGATCGTAGCCCAGGGATCCTGTCACACCTACTGCTACAAATAAATAATATTTTGGTTTGAAGATGCCATTCTGAGTCTCTATCATCTCATAGTCATCGCTCCCAAAGTGAATCTGTTTAGGTGGCCAAACATGGCCAGACCTGAGGAAGAATCATGGTTAATACACAGGGACGCTGTAACCTGAGGAGGCCTGATCTACCAGCGGGGTGAATCAAGGGATTTCACCTGGAGAGAAGTGAAGGGCTGGGGCCTGTTGCTTGAAAGAGTGCAGTCAGGAGTGGCCTACACAGGATCAAATATTTGTCCACCCTGTGCTAGTGCAACTATTAGAAACTGTTTATCTCTTCTACTTCCCTGCAAAATGGTGTCCCAACAACTCTGGAGGCGATAGGTCAAATAGGCCGACGACCTTGTTCCCTAGATCCAGCACCTTGGTCCTGTCCTATCAGAACAGGATCCTGAGCCCCCTCAACCTTCACACTGGACTGGAGGGAGGAATTTCATATCTGCTCCTCCAGGAAGGGAATTCCCTCATGGCAACATGCGTCATACCAGGAACACCCCATTACCATTTTCAGGACAACATAATAAGGTACCGCCAGTCTGCTACGGATGCCTGAACTTCGTTGTAAGGAAGCTAGGTCTCCTCTGTGTCCATTCTGGTAGGTCTCATACTGCTGCTCTGTCCCCCACTGAGCCCTTACTGGGAAGGATGAGCCAGTTTTTTTTTCAAAGGAGTAGCCACTGTTGCCCAAGAGAAGATAACACAGAAGGTTAATTAAGGGTTTGCCCTCCCCTACCAGGAGGAGCAGGACTGCTCAAGTAAGTCAGCATGGGACGCACGTCCTTTGATGTTTCTACTGACGCAAGGGGAAACCAGACGTAGCAACCCCACTTTCAAATAGTACAGACAGGCACAATGGTCAAGAACGTTGGATTCCTAGGGAAGCTCCCTAGTACACCTGTAAACAGCAGCAGGGAGTCTTTGGGTACATCTGCAAAAAAACCCAACCCCAGCCCATGGCAGGAGTCTCAGAGCACAACCAACTCAGGCTAACACTAGAGGGGCTAAAAACAGCAGAGCAGATGTTCGGGCTTAGGCTGGAGCCAAGGTTCTGGGACCTTCCCCCCTTGCTCCAGCCTGACCCCTTGCGTCTATGCAGCTATTTTTAGCCCCGGAGCACAAGCCCTGCAAGCCTGAGTCAGTTGACCGAGGCTCACAGTTGCTGCCATGAGGGTTTTTTTTGCGAGGTGTAGACACACCCAGAGACACAACCAAAGAGTAAGTGGGTTCCAGTATGCAACCTTATCCTCTCTCTCAGGCCTATGGGTAGATGTGGGTTCTCCTCTACTATCACTAGCATGGAAGGAAAGGGGACTCTCAAATGATCCCCTGAACGATTTCAGCAATTAATGAATTCTAGGGAGTTTCTTCCTCCTCTATGAAATTCTAGCAAATGTATAAAACTGCCCTGGGTCTGCACAATAACTGCATGGCTGCCAGCACAGTCACAGGTTAATCCGAGGCCTGCAGCAACCAGAGGGTGATATTATCTAGCCATTATCTGAGTCCCTGGAAAGAGAGATGGGAAAGGGGTTTGAAATCTGAGTGACAGCTCTCCCTGGCTAAGACCACAGGCACCACCCTGGTACACAAAGCAATGCTAATGCTGGTTTTATAGGCCAATGGAGGACTCTCCCATAGTGGGAAAATCTGCAGTGGGTGTAAGGCTCCCATAACAGCTCCTACATACCCAGCCCAGGCTTAGGGGTGTGTCTGTGGGAAGACAGGAGGTATGGTTAGGGCATTTCTATGCCCAGACACTCCCTGGAGTGGCCACTAACAGAAGGGTTAAGTTGGAGCAACCCTGAGGCTACTCCAATCTTGGTCAGTAACTGGACACAAGGCGAGGGAGAATAAAGCCACCTTTGCCCTTGCAGCTTAGATGTAGCCCAGGATCGGCGCCTTCTTATTGCCTCTCTCCTTAAGTAAAACCACTCTGGTTTAACCTGATGGCTCCTACCACTGCCTCCAGCAAAGAGGACGAAGTCCGGAGTGGATATCTCCAAAATGGAGGAATCACCCACTTTCACATCCTGCACGCCGTCTTTAGACATCACAAAGGAGCAGTAAAGAGTGCAAACTTTCTTTGTGCTTTGCCATTCATCTTTGAGTCATTGAAACAAATAGCTTTTTACCACCTTCCTGCAGGAGCTGCAGGCTACCGCATGAATGTGAAAGCCTTAGCACTGGAGAGATGTGCACTTGGCTGACTCTGAGCCCAGTGGATAACCAGCAAGGAAAATCAAACCAAAAGGAGTGATCATTTGTGTAATAAAAAGTAAAAGCTGAGTGGAAGTCAGTGCCCAAAGACTGTCCTGGTGCCATACAGGAATGGATCAATGCCAAGACTTGTTAATAATTTCAGACAACACATTAATTTGGGACTCTAGACAGAGACAATTTATGATCGTTCATCAGCACAGAAAAAACAATAGCATTGTGTGATTTTTTTTTTAAATACAAAGTCAAGCAAGAAGGTGAGTGTGTCACTTTCCCAAAGCCAGATGCATCTTTACTCTCCACCAGGCCAGCCAGGATGGAAGGGGGAAAGCACAGTCAAAAAGCAACAGAGAGACTGTTCCTTTACATTAAAACCAACATCCAAACAAGGGCAGCCGGATACGCATTCAGCCACTGGGACTGATTCCTGGGGAGCCCTGCAGTTTGACAATGGCACACAAGCAAAAATATTCATGAGCTTTTAAACAGCAAGGGGAGGAATGAAGCAAGCGGTTGTGCTTTTTTTCCAATCACATCCAGTTCTTAAGCTTACGGATACTTTGCAGCATTAGGCAAGCAGGTGGGGGGGGGGGGGGAGTCTAGCATTTTGGTTTTCGAAAGGTCCAAAAGCTACTATAAATAGCACCAGAAATCACCCAGGGTCCAAACCTGTTCCCACTGAAGTCAGTGATGGACCATCCCACTGAGGACAACAGGAGTAAGCGCAGACCTGGTATTTATATCCAAGTAGAAAACAGATTACATATTGTACAGGTATAGCCCATTCAAAGGGCTTCATAGGGCAATTTCAGCATGTCCAGCAGCCTAACTGTAATGTGTGTATGAGGAGGACAGTTCATCTGACCCTCCTTTGGGTGTATGCGGCAGTAAGAGGCACACATTTGATTTCGGCTGCTCCTCTCCAGCAGACAGCTTCCCATCTTTTGGGTGAATCCAAGAGCAGAGCAGAGCAGAGAACGGACACTGTACAAAGCTGTGTTGTGTCTAGTATTTACCATCCAAGCCCTCTGGGAGCTAAAGGGCCCTTTATGCTGTTGACTCAGGTCTGAGCATTCACTGTTTGTGAATAGTAGCTGAACTGCTCCTCTTCCTTCTCCACCTGCAGTGATGCCTGCCTGCCTTCCCGCCCCCAGCATCCACTGCGAATATATGCAGCAGACCCAAAGTAAACAAAACAGTCTTCTGAATCAACCTGGTGCTTCTTGTAAGGAGAATAGGAAGCTGGCAGTGTCTCATAAGGGAGAGTTCTCATGACTAACCCTCTCCCAGTTTTGTACAACTTAAGCCCTTCCAGACTTCTGTGCACCTGCTGTTCCCAGGTGAGGTATTTCAGAATGGATCAGTGGCCCTGGGCCAATTGAAACAGACTGCCAAGGCTCAGCCACTTATTTCTTGCATTTCTTACTACAGGCATCAGAAGACGGGAAAAAGCGGCGGGTCAGGCCTCTAGGAAAACGACTCCAGGAGATCAGCTTTGTGTGAGGCACCACCTTTGCTTGAATTGACCCCAATGCTGAATAGAGTTGTGATTTTCTGAGAGGAAGGTATTTCCTATTGTCTCAAAAGGTTTGTTTCCTACCAGAGAGGACCCCCTGTCTTTAAGAAGCTGCTAAAAAAAGTGAGACTGGGCTACTAGACAATTACTAATGGACCATATCTATTAGAGGAGACCAAGAGTCAGGACTCGTGTGTTCCATTCATGGCTAGACCAGTCAGGTGCTGGGTGATCTCTAGCAAGTCACTCACCTTCCACGTACCACAGTTCCCTACCTATAAAATAGGCATGGCACCCCCACCCGACAGTGGCAATGCAAGGATTCACAGAAGTTCTCAGAGTGCTTTGAGATGCTTGGCTGAAGGGATAAATCCAAAGAACAACAGATTGGGACAATTTGTGCTTCAGTCCAGAGTTGGTTCAAATGTCTTTGGTCCAGAGTTTCTGCCTCCCCTACCATAATTACACCTACTCTTTCCAAGTTAAGGAGCATTCGTTTCAGAGCTGAACATTGCACAGTGATTTAAAAAAAGACACCGGCACTACGAATTCAGAAATCTCCCAAATGTTTAGGGGCTTCCCAGGTGTTGGGCACAAAAGTGTGCCCAGCAGTTTAGATTTTTGTACATGAAGTCCAAGGAGCCAGTGGCATTCACTTCATTTCCCTGCAAGACACAACTGCAAGTCGGAATCCTAATCCTTGTTACAACTACAGACGTAAGTAGAGGTTTGACCAATGCCCAGAAAAAGGGATCAGTGTCGGGAGGAGTAAAATTCTACTGAGATTAGTTTGATGTGAAAAGAGACCAGGAGATTCTCTTTAACGTACGATGCTATTCTCGGAAGCTGAGAAGCTCTGCTTATGGCTGGCTTTAATCTTTGTTCCTGGATTTTTTTTTCCCCTATCTCTTTGGCACACATTTGGTTTTGCTGCTTCACCTGCTAATGTGCTGTCGTTTGTTTACTTCTCCAGGCACCAGATTCAGTACAGTGAAGCTGGAGCAAGCACAGATGTGGAAATACAGCTGTACCTAAAGCAGGCTGCTTTGCATCCTATCTGGCCAGCAGTGCCCAGCAGTGAGCTGCAGAAGGAAGAGGTCAAGCATACACACACAGTTTAAACAAGCCAAGTCCCCATGCTGGGAAGGTCAGTGTCCCCGCTAAACCCAGTGTGTGAGAAACAAGCTTTCAGCAACCCCAAGACAAAAGCAGATAAGCCCTCTGCTAGGGGAGAAAAGTGCATACACCCATGAAGGCCACATTATTTGAATAGATTGCACATGGACTATGAATCATCTATCTCCACGCATGTGACTGGTGGGCCCTTCCATGCTGGGAGTGAGGCAGTGAAGGGGAAGATTGATCGGTTGCTGCCCTTAATGTCTGTACCCTGGGGACGTGGAAGTATAGGGCTCAGGCTCCAGGCCTTTCACTGTTACCAACCTTGCTGTAGAACAGTGGTTTTCAACCTGTGGTCCACGGACGCCTGGGTGTCCACAGACTATGTCTAAGATTTCCAAAGGGGTCTGCACCTCTATTCAACATTTTTAGGAGGTCTGGAAACAATAAAAAAGGTTGAAAACCACTGCTGTAGAGGTATGTGTGTGCAGAGTACTTATAAACTACATCTATCTTTTGGACACCTGTAACTCAACTACCACCCACCTTCCCAGTCCGAAACCTTACAGTCAAGATAGGGATCAGAAAGGAGCTTCTGTGCCAGTCTTTAAATGCCTTAAAAATGTTCCTCCAGGAGGTGATGACACCATGAATGTCTCCAAAAGAAGAA
This sequence comes from Dermochelys coriacea, assembly GCF_009764565.3. Lineage (NCBI taxonomy): Eukaryota > Metazoa > Chordata > Testudines > Dermochelyidae > Dermochelys > Dermochelys coriacea. The sequence continues at coordinate 4,772,008 of NC_050078.2, forward strand.
AAACATCCATGACAATGAAATACGGGGGGAAGGGGACAGACTTAAAATGAAGGTAGAAGTCCATCAGCGCTCAGTATAATTAACTGTATGGAGTCAAGTAATGGGGGGTCGGATTTCCAGCCGGAGACATTAATGCATTTTGCATTAGCACTAAATGACACTGGCTCAGGATCTCCCATTCCAAATAGATTCACTGCCCTATCAGGACAGCAAGACAGGCCATTCTGTTGCCTCATATCTACGTAGAAAGACTTTCCCTCTGCACATATCATCTGTGCAGCTCTAACTACATGTGCTACTGCTCCACACAAACACACACTGCATTCACAAGTACAAACTCCTGGTTCTTGTTCAGTGGAGATGCTTCTTTCTTATGCTGCTAAAGGAGGAACCTTTTGATACAACCTGAGCTTTTGCTTGCACACCAAACCAGATAATTCAGTATCGAGGTTGCCTTTCAAACCACTATACATTCTTCGCTGCAGCAGCCAGAGTACTTGCAAGGTTTGTTGCATTTGTGTGAACTATTGAAACACCTTTCCCAACATACCAGTGTGACATTGCACTCCATATGCTTTACAAAAATATGTTTATAAGTGTGAATATGACATAACTGGAATATGCTTCATGCAAAAGGTCTCTTTTAAGATATCATTACAAAGCTCATAATCTACTGAGTGTGTTCATCCTAATTGTATGAATGTATCATTCTTTTATCTGAAACTAGGAATATGAATACATACATACATTCATTCATACAATACAAGTCCTATTGTAATTATGCAAAGCGTAGGCCATTAATGGTGGTTTAGAATCTTGATTGCGCCCATTGACTAGGACAATTGGTTGTAAATGGTTTATATTTACCTGAAAGTCTTCCTGTATAAGTGCGGGCCAGCCCTGGAAGAATGGAGAGGTCTCATAGGACATGTGAACATGTCACCTGATACTGGAATCCATCTTAAACCTGGTGCTTTTCCATTTAGAAGGAAGGGTGGGAACCCAGAGAGATCAAAGATTCCTGCCTTGTGCTAAAGATATAAAAGTGGGTGGAACAGAACAAAGAGGGTTCCAGTCACAAGAAATCCCCTGCTTTTCATCGAAGATGCCTGCTGGAACTAACAAGGACTGTACCAGGGGAAAGGATTGGCCCCAGACTAGGAAGGAGTCTAGCCTGGGAAAGAAGCTTACTGGAACATCTCTGAGGGTGAGATTTATCTGTAATCAGTTTCTTAAGATATTAGGCTTAGACTTGCGTGTTTTGTTTTATTTTGGTTGGTAACTTACTTTGTTCTGTCTGTTATTACTTGAAATCATTTAAATCCTACTTTTTATACTTCATAAAATCACTTGTTTATTGATAAACCCAGAGTAAGTGATTAATACCCGGGGGAACAAACAGCTGTGCATCTCTCTCTATCAGTGTTATAGAGGGGGGACAATTTAGGAGTTTACCCAGTATAAGCTTTATGCAGAGTAAAACAGATTTGGGGTTTGGATCCCATTGGGAACTGGGTGCCTCGGTGCTGGAGATAGGTGACCTGCAGAGCAGTTTTTGGTTAAAGTCTGCAGCTTTAGGGGCATGGACCAGACCTGGGTCTGTCTTGCATCTGGCTAGCGTGTCTGTGTCAACAAGGCAGGGTTCTGGAGTCCCATGCTGGTAGAGAAAAATGGCTCAGAGATAGTCTCAGCACATCAGGTGACAGTCCAAGGGGGGGGGTCTCTGTGACCGAACCTGTCACAACTGGTTTCTAAGACAACTTTAGTAACACCATGCACTTTTCAATCTAGCCTCTAGCACCAGATAAGCATAGTTCTCCTGATTTCAGCAGGTGTTGGGTACAGGGATTGTCCAGAGAACAGACTCTTTTAGCTAGGTCTATATTCACTATATAGTCTAGTTTTAGGGCGGAAAGGATAGAACTGCCTTTTGCAGAAGTGCAGGGCTTTTGCCACTCATCCCAACATACCTATACAGCTTCCCACCTTAACCCCACACACCTGGATCTTCTCACAATTACATACAGTTGTGATTTGCTAAAACCAAATATTAAAAGAGATCAGCTAAGCAGCCCTATGACATAACCATGCATGTTCACCTGACAACAAATGCCAGACTCTCATCCCGCATTTTGGTGCTCTGTGCACATTTAACTTCCCTTCTCCCCCCAACTCCTAAGTTTTCATTCTCTAAGTGCGTGCTCAAAGATAAAAAAGTAAGCGTAGTTCTTTGTGTGGTGCACCATTCATAATACATGTGAACAAGAAAGTCAAGAGTCAGGCAGGACAAAGCCTCAAACTGCTGAAGTCTCAACACCCTGTGCAGAGCCTTTGCCAGACAGACTACCTGAGATATTGTCAGAATCTAGCAGTTCAACAATGCTGTATGGGGAACAGTCTTCTAGGCCCAGCTTGCTACACAACCAGCCACAGAATCCCTTCTCCATATCACTCACGGCATGCCACCAGCCGCCAAAGGACCACGCAATCTGAGTAACTGCCGTATACAAGCCTAGGAAGAAAGACATGACCATGATTATGACAGGATAGAAGATAATCAGTAAGGGGCAGAAGGTGATCTTGTGCCAGAAGGTCCTCTCTTCATTGTACACCAAGAAGATGTTGTACCAAGTGATGGTCCCATAGTAAAAGGAAACCACAAAGGACACTACAAAGATGACAGGAAGGCAGATGATGCTCCAGAGCAGGACATGGGGGCCCCTGTCCAATCCAACGTCGCAAGTCTTCTTTCCTTCTGGTGTCTCATCTTTTGGAGGCTCCTTTGACTTAGCCAGCTCCTGTAGCTCTTTGTCTGTTAGCGTAACATGGATGTCCACCATCTGGCCCTTCTTCTTTCCTCTTGTAATAGTTCCAGTTAAAGTAACATATCGGCTGTCTAAGGGCATGCTCCAGGCACCTTGAAACAGAGATACATTTCGTCAACATTCAAAAGAACTATTTTTTTAAAGTACGTTTCATGCAAATCCCCAAAGAAATTGCGTGGAATTAGACAATACAGTTAGACTTCAAATCATAGTAGTAATAATAAAAATAAATAATAATAAAAGTAATATAAAAAAGGCAGGGCAAGGGAAGCTAAGAGATGCAGGCAGGAGATCACACAGGACAATGAAGAAAATGTGGAGCTATCCAGGGACTTTGGTTGAGAGGACAGGAGTGGAGAAGGTTCTGTACTGGTGAGGCTGTGTAAAAAGGAAAAACAGAAGGCAGCTGCTATAGGAAGAGAGGGGAGATGGTAGAGGAAAGAGAATGGGCCAGATTCAGAGGGGACTCTAAAATGGTGCAACTTACTCTCTCTTCTGGTCCCCTCAACATGTGTGTTACACCAATCACAATATACTCAGTGGGCCAAATTCAGAAGTGGGGGGAAGAAAAGTCTAAGTTGGTATAATTTGCATGACAAGGGATATAATGTAGCAAGAAAAGCAACTAAAGGGTATAAGACTAAGTTAAAATAGCCCCCATTCTTAAGCCTCCAAAGTTACACCAACTCAGAGCCCCTTACACCAGGGATGGGAAAACATTTTGGCCTGAGGGCCATGGCTGGGAATTGAAATTGTATGGCGGGCCATGAATGCTCACAAAATTGGAGTTGGGGTGTGGGAGGGTGGGAGGGCTCTGGGGTGGGGCCAGAAATGACGAGTTCAGGGTACGGGAGGGGGCTCTGGGCTGAAGCAGGGGGTTGGGGTGCAGGAAGGGATGCAGGCTCCAGCTGGGGGTGTGGGTTCTGGGGTGGGGCTGGGAAAGAGAGGTTTGGGGTGCAGGAGGGTGCTCCAGGCTGGGATTGAGTGGTTTAGAAGGTGGGAGGTGGATCAGGACTGGGGCAGGTGGTTGGGGCGTGGGGAGAGGCTCAGGGGCACAGGCTCCAAGCAATGCTTACCTCAGGTGACTCCCAGAAGCAGCAGCATGTCCCTTCTCCGGCTCCTACACGGAGGCGCGGTCTGGCAGCTCTGCACGCTGCCCCATCTGCAGGCACTGTCCCTGCAGTTCCCACTGGAGCGCCAGAGGGGCCATTGGAGCGTGTAGGAGCTGGAGCAAGGCCATGCTGTGGCTTCTGGGAGCCATGTGGTGCGGCCCCTGACCCTGTACCCCAGCTGGAGTGCCGGAGCGGGCCAAGCCCCAGATCTCGCTCCCCAGTGGGAGCTCATGGGCCAGAATCAAACGGCTCACAGGACGGATCCATCCTGTAGTTTGCCCAACCCTGCCTTACACAGTGGTTAGAGGGGTCCCAGTTATACGCTCTTACACATCAATTCTGAATTTGGCCCCAGGTCTGTTACTTAGGCTGCAGCAAGTCCACAGAGAGTTTTCAAAACAAGTCTGAGCAATCCGACGTAGCTCATGAAGGTGTTGGTGGTTACATTCTCTGGACCTATGAAAAGGCAGGTGGGAGCAATCTGTCCTTGCTGGAGAGCTGGGATTGTAGAGGCCACAGAGAAGGGAGTTGCAACAATCCCGGTTAAAGATATTTATTTCATTACTCTGTAAGGCACCTATTGCAAACACTTCCCTCCACGGGCCATAATCATATGAGAGACATTTTAAAAGAATTAAAGGGAAAGTCAATCAGCCCAAACGGGGCCCAATATCAAACGACATGGCACACGGACAGACCCAGGCAAACTAGTCACCACCACAAAGAATCCAGTCCACATTGGTGAAAGTCAGGGGAAGAAAGGGGCAGGAAGAGAATAGAAACAAAAAGCAAAGGAAGGGGCCAAAAATGGGCAAGAAAGAGACAACGGAAGTCCCTGGGACCTGCACCATAATCTAAAGGCAGCGAACATGGAGATGGAGTTCCACAGTGAGGGACAGAACAAATCCCATCCCCAGCCCAGTCCTGGAAAAATATAGGGATCATTAGCTGGCTTGACCAGTCCAAGCAGCGCTATTGCCTGCGTGGGACACTGGGCGGAGGAGTGGTTGCTCAAGTCAAAGGAAGGCACGGGCAGAGGTGGGAATAGATGAGTTTGCAAGCCTAAAACAGGATATGGATATTCCCTGGGGAAAGTAGCAATTCAGTTATGACATCAATGAAGGGACGATGGCACATACTTTAAAACCGAAGCGTCCACTGTCTGCAAACCTTTTGAGGCTTGAAAACACAGCAGGACAGTAGGTTTGAGATGCAGCAATCTAACTGGACTGTGAATACCAGCAGTGCTTTCCGCACAGGGAAAGGGATGGAATTTACATGCACTGCAATTTTCCTTATTTACTAGCACCCCCTCCCCACCCAAAAAAACCCCAAAAAAACCAAAACCAAAAACACCCACACAACACCACTCTTCTCCCTTATCAGCTATGAGTCCGAATAGATGGGCAGGGCTGGAAGACCTGGTGGGGACTCGCCCCCATGCAGAGATCTCCAGCTGCCTTTCTGGGTGAAAGCAGTTCTGAAAGGGCTCACCATTGACCCTGACAAGGAGACCCTTTCCAAAGAGGAAGCTATGCTGAGACTGTATCAACAGGAGGCTGCCCCCAATGCCCTCTCCCTATGGCACTATCCCAGAAAGAGCCTCTAGAATTGATCAACCTGGAGCCCGAGTTCCCATCCATTGACTTTACATGCAGTTCTTTCTAAGTAGGGAAGAGGGCCTGATCCCAAAGTCAATGGGAGGAGAGGGTGCTCAACATCTCTCTGCATCAGGCCCTAAATTAGCAGCTACATAAAAAGAAAAAAAAAATTTAAGAAGAGGGGGACCAATGGGGAGGATATTCCAACAAATAAGTGGCTAAGAAAACAGACCAAAAAATAACCCCTGGTGCCTTTTATCTGGGATTTCAAAGCACTTTCATGTCTGAAGCCTCACAAACTCCCTCTCCGCTATTATGAGACAGGGAAAACTGAGGAGTAGAAGTTAAAGTGCCTTGCCAAAGGTCATATCAAAAGTCAGTAGCAGAGCTGAAAAGGCAGCCCTGGATTCTCCTCCTGTGCTCCCTGACCAGCCCACCCGTCCTGAATCCACAAAAAAAGACCCTCGATTTGTAAACTGAAAATGCCAAATTTTCCAAAAAGTAAAGATATGGAAGGTCAAAAAATAACTCGCAGCATCTACCCTAATAAACACTACACCTGAAAAAGGGCTTGTGCCCTCAAGTCCCATGGATGCCCATGGCAGTTCAGAACACTCGGCCGCAAGAGAGGAGGATAGACTTCCAGAAGTTTTATCCTTCCCCATACCTTTGGGGGGAGGGGGGAAAAGACAGGCAAGAATTAGTGACCCTATTTATGCACGGATCAATAAATTTTACTGTTCAGTGGCTCAAGGCTAGTGGAATCTGGGTGCCAGCTGCAGCTTCTGGGGATATGTACCGTCTGCCACAGAATTTCCCAAGAACTTGGAGCCTTCTTCTGAACTTCTCTCCCTTCCTTCCTCATCCAACTGCTCTTCTTCCACCTTATTTTCATTCTCCGACCGATAAACTATAATAGACTCTGGACGGGACTCTTTCTTTTTCTTTTTCCTTCTGTCCATAGTGGCTTCTCCATCAAAGGTCACTGCCATAGCCACAGCTCTCCGCAGGGAGCCTCGGTGCGGGCTGCGTGTTCCAGCCTTGTTCTCCCTCTGCACTGCTTCCTCCATCCCACTGCTGTTTTGAAGTGTCTCATCAGGCATCTCTGAGGAGGTGTTTAAAAAAAAAAAAAAAAAAATCTATCAGCACTTCTGAGCCATTGATCAGGCAATGATTAGCAGGGATGCTCTGGCTTGCGAAAACATCCTAGTCAAGCATCCAACAGACAGCCTACATTTCCAACCTAAAATGAGAGAGGACAAATAATCAATAGAGCGACACATTTAACTCCATGTATAGGAGCAGGTTCCTACGGATTTTTAAAGAGGCACTTCCAGCTAACTTACCACGTTAAGCAAAATTGGTTTAAGCGCAATTTAAACTGATTTACGTGAATCTACATTTATCGATTTTAAAATCGATTTAGTTACACCAATACAAATTTTCTAATATGGACCAGGCTTAAATGTATGTTCCAAATTTAAATATAGGAAACAAAAACCGCCAGGATGGGAGTGGGCGTTTAACAGGAATAGACTAAATAAGTATGGTTTGTTGGGAGATTTTAACATTCCTCTGCAATGCCAGCAAAACCAGACAACAGCATTGGCAGTAGAACAAAAAGGTGAAACTGGCAACCAACATACATGAAACTGACTAATTTAGGATCCCTACTGGACAACTGCAGCAGTGAAAGTATGGTGCAAATTTCCTTAATCTAGACAAACCTTAGATTTATTATGCAAGATGAGGTTAATGCAAATAGTAAATTGAATGATGTGATACACAGTGAAAAGTCAACCGGATTTTAAAAAACCCTGCAATTTAATAATCTACATTTCTATTAGTAACAAGCATAAGGATTTTTTTAAATGCGAGTTTTATGTTGAGGGGGGGAAAATCAAGATGACTCCATGAAAAATAAAAAATTACAATGAAGTATTTTGGTTGTGTAGAAATTTTTTTTTTTTTTTACCACCAATCCACATCAAAAACTAAGGGCCCGATTCTTTACTCAAGCAAAGGTAACTATTAATATTAAAAAATGCCATTGACTTTGATGGGAGTTTTGCCTGAGTAAAGGACACAGGAACAGGCCCTCAGCATGCAAGCAGTGTAAACTGCATCCTGGTGGATGATCCCTACATCCATCCTGCCTCCACAGGATCCATGCAATTCTCAGACTAGATCGAATCTAGGAAATGGAGACCGATTGTGAGATAGCACAGACACAGATACTTTGGTGGAGATCTAAATACAGCAATGCAGATCTAGGTTGAACATTTAAATTATTAGTTTTCAGAGTAGCAGCCGTGTTAGTCTGTATTCGCAAAAAGAAAAGGAGTACTTGTGGCACCTTAGAGACTAACAAATTTATCTGAGCATAAGCTTTCGTGAGCTACAGCTCACTTTATCAGATGCATTCAGTGGAAAATACAGTGGGGAGATTTATAAATTGTATAAATCTCCCCACTGTATTTTCCACCTAATGCATCCGATGAAGTGAGCTATAGCTCACAAAAGCTTATGCTCAAATAAATTTGTTAGTCTCTAAGGTGCCACAAGTATTTTTTTTTTAAAATGATTAGAAGACTCTGCATGACTGAGCATTAAAGTTCCACCTAATGGATGAAGCAGTCCTTCAACAGGAATTTAAAGACATCATCATAATTTACAGCCCATTAAATGTGGAGACATTGTTTTATTTAAACAAATGCCGGGAAAAAGTTGAACATTTTTAGAATCAGCTATATAGTCTAAATGACCCTCACACAAATACAAAGTCACATGTTTTGGGGATTCGGGTTGGGGTGGTTATTTTGGTTGATCTAAAGTTTTATTTATGCTTCTCTCTCATACACGCACACACACAGCTTTATAGTAAAACTTTAATTGTATTACCTGAACACCTGAGGAAAAACTATGTTCAGCTGCCTCTGGGTGGCTTGAAAAGCAAAAGATCACTGAAGTTTTACATATAGAAAATAAATTTTCATTAGTCATCAGGGAATGTGCAAAGAGGCATTCCAATAATAAGGGTCAGCAGGACACTTAAAGATGCGTACATTAGGCACCCAAAATCATTAGGACTTTTGCAAATCTTGGCACAAGCCTTCAGCCATTACAGCTGCAAACAGAACCTTCAAATTGTCAGCAGTGCAATGTTCCTGACAGACTGCCTGAAACAGGAGCGCCAAGAGGGGATGAAATGCCACAGAACATCTCAAGGAGGGGTTAACTCTTACACCTTAGTACAGTTAACAATGTTGATTTAAATCATTTCAATCCTTATTAAAGCAGGCAAGAAAGAATAGGGATGATATTTTAAAGAAGTGCACAGTCTTTTCTGAGAGGTAGCCCAATCTAGCATGGTGTCTTTTGTGGCTGAAGTTTGGTTTTAGGTAGAGTTTGGGATAGTACTACCATCCAATCCTAAATAGAGGCAAAGAAAAATCATATAGCAATTCTCCTGCCCCCTTCTGCACCTTGTGAAAGAGCCTGTGGAGGGGTCACATAAAAGAAAGAAGGGGGTTAAAAATACAAAGCATCTAGAATGCCTCCGATGAAGTGAGCTGCAGCTCATGAAAGCTTATGCTCAAATAAATGTGTTAGTTTCCAAGGTGCCACAAATTCTCCTTTTTTTTTTTCCCCTCTCAAAAAGAAAAAAGTGATTCCTTCCTGTGGACATTGCTGCTTCTCTGCATTGTAGAATGTCATTTACACAGAGCAGTAGTGTGCTTGGGAAGTTAGTTAACTAGGTGTTAACACTCCATACCTTAATCAATATAAAAGAACAATGGACTATCCAAGAATAGAGAAATACTCCTGCCCTCCAGTTCAAATCACCCACTGATTTCAGAGAGAGCGCAAAGAGTCAGTTCTTGACAAAGTTGTCCATGTCCACAGGAACTTGTTTAAATTTTGAGAGAGGCATTTTTCAAAAACGCACGCTGAGGGGACAAATGGCTGGGGAGTAAATTCATGCAAGTGGTGCAATTCTTCAGAGACTTGCCTGGGACACAAATACACTCTTCTAAGATTCTCCTGCAAAGTCCAGTACTAATACTTAAAGCTTACATCATGCTTTGCACCTGAAAGACACTGCACACAGATGAATGCATCCGATGAAGTGAGCTGTAGCTCACGAAAGCTTATGCTCAAATAAATGTGTTAGTCTCTAAGGTGCCACAAGTACTCCTTTTCTTACTGCACATAGAGCAGCTGATTAACCCTAATGCCCCTCTGGGATGGGGAAAACTGCAGCACAATGGCCTGGCACCACTCAGATGCCACAATGGTGGGCAACCCCCTAAAAAACTGGACAGACAAAGAAACTGAGCTGGGATTAGAATCTGGGACTTCCAGGATCTCAGCCTGTGTTCAGCCCACACTGCCTCAAAGAGTAGACAAAGTCTCCTAACCCTTGAACAGCAACCCACACAAGACTTGCCAGTAAAAGTTAAAAGCAGCCCTAAAACCACAGACCGGGTTGGGGGTGGGGAGGGGTTGGTTTGGTTTTTAAGTGTATTCAGCTGTGATCTAGCACACAAAAATTGAAGGCAAAAACCAATGCAGCACCCTCAGCTGTTACAATGAAAAAGATGTGGGGTCATGGTGGATAACCGTCTGAACCCGAGCTCCCAGTGTGACGCTGTGACCAAAAGGGATCATGTTGTCCTTGAATGTATAAACAGGGGAATGTGGAGTAAGGAGGTTATTCTACCTCTGTATTTGGCACTGCTGCCGGGATACTGTGTCCAGTTCTGGCATCTGCACTTCAAGAAGGATGCTGATATATTGGAGAGGGTGAGCCACAATAACAATTCAAGGATTGGAAAACATGTATAATAGTTTTCAGAGTAGCAGCCGTGTTAGTCTGTATTCACAAAAAGAAAAGGAGTACTTGTGGCACCTTAGAGACTAATAAATTTGGGCTCCTGAAGTTGATTTAGCCTATCAAAGGGAAAATTAAAGGTGATTTAATCGTGGTCTATAAGTCCCTACATGGGGAACAGAAATTTGCTAAGAGAGAGCTTGGCAATCTACTAGACAAAAGTTACAAGAAGATCCAGTTGTTGGAAGTTGGAGCTAGACAAATTCTAACTAGAAATAAGGTACAATTTTTTAAAAAGTGAGGGTAATTAACTACTGGAAAAACTTACCAAAGGCTGTGCTACATTCTCCATCTCAGGGAAACTTTAAATCAAGATTGGAGTTGTTCTAAAAGATCTGCTCTAGTTCCAACAGGAATTAGTTCAGGAAGTCCTGTGTTATACAGGAGGTCTGTCTAGATGATCACGGGCGTCTGTTCTGAACTTAAAAAAAAAAAAATCTATGATCACCCCGCACCACAAACAACTCTGCTGTCTCTCCACCATACATCTAGCTGGTTTTTTGCCTGCCCTCATGCTCAGCCTGCCTGGGAAGCAATGGCACCCTCTCTCACATCAATAAAAGCAACACTTTAGGAATAGGGTGCCCAGAGTACAGTCCACCCTCTGGTTCAGCTGTCAACTCAGAGATGTTGGGGCAGTTCATGGGCCCGGGTGAATCTAACAGGTTGGAGCCCAAGCCTGCTACTCCTCTCTGGGAATGCTTTGGGATTTGGTACTCAGCACTAGTGAAATCGAACAATGAGCAGTTTCTATCCATTCAAAGAAAGGCTCCATAAGACACAGACACAAGCAGATAGCACAGTAACGTGCATCTCATTCTTTTTAAAAGCTACACAGAGTGGGTGCAGCCCTCACACTTCTGCAAAAGTGGCACTTGGTGCTGGCGAGCTTTGGCAGTCCTGCTTCAGAAGTGATTTCCTGCACTGACCCCTGTCGATCACCCAGTGAGAACTCCACCCCGCAGAAGTCTCAAAAAGTGTAGTTGGAGCATGATAATTTCCATACGCATATCATTAGTGTAGACTGCATTCCCCATGAGAGCACAAGAGCAGGAACGAATCTAATAACCCACAACAGGGGGTAAGGAAGAGGACAATGGCCAGGGCTTCAGAGCGAGCGTGCAGCAGTTTATTAGCCAAGCAGTTGGTTATTAATCTCCGTGAGAACACAGATGGAAGAACCCTGGGCGGGCTCCACAGTAGCAAGCACTGCTGATCAGGGCTGTCATGACGACATTAGTCTCTGTCACACAAGAGGCTCAAGGTTTTCTCCTGCACTATTTTAAGTCAATGGAAAGGCTTGATCCTACTTCCATTAAAAGATAAGATATTATTCTGCTCACGAAAACAGAGTACGAGAAAAAGCCTCTCAGAAAGCTGAGAAAATCCTTTGATCCCTGGTACATTAAAAAGAGGGTTGTGTTCTGGACACAGCCTTTTGGGGATTGTTCATAACAGAGCCGAGGTGAGACGACAGTGTGGGCAGTGGACACTAACTGGTATCAGTTTTGTACTTATTTATGTTTATAGTCACAGAAAATAAAACAGATAAATACATCCAGTATGTTGAGCGCTTCCAGCGCTCCTTCTTACTTATTTGTAGCACACCAAGGTCCCAAGCAAATCAGGAACCTGCCTTCCTAGATGCCATCTAAACAAATAGCAAGACAAGATCTCTGACCTGAATAATTTGTCTGAAATTAGACTGTATGAAGCAACAAATGAATATGCAAAACAATAAGAGGGAAGAAGGTAACAGCAATAAGAGCTAAAGGAGTACTTGTGGCACCTTATAGACTAACAAATTTCTTAGAGCATAAGCTTTCGTGAGCTACAGCTCACTTCATTGGATGCATCCGATGAAGTGAGCTGTAGCTCACGAAAGCTTATGCTCTAATAAATTTGTTAGTCTCTAAGGTGCCACAAGTACTCCTTTTCTTTTTGCGAATACAGACTAACACGGCTGCTACTCTGAAACCAGTAATAAGAGCTGGTATTTACATGTGCCCGCTCTATGTCTGCTCATTTATTCAAGGTATTTATCTGACCCCCGTTTACCGTAGTATCTGAGCACCTCACAATCTTTACTGGATTCATCCTCACAACATCCCTACATGGTAGGGAAGTGCTAGGATCTCCATTTGACAGACGGGGAACTGGGGAACAGAGCGATTTAGGGCCTGTCCAAACGAATGCTTAGTTCACAGCAAGCTGGGGTGTAAATTTACCTTGCACTAGCCTGCCACACTCTAAGTGTCTATGTGGATCCTGCTGCTGCCAGTGTTCCCGTGCACCTAAGTACATTTGTATTTATTGTTTTGAAGCATACTACATACTTGTACTTAAGAATTTTAAATACTATGTACTAAGTATTTGTAGTAAGTACACTTTAAAATCACATCCCTCCCAACTGTCCCACATTCGGGGGGGGGGGGAATGAATGTATTTACATTTATAAGATATTTTCTCATCGTTAATCCATTGCTCATGTATATGAATAACATTTCATTGTTACTCTTCTTCTTTCTCTTCCACTATGTGTTCACATTATTTAGGTAGTTGTCCATACATAGACCAGACAATTGCAAGGAATACGGGAGTTGACAGTACTTGTGCTTCTGCTTGTACTTTTACTTATAAATACATAAGCACGATTTCCACAGCACACCTGTACTTATAAGGACTTAAGTATAAGAGCCAAGTACAAAGTCCTTTTTATCAGTACTTACGGCAACGCTGGCTGCTGCACACTAAAAAGTCCCCCTAGAGTGCCTTGACCTACTCCCCTTTCAAAGCAGGCTAGATCGAAGTGCAGTAGGGAACATTTAGTGCACAGCAGCGGGGTCCACACAGACATGCTGCGCTGCAGGTGCTGGAACTAGGGGTAGGGTTGCCAACTTTCTAATTGCACAAAACTGAACACCCTTGCCTCGCCCCCTGCCCCACTCCTTCAGATGCCCTACCCCTGCCCCTTCTCTGAGCCCCTTCTCCCCCCGCTGCTCACTCTCCCCCACCCTCACTGGGCTAGGACAGGGGGTTGGGGTCTGGGACGGGGTGAGGGCTCCAGCTCCAAGGTGGAGCCAGAAATGAGGGGTTCAGAGTGTGGGAGGGGGCTCTGGGCTGGAGTAGGGGGTTGGAGTGTGGGAAGAGGTGTGGGCTCCGGGAGCGGGCTCAGGGCTGGGATAGAGGGTTAGGGTGCAGGAGGCGGTGTGGAGTCTGGGAGGGTGTTAGGGTGCAGGAGGGGGTTCTGACCTGAGGCAGGGGGTTGGGGTGCGGGTGGGGGTGCAGGGTCTGGGAGGGGGTTCTGACCTGGGGCAGAGGTGTGGGAGGGGGTTCCAACCTAGGACAGGGGTTTGGGGTGCAAGCTCCAGCCAAGCAGCGCTTACCTCAGATGGCTCCTGGTTGGCAGCTCAGTGGAGCTAAGGCAGGTTCCCTGCCTGGCCTGGCTCCGTGCTGCTCCCGGAAGCAGTCGGCATGTCTGGCCCCTAGGCCAGGCGGCTCTGCATGGTGCACGCTGCCCGCACCACTCCGCAGCTCCCTTTGGCCGTGGTTCCTGGCCAATGGAAGCTGCGAAGCCTGAGCCAGAGGCAGCACACAGCGCTTCCCTGATCATCCCTGAGCCTAAGAGCCAGACATGCCGGCTGCTTCCAGGGAGCTGCACAGAGCCAGGGCAGGCAAGGAGCCTGCCTTAGCCCCACTGCGCCACCGACTGGACTATTGATGGCTGGAGCCACCAGAGTCCATTTTTGACTGAGCGTTCTGGTCAAAAACCGGACGCCTGCAACCCTAAATAGGGGTGCTACTGCACCCCCGGCTTGAAGTAGTTTCCATTATATACAGGGTTTACAGTTTAGTTCAATGGCTCTCAGCACTCACTATAAAAATTGTTCCAGCGCTTCTGCTTAGTGCCCAGCAGGCTAGTGCAACATGGAGTTGCATCCAAGCTTGCGGTGAACTACACATTCATTTACACAAGCCCTAAGCGACTTGCCCAAGGTCACACGGGAATTCTGTAGTGGAGCAGGGAATTGAACACAAATCTTTGAAGTTGCAGGCTAGGATTCTAACCACTGGACCATCCTTTCTCTCTGTGCATACCTTGATGGTTCCAAATCACTTAACATTTTTTCAAAACCAAGTGATACGCAATCCCACTGACCCTCCGTCAGGCCATTGCCAACTGGCCATGCCCAGCAAGCATCACAGGAGAGGTCTATCTTGTAGCAGAATTTCAAAGAGCAGAGCATAGTGGTTTAACATATCAGTTCAAGGAACAGAACAGAGGGGGAAAACACAGTAAGATAGCGGACCATCACAGAATACTTTACATGTATTCTTTAATTGAGACACCCAACACCGCTGAGAGATGCCTGTTATTAGCCCCACTTTGCAGGTGACGACACTCAGGTGACCTGTTCAAGGCCACAGAGTGAATCAGTAACAGGTGCTAGGATTAGAGCTCAGGACTTCCCGGCTCTCAGCCCTATACTCAGACCACTGAACTGGGCCTCTTTTGCGCTTCCTTTTTGTGACAGACTCAACTCTTTGCTAGTAACATTCTATAGGATACATTCCAGCCAAAACATTTTAAAAAGGAGTTTTCCAAAGTATCACTCAGTTGTTTCTAGATGACATTTTTAAAGGATTTATTTAAGTCATTCCACTGAGGGTGCTTTACAGAATATTTTGTTTTATGAATTAGTTCTTTTTTCTCCATTATTCCATAACTTTCCCAAATGTCAAGGGATAACGCTGCTGTGCAAAACAGCCTTATTGAACTCTGGCAGACACTGTACAAGAAAAGCTGTTCTTTAAAAAAGCCATACAAAATGCCTTGTTAAATTCCCTTGCATAAAACTTTCCCTTATGGAGGATCCCCAAACATCGCTTATCTACCTATTTAGGACAAAGATAGTACGTACCAGAGTGTATTCCAAGCCCAGCCTCCAGGTTGTTTTGTCCAGATTTGGTAGAAGAGGAGAAAGAAACATTTTCAGACAAAGAATGCAAAGCTTCCAAGTTTATCCACAGGAATGAGACTGGTTTTCTACCATGTATTATCTTGTGCCAGAAGTTTCAACGAGTGACACATGTACATGAGCTTTTGAAGAGACCAGAGGTTTTGATATTAGAATAACCTCTGGGGGGAAAAAGTTTGAGATTTTCAAAGCAATCTAAGAAATTTAGACACATCTCACAGTACAATGTTTAGCACAATAGGGTTTTGGTCTATGAGTAGAGCTCCTAGATGCTATGGTAATACAAATAATTTTAATAGAAGATGTGCTAGACTGCTTTGAAAATCTCAACCCAATACCTGGGCTTACCTTTCTTCTGGAAACAAAGTAAAGACACTTTTTCCTCTCCTCGCCCCAATTCCACCCATCCCTCTACACTCCCACACGTCCCCATTTTCCTACTTCAGTCAGTGGGCTCAGAGTCCTGCATGTTTAACACAGCAGACACTGAGTGCTCATTTGAAAGGATTTCATTTGCCAGCTCAATGACAATGCTATTTGCTGGATGACATGGAAGCAGAGTTTGGAAACAGCTGTTTTTTCCCCAGCCATCTCACCTTTAGGGCTGAACTACCTCTAAATGGGGTGCATGTGCATGTAAGAGAAAGAACTGCTGATGGCCAGTTGCTGTACCCAGGGTTCGCTGACCCATAATGCAACATGGGCTGTGATGATGGCTTCTGCTAACCCAACCAGAGGATGAGTCACAATTTGTAGCCACTTAGAAAACTTTGGAAAGGGGGAAGGGCTGGAATGTGGTTATTGGAATGAAGGGGTGGGAGACTTACAAGTCCTTATCTTAACAAGACAACATGTGGGAGAAGCCATGTGGGGGGAAAGGTACATGGAGGAAGAAGACTTTCCTTTTTTAATTATAAAGCTAAAGGTCACTGCTGTGTGGTCCACTGGAGACGGCTGTCTAAAACCAAATGCAGAGGTGGATTATTTGAAAAATGTTTACACAAGGCCAATACGCTCACTGACTTCAATTCAGAGTTCTGCCTGAGTGTAAACTGAGTAAGAAGATCAGGATTTGACCCACAAAGAGTTGCTGAACAGCTACATAGGTAACCTGACAGAACTGGAAGTGTCAACAGGGAGTGATCCAGGACTGCTTACACGTCACACAATAAATATCATCTAGGATATTTAGAGAGAACCTCTAAAGGTAGGAACTGGATGGCTCAGGGGATTGGCAGTAGGACACAGAGCATATCACTTCTAAGGGTACGTCTTCACTGCAGAGTCAGCTTGGGTGACTGTCACTAGGTCTGAGTACCCAGGTTATATTAGCCTGGGTAGAGAGGCCCTATTGCAAAAGCTTAAAATGTCCCCGACTTCTGTGACTACATCCACGCTGGTGCTGCACTCGCCCACCTGAGGAGCTAGGCTAGGACATCTGGGGGGCTATCCCCGGCTCTTAGCATTGCCTTAAGTTCTCTGAATTCTTTCACAGTGTACTGTGAAAGAACTTTGGCCCAGGAAGGACAGACCTGTGTGGAAGTGTTCTTAGTCTACAAGCTCACTCATGTAAACAACTTCCTGTCCTCCACCTCTGTTGCAACCCATGATGAGGCATGGAGTTTACTGTGAATGATGATCTGATCCAGCTGTTGGCTTTAATGCAACCTTCATATTGGCAACAGGAGGCAGATGCAAGGCACGAGACATGATGGAAGGCATCTTGGCAGCACAGTACCTTGCTAAGGAGATCACACTGGCTCTCCACTGCATCCTCCCTGGTCCATTCCCCTATCTCCTTCCCAAAGACTGTTCAAATACCGTGGAAGTGCTGCATACCATGTGGGGTTTAAATGCTAAACTGGTGTACATAAACTAGAAGGTGACTTCTGGTACAGAAGGAAGGTGTAGATAGCAGGGAAGAAAGTATGGCCCAGCAGGAACTGTGGGAAGACACTGGAGGACTATCAGCACCTATGACAGGTTTCTGAGTAGCAGCCGTGTTAGTCTGTATTCGCAAAAAGAAAAGGAGTACTTGTGGCACCTTAGAGACTAACAAATTTATTAGAGCATAAGCTTTCGGGAGCTACAGCTCACTTCATCGGATGCATTTGGTGGAAAATACAGAGAGGAGATTTATATACACACACACCTCGTTCACCTGTGCATCTACCAATGTGATATATGCCATCATGTGCCAGCAATGCCCCTCTGCCATGTACATTGGTCAAACTGGACAGTCTCTACGTAAAAGAATAAATGGACACAAATCAGACGTCAAGAATTACAACATTCAAAAACCAGTCGGAGAACACTTCAATCTCTCCGGTCACTCGATTACAGACCTGAGGGTGGCTATCCTTCAACAAAAAAACTTCAAAAACAGACTCCAATGAGAGACTGCTGACTTGGAATTAATTTGCAAACTGGATACAATTAACTTAGGCTTGAATAGAGACTGAGAATGCATGAGTCATTACACAAAGTCAAACTATTTCCCCATGTTATTTCTCCCCCCCACCCCACCTCCCACTGTTCCTCAGATGTTCTTGTTAACTGCTGGAAATAGCCTACCTTGCTTGTCACCATGAAAAGTTTTCCTCCTTTCCCCCCCTGCTGCTGGTGATGGCTCATCTTAAGTGATCACTCTCCTTACAGTGTGTATGATAAAACTCATTGTTTCACGTTCTCTGTGTGTGTATATAAATCTCCCCTCTGTATTTTCCACCAAATGCATCCGATGAAGTGAGCTGTAGCTCACGAAAGCTTATGCTCAAATAAATTTGTTAGTCTCTAAGGTGCCACAAGTACTTCTTTTCTATCAGCACCTATGTTGATTAGTCCGTGTCCACACTGCAAAATGGGTGTGTTACCAGCCTGGGTTAAAGCAGAACCCAGGCTCAAACCCATATCTCCTAACTGTGCCAGCTAGCTGGGTTTAAAGCACCTCTAAACCCAGATGAGAGGTGTGTGTGTGTGTGTGTGTGTGTGGACTGTAGTCAGGGTAGAGGCAGCACCTGGGTTAGAGCCTGGGTTAACTCTGCTGTGAAGAAATAATTTAATGCACTGGTTCAAACACAAAGCAGACTGGTAGTGACCCAAGTCATTATCTGTGGTGGAAACATGAACAGACATTGGTGGGTTTGGTCCAGGTCTTAGTGGGTAGATTTCTGTTTCATAAATGGCAGTGTCCTAAGGGAGGGAAAGAAGTGGAGCTCTCCACTACCCCACAGAACTGGTCCACGCAGGGCACAGTTAAGGCAAATGCTCACAAAACACTGATCTAATTTTTTTAAACATTTAAACTATGGCATTTCTAACATTAGATTAAGAACTATTGCAAATCTCAGCAAAAAGTAAGTAACTTTTCCTGATGGGAGAGTAAAAGTGTCAGGTTCCTTCCCCACTCTGAACTCTAGGGTACAGATGTGGGGACCCACATGAAAGACCCCCTAAGCTTATTCTTACCAGCTTAGGTTAAAACTTCCCAAGGTACAAACTTTGCCTTGTCCTTGAACAGTATGCTGCCACCACCAAGCATTTTAAACAAAGAACAGGGAAAGAGAGCACTTGGAGACGTCTTTCCCCAAAATACCCCCCCCAAGCCTTTCCTGAAGAAGGCTTGATAATAATCCTCACCAATTTGTACAGGTGAACACAGACCCAAATCCTTGGATCTTAAGAACAATGAAAAAAATCAGGTTCTTAAAAGAAGAATTTTAATTAAAGAAAAGGTAAAAGAATCACCTCTGTAGAATCAGAATGGAAAATACTTTACAGGGTATTCAGATTCAAAACATAGAGGATCCCCCCCCCGGGCAAAACCTTAAAGTTACAGAAAACAGGAATAAACCTCCCTCTTAACACAGGGAAAATTCACATAAAACAAAAGATAAACTAATCCACCTTGCCTGGCTTACCTATACTGATTGCAAAATTGGAGACTTGGATTAGGATGGGTTGGAGAAAATGGATTTCTGTCTGGCCTCTCTCAGTCCCAAGAGAGAACAAACACATAAACAAAGAGCACAAACAAAAGCCTTTCCCCCCCCCAGCTCAAGATTTGAAAGCATCTTGTTCCTTTATTGGTCCTTTGGGTCAGGTGCCAGCCAGGTTAGCTGAGTTTCTTAACCCTTTACAGGTAACAAGATGTTGCCTCTGGCCAAGAGGGATTTTATAGCACTATATACAGAAAGGTGGTTACCCTTCTCTTTATATTTATGACAGAAGGCATTTGATATTCTTCACTCTGATAAAACTAACATGTAAACGGTGTAGATTTTACTCAGTGGCTTGTGGCTTGGTAGTCAAGCAAGTACTTTGGAAGCTGAAGACCTAGTTTGCAAACATAGATGAGTGTTTCTCCCTGGGATTAATTAAAGATCTGTCTGATATAGTCTATTTGGGATATGTATGGCAGCCACCCGCAATTAATGGGGCTCTATATGGCCTCAAGATCATGGCAACATGGCAGATAATTGAAGAATGTCTTAGACAGAGTGCCATCCACAGCAGTCGATACTTTACCTCAATTGTGCTCTTTAATAGTGTCTTAGAACTTCAAAATGCTATAGAAACATTAATGAATCCGAAAGGCAGCATGGTCTGATGGTTACAGCACAGATTAGGAATCAGAAGTCTGGAGTTCTATTCCAAGCCTGTTTGTCTCTGACTTGCTGAATGACAATGACATAGTTGCAAACACTGTACCTCAGTTTCCCTATATGTAAAGTGTGAATGTATACACTCCTTCATATTATAGTTTATAATCTTCAGATGAAAGGTGCTATACTGTAAGTGCTTTTATTATTAAAGGGTTAATCTTTACCACACCTACCAGGAAAATAATCATTATCCTTATTTTACAGAGGGAGAAACTGAGGCACAGAGAAGTTAGCTGACTTACTTGTTTAATTAGTTCATATGACTAAGAATTATTCTCACTGGCTAGTACTACTTCTTCTACCAAGTAACCTCTTACTGGGAAAATATGCAGAGATAATTGTTAATTATGTTTTCAATCTTTGCGCTCTCATCTATTGGGAAGACCAGAGAAACCAATCTGTGCACTTTATTCAACACACAGGATCTACCAGGCACACCAATGCTGGTTAAAAATGAAAGTGATCTATGCTGGATTGGGAAAGATCTGTCCAGCATTTATTTTTTGTTGGGTAAACTAAAAATAATGCTGAATGTTCCCTGCAGCAATTGAATAACTGATATTGGGCTTGTTGAGGGAACTATTTAAAAATGCCAGAGCTCTGCCTTTTCTTTAGCACAAAAGGGGCTGTGTTCAAGACATTTTAAAAGGATCAGATTATACCACTTTCAATAAGATTTCATCACACCAATGGCTGTTTCTGAAGAGAGAATTTTTCATTCAATATAATATGAGCTCAGGTATTACAAACTACTAGATACCATCCTTGACGGGTATTAAATCACACAAAATTAGGGAATTATTTGAGAATTATGGAGAATCAATTCAAAATAAGAGAAAACTGCAAGCTGCCTTTCTCTAGCTCTGTGCAAAGTAAGTGAGAAGACATAGAAAGAGAAATATAATTTAAAAAATCATTCCCTCTCGAGAAACACGCAACATTTAAGAGCTGCTATTTGCTTAGAGAAAGCTATAGATGGATAGGTGCATAACTCAGTTGAGATGCGTATGAATGATCCTGTAAGTAAGGAGTTATGAGATAAAATATTATTTTAAGCACACTTAATATAAATGCAAGTGCTATTTTTTCTGGTGAGCAATTTATATCTTATGATGAAGGCTTTGCAAAATTCTTAAGAATAGGTAAAAAGCACAAGGTCATTTAAGGATAAAGCTCCAAGAAATACAACTTCAGAGCAATGCATTTTATTTTATGGTTAATAAGATTAAAAACACACACACACACACACACACACACAGTTTTGCCAGGATTTTGCCTTTGAAAAATCTTGCCTTGGTTTAAGAGGGAATATACATGCATGTGAAAATAATTCCCTTTTGCTTTTTTTAAAAAACGATTTCCTCTTCAAGGGGAAGTGGATAGGAATCCACCAGCTTCAAAGGGGGAGAAATGCAGCTAAGAATAGATCAGACAGCAGAATAAGAGGGGGTGGGGGCCGAGCGGGTTTGTCCTTGTGCCTGATATACAGAACTGCAGTCTCAGCTGCTGGGTGAGACCTATTTGTTGCCCTCTAGGAGTAAAAGAGAAAAAAAAATATACACACACGCATCTGATCAAGTTTCAGAGTAGCAGCCGTGTTAGTCTGTATTCGCAAAAAGAAAAGGAGTACTTGTGGCACCTTAGAGACTAACAAATTTATTAGAGCATAAGCTTTCGTGAGCTACAGCTCACTTCATCGGATGCATTTGGCCAATGCATCCGATGAAGTGAGCTGTAGCTCACGAAAGCTTATGCTCTAATAAATTTGTTAGTCTCTAAGGTGCCACAAGTACTCCTTTTCTTTTTGCATCTGATCAAGACTCTTTATTCCATTCAATAAAGCAAGTAATTATCTCCAGCTCAATCAAGAAAGCCCAATGTCTGAGTGACCTGGACAAGACCACAATTTTGGAAAAGGGAGCAAATGCCATTTGTAGTCACTATCACCTTTCCTCTTGTAAAGCGTCACGGAACGCATGGCCATAAATCCTCTTTATTTCAGAGGCAGCAACAGTCTTCTGCAGTTCTTTGCACAGCCCTGCCCGGTGCCCAGGAGAATGGGGCAGGGTTTGCTGAGCCCCATTTCATTTGTTTTGCTATATTCGAAGTGCGAGCATCTTTTTATTTTAGGGGACAGGCTAAAAAAAAACGCCCTTCTGTCTGAAGTTTGCTCACTCACAGGCCAGTATGCCCGCAGGGAGAACCCCTTTCCCACCTGCATACATATATGGAATTCTCTCCCATGCAGTGGGGGAAACACTTCTCCAATGTGCATGCCAACAAGGTACCGTCAAATGCACATGTGCCAAGAAATCCCTCTCTCCAAGATGCACAAGCCATTCGCTCGTGCAGGGATGAACCCTTCTCCAACGTGCAGGCATGGAAGGAACCCTTAGTCATACGCACACACGCGCCCGCAAGGTGACATGCCTCCAACATGCATGCATGAAGCCCACACACCCAGACTCGGGATGCTCCATAGACTGCAGCCGCATGGACTTAACGAATAAGCCTCACAGCAGTACACGCAGCCGGATACGACAATTCATTAGGAGCAAGGTGGAAGGTGCGCCCTTGCTCCTACGCAGGGAAGATCGCCCACTGCAGCTTGTTGGAGAGTTTGTAGTTGGGGTGCCTCTCCCCCCCCCCACCCCCGGCCATGTATTTCAAACCGCAGCACCACGTACAACGGGGCAGAACCCTCCTGCTGCACCTCCCCTACCTGGGAATTGCAAAGGTGCAACCAGGGGAGGGGACGGGGAATAAACAGTCGGCCAGTTACACCGAGTCAAATGCAGAAGAGGAAAAATCACCTTCAAGATAGCCAAAATCAGCTGACATGAAATCCAACTTACCTGCCGCCCCGCTGCGTGGGGGTCGGATGCTTCAGGCCCCAGCTGGGTCTGCAATGCGGGTGAAGGGGGTCTGCAAAGGGGGATGGACGCCCCTGCCCTCGGCTGCTCTGCGATGGGGGGGGGGGAGAGGAGCGGACGCCCCTGCCCCCGGCTGCTCTGCGATGGGGGTGGGGGGGGAGAGGAGCGGACGCCCCTGCCCCCGGCTGCTCTGCGATGGGGGTGGGGGGGGAGAGGAGCGGACGCCCCTGCCCCCGGCTGCTCTGCGATGGGGGTGGGGGGGGAGAGGAGCGGACGCCCTGCCCCCGGCTGCTCTGCGATGGGGGTGGGGGGGGAGAGGAGCGGACGCCCCTGCCCCCGGCTGCTCTGCGATGGGGGTGGGGGGGGGAGAGGAGCGGACGCCCCTGCCCCCGGCTGCTCTGCGAGGGGGGGGGGGGGAGAGGAGCGGACGCCCCTGCCCCCGGCTGCTCTGCGATGGGGGTGGGGGGGGGAGAGGAGCGGACGCCCCTGCCCCCGGCTGCTCTGCGATGGGGGGGGGGGGAGAGGAGCGGACGCCCCTGCCCCCGGCTGCTCTGCGATGGGGGGGGGGGGAGAGGAGCGGACGCCCCTGCCCCGAGCTGGGTCCGCTGTCGGGGTCGGACGCTCCTGCCCCCGGCTGGGCTTGCCTGGGGGCGGGCAGAGGGCGCAGTCCCCGTCCCGAGGGGCCGCCGCCGTAGCAGCCTCTCCCCCCTCAGCCGCCGGGGAGCGGGGGCGGGGCCCCGGCGGGGTCACGTGGGAGGGCGGGGGGACGAGGCGGCGGGCGCTGGCCTAAGATGGCGGCGCCGGGCGGGGGCGCGTGCTGCGGGGTCCTGGCCGCCGGGCTGTTCCGTAACCAGGTGGCCATCGTGACCGGCGGCGGCACGGGCATCGGCAAGGCCATCGGCGCCGACCTGCTGGGCCTAGGTGGGGCCGGCGGGCCCTGCGGGGAGCCATGGGACGGGGGCAGCTCGAGGAGCGGGGGAGCCGTTGGACGGGGGGGCGAAGAAGGGGGGAGCTCGAGGACCGGGGAAGTGGGGGGAGTCGTTGGACGGGGGGGCGAAGAAGGGGGGAGCTCGAGGACTGAGGAAGTGGGGGCAGGGGGAGCTGTTGGACAGGGGGGGCAAAGAAGGGGGGAGCTCGAGGACCGGGGAAGTGGGGGGGAGCCGTTGGACGGGGGGCGAAGAAGGGGGGAGCTCGAGGACCGGGGAAGTGGGGGGGAGCCGTTGGACGGGGGACGAAGAAGGGGGGAGCTCGAGGACTGAGGAAGTGGGGGCGGGGGGAGCTGTTGGACAGGGGGGGCAAAGAAGGGGGGAGCTCGAGGACCGGGGAAGTGGGGGGGAGTCGTTGGAGGGGGGGCAAAGAAGGGGGAGCTCGGGGACCGACGAAGTGGGGTGGAAGCCTTTGGACGGGGGGTTGAAGAAGGGGGGAGCTCGAGGACCGGGGAAGTGGCGGGGGGAAGCCGTTGGATGCGGGGGTTGAAGGAGGGGGGGAGCTGTTGGACGGGGGGGACAAAGAAGGGGGTCTCTCAGACAGGGGGAGGGAGGGTGAAGAATGGGGGGAGCCCTTGCAGTGGGAAAGCTGACGTTGGGGGGGAGCACTCCTTTGAGGAGGTGGGGGAGAAGGGGTATGGGATCCCTCCAAAGAGTCAGTGCATAATGTGGGCCCTACGGGAGAAGAAAATGTGGATTCCCTGAGGGGTGCAGGAGGAAGCCACCCAGGCACCTTTTGTCACAGATGCTTTACAAACACTAATTCAGTCTCTTGTCAACTTGTAATTTAGGTTTATATTGCACAGATGGGGGGGAAACTAAGACATGAAGCATGTCTAAGTAACTTGCCTAAGGTGTCGTGGCAAATCTGTGTCAGAAGCAGGGACACAAGCCAGATCATTTGACTCTCAGCTGGGTACTGGGAGTGTGCCGGTATTGACTTGGTGAGGGGGGAGTGCCATGCACTCAATCACGTGGAGCTTCACTTATCCTTCCAGGCCTTGCCTCAAAATACTCACCTTGATTAGCCTATAATACAGGGGTGGGCAAATGCGAAACTGTGTGGAGGGCTGGGTAGGGAAGGCTGTGGCCCCACCCCCTATCTGCCCCCTGACTGCCCCCCTCAGAACCTCTGACCCATCCAAACCCCCCATTCCTTGTCCCCTGACTGCCCCCTCCTGCCACCCCCCACTCCCTAATTGCCCCACGGGACCCCACCCCCATCCAACCCTGACTGCCCTGACCTCTATCCACACCCCTGCCCCCTGACAGGCCCCACGGGTCTCCCACACCTATCCAACCCCCCTGCTCTCTGTCCCCCTGCCCCCTTGCAGGCCCCCCAGGACCCCACCCCCTCTAACCCCCTTGCTCCCTGTCCCTGGACTTCCCCATCCCCTGACAGGCTCCCCGGGGCCCCCATGCCCTATTTAGATGTACTGTTATACAGAGAATTAGTATTTTTTGTTAGTTCTTGTTCATTGGCTCATCTTTTGTACTTCTTTGCTGAATTAGTGTCACCTGTTAATTGGTGATCAGAAGTGCTACTTCTGGTATGACAAGACTTTGAACTCTACTGCTGTAAGCTGTACTAAAAGCTCATGAATAACTTGACTCTCTTGGTCAGGTTATTGTGAACATGACTGGTGCTCTTGTGCTAAGAGGTAGAAGACTTGTGTCTGAGCAGGACTTTTAAGTCTGCTAGCATAAGATAATAGCACCGGGTGACTGAAATGCTCATTTCTAGGGGCATGCTTCTGGCGTACTTCCCTCTGTGTTGATGTCAGGAAACAATGAGAAGTCAAATTCACCCCTGGTATAACTCCACAGAAATCAGTGGAGTTGCACCAGGAATGAATTTGGCCTGTTTTGTGTACTACGTAGAGTGAAACCTTCAATGAAGATTTAAAGTAGTCCTGAACGCTCTAGCAGTCTATGTGAATCTAATTTGCTTACAGCAGTCTAGATCCTAGTGAACAAGTGTCCACATATAGCAAAATAACATTACAGTTGGCACTAACTGGTCTCCCCCACCTTGAGCTTTGAAAGCCAAGGATTAAATGTGGCACCTTAGAGACTAACAAATTTATTAGAGCATAAGCTTTCGTGAGCTACAGCTCACTTCATCGGATGCATCCGATGAAGTGAGCTGTAGCTCACGAAAGCTTATGCTCTAATAAATTTGTTAGTCTCTAAGGTGCCACAAGTACTCCTTTTCTTTTTGCGAATGCAGACTAACACGGCTGCTACTCTGAAAAGGATTAAATGGTCTGTGAAGACTCGGCTCCCTTCTCTTTCCACTCCCCCCCAGCTCAGGGTGTTAAGGAATCCTGGAGCAGCATATGGAAAGCTTGCACTACTGCTCTCTATAATGTACCTCATCTGTATATAAAGAAGTTTGGTCTCCAGGGCCATAATGCAGCAACTCTTTTGAACATTAGATTCACATACTACTTACTGTATGTGCTCCAGTAAATCGGCTTTTGTGTGTGTTTGGTACAAGGATTTTAAATGTATTTGAACATTTTTTTTATTAATAATTCTGAGGTTAATAATTCATAGACCAGGCAGCCCTGGGCACAGACAGCAAAGTAATGACTGGGGTGCTGATTCAACAATTTACAGGCCATCCTAATAACTTCGGTAGTTGGGGAGCAGAGGGAAGTAACTTGCAGCCAAATTTTCAATCAGTTTCCCTCTAGCACTTTGGGACCCTGCAAATAAACCTGGCTCTGATTGTAGATCCTTCTTACCTCCAGAGCTTAGATGAGGGAAAGAGATGTGAACTCACAGAGACCAGAAAGTAACATTGACTGCTGATCTCTAACTTGTCGGCAGCTATTAATGAGCTGTCAGTCTTACAAGAAATCTCCAACCTTATTAAATGTTTAATACAACTATCCTATTTGAACAGCTTCTGTCTAAAGAGTTTTTGTTTTTGTTTTGACAGGTTGCAATATAGTTATTGCCTCTCGTAAACTTGACAGATTACAAGCTGCTGCAAAAGAGTTGGCTGCTAAAATCTCTTCCTCAAATCCAGTCAAAGTGACCCCCATACAGTGCAACATCCGCAGAGAAGAGGAGGTAATCCAGACAAATTACTCTTGTGTTTAAAATGTTAAAGATGTGTTGAGGCTATTGAAGTTGTCTCAATCCTCAAAGGCTCTTCTGTGATCTTACTCAGAAAAATGAATGCCATAGATCAGGTAAATGCATTGTAGCATTTTTTGATTTACTGTTACAAAAATGTAGAATCAAGGGGAGAGACGATAGAAAGGACTGAAATTAACCGTTTCCTGGAGGTTGCCTGTCACTGCAGGAAATGATTACACTGGATACAGCCACCTGATCCTTAATGGGTTGGTTCTACTTAGTGCTCCAGAGAAGTGTGTATGTATGTGGGGGGAGGGTGGGGAGAGGAGGAACATCAAACCCGCAATGGCCCCTGCAAATATGCCCTGGTAAAAATTTGACACCTCAGATTTGATGGTTATTTTAAGAGTGTCTGTGAGTAAGAATCACTGTACTTCAACATCTAGCTCCACTTATACCCATTGCAGTTCCTTATGGTCAGCTGCTCGTTTCTTGACTCAGAAGGCAGGGCCTGCCAACATCTGATGGGACAGAGAAGTTAAACATTGAGTACTACCCAACCTCAAAATGCCTGATTTTACCCTGATCTGAGGGGAAGCCTTTGTTCAATAGCTAATGTTGACTCTTTACAAGCCAAACCTCAGGAGCTTAACAGCAGTTTTTGGTTCTTTCAGAAGTCTTGTAAAAGTTCATCGTGGTGGTGGTGAGGGGGGGGAACATGGGGTCAAAGTGGTTGAGGCAGGGAGCTAGTGTACTCATTCCTGGACTGGGGATTGTTGCTCTGCAGCAATCTGTCTGGACAGCATCCCAATGCTGCTCCTAGGTAGGCCAAAGGAATTTAATCTTTCTTCATTGGCTGAAGGAAAATCATTGTGATGGGGCTTGGAGTATGTACTGTACAGCTGTGTAAAAGGAGAGTCACCTCCTTTAGTTGACTCTTTAAGCAGGAAAACACTTGTAATTTGAATGGCCTTCTATGTGACCCAAAACTTGCTGAAAATCCTAAATGCTTCTCATGGCTGCAGGTCTTCATGCTTGTAGATCATGAGGCTCAGACTGAAAGTGATTAACAGGCTTGATTAACTGTAAACTAACTGGCTGAATCCTGCTTGCCAATTTCTTTTGAATTAAGAAGTGATTGAAGACTTTGGATGATGTCATAAAGCCTGTTTGAGAGCAGAGGAGACAGAGACGGGTAATCTGTCTCTTAATATCCAATTAAAATTGGAGAAAGCTTTAGTAATTTGGAGAACCGTTCATCTTCAGTCCTAGTTTTTAATCTCTCTGAAGTCTGGCAGGTGAATGAAGTCTGAGTTGCCTGCTTGTTGTTACACTTTATAAATAAACATTCAAAAATGTAATGATTTGAGTCTGACCTTTATTCTCACACAATCTTGAATGAGTTCATGAAAACACCTAAACTTCCTGATCTGTGGTGGTGGTCCTTGTCTCATCTGGTGAATTTCCTTAAGCACTCAAAGCCTCAAAACGCAACAAAATGTAAAAGCATATACCTACCCTTCAATAGTGATATACATTCTAAACCCATCTGATCAATTTTACTACGGTAAACCAACCAGCCTAAAATAATAGAATAAAACAGAACAGCTAATAATGTCTTAAGAGATTTATAACAATGTACCTGGTGCCTTTCAACCGGAAGAGCTGGGCCCTAAGGGGCTGTCCAGACTGTTTCAATTCACTTGCCAGTGAATTTCAGCTCAGTATCTACCAACATCAGCAATGCTACGTAATAGGTTAGGAAAGATGGCAAAAGACCACTTACGCTGTTGAAGCCACAAGGGCGATCTAAGTAGGGGGGATAGAAATACCAGAGTCAAATAGGCACGGAGACAATAAGTAGAGAACCCCTTCCCTTGCAAAGAGTGCATTGGCATCTTAAGATTCTTCCTAGGGATGGTCACTAACCTTTTGCATCCATCTGAAAGGTGAATTAATGGAAGCTGCTGGACACTCACTGAAAATAGGACACTTATTTAGGTGCCTAAATGTGAATTTAGGAACCTAATTTTAAAATCACTTTTGAAGAAACAAATAGCAATAGCACTGTTAGTGTTCTTACTGTAGTTATTTTCCTCATTTTAAAGATTGATGTACGGAGAAGTATCTTATCCACAATGCCACAGTGAATCTATCAAGGTAGGAAAAGAATGGCAGAGATCCTACTGGCAGCCATATGCAGTAACAATTAGATATTGATAGTTTTCATTTTTATTTTTTGTGGTCATCTAGCCTGACCTCTGGCATAATATGGGCCGTAGAATTACTGGGTAAAATTCTTGCATCAAGTTCTAGCTGAATTAGAACATCTCTCATAAAGGCATCAGTCTTGTTCAAAATACTTAGTTCTGATGATTGATTAATCTCACTGTTAAAAATTTGTGCTACATTTCCAGTATGAATATCTAGCTGCAACTTCCAGATATTCGCATACAAAATTATAACGAGCCATATTAAAGAACCGTCTATCACAGGGATCGGCAACCTTTGGCACGCCACCTGTCAGACAAATCTGCTGGCAGGCCGGGACAGTTTGTTTACCTGCAGTGTCCACAAGTTCGACCGATCACAGCTCCCACTGGCCGCAATTCGCTGTTCCAGGCCAATGGGGGCTGCGGGAAGTGGTGTGGGCCGAGGGATGTGCTGGCTGCCGCTCCCTTCAGCCCCCATTGGCCTGGAACGGTGAACCGTGGCCAGTGGGAATGGCCAAACCTGTGGACGGTGCAGGTAAACAAACTGTCCCAGCCTGCCAGCGGATTTCCCTGATGGGACATGTGCCAAAGGTTGCCAGTCCCTGCTCTATCAGATAATTGGCACCTGAAATTGAAAGCCCATTAGCAAGAATTTTTAATGAATTTGTAAACTCAGGAGTTGTACCGAATGATTGGAGCATTGCTAATATAGTTCCTATTTTTAAGAAAGGGGAAAAAAAGTGATCCGGGTAACTACAGGCAAGTTAGTTTGACATCTGTAGTATGCAAGGTCCTGGAAAAAATTTTGAAGGAGAAATTAGTTAAGGACATTGAAGTCAATGGTAAATGGGACAAAATACAACATGGTTTTACAAAAGATAGATCGTGCCAAACCAACCTGATCTCCTTCTTTGAGAAAGTAACAGATTTTTTAGATAAAGGAAATGCAATGGATCTAATTTACCTAGATTTCAGTAAGGCATTTGATACCGTGCCACATGGGGAATTATTAGTTAAATTGGAAAAGATGGGGATCAAAAAGGTGGATAAGGAATTGATTAAAGGAGAGACTACAACGGGTCCTACTGAAAGGTGAAATGTCAGGCTGGAGGGAGGTTACCAGCGGAGTTCCTCAGGGATCAGTTTTGGGACCAATCTTATTTAATCTTTTTATTACTGACTTTGGCACAAAAAGTGGGAGTGTGCTAATAAAGTTTGCAGATGATACAAAGCTGGGAGGTATTGCCAATTCAGAGAAGAATCAGGATATTATACAGGAGGATCTGGATGACCTTGTAAACTGGAGTAATAGTAATAGGATGAAATTTAATAGTGAGAAGTGTAAGGTTATGCATTTAGAGATTAATAACAAGAATTTTAGTTATAAGCTGGGGACGCATCAGTTAGAAGTAACGGAAGAGGAGAAGGACCTTGGAGTATTGGTTGATCATAGGATGACTATGAGCTGCCAATGCGATATGGCTGTGAAAAAAGCTAATGCGGTTTTGGGATGCATCAGAAGAGGCATTTCCAGTAGGGATAAGGAGGTTTTAGTACCATTATACAAGGCACTGGTGAGACCTCACCTAGAATACTGTGTGCAGTTCTGGTCTCCCATGTTTAAAAAGGATGAATTCAAACTGGAGCAGGTACAGAGAAGGGCTACTAGGATTATCCGAGGAATGGAAAACTTGTCTTATGAAAGGAGACTTAAGGAGCTTGGCTTGTTTAGCCTAACTAAAAGAAGGTTGAGGGGAGATATGATTGCTCTCTATAAATATATCAGAGGGATAAATACAGGAGAGGGAGAGGAATTATTTCAGCTCAGCACCAATGTGGACACAAGAACAAATGGGTATAAACTGGCCACCAGGAAGTTTAGACTTGAAATTAGACGAAGGTTTCTAACCATCAGAGGAGTGAAGTTTTGGTATAGCCTTCCAAGGGAAGCAGTGGGGGCAAAAGATCTATCTGGCTTTAAGATTCTACTCGATAAATTTATGGAGGAGATGGTATGATGGGATAATGGGATTTTGGTAATTAATTGATCTTTAAATATTCAGGGTAAATAGGACTAATCCCCTGAGATGGGATATTAGATGGATGGGATCTGAGTTACCCAGGAAAGAATTTTCTGTAGTATCTGGCTGGTGAATCTTGCCCATATGCTCAGGGTTTAGCTGATCGCCATATTTGGGTCGGGAAGGAATTTTCCTCCAGGGCAGATTGGAAGAGGCCCTGGAGGTTTTTTGCCTTCCCCTGTAGCATGGGGCACGGGTCATTTGAGGGAGGCTTCTCTGCTCCTTGAAGTCTTTAAACCACGATTTGAGTTCTTCAATAGCTCAGACATAGGTGAGGTTTTTCGTAAGAGTGGGTGGGTGAGATTCTGTGGCCTGCGTTGTGCTGGAGGTCAGACTAGATGATCAGAATGGTCCCTTCTGACCTTAGTATCTATGAATCTCCTTCCCACATAGATACAGACTGGGATCAAATCACTGAACTTCCTTTTTGATGAGCTCTTCTCTGGACCCTCTCTAACTTTGGACAGCAGAACTAGATGTACTTCCCTCCCTAATATATAGTCTGATTTCAAATAAATTTTGGTATCCATGAGAAGTCCTGAATAAGAAAATACAACTTTCATCCTATGTTCCTTAGGTACAGTCTGTAATTCTTCTTAACTAACTTCTGTGCTATTCGTTGCATTCGTGGGTTCCCATTTAAGTTGTGTGTGTTTAACCTTCTCTACCTCTGGACTTTCCAAGGATTACTACGTTATCACTATTTAGTTATTTCCTAAGATCAAACAGATAACTGGAGCAATAGGTTGCTCAAATTCTAAATCATACTTGTGTGAGTGGAGGTTACCAGGGTACTTCCTCAGGCCGACAGTGGTTGTAAATGCTGTCTACAGTGCATTTGGCTACCTTGCAGGGAATGCGGTGCAAGTGTTTTTGGGGTGCTCACCGGCAATCTCTCTGTCTAAGCTCTAAAAGAAGTCCTGTATGTCCTTGAATTGAAGGATGGTGGCTAAGATGTGGCGCTCTCAGAGGAAGGATCCAGTGCAGATATGGAGGATTCTTGGGAAGAGGTTGTGGCCCTGTGGACTAGGCCTGAGTATAGTTGAAACTGGGATAAAAGACTCATCACAGCAGTTTTAAGTATCCTTTTGTATTACGCTATAAAAACACAAGACCAATGTCTTTTTTGGCTGCAATCTCATCATCTTTGTGATATCTCAAATTAAACACTTGGAAAAGTAAGCCTTCCTATTTAAAAATACAAAACAAAAAGCCAGACAGATCAGGTACACAAGCAAGGTGTGACCTGGTGTGCCTGGGGTAGCCCTTACTGAAAATGCCAAAGTCCGGGCAGTCTGCAAAAAGGAGAGCAGATTCTCCTAAAACTCGTGGATAACACTGAAGTTGGACTCATCAATCTGTCACAAACTGTGCTCCTGGTCCCCTACACTGGTTATCAAGAAGCTAAAAAAGAAATCACACAGCACCCTTTATTGCATTCCACTTCTCTGGCTCCCGATCAGCCCATAGTCCAGTTCAGTGAGACGTTATCTAAAAAACTCTGCTCACTAAACAAGATGTTTTTCTGGCCCCAAAGGGCCGGCCGCATTGTCAGGTCAATATTGGGTTGGATCTTACCCAAAAAACCATGCTGCAAACCAATCCTTTAGTGTCTAAACCTAAAGGTTTATTATAAAGAAAAATGAAAGAACAAGAAGAGAGTTGTTAAATGATAAAGTACTCAAATACATACAGAGATTCAAAGTCCATGTATCAAGTTCTTAGCAATATTGGTGAGTTTGCGGGCTTGAAAGTCCCTCTGGAACACCTCCACAGCTTGGATGGGTCATTCAGTCCTTTGTTCAGAGCTTCTTCAGTTTGTAGAAAAGTTACTCCAGAGGTAAGTAGAAATGAAGACATAATGGAGATGCTGCTGCTGCCTTTTGTATTCTTTTGCCATGAGGCTTGTAATTCCTGTATCCCAAACACAAGCTTCACAGCACATGGAAAAGCCTTAGAGTTCTTTGACCATTGGCATGCCCCTACATGGCTTGCTGACTCATCGGGGTAGTCTCTGGCTTTTTTCAATGGGTTTATTGTACAGTTGATGACCCTTGATGGGCCATCAAACAGGCTATTCCATACAGTGTCACACAAGGCATCTCTTCTCTCCTGGACCCCTTCATGGCTCCAAAGACAAGTAAGAATTTTATCTCAGTTATAACTCCAGTTCAGAGAAATTGGAGCAGAGATTCTCGAGTAGAGGAATTCTAAGGAGGATGAAACTGCTTTCAGAATTGCCAAAAGATCTCTTATTCTGCTGTTCTAAATCTCCTAATAGCGCATCTGGTTTGAAGATGACATAGTGTTCGTTCTGTCTTGTCTGCCTAGTTTGAAACTGCATCACACAAAGCTTTTGAGGATGCATCTCTCCACATGTAGCGCTTGTATTTGGGCTGTCAGGGCTCTCTTCACCCTACAAAGTGCTGAAGAAGCCATATTGAGTGCTGCAGGAGATTTGTGCTAGACATCAAGAGGATAACTTAATGAATGCAAGTTTTGATGTTTCTTTTAATCTTTATCCTCAGGGGCCTTCTTGCTTTCTAGCTAAAATGTCTTTTCACCAAGTATGCAAGAAATAATCCTTCTTGCTAATGAAGGGCTTTCATAAATAGTGCCTCACTGTCAGGTACCTTTAATTAAAAAGACAATGCTGTTGCCTCATTGTCTTGTTTCTAGTTATTTTACATACAGTATTTTGTAAAATGTAGCCAATCTGTTTTGTTAAGGCTGTTGGGAAAAGGAATTCTGGAACATGGCTGTGTAAAGAGCATCCGGGTTTCCCTATTCTGTTTTCGTGCGAGAAGGGATGTTTCATCTGGAATAGCAAATTTGGGTCTCTAATGACTCTCTTTGGACTAGAGCATATGTGGTGACCAGTATGGGCTCATGAGGCAGTAGTGATCTCAGTAATTTGGATTGAATACTAGTCCATATCCGACACTTGCTGTTACAGATGCGAGGGGGAGGGAGAGTGCATTCGGCTTCTGCTGGCCAAGATCTAAACAGATTGACAGAGCCAGAAGAGTACCCAGAAGTCACCTACTACAGGACAGGCCCAACAAAGAAAACAACAGAACGCCACTAGCCATCACCTTCAGCCCCCAACTAAAACCTCTCCAACGCATCATCAAGGATCTACAACCTATCCTGAAGGACGACCCATCACTCTCACAGATCTTGGGAGACAGACCAGTCCTTGCTTACAGACAGCCCCCCAATCTGAAGCAAATACTCACCAGCAACCACACAACAGAACCACTAACCCAGGAACCTATCCTTGCAACAAAGCCCGTTGCCAACTCTGTCCACATATCTATTCAGGGGATACCATCATAGGGCCTAATCACATCAGCCACACTATCAGAGGCTCGTTCACCTGCGCATCTACCAATGTGATATATGCCATCATGTGCCAGCAATGCCCCTCTGCCATGTACATTGGCCAAACTGGACAGTCTCTACGTAAAAGAATGAATGGACACAAATCAGACGTCAAGAATTATGACATTCAAAAACCAGTTGGAGAACACTTCAATCTCTCTGGTCACTCGATCACAGACCTAAGAGTGGCTATCCTTCAACAAAAAAGCTTCAAAAACAGACTCCAACGAGAGACTGCTGAATTGGAATTAATTTGCAAACTGGATACAATTAACTTAGGCTTGAATAGAGACTGCGAATGGATGAGTCATTACACAAAGTAAAACTATTTCCCCACGGTATTTCTCCCTCCCACCCCACCCCTCACTGTTCCTCTGATATTCTTGTTAACTGCTGGAATTAGCCTACCTTGCTTGTCACCATGAAAGGTTTTCCTCCTTCCCCCCCCCCCCCCCCCGCTGTTGGTGATGGCTTATTTTAAGTGATCACTCTCCTTACAGTGTGTATGATAAACCCATTGTTTTATGTTCTTTGTGTGTGTGTATATAAATCTCCCCTCTGTTTTTTCCACCAAATGCATCCGATGAGGTGAGCTGTAGCTCACGAAAGCTTATGCTCTAATAAATTTGTTAGTCTCTAAGGTGCCACAAGTACTCCTTTTCTTTTTGTGAATACAGACTAACATGGCTGCTACTCTGAAATCTAAACTAAGTGGCTGTGTATCCCTTGTGTCAGGCCAAACCCTTTCCCCCAAGTTCCAAGGAAACTATCACTATTTAGCTCTCGTACCCCCACTCCGTAGGCTGCAGGGATGGAGGAGCCCCACAATCCTTCCTCCTGGCTGCTGAGAGGGGAAGAGGCTCTTCCCTGACTGATGTTTGGAGGAAGAATCCTCCTCCCCACATCTCCTGTGTAGCAGTGGAAAATGAGAGGAGTTGAGACTCCTTCTGTGCCACCTGCACAATCAGGGTATAGGTGCCAGGAGAGTTTTGGTGGCTTCTTTCTTCTCTTCCTTCACGGGGGAAGGATGGCCTTCTCTGCCCAGCTCCTGCTTCTCCACTGCCTCGACATGGGTGAAGGAGAGGGTCCTAGTACCTGCAATGCCACCAGGTTTTTCTTCCTTCCAAGCATAGCTAAGCTGGGACTCTTGGTGTGCCTGCGATCAACCAAGTGCTCTTAGCGTTCTCTGGACTGGGTCTGTGTCCCCGCTTCAGGATTGCAAAAACTGCCGTGGTTGAGGAGACTGGGGAATGAGACACTGATGCTAAAACCCAGGTATCCAGCCAGCTAGTTTTAAACCTAAAAGACAAGGTCCCTTGGGAAGGAGAAGTTGTATCCTGTAACTGCAGTAAGTTGTATCCTGTAACTGCTGACCACTGTAGCTCATCTGAGCATTCATGAATAGCTTTCTTTTCCAAGACATCTAAAATCCTCAAGCTTTACTGTAACTCCTTCCACTGACAGTTAAATGCAGCCTACATTGGTATAAAAATACTCCACATCTATCCTGCATGGAGTCTGTAGTGGAAGAATGTGGCTTGACAAATCATGAGTAAGGGATTTCCATTGTGTTTAAAATAGCAGCTGATAACACATAGTGAACTTCCCTCATCTCAGGTGAAAGGGCCTCCCATTGTCTTGATCCACAAATATCACAATTGCTAGCCTTTGATTCGCCGCACTCTTTGGACGATTGGAAAAAGGCAAATATAGTGCCCATCTTTTAAAAAGGAAAGGAAGAGAATCCAGGAAACTACAGAATTGTCATCCTCACCTCAGTCCCTGGAAAAATCATGGAGCATGTCCTCAAGGAATCCATTTTGAAGCACTTGGAGGAGAGGAAGGTGATCAGGAACAGTCAACAGTGATTCACCAAGGGCAAGTCATGCCTGACCAACCAGATTGCCTTCTATGATGAGATAACTGGCTCTGTGGATATGGGGAAAGTGGTGGACATAATATACCTTGACTTTTAGCAAAGCTTTTGAATACGGTCTCCCACAGTATTCTTGCCAGCAAGTTAAAAAAAAAAAAAAGTATGGATTGGATGAAAGGACTATAAGGTGGATAGAAAACTGGCTAGATCATCGGGCTCAACAGGTAGTGATCAACAGCTCGATGTCTAGTTGGCAGCCGGTATCAAGCGGAGTGCCCCAGGGTGAGTCCTGGGGCCAGTTTTGTTCAACATTTTCATTAATGATCTGGATGATGGGATGGATTTCACCCTCAGCAAGTTCGCAGATAACACTAAGCTAAGGAGGGGAGGTAGATATGGTGCAGGGTAGGGATAGGGTCCAGAGTGACCTAGACAAATTGAAGGATTGGGCCTAAAGAAATCTGACGAGGTTCAACAAGGAAAATCGCAGTCCTGCACTTAGGACGGAAGAATCCCATGCAATGCTACAGGCTGGGGACCGACTGGCTAAATGGCAGTTCCGCAGAAACGGTTCTGGGGATTACAGTGGACAAGAAGCTGGATATGAGTCAACAGTGTGCCCTTGTTGCCAAGAAGGCTTACGGCATATTGGGCTGCATTAGTAGGAGCGTTGCCAGCAGATCGAGGGAAATGATTATTCTGCTGTATTTGGCACTGGTGAGGCCATATCTGGAGTATTGCGTCCAGTTTTGGGGCCCCCACTACAGAAAGGAGGTGGACAAATTGGAGAGAGCCCAGCGGAGGGCAATGAAAATGATTAGGGGGCTGGAGCACATGACTTATTAGAAGAGACTGAGGGAACTGGGCTTATTTAGTCTGCAGAAGAAAAGAGTGAGGGGGGGATTTGATAGCAGCCTTCAAGTACCTGAAGGGGGGTTCCAAAGAGGATGGAGCTAGGCTCATCTCACTGGTGGCAGATGACAGAACAAGAAGCAATGATCTCAAGTTGCAGTGGGGGAGGTCTAGTTGGATATTAGGAAACACTATTTCACTAGGAGAGTGGTGTAGCACTGGAATGGGTTACCTAGGGAGGTGGTGGAATCTCCATCCTGAGTGGTTAAGATTCGGCTTGACAAAGCCCTAGCTGGGATGACTTAGTTGGGGTTGGTCCTGCTTTGAGCAAGGAGTTGGACTAGATGACCTCCTGAGGTCTCCTCCAACCCATATCTTCTATGATTCTGTCAATTACTCACTGAGTTTCTTAATGTGTCTTAAGTTCACTAATATTCATATCTCCAAACATGCCTGTTAGGGGGCTTATTCCTTCACCCACTTACTTCCCTGGTCCTTCTCGCATGAACAGAGAGCAACAATACCCGAAGTCCAAAGGTGCAAACAATTCAATGTTTATTGGGGTGAACTTCCAGCAAGCATGATTCCAGTTTCCTTCCTTAGTGTCCCCCTTCCCAGCTCTGACACCACAGAGCCTTACACCTGTGTCCCTGTTCCCATTCCTGCCCTTAGCCAAACATGATTCCAATTTCCCTACCCCCATTCCCTGTTCCCATTTCCCCCAACACACACACCCACCCACTTCCTGATTGACTGCAGATTATATAGTAAAACTTGAGTTCTGCTTATCTATACCTTAACCAATCATTTTACTGAAATTTAACTAACCAGTCCTAACATATTGTAACATGATTATTTAACTTAATTTAATTTATTTAAATTAATTATACAGCAGACAGAAATAATCACAGAACCAGACAGAGATTATACAGACAAATAAATAATAGGGAAATGGGGACTACAGTGACAGAACAACACAGAAATGAGGATTTCACATCCCAGCTATTGATAAGTGAGTTCTTGCCAGACAGGATGCTATCAAACGAAGTTTCCTTTTACATCTTCTAGGCACTTCCCTTTCTCTGGAGGCGATAGGCATTATCAGGACAGGACTGTATTCCTAACAGCACAATAGCACCTGATTTCAGTGTGACTAGTTTGGGATGGGAGGAGGTGACCGGTCGCATCCCAGCTTATTGCTGCCCCTGCTGCTTAGCCAAAGATTTTAGCCTAAGCACAGGGCCTCAGACTGTCACAGTAAGAGAAGGACCTTACACTGGCAGACAGTTATTTTGATTCTTTCTCTTATACCTCTAACTAGCCAAGTGATAAGAATACACCTAAATTCTTAGTGTACAGGCCTTTACAGACAGGCCTGAATATCTATATGCTAACAATGCCTCTCTCTTTTGAAGTAGGTCACTTTATTATCCTCATATCAGAGATGAGGAAACTACGTGCAACAATGTGATGTGGTTAGTGCAAGGTCACAAAGCGATTCAGTGTCAGAGCACAGACTGGAACCCTGGTCTTCTAGTTCTTCTTTTTGACCTTTGTCAAAATTGACCCCTTAGGTCAGTGGTCCCCAAACTGTGGGGCATGCCCCACAAGGGGGACATGGAGGAACATTCAGGAGGGCGCATGGTGGGGCCAGGGTCAGCTCCCATATGAGATGGGGAGGGAGCACTACGCTTCCAGCCCTGCTCTGCCCGCAGACCAGCTCCTCCTCCAGGCCCAGCTCCGCTCTCACTCCCTCTCCAACTGCAGCTGCAGCTCCACTTAGCTCCCTGCTCTGCTCCCAGCCCAACTCTTCCCTCATTCCCTTTCTGCCCCCAGTCCCAGTTTCTGTCCCGGCTTGGCTTTGGAGGTGAGAGAGAGAGAGAGAGAGAGAGAGAGTGTGTGTGTGTGTGTGTGTGGACAGATTCCATTACTGGTAAAGGGGGCTGTGACTGAAAAAGTTTGAGCACCATTGCTTTAGGTGATTGAATAAACCAATGTATATCTCTACTTTTGCTTCTAGAGAGGAAGTTTCCATTAGCTGAACACTGAACATCTATACAGGGAGAATTTCAAATTCAGGATCAATACAGAACTCTTTCCTTATTTTCCTCCTTGTGAGTTGTAACTGGTTCTCCTGATAAATCTTTTCCTCTCACTGCACTGGCTGTGGTTACTGTAACCAGAAGAAACCCTGCAGTGATATCAAAATGTGCTTTCATTTGGTGAATGATTTAGAGGATAGCTGTAGTGTGAAAGTATGGAAGCTGCTGAGCTGGACTGGAGACAAAGACAGCAAAAGCTGGCACACAGAAAACAGGACTATTTTATTTATATTTTTTATTTTGCTGACAAAATGGTGAGGCAGTAGACACTAGAATGATCTGGTTTTTAGTTAAAATCCCCCAAAAGGTCTGTGTTGGAGAGTAAATAGCTTATCTGAAAATGTTCAGTTCCCTCCCTCCCCCCTTCTCTTTTATTACTTTCTTCCTCCACGGAAGACCTTGTGTTATGGATGGATATGGCTTTGTCTAGAATAAGTTATTTCCACTCCTTGAATCTGCCAGGGTAGATTGTAAGCAGGGCCCTCCACAGCTGCAGAATTGTGCTCTACAAGCTTTTTTTCTTTTTTTCTTTTTTTTTTTTTCAAATTAAGTTTCTAGTCCCCTTCATATAGCTCTGAAAAACATGATCAGAGGTCTTGTCTAAACACAAACGTTGCACTCTTTTTACTCTAAATTGGTTTTTAAACTGATTTAGCTATATGGGTGCAAAACCCTGTATAGACACTTATATCGGTTTATGACTGCAATACTGAGGTTTTGGCTTAAACTTAAAGAATTTAAACTAGATCAGCTTAAAATAGGCTTAGGTCAACTAAGTGTTAAACCACCCCTTGCACCAGTTTAACAGTATCAGTTAAAAAATTAGATTATTAGTTAAACTGGTAAGCTCTTAGTGTAACCAGTACAAATGCTTTCGTCCTTAATATGCAGTATTGTGTAAGCTCGAAAGCTTGTCTGTCACCAACAGGAGTTGGTCCAATAAAAGATATTACCTCATTCACCTTGTCCTTCTTCCTTAGTGACAGCCTGAAACAATAACTGAGAGGTGTGAAGTACCCCATTTTGCTCAATAGGGTGCTTACTCTGATGATATAAACATGACCATTGAAATGTCAAAAATAATAACTGTTTCACAATCTACTACTTTAGAAGAAATTTTTTTTTTTTGTTTTTGTTTTTGTTTTAAGTCTATCGGGCTATTCTAATCTGCCTCCTGTACTCCTCTGGGAAACAGAACTTAAACTCAAATTAGATAAAGTATTTTCATAGCTCCCATCCCTTTTGTATCTAGATAACGAGCTACTGGACTGATCAGGTGTATTTACTTAGAAGCTTTTAATTATGTATCTAAACTGCTGCAGGATTTCCAGTGTGTCATACCAAAGTGGAACACACAGGGCGTCAGTCACTAGGTATGTGGCAAGCACTTTCCTTTTTCTCCTAGCATTCTGCCCAGAAGGTACATCAAGTTGGCTTTCAATCACTAGTAAACTTTGATTTAATTCAGACTTCAGTCATTTCTTTGCTTATCTCCTTTCCTACAGCAAAGCTCATTCTCATTGCTGTTACAGCAGTTTCACCCACCTTATTAAAGCAATGTGACATGGTATCAGTCACACTGGTATTCCTATACGTCTGTTCTGGTAAATAATGGGGGAAGGCTGCTGTTTAGTACCTGAATTAAGCAGTGCCCCTCACTGTGATGTTTAGTAAGTTGTAGTTCATAACTAAAATGACTCTGACCTTTTTAATACTCTAATAATGCAGCTGTAAATATTCCATTAACTTACAATTTTAAGTCTTTATTTGGGGATATAAATTTTCAGTCATATAATACCTGTCATCCAAAGTATGTACAAGAGTCACTTCACCTGCTACTGAAATGCAGCTGCTTCTGAAGAGGAACATAGCTGCTGTTGAGCAGAATATGACAACGCTACACACAGTTCAGGACAAAAGGTGAAGATGCCCATCTCAAACTGAAACTTCCAGGGGGAATTTTAGGCAGGTAGTAAGCACCTACTTAAGTAAGGACGTTAAGCTCTAATCTTAAGTTTATTTTCATTGTCATGTTTCAGAGTAGCAGCCGTGTTAGTCTGTATTCGCAAAAAGAAAAGGAGTACTTGTGGCACCTTAGAGACTAACAAATTTATTTGAGCATAAGCTTTCGTGAGCTACAGCTCACTTCGTTGTCATGTTGTTTCACTGTTTTTATTCTGTTGACTAAAAAGCTCACCCAGTTGTACTGCTCACACTTTTCCCACCTCATCTTCACTGATAGGCCAGGAGACTGAACGGCAGTTGAAACAATCACGAATAATATGTTAACAATTCCTGTGAAGAACAGTAAGAGATGAGTTTCTTTGGGCAGAATGTCCACCTAGCACATAGAGTTTTAACTTTTTTTTTTTAATGTGGTGTAGATTGACTAGCAGCTTATCTAATCACCTTTTAGACTTTGTATTCATTTGTTTGAACTCTGTCAAGTTCAAGGTACTTTCCCTGTTCTCCCCAGCCCCCATGGCATAGTTACTGAGTTGATGCAGTACTAAGTTAGTAAGGCTCTATTTGTGAGATATAGGTCACACGCTGCCCTCTTGTTTCTGATGCTTCTGTATATTGCTAGCTCAATATATGAGAAGGATGCTGAATGATGTTCTTCCCCCTGTAGGATTGCACTGCTCTTGAATCTGCCTGGTCAGCAGGACATTCCCGTTACTCGTTCTTTTGTCCGTTTTCTGTGACCACAGATGCTAGATTAACTCTCTGCATCTTCTTCTTGGCTGGGGATAAACAGTGCTCAGAACCTTGTTATGACAGCTAATGCAGAACAGGGAAAATGAGTTATAGGAAAATATTGAGCACAATAATTGATCCAAGGGATAATTTGATGGGCAGC
Source organism: Dermochelys coriacea (assembly GCF_009764565.3). Lineage (NCBI taxonomy): Eukaryota > Metazoa > Chordata > Testudines > Dermochelyidae > Dermochelys > Dermochelys coriacea. Next base: position 4,814,400 of record NC_050078.2, read on the forward strand.
TGTTCAAATGGTCTCCAATTCCTTCTTTTTTAATAGAAAAATATGCAAATATTTGTCACTGGCTTTGGTGTATTTGCGGTTGCCAGTATAGTATAGAGCATTGTTGGGTCCATGCTACTGACAGTAATTCAAAAATGGTACTAGTCTGCCCAGAAACAGAGGAAGCATGGGAAGGAGAGAGCAGAATCGTGGGATTTTTTTTTTTTTTTTAAATTTAAACCCATGTCCCAGAATTCCACTGCCTTCTGCCTGGCGTTTGCTATGATCTGACAATCCACAGTGAGAAAAATCCCAAAATGCACATGGGTCAGCAATGAAGCAAAGAATCATGGAATACCCTCCCAGGCTGCCATGCGCTTAGTATGCACCAAACACCTGTCGTGTACAAAAACAGGCAAATTGAATGGGCACAGCCGTTCCATGGGCACGCTATTAGTTCGTCTTACATTATTAACAGATGTCAATTTACTGCGAACTAGCTCTCCTGTGTTGACAAGGCTTTAAGTATAAAAAGCTACGCTTTACAGATAAGGAAACTGAGGCAGAAAGGTTAAGTGATTATCCCAAGACTCTGAGAAGGTCAGTATCAGGTAGGATTAAATCTAAGAATTCTTGGCTCTCTGACAAGTGTAGGTCACCTCTTTTTCAACTGGGAACTGTGAGGGTTTCCTCCCTCCAGAATATGGTAGCAAATTGCAATAGATGGTCTGTTCTAAAACCCTCTTACAGTAATTGAATACACGTACTGTTGGAGTATTCTTATTACTTCGCCACTCTACCAATATAGGAGATAGGAACATATTTGTTTAGTCAAATATGCCTTTGGCAGTTGTTAAAGAGAACGCTAGGATTGTTTTGATTTTTTCCTACTCCTTCCTCTGTGATGTTGTTACTGTCAATCATATGACACTGTAGAAAAGAAAGATTACCACTGTTGCAACTACTGATGTATCACCACTGTTGCACAATTGAGATAAATCTTATATAAAGCATGCCTTGTAAAGTATTGATGGAAAAGTTATGGTCTGCTAAGTATTATTATCCTATTTAAATCTGTGTATCATGGTGTTCCTGGGTAACACCCATAAGGCAGATTTATTTCAAGACTGGCCCATTAACCAGAATCAACTCTTCCAGTGGGCCCCTCCTAAAGACAGTTCAGAGGGCACGGAGACAGAGGATGCCCTATGACTCAGCAATGGCGTATAAGGACCTGTGATCTAAAACTCTGTTTGAACCAGTAACTTTCCATGCACATAGGCTGAGGGTATATATGGAAACTGTGTCATCACCTCCTTGACTCTTTCCTGCTCCACATCTCTGGACTATGATTTCTAACAAAGGGGTGCTCTGAACAATGGGCTGAGGACCCCCCAATCTTTTGGGTGAACCAGAGAGACTAATTGCAAGAGCAGATTTAACATCACTACTATGATCCTTTTTCAGAGTAGCAGCCGTGTTAGTCTGTATTCGCAAAAAGAAAAAGGAGTACTTGTGGCACCTTAGAGACTAACAAATTTATTTGAGCATAAGCTTTCGTGTAGCTCAAACAGGCAGTGTGACACAGGAAGGTCGTCTGTGGTGAATGTAGTCAATATAGCCTCCTGTTTCACTTGAGAAAGCTGATTGTTGTTGATTGATGTATTACTGCCCTTAGCAAGCAGCAAGGGCCTTTAGACAATGAAGTGTGTGTGTGTGTGTGTGTGTGTGTGTGTGTAAAGATTACTCCCGCAGCTACTGAAGTGCAGAGCTTTCTGCAGATGGGATATAGTAGCCATTATAACCAGCAACACAGTATGGCCACTTTTAGAACAGCAAGTGAATTAAAAATATTGTATCCATTCAAAATAGCAGTGAATTTAAGTACTGGAAGGTATCAGTAATTACCTTTCAGAGTAGCAGCCGTGTTAGTCTGTATTCGCAAAAAGAAAAGGAGTACTTGTGGCACCTTAGAGACTAACAAATTTATTAGAGCATAAGCTTTCGTGAGCATCCGATGATGCATCCGATGAAGTGAGCTGTAGCTCACGAAAGCTTATGCTCTAATAAATTTGTTAGTCTCTAAGGTGCCACAACTACTCCTTTTCTTTTTGCGAGTAATTACCTTATGTGGAATTTGGCCAGGAGCCAATCTCAGGAAAAGTGCCATAGGAATTTTAGTAACTTTGAATTTGAATGCTTCATTTTTACATTTTATCAAAAAAACATAACCTCCAATTGCACAGCTTTCCCTTTATTTCAATACTGACACTTCCAGCACCTGGGTTATTTTTGGGAGATGTCACATCCAAATACTGACTCTGCCCAGTCCTCCGTTAACTGAAGCTGTCAAGTTGAGCTCTCTCAGCCTGAGTATAGTTGCAAGGTTGTTGCCTAGAAGAACTCATGCAGGGGTTCTCAAACTAGGGGTCAGGAGGTTGTGAGGTTATTACATGGGGGGTCGCGAGCTGTCAGCCTCCTCCCCAAATCCTGCTTTGCCTCCAGCATTTATAATAGTGTTAAATATATAAAAATGTGTTTTTAGATTATAAGAGGGGTCGCACTCAGAGGCTTGTTATGTGAAAGGGGTCACCAGTACAGAAGTTTGAGAACCACTGAACTTGTGGAAGGCCAGTAAGTGCATTGGCACATTCTTTTTGTAGATGGAGAGCACACACGGCTAAAATGGGATAGACAGACTAACCAATTGACCTCTCATAGATTTTTTTTTTTAATTACTTTTATTAGGTGGAAGCGTTGGTGAAATCCACCCTGGATCTGCATGGCAGGATCGATTTTTTGGTGAACAATGGAGGGGGCCAGTTCCCCAGTCCTGCTGAAGCCATCAGTTCAAAGGGCTGGAATGCTGTCATTGAAACAAATCTGACTGGGACCTTCTACTGCTGCAAGGCAGGTGAGGACTGGATGTGGCAAGAAATACCAGTAGGCAAATAACTTTAAAAGGCTGCCTGTTGTTCTCCCACCCGCTCTCTGCACACAGTTGCATCACATTGGATGCCTGTTTCATTAATCTCATCCTAAACTAAATATATATCTTCTATGTTTGTTATGAAAAGAGCGGAAGGATGGTTTTGTGGCTAAAGCCAGGCCTGGGAGTCAAAAAGTCTATTTCTGGTTTTGCCACAGACTTGCGTGGCCTTAGGCAAGTCACTTAACCTCTTTAACGCTTGATTTCCCTATCTGTCAAATAGAATTAATACTTCTTTCACAGCAGGGATGGGAGGCTAAATGTAAAGCTTGCGCCCTGTGATCCTTGGATAGAAAACTGCATGTTATTAATTATGAATGTAAAGTAGTTTAGTGGGAATCAAAATCCTAAATCTTCCACCAGAAGTTCTCAAAGCTCTTTGCAAACACTAATGAATTGCTCTTGACATCATATACATGTTCCCATTTTCAATATGTGGGGACTGTGATTTAGGGACGCAAGGTGATTTGTGCAAAGCCCCACGGGAAGTCTGTGGCAGAGCTGGGATTAGACCCAGGAGTCTTTAGCGCACACAAGTGGGAGTCATCATTAGGAAAAATCATTTGAAAAGAGGCAGATGCTGAGTAGGTTATTTTCCTCCCCTTGTATAGTGTACAATGCTTGGATGCGGGAGCACGGAGGAGCCATTGTCAACATTGTAGCTGACATGTGGAAGGGGTTTCCTGGCATGTCGTAAGATTATTTACCTTTCCTATCCTTTTTGACCTAGCAGTATTAACCACTTTCAGCTGAGCAACCCCAGCAGGGCCTCGTTTTTGAAGAGGGGCTATTCTTACAGAAAATATTCATGCACTAGGCAGCAACACGGCTTGGAAGAGTGGTTACTGCTCTGCCTTGACGCACTGTTTCCACATGTCTTTCTGTATGTATTTGCTGTATGTGCAGGGATCTGTCATGAGTTTAGAGCAGCAATAGATTGAATCTGTGTTCCACACGTGCTGGACTATACAAAACCAGGGGCTTGTCTACATTGTGCACGGGTGTGAACTGCAGAGCACGCTAGGAAGGGCTGCACGCTAACTACCCTACCCTACCCTATTCGTGGATGCTGCTGGCACGAATTAGTAGTGTTGTTTGAAAGAGGACTGCGTTACTGGGACTAGGTACAGTAGAACCTCATTTATCCGACCCTCCATTATCCAGCTCTCCGCATTAACGGAACAACCAGCACATGCATCCAGAAGCAGGCCATCTCTCCTATGGCTGCTAGATGGCGCAGCAGGCTCGCACGTTCCCATTTTCCAGATTATCTGGATTTTTGATTATCCGGTCTGGTCCCAGCCCCAGTTAGATCAAATAAACGGGGTGCTGCTGTACCAGTTAATTCTCACCAACAGCATTCACCTGGGGCAGTTAGCATGCAACACTTCGGTGCGCTCTGCAGTTCACACCCCCATAGTCTGTACTGCAGCACAGCGTAGGCGTAGCCTGTAAGTGAAGCCTCTGTTAAAGTTGTGATGTGGGTGAGAGCGGCCTGTGAGTTCTGTGTATGCAACTTCTGCACTGGTCGTACTCTGCAGAGAGTGTTACTGTCCTCTTCTACTGTGGATTTACTAGTTTATCTGTTCTCTAGTTGTAGCATGATCTTGGGTCTTGGGGGGGTGGGTTGTTGGTTGGGAAGGAGTGTCTCACAGGGGGCCCTGCGTGTGAAGTGGGGATACCCCCATAGGCCCAGTGTGGGGTTGGTACACCCCGTCACACAATCATCGGGACTCCCTGTTGGATCATGCAGTTTCGATGAGGGGGGGATGCAGGGCCCAGCAAACACTCTGTTTCTGCCTCCCAAGCCTCCTGGCTGGGGCAAACAATAGCAGTTGGGGGGCTCTAATCCTCTTGGCAGGGCAGAGCAAACAGTCAGTCTGCAACCCCTGGGCAGGACAGAACAAAGCAAATAGTCTAGTCCTGAAGCCTCCTGGCTGGGGCAGGCAATAACAGTTATGGGGCTCTGACACTGGGCAAGACAGAGCAGTCAGTCTATGGCTTTAGCCCCCGGTAGCCACACTTAGTGGCAAGTGTGGGGTGGGAGGGAGAGGAAGAGGAGAACCAGGGCCCACCCCACTCCACCGGTTTCTGCCCCAGGGTTATGCAGCTGGGAAATTCCTGGTTAAAGGTTCAGGCATCGGCTTCTAATACATTCCCAGGGTTACTTCCTACTGCAAGGCTCATCTCAGGAATCTCCTGGGCTGGCAGCAGCTCAGCGTCCCAGTCAGTCTCCATGGTTGGCTGGTCGTCCGCAGCGTAGTCCGGGTCCAGGGTTCCCACTGCTTGGAGAGTTGCTGGTGCCTCTGCAGGGGCTTGCAGTACACATCCTTCCTCGTCTTCAGCCAGTCGGGACGGAGCAGGGCTACCTCCTTTTATCCGTCCCTTCCACCTGGAGCATGCGCAGAAGGGGTGAGGGGGTGTGGCATCCTGGACCCACAGTGATTGGTCCTGTCCCGGTGGCTCAGTGCAGGGTTGGTACACCCCATCACAGAGTATCCCTAGCATGTTCTGACCTTGTCCTGCAGGTAGCCTCACTCAGCCTCCCCCAACCCCCACCATGCGGATATCTGTTTTGGAGTGACTTTCTCATGTACAGCATCAGGGGTTTATTTGCTGAAAGCTGTGGAGTGGACAGGACCAGGAATTTTACTTCCCCTAATCCTGAGTGGGAATACCGGAGTAAGGTTGATCGGTACAGGCTGACTCCTTTGTGTGTTCACTGTTGTGCCTTCTCTCTTGAGCAGGAGATCGTGTGCATCTACTTTCAGCAGTTTTCCTTCTCTTGTTGCATTTTTGGCAGCAACAGGTGCCAAGGATCTGCAGAGGGGAGCATGAACAGTAGGTAGAAGTCACACACACAGAGCTCATAGGTAGCTCCCAACCATAACGCAACTCCAGCAGAGCCTCTTGTCATAGACAAACCAACATAACGCACTTGCTATACTTTTGTTAGTATTTTCGTCACTTACTATCTAAGAGCTGGAATCTGTCTGGTTCTAGTCAGTGTAAAGATAACTTAGAGATCCATAAGGTGGTGCAGACACTTCAGTTTGCTCTGGAATTGACCGATGTGTGAGCTCTCACTGAGAATATACCAATACCATGTTTGGAAAATAAACCCAGAGCTGGAGAGCCTGAGCCCCATCTCATTTACTGTAAAACTAAGATAGAAAGAGGTTTCATCAGGTCACTCTAAGGGGCAGTGTCTGACTTGTTAATCATGTTTTGTGCTTCTATACAGTCACATGACTATTGGTAAATTAACTTCTGGGTTTCACTTGATTTACCTGGCCAGCTGTGTAATTATTTTGTTCACTGGGGTTCCCTCGTAGTATTATCTCACACACCCATCTTATGACCTGTAGTCTTTCAGCAAAGCTTCCTCTTGACTCTTTGCTGTTCCTTAGGAGAACAAGCTTGTTGGAGTTTGCTTAGTAAGCTGGAAGATGCAATTGTCTGATTGGCCCAGCCATAAACTTTGTAGTTACTGTTTTATGTTACTTACATTTTTCTTACATTCCTCAATGGGGTGGTGAGAGAGAGCACAGTGTTATCTGTTGAAATGGATTCTTTCCTTTCTTTTTCTGTGATAGACATACTGGAGCAGCAAGAGCTGCAGTGGATAACCTAACCAAGAGTTTAGCCATAGAGTGGGCCCACAGTGGAGTGAGAATCAACTCTGTAGCCCCTGTAAGTAACAACACACAAAATGATCAGACTTATCAATGATATAGTCCCAGGTTTAAGATTTTTCACAGCCAACTGGAGTGGGGGGTAGAAATGCAGAATTTATGGACCTTATATGGCTAAATCCCCATGTCTGCTTTGAACGCTTAATTTCATTTAGCACCACCACTCTAAAGTGTTCTTAACATCATCAAGGCCCTCTGAGTCTGTTTGCACTGACTGGATGGTCTGTCTGTCAGGAACATGGGGTCAGTAAAATCACTTCCACTTCTGTATTTACATTAGCACTTCCCCTATTTTTCTTCTTTAGGGGAAAGATACTTGGGAGTGGGGGAGAAATGTCTTTCAAAAGCACATTATGAAAACATATACAATGCTCAGTATTTAAATGGGGGGTACACGAGTGTGTGATTCAGGAGGTGTGCTATGTAGAAAGGACAGTTATGTGGTGATGGTGCAGGGACTGGGAGTTGAGAAATGGCCTCTGTCCCCAGCTCTGACACAGAATCTCTCTCTCTCTAGGATGTCAAACAAGTTCTTAATCTCTTTTGCCATAATTTCCTCATTTGTAAAATGGGGTTATTTGGGGGCAAAAATGGATGTTTGGAGTGTGCAGAAGAATTCACTATAGAAGAGTGTGTGGTGGTGGTTATTCATGATTCATATCAATGAAACACATCATAGACGGGAATCCAATGTACAGGCTAGCTAGAACATGCTTGCCAGATCACTGGGAATTAATTGTGTATTGAGTAATTGGTTTAAATAATGTTAAGGAAAGACTAACTATCTATTTCAAATGCAGGCTGCTGTGAATTAAGAGACATGGCAGCCCAAGCTTTGAATGTTGATATTGCTTCAGTTCTAGTTGTTGTAAGTTGCATCCTAAACCAGAGTCTGTTTCCGCAAATTTGATTTTTTTTTTTGGTGAGAGAGATGTGGGAGGAGCAGAATTTTCCCCAGTACTTTCCTATTCAAAATCCATGTTGCATTCTCCCTTCCAGAAGTCAGAGTTGGGAAACAGGCCAGCAAGGGGACCCTTCTTCTGCCTTTATGGGATGGTGTGCGTCCAGTTAAGCTTCCTATCTAGAAACAAGCAGTATTGTTGGTGTTGGGATGGGCTGTTTAATTGGATGCACACCGTGCAGCTCCATTCAGGTAGAGAAACTCAAGCTTCCTCAGAAGTTTCTGCATTTGGGTAAAGGCTGAATTCTGGCTCCTGTGAAGCTTAATTGATCATATATTTGCAATGAGAACTACTGAATGACTGTTAAACATTAAGATTTTTGCCTAGGTTTATTAAGTCTTGGGGAAATAAATTAACATAGCTTGTGTGTAATGAGACATAATGTGTGTGTCTGGCTTTTTAAAAAGACTTAATAGTTATCCATTTAATCATATCGATTATACATTATTGCATATGCCAAATAGCATCTTAGATAAGTAAACATATATTTTTTAATTCACACAGTGCTTGCATTTTAATACGTCATGTACCCAGTGCACAATACTGTAATTGTCAGCTGTATCAAATTATGTATTAACATTAGAGGACAGTTATTTACTGGCTAGCCGGTAATGGTTTCATTACTGTGTCAATTATGAAAATCCATATTGTAGTCAGGAGACACACAGATATGCACAACTATCCTGTATGGATGCACCACTTTTGCAGTAACCCCAAAGAACTTTTCACTGCAGGATCTGGGCGAGGCACCAAGGAAACATGTATGAGGGAAGCAAAGTATGTTTCTAAAGGAAATAACTTGCTTGTGCATTAAACGCTATTCCCCTAATTCCCAAAAAGCTGTGGTCCACATTCCTGTAAAACTCCTATCACCTTAATAGTTAGACTATGGATTAATGACATGGAAAATTTTGGTTGGAATTCAGAACATTTCTCCTGTTTAAAAAACCAACAGTCTTGAAACATGCAGATTATGCACATAGCTGGTCATGTGACCCTGTGTTCCAGTTGCTGTTACTTTCATCTTCCCTCCTCCATCCCTTCTATCTGCTACAACCTTCTTAATCTAGAGTGGAAAGTCTTCAGGGCAGGGACAGTCTCTTTCTCCACATCAATACAGAACCTAAAACATGGGGCCCTGAATCTGCCTGGGACTCTGGGTGGTACCAGAACATACGTAGTAAAGCCAGTGTAGGGGTCTGTAAGACAAGAAGAAACCTTTGGCTGTCCTATTTGGATTATTTTGCTCTCCTTCAATAAAAGCAAATCTTAAATATTTGTAATTCCAAAAAAAAATCTTTTGGGTTCAGATTTTATACCCAATGTTTGGTGCTGTTGAGATGAGGAATTCATTGCAAATTTGCGAAAACTAGGATTTTGAATGGAAAGACCAGCATAACAGTAACTAATGACTAGAATGACACTGTTTAATAATGAAGATGCTAATAACTACCTGCATTATAACTAAAGTGTCTCATTATTCTGTCCAAGTCCAGTTTAAAAAAACTTACAGCAAAGTGCTGTTTAGATGGTAAAAATGTGTCAGGGTTTTAAACTTTTCAGAATTTAAATTTATGCAACAATACTTTGATCTCATTGTGCTTCTTGTTTTCAATATAGGGAGTAATATTTTCAGAAACCGCTGTTGCAAACTATAAAGAACTTGGTGAAGAAATGTTTAAAAACTACATACAAAAGATTCCAGCCAAGAGACTGGGAATTCCTGAGGAGGTAATGCGTTTCAGAACATGTTCCTGATTCTACCTGTACCTCTGTTCTGACACCATTATAGTATATGGAGGACAATAAAAGGTTAATATTGAGGTGGTGAGGGTGTTAGAAAAGAGAGAGTTTGGAGAAAGGTACAGTAGTGTGCAAAGAATTGCTTGAAGACTTAAAAAGAATCATCCCATTAGGAGATTTATCCAAACATACTCTGAGAATTTAAAATATATTGTAAATACTTGTTCCTAGTCAAATAAGTTCTCAACTTAGTTACAAAGGAAGCTGATTAAATGAGAAAAGTATTGAATGGTAATGTCAGAAAGTAAAAGCATAAGGGATTAAGCCATCTTCCAGTCAACTGTCTGATCAGTAAGAACACTCTTTTCTTTGATGAAATAATGAAACCTCTTTAAATCTTTTTCTGGCCTTGGTATGGAAGGTAGAGAGTTATGGTCTGCTGCTCAATTTAAAAGCTTTGTTGTATTAAGCTATATTACTTAAGTGGCAGCCATGGCTGTTGTTGGGAACTTGGCTTACAGTTGCTGATGACCCATATCCCCAGGCATCTGCACAAAATGAGTATGTCTCAGCAGGTGTCTCACACCTAAATCAGCCATTACATACTTTGTAACAGACACAAATCCCCAGAAATTTGTGAGAGTAAATGGCATAATTCTTCATTGTTAGGTCTCCCCTACAGTGTGTTTCCTGCTCTCTCCTGCTGCATCCTTTATAACTGGGGAAACTGTGAAGGTGGATGCTGGTCAAAGCTTATATTCCTCCACTTGGGAAATACCAGGTAAAAATGGGTTCGTGGAATAGTGTCTTCCCGTGATGAAACTTGGAAGGGTGGTGACTGGGTGTGGGAGGATAGAGTAGAGGGCTAGTTTTGCAAATGAACTGATTGTTTTTGGTATCACTTCTCGCAGATCATAATAGGTGGCCTTCAGCACCAGAAGGAGACAATTCCAAAGCGCTCAGAAAGATGCTTTCTGGCAAGACTGCATCAAAGCTGTGAAGAAATGAGACTCCACCCAATCCCAGTGGAAATGCTGACAACCTAACACTTACCTTTGCTTTATAATTCTAAGTGAATTTGGGTTTCCTGTTCATGATGCAAACACAGTGGGGTGCCTTGATCTTCATATATTTGTAAGCTAGCCCATGAAATCCTTCTATAGTGAATATTCTCCTCTGAAAACTCCCCCTGCCTTAGAAGTTTTGGGACCGATCGATTCGTTATTACATCAGCATTCAACAGCTTCAACATGAAAGCAGCAATGAGGAATCCCCAGTAGATGTGGTCAAAATTTTGCTCTAAATCTAGTGAATAAAAAGCCAGGAGAGGCAGGCACTCTCCATCTTAGGCAGGATATTAGCATAGGCAATATCAAAGTGATTGAAAGAGAAATGTCCATAGCTTGTAATGAGTGGGAAATGACAGCTGAAGCCCTTATCCTGGATGATTTTAGAAAGAATGGAGTTTGAATCTCTGGGGAATGTTAGTTTCTGCACAGAACTAGCATTCTGGGCTGTGTCAGTAACCTTTGAGTCATCTGCTGGTTATATAGCACTTCTGCTACTCAGCTCATAGCCTGGGCTGCCCAAGAACAATTATAATGGCTAATTAAAGTGCGCACACAGCTGAACTGCACTGGGAATGAGGCAATGCTATCTGTGACCATCACCTCATGATAATAGTCAATACTTCTGTATCTTCAAAATCAATAAAACATACTAAGTTGGTGACGTTGAGCATGCTGACTGCAAACCTAATTCAACAAAACCACCTCGCAGAGCGGCACTGGTTAATACCATTGATTTATGCTTCACATGTTTCTGTGTATGCAGGGCCGTCCTTACCCATACGCAAGGCGCGCAGTTGTTGCAATTTTCTGGCGCCCTGCGTAGCTGCATGCTGCTCCAGCCCCTGCCCCCGCTCCCCCAGCCCCGCTCCCACTCCCCTGAAGATTGCAGCCAGGCCCGATCCTGCACTTGCCGGGCGGTAAGTGGAGCGACCTGGCCCCATCCTGTGCCGCTCCCCTGGCTCCCAACAGCGCTGACAGCGAGTGCTGGGGGGTGGTTCTCCCCTCCCCCAAGCCTGGGAGCCAGGGGAGCAAAGCAGGCTGAGGCTGGGGCCGGGTCACTCCACTTACTGCAGAAAGTGGCCAGTCCTGCCCGCAGAGGCCTGGGGCCAGCCCTTCCATCCCCCCTGCTCCCTGCAGTGGAGGCCTGGGGTTGCATAGGGTACCAAAATAGCTAGGGACGGCCCTGTGTGTATGTCCTTCCTGTGCCACTTTCTCAGGGGGCCAGGATTGAGAGTCACCTTGTCATCCCTCTGCCTCTAGGGTGGGTGCTTAACTGGGTGCCAGTTCCCTGGCCCTACCCATCTGTTAGCTACCCAAACAATCTTCTCTGGGCTCTGCCAGCCCTTACTTTTGCCTTGCAGGACAACAATAGGTGCACGTGAGCCCAAAGCATTTCCTGTAGTATCCAGTCCCTGTCAGTGGACACCAGGGTCGCTATCCCCAAGCGGACAGTGTGTATACTAGCTCGTTTGATTCAATGGAGGATCAACTCGTATAGAACAGCACAGCACGGAGATACGTTTTTAATGAAAACAATAATAAATTCACTGGTTTCAGAGTAGCAGCCGTGTTAGTCTGTATTCGCAAAAAGAAAAGGAGTACTTGTGGCACCTTAGAGACTAACAAATTTATTAGAGCATAAGCTTTCGTGAGCTACAGCTCAAGTGAGCTGTAGCTCACGAAAGCTTATGCTCTAATAAATTTGTTAGTCTCTAAGGTGCCACAAGTACTCCTTTTCTTTTTGCGAACAAATTCACTGTTGAAGATGAAGATTTAAGAGCTAGTGGGGAAGGATAATGAAAACAGAAATGGTTACATATAAAACAATCATAAAATGCAAACTGGGATCTACACTACCAATGGTTACCTTTCCTATATAATAAAGTAGATTTTGTGCCAAAGATCCAGGCTTTTAGAGAGCTAGCTAGTTTCAGACAAACCAGGATCCGAGCTTTCATGAAGCCCCTCTTCCCTGCCCCCCTCCTGCACCAGTGAGTTTCCTCACTGAATGACAATAAATAGAATGGAGACAGTTTGTTAATCTTCAAAGTTCTTTTTGCCTCCCACAAACAGGACAACCCCTGAGGCTTAGCCACCAGTGTCTTCCCATCCCCTTGTTGACTTCATATGTAAATTGAGTTGTATTAGTTTACAATGCTTAATTTATGTGTGAACTGAGATAGACAGGTGACTAGACCTCCTAACCCTTGGTTGAAGGAAAACTATTTTCTCTTTGGTTGGTGACAGACTTCAAAACATACTTTTATTACATATACACAACTCCTTAAATATCAACCGTACGTACATCATGCAGGTTTCAGAGTAGCAGCCGTGTTAGTCTGTATTTGTAACAAAGAAAAGGAGTACTTGTGGCCCTTTAGAGACTAACAAATTTATTTGAGCATAAGCTTTCGTGAGCTACAGCTCACTTCATCTGCCCACGAAAGCTTATGCTCAAATAAATTTGTTAGTCTCTAAAGTGCCACAAGTCCTCCTTTTCTTTATACATCATGCAGTGATTATAAGGATCAGTATGACATACGGTTTTATTAGAGACCTTCTGTGATGGGGCAGACTAGGTCCAGAGGCCCCCTGCTGGATTCCTTACAGCCATCCATCATCTCTCCCTGCCCCCTACCCCAGAATAGAGTAGTAGAGAAGTCCTCCAGGCAGCCTGGAATGACTGCATAGAAGCAACCAATTGGAGGGCCTGCTGGAGCAAGCAATCAGGGCCAGAAGGGCCATATTAAAAGGCAAGCAGCAGAGCAAAGAATTCAGTTCCTGCCTGAAGAGAGAGGACTAGGTGCCCAGCTGGATGGATAAGTAGCAGAATCATGGGCACGTCAGTGCAGGCGAACTGAGCCCAGAACCTGGCCTGACCAGGCAAGGGCACTGAGATGGGTCCAGCTGGTCTGGTTTCAAACTGACCCCAAGGAGGACTGCTGAGATGGGCCTTGGTTAGGTTGTTGAAGAAGGTAGGGCCTCTAGGAAGAAGCCTTAGATCTACAGCCCCATACCAGGGCCAGGAAAAGAACCCAAGACTGCATACCCCAGAAGGGGGGGTGGACGGTGAATGCGGCTCAGAATGTTGAATTGCTTAAGACCTGCTCAAAAGATTGCAGGCACTATCAGCCAGGGAAGGGGGCATTTGCAAGAGGAAGGTGATGACCCCATTATACCTTCCATTATACTCTTTATGGATTAATATGATGAAAGCAGTGTGTTAGGTGTAGCGAGTTTGTCAGGCCTGCTAAGACTTGCTGTTACAGAACAATAAATTCTTTGCCAGTTGGCACCAGTGAGTCATGCTCTCCTTAGAAGTTGAAAGCGCTGTTGAATACCATTGCAGAATGTGAATTATTTCTGTATGTCGAGTTCCATACAATAGCATAAATTAATTATAAATGTGACCGGGGTCCTGGGGGGGGGGGAGCCAACTATGGTCACTCAATTAGGGTGAACTGCAAAGAATGGGGCAGACAAACCCCATAAAGCTGCTGGATATTCCAATACTTAGATTCACCAAACCAGCATAGAACAGCTTCTATATTACCTTACCGGTTACTCGGAAGTCCAAACAACACAGTTCCCTTAAAGTGATCCATCCTCAGGCCTCCATCGAGGTTCCTAAATCAAATATGATGATTTCTGAAAATCTTATTTCATCATAGAAAAGGTTCTACCAATCCCAAAGGATTGGACACATTACCTTCCAGGTTAATGAATGTTTCAGATCTTACCCAAATACACGCTACAGCCAATTCTTATTAACTAAACTAAAATGTATTAAAAAACAAAAAAGAGAATATGGTTAAAAGATGAATATATATATAGACATGAGTTCAATTCATCAAGGTTCAGATTCATAGCAGAGATGGTGAGCTTTGTTGTTGCAAAGAATTCTTTCAGAAATAGTTTATAGTCCAATATCCAAATATCATATTCAGGGCATACCGGCATAACTGGAACCTCAGTCTTGTGACTCAAACGTCCCCTGATGAAGCTAAAGCAGATCTGAGATTAACAGGATCAGGACCCAAAGACCTTTTTATACAGTGTTCTAGCATCCACTTGACCACACAGTCCTGATTAAACAATAAACTTTGGATGTAACCTTTTGCTTTCTAAACACCACCAGTAATTAGTTACACAAATTAACATAGGGCAATTTATCCATTAGGCAGTCTATTACAAATTTCAAAGAGACATATAGACAATGACATTATTTTACCCAAGATTCATCCAAATGTTAATATTCCCTTTTGATCTCTGAATCTATAGTTATAGGGACTGACAGGAACTGTCTGTTTATGGGTAGCATCTAAGATACACATAATTAGTATCACTTCTAACAATATAGGTTTGCATTTCAAAGTTCTAACCTATTTAGCATGAATTACCCTAATTATCATTCACATACCTTTCTAACATGACTTTAAAGGAGGACTTTGGGTCATTCAGCCAATGTTTAACCCTTTCTAGCCATGCATCACAATAAAGTTTTCCCAAGCTTTGAAATTTATGGGTAGAAAACTTCACTATGCACAGTGGCTTAGCACACAGAGTCTGGGAGCACTAACCAATGTGCGCTATAGGGTTGGTTAAAGAGAAGTGCATCTCTAAACCTAAATCTCCCCTCTTGTCACTTTAATCCTTAACCTTGTAAGTTTGGGGCATGCAGTGTGTAACTGTATTTAAAACTATTTTATAAACACATTGCTTCTTGTTCTTACTGGCAGTGACCAGAATTCAGGACTGTGTCTTCACTTGCAAGAACATGTAACTTCAGGCATATAAGGTAGCTTAAGAAACGGTTCTGTCGTGTAGGTGCTTGAGATGTCTTCAGTTGTTGCAGGAGAAACTCTTGATGTCTGCACTCATTTTCTTAGCCAGCTAAAGATCAACTGGAAGGCTTTTAAGTGTCACTTTCTGCATTTTCATAATTCCAGCAGTGTCTTAACTCAGCTGGGATAAAGTCATTTGGGTTATAATGCCACAAAAATGCACATTTTTGTGTGACTAGTAAAGTGGATAAATTTCATCTAAAATTTCATAACTTTTAGTACTGTTTAGCATGTACACCACATTAACGTGGTATATATGTGTGATGTTAGCAGTCAGTTTAAAACAAATGTCCCCAGATAGGTCTCTATTACCATTTGCCATAATGGCCAAAATTAAAATAAGTGATGGATTGTTCAGTTTGGTTTGTGACAGCAGAAATCCACAACTGGAGGCAGGCGGTTGGTGCAAAATGGAAGCAAAAGGGCCTTCATTAACATTTAATCTTGGATTCTGTGTAAGACTTGGTTGCTGGTTGTCTGCCTCCAACACAGTGAAGCTGCTTGGTTTTGGTAATAAAATATAACAACTTCCTGAGTTCCTTAATGTTATAAAAAACATGAATACTGGTTCTGAGTGGGAGGAGGAGTTTGAGCGTATAAAGCCAAGAAGCTTTTGTATTAGATTTAATCTCATACTGATAGCTGTTTTTCTGAGTAAGTCATTACTCATTGAGCTAGTAGTAAGGAAGGACCTGTAAAGAGATGAATCAGCTCCTTCAAACCTGCCAGTGTGGGCATGTCCTTCCTACAGTAAGTATTAGATAAGGTAAACAATTGGAGAACATTCCTGGAAGAAAATCCGGTCATTAAATTGACTAAAACCCAGTGACTGCATTTGCTTAAGTGCAATTCTTAGCTTGCCAAGATAACCATATTTCTATATGTTTCATTTGTTCCTGTGTAAGAAATTAAAACTAAACACAAGATCCCTGTATAGAGTTCATGCAACTTCCCCTCCGCATACGTTTGGCTTCTGAACTTCTAGGATTCCAAAAGAATGCTGATTGGAAGTGAACTAAAGCTTGTTTTAGGAACCTAAAACACTTGCCTATACAGTATCCCAGAGCACTCTACAGCACCAGTTCTCAAACTGGGTCGGAACCCCATTTAATGGGGTCACCTAGAGCTGGTGTTAGACTTGCTGGGGCTGAAGCCAAAGACCGAGCCCCACTTCCTGGGGTCGAAGTCGAAGCCTGAGGGCTTCAGCCCTGGTGACAGGGCTCAGGTTACAGCCCCCCCACCTGGGGCTGAAGCCCTTTGGCTCCTTCCCCCGCACCGTGAAGGGTAGTGGGGCTCAGGCTTTGCCCCCCCACCCACACACACACTTGAGGTGGCAGGGCTCAGGAACACAACGGCTTCGGTCCCCCTTCCTGGGGTCATATAATAATTTTTCTTGTCAGAAGGGGGTCACGGTGCAATGAAGTTTGAAAACCACTGATCTACAGAGAGAGTCAACCATAAACTAAAAAGAAAAGAGTAACTTAATTTGCATAATACAAAATGACTCCTTATCCTCTATACTAAAAGTATTTGCTAATTTTTTTTTTGACTGTAGTATGAATCTGCATATAGAGGAGCGGGATATTATGTGTGATTATGGTGGAATATAGCATTAGCATTACTTAAAATGCATCCTCAAATGGGGGGGGAAACATTGATTCCCTTTGCAATTTTGTACTTGAGAAACAGTGTTAGGCCTTACATCTGATATATGCTGAAGCTTGTAGTGTCATGAACACATATGCACATGCAAACTTCACATATCAGTAACGTAGCTTCACACCTGAACGTTTTGGCCATTTCTCTCCCTTTACCAACTGGGATAGAAAAAATGTAACTTTACATGGGGGTCTTGAAACATGTTACAAAAGTGGGATGCTGAAGTCGCCTGCTGGCTGTACTGCGAGCTGTAGATGTGGAAACTGAGATTAAAAATCAGTCTGTAGATCTGCTGCTATGCCATTCTGGCAACAAAAACAACGAGGAGTACTTGTGGCACCTTAAAGACTAACACATTTATTTGGGCATAAGCTTTCGTGGGCTAAAACCCACTTCATCAGATGCATGGAGTGGGGAAAAAAACAGTAGGCAGGTATATATACACAGTACATGAAAAGATGGCAGCTGCCTTACCAAGTGGGGGGTCAGTGCTAAAGAGCCAATTCCATTAAAGTGGAAGTGAGCTATTCTCAACAGTAGAATACCAAAGAAGGGGGAAAAATATCACTTTTGTAGCAGTAATGAGGCCAATGTAAACAGGATGGCCCATTTCAAACACTTGATGGAGGGGAGGGATAGCTCAGTGGTTTGAGCATCAGCCTGCTAAACCCAGGGTTATGAGTTCAATCCTTGAGGGGGGCCATTTAGGGATCTGGGCAAAAAATTGGGGATTGGCCCTGCTTTGAGCAGGGGGTTGGACTAGATGACCTCTTGAGGTCCCTTCCAACCCTGATATTCTATGATTGAGAAGAAGGTGTGCGTAACAATAGGGGGAAATTAGTATGGAAAAATCAGTTTTTGTAGTGACTTTTGATGGGTCACTACAAAAACTAATTTCCCCCTACTAATTTCCCCCTATTGTTACTCACACCTTCTCAATTGTTTGAAATGGGCCACCCTGTTTACACTGGCCTCATTACCACTACAAAAGTGATTTTTCCCCCCTTCTTTGGTATTCTACTGTTGAGAATAGTCCACTTCCACTTTAATTGAATTGTCTCATTAGCACTGACCCTCCCACTTGGTAAGGCAACTCCTATCTTTTCATGTACTGTGTATATATACCTGCCTACTGTTTTTTCCCCCACTCCATGCATCTGATGAAGTGGGTTTTAGCCCATGAAAGCTTATGCCCAAATAAATGTGTTAGTCTCTAAGGTGCCACAAGTCCTCCTCGTTGTTTTTGCTGATACAGACTAAACACGGCTACCATGCTGAATTCTAGCAACAGTCCCTCTTGGTCAAAGGGCACTGAGAAGGAAAATGTATGTGTAGGTGGTGAAAATATCTGTCCTGTCTGTGGCTTGCTTAGCTCTTCTGGAGCTACCTAATCACATCCCAACAGGTAAGGTGAAGGCAGCCACAGAAAATGGTAGGGGAAGATTTTTACTGAGGTTTAAATGACCACACACCAGCCGCTTATGAATATTGCTTGTGCCATAGAATTGTAATGAGTAAAAAGCAATGCCATCAGAATAAACATTACCTCTGGTATTCTTCTCTAGAAATGATCTCCCCTATGTTTCTTTACTCTTGTAATCTACCTCTGCTTTTCTCTCTTTACCTATTCTACCTCATGACACCAGTTAAGCATCCATTTATTCAGTTAGTGTCTTTTCACCAAACTGATAAACTGCTTCCTTGCTGCTCTTTCTTATTATTGTGTGTGAATATACAGGAGTGCTTCACTCAACCCCAAAACTAATATGGTTCCATGAATGGCTATCTTTTAATCATACTTGACCTACACTGTAGAGACAGTTACCTTTTCCACCAGCCTGAATTATCAGCATTTTGCATACTTATTTAGACAATAAGGAAGAACCCGTTGTAAAAACTTCATTCTTTAGAGGTTAATGATTATCATTGTGGTTGCTGCAGGGAGTATGTTCTGGTTCTCAATGCAAGTCAGCAGTAAGGTGAAATCTCCTTCCTAGAAGTTTTTAAGGTCAGGCTTGACAAAGCCCTGGCTGGGATGATTTAGTTGGGGATTGGTCCTGCTTTGAGCAGGGGGTTGGACTAGATGACCTCCTGAGGTCCCTTCCAACCCTTATATTCTATGATTCTATGAAGTGTCTGCCTCAGTGTATGTAATTTTTAATGAGTATGATCAGGCAAAAGCTGCCTGTGACCAACTTTTATAGCTGTGTTTAGTCTTTGAAGGGACAAGTAGGACATCCTGTATAATCTCAAAGGAAGCAGAGCATAGTGTGTGCCATAATGGAATAATTTCATCCCCTTCTAACAACCATCCACTCTTGCGCTGTCTCAGGTAGCTGGGCCAGTTTGCTGCAGGCTGACATTAAGGAAAATAATCTTGTTTTAAAAAATCAACATTGCCAGTGTTCTGGATTGCTGAGAATGGCTGAGTCTCTGCCTGAAGACAGATGAGCTGCTTCATAAACTTACATTATGGGGCTTGAGCAGACAAACCTGTCAGTTTAGATGCCTCTCCCTGATCTGATTTACAACGTGTTTTTCCCCTCATAGAAATAGCTCAAGAAATCCCTTCTAAGGTCCTAAATGATGACATTATTTCCCATCACTTTATTTCCCTCCCAATTACAACAATCTAAATCAGCCGTTTGTTGTGATTTTTTCCTCTACTCCTAAGCTTAAGTGGTATATAGGGTCTCTTGTACCTGTGCCCCCAAGCTCTTGTGCTTGTGGCCTGTTGCAATTAGAGATGCAGAGTTTCTTTATTCATGCCTAGGCTAAAGAAATAGGTTCACTAACTTTCAACTAGATTCATAGATTCATTGATACTAAGGTCACAAGGGACCATTCTGATCATCTAGTCTGACCTCCTGCACAGCGCAGGCCACAGAATCTCACCCACCCACTCCTACAAAAAACCTCATCTATGTCTGAGCTATTGAAGTCCTTAAATCATGGTTTAAAGACTTCAAGGAGCAGAGACGCCTCCCTCAAGTCACCCATGCCCCATGCTACAGAGGAAGGCAAAAAACCTTCAGGGCCTGTCCAATCTGCCCTGGAGGAAAATTCCTTCCCGACCCAAATATGGCGATCAGCTAAACCCTGAGCATATGGGCAAGATTCACCAGCCAGATACTACAGAAAATTCTTTCCTGGGTAACTCAGATCCCATCCATCTAATATCCCATCTCAGGGGATTAGTCCTATTTACCCTGAATATTTAAAGATCAATTAATTACCAAAATCCCATTATCCCATCATACCATCTCCTCCATAAACTTATCGAGTAGAATCTTAAAGCCAGATAGATCTTTTGCCCCCACTGCTTCCCTTGGAAGGCTATTCCAAAACTTCACTCCTCTGATGGTTAGAAACCTTCGTCTAATTTCAAGTCTAAACTTCCTGGTGGCCAGTTTATACCCATTTGTTCTTGTGTCCACATTGGTGCTGAGCTGAAATAATTCCTCTCCCTCTCCTGTATTTATCCCTCTGATATATTTATAGAGAGCAATCATATCTCCCCTCAACCTTCTTTTAGTTAGGCTAAACAAGCCAAGCTCCTTAAGTCTCCTTTCATAAGACAAGTTTTCCATTCCTCAGATCATCCTAGTAGCCCTTCTCTGTACCTGCTCCAGTTTGAATTCATCCTTTTTAAACATGGGAGACCAGAACTGCACACAGTATTCTAGGTGAGGTCTCACCAGTGCCTTGTATAATGGTACTAAAACCTCCTTATCCCTACTGGAAATGCCTCTCCTGATGCATCCCAAAACTGCATTAGCTTTTTTCACAGCCATATCGCATTGGCAGCTCATAGTCATCCTATGATCAACCAATACTCCAAGGTCCTTCTCCTCTTCCGTTACTTCTAATTGATGCGTCCCCAATTTATAACTAAAATTCTTGTTATTAATCCCTAAATGCAGAACCTTACACTTCTCACTATTAAATTTCATCCTATTACTATTACTCCAGTTTACAAGGTCATCCAGATCCTCCTGTATAATATCCCGATCCTTCTCTGAATTGGCAATACCTCCCAGCTTTGTATTATCTGCAAACTTTATTAGCACACTCCCACTTTTTGTGCCAAGGTCAGTCTTAACTGTCTTAAGTTGTCATGGTTCTATTTCCACGGTTAACTATACAGTTCCCAGAGCCATGGTATTGCTGGATCCTCAATAAATATAAATTGTAATGATTACCACAGTAATAAAAAAGAAAAGGAGTACTTGTGGCACCTTAGAGAATAACAAATTTATTTGAGCATAAGCTTTCGTGAGCTACAGCTCACTTCATCGGATGCATGCTTATGCTCAAATAAATTTGTTAGTCTCTAAGGTGCCACAAGTACTCCTTTTCTTTTTTGCAAATACAGACTAACACAGCTGCTACTCTAGAAACACAGTAATAAATAGTCAGTTAGCAACTTGTAATTCCCTCTCCCCTGCCTTGGAGCTTTGATCTCTCTCTTTTTTCAAATATCTCTTGCCCTGCCATTGCTACATTTATCTCCATCACACCTCCCTCCTTTCTTGGCCTTGCTTGTTCAAACATTTGGTGTAATATCATTGGCCAACGCTTTCAAAAGTATTTTAAAATTATTTTTGTGTGCCGCCATTCTTGGGTGCCCAACTTAAGACACCTTTTAAAGGGGTCTGACTTTCACAGGATGGGTGCTCGGCCCTGTTGGAAGTTGAGACCCCTCAATTTGAGTGCCCAAAATCACTAGTCACTTGCTGAAGTTGTTGACCCAACTTATTTTTTTTAAAGGAACAATCATGCTCTTGATTTTCTAATGTAACTCGCATCCCTCCCATTGTAATGTAAGGATCTAGATTCTTCCCCACACCCCCGTCCCCACATTGTATAGCTCACTCGAGCAATTGTCTAAACAAGTGCCTGTTAACTTTATTAAGCCTTAGCAGGAAAAGGCAGAGGAGTGGCGGGGGGGGGAGGGGTGGAACTGTCTGTAAGGGAGATGGTCCCATGGGAGCAGCAGATAACTGGGGAGCATCTTAGGCCAATGAGAAAATCAGCGGTCATTATTATTTATCTATGCTGGGATAGTGTCCAAAGGTTCCAGTGAGGATGTGGGTTCTATGTTGTTGGTATAAACTTATGGACAAGAGATGGAAGGATGTTTTTGTGGTTAAATCACTAGACTGACCCTCAGAAGACTAGTATGGTAGTTTTCCTGTGACCTTTAGCCTCTTTGTGCCTCAGGAGCGTGCTCAGATACTACAATAACAACTTTGTGTAAGTATACAGATGGATGATCCATGTATCAAAGAGGTTACAATCTAAGATGACAAAAAGGAATGAAGGGAAGGAGAAGAGGATACAACGTACATGCACAGTGGTCAGGGAGATGATACGGCCATGGCTTGTCAGGGTTTTTTGCGGAGGATTTAAACAAACCTGTGCAGCTGCCCTCCACTCCAGCCATTATATGCTGGTCAGTTTCTTGGAGGGGTCAGGGTACAAGAGGGTTCCGAGAGTGGCATCTGAAGGAAAGAGTAGTGCCTTTACAGACTAGTGCAAGGAAGGCGTTCTGGTGTGGAAGAAAGCCCAAAGGTGGTAATTGAAGGACGAGATAAACAGGTTGCTATCGCTGGTGGAAGGGGCAGTGTTGGATCATATTAAAGAAGTTCTGTATTAAAATCACAAATGAATTTGATTCCCCATAGTTTAAATTCCAGGGTATTACTAATTAAGAGGTCTCTTGGTTTTTGGTACTGTTTCTCTCCCTCTCTCTGTGAAACTTGCAAGCTGCTAATTGTGTTAGTACATTCTAAGACAGAGTCTGTTCTCAAAGTAATTCTTTGCAACAACAACTATTCACTCAGAGACAGACTCAAAGCAATACTCTGTAACAACAGAAACAGCACCCAGAGACTCCCTGCCCTTTTGTTGTATTCATCTCGCTTTGTTAACAATTGTGATTAAAATAGAGAGAGAGGATGTATGTGGATGGATGCTTGGTGTGGATAATAACTGAATGATCAGGGAGGTGCCAGCCTAAGAATCCAGTGTCCATCCACTGAAGAAGGCGTCAAGTGGAAACAACCAGAGGACCCCCGGAGGGCAGACTGGAATCCACTCAACAGCCTCAAGAATGGGAGAACCAAAGAACAAGATAACATCTGGCAGCACAGAACCGTCAGGAATGTGTCATCTGCTGATTGATTCAGCAACAGCATGATGAAGCAATTCCCATAGACTGGCATAGGAAGAAATTCTTATAAAAATGGACTCTAGAAAGTGAGAACTTTGGGGTCTGATTCTGCAAACCAACTTTCAGAAGTGTCAGATGTGCATCTGACAAGGCCCTGCTCCCTCCTCATGTCCAGGCCACCTGGCCAGTGGCTTGGCATGAGCAACTCTAAGGCTGGTAACTATGATAACAACCTTGCAGAACCTGTGTGTGTGTGTATGAATGAATGTGTGAATAAATATGAAATTGAATGGAATGTTATAGCTATAACTAACTGCTTACTATGATTCTTTCTGTATTCACAATAAATGTGGCATTTTGCCTTTTCCCCTTTAATAAGATCCTGCTGGTTTTTATTTTATTGGTATAACAGCAGGAGGTGACAGTGATGAGACTAGAGCAGATAACTATTAAGGAAGAGAATCGTGAAGGGTCAGGAGGACAAGGAATTGATGCAGTGAAAAATGGGGAGTCAGTGGAAGGATTCAAAGAAGGTGATATGCAGGGCCAGCCTTACTGATGGGCAACTGCTGTGGGTGACCACCCAGGGTGCTGTGGGCATGGGGGCACAGTGGTCAACCGCCACCACACACACAAAGCCAGTTCAAGCCCCCTTTAACACCTGAGTGCTGGCCCAGAGCCGGGGAGGGTCAGGGCTGGGGGTGTTCTGGCCGGGGACCTTTACCATGTGCCAGACTCCAGCTGCTAGTCCCTGTCAGGCTGTGTAGGAATAGGACTTCCTCTTCCCCTGCATGGGTCGCTCCCAATTCTGGGTCCAATCCACCTCTGAAAACCTCCCCTGGCTGCAAGAAGTTCCGCACTTTCCTCCGCCCACTTCCTGCCCCAATCGCTCCCCTGCTGCTGTGGGAGGAGTCACCATGCAATGAGCTGCCCTCCTGTCCACACAACCCCTGTGCATCCACCTTCAAAGGAAAAGCACCAAAATACATGTTCACCCAGCCCTGGGAATACGTATTTGATGTGATCAGAGCAATGGGCAAGGGTAGTGATCTCAGTAGGTGAATACAGAACGGAGAAGAGTGGCGTGTGGGTCAGGAAGCTGAAGGGGATGCATCTGTCTCTGGTTCACCCCCATCCCTGACACCTATCCTTTTTTCTGTGTGCGGGAGACCCTGGCACACATCTCTCTGGAGTGCACCAGGTTGCAGCCCCTTTTCTGGCTCCTCCAGAACCTCCTGCTGAGGTTCTGGCTGCACTTCTCCCCACACCGCCTGATCTACGTACACCCTGTCCGTGGCTCCATGAAGTTGCGAGACCTCCTCGTCAGTCTCCTCCTGGTGCTGGCCAAAGTGGCCATTCACCACCCCAGGAGGAGGATGCTGGATGGGGAGGTGCTCTGTGACTGTGGGACCTATTTCCACTCCTCCCTTAGCTCACGTATCCGGGAAGAGTTCCTCTGGGCTGCTTCTGCTGGCTCCCTTAACCCCTTTGAGGACCAGTAGGCACTATCCAGGGTTCTCTGCTCAGGGGCCCCTTCCAGATCCCTGATTTTTAACCTACGACCCTCATTCACGTTTTATCATTTGTTGTCCTCTGCTTTCATTTGAACCCTGGGTCTAGTAGCTCCTCCCCTTAGGCTGGGGGAGAGCTTTCAGATGTGGGCAGGCTTCTACCCACCCACCCCTGGAATTCAATAGGTGCTTTGCTGTGAGAGCAACCATGCTCACGCCCAGCCTCCAGCATGTAAATTACTCCCAGCTACACTATATTGTAAGGGAACTTTTGATTTTATTCCCTATCAGGCCATCTTGGATTCCCTATGTCGTTGTTTGGCATACATCTTGGTTCCCTTTCTTCAAACAGGCTTTGACACCATTTTTCATTTGGGTGCTCTTTTCATGCCATAGTGGGAACAGGTAGGGGGGTCATGTGACTGGCTAATCTGCCCAGCAACAGGAGATTATATAAGGCCAACAATCCAGTCACTCGGGGCTGTCCACCCTAGAAGCAGCAGTGAAAGCGGTTTGTACTAGAGGTAGCAGCAGAAATGTTTGCTCTAGCGGCATTCAGAGCAGGTGGGGGGGCAGTCCATAGGTGGGATTACCTCCAGGTATCTGTACCATTGGTGTAACATTTGCAGCATATTGAGGAGGGTTTCTTACTTCCACTCAGGATAACAGTCCATCAGCTATCCACCTTCAACTCATACTTGCACCCAGGACAGCACTGGGGAGAAGACCAAGAAGAAGAAGAGCTACTTACCTGAAGAAGTCCTCGCGTGCCCAATTCCAGGATTTGGTTCTCCATCTATGTGGCCAGTGCTCCTGTCCTGCTGGTGAAACATTCCCTACCTGTCAACAAGAGATGGTACAGTGTCAGCTTGTCATTCCTATTTATTGTAAATATTTTTGACCCTGGGCTTCAAGCCCTGGTTGGGGAGTTAACAGGTGAGGTATTGTTCTAGGTCTATCTGTTTAAGTGGGGTGTCCTGAGTCCCACCTTGGTAATAAACTTTATCTGTTTTGTACCTTATGTTCTGTCGGGTCCTCTGTTGGGGTAAAAGCACCTGATGATAGATGCGGGATGCAGGGGTGTAAACTGATGTAAGTCCCTGGCCAGGCTTAACGATATGAATGCTATGGCCAGCCACTCTTAAATTGCACTGTAGAGCAGCACTAGCAAACTTCCAGTCCTAGACCTTCCCCCAGAAATGTGCGTCTTGTACTGCCCACCTTCTGGACAACACAAGCTCATATAAAGTCTGTCATTTTATTAACAGGATCTGTGCATATCATTTTCTAGTCTCTCAAATGGAGTTTCCCAAACACTTCAATCCAAGCATGGATTTAGATAAAACAAGTTTATTAACTACAGAAAGATACACTTTAAGTGATTACAAGTAATGGGGCATAAAGTCAGAATTGCTTATAAAGAAATAAAAGGTAAAATGCAGCTTAATTTAACAAGCCTAAATTAATTCAAAGCAAAAGTCTCTCTCCCTGCATGCTTCAGGCAGCAGTCTTACAGGCTGAATTCCCTTTAGACAGGTTCCCTCCCTCAGTCAGTCCAAAGCTGTGTCTGTTCCTCAGGTCTGACATCTGTGGATAGAGAGAAAAGGAGGAATAACTTGGGGTATCTGTTCCCCATTCTTATACTTCTTCCTCTTCTTTGAGAATCCTCTCCAGCTGGGGTTCAGGAGACAGAAAGTCTGTGGGTACATGAATCTCCAGCTATTGCTTTGCCAAGATGTAAATTTCTCAATCACACCTTTTTTCCTGCCAAAGAATGGTCACTTAAGCAGGTAACGGTCCATTTGATTTTGTCATCACCTGCCTGAAGCGTCAGTTTGCTTTTTGTCTTTGAGGAATTGGTTTGTGGCTGCTTCCCCAGATTTGGCATATGTCTTAGTAACATCATGCAGTAGAATCTTATAACTTTACATACAATGTTGCCCCACATATTTTACCAGGACTATAATGATCAGCAAATTATGTGTTTTCAAATGATACCTTTAGAAGGCAGAGTTTGTACAAAATGTATCATAGTCTTGAAAAAGGGGTGAACATACGGTACAGACTGTCTCAGAAATAACGTGTCCTATGGTGGAAGATGGAGAACAATGCAGTAGAGGCCACTTCAAAGTGTTTTCTTGTGGCCAGAATCAAACTTTACAGGGCCCTGGCTTCCAAAGACTGGCTTTCACCAGGAACCTTCATGCAGCACAAGGGGTCAGCAATGCTCTATGCTGAGCAACCATCTTTACCAGAATGGTAGCATGGTTCAGTTTCTGAAGCCAGTGAAGACTTTTTTTTACAAGGCTAGCTGGTTAACTTCGCACTCAGTCTTCCCTATTTTATTCAGGGTTGGGACCAGTGCAGCACAACAAAGTTTGTGGATAGCATCAGAACAAAACTGAGAATTTTCCATTCAAATGCAATCTCAGGGCTAACGTACCACTATGAGAGCTGAAGCTCGACTAAAACGAAATTAAGTGCCTACGAGAGATTCCAGGAATTGGTTGGAAAGACTTCAGTACCAGTTGAATGTAATTTGAGCATTATGCTCAAATAAATTTGTTAGTCTCTAAGGTGCCACAAGTACTCCTTTTCTTTTTGCGAATACAGACTAACACAACTGCTACTCTGAAACCAGTACCAACAAAGAGATCATGAATCAGCAGTTTGTTTCCACCAGAATCAGAAGGAAGTGCTGGCTGTGGTAGGGTCACATACTCCTAATCTCAACACTGACTCCCACATGAATGGAAACCAACTGGTACAAGGAAACACTGTGAATGGGGGGACAGAGAGATAGGAGGAGGAGAAGGAGAGAAGGGAGCTACTCAGACCTGGTGGGGCAGGGATGGGCAGTCAGCTCCAGGCTGGAAAGGGGGATCCCAGCAGTTCTTACCTGCTCTGAGGCCAAATCCTCGGCTCTGTGGCAACAACTTAAGTCCCTCCAGGTCCTGTTCTTGCCTCTTGCATGAGTTTACACAGGGGCAAGCCCCCCACCCCCGCCCAACTTCTGACCCCGGCTTTATGCCAAACTGACTATTTCACTGCCGGTTACTTTTGTAGGAATGGCTAGTACTTATTCTACAATCTCCTAACCGAATGCTTCCTATGCCTCTGCAGATGTTGAATGTAATACCTAAATAACAGGCTTTCTTGTGTCCATTGTATGATTCATTTTCATATTCAATGAATTCATATCTTCAGCAGTTTCATATAATTAAGCTGGCACAGACTTTCCAGTCCACTGCACCAGCACAGAATCAAAGAAATGCAGGGATGGAAGAGACCTCAGAAGGTCATCTAGTCCAGTCCCCAGTACAGAGGCAGGACCAAGTATACCTGGACCATCCCAAACAGGTGTTTGTCTAACCTGTTAGTTAAAGCCTCCAGTGATGAGGATTCTATAAGCCTCCTTGGAAGCCTATTCCGGGTGCTTAAATATCACTGTAGTTAGAAAGGTTTTCTAATATCTAAACCTAATTTCCCTTGTTGCAGACTAAGCCTGTTACTCCTTATCCTTGGGGGCATGGATCAGCATTCACATTGCACTCCCCATCAGTACCGGGCCCAGGCTGGGGAAGCTAATGATCCAGCCAGCAGACTAAAATTCGGTGATGAATCCTGGTCACGTGCCACCTGAGACATGTTGCGCATACACTAAGAAGACTTTTTGTGCTATCTTCAAAGTATGTGGAGAACAACTGATCACTCGCCTCTTTATAACAGTCCTTAACGTATCTGAATACTCCTATCAGGTCCTCCCTCAGTCTTCTTTTCTCAAGACTAAACATGTCCAATTTTTTAACCTTTCCTCATAGGTCAGATTGTCTAAACCTTTTATCATTTTTGTTGCTCTCCTCTGGACCCTCTCCAGTTTCTCTGCAGCTTTCTGAAAGTTTGGTGCCCAGCAGTGGACACAGCACTCCAGCTGGGGCCTCACCAGTGCTGAACAGAGCAGGACAATTCCTTCCTGTGTCTTAGATATGACACTCCTGTTAATACACCTGTAATAGGGTGGCTTGCCTATGGGCTAGAGAGCCTATGGCTAAAACAGCCCTGATTACAGGATGAGCCACACCTGGGTTGAATGAGGGCTCCCCATGTCAAAGATCAGGAAGTTACATTGAAAGGAGGAAGTCCAGGAGACTTTGTCTGTGCTAACAAGTTGTTTAGCAAGTAATAATCACACCTGATGCTGAGATCTTGGCATAGACCCAGCTTGCTAAGGCACAGGGGAAGTCATTCTAAAAGTGCTAGCCCATGTTGGTGATGTATTCTCTCTCTCTCTCTCTCTTTTTTAATTTAAAAAGAGGTAGATGTGTTCTGGGTATTTATACCACAGACTCTGAACTCCTGGGATTATTTCTTCTGACACAAGCAAAACTGGCACCCACAAGGAACTACACTGACTTTTCAAAGTGCCCCAGCCCTTGAACTACCATTGGATGGGAGCTGTATGCTAGGAGGGTTTGCATGATTTGAGCCAGATATAAGGAGTGAAAAGGTGAAATGATGAGCTCTCTCCAATCTCGCTAGAGTTCCTCTAGTATGGTAGAAGCTACCTTCAATATCCTACCCTCCAGCTATTCTTTCCCCTTCAGTGAAATTCCTTTCTAAAGATGTTTAAAACTGACAAATGGCTGTGTGCTGGAACAGGAATAAAAGGAGGGAACGTTGGATGTGTTTTCAGAGCACAGCAGGCAGCTGTGGCTCATTGATCGGCTAGCAGTCATTGAGAAACACTGTACTAGACAATACAGAAGCACCAAACCACGTCAGCATTTCTCTTGGCTCTTCTCCTGTCACTTAGTGCAAAAGGTCACCTTGGTTACTGACTAGTTAAGAGTTCTGAACGGAGCTTTGATCAATGATAGTCATCATCTCAGCATGCTAGGAGGAACATGCCTGGCAATGCTTTGCCTGCTGTGAGATGAAGCTGCCTGACTTGGCAGGACCCTTGTGCACCCTCTGTTCTTTAATTCTCAGGGTCCTGACAAAATAGTGTAAAATGGGACCCTTTTTCATTAGTGTGATTCAGAGCCTCATGCCTCTCATTTGGATGCTCATCAGTTGTGTACTTATTTGGCACTTTTAAAGAGACATTTGTATTAACTATTTCAATTATCTTTCACAACAGCATTTGCCTTTGAAGGATCTCAAAGCACATAAAAATAGGATGGTTTTATGCTGTAATTCTCTTAGACATGCACATAGCCCTTATGTGAGGAAACCCCACTGAAAGATTACTAGCCACGTGTAAGGATTTGACTGGTTGGGCCCTTATAAAAGAGCTTGTCTACATGGGGAAACTTATCAGCATAATTATACTGCTATAGTTAAACAGGTATAACTTCCCCTGAGAACACTCTTATTTCAAAATAAGGCTATGTCTACACTGCATCCTTTACAGTGACACAGATATGCTGCTGCAGCAGTGCAGCTGTAAGGTACGCAGTGTAGCCGCTCTTTGTCAGCAGGAGAAAGCTCTCCTGCCGACAAAATAAAACCGCCATAACGAGGGGTGGTAGCTTTGTCAGTGTTCTGCTGACAAAGCGCAGTCCACACCAATGCTTTTCATCAATACAACTTTTGTTTTTTTCACACCCCAACTGACAAAAGTGCAATGTAGATATAACCTAAAAGTATCCACATGAGCAATTATACTAGAAAATTTCCCCATGAAGACAAGCTTTTTACTTACAGCACCCCTGGCAGGGAGACAGGATCTGCTGCCACTGGCATGTAGCCTTCTATGGGTTTGAGATGAGCTGATTTTTAACACTACACAGAAACAGGTAGAACTAGTAGCAATGCAAACTTAAGGGCAGGGTGTGAGGAGGGAAAGTGGGGATAGCTATCCAGCCTAGATTTTGGAAACCTTTGTTAGCAGTTTAGTTTCAATAGGAGCACATCCTATTTATACATCACGTATTAAGTTCATTTTTTTAAAAATAGCCATGAACACATATTTTAAGGCAAATGTTGGAGGAAACGTTCACCAAAAATTAGACTTTTAGTTATATTCTTCCCAATAAAATCCACACAGTAAAGGCCTGGAAACACCCAGCCTAACAAAAAAACCCACAATACCAAATGAGACTAAAGATCACTTAATATAAAAAAGTGACCTAAAGTGTAAAATAGCATATTGTATTATTACATCAGACTATGTGGATTAATTTTAACCAAGGGGCTATGTATATCATGTGTGACAATAATATTTTTAGGAGTTTAGCAAACGTTATGGTAATTTCATTCATATACATTAACAGAAGATACTACACTTCCTGAATATTTTTTTTTCTTATTTTGGTACTTGTGTTTCTACCAAAAACACTTAGTGGCATAAAAATAATAATAAACCCACAACATTTTGCTCACTCAAACCTGTAAACTTTGTTAGGAATGTTTCTGTACTTTACTAGTTAGATCAATCTGTCTAATAACTTACTTTTGGCCTTCAAACAACCCCCAACCTCCTCATCAGAAGCAAGCTCCACACAGACCATGACACATCAACTCAAAGTGGCACCAGACCCTGCCAGAAGAACAGATGCAAAACCTGCAGACACACCTCCACCGCTACAATGAGAAACAAGCCCCACAACACACCTTTCAAAACACGTGGGTCCTACACATGCCTATCACAGCATGTGGTATACCTCATCCAGGGCACTAAAAGCCCCAATAACTATGGGAGTGAAAAAAGACAATCACTGCACTTTCGAATGAACTGACACAGGAAACTGATAAATGTCAAAACCATCCCAACACCTGTGGGTGAACACTTTTCACAAAGGATTGCTGTATACCTAATCTATCAGTCCTCATCCTCAAAGGAAACCTGCACACCACTTTCAAAAGATGAGCCTGGGAAGTTGTATAAAACTCATTGTTTCATGTTCTCTGTGTCTGTATATAAATCTCCCCACTGTATTTTCCACCGAATGCATCTGATGAAGTGAGCTGTAGCTCACGAAAGCTTATGCTCAAATAAATTTGTTAGTCTCTAAGGTGCCACAAGTCCTCCTTTTCTTTTTGCGAATACAGACTAACGTGGCTGCTACTCTGAAACATAACTTTGCTAGACACTAAAAATCATGGATGGAACAGAGACACAGAGACAGATTTATGGCTTATTACAACAATCTGTAATCCGCTAACCCCACTCTTTGTCCTATGACTACAGGGGTTTTAACAGGCCATTTCATCTTGAATGGTCTCTTAGCATAGGTTAGAATATGTGCTAACTACTTATCTGTTTGACCTCATACTTAACTGTGATTCCGACACTACCCAGGGTACAATCTGGACTGCTGGACAGCTGTGTCCCCTCAATTCTCTAACCTAGGGTGCCTTTTACTCTGCTTCGCTGTGAGAGCAACCACTCCTGGTCTGCCCCCACACAGCTGTCAGCATGTAAATCACTCCCAGCTCTCCGGTATGAGCACTATATTCAGCCACCCATGAATTACACTGCAGGGCAACACCAGTAGACTCCCAGTCTCAGCCTTACCCCCAGATACATGTATCTTGTACTGCCCAGCACCCTTCTGGACAATACAAGCTCAGGTAAAGTCCATCATTTCATTAATAGAAAATGATATGCACAAACCTTGTTATCCTAAATGAAGTCTCCCGAACACTGCAGCCCAAACACACACTAATTTAGATAAAACAAAGAAAGTTTATTAACTACAGAAAGATAGATTTGAAGTGATTAGAAGTAATGAGGCATAAAAGTCAGAACTGGTTCCAAGAAAATGCAAGGTAAAACACAATTAATTCTAACTTAAGTTAAAATGAATTCAAACCAAAAGGTTTCTCTCACCACATGTTCTAACAGCCTTACTGGCTGAATCTTTCAGCCAGGATCCATCTCCAGTCCAATGATGCTTCCTTTGTCTTTCAAGTGTTGTCGATGCCATGAGTAGAGATGAAGGGAGAGAGATCCTTTGGGGCATCTGTTCCCCATTTTTATATCTTTTCCTCAGCTTTGAGAATCATCTCCAGGTAGAGTTCAGGAGACAGAAAATCTCTGTGACAAAAACTCACAGCTGTTTCTTTCCCAAGATGGACATTTCTCACTCACACCCTTTTTCCTGCCAAGGCATGGCCACGTAACCAGGTGATGGTCCATTTGATTTTGCTAACACCTGCCTGAGACATCAGTTTACCTTTTGTCTTTGAGGAACCGGTTTGTGCCTGTTTTTCTAAACTTGAAATATGTCTTAGTAATGTTATACAGAAGAATCTTATAACTTTACATGCAACGTTGCCACACATATTTTACCAGGATAATAATGATCATCCCATTATGAGTTTTAAAAGGATACCTCACAAGGTATACTTTGTACATAATCCATTATAGTTTTGTAAGAAGGGTGACCATAGGGATACAGGTTTCAGAGTAGCAGCCGTGTTAGTCTGTATTCGCAAAAAGAAAAGGAGTACTTGTGGCACCTTAGAGACTAACAAATTTATTTGAGCATAAGCTTTCGTGAGCTACAGCTACAGCTCACTTCATCGGATGCATGATGCTCACGAAAGCTTATGCTCAAATAAATTTGTTAGTCTCTAAGGTGCCACAAGTACTCCTTTTCTTCATAGGGATACAGACTGTCACAGTGACACTCTGAGTATTTTTCTCAGATCTGAAGAAGAACTCTGCTCCAAAGCTTGTCTCTCTCACCAGCAGAAGTTGGTCTAATAAAAGATATTACCCTTACCCCCCTTGTCTCTCTACTATCCTGAGACCAACACGGCTCCAGCAACACTGCATACAACTTACTGCAATAACAACTGCAACCATTGCTCTGAGAGCATTCCCAGCCTTTCTGCCCACTAGTCAGTTTCTTCCTGAAACACTTTTGTGATATCTCCCACATTGCTCCTTCTGCATGGGAAAAACTCCCTGATAAAATCCATATGGTTATTACCTTACCTTCTTTCAAATCTCACTGTAAGACATACCCCATGCTGTGGTGCCTACAGTACCCTGCTTGGTAATCAAGAGCAGGCAGATAATGAGGTGTGACATCCCTCTTACCTGTCCCCTTCTCTTTTCTTTTTCCCAGTCCTTTGCTCTCTCTAATTTCCACATTCCAGCTGTTCCTTGCTCTGACTAAAACCTTCGCCTCACTGCAGTCAATGGGAGTTTTGCCATTGACTTCAACGGGACCAGGATTTCATTCCCTATCTCTACCCCTAATTAAAAAGCCAGACAATAACACATGTAACTAAAAAAGTTGTACATATATTCGTGCATATATTGTTTGGCCCATCCCTGCTCAATCCTTTGTCTCCTCCTGTCTTTTAGATTGTAAACACTCTGGGGCAGGAATTGTCTCTCATCTGTGTACATATACAATGCCCAGTACAATGGAGCCCCATGTGGGAGTTATAGTAACATAAATGTTTATAAAAAATAAATATGGATTTCTACAAAGGCTATCATGATAGTATCTAAGGATGCGTGTGATCCACAAAGGTACTTATGCACTGAAGTCCCATTTCTAGGCACCACTGCAATTCATAAAATTCCCGCTTGGCTGCTAGCAAACCCTGTAGGTGCCTAAAACTCGGTGACTGAGTTTCTGCCTCTGGACGCACACACACTGCAGCTTCTCCTGCCTGAGTATGCGTGCTACTGCCTCATGATTGGCATCCAGACACCCATCTCTTGCCTAAGCCCCAGAGTGATTCCCAAACTGGAAAAGACAGGTGCCTATCCAACTAAGTTATGTATGGAGGCCTGATCCGGTAGGTGTGGTCAGAGGCTGCGAACTGGAGCAGGCCCTTTAAGTGAGCTCACACAAAATGGCCAGGGGGAAGGATTTGAACTATCACGTGAGTGCCCTAACCGTTAGGCCATATAGTCATTCTAATTTTTACTGGCCCAATTAATATTAATTAATTAAAGTGGATCAACTTCAATCAGCAGGATTGAGGGAGACCCACATCAGAATATTCCAGAACCTAGTTGTTAGCCTGACAGGTGGCACATCCCTGTTCAAATCCCTTCTCCCTCTCAGGAGGAGGAAGGACTTAATTGGGGGGTCTCCCACATTCAGGCTGAGTACCCTATTCACTAGAGGCTAAAGGTTATAAGGGAGATCCTCCTCTTCTCTCCCCCGCCATTTTGTTTCAGACCCCGAATGCAACTGAGGTGGCCAAATCTCATCTTCTGCCAGTTCGTGGACTGCTAGCAGTGCTAGGCACCTCCCCACAGGTGGACTTCAGCACCTACCTCTGAGAAAAGGGCAGGGCTTAGCACACATCCCTCTGGTCAGTTTCC
The DNA here is from genome assembly GCF_009764565.3 of Dermochelys coriacea. NCBI lineage: Eukaryota > Metazoa > Chordata > Testudines > Dermochelyidae > Dermochelys > Dermochelys coriacea. The sequence continues at coordinate 4,849,327 of NC_050078.2, forward strand.
CACCTTGGCTAGCTTCGGCAGCTCCCTGGGTAGCTTGCTGCCTTTGTGGATCACAGTGTAAGGTACCTATCTCTCCCCCTTCATTGTATAGAACAGGAGAGGCCAAAATTACTGACCCCCCCAAGTCGCATACAATAATCCTCAGAGCTTCGAGAGCTGCAAGACACACACAACCAGCTCTGTGGGGTGGCGCCTGTCAGGGTGTGAGGCTTCTGCCCCAACTCTCTCCCATGGGACGAAAGCTGTTAGACCTCCTCCCTTCAGGAGAAAGACCCCGCCACGGGGCAGAAGCCCCGAGCTCCATCCTGCCCAGTCTGGTAGGAGGAGAATGGAGGATGCATAGGGGACTATATGAGCCGCACTTTAACTGTAAATTAGCCACATGTTTGGCACCTAATTCAGGCTTTGTGTACTGAAGTGTTGTTCCTGTGATTTTTCTAGGTGCCTAAAAGGTAGGTGCTGCAAGACTCAGCATCCTTATGCCTTTCCCCCTTCATGGGTCTTGGCCTGCATGCTGAACAGTTAATTTAGGTAATTTCTGCACCTTAACTGCAGAACCATCCTGCTAATGAGAATAACTATCTGGTCCCATATCTCTTCAGAAGTTCAGTATTGCTCTAAAACTTTCTTTCTGCCATGGGCTGGCAAACTAATCTCCTTTTCAAAAATCTATAGCAAAGTGAGAAGCACCGGGGATATAGTACATAAACACCAACATAATGATGCAATAACCATCTGAAGCCTTGTAATCTCAACAACAGGTTTTGAGGAAGTCACTGAAAACTTCCCCTAATTTCACGTGAAGTTGTCACAATCCTCTCTCTCAAGATAGCACAATTTGACACAAGGAGTCCAGGAACAACTTGCTGTTGACCTTAGGTTGCCTGTAACTGAATTTGCCTCTTGGTCATCAAAGGATGGAGATGGTTGACCTCTTAGAATCATAGAATATCAGGGTTGGAAGGGACCTCAGGAGGTCATCTAGTCCAACCCCCTGCTCAAAACAGGACCAATCCCCAACTAAATCATCCCAGCCAGGGCTTTGTCAAGCCAGGCCTTAAAAACTTCTAAGAAAGGAGATTCCACCACTTCCCTAGGTAACCCATTCCAGTGTTTTACCACCCTCCTAGTGAAAAAGTATTTCCTAATATCCAACCTAGACCTCCCGCACTGCAACTTGAGACCATTACTCCTCATTCTCTCATCTGCTACTACTGAGCACAGTCTAGATCCATCCTCTTTGGAACCCCATTTCAGGTAGTTGAAAGGTAGCTCACTAAATGCTACTCTTGACCACAATGATTCTCCCCTGCTCCCACCCTCTGTGGCTTGAAAGAAGAGAGTGAGATGTGTGTAATAGACTGACATGTACTAGTATTACTGCTTAAATATATGACTTTAAACCTGAATCACTTTCTTTTTTTCTACTGGGAAACTGTATTGTCTGATAGTAGAGCTATACCAGTAATGATCTCTTTGTGAGATACAAAGAAAATATAGTGAAGGAGCAATGTGAAAAGTTGGCTGGCTCTCTGTGTGGAAGAGTCTGTGCATTCTGCCTTGCATTTGGGGGCATTTGCACTTATTAATTTTTATGTTTATATTGTTGTAGCTTCTGGGAGCCCCAGTCATGGATCAGGATCCTGTTGTGCTAGGCGCTGTACAAACACCAAACAAAAAGACTGTCCCTGCCACAAAGAGCTTACAGTCCAAGACATCAGATGGATACAAACAGATGGGGAGTATAAGGAAATAATGAGACAGTACTGGTCAGTGTGATTGGCAATGGTCTCAATTTGTGGTAAAAAATTGCTCCCCCTACAAGCTCCCTTCTTTGAGCCTCTTTGTTACATTATGCTTAGAGTTGGCAAAACAAATTATATTTTAATTTTGACAGATATCAATGTTTAAGCATTTCTTTTAAACTTTTATCTATTCAAATGTTCATAGTTGCATAAAATTATGGGCTTTAAGCATTTTCTAATTTTGATAGATTTAGATTTTCACAGCTGAGAGAAACTGGGAAGGTCAGATAATTTAATGACAGTAACTTTGAGAGTCAAAAAAGTAAAGCTTTATAAACTGTTTAAACAAATCAACACCATGTCAAAATATACAAAGTAAATATTCTTAAGTCAACAAACCATACCTGTTTTTATTATTCATTTGCTAGGCTATTCGGAACGAGCCTTATTCAAAAGCCTAAGTCAGTACAGTTTGACTCTAATAAGTCCTCGTGTAGCATTTTAATTATTTTGCCTATCTGTAAAGTTCAATTACTGATGGAAATATTTGTATATCAGTTGCTGCATGCGTGTATGGTAGCATTGATATTTACCTTTAAAGATCTACTCCATCCAAGCCTAATTACAATGCACCCCTCAGCCGGTGGCACAGGAGGCAGACAGGACCGCGCATAGCCAGCAAACAGTGCCTACACCCCTGGAGAAACAGAGGTGCCCAAATTCTTCCTCCTGCCTGACCCTCTTATTCTCCCCCACACTGCGGAGTGTCCCAGCAATTTGGGGGAACACTTCCCTCCCACAAACCTGATGTCAACTAAGTGCTGGTGCCTGGCAGCACCCTTGCCCCATTGTGTGTCAAAGCTCCTATACAGCCAGTGGAGACTCCCCTACAGCTCTCGGGGCAGGGACACGGGGTTGGTAGCAGTAGGCTAAGGCCAATGGTGGCCCAAGGGCAGCTAGTGAGAACCCAGCCCCTAGCTGCCCTACCATAGCTCCTGCAGACCCTCATGGGTCACAGGGCATCATTCTGGCGCCTCAGGGGAGTCCAATTGCGCATGCGCACAGCGAGATGGGGCGAAGACAGGTTCTTTCAACGACCCTGCCTATGAAGAAGCGATGAGAGAAGCCCGCCGCGCCGCTCTTCAGGCGCACGCGCCGGAATCGGAACAACGGGGGCTTTCCCATTGCGCATGCGCCAGCGGGGGCCTCGTTCCCTCCCCTCCAGCGTTCTCAGGTCGCGCGGCGAGGAGCGCGGGCCGGCTGTGCGTGCTTACGTGCGCCTACAGCTCTTGTCGGGCGGGATGACGTTCTCCTCAAGCGCTCCCCGCCCCGTAGGCCATGGTTTTGACGGCCCCTGCGGTTTACGTCACGAGTTTCTGGGTGGAGGAGGTGGAGCTTTCAGCGGGGACGGTAGCGGCGGTCGCTTCACGTTGAAGGGTCGCCCCCCCCCTCCCCCGCCCTCGATCCGCGTGAGGGTGGCGGGCGCCCTCCCTTTGGCAACTCGCTCCCCATCTTCGCCCCCCCCCCCCTCCGGCCTCTGTCCCGCCCGCCTTCTCCCGGGTGTCTCCTGCTCCGGCCTCGTCCGTCGTCACCCCCGCCGATAGGCCCCCCAGTCCCGGGGGGCTAGGGGCAGGCGGGCTGCAGGGTCCTGCCCGCCACCCTCCCGCCTGTGTCCGGAAACCTGGCTGCGCCCCCCGAGCCTGCTCCCCACCCGCGTCCCCCGGGCCTGCACCGGGCAGGGAGCTGTGGGGGGGCTCCCGGGGCTCGGGCACCAACGGCTTCCTCACCCCCACTCGGGGCTCGGCTGGGACCCAGGTAGGTGTGTGGCAGGTGTGGAGGAGGCGGGAGCGGGGGGTGCCGAGGTCGGGAGGGGGCTTGCCTGGGGGAGAGGGGGGGCTGAACGTGTGTATGGGGGGGTGGGGAGCCTGAGTTGCCCAGGTGGGGGGAAGGGAGAGGGAGGGGGAGCCATTTAGCTGTCGGGGGGGGGGACCCTGAGTGTGTGTGTGGCGGGGGAACGTGAGCTGCCGAGGTGGGGGGGGCAGGGGAGGGATCATGAGCTTCCGTGGTGGGGGGAGCCACTGAGCTGCTGAATTGCAGTGGTGGGTTGGGGGGGGATGACACCCGAGCAGTCGAGGTGGGTGCGGAAGATAATGAGGAGTAGAGAGTCTGGAGACATCAGTTTGGGGATGACATGTTGGTATCAGGTGATCATAGAATCCTAGAATATCAGGGTTGGAAGGGACCTGAGGAGGTCATCTAGTCCACCCCCCTGCTCAACGCAGGACCAGTCCCCAACTAGGGGGGTTTTGGGGGGGGGTCTTGATGAGCTGAGATCTTCACAGCAAAGCGCTCCTTCCTGAATGCCTGGAAAGTGACCAGTATGCTTATGCTTAAATAAATTTGTTAGTCTCTAAGGTGCCAGAAGTACTCCTTTTCTTTTTGCGGCCACAGACTAACACGGCTGCTACTCTGAAATGTGTCTTGTGTGTTACTACAAACAAACAGTAACAGGGCTACCCCAGACCAAGTAACAAAGCTGTTTAAACGAAATAGCACAATAAATTAGTTGTTTGTGGCTTTTGTGTGTGTTAATTGTACATAATAGTAGTGTTTACATTATAATTGTAGAGCCTTGATGGAATTGGGTGTTTTTATAAAAAAAAAAATACATAAATTATATTTAGTTATAATGTCACTTCGGCTTTTGACAGTATGCCATCATTGAGATAAGTAGACGCCTTCCTTTCAAGTGTTCTGTGATGGTGGCAGCACTGTATCCGTTTATGTGGGTCGGCAGATATTTTTGTCGGAAAAGAGAGAACATTAGGTTCTTTTTTCCCTCTCAGTTGTGAAGTGCATTGCAATACATGTAAGGTATTTCCTTGGCTTCTGCTTTTTCTTGGCAAAAAGAAATTTTTAAAGGTTTGCCACAAAATTTTTGGTTTTAAAGATCAAAGTGTGAAAGGTGCTAAGCAATTATGGATATTGTATCATTAAAATTCTGTTTATGGGGAGTATTGAAGAGCATAAGCGAAGTCTGTCTTGCATCTTTGAAAGAAGGGGAGTTTATGGTATACACAAATAGCTATAAATTGTGAGATTCACTTTAAAACAATACAGTATTTTGCTGAGTACAAGAGGCCTTCAGAAATTCACTGCTACATATATGGCAAAGGCTTAGTATTTGCAAGATGAATGTGTACATACTTGTCTTGCAAAACATCTTGGATTCTCTTGTGGAGCGGCACTTGTTAGGGAAGGGGAGGAAAAAGAAAATTCTGTGATTCATTTATTTGATTGGAGGGGGGAGAAAATGAAGAAGTTGTTAGGAAAGACTGGACACTACATTGCAATGATGACATTTTTTATAGAATGTTTCTGAGACTAAAAAAAATCTCTCTCATTAACAGCAACATAGTAAGAAATATGGAAATTGATATTTTCTTTGATATACACTGTTCTTTTTTCCTTTCTCTCTTCACACGCACACACATACCACACACACAGTATTTAAAACTGTGAACATCTTGTAACTAATTCTTGTTTTTTTCCCCAGACATTTGTTTCAGTAACAACCACGACATAGGACATATTGAAGCAAACTGGTAATGTCAGTTGTTAGTGTCACTAAATACAGAGTAAAAGGGCCATCTAGGTTTTCATAAAGCAGAATGACAAGCTGGTATTTTACAAATCAACTTATATTTGGAGAAAATATGTATATCCTGTTTGTCTTTTGTATCATTCGTTCACATGACATTAATGGAGGGCTATTGTGAAGAAAATATCTACATTTTTAAATAGTTTGTCTCCAGTTGTTTGACAGAGTTCTAAATGAAAGTGTGAAAAAAACCTCGTTTTAGAGATAACAGGGTTCAAGTATCTAGAAATCTTATAATGCATAGTGTATAGGGAGGTAACATATACATAGTGACAAGAATGGTGTTCTGATGGCGGTTGTTAATGTGGTGTTTGTGGAGGAAGTCAGTGTCTTGGAGGAAGCTGAGCCTTTGTGTGATGAGAGGTTTGAGGATGGTTTCTAACAGTGCTGATATTCCTTCAGTAAGAGTGCTGTGGTTAGATCTGATGTGTCTGCCTGGGTTCTCTTGTTTGTGTATCTTAGGAAGCATGTAAAAGTTCCCCGGAGCAGATTTGTGGGAGATGAGTTTGTAGAGTTTCTCTTGGAGTGATTTGGGGAAGGATTTGATATTCTTAAATTCCTAGGGAAATTGTAGTCTGAAGTTACCTTTAGTTCTTCATAGAAGGTGGTGTTGGAGACTTGTTGGTTGGCCTCATTAATGTGTTCATCGTAATTGAGGACTACAGTGGTGCCTTCTTTTGTCTGCTGGTTTGATCGCTATTTGGTGGTTAGATTTCAGGGACTGTGTAGCTGTCCTCTCGGAGCTGGAGAGATTGTGGTTGTTCTGATGTTTGTTTAGGATTTCAGTCAGTTTTTTTTTCCTGAAGCAATCAATGTAACGATCAAGAGTGTGGTTTCATCTGCTCTGTGGGGTCAGCGAGATGACTTTTTTCCTCATGATATCTGTGGGGACGTGGTAACTGTGAGTAGAGTGTCATCATTGTTGTGAAAGAATTCTTTGAGGTGGAGTCAGTGGGAAAACTTAGTTCTCCATGTTAGCATCATATTAGGTCTGTGGTGGGGCAGAAGTTCAGTCCCTTAGCATACGGATAATTCATAACTTTGGTGGACACTAAAAATTATGGATTGCATCAGAGCCTTAACTAGGCATTTTAGCACCCAAACATGTTTGCACCCTGCAATGGGGTGTATCGGCACTGGAGCGGCAGGAGTTAATCCTTCCTTCTTTCTGGGCCAAGGAGGGCATGCCCCCTTGGCTCTGCTGGGTATGCTCCAGCTGGAGAGATGATATAAAAGGCAGCAGAGCAGCTCAGTTAGGGCTGACCTCCGATGAGAAAGGAGGTGCACTACTGACTCCTCGTGTAGGACCACCTGCACTCCAGGAAGCGTAGGACAGCAAGACGCAGACAGAACCTGACACACAGGCTTGGGATGCTGCTAAGAGGGGAGAGAACAGGGAGGCCCGGAGACAGCAAACTGCAAAGAATCCGGTAGGAAGCGACCCAGGGAAACATTGCAGGGAAGCAGTTGTAGAACCATAGATGGGCTCGGCGTGTTTCAGTAGGATCCCTGACAAGCTGGTGGCGGTTGGAACCCGGTGGACAGCGTGGACCTGGGTCCCCCTATCTTGGGTACTTTGGCGTGGTAGAACTTGTTGCGGGCCCAGTGCGCCCAAGAGAACCAATACAACAGGGGAATGAAGATGAGGACCTTTGAGCCTGGAGACCAAGTTCCAGTTGTTGTTACCCTCCTCGGAGTCTAAGCTGCTGGTCAAGTGTCAGGTCCCCTTCAAGGTATCTAGATAGGTTGGGCCTGTTGACTTCGAGATATGGCTACCGGGACTCAGGAGAGGCGCACAGGTTTCCACGTGAACCTCCTCAAGGCCTGGAAGGATTGGGAAGGTCTGATTATTGCACCGTACCTCCTGGAACCCGAGTTGGGGCTGCTGGCAGACAAACCCTCTGAACCAGGGCCAGTGGCAATCGTCCAGTAGCTCAACCCCAAATAGCAGGATCAGATATGACCGCTGTCAGCCTTCCCCGCTGTCTTGACAGCCTGGCCAGGGAGAACGAATGTGTACAAATGTGACAAGCCATCACATCGCCATCATCCACCGGACAGAAAGTGAGAAATAACCACCATCTGCTCCCCAAGAAGATACCAGTCCACCATGATGCCTTTGGGTTGCATGGGGCCGCAGCCACCTTCCAACGGCTTATGAACCAAATACTGAACTTCCATAATTTGTATGCTGCTGTGTACATCGACGTTATTGTTGATTATAGTGTGGGCTGGAAGGAACATCTCATCAGCGTACTGCCATCCCTGGGAGTCACGGGCCTCACCGCAAACCTGGCCAAGTGTAATTTAGGCCAGCGGGAGGTGACTTAATTGGGCTACACTGTGGGTAAGGGAAGGCTATGCTCCTTAATAGAAAAGGTGCAGGCCTTACAGGACTACCCCACCCCCACGACAAAGGGAGAAGTACGGAAATTCTTAGGGCTGGCTGCATACTACTACCATCTGTGCTCAGCTTCACCACGCTCGCCACTCCACTGATGGACTTGACAAAAAACTCCCAAACACAGAAAGTCCAGTGGTCAGAGGACTGTGAAGCCATCCTCCAAGCCCTATGAGAGCCAGTGTTGTCCCAGCCTGACTTCCAAAAACAAAGCTGTTTCATCCTCCAAACAGATGCTTCGGAGGCAGGCCTGGGAGCAGTGTTGTCACAAGAACTAGAGGGGGAGGAGCACCCAATCCTGTACCTCAATCACAAGTTGTGTCCCCGAGAGACCCACTAGTCCACGATAGAACAAAAGACCCTTGCCGTTAAGTGTGCGGTCGACACCTTAAGGTATTACCTCTTAGAGAACCCCTTTCTTTTGGTAACTGACCATGCATCCCTCTGACGGATCCATAGTATGAAGGAAACGGATGTGTGAATCATGCAGTAGTACCTTATGCCTTCCGTGTACTGCACTGGGCAGGGAAGGCCAATGCAAATGCAGACTACTTCTCCCGTGAGGGAGGGGAAGAACAGCGAGGAAGACAGCTCCCAGATACTATCTTAAGGAAGAGGGTGTGTGACTGAGTGCATACAGCAGGGATTAATCCTCCTCTCTGGGCTGAGGAGGCCACACCCCCGTGGCTCTGCTGGCTATGTTCCAGCTAGACGCAGGATATAAAAGGCAGCAGAGCAGCTCAATTGGGACTGAGTGTTGATAAGGAAGGAGGTGCACAACTGACTCCTGGGTTAGGACTGCCTGCACTCCAGAAACCGGAGGCCAGTAAGACGCAGATGGACCCTGACACACAGGCTCGGGATCCCGCAGAGAAGGGAGAGACTGTGGAGACTCGGAGACAGCAAACTGTAGAGAATCGGTTAGGGAAATGTTGGACCCAGGGAAATGTTGCAGGGAAGCGGTTGTAGAACCATAGATGGGCTCATCGTGTTTCGGTAGGATCCCCGCCAAGTTGTCCGGTGAACAGGGCAGGCCCAGGTCCTCCTATCCTGGCCAGCACCCACCCCGGGTTGGTGGCCCTGCTCACCAGCATTACTGACTCTGGCCGCTAGGCCGCACTGCCCTGATAGCTGGGGCTGTATTACTGACTCAATGGTGGGGCTGTAATGCACCTCTGCCCTGCTTCCAAAGGGTGAGTGAGTGTATCAGCCCTGCTACACCCTCCCTACAATTTTTTTTGTCATTTTTGCGCCCTGTTGCTCTGTGCCCTGGGTGGCTGTCCTGCTTGCCCCACCCTGGTTATGTCCCTGTGCTTTCTCATCCTTCTCCCTCATTCTGGTTTTGAGAGCAAGAGGGGTCTGATTTGTGTTTTTAGTTCACAACATTAGTTCTTGAATCCTTAACTGGAGACTTAAAAAATGGGGAAGGTAGTCAAAGAGGGTGGATCCATATGAGTGAGGAGTTGTTCTTCCCACAGTTACCCTGTGAATCCCTCTTCTTAGAAGATTAACCAGCATTAGTGACCCTCTATAGCTGCTGCTTACTAGAGGTTTCTGGGCGCATATTTTTCTCAGAATGGGGATCCCTATGGACAATTTTCAAAGAAGAGTTGTGTTTTCTAACACACAAGACTAATCTCTCCATGTCATTTTGTGGTCTTGAATTAAAGTGGTTTGTGGGGAAAGAAATAGTACTAACAAATACAAAACTAGGGCTTCACGTAGCTTTCCTTTGCAGCTCATTTTCATTATTACCCACAGAGTTCTATACAGCATCACTGACAGCAGCTAGAATTTCCCTATGTTTCATTGTGCTGCTGCTTGGGAAAGTTCTGAGCAGCGGCTGGGGCAGTGGAGCTTTTTGCAAAGCCAGCATGACACCACTGCATCACGTTTATATTCAGAACACTCTTCACAACTGTAATGGCTAGAAATATTTTCAAATTAAACAGCAGACAGGATAAAACCATGCATACCTACCTACCTACCAAATTAAAGCAATCTTATTTTGATTCTGTATCTTTAATAATGCCTTTACATTACTTCTTCAGTTAACCAAACATTACTAAGGGCTAGTCTACGCTGGCAATACTGAAGTGCTGGCGCTCCTTGTGTGGTTGCAGCACAGTACTGGGGGAGAGCTCTCCTGGCGCTTTTTTTTTTTTTTTTTTTTTTTTTTTTTTAAAAACACCACCTCCACGAGGGGCGTAGCTCCCAGTTGTCTACACTGGTGCTTTACAGCACTTAAACTTGCTGCACTCGGGGGTGTTTTTTCACACTCCTAAGCGAGAAAGTTGCAGTGCTGTAAATTGCCAGTGTAGACAAGCCCTGAGTTTCTTTAGGGAATGGGAGGTAAGAGGTCTGGGATGGGAAGTGTTTGTAAGAGGTCCTACTGAGAAGTAGTTTACAATATGGATATGTTTGAAAACAATTTAACTATTACCTGCTACCACCTGTAGTAGGAAAATTATTTTTTCCCTGGACCCTTGGAAGACAGTTCAAAAAAGAACCACTGTGTGTATAGATTCTAATTTTAATACTATTACTTGCACTTAAATAGAACTTTTCATCAGTAGATGTCAGAGGTTTTGATAGAAGTTTCAAGCATTGTTCCCCTTTTACAGGTGGAGTAACTGAGGTGGAGTTTCAGAGCAAAACTTTTAATGTGCAGTCAGTAATTTTGGATGCCTAACTGGGTACACTTTATGCCTGATTTCCAGAGGCACTGCACTGTAAACATAAAGTTTGTGCTTTAGAGGGCTAGAAAACCAGTCACTCTGTAAATTTCCTTCATACATGTTTCAGTACTGTTCTTGGGTTTTTCTTCTGTTTATAAATAATTGGTTCAAGTCAGATGTGGTATGAAAATTTTGTAGTATTGATACATATGCTTGGAGAAATCCTCTTGAGGGAGGTTCCATGTATTTAGTAGTTTCAAGTGGTATTTGTTAACCATCTTCATCTGTGTTATATTTTATGTAAATTTGACTACAGGCTGACTTTTATAAATTATAGGATTACATTTTCAGTTATGAATTAAGTGTAACAGTGTGTTTAGCTGGGACTTGTTTACAGACCCGATATATCAAAACTACTGAACATCCTCTGGACTCAAAATGGTAATATTTGTGATATCGCATTTCAACACAGTATCATGAAGGTGAAGATTATTGTTTGTGAAGTGTAATATATGTCAGAAGGCAGATTACTGGGCTAGATGGACCTTTGATCTGACCCAGTATGGCTGTTCTTATGTTCTTAAATTGAAAGTATAATAAAATGTGAACAGAGTAACTTTTCTAACCTCTCCCACACAAAAAAACCCCAAACCACTACAACAAAAGATTATTTTATGGAGGGCAAATAAAAGGGGTATATTTACTGTGTGTGTGTTGAATAGACTATATTTATATTATCTTAAATAGACTATATTTAACACTCAGTGCTAGATATCTTAAATTTGGAAAAATTGGGCAAAAGCACTTGGACTTTTATAGCAATGGTGAATAAAAACATAAGAACGGCCACACTTGGTCAGACCAAAGGTCCATCTAGCCCAGTATCCTGTCTTCCGACAGTGGCCAATGCCAGGTGCCCCAGAGGAGTGAACAGAACAGGTAATCAAGTGATCCATCCCCTGTCGCCCATTCCCAACTTCTGGCAAACAAAGGCTAAAGACCCCATCCCTGCCCTTCCTGGCTAATAGCTATTGATCGACCTATCTTCCATGAACTTATCTAGTTCTTTTTTGAACCATGTTATGTATAGTCTTGGCCTACGCATAGGATTGCCAACTTTCTAACACAAAACCGAACACCCTTGCCCTATGCCTTCTCCGAGGCCCCACCCCACTCACTCCATCCTCCGTAGCTCCCTCTCCCCCACCCTCACTCGCTCATTTGCACTGGGCTGGGGAGGGTCACAACATCCTCTGGCAAGGAGTTCCACAGGTTGACTCTTCATTGTGTGAAAAAATACTTCTTTTTGTTTGTTTTAAACCTGCTGCCTATTAATTTCATTTGGTGGCCCATAGGTCTTGTGTTATGAGGAGTAAATAACACTTCCTTATTTACTTTCTCCACACCAGTCATGATTTTATAAACCTCTATCTTATCCCCTCTTAGTTTCTTTTCAAGCTGAAAAGTCCCAGTCTTATTAATCTTTTCTTATATGGCAGCCGTTCCATACCCCTAGTAATTTTTGTTGCCCTTTTCTGAACCTTTTCCAATTCCTATGTATCTTTTTTGAGATTTAGCGATCACATTTGCACGGAGTATTCAAGATGTGGGGGTACCATGGATTTTATATAGAGGCAATATGATTTTTGCAGTCTTATTATCTATCCCTTTCTTAATGATGCCCAACATTCTGTTCGCTTTTTTTGACTGCCACTGCACATCGAGTGGATGTTTTCAGAGAACTATCCACAATGACTCCAAGATCTCCTTCAGTGGTAACAGCCAATTTAGACCCCATCATTTTATATGTATAGTTGGGATTATGTTTTCCGATGTGAATTACTTTGCATTTATCAACACTGGGCAACAATACGGCAGATGAAATTCAATCACCCAGTTTTGAGAGATCCTTTTGTAGCTCTTCGCAGTCTGCTTGGGACTTAACTATCTTGAGTAGTTTTGTATCATCTGCAAATTTTGCCACCTCACTGTTTACCCCTTTTTCCAGATCATTCATGAATATGTTGAAAAGGACTGGGCCCAGTACAGACCTCAGGGGGACACCACTATTTACTTCTCTCCATTCTGAAAACTGACGTTTTATTCCTATCCTTTGTTTCCTATCTTTTAACAAGTTACCAGTCCATGAGAGGACCCTCTCTCTCTATCCCATGACAGCTTACTTTGCTTAAGAGCCTTTGGCGTGGGACCTTGCCAAAGGCTTTCTGAAAATCTAAGTACACTATATCCACTGGGTCCCCTTCGTTCACATGCTTGTTGACCCCCTCAAAGAATTCTAGTAGATTGGTGAGGCATGATTTCCCTTTACAAAAAGCATGTTGACTGAACAAACTATGTTCATCTATGTATCTGACAGTTTGCCCAGTACTGAAGTCAGGCTTACCAGCCTGTAATTTTCAGGATCACCTCTGGAGCCCTTTTTAAAAAAAAAATTGGCATCACATTAGTTATCCTCCAATCATTTGGTACAGAAGCTGATTTAAATGATAGGTTACAAACTACAGTTAGTAGTCCTGTAGTTTCCCATTTGAGTTCCTTCAGAACTCTTGGGTGAATGCCATCTGGTCCTGGTGACTTATTAATGTTAAGTTTATAAGTTTGTTCCAGAACTTCCTCTGACACCTCAATCACCGCATGTTTGTCACCTAAAAAGAATGGCTCAGATTTGGGAATCTCCTTCACATCCTCAGCCATGAGGACTGAAGCAAAGAATTCATTTAGTTTCTCAGCAATGGCCTTATCATCCTTGAGTGCTCCTTTAGCATCTCAATCATACAGTGACCCTACTGGTTGTTTAGCAGGCTTCCTGCTTCTGATGTACTTAAATTTTTTTTTTTTTTTTGGCTAGCTGGTCTTCAAATTCTCTTTTGGACTCCCTAATTATATTTTTACACTTCATTTGCCAGAATTTATGCTCCTTTCTATTTTCCTCACTAGTATTTAACTTTCACTTTTAAAGAATGACTTTTTGTCTATAGTTCTGGTTGCAAAATAGTTTGTTATAAATTTGTCATCAACTAGTCATTGTAATCACCTTTTGAGGGTTAAATTTTCCATGCTTCATTTGGGCCCTAAGGTGAACTCTCTTTTTTTTAATTCTGAGGATAAAATGGTTCAGCAACTTCTGAGAGGAAAGAAGAACCTTTGTAACATTCTTTTTCTGAGTATGATTATAGTAAAAATGGTGACGTTTTGACTGTTATAGCTCGCCTTTGAAGAGTAGTTCATCACCTTATTCCAGAGGAAATTGGTTTCGATTTGATAGTCGTGATCATTTACAGTTATTTTAACTTGAACTGCTGTAAGTTAAAGAAGGATCTGGCTGTATTGGAAAGAGTCCAGAGAAGAGCAACAAAAATGATGTAAGGAGAGGTTTAAAAAAAAACGGTCTTTAGTCTTCATGAAAGAAGACAGACGGGACCTGATAAGTCTTAAAGGGCTGTTATAAAGAGGACAAAGATTGTTTGGTTCCCATGTCCACTGAAGATAGGACAAGAGCTAATTGGCTTAATCTGCAGCAAAGGAGATTTAGGTTAGATATTAGAAATAACTTTATAACTACGAGAATATTTAAGCTCTGGAATATGTTACCGGGGAGGTTGTGGAATCCCCATCATTTGGGGTTTTTAAGAATAGGTTAGACAAACACCTGTCAGGGGTGGTCTACTTGGGCCTGCCACTGTGCAGGGGGCTGGACTAGGGGTACAGCTTTGCCACTGTAAGCTCCTGAATTAGCCACTCTAAGCCGATGGGAGAGAGCTTTCCTGCCTGCTTTATTACTCCAGCCTCTGCAAGGAGCAGTAACGCTGTCCACACTGGTGCTTATGTCAGTGTAATTTATGTTACTTGGGGGTGATTCGTTTAGGTCAGTCGGGGGAGTGGCATAAATTGTGCCGACATAAGCTGTAGTGTAGCCATAGCCTAGGTGACTTCTTGAGTTTCCGTCCAGCCCTATATTTCTGATTTTAAATTCAACTTATGAATAAGGACATTACAGATGTTTCAGGAATCTATGGTGGGATTTTCAAAAGCATTTAGCATTGGTCTAACTTTGGTCTCTGAAGTCAATGGTAAAACTTCCATTGACTTCAGTGGTTAGAACAATTGGGAGTGCTTTTGAAAATCCCACTGCCTGATGATCAGTTGTCTATTGCTGTTCTTCTCACTAAAATAACCCACATAGTCTAGGGCATAGTATCTCAACCTTTTTTGATTATCAGGGATTGGCTTGCTGTCTTCCTAAACTGTGTCAGGGAGGTCTCAGGGACTGGTACCGGTCCATGGGCTGGTCATTGAGAAGCATTGGCTTTAGGGCTTGAGAGTCCAGAGAACTTGAATTCTGTTCACTTCTTCCACTAATTGGCCTTAATATTTTTTGCTTATTGTGAACTTACTTTAGTGAGGTCTCACACCTCACTTAAGTAAATATTCTTGTATCTTTTTATTTTGCTATTTGCCCAAGAACCCTCCCCTGGATCTCCTTATACATCTTAAAAAGAAAAGGAGTACTTGAGACACCTTAGAGACTAACAAATTTATTAGAGCATAAGCTTTCGTGAGCTACAGCTCACTTCATCAGATGCATCGTAATGCACACGAAAGCTTATGCTCTAATAAATTTTAGTCTCTAAGGTGCCACAAGTACTCCTTTTCTTTTTGCGAATACAGACTAACACGGCTGCTACTCTGAAACCTGTCCTTATACATCTTGTTTTTCAAAGTCAGTTTGCAAACTGGAAGTAGATCTCTGAGGCAAGAATGCTCTTGTTATGACTTGTGCAGGACCAAGCAGGTTGTCTCAACTATTAAATATTACCCATTGTCACAGTTGGGGAAACTGAAACATCATGGTTTAAGTGACTTGCTGCCTGGAACAGAACCTAGATCTTTGGCCTGCGAGAGTACGTCTTCACTGTGCAGTTAACTTGGGCTCTTAATCAGATGTCACTTCTAACCTCCCTCCTGTCTACACACACAGCTCTCTCTCCTGAGTTTGATGGAGCTTTAAAGTGTTCTTTCTTATCTTTGTAAAGTCCTCCTAGACCTCAAGATGAACAAGTGTTATAGAAGTGCAGTAAAGATAGAAAATGCAAAACACACACACAAGTTGAGTGCTGAAGTCACAAAATGACAAAATTACAAAATTAAGATGGCATATACACTCTTAACTCATCTCCTGTGCATATTAGTTGAAAGTCTCTTATTGCATGTTCACATTTGTCAAAAATTGTATGCTTATAAAATAGGTGTACTTGCCAAGAGATTTTGTTTAGTTCCTGGTGTCAACTCAGTATGAAATCATTTTACGTATGCTAATGTCCAGTTACATGGGGATCTGTTTCTCTCCTTGTCACTGCCTTGCTTCCAGCAGACCTTGGTTTTTATGTCTCTTTTGTCGCTTGTTTCTTTCCCAGCACCCCCTTCATACTTTGCATCTCTGTCGAGTATGCACAGTAGCAAAGGACACCAAAGAAATGCTCCCCTGCTAAGCACAGTAATAATAGTTAGATAGCCCCTATGATTTGAATAATGGTGTTCAAATCTGTTTTGAACTGCTGATGCTTATGAAGGGACCACTTCTTTGCAGGAGCACAGGTGCAATAGGAGTTGGATTCCCTCACTTGGATGAGTTAACAAATGGATGATGACGTGGGAAAACACAGTTCCTACTATTCCACAACCATTTCCAAACACACCCTATCCCTGGGACTTCTAAACTTGGGTCTAGTTTACACTAGTAAAGGTTTGCTGATATAGGTGTACTGGCAAACCCTCCCAGAATAGACACAGGTTCTGTTGAGGAAAAATGTGCTTTTGCTGGTATAGCTTATAACAGTTTCCCAAACAAGCTATAGTGTCAAAACACTTGTTTTCCTATAGTTGGTGCCTAAAATAGGGCTTTTGCCATTATAAAACATCGTAAAAATCACACTCTGAACTGACATTATTATATCAACAAAAGTTTCTAGGATAGACCTGACCTTAGTGGAAGGGATAGGGAGTCAGACAATTGTCCTTATGGGGCAGATTGAGGGCAGTACTGATAGAGAATTGTGTCCAAGTACAAAATAAATATCAAGAGTGGTCATTAAGGAAAGCATGGGAGGGGGTTTGTCATCTTGGATACAAATGATGAGTTAACTCAGTGTAGATGTTGATTAAGCTAAAACTATTGGACGGGCTGCTGGTGCAGAAAGAATTTAAAAAAGGTTAAACCATCTAAATGCTGACAGTTTTCAGCACCATGGAGGCAAATCTATGTAAATGGGAACCAGAATTTCACCTTGGAGTGAAGATTTTACATTACAGCAAAGCAGCTGGAGACTAGCAAATGCTCAGATAATGAATATAGAATTAGAACATCTGACTTTGCTGACAACCACAGTAACAAAGGAAATTAAAATGTTGACATCCCTACCAAATTCTTCAGGGAACTAAAGAAAGCAGCAGAAGTGTTTTATTGCAGAGTGGTGGGGAATTCGTACTCTACACATTTTTGAAAAGCAGGTTCTGACTGCTTGAATATGGTTGATTTTTAAAAAGTCACTCTATGTTCATTGTCCAATTACTGACAGATTAATGTCACTGTGTCGCAATTGTTATTGTGCAGTAGTAGTGGTAGAGTTCTTTATTTTGTAAAAATCTAATTGAAATGGCAAAAACCAAAACAGAATAAACTTATCACTATTTGAATTTTTCATGGTTCAATGAAAAATGAATCGATACAGAGAAGAAGAATTTTTAAAAATCATAGAATATCAGGGTTGGAAGGGATCTCAGGAGGTCATCTAGTCCAACCCCCTGCTCAAAGTAGGACCAATCCCCAACTAAATCATCCCAGCAAGGGCTTTGTCAAGCCTGACCTTAAAAACTTCTAGGAAGGAGATTCCACCACCTCCCTAGGTAACGCATTCCAGTGTTTCACCACCCTCCTAGTGAAAAAGTTTTTTCCTAATATCCAACCTAAACCTCCCCCACTGCAACTTGAGACCATTACTCCTTGTTCTGTCATCCACTACCACTGAGAACAGTCTAGATCCATCCTCTTTGGAACCCCTTTTCAGGTAGTTGAAAGCAGCGATCAAATCCCCCCTCATTCTTCTCTTCCGCAGACTAAACAATCCCAGTTCCCTCAGCCTCTCCTCATAAGTAATGTGTTCCAGTCCCCTAATCATTTTTGTTGCCCTCCACTGGATGTTTTCCAATTTTTCCACATCCTTCTTGTAGTGTGGGGCCCAAAACTGGACACAGTACTCCAGATGAGGCCTCACCAATGTTGAATAGAGGGGAACGATCATGTCCCTCGATCTGCTGGCAGTGCCCCTACTTATACATCCCAGAATGCCATCAGCCTTCTTGGCAACAAGGGTACACTGTTGACTCATATCTAGCTTCTCATCCACTATAACCTCTAGGTCCTTTTCTGCAGAACTGCTGCCTAGCCATTCGGTCCCTAGTCTGTAGTGGTGCATGGGATTCTTCCGTCCTAAGTGCAGGACTCTGCACTTGTCCTTGTTGAACCTCATCAGATTTCTTTTGGCCCAATCCTCTAATTTGTCTAGGGCCCTCTGTATCCTATTCCTTCAGCGTATCTACCTCTCCTCCCAGTTTAGTGTCATCTGCAAATTTGCTGAGGATGCAATCCACACCATCCTCCAGATCATTAAGGAAGATATTGAACAAAACCGGCCCGAGGACCAATCCTTGGGGCACTCCACTTGATACCGGCTGCCAACTAGACATGGAGCCGTTGATCACTAACCGTTGAGCCCGACAATCTAGCCAGCTTTCTGTCTACCTTATCGTCCATTCATCCAGCCTATACTTCTTCAACTTGCTGTCAAGAATACTGTGGGAAACCATGTCAAAAGCTTTGCTAAAATCAAGGAACAACACATTCACTGCTTTCCCCTCATCCACAGAGCCAGTTATCTCATCATAGAAGGCAATTAGATTAGTCAGGCATGACTTGCCCTTGGTGAATCCATGAATCCATCCATCATCCCTTTTATGCATTTTTTTCACTGCAGCATCTCACTTTTCTTTGTACCACTTTTGCAAAAAATCTAAAATGCTCTGGGACCCTGTCCTTTGGCCACATTGTTCCTCGTAATGAGTCCTAGAATCATAAATGTGTTGGGAGTATAGGACAGTAAAGTATTTTATTAGTTTTTAGCCAGAACACAAGCTAATGTCAGCCACGTTAAGGCAAAATAACTTCCAAATACAAAGGAAGTGTGATGGTCATTCATACATGCTGATCTGTTGATATAATTGATATAAAAGCAAATGTGGGCACTTAAGATTTTGCGTTGGAATGTAAGTTTGAAGTTGGGGTATGTATTGCTTTAAGGTATCTGTTGGGAAAGCCTTATGGAGCATTGGTGACTGTTTTGTAGGCAAAGTGAAGGTGGAAAGGAATGCACAAGTCTTTTCCCATAACTTCTTCTTTCCATGCTTTTGAGGGGTTGGGTGCACTATCCCTAAGTGTATTTTATTTGCTAATATATAAATACTACATTTAAAAAAAAAAAAGCAGCATTGAATACTTAAGGAATTTGTAACCAGGTGTAGAATGTTTCAGCTTTTATCCTGGTTAAAGTCTATCCCAATCTGTTGTGCAGTAGTGGTGGATGTATGTTGGCCTGCATAAAATGGGTTCGTGGTCTTGGCCCACTTCCTAGTGGGCCGATGTTCACTTCACAAACCATTTTCACATTTGGCATCCTAGTTAATATTTTTTTGAGGTGAAGGTTTGAACTCTATGAACTACCCTATCTCCCTTACGAGAACTCTCTTCACATAAGGGTTAAGGCTGTTTTATTCACTGCTGTGGCCTGTGTTGTAACTGTTCTGTGCATAAAAGTCTTGAGACTCCAGAACTGTCAGTTTGGCACCATTCATGAACACCAAATAAAACTTTCAAATGAGAAATTAAATTTAAATCCTAATTTGCAAATGTTTAAAATATGTATTGCAGAGTTTTAATCCATTGCATGCTTCTTCACTTGGTTTTATAAATCTGTAATAATGGATGCATCAGACAATTGCTGATGCAACTCTAAATACGGTATGGATTGAAAATGACACTGGTCCAGGATTTCCTTGAAGTGGACCAGTGCCAAAATAATACTTCTGGGCCAAGAGACTAGTGACCATTCCAGAGATCTCAGGAACCACAAGAACTAGAAAAACTAATACTGTGCACCATTGGAAATTTGAGAAGCCAGTGTTCTGATTGTATATAGCATTTTTTTCTTGACTCTAAGCTTCCACTCTAGTGGACTCCATAAGTTAGAATTAGAACAATACTGTATGCCTTCTAAAAGCATACTACAGCGTGAATTTCTAACTTCAGGGCTTTATGAGAATATTGGCTGCTAAAATCATGTTGGAATAGTGAATCAGTGTGAGGAATCGGAACAGTAGCCAGAATGGTTACATTTTACGAGAATTGATAAAAATGAGTAGGGATTTAAACATTCTTGCTTCAGAGCATCAGATAATGCCTTAAATGCATAGTTATGGAACAACTTCCCATAGGTTTCTTCCTAATCCTATCTGATGTTCTTGTATTTTATCAATTGAAGAAAAAAAAAAGTGATCTAAAACAATACCAGAAGTGTTTTATACACGTCTCTAAATACCAAAACAAGGATCCTGTCCCTAGGACTTTAGATGATGGACTGTGGGAAATGTTTGAAAGAAGCAAAGCGAGGATATGTTGTATTCCTACTTGTATTTGGTTCTTTGACAAAGTAAATTTTTACTGCTTTTAACTTATCTTAGCACTGCAGATCCAACATAGCTGTGAGAGAGATGGATTCTTCTGGTTCACACCAACAGAAAGTTACATTTACAAAGTCAAATCCTGTTTTATTAAACCGATCCAAGCCATGTAACTAAGGACAGAATTTGACTTGCAGATTGTTTCTTCTGATGACGTATACAGCAAGAAAAGCAAAACAAAACTTGTCTTTCAGATCACAGGATAAGTTTGCAGCACTAACGGTTTGGAAAATGAAAGCAATTTGGTACTGAATCATTGGGGAAACAAACTTGGAACTGGTGTAATTTTTCAAGTATAATCACGTGTTAATATTTGAGTGTCCTCTAACTGAAAGATAACCGTTGACCTTCTTTATTTTTTAAATCTTATGTTATAAGTATCACCTAAAGATTACTAGTATTGAAAGTTTCTTTTTTAACTTGACTTTTTCACATTGGAGAACACTTCAGACATGCAATTCAACTACTTTTCAGTAGTCAGTTTTCCCTGTTTATGTGGATTTTTCAGACAGCAAGAGGGAGACAAACGTGTTTTTAAAAAAAAAACAAAAAACAAAAACGTGTTTGTAAAGCAATAAATTGGCAGGAAGACTTGCAGAGAGAGTCTCCTTAAAACTCCTTAAATTAAAAATGTAAACATTTCAAGTTGGTGGCCCCTCTAAATTACCTTTAAAATATTTTTGCTGTTGAATGTTTATGAAGCAGAACTTTGTTAGCCTTGTAAAATTTAAAAGAAAGTTCATATATGTATATCTTCTGTGCTTCTCTTTCCCTGCAGAAACTGAGAAACATTTTGTCCCATGCTTCTTGCTACTGTCCCAAGCACTTCGTGTTTCCACATTCAAAGGAAGTCACTACTACCCTGTTAGGTGTGCAAAATGTGTTAGGCATGTGTTTTCTTGAGAGAGCAAACTATGAGGGAGATGAGAAGATAACTTTCCTTTAAGTTTTTTGAAACTGAATCTGTTGAATTTTTGCATATAGTGTGAAAGAATAAAAATAATGAAGACATATTGCTTGGGTGCTCTGGGGCAGGGGGTGGCCTGGGACTGCCCCAACTGTGGACGGTGCCGCTGGCTTGGGAGCTGCCCAGGCTGCTCAGGTGGCTCGGAGATCAGTTGCAACAGCTGCTGCAAAAGTCACAGAGGTCCTGGAAAGTCACGGAAGCCATGACTTCCTACAGGCTTGATTTCAAGACATCCTTCTGCGGCTCTGCCAGTGCCATTTAAACAGCATAAGAAGGAAGATGAATTAGATTAATAGACTTTAAGGCCAGAAGGGACCATCATGATCATCTAGTGTGTCCTCCTGAATATTTCATGCCAGAGAACCTCATTCTTCCACTCCTGTAATGGACCGATAACTTCTGGCTGAGTTACTGAAGTTCTCAAATCATGATTTACTGAGAGACGAAAAAGAAACTGATCCTGAACCACCAGACCAGTGTCCATCAATCTCTTTTAAACATCCACAATCATCTCTTGATGGAGTTTCATCATTCCTGATACCAGCACCTAACTATTTCAGAGCCTTCAAAACTTGCTCTCTTGGATTGCTGATGCCTTAGAAATTGAGAATTCAGTAATCAAAGAAAAGGCGCACAAATTATTTGATATCTTGCACTTCTGTATTCTGGGCAGGATAGTAATGACTGTTAAGAAGGGCATTTTGGAGCCAGCAAAAGAGCTCTGGCAAACACCATCTACTTTGCCCCCAATTGCAAAAAGAGTGGAAAAAATGTTATCTTGTGTTCCATTGGGACTTCAGACCGTTTTATACCTAACTGCTCCTGGAATCTCTGTAGTCTAAGGGAAAGCTAGACAACCTGACCTTCTAAGAGCCATTCCGGAAGATCTGAAAAAGCTAAATTTCTCCAGATAGTGGTAAGGGGGCGAGGGGAAAGACTTACTTCTCAGCTGCTCTCCAGTTATGAACAACAAAATACCAAGTTATAGTCACGAAGTATGATTTCATTAGATGGGGCAAGGGGTCCCCCTTTTTTCAACAAACTTCCTCAAGAAACCAGGGAGGAATTAAAGCCATAATCTCTGAACATCAACTGTTACCTTAAAAATCTCTACACTGACACCATATCTTGGTCCATGGCTGTGGCAGTTACAATGAGAGAGGCTTTGTGGCACCAAGCATCCAGTATACCAAAAGTAGTACAGAATACTGTAGAGGACTTGCTCTTGAGTGCACAGACCTATTCAGCAACTGAACTGATGAGGCTTTGCATTCACTATAGGACTCCAGAGCCACTCTGATATCACTCGGTAACAATACCCTGATCTTGAGATGGTAACACTTCAGACTCCAGTCTCAGAATAGACTATTTTCAGCAATTCCAGTCCCTGCATCCTACCCACTAGCTTCCCCATCATTCTTCAGGGAACCTTCTCACAAAAATCAACTAAAAGTGGCTTCCCTGCTTTGCCATTTCTGGAAGTCAGGCAAAAAGGTTTCTACTTGTGATATTTTCTTACTCCAAAAAGAGATGGGGTGTTAGTCCTTTCAGATCAAGGATAGGACTATAAAGAATTATACACACAGTCTCGGATATGTTCTGTTTGTACAGCACCTACCACAGTGGAGTCCTGGTCCATGACTGCGGCTCCTAGTCACTACGATAATACAAAGAATAAATAATAATGCTAGCCTCCACCATCCCTTCTTTATAGGCACGAGACAAGACTGGTTAGTGGCTCTAGACCTCAAGGATGCACACTTCCATATTGTGATTCGTCAAGCCCATAGGAAGCATCTGCATTTTGTAGTAGGGTCCAATCATTATCAGTATAAGATACTGCCATTCGTGCTCTCTGTGTCTCCAAGAGTCTTCACACAATGCCTAGCCTTGGTGGCCACACATGTAGAGGCAAGTAATTAATGTCTGTCTATATTTAGATGATTGGCTGATCAGATAGGTCTCATGAGACCATCCGCAACCTGTTCAGGGAGTTGAGCCTGATAGTGAGCTACAGAAAGTTATTGCTCCTCCATTTGCAGAGGATAGAGGTCATAGGAGCTATAATTGACTTCAAATTAGCAAAGGCATACCTTCCAGAGGAGAGATTTCAGTCACAGGGTCAGATAATCATCTCTAGCTTCAAGATAAATCCATCACATTGAGACCCTATCTCAAACAGGTCATATGCAGGCTTGCATTTACTAGCTAGACTTCACCTACATCCATTACAGTGCTAGCTGAGGTCCGTGTATTGCCCTGAGACACCTCATATGGACATGCATATTATAGTCCCAGCTCATATCCTTTCATTGCAAAACTAGTGGACAGACTCCCTGAATGTTTGGATAAGGGTACTCTTCCTCCACCTCTAAAGACACTGATCACAGATGCATACGGAACAGGTTGGAGTGCTCACCTTTACCATTTCTAAACATAGAGAATGTGGTCCCAGGAAGAGATGAGTCCATTTCAATGTCTTGCAACTCAGGGCAATAAGATAAGGTAATCAGAAATGCTTTGCAGGCTAAAGGAATTCTATCATACACATCCTCACAGACAACACATCCCCAGTGTAGTTAGTGTGTGATGGGGGCTGGAGGGAGAGCAAGAGAGGTGAATGTTTGTCGCCTATGTTCCAAAAGACAATCAAATTATGGATAACCTGAATTGCTCTTCATCTCCCAGGAGCCCATAATAACTTGACAGATTTTGTCAGCAGACAATCTGTCATCAATCATGAATGGTCTTTCAGTCTATGATTTTTTTTTCCATATAACCCTGGGTATCAGAGGAATAGATAAAGTGCATATATGAGGTCTTGACTCCATGGTACTGTATGAGAAAGACATCTTGTAAACATCCAAAGCTCGTACCTGCTCTAAAACAAAAGACTGGATATTTTGTGTTCTTTCGTCATGAATAAATCTACAATGGAATTTTCCCGCTGATGAAATAACGGTCCTGTAGATTTCATTGCCAAATGATAATGTAATCAATAAGATGCCATTGTTTGGATCTTGGGTGCATCCAGGATGTTTTGGTTTTTGTCTGGTATCTGAAAAAAGGTATTCTTGATAGCTAATCGCTGCTTGACACACTAAATACAATTGCTAGCCTCCTTCCCAGTCTCATGATGTCTGCTGCCAGGTTAGCACATTTCTTTCCACTGTGGCATTAGAGTTCCCCATGGTAATCAGCTTATCTGACACCGATGAAGACATGAGGTTTTTTTCTAAGTTACTGTAGAACTTTTCTTTCTCATCATATGCATTTGTCATGGTAGGAGCATAAATGCTGACGATGGTAACATACCACTTATGTTTCAATGGCAACTGTAGAACCATAAGCTGATCACTTATGCCGTTAGGTAGACTTTCAAGCTTGAAAGCAGTGGAGTTGCTAATCGCAAAGCCGTTACTTGATGTCATGGCTCCGAGCATGGACAACCTCAGCAGAAGAATGTGTACCCTGCATTGATCTCTGTGAGTTGCCCTTTGTCAGTGAGTCTGGTTTCACTGGCAGCATTAACCCAATACCTAGTCAGTTCTGTTGCATCAAGTGCTGAGCCTCTCTCAGATTGGTTGGTGGTAGGGTTGTTCCATAGAGTTCTAATGTTCCACAAAGCTATTATAATTTGTGTCATAAGCTGCCGATATGCAGATTTGTGACTCTGACCACCAGTATCACCACACCTGTCGCTTCAACACTCGCAAATGACTATAAAACTTTCCTCTGTCATCTGAACACACGTGAGAGTTGTTCCCAGGGGCGATGGCTTGCATTGCACCATCCACGCTCTGTTTACCTGTACTCTAGTGCAGTGTTTCTTGATCTTTTTTTCATTTGTAGACCCCTAAAAAATTTCAAATGGAAGTGCTGACCCCTTTGGAAATTTTAGATATAGTCTGTGGTTCCCCAGGGGTCCATGAACCACAGGTTGAGAACCACTTCTCTAGTGGCATGCAGTCACAGGATGGCTGTCAAGGATTAGTGTACTTGTGGCACCTTAGAGACTCTAAGGTGCCACAAGTACTCCTTTTCTTTTTGCGAATACAGACTAACACGGCTGCTACTCTGAAACCTGTCAAGGATTAGTGTGTATTCTATGGCTGTCAGTGTGGAATTGTTCCATGCGCCTTCTATAGTAATAGACAACTGCTATGCTTGCATCTGTGTGCTGCGCTGTTGTAGAGTGCAACGCTCTCATCTGCCAGAGAAACCACTGAGCTCTTCACTACTAACCATAACTAGGGGCATGATAGTGAGTGTCAAGTTATGTTCTGCACACTAGTGATCCTATTCACTACACCTATGGGGCCCGGTGCTGCTCTGAGTTCGCTTACAGAATTTGCCATGGCATGCAAGGATCCAGTTACCAGTAGGTACCACTAAGGAGGTACTGCAAGGGTCTTTTCTTTCCTTTGGAAAGGCTGTGTACCAGCAGGGAGGACTTGTACACTCTACCTCCTTTTCACCTAAATGAGGCTAGCTGGCAGCCAGAGATGATGATGATAGAATCAATACATTGATCAGCGGTGCTATATGCTTCGCATAGATTCATAGATACTAAGGTCAGAAGGGACCATTCTGATCATCTAGTCCAACCTCCTGCACAGCGCAGGCCACAGAATCTCACCCACCCATTCCTACGAAAAACCTCACCTATGTCAACAATGTCCATTGACTCAGTTTGTAATGCCTTTCTTACAACATTTACTTGGAACAGGATATCATGCCAAACCACAATTGAGTCCAGAAATTTTAAATCAGTGATTCGGTTGTCCAGGCTTTGCGCCTCATGTTAGGCTTGTGCCACTAACTGTGCGCTGGCACTAACCAACCTATCCATTAATTTTGTGTTGAACGTTGCTATGCTCCTGGCTTGTTTAAAGAAATGCCAGTTTCTTCAAGTTTCTGTATGTGTATCCCATTCATGGTCCACATATGTCTTCTGCACCAGGGTTCCCGAAAATTTTCTATAGTAGTGCCTATTACGGGTTGCATGTGCACCCTAAATGCCCTTGTGTTTCCCCTCCTGAAGTCATAAAGGGCAGAATGAGTGGCGGCTGGGGTCAGTTTGTTCTGACTACCTCTTGACCTGAGAAATGGAACAATAGTGTTCCTTTTTCCGATAGTGAAAGTGTTGATATTGTTATTATAGTTACGGTAGGCATTTAGAGCTTCAGTTAGCCTGTTGAAAAAATAATTAAATATAGATTTAGTTTTAGTGAGTTTGTTGCTTAGAACTGATATTTGGCCGTCTGGCTGAGTCTTGGTCACTGGGATTGAAATCTTGTCCAGCTAGAGGAGGGGTAATTGCCCTAAATGGTGGACATGACATATGCCTTTGTTTAGGTGAGAGCCCTATCACCTCTGTGTGCAATTTGGAAATCTTTTTCAAAAAATACACACACAAAGTACAGGAGTCAAGACTGAAATTTTCTCATGGAGAAATCTCTCAGAGCAATATCTGACTCAGAGGTGCCTCAAGGGCAGGAGACCTAAGTCCTTATCAGGTCAAGTCAGACTTTTAATGCTTCATCGAGGAGAGAGGTGGCTTTGGGTGCCAGAGCATCATAAAGACCTCACCCTTTTATCAAAAGTGCTAAATCTCAGCATCAAGCACTGCCAGAGCAGTCAGACACTCTAGCTTCCCACGGGAGAAAAAAGCATTGCACAGGTCATCTCTTGGCACAGAGAAGCAGTCACCAAGAAATTATAATGCATCCAAGGACAGCTCCTTTATTGGAGTTTTCTTCTTTCTTCTCATTTGCTGTCTCCAGTACAGACCTTTCACCACAATAGCCATTGCTTACACAAGTTCCATCCTGGGAGTAGTGGACTGCTCAAGAAAGGCTCATTTTGAACTACATTTAGAAATCCCATATGAGAAACCCCCTTTGCTCCCTAGATGCTATCACCTTGCCCAATATGCTTTATCATAAACGTTCCAGAACATCAAGTCATCCATCTGCTCCTCTCTCAAGACATGGTGATAAATCTCAGTATGGTCTTCAAGTATCTAGGCTCTTTCCTTCAAGATAAATTACTTCAGAAACACAGTAGTTGAGCGAAGAGGAAGAAGAGGCACCCCAGACAGAATCATCTCCAAAGAGATGTTTTTCATCTTCATCTCCAGATAAGACACTAGTGTTGTCAGTATCAGTGTCTATAAATAGTTTTAAGACTTTCCAAGAGCCCTTAGAGAATGGTTGACGTGATTTGAGATTCCTTTGGAGGTGGTTTAGAAGAAGACTAACTTTTCAAAATTCTTCAACCATCTATACAAAATAGAGTAGCCCTACCTGTCTACGAGGGCATTCTTAAACCTGCAAAAGACTTGTGTGCTATGCCAGCATCTATCTCTGCAATTCCAGAACATGCTGACTAAAAATATCAGGTCCCACCTAAAAGGCTGATGCTCTCAAAAACGTATACTTGGAAGAATTTTTTTCATCTAGGCCACCTTCATCTCAATACTCAGTCAATTGATTGTTTAGCAGAGTATTTTGTCTGTATCCAGCTGTTGACGCTTGTTTTTTACTTCGGTTGTAAGCTCTTTGGGGTCGGGGACAGTGTTTATGGTCTGTTTGTGCAGTGCCTGGCACAATGGGGTTCTGGTCCATGACACGGGCTTGTAGGCACTACGGTAATACTAATAAAAAAAAATAATAAAAGTACTATTTCTAATCTTGCATCTGACTGAGACTGATTCAGTAAATTTCAGTGTTGTATTAGTAATCTAGATGGATGGTGAAAGTTGGAATTTGCAACTAGGTTAAATGGTAAAATATTGTGGGACAACATATCTAGGATAAACATCACTTTTAATGTAAGTTTAAAGGATGTGAAAGTCGTGTATTACTATATTATTGATGATGCTGGTAGTGATTCCAATAGTAAAAGTTGTCCAGTGCTTCCCATTATTAAGACCCTGTTTTGAGTTGCGCTTATAACTTTGACAAACTTTAACCCTTAAGGCTGGAATTTTCCATGCCAAGTGTTTGCCTCAAGCTGAATTTGTTTTTGAAAGTTTCAGCTAAAATGATCCAGGAGTTTCTCAGAATGTTAGGGAACTTGAGACACTTGGGATCTGATTTGCAGAAGAGCTTAGCATTCGCAACTGAAGTCAGTAGGAGCTGTGCTCTGAACCTGAAAAGAGCTAGGTAATATGAAAAATCAGGCCTTCCCTAGGCTTCTCAAATTGGGCATCTCTTTGCCTCAGTTCCTCATGTAAAATGGGGATAATACCATATCACTTCATAGATATATTGTGGTGATAAATTAATGGTTTGTAAATAACTAAGATATTAAAATCACCACAGAGAAGCTTATAAGGACATTTAATTTTGTATTCAGAGCAGGCTCTTAAGGATGTGCAGTAAATGATGCATGGGGCCACATCCTGAAAGAGGATAAAAATAAATATTGAATAGCTACCCATTCAGTTAGCATCATCCATCCGGTGCACTGATTTGAGGCAGTAGTACTGTGGAAAAAATAGTAAGTGATAATATATTTAAAGATCATATCACAAATACAGGAGGGATTAAAGTTTTGTAGGTAACCTTAATTTTGATATTTCCTAACTTGAGTATGTACTTCTGCAACCCTAACACTCTTTTAACATAACTTATTTGGATGTGATAGCTATTAGAGTGGCACATCTCTAGCTTACAAAGTTTATTTTGAGAACACTTCCCATTCCAAAAACACATTCAGCAAAACTGGAAATATACAGTTCTGTTGCTACATCAGATTTTTGTGTGAATGCACAAGCAAGTTTAGAATAATGTATCGGTCTAATAACTAGTTCTATTGCAAGGCATAGAAAATGTTGTTTTTTCTGGAGACTTGAGTAAATGCTTTATGAAAGATTGTCTTCTCTTACCACAATGTCCTGAAAAATCTAATACTGCTATCTTTAGTATAGTTATAAAAATTACTTGTTGAATTTTCCCTCTTCGTTCTGCATGTAATGTTTGTTTTTAAAAAGTCAGAATAATAAATATAGCCTAAAGTAATCAATATATAGTCTACAATAAGTATTCTTTACAGGTAGCATGTGCAAGGAATTCATATTTCTGGCTTTCTTGCTCCCCCAAAATAGTAGGCTTTCAGCCCATCATGGGTCATAGAACTTAAGCATAAACTGTAAAAGAATAATTGTAAAATTCTAGATACTAGATATTAAAGTGTGTACCCTGTACTTGAGGCTCAGGTGCATATGGAGGTGAGCTGTCAAAAATGTATCTCAATCCATGAGCAAAATGTAGCTATTCATACTTAAATTATGGTAGTGAAACACTTTTGTCCTAATTGTATGTAGTGCTAAATGTATATAGGGAGTCAGATGTCAATTTTAATTTATATTCTTATTACTTAAAATTAATGTTAATGGATTATAAGATCCTTGGAGGCAGGAATTGCCATTTCAATAAGTAGGTGAACTTAGTTCATTCTAACTTTAGAGATGTTACCACTTTTAGTGCTATGCCTCATTTTAAGAATGGGGAATATGCTGCAATCAGTAATACTTCTAAAACCGGAAACAATCGTTGAAGTGTATTCACTTTTGTTTGAACAGCATAGTGTAATTAGGCCTCAGTTCTGACTGGTGTCTGAGTTCTTCTGTAATATAAATAACAGAAATATCCTGTACATACATACACTTCAGGGAGTATGGCTTACAACTCTTAGGATGTTTGTTTTTAAAAAGGTCTTAGTTATAGCTTCTTGAAGAAATAAAATTAATGCATTGAAGCTTCTGTAACAGAAATACTGAGCTTTCATTATACCATGTTTACCAAACCAAAGAAAATACGTTGACTCTTCAGCCATAAGATTGAGTTAGAACTGGCAAGTAATGCCACCCAGTGAAAGTTTAAGTAGAAGACCTTCCAAGATCACCAGAAGCTAATGGTACCTTAGCTTAGACTGCCTTTAAAAACAAAAAACAGAGCAACAATGCAGAAAAACACCCCCACCCCCCAAAACCAGAAAAAACTAACAAAGAGCAAACAAACAACAAAACCCTTTTAATATGTGGGTATGGATCTTAGCATAGCAATCAAGCATGATTTTAGTGAAGATGAAGATAAACCCATTAAATATATCCTTTAAGGCCCTGTAATATGACATCAGCATGCTGTTGGATGACTTTCAAATGCAGCAGAAATTAAGAAAGCAAAAATCCAAACTAAGAAAATAAAGTATGTTGTCCATCTGCAGAAACTGAATGGGAAACGTGTCTGTTTTGTAGACAATGGAGGACACAGACAAATAGATCATGTCATACTTGGATATACAGTAAGAATTCCTTTCTGTAGGGTATTCTGAGATCTGGCAGTACTTATACAAAAATGTAGTGATCTTGCTTGTAAATCAGAGCCAAGAATAATGTTGGAACTAGATTGAATTTATAATTTTATCAAATACAAACAACGTAAAGAGTAAATGAAAACATTCTCACCTCTGCCACAAATGTTAGAGTTCAAACTTTGTCATACTTGATCACATTTATAATGTGGAAACAAAATGAGGTCCAGGCCAGTGATATATAAACGTAGTGCCTTTTTAGAAGGGCCAATTTCACAAAGCTGAAAATGGTTATGAGCCAAATCAGCTGGGATGAAGCGCTTAATCAGAAAAATGTGAATAATTGGGAATTGTTTAAGAATACATTATTAGATGCTCAAAAAGCTACAGTTGAGGGGGAAGGCTGTATTTTTAAAAAAAAAAAACACTGATTTTGAGGGGAAGTTAAGGCAGATATAGCTATATCTATCTACATAAATATAACAAATGAAAGAAAGGGGAAGTAGATAGTAATGAATATAAATCAGAAGCTAGGAATCACAGTTGATAAGGGAAGTTCCAGAAGACTGTAAGAAAGCTAATGTTATAGGCCTTTCTGTCTGACATTCATCCCAATCAAGAGAATGGAGTGGGTGAAACGGGACTTAATTAATAAAGAATGAAAGGAGAGTAACATAATTTATGGATACCAACATGGGCTTCCAGTTCCGCGCGCAGGGCAAGGTAGACAGGCAGAGCTTCAGAGTCTGCATGCGTGGATGAGACGATGTAGAGAGAAGGGGGTTAGATCTATTAGGAACTGGGGAAACTTTTGGGATGGGGGAGTCTGTACAGGAAGGATGGGCTCCACCTAAACCAAAGTGGATCCAGACTGCTGGCACGTAACATTAAAAGGTTGCAGAGCAGGTTTTAAACTAAGAGATGGGGGAAAGTCGATTGCTGCAGAGGAGCATGTGGATCAGACAGACTTCTCTTAGAGGACAGTCTATTGATAGCGATTCTCTAGGTTTTAGTCAGGAGGAGAGGATGGAAGAGGATAAAGTATGGGCCAGATCAGATGAGAAACCTTCACATAAAAAAGAATCTGACACATCAGAAAAGGGCAGACAAATAAACAGTGACAAGTTTAGGAGCTTGTACACAAACGCTAGAAGTCTAAATAATAAGATGGGTGAACTAGAGTGCCTCGTGTTAAAGGAGGATATTGATATAATAGGCATCACAGAAACCTGGTGGAGTGAGGACAATCAATGGGACACAATCATTCATAGATACTAAGGTCAGAAGGGACCATTCTGATCATCTAGTCCGACCTCCTGCACAGCACAGGCCACAGAATCTCACCCACCCACTCCTACGAAAAACCTCACCTATGTCCGGGGTACAAAATGTATCTGAAGGACAGAACAGGTTGGGGGGGGGGGGAACTAACGGGGAGGGAGAAGAGTGGCATTACATGTGAAAGAAAATGTAGAATTAAATGAAGTAAAAATCTTAAATGAATCCACATGTTCCATAAACTCTGGATGGATAGTAATTCCATGCTCTAGTAAGAATATAACATTAGGGATCTATTATTGACCACCTGACCAGGATAGTGAGAGTGACAATGAAATGCTAAGGGAGATTAGAGAGACTACCAAAATAAAGAACTCAATAATAATGCGGGATTTCAGTTATCCCCGTATTGACTGGGTACGTGTCACTTCAAGACGAAATGCAGAGACAAAATTTCTCAATACTTTTAAATGACTGCTTCTTGGAGCAGTGGTACAGGGACCCACAAGAGGAGAGGCAATTCTCGATTTAGTCTGGAGTGGCAGGATCTGGTCCAAGAAGTAACTATAACAGGACCGCTTGGAAATAGTGACAACATTTAACATTCCTGTGATGGGAAGAACACCTCAGCAGCCCAACACTGTGGCATTTAATTTCAGAAAGGGGAACTATGCAAAAATGAGGAGGTTAGTTAAACAGAAATTAAAAGGTACAGTGACTAGAGTGAAATCCCTGCGAGCTGCATGGATACTTTTCAAAGACATCATAATAGAGGCCCAACTTAAATGTATACCCCAAATTAAAAAATAGTAAAAGAACTAAAAAAGAGCCACCGTGGCTTAACAACCATGTAAAAGAAGCAGTGAGAGAGATAAAAAGGCATCTTTTAAGAAGTGGAAGTCAAACCCTAATGAGGTAAATAGAAAGGAACATAAACACTGCCAAATTAAGTGTAAAAATGTAATAAGAAAAGCCAAAAAGGAATTTGAAAAACAGCTATCCAAAACCTCAAAAGGTAATAAAAAAAAATGGTTTAAGTACATCAGAAGCAGGAAGCCTGCTAAACAACCAGTGGGGCCCCTGGATGATCGAGGTACAAAAGGAGCATTTAAAGATGATAAAGTCATTGCGGAGAAACTAAATGAATTCTTTGCTTCAGTCTTCACGGCTGAGGATGTTAGGGAGATTCCCAAACCTGAACAGTCTTTTGTAGGTGACAAATCTGAGGAATTGTCACACACTGAAGTGTTGCTAGAGGAGGTTTTGGAATTTAATTAATAAACTTAACCGTAACAAGTCACTGGGAACAGATGGCATTCACTCAAGAGTTCTGAAAGAACTCAAATGTGAAATTGTGGAACTATTAACTATGGTTTGTAACCTGTCCTTTAAATCAGCTACTGTACCCAGTGACTGGAAGATAGCTAATGTAACACCAATATTTAAAAAGGGTTCTAGAGGTGATCCCGACAATTACAGCCCGGTAAGTCTAATGTCAGTACCAGGCAAATTAGTTGAAACAATAATAAAGAATAAAATTGTCAGATACATAGAACATAAATTTTTGGGTAAAAGTCAGCATGGTTTCTGTAAAGGGAAATCATGTCTTACTAATCTATTGGAGTTCTTTGAAGGGTCAATGAATATGTGGACAAGAGGGATCCATTGGACATAGTGTACTTAGATTTCCAGAAAGGCTTTGACAAGGTCCCTCACCAAAGGCTCTTACGTATATTAAGTTGTCATGGGATAAGAGGGAAGATCCTTTCATGGATTGAGAACTGGTTAAAAGACAGGGAACAAAGGATAGGAATAAATGGTAAATTTTCAGAATGGAGAGGGGTAACTAGTGGTGTTCCCCAAGGGTCAGTCTTAGGACCAATCCTGTTCAACTTATTCATAAATGATCTGGAGAAAGGGGTAAAGAGTGAGGTGGCAACAAAATGGCAAATGAAATTTAATGTGGAAAATAATGCACACTGGAAAAAATAACGCCAACTATACATACAATATGATGGGGCCTAATTTAGCTACAACTAATCAGGAAAGAGATCGTGGATAGTTCTCTGAAGACGTCCACGCAGTGTGCATCGGCTCTCAAAAAAGCAAACGGGATGTTAGGAATCATTAAAGGGACAGAGAATAAGACGGAGAATATCTTATTGCCCTTATATAAATCCATGGTACGCCCACATCTTGAATACTGCGTACAGATGTGGTCTCCTCATCTCAAAAAAGATATACTGGCATTAGAAAAGGTTCAGAGAAGGGCAACTAAAATGATTAGGGGCTTGGAATGGGTCCCATGTGAGGAGAAATTAAAGAAGCTAGGACTTTTCAGCTTGGAAAAGAGGAGACTAAAGGGGGATATGACAGGTAAATAAAATCATGAGTGGTGCGGAGAAAGTGAATAAGGAAACGTTGTTTACTTGTTCCCATAATATAAGAACTAGGGACCACCAAATTAAATTAATGGGCAGCAGGTTTAAAACAAATAAAAGGAAGTTCTTTTTCACTCAGCGCACAGTCAACCTGTGGAACTCCTTGCCTGAGGAGGTTGTGAAGGCTAGGACTATAACAGGGTTTAAAAGAGAACTAGATAGATTCATAGAGGTTAAGTCCATTAATGGCTATTAGCCAGGATGGGTAAGGAATGGTGTTCGTAGTTTGTTTGTCAGAGGGTGGAGATGGATGGCAGGAGAGAGATCACTTGATCATTACCTGTTAGGTTCACTCCCTCTGGGGCACCTTGCATTGGCCACTGTCGGTAGACTGGATACTGGGCTGGATGGACCTTTGGTCTGACCCAGTATGGCCATTCTTATGCTTATGGAAAATAGATCCTGTCTAGCTTGTAATGTCGTCAAAAACAGATAGCAAGTATGGTTGATGAAGGCAATACTGTTAGTGTAATAGACTTAGACATTTGACTTGGTATTGAATATCTGATTAAAAAAATTAGAATGGTATAAAATCAACATGGCACACGTTAAATGGATTAAAAGCTGGCATACAGATAGGTCTCAAAACATAATTGTGAATGGGAAAATCATAATCAAACAGCTATTTCTAGTGGGGTCCCATATAGATCAGTTCTTGGCCCTCTGCTATTTAACATTTTTATTAATGACCTGGAAGAAAACATAAAATAACTGATAAAGTTTGTCAAACACACACATTGGGGGAGTTGTAAATAATGAAGAGGACAGGTCACAAAGGCAGTGTGAACTGGTAAACTGGGCGTAGGTAAAGAATATGCATTTTAATATGGCCAAATATAACTATATACAGCTAGGAACAAAGAGTATAGGCCAGGGGTGGGCAGACTATAGCTCACGGGCCGCATCCGGACCGTCTAACCTTTTAATTCAGCCCTCGAGCTCCCGCTGGGGAGCGGGGTCGGGCGCTTGCCCCACTCCACGCGGCTCCCAAAAGCAACAGCATGTCCCCCCTCCAGATCCTATGTATAGGGGCCTGGAAGCCAGGGGGCTCTGCACGGTGCCCTCTCCCTAAGCACTGGCTCTGCAGCTCCCATTGGCTGGGAATCCGCACCCTGAACTCCTCATTTCTGGCCCCACCCCAGAGCCCACACCCCCAGCTGGAGCCCTCACCCCCTCCTGCACCTTAACCCCCAATTTCATGAACATTCATGGCCCACCATACAATTTCCATATCCAGATATGGCCTTCAAGCCAAAAAGTTTGCCCATCCCTGGTGAAGGCCATACTTATTGAACCACTCTATCCTGGGAACTGGTGATTCTGAGAAAGAGATGGGAGCCATGATGAGTAAGCAACTGAACATGAGCTCCTAATGTGGTGATGTGGCCAAAAGGGCTAATGTAATCTTTGGATGCATACATAAGGAAGACTTGAGTAGGAGTAGAGAGGTTATTTTACTTCTAGATGTGTGACTGCTGCCGGAATACTGTGTCCTAGTCTGTTGTTCAGAATTCAAGCAGAATGTTGATCAACTGGAGAGGGTTCAGAGTTGAGCTCTGAGAATGATTAAAGAATTAGAAAACATGCCTTATAGTGATAGACTCAAGGAGCTCTAGCTATTTAGTTTAGCAAAGAGGAAGTTAAGGGGTGACTTGATTGCAATCTATAAGTATTTACATTGGGAACAAATATTTAATAATGGGCTGTAGATAAAACAGCTGATTCTCATTTAAATTAAAGCTGTTTTATACCACTCTGGCCACAATCCTTCTCCAAACCTTAGTTATCCACCTCTTGCTTACCCAGTGTAACCTTCTGTTCTGGCCTCCTTGTATATGGATACTCTGCATTTTGGTTATATTGGAAAACGGTAATTGCTAGTTTCTTCTTTGTCTGCCATTCTTACCACAATGTCCTCTCCTTGAAATACCTTCCTGGGTATCCTCTGTCTCAACTCACGCTGCCTGTCCTTATTTTCATGTCTTTGCAATAATCTTATCTCAGCTTCATCTCTGGTTTTGTTGTCTTTCTTTCTCTCTTGCTCCCTATGCTCCTTCCAATCCTATGACTCTTCACTCCCAGTTTTTCCTATTTCAGATCTTGCTAATACCTTTGATGCTTTCATTTTTGAAGAAATGGGATACAATCTTTTAAAAAGTGTATGGAGGGGTTAATTTGGCAGCACAGTTGTCAGGGAAATTCAGCATTTCAGCAGAGAGTATAGAACATATTTTTGGTGCTTTAATATAAAATTAGACAATTA
Organism: Dermochelys coriacea; assembly: GCF_009764565.3. NCBI lineage: Eukaryota > Metazoa > Chordata > Testudines > Dermochelyidae > Dermochelys > Dermochelys coriacea. Next base: position 4,885,892 of record NC_050078.2, read on the forward strand.
AAATAGATGACATTTATTAAAAGGACTCAGTTTCCATTTCAGGGAAGTTGAAACAAATAGCAAGTAAAATGTTTCTTTTAAGAATATAACAAATTGATAGAGCAATAGAGCTTTTATGGGACTCCTCCAAGACTGGAACAAAATCCTGTGGCATTTAAGCACTACTACAAACATCACATTGTATATCAGACATAAAAATTATTTTTGAAAAACTTTCCATCTGAGTGGTGAGAAGGAGAGAACCATACATGATAGTCATGTCACTTAATGAACTCCTGGAAGGTGATCAGATACCGATGGTTAGAGCTGGATAAAGGCAATCCAGGCCCCCTTGGCAACAGGAGGCCCTAATATTTATGCCCCTGTGTTCCTTCCCCCACGTGGACTGGGGGGGGATGGGGATGGTCCATTTAATCTCCCAGAGAGGTAGAAGCATGAACCCCCTTCTCCTTCCAGGAGCAGTAGCAGGAGCTTCCTCCCGTTGGAAACAAGGAGTGAGGAAGGTATTCCTTCTCCTACCATGGAGAGGCAGAGTGCCAGCAGGGTGCTCCACTCAGTATTTAGGGTGTATCTGCTTGGGTGGGTGGACCAGAACAGTCCTGCTGCATTCTTTCTCCCTCTTGCCAGACACACACAGTCCTCTACAGAAATGGTGTTGTCTGGGCCCCCCAGAACAGTAGGTCTTGGAGGCAACACCCCACTGAGGTGCATGGGGAAGTTCACACAATTCTGAGCTATTGTTTTAGGCTGTCAGTAGATGTAAGACATCATTGTTTGTTTGAGTCATGTTTTCAAGCTTTTCTTCACAACCATCAGGACTATAAACTTTTTTTTAAAAAAAAAAAAAAAAAAAAAGAAAATGAAAGCTGAGATTTTGATAACACTGGAATGCTAGATGTGGGCCTATAGTGCTATGTCTTAATCTTGTTCTGCTCTTATTGGATCCAGGAAGTGGGTGAACACCTGCCCACTGCTAAAGGGTCCCCCCCCAGCCTAAGGGGGGGATGCACAGGACCTGGAAGCCAAGTAATTCCAGGAGACAACTACTAAAATAACAGGAATAGGAGTGCGGTCAAAGGGTCAAACAAAGGGAATCTTGTCCTGGTGATGGGCATGGTGTCAAAACCTGAACAGAATAGAACTAATCATTGCTTCAGATTGATAGGCTCTTGTTAAAGGGACATTGGCAATTAGAAACCACTTTAAATTTTTGTTAAAATAGTCTATGTACTCTTAAATCAACATGCCAACTTTTGTAGGTTTACTATAACAATTTCATGTTTGTAAAAATGTCTTTTTCCTCTTTTGGTTGTGACAAAGCTCTGTCCTTGCCTCCGTTGTTTCCTGCATTTCCTAGCGGATTTCGCTAGCCTCAGAGGCTCACTGTGACCCTGCACGTAACCCTTTTCTCTCTAGAGACAAGGGTCACAGTCTACTGAGCCATTTTCATCATAAGCCAGCGAGGGAGGTGAGGAGAAGTTATCCTTCCTTGTACAGTCTCTGTTGTCTCCCAGTCTCAGTGATTAATCAGGGGGCAAAGGTTGGGGGGGGAGCCCGGGCCCACCCTCTACTCCGGGCTCCAGCCCAGGGACCCTAATAATATCAGCTATGGTAGCTGACCTTTTAGAAACATAACATGTACAATTCCCTGGGCTTCTTCCTCCACAGCAGCCCTCACTTCCTCAAGCTCCACTTCACCTTTACCTCAGGGCCTCCTTCCTTGTGCCTGATATGGGTGTACTACTCAGCCTCTCCAACAGCTCAACTTCCTCCCCCATGCACCCCCACCTGACTGACTGGGAGGCTTTTAAGTAGTTTCAGCCAGCCCCTGATTGGCTTCAGGTGTCCCAATCAAGCTAGCCTTCTCCCGGTCTTCTGGAAAGTTCTTAATTGGCCCCAGGTGTCTTAATTGACCTGGAGCAGCTTCCATTTCACTTATCCTGGTACCAGAGATTTGTTTAGCCTGGAACTAATATATCTATCTCCCACTATTTTTCAATAGCCATCTGGCCTTGCCCCATCACATATCCCCCCTCTCCCAACTCTATGGTGTTGAGCAACTTGGGACGCCAGGCAGTATGCTCATGACAGACCATCAGTGTTGCCATGGTGGCATCCAGCCCCGTGCCGTATGCGGAACTGGAATGGTTGGAGGGATAAGGGCCACTTGGTGACCCTTGCATTCTTTTCCTTATTCCATTGCATCCACTGGAGGGGTGCATGATCTGTCACGAGTAAATCGCTGGCCTAAGAGTTAATAATGCAGTGTCTCCATAGCCCATTTGACAGCAAGGCATTCTCTCTCGACAACTGCGTATTTCTGTTCTCTTGGGAGCAGCTTTCTGCTTAGGTGGAGGATTGGGTGTTCCTCTTCTCCTACCGTTTGCAACAGAACTGCTCCCAACCCCACCTTGGAAGCGTCTGTTTGTAAAACAAATTCCCTGTTAAAGTCCGGGGCTATGAGTACGGGATCATTACAAAGGGCCGTCCGAAGGTCTGTAAATGCCCCCTCTGCTGCGTCGGTCCACTTTACCATGTCTGGACCTCGGGCCTTCAACTGGTCCATTAGGGGACTTGCCCTATTGGCGAAGAGGGGAATAAACAGTCGATAGTAGCCTACCACGCCTAGGAACGCACGGACCTGCTTCTTTCGGGTCGGCCGGGGCCAGTTTTGAATTGCCTTTAGCTTATTCGTTTGGGGCTTCACTATACCCCTTCCCACAATATATCCTAGGTACCTAGCCTCTGCTAGCCCTATGGCGCATTTAGCAGTGAGGATTAGCAGTGAGGCCAGCCCGCCTTAAGGTGCGCAGTACTGCCTCAAGTTTCTCCAAGTGGGTTCCCCAGTCTGGCGTATGGATGATGACGTCATCTAGGTATGAAGCTGCGTAACTAGTATGGGGGCGCAGCAGCTTATCCATGAGGCACTGGAATGTGGCTGGGGCCCCATGTAGCCCAAAAGGGAGGACGGTGTACTGGAATAGTCCATCCGCAGTGGAGAATGCTGTCTTTTCTTTAGCTTCTTTGGTCAGAGGAATCTGTCAGTACCCTTTTGTCAGATCCAGTGTAGTCAAGAATCGGGTACTACCTAGTCGGTCAACCAGTTCTTCGATGCGTGGTATGGGGTATGCATCAAACTGGGATATTTCATTCAGTCGGCGAAAGTCATAACAAAATCTCATGGTACAGTCAGGTTTAGGCACTAGAACAATTGGACTGGACCACTGACTGTAAGATTCTTCAATAACCCTTAATGCTAACATTTTCTTTACTTCGGCCTTGATTTCTTCTCTTTTGGCTGTTTGGGATTCAGTAGGGTCTCAACGTTACCTTGGCTCTGGGGATCGTGCGGATATGGTGATAGGTCTGTCGTCCACCGTGGTTTTGTAGAGAACACATCTCTGTTGTGATTAATCACATCGGCTGCCTCGATCTTTTGGATCGGTGTCAAGTCGAATGATATCCTCACTTGCTCATGTAAGTTATTCTCCTTGGGAAGTGTCTCCTGCATGACTAAGCAAGCCTCTTGATCGTGCCAAGGTTTTAGAAGATTGATGTGGTAAATTTGCTCCTTTTTCTGGCGGCCTGGCTTCCGCACTTTATAGTTCACCTCTCCCATGGCTTTGATTATTTCGTAGCGTCCCTGCCACTGAGCCAACAATTTACTTTCTGCTGTGGGCACCAGTACCCTCACCCGGTCCCCTGGTTGGAACCATCGAAGCTTTGCTTGGTTGTTATAATGTGTTCATTGGGTCTCCTGTGCTCTCTAAGTGTTCCCGTACAATGGGCGTAACTCGGGCTATCCGATCTCTCATCTGCAGTACATGCTCAACTATGTTCCTTCCACTAATTGGCTCCTCTTCCCAGGCTTCTCTGGCTATATCCAATAAGCCCCGAGGGTGGCGCCCATATAGTAGTTCGAATGGAGAGAAATCCGTGGAGGCTTGCGGAACCTCCCGGATGGCAAACATGAGGTAAGGCAATAGGGTATCCCAATCTTTCCCATCCCGGCTCACCACTTTCCTGATCATGGTCTTGAGGGTCCTATTGAACCTTTCCACAAGGCTGTCTGTTTACGGATGGTATACAGAGGTCCATAGGGCTTGAAAGATCTCTGTTCATTGCTCCACGTACATCAACTTGGACATGAAAGGTGTCCCTTGATCAGTCAATACCGCCTTGGGTAGCCCAAGCCAGGCAAAGATCTGTACTAGCTCCTTGGCTATTATCTTGGAAGCTGTGTTGCGCAGGTACCGGGTTGCATAGTCCAGTACAACAAGCACATTTTGGTGGCCCCGAGCAGTCTTTTCTAGGGGCCCTACCAGATCCATGGCTATCCATTCGAAAGGAACCTCTATTATTGGAAGAGGTATCAAAGGAGCCCTCAAGTGTGGGCAAGGGCTATGTAACTGACACTCCAGACAAGAGGTGCAGTATCGCCAGATATCTTCATGTACTCCTGGCCAGAAAAACCTCTGCAGGATCCGTGCCTGGGTTTTCTCTACCCCTAGTTGTTCTCCAAACAGGTGACTGTGGTCGAGACGCAATATGGCTTTTTGATGTTTTTTGGCACCAGAAGTTGTTGTATCTCTTGCTCTTGCATTTGCACCACGCAGTACAGGAGATCTTTCTTCACTATAAAGTAAGGTCTGGGACCCCGGACCTTCCCATCCACGGGTATCGCATCGATCTTGGCCACCTCTTTCCTGGTGTTATCATATCTGGGGTCCTCCACCTGGTCCTGCCCAAAAGTCTCTTTCCCAGGAGTAACCTGCCCAAGCTCCCAGGGGCCGGCTTCTGCTTCTTCCAACGGCTCGCCGCTGTCATGGCTGGGGGCAGCTTCTGGCTCACCTTCTGTGGTGGAAGTTTCTCTGTTGGCTGCTCGCGTCCATCTGCCTACGAGGGAGGTCTTCTGGCCCTGGGTCAGGATCCGGGTTCCCAAGGCCTTCGCGGCCTTCCTCTCTTTTTTTGTCTTCCAGTCTTTGGGGGGGCTGAGAATAGATCCTGAGAAATCTCAGCGAACATCGGGGGTTGACATTCCCCTGGTGATGAGTCGCTGTCCTCGGGGTCCCCACCTCTGTCCAGCCTATCCCGGAGGAGTAAATTATCAAACCCTGGATAGTCCCTCCCAATGACTACAGGATATGGGAGTTTAGGAACTACACCCACTGTCACCTCAATGGGGTTTTCCTGAACCTCTGTCTCCACTGGGATGGTGGGGTAATGGCTCACGGCCCCATGCACACACGTCACGGCAATGCGTTTGGCTTGTAGCAGCTGACTATTTTTTACCAGCTTACCCGATATGAGGGTGATAGCACTCCCAGAGTCCACAAGCGCTGTAGTCTCTGCTACATTTATCCTCACTGGCCTGGTGTAATTATGCGGGGCTAATGCGACCTCCGCGAGGTGGATAAGGGAGCATGGGACCTCCCAATCCCCCAAGTTACATTGCATAGGCTCCTCGGTGCTGGGACACTGTGCTGCTATGTGTCCCCACTCCCCACATGTATAACATCTATAATTGCTTTGAATCACGCCCCTATCCCAGGGGCTAAGGGGTTTAGTCCCGGAGTTCCCCCCACTCAGGCCAATCCCTTCCTTCTGGGGTCTCTGCTGGTTTTTGGACCCCCCCCTTTTTTCCATCTAGGATTCCCCGGGGGGTTGGCTGCCCAAGCTTCCAGGGTTGGGGTCGGGTGCTTGATTTGAAAGGGGCCTTCCTTGGGTAGTCGAGTCAGTTCTCTGGCTGTCATCCATCTTTCTACCAGTGTGATCATCTCATTGTACATGCATGGATTGTTCTGGCCTACCCTTTTGCGGAGATCTGGCGGCAGTCCCCGCATGTAATGGTCTATGACCAGGGTCTCCAAAATCTCCTCTGGCCTGCACACCTTGGGCTGTAACCATTTCCGTGCAAGGTGTATGAGGTCGAATAGCTGGGACCTCGGGGGGTTTGTTCTCCTGGTATTTTCACTTATGGAACCTCTGGGCCCTTATCGCTGCCGTTACCCCTGATCGTGCTAGGATCTCTGCCTTCAGACGGGTATAGGCAGTGGCATCTGTGACAGGCAAGTCAAAGTGGGCCTTCTGGGCCTCTCCACACAAAAAAGGGGCGAGAATGCTGGCGCACTGCTCCTGGGGCCACGCCTCACGCTGAGCAGTCCTTTTGAATGAGAGGAGATATGCCTCTACATTATCTCCTGACGTCATCTTTGGCAGACAACCAGTGGCCCTCAGGGTTCACGTCCCGTTGGATCCCTGGGCCTGGATGGTGAGGATCTTCGGCTGGTCCACCACCTTTCTCAAGAGGGCATGATCTTGGGTCGCCTGGCTCATCAATAATTGATTGGCTTGTACCAGAGCTCTTACCAGCTCCTCCATTGTGGTACAAAGCAAACAAACAAACAATTTCCAAAACTCCAGTGCACTTTTTTTTTTTAAAACCTCTTTCTTCCGCCATGCTGTGAACGAAATCCCACTTCTGTCACCAGTTGTGACAAAGCTCTGTCCTTGCCTCCGTGGGTCCCGTGTTTCCTTGCCATCATCAAGGATCTACAACCTATCCTGAAGGACGAGCCATCACTCTCACAGATCTTGGGAGACAGACCAGTCCTTGCTTACAGACAGCCCCCCAATCTGAAGCAAATACTCACCAGCAACCACACACCACACAACAGAACCACTAACCCAGGAACCTATCCTTGCAACAAAGCCCGTTGCCAACTCTGTCCACATATCTATTCAGGGGATACCATCATAGGGCCTAATCACATCAGCCACACTATCAGAGGCTCGTTCACCTGCGCATCTACCAATGTGATATATGTCATCATGTGCCAGCAATGCCCCTCTGCCATGTACATTGGCCAAACTGGACAGTCTCTACGTAAAAGAATGAATGGACACAAATCAGACGTCAAGAATTATAACATTCAAAAACCAGTTGGAGAACACTTCAATCTCTCTGGTCACTCGATCACAGACCTAAGACCTTTTTCTTTCAACAAAAAAGCTTCAAAAACAGACTCCAACGAGAGACTGCTGAATTGGAATTAATTTGCAAACTGGATACAATTAACTTAGGCTTGAATAGAGACTGGGAATGGATGAGTCATTACACAAAGTAAAACTATTTCCCCATGGTATTTCTCCCCCCCCACCCCACCCCCCACTGTTCCTCTGATATTCTTGTTAACTGCTGGAATTAGCCTACCTTGCTTGTCACCATGAAAGGTTTTCCTCCTTTCCCCCCTCTGCTGCTGGTGATGGCTTATCTTAAGTGATCACTCTCCTTACAGTGTGTATGATAAACCCATTGTTTCATGTTCTCTGTGTGTGTGTATATAAATCTCTCCTCTGTTTTTTCCATCAAATGCATCCGATGAAGTGAGCTGTAGCTCACGAAAGCTTATGCTCTAATAAATTTGTTAGTCTCTAAGGTGCCTCAAACAAGACTAATGATCTTGATAACACCAGGTTGGCCCAGGCAATTCTGGTACCCAGCCTTCATGAGACGTTCAATTTAGCCTCCAATAACATTGACAGTGAGTCCAAACATTGTCTTCCTGAACAATGGGAATGTCTAGTATCCAAATTTGGTCTCTCTACTTCTCACATTCTGGATGTTGACAATCATCGAAAGAGCTTGTTCTAGAGATTTCCAAAACATTATCCTACAAAATAGAAAGGATGGTACAAGGTTCACATACGCTGCAAAGTGGTAAAGTTCTCCTTCTTGGCAGAGCAACATCATATTTCTCCAACAGCAGCAAACATTCCTAAATATCTGGACTACTTAATGCTGATAAAAAGATCAGGGTTTTTTAATCAGTTCTATAAGGTGCACCTGGCAGCTCTATCAGGGCACCATCCTCCTGTTCATGATTTCATCCCAATTTGGGGGGATCTTGGAAGTGGGAGCCTTCACTGTACTGGGATCTCAGTGTGGACTTAGGTGGGTTGATGGGTCCTCCCTTTGAGTTGTGGCATCATGTTCCTTACACTATCTTTCGGCCTTCTTAGTGTCAGTCACCAGCCGGTAGGATCGGGGAATTGCAGGCATGCATGGTAACCTTTTTTTTGTGCATATAGGGAGGCTATGCATAAGCCCCATCCAAAATTTCTACCCAAAGTGGTTTTTGACTTCCACCTAAACCACATGATTCATCTACCAGTGTTATTCCCCAAGCCCCACTCCAACCAAGGGCAGTCTAGACTACACTCTTCAAATATACACAAAACCCTTTCTTTACCTGGATAGAATTAAAGTCATTTCGTATTTCACTTATATTGTTTGTTGCCTTTGTGGGGAGAATGAAGGGCCAACCCATTTCATCTCAAAAGCTGTGTAAGTGGGTCTCGGGTAGTATTAAGATACATGTTTGGTGGATCTAAACTAGCTAACTGATAAAGTCAGGGTTTATTTTGCTTGAGCTCAGGCTCAGGATCAAGTCAGGCCTATTTCTACAGAGTCTTATAACATCTGGATTCTGTATTGGTGAAAAGAAAAGGAGTACTTGTGGCACCTTAGAGACTAACAAATTTATTAGAGCATAAGCTTTCGTGAGCTACAGCTCACTTCATCGGATGTAGCTCACGAAAGCTTATGCTCTAATAAATTTGTTAGTCTCTAAGGTGCCACAAGTACTCCTTTTCTTTTTGCGAATACAGACTAACACGGCTGCTACTCTGAAACCTGTATTGGTGAAGGAACTGTGAGGTTGGTTACCTCCTCTATGTCCTTTGTGCTCTTGGGGAGGGTGGACACCAATGCATGCTGCTGGTCAAATGATTCTGATCTCGAGTTCATATGTACCAAAAGTGTAATGTATATGGACAGATGCTCAAAGAAGATACAAACATGCTTACTGTTATAGTTTTAAGGATTCTTACCAGATTTTGCTGAGCTGCATGTTTTAATCTCTAAATTAGGAGGGCAAGTTTTAATAGCTATAAATAGTTACAAGATCATAGCTTCTTCTTCCCATCCCCTTTCAGTAGCGTAAAGATCCTCACTTACACTCTCCATTCTCCTTCTACAGCCTATGCTGTTGTGATACTTGCTCTAGCAAAAAGGATCATGGGGCTATTCCTTTCAGAACTCCTTAACGCCACTCTTTGCAGTGACCATAGTCTTTTGCTGCTAGGGAGAATGGCACCTAGAGAGTAATTACTTTCCCACTGTTTTCCCACTTTCCCAATAATTTTCCAACTGTTGAGAGTCAAAGGTAGTCCTTTATGTTTTTGGGCTGATTTCGTCTTCATGTGTGACAACGATTAAGGTTTGGCTCTGAGTTCTACTGCCGTCATACTTCATTTGTCTGGGTGCTTTGACTTGATGTGTCTTTATTCAGTGATCATTTGCATTTTTTCTTTATAAATTGTGTGTAAATATCTTTAAAAGAAATTGAGAAATGTAAATACAAATATTTTATTATGGCTGTGACTTTAAACTTGTGTCTGTATAGTCACATAATATCTGTGCAAGTTAGCACATTGCATATACTTAGAAATTAGTTCTGAAAATAATTTTTGTTCAGAGGGGACTAAATTAAGGTGAACCATAAATCTGAATTTCCTGACTCTCTTTTGTCGAAAGTCTTGATTATAATACTGTGTGGAGGAACACATTGTTCCCTCTTGTGGGAGAGGATCAAGGAGGAAGAAAATCCAGCAGAAGAATTCTTTTTTGGAGAACCTTGGAGATGAGTTGTTGAACCTTCTGCCAAATCTTGGTATTTGTTATCAATTCACTCCATTTAATACCTAGTATTTTCCTAAGGCATTTGCTGTTATAGGCATTTATACAGCTGTCTATACCTCCAGTGCAGTGGTCCCCAAACTGTAGGGCATGCCCCCCTAGGTGGGCACAGAGGAACATTCAGGGGTGTGTGGCAGGGCCTGGGTCAGCCCCCATAGGAGATGAGGAGGGAGCACCCCAACCCCACTCTGCCCCCCGCCTCAGCTCCTGGCCGTGCCTCAACCCCTGGCTGCAGCTTCTCTCTCAGCCCTGGCCCCACTCCCATCCCAGCCTTTGCCCCCTTATTCCTGTCTGCGGCTTAAGCCTCTTTCTCTCCCCCCATCACAGCCTTGCTCCCAGCTATGGGTGTGGACGGGGGGCGGGTCACAACGTGAAAAGTTTGGGGACCATTGCGCTAATGGATTTTCAGCTTTCACATCCATATGTTGAGGTAGAAATAACTACTGAAGTGAAGATTCATAATTTGGTCTTTAAATTGTAGTTGTACATATTATGTTAGATTAAAACTTCCAGAGTTTCAGACGTGGGGTTTAAAACTCTCAAGAAATGTAGGAGTTAGTGAAAATAGTTATACTTCACATGTAAATTTTTTTATACTTTAAACCTTTCTCTTAAGTTTTCAGAACTTACATGTTTTTTAATTGTTTTTTTCTTTAGAAAATAAATGAATGCTAATGGGACAGACATTTCCCTGAGGTTCAGGTTTTCTGGCTGGCTGCCATGATGGGTAAGTTACCTATAAGTGGAATCCAATTAAACTGTTACCTTGGCTTAATTCCAAGTGAAAAGAACAAGACCACTTACATAATTAACATTATTTTATATGATGGAAGTGCATGTCATGGCTTTGATAGATAAATTTGAATTGAGGCTTGCACTTAAAGCAGGCATTCAACCAGTTTGTATATGAAAAAAATTGCAAATTGTTGACAATTACAGCACTTCCTCTGTGGATATAGAATAAATTTAAAAGAAATTGAAATATGTTAAAGTATAGAAATATGCTGTTAGGATACACAACACTCACACTCTTATGACACCATGGGGCAGGGGGAGAATCTTTCTTTAAAAATGATTTTAATCTAATCTGAGACTTCAAACACTCAAATGCCTTAATCATAAGCACATTTGATGCCTAGTTTCACTACAAGGTGGTGTAAAGGCTGTCTAGATGTCCTAACTATGCATTTCTGTACCTAAAAATGTTTGGATTTTTTGTTACAAGTAACCTGCATTTTTGGGGTTTATGATTAGTTTTTGGAATGATTACACCATCCCAATTTTAATCTAAAATACTGATGTATACTCTCAACCGTAACTCTATTTTAGTGTATTCTTTGTCTGGGAATTATGATACAACTGATTTTTGTGCAAGTGTTGGTCCTAATCTGATACTTTAATGAGACAGGATTGTTTAAGAATATAGTGCTTTTCATGCTGCTAATGTTTCTGCACACACTGAAATTTGTAAGTACAGGGATTTTGTCAAATTATAACGTGTATTAGATGTTAAATTGCATTTAGTGTCCTCAGGCTAAAACTTAATTTCTTATTTTATCAAATACAGCGGTCTAGCATGCTTCTTCATTATAAGTAGGGCCCCTACCAAATTCAAAGTCCATTTTGATCATGGCCAGAGGGTTTTTAAATTGGTCAATTCCATGTTTTCAGATATTTACATCTGGAAATTTCATGGTATTGTAACCATGAGGTTCCTGATCCAAAAGAGGGTTATGGGAGGTTGCAGGATTGCCACCCTCACTTCTGCATTGCCTTAAGAACTGGGCTTTGAAGGCAGCAGCCACAGAGCTTCCTGCAGCCAGGGGAGATTCCTGGAGGTGGGTCTGATATCCCCTGTGCTTCTGGGAGTGCCCCCACCATTCACCTTGCGCCAGCTGCTAGTCTTCTGGGTTGGCAAGAGATGGGATTACTTCTTCCTCTGCACAGCCGCTCTCAAGGGGAGATCATACCCATGGAGCCCTGAAAATTCGTGGGTATCGGCTTTATAGCTGCGGGTATCCACACATGTGGATATCCCTGGACCATAGCAGCATACATGCAGATACAAATTATGTATCCCATGCAGGGCTCTGATGGTAAGAGCTGGGTGAGCAGTTGTGAGGAACTTCAGTGCAGACTCTCCATCTGCACTTGGCGGGGGACTTGAGGGGCAGGGACACAGACAGGGGGCTGCTTGGGCTCCCTGTCCAGGGCAGGTGGAGGGTCCACTGTGGCTTCCCACAGCTGCCTGCCTGACTCTTACCATGGACGGGCTGCAGCTCCAAGCCATCTCCCTCTCCCCCGCATAGCCGGGTCAGGGAGAGATGTGCTATGAGGAGCCTGTGTCCCTCCACCTGCCCTGGGTGGGGGACCCGAGCAGCCCCAGGCCTGTGTCCCTGCCCCCCAGGCCTGTGTCCCTGCCCTCCAGGCCTCTGAACCAGGGCAGGTGGAGAGACTTAGGTTCCCCACAGCTGCCAGTTCAGCTCTTCCCAGCGTGGCTCCAGGTGGGGGAGGGGAGCAGCGGCTCGGAGCCACAGCCCGGCCACGGCAAGAGGCAGCTGTGGGGAGCCATGGCGGACCTTCCATCTATCCCAGGCAGTCTGCTCCTCATGCCTGGTGTGCTCCACTCTCTCAGTAGCTGGTAGGGGAACCTGGACGCACTCTCTACACTGTTTTCCAGTCCAGGGACCCTCAACCCAGCAGCTCTGGGCTTTTACTCTTCGAGCCCTTGCTGCTCCTTCCCTGGACTGCTTCCTGCTCTTCCCCCTTATATCAGGGAGTACAACTGCAGGTTTCCTCTCCTGCAGCCTACGAACTTCCTCTCTCTATAGACCTGCTGAGCTCCTCCCCCGACCTGGACTTCATCTGCAATTAGGCCCTAGCAGTCCCTATGTTTCCTCTAGGTGAAGCCTAAGGTTAATTGGTCTAATTTACCCTTTCAGGCTTTGTGCGGGGTGGACACCCCATCACACTTGGTATTCTTCTTTGAGTAGTGCTCCACTTCAGGATTGTATGCCCATCCAACTGTGTGCCCATCCATGTGCTTTTGATGGGAGATTTTTGGGAACAGTGCCTGTTGGCCCGTGCATGCACCCTTCTCATCCTGGTGCCCCATACCAAGGACATATAGGGCTGCCCAGGCAAACTGCCCTCAATTCCTTCTCAACCACCTTCAGCTTGAGGCAGAACATCAACCATGACCACTTTACTCAGACTTAATTTTTAGTATAGTTTTAGTTTAATAGTTTCTTTCTCCTTTTGTTCAATTTCCCTGATTGAGGGTTGATTCTGAACTTCTGCTTGGGGGTATGGCAGGATCCCCAGGGTTTAAGTAGAGTGTCTCCTGCCAGCAAGCTATCCCAAATCAATGACCGCCATTCTTGGTTCCTCTGCTATTTGAGAGACACCCATCTGCCCCAAGAAGTGTAAAATCTGCTGCTCCTTCAAAAGCAGATCTTGGGAAAACAGGGAGATCAAATTATTGATGAGGGAGTAAGCCCTAAGACTAGCTTCTGACCCAGGCTCTGAAAACCCTTCTGCACACAGGCCTCTGAGTACTCCTTATGCCTTGTAGAATTCAGGATCCCTGTCACCAAGAGTCTCGAAGGATCCAAGTGTTGCTGCCCTGTCTGCCTCTGAGTCTTGGTGAGCAGCTCAGGAGAGGCAGCACCTGTACTGATGGCTGCAGTAAAAAGAGCTTCATTTCTAAATCTCGGGGTACCAACAAGGAAAGTAGGAATACTAGATGTCTTAAGAAATCTTGGTCATCACCTGAGAAGTAAAGAACAAAATTGTCAGACACATAGATGAACACATCAGTGCATCCGATGAAGTGAGCTGTAGCTCACGAAAGCTTATGCTCAAATAAATTTGTTAGTCTCTAAGGTGCCACAAGTACTCCTTTTCTTTTTACAGTTTGTTGGGGAATAGTCAACATGCTTTTTGTAAAGGGAAATCATGCCTCGCCAATCTACTAGAATTCTTTGAGGGGGTCAACAAGCATGTGAACAAAGGGGATCCAGTGGATATAGTGTACTTAGATTTTCAGAAAGCCTTTGGCAAGGTCCCACACCGAAGGCTCTTAAGCAAAGTAAGCTGTCATGGGATAGAGAGGGAGGGTCCTCTCATGGACTGGTAACTGGTTAAAAGATAAGAAACAAAGGGTAGGAATAAATGGTCAGTTTTCAGAATGGAGAGAAGTAAATAGTGGTACCCCCCTGAGGTCTGTACTGGGCCCAGTCCTTTTCAACATATGCATGAATGATCTGGAAAAAGGGGTAAACAGTGAGGTGGCAAAATTTGCAGATGATACAAAACTACTCAAGATAGTTAAGTCCCAAGCAGACTGCGAAGAGCTACAAAAGGATCTCTCAAAACTGGGTGATTGAATTTCATCTGCCGTATTGTTGCCCAGTGTTGATAAATGCAAAGTAATGCACATTGGAAAACATAATCCCAACTATACATTTAAAATGATGGGGTCTAAATTGGCTGTTACCACTGAAGGAGATCTTAGAGATCTTGAAAATATCCACTCGATGTGCAGTGGCAGTCAAAAAAAGCGAACAGAATGTTGAGCATCATTAAGAAAGGGATAGATAATAAGACCGCAAAAATCATATTGCCTCTATATAAATCCATGGTACCCCCACATCTTGAATACTCCGTGCAAATGTGATCGCCAAATCTCAAAAAAGATACATAGGAATTGGAAAAGGTTCAGAAAAGGGCAACAAAAATTATTAGGGGTATGGAACGGCTGCCAAATGAGAGAAGATTAATAAGACTGGGACTTTTCAGCTTTGAAAAGAGATGACTAAGAGGGGATAAGATAGAGGTTTATAAAATCATGACTGGTGTGGAGAAAGTAAATAAGGAAGTATTATTTACTCCTTCTCATAACACAAGACCTACGGGCCACCCCAAATGAAATTAATAGGCAGCAGGTTTAAAACAAACAAAAGGAAGTATTTTTTCACACAATGCACAGTCAACTTGTGGAACTCCTTGCCAGAGGATGTTGTGAAGGCCAAGACTATAACACGGTTTAAAAAAGAACTAGATACATTCATGGAGGATAGGTCCATCAATGCCAGAAGTTGAGAATGGGCGACGGGACGGATCACTTGATGATTACCTGTTCTGTTCATTCCCTCTGGGGCAGCTGGCATTGGCCACTGTCGGAAGACGGGATACTGGGCTAGATGGACCTTTGGTCTGACTCAGTATGGCCGTTCTTATGTTCTTAAGAAGGCTTCATGAGACCTCAGTTCCATTGAAGCTCCCGGTCACTTCAGTACCCTGAAAACATCTAAAATGCCCCGTAAGAGCCATGCTATGAAATGGGACTCTGTACTGAGGACTTCAACTGCAGATGGCCATACCCAGTCTAGAAATTTTATGTCATTGTACCCTTCTGTATCCCCGGTGTGATGGGTTCCCCCTGGGGTGCCACCTAGAACTGGAGTACCACTGAGCCCCCCCAACCCACCAGACTGGGCTCCCTTTACACTGTACTGCTGCGACAAGCTGCAAAACCCCTTTTAGCCTGCACTTTCACCAGCATACATACAGGTAGGGACACACTAAGCTGCGGTTACATGTGGTTAGGTTCTCTGACCAGCTCCTGCATGGAAAGGCTCAAGCTAGGGTACCTGCCAGCTCCTTAAGCACGTAACCCCTCTCCCCCTCCCCAGACTATAAACCCAAAATTATACCATCTTAGGCTGCACAGGGGACTACAGTCTAAGCTCATAAAATTCACCCCCTCCCTCAATGTGGAGAGGAATATGCAACAGCCTTCTTCCCCCCTGAGTTAGGATTGCCATACACTAGTTTCGATAATGTAAAAACAAATTTATTAAATTTATTAACAAAAGGTAGATTTTAAGTGATTATAAAGCAAGTAGATCAAAGCAGATTACCTAGCAAATAAACAAAAAATGCAGTCTAAGCTTAAAGAAAAGGAGTACTTGTGGCACCTTAGAGACTAACAAATTTATTAGAGCATAAGCTTTCGTGAGCTACAGCTCACTTCATCGGATACATTTGGTGGAAAAAACAGAGGGAAGATTGATATACACACACAGAGAACATGAAATAATGGGTTTATCATATCTAAGCTTAATATACTAAATAGGTTGGATATGAATAGCAGATTCTCACTCTAAATGATGATAAAGCAGGCTGCAGATTCTTAAGGGGCAAGCTGCACTTGCTTCCAATTTGGAACTCCCAGGTGTTCCATTCACAGGCTAAAAATCCCTTTAGCCTGGGTCCAGCACTTCCTCCAGTTCAGTCTTCATTCTTCAGGTGTTTCCAGGAGTCTTCTTGGGTGGGGAGTGAAGAACCCAGATGATGTCATTCCCCTGCCTTATATAGATTTTGCATATGGTTGGAACTCTTCGTTTCAAAGCTTGCTTCCCGTGCCAGTCAGTGGAAAAATACTGACATCCCAAGATGGAATACAGCACCAGGTTACCTGGTCATGTGTCCCTGTAGAGTCACAGCAGCCATCTCCCACAGGCCGTTGGGAGCCTTCACAGGAAGGCACACCAGGTGGGAGATAAGCTTCTCCTAAGGCCTATTGTTTCTTCCTAATGGCTCATTTAATCTGAATGGGCCCTTCCCAGCCAGCCATCTAGAATGAGAGCATTTTGCCTAGTGGGGGATGCCCAGGAATAGCTATGTGTGAAATAGATACATAGTCAATATTCGTAACTTTGGATACAAAAATACATGCATACAAATAAGATAATCGTATTCAGCAAACCATAGCCTTTCCAATGACACCTCACATGCCTTATATTGCATAAAATACATCATAATCATGATATAATTATATCATGCTAATATCACTATGAAGAATATGGGGTGCAGTGTCACACTTGGTCCCTATACCATCATCTCGTACCTCTGTATCATACTATTGAAGTCTATCCCTCATATCAAGTGTTTGAAATCCATAGCATTCATACACTCAACACAAGTACCTACCTTGGTACCAAAGCCATTCTCCACCAGACCTCATGTAACTCCCTCCTACATACCACCAGTACCGCAGAAGTTTAGACACTCAAAAACCTGCTTGTCTACAATGATCTAGAATCCTTGTTACTTACTGGTACTGGACAGCTGTCTGCACAGAGATGCTCTTGGTGGCTCACTCCACATTTTTTTCATTGAGACCAATACAGACTTGAACCATCCAGGGTGAACAGTTATCAGCAAACCTGAATTATGTTGAGGATGACTCTTCTGACTCTCAGATTTCGGTACAGCATTCTCCTGTTTATCCTCCAAGACATCATTTTTCTACCTTGACCCTTGTGCATCTGATATCGATGATGCCTCCTCCTATGCTCTCTGTGCTCCTAGAGTAGCCTTGTTGGGACCCTGGGCCCTTTATCACCAATAGTTCATTAGGGCCCTGAATCACTGTCATAGGGCACATATGCAGACAGATTCTCCCCAACCTCTGCTTCCACTGTCTCAACCAGAACCACTGGAGGAGACCTTCAAGGAGCAGGAAGCAAGGGCTGACAAGGAGGTGACACCTCACACAATTGTATTGTCGTCAGTGCCTGATGAAGCTGTACTGCCTCCACCACCTTCCATGGCAGATGACTTCAGGTAGTTCAGCAACTGATGAAACACATCGATGATATGCTTCAAATCCTTTGATCCAGGTCCAGGATTCTCATCATAAACTCCACCATAAATCATAGTAAAGAGCAAGTGTGCATCAGTTGGCTTGCTTGAGAGTATTGCAGTAAGAAGCAGATCTGCTCTTAATTTTTCTCTTGGTAGGAAAATTTTAGAGGCTTTATACCATTATTATGAATGCAGATTTTCACTATTGGTTAGCTCCAAGTAAAAGTTTTGACCTGCCTATTTTGAGAGGTTTCAGAGTAGCAGCCTTGTTAGTTTGTATCCGCAAAAGAAAAGGAGTACTTGTGGCACCTTAGAGACTAACAAATTTGAGTATAAGCTTTCGTGAGTTACAGCTCTGTAACTCACGAAAGCTTATGCTCAAATAAATTTTAGTTTCTAAGGTGCCACAAGTACTCCTTTTATTTTGACAGTGTCCCATTAAGATAAACATAGTTGTATCCAGGGAGAACCATGGAAACCGGTTTATTAGAAATTCAGGATTAAAATAAGTCTAAAAGTTTTCCTTTATATGTTGATCTATTGTAAGAAATGGAGTGTTCAGGAGAGATTGCTTGGTCTCGCTCTTCTTTCTGTGTGGTATACATGCATTCCTCTCTTTTAAATCAGATACATTTTGGGAAGGCTGATACTTGAATTGTTTGGAGTAGTGATATTCAGGGATGGCCTTGTTAAACTGTAGTGATGCAAATAGAAAAATATTAGTAGTAGTACAGAAATGTTATCCATCAGTGATTACTAATAAAAATGTGGGGGAGAAGCTTTCTTGAAAAGTGGGAGTTTATTAATTTCTTTCATTTTAAATACGATTTAGAATGTTCCTAATTCTAGTAGTGGAAGGCTCCTCTAAGTGTAGCTGTTTTGGAATAAAGACTGTAAACTAGATTAAAATTATTTGAATGTATTGAATCATCAATCTTCATCCCACACCAATTCTTGGGTAGCTCATTATTGCTATTGGGTAACGATAGCTACATTTTTAACATCTTCAGTTGTGTGCAGACATTTACAATTGTGGTGTTACTGCACTCATATGGTACTGTTACAGTATTTTATGACAATTCTTGCAGTACTAAAGACAGGAAATGGTATTTTTGAACTTGCCAGTGTTTTTATCTTTAAATAAATGAATTTACTGTAACTTGATTTTTATTTTTGAGTTCAGTTTGATCAATGAGCAATAATAGATGATTCATATTTATTTAGAGCTCTGTGAATCTCAAAAATGTGTCCCTTCCACCAACAGAAATTGATCCAATAAAAGATATTACCTTACCTACTTGGTCTAACTAATTTTTAGGCATTCATGGCCAAAGGTTTTTGGATAATTTAAAAAAATTAAAATCTGGATTATATTTACTATTTACATTAAACAGTTGTTTATACAAGTTTGTCTTTTATTCTTTTCAACCACTTTTTAGCGTTCAGCATAAACCACAACTTAAAAGGACCGTGTCAGTGAAATATTGAGTTGCTGTAAATCCTGGTACAAGTTATTTTAAAGAAGAGAGAAGTTAGCTAGATGAACATGGAATCACTGTTATCCCCAGCTCTTCCTTTCCTTGTGTAAGGTGATGTTGGCATAAATGAACAGTATCAGTTGCAAATATTGTAGGTGAGGAGTCACCATTCATATTTGTCAGTGACATCTGACTTAGCCCTGACACCTCTTCAAGTGAGAGCACATTATTCTTGCTTGCTTCCTACTTCTGCAAAATTAACATTATAACAAAATTGCATTTTACAAGAATGCTTGTCAAGGATCATAAAATTGAATCTTAGAACCTGGCATTCATGTATGCATAGGACCAATGCAGCCATTAATATTTAACTTTGATAACCTAATAGAGTTCTTCCACAGCATTGACTGCAGTGAATGGCATTCTATTAAAACATTAGAGACTCAGGTGTTTCACGTTTTGAAGGACTGATGGGGTCATTCATATAGTTGTTGACTTTGTATTGTCCTCAAAGGAGGGTTATGCACATTTAAAATGTCAGTTTCCAAGAAGAACTAAGTTTTAATATATGTAACTGTTCTCTCCCTTCTACCAATCTCCCAGGCTTTCCCTGCTGTACAAATGGCTTTAGTCAAATGGAATATAAAGTCATGTGCATACATAATCCATTTAAGCAGTTCTCTAGATTCTAGTGGGAGCTCTTCACCACCTATCTACATGAACTTTGCAGTAGAATTTGTCCTGAAGCTAGCTAATTAGTCCAGCATCAAGAAAATCCAGAGAGGAGTTCTTCATTATGTCACTGTTTAATTTTTTTTTTTTTGCATGAGTAGTGGGATATTATTTCTTTCCTTACACCTCCAAGTGTAGATTTATCCTTGGACACATCTGGAGTAAACCACAGGCCAGTGTACATAGGAGCAACCACTGTGATGTGGAGCTGGAGTAATGAAGGGTATGTCTCCCAACCACCCCCCAAAACCTCCAAACGCTTTACTGTCCAATGTTTGTTTATCTTAATGTGGTCGTAACACTAATTCTGACTTTTGGACACCTCCAATTTTGTGTAGTTGCCCCATTGCTAGCCAGACTGGCTTCTAACTGTCCTTTCATTCAAACGTACTGGGGTTACCGCTTTTGTCTTTGAACTCTTGCTTGCCCCCCTTTGCCTTAGAATGTTGCAGCTGCAGTGCTGGAAGAGTGATCCTAATGTAAAAACTACATTAAGAGCAATCAGCAAGTAGCAAAAGTCTCTTCTAATTAGAGTTCCAATGCTTTTTCGGTGTGCCTGAGTTCTACTGGTTTAGGTTGGGGAAGAATGATACCCACAGTAAATTCTTAACTTCGGTCTTCCTGTGCTACGAACAAGTACTGCCGTAATAGTGCATCTTTACAAGTTGAAGATCTAATATTTTTCTCACATTTTCCTAAGCGTTTTACATGAAACAGCCTTTGAAACCCTTTTTCCTAGTTATAGTCTGCAGTTTTATCAAGGTGAATTGAATTGTCAGTCCTAATTTGTTGGGAAGCTGCTTTTACTTTTTTTCAAAAATTTAAATTTAAATACTTTTAACAATAAAAGTTGTTTAGTTCCTTAAGGCCTGCTTATGATGATACTTCCTGGAAACAAATTAAATGAAGAATATGTTTGTAATTGCAACATGCTAACCACAAGATCTTTTTTTTTTTTTTTTTTTTTTAAAGCTAATTGTGATGTGTGTACCCTTTCTTAAGTTTTTAGGAAACATGTTTATTTTCCTAGTCAATTTTTAAATGCAGCTTTCAAGTGAAACAATGATTTAAACTTCTGAAAGTCCTATTGTTGGTGTTTTTGTTTTTGTTTTTAAACAGATGATCAGTCTTTCAATGCTATCGAGCAGCAAGCTTTGAATTCAATCATGCAGGATTTGGCTGTCCTTCATAAGGCTAGTCGTCCTGCATTGCCAGTACAAGAAACAGGAAAACCAAAATCATCTTCACCCAAAAAACAGGTAATTTTCTGCATTCTTGTCTAACACAATGAACAATGTATATCCTATTGTGACTTCTCTAATTTTCCAATTGCAAGACCAAAGTCAGTGTTAAATGAGTGTTTCTAATCCCTTGTGGATGTTGCATATTTTTGAAATTAGTTACAAAAATGAAGAGTAATGTTTCAGGACACATTCTAAACACATGCACACTAAATGTATCTGGTAAAGGTAAAGCATCCCCTTCCTACTCCCTAATTGAATATTTAAAGACAGAGAATTACACTAATTGTCAAGATCACACTTTGGTTTGGATCACAGTCTTTTTTGCTGATTTATTTTAGGATTTTTATTTTATTTTATTTTAAAAGCAAGGTTTGCTGCCATCCCTTCTTTGAATTGTTTCTGTAGACTGAATTTAGTCATATACAACTGAATTGGATTATCCAGGTATTGAAACTGTCATATTAAACGAGGTTTGCAGTGGGGGAAATGCATAGAGAAGGTATGAAAGATTTTATCCATTTGTTTGACATTAGAAATACTAGGTCTTGTGAACTGTGTTTTTCCCAGAGACTATGGGCAGCTGGAGAACTAGTGGAGATTGTGATATTGCAAAAGAGAATTGACAAAGCTGAACAATTGGATCGGGGGAGGAGTTTTTAGTCAGAATATTCAAATTTTATATTTATTTTGAAAAATAATATTCAGGGCTTCTGTGAGCTTCATAAAGAAGCAAAAAGCCACAGTTTTTCACCTTTGTACAGTAGGGTCACATTCTGTATAAGGGCATGTGAATAGCATTGCTCATGAGAATAATCCCATAGAATTAAATGGATATTTGTTGGATTGGGCCCTGAATTGGTGGTCTATCGAGACATTTGAATTTTTACATGCATTTGTGTATTCAGTATTTGGAAGGTGGGGGGGGGGTGTCATTTCTTATTGGTGGTTTAAAAGCCAGAGATATTCCGCTTGTAACAAACAAGGAATTGTGATTGGAATTCTCCGTTTGAGCATAAATTTGATGATTCTGGTATTACTGAAACCTGATGGGTTGATTCACACAATTGGAATGTTAAAATGGCAATACTGATTTAGGAAGGATTGAGCGGGCAGAAGGAGAGGCACTCTGTCATAAATCGCGTAATCTGTTTCTGAGTCAGTGATAACTTGGAAGAAAATGATCTTGCATGCTTATGGATCAATACCCTAACAAATAAAGCACAAGATGGGGTACTAGTTGGTATCTGCTATAGACCTCCCAATCATACTAGGGAACAGGATGACAACCTCCTTATGTACCTATTTACAATGTGTAGGGAAAAGAACTGTGAGATCATGGAGAACTTCAGTTTGAGTGACGTGCTGGAGTTCTCATGCCGCCAGTATTAAAACAGCCTTGGAATTCCTAAATATTATAGATGACAATTTCCTAACTCAAAAAGTGTTGCAGCCAATATGTGGGTAATTCTTTCTTTGACCTTGACCTAACAGATAAAGAGGAACTGATTACAAAACTA
Organism: Dermochelys coriacea; assembly: GCF_009764565.3. Taxonomy (NCBI): domain Eukaryota; kingdom Metazoa; phylum Chordata; order Testudines; family Dermochelyidae; genus Dermochelys; species Dermochelys coriacea. The sequence continues at coordinate 4,908,276 of NC_050078.2, forward strand.
ATTAATGGTAGCTTAGATACAAGCTTGTATCATAATATGCAAGCAGAGTAAAGTCCAAACCAGTAATATGTGTACTTGGTGCTTTAACAGGGCCAGTTTCACAAAGCTGAAAACAATTATGAGCCAAATCAGCTGAGAGGAAGAATTTAATCAGAAAAAATGTGAATGATAATTGGGAATACTTTAATACCTTGCTAGCTGCCCAGAGAGTCATAACAAGGAAGAAGGCTGTAGTGGTTAAAAAAAAAAAACTGACCTGGTTTAGAGGGGAAGTGAAGACAGCTGTAAAGGGTGTGTGTATATTAAGATAAAAAGCATCTGACAGTAGTATTGCTCCATTACTACATGGAAATGGTAGAATTATCAATAATAATGCAAAAAAAGCGGACGTGGTTCAATAAATATTTCTGTTCTGTATTTGGGGAAAAACGGATAATATGGTCTCATCATATGGTGATAACACTCTTTAATATCCTCCAGAGATATTAGTGGAATGGCAAATAGGCCATTTTTAAATCAACATGCCCAAATAATTGCCCATCCAAGAATTTTAAAAGAGCTTGCTGAGGAGCTGACTGGACATTAATGCTGAATTTCATTAAGTCTTGGAGCACTGGGGAAGTACTGGAAGAAAGCTAATGTTGTGCCAATTTTTAAAAAAAGTAAATGGGAAAACCCAGGTAAATTATAGGCTTGTCTGACATTGATCCTGGGCAAGATAATGGAGTGGCTGATATGGGACTTGATTGATAAATAATTAAAGGAGGATAATATAATTAATGCAAATCGCATGGGTTTAGGGAAAATAGATCCGGTTAAACTAATTTGTAATCTCATTTAAAAAATCAATTATGGTTGATACAGGTAATAGTGTTGGTATAATATCCTTTGAGTTCTGTAAGGTGTTTGACTTGGTACTGCATGACATTTTGATTAAAAAAAACTAGAAAGATCTTAAATAAAAATGGCATATGTTAAATTAATTATAAAAAAAACTAGCTAACTGATGAGTCTGAAAAAGTAACTGTGAATTGGGAATCATTGAACTGGCGTGTTTCTAGTGGGGTCCCGCAGTTATTTTAATATTAATTATTTGGAAGACAACCTAAAAATAATTGCTGATAAAGTTTACAGATGTCACAAAAATTGGGGAGCAGTAAATAATGAAGAGCAAAGGTTATTGATTCAGAGCAATCTGGATCGTTTGGTAAAGTGGGCACAAGCAAACGAAATATGCATTTTAATACAGTTAAACGTAAATCAGGGGTCGGAAACCTTTGGCACATGGCCCATCAGAGTAATCCACTGGGGGGCTGTGAGACATTTTGTTTACGTTGGCAAGTATGGCCCCCTCCAGCTCTCAGTGGCCGCGGTTCACCGTTCCTGGCCAATGTGTGTTTTTTCTCACACAAATGTTTAGTTTACTTCAAAACCATCCTTTTGATCCTCATGGATTTCTGGATTTATCATATTTGATACCTTACCAGAAGAAATAGTCTTCCACTTGTCTGTTAGTTTCTGCCAAAATGTTCAGTAAGCCAGAAAAGAGTGTAAATAAACCTTATGGCCCCTCTAAAGATTAAACAAAATGTCTGAGAATGTTAAATGTATTTTTATGGTTTTCTGAGTAAGAATTTGTCACCAACTAATTTATAATGGTTTCTATTATGGCTTTTTAAAAAATATATAATTTATCTCTTTCATTACAGAATGATGTTAGAGTCAAATTTGAACACCGAGGTGAAAAAAGGTAAGGCAGGAAAAAATAAACTATTTTAATGCATTTCTTTTGCTAGTTTATGGGTTTTATTGCTATTTCTCTGCTAGTGTCCCAAAGAAACCATTAAAAGTACTTGTTAGAAATTGATGTACATACATGGCTTAAGAGAAATAGAACAGTCAGCACAAATAAGCAGAAAATAGAAATGTATAATTTAAACAAAATTAATTGAAAGCTGTTAAATGGAGACCCCAAACTGTACTTAAAACTAAAAAGGTATCTTATTAGCAAATGTCTTACCAAATCTTAATACATTAGCTTTTAAAATAGAACTTTCTAGCATAGATTAATTACACAAACCAGGAGTGTACACCTCAAATATAAGTGGATTTGTATATGTGGTCAGGAATTGTTGAAGCAGTATGGTCATGGTACATAAAGTGAGAATGCAAAATCTAAACTGGATCACCAGAGCTATTTTGTTATCAGTACAAAGAATTTATAGTGATTACTGAGACTACCATACTTGCCTGCCATCCTAGCTGGGGTCTGATGCTGTGTGTTGTAGTCACTAGCAGCAATGATCTATAGAAGGGAACAAGTCTGATTTAAATGTTAAGAAAAAAAAATGTTGATCATGAGGTCAGAGGAATAACTGACCCAAAGCGGTTTTGACACCATTACCAGAAATGTGTAGACAAACTCTCAATGTAACTTCCAGAGAAATGAGTTGAGCAATTCATGCACTTCTGCAGAAGGGCAGACTAATCTGGAGACTTCTTCCAGCCCTAAGCTTTATTAAGTTGATATATTTGTAAGAGTGAAAAGTGGGATTTAGAAAATTTTTCATTGCATAGTTAGCTTTATACCCTTTCAATTAGCCAAGGAATTGTCGAATATGATTTACTTAGATGTAAATTCCAGGACCTGGAAGGTCCTGATTCTTTAAATGCGCTCTCATGAATAACTTTATTCACGTGAGTGAAGTTACTGGGACTTATGCTCATATGAATAAGTGGTTGCAAGATCAAGCCCTACATTAGTAAGAAAAGGAAACATTTTGATTTGCTCTTTCTGTACTGATTGTGATTTTGTGGGAAAATCCTAACTGGCAATTCTTCTATAGGAAAGTCTTCTGAGATTTGTAACTGGTCTGTTCTGATTGGTTTCCACTGAAAATTCAGTTCAAATATAACTTCATGTTGTGGGCAAAGAGTGAAGTATTCAAAAGCTTAAAATGCATAATTAAAGCTAAGATGTATGACTCAGTCTCCCTTTGTGGAGGTCTCCCACTCTCCTCCTTCACTGCCATTCCTCCTTCATGCATCTCCTTTGCTTGGAACTCTGTTCCTGAACTGGTTTGCTATGCCTCATTTCTCTTCTCCAAGTACTTTCTGCCAATATGCTTCTTCCAGTAAATCTCTAGACCTTCCTACAGAGTAGTGGTCACAAATTAAACTATTGAAAATTAACTCAAAGAAAAAAAAACAACCTCAAAAATTCTGGTCGTATTCATTGTGTAAACTCTTTAGAGCAAGGACCTTTATCTTTATATTGGTGGGCATGAAACACCAAGCACACTCAGTACTATGTAACCAGTAACAATGATAGAGAACCCCATTTTTAACAATAGCAAATGCAACAGTTCTCTTTTCCTTTTTAAAAAAACAGATTACACTGATGCCTGTGCTATTGGTCACCAGTTGTTAGTGGCCTGTAAAATCTATCAGTGCAAGTTCTTCCATGCTAATCAGAATGCAGTGTGGCCATCTTTTTAAAATGGCTAGAAAAATAGAAGTACTCTTACTGGCTATTAACAGACTTCACTGTCTGTGTTTAGAATTGTAATTGAAATGTATTAGCACATCATTTGTGGAAGAATGTTTGTTTTATGTAATGCAAAAGACATCCTTGTAGCTTCCTTTAAAATTAAGACTATTTCAGGCCAGATAGAAGTGATTTGGAGCTAATGTCCAGGTGATATTGGAGAAGGAAGATGGGTGAGGTAACGTTTTTTTATTGGACCCACTTCTGTTGGTAAAAGCGTGCCTTTTTCACCAACAGCAGTGGGGCCAATAAAAGATGTTACCTCACCTATCTTGTGCCTCTAATATCCTGGGACCAACATAGCTACAAACTGCAAACAGGTGATACTGGACAAACCAAGTCAAATATGCAGGTTGAGCTCTGTTCTGTGTCAGAACATGCAGTTCCAAAGATACCAGGATGGGATGGCACAATGGACACAGGGTTATGCAATAAATAAATATTTTGAATGGTGCTTCTACATTGTTGTAAAATAGGAGGCAGAAAGGAGGAGTCAGAGCTATTCATGAGTTCCTAAGATAATATATATAGCATTCTAAACTGATAGCTAAAGTCTTCTAGTAAGCAAAGTTCCAAGCTTGCTGAATGCACAGTTAACTAAGGTGAGAAAGGAAAGAGACGATGACCTAGCTTCTGTCCTCCTTTCCCCGAGGAAACAACGTTCTTACTGGTATGTTGGTTAATGAGGACACAGATAAAAGGGACCATTAACCATTGTTAATTTTCCAGCGTAATATCCATAAAATTCAAGTGGAATTTCTCTTCAGGATTTGTGGTTCATATCTGCCTTGGTCACTTAGAATAGAGATGAAGCAAAAGTCTGTTATATGGCCTGCTGCTGAAATAATTTAATGGCTTCTTTTTAAGAGATATTTGTATGTAATGGAAGCTCTGAGAGTGACACACATTTAGAATCTTTTAGTTTTGGTGGCATTCAGCTAATAGGAAATCTTTAAGTTTATAACCCACATTTTAGAAATTTAAGGGAATTTTACTTAAACACTGTCAATGTTGATAGTCTCAACAATTTAACTACATCATATCTTTCAAAAAGGGGGGTGGGTGGATGGTATTTTTAAACTCTCCTCCTGCTTCTAGAAAATTTGTTAGCTAGTTAAAATGAAGGCAGTAATATTGATGTAATTCTAACTCTTCTGCTGGTCAGCCCATTACTAGCCTACATCCTGTTTTTCTTAAGGCAAGTCTACACTACAAATTTACATCGGCACAGCTGCAGCACATCTGTTGAAGATGCTTAAAGCCAATGGGTGAGAACTCTCTCATTGGCTTAACTCCACCTCTGCGAAAAGTGGTAGCTATGTCAATGGGAGAAGTTCTCCCGCCATAGTAGCTCTGTCTACGGGTGTGTGTGCACGCATGTTAAGGTCGGTATAACTACTTCATTCAGGGTGTGGATTTTTCACACCCAAGTGACGTAATTATACCGAAGTAAGTATGATGTGCAGATCAAGCCTCGGTGATAGCTGCCTCCCGTGTTCTACTTAGTTCTGTTAAACAGAAGTTATTGAAATTTACAAGAATCCTCCATTCTGGAATAGTTGGAGCAGGAATCTGGAATATTTAATGCTGTGTGTGCTCACCAGAATGAAGCAATATGCAAGTTACTAAAGCACAGCTAGCAGGACCTAATTTTATGCCTAGTAAAATATGAAAAACTGTGAGCGTTCCTTTAAACTTTACTGCAAAAGATGCTTTTTAAATTTATTCTGCATATTAATGTTCCAAAAAGGCAGCAAATATTTTGTAAACTGTTTTTTCTTTTTCCTGTTAAGATTCATGGGTAATTCATTAATAAACAATGATCCTTTCAAATTAGTGAAAAAATTCTCCAAAAATTATTTTTTGTGTCACAGGATTCTACAATTTCCCAGGCCTGTCAAACTAGAAGATCTTGCATCTAAAGCTAAAGTTGCTTTTGGACAGCCTATGGACTTGCATTACAGCAATAATGAGGTAATATTCTGCCTTCCTAAATCCTCAGTTTCTCATATTTTAATGTATTAATGGTTTTGACAGCTGAACATTTCAAGACTGAAATCCAATATATTTTCATAATGACTGAAGGCCACCTGATGGCCTCCTGCGTAAAAAGTTGCAGAATGGCCAAGGTTAGTCACTTCTGCCATGAGTTTGCAGGGTTCTCCACTGCACCATTCCCTCAGGTGAATGGGATTTGTCTAAACAGGGATAAGGGAGAGGGCAAAGCCCAAAATTTTGTAGGGAGGCATCATGCCCTGATGGATGGGACACCAGACTGGGGATGGGGGTTGTGAATTTGATTTTTATTCCCAGCTTTGCCACTGACCTGCCATGTGACTTTGCACAACTCATTTAATCTCTCCTTGTGCCACCCTTCCTTTTTGTAAAATATGGATGATATTTACCTTCACCGTAAAGTGCTTGGAGATCTAAAGATTAATATTATGGAAGTGTTAAATACTATTAGTATTGGGACACTTGAGTAAAGAGCCAGACCTTCTGTCCCATTTCTGGACTTAATTGTTTTCTTCCCCCTAGTTCCTCTGGGCAGCACAGCCAACTGAGGGGCCCCAGAAAAATGGGTGCCCCTGCATCATGACCCGCTCTGCCTACCCGCTCGGCTCTCCTGTTGGTAGGAGCATGAGGGAAGGGGGAGCAGCAGAGGAAGCTACTGCAGGCGGAAGGGGTGGGGAGGGCACCCACTTGCTCTGGCCCAGGGCCCCACAAAAGGGTAATCTGCTTCTGGGCATATGAATGAATTTTCTGCTCTTCTTGTCCCCTTTTGAGTTAAAAAGAGAAAGGAGAAGGTATAGTCAGAAGTGTGTTAGAAACAACCTGCCACTGTTAATCTAATAAATATTAGAAACTACTGTTTACCTTGTCTTCCCTCTTTTCTCCCCTGACCATTTGTTTGGGGTTGTCCACTTGTTGTATTGTAATTAAGATCTTTGAGGTAGGACTAGTTATTTCACCAGGAGGGTGGTGAAGCACTGGACTGGGTTACTGAGGGAGGTGGTGGAATCTCCATCCATAGAGGTTTTTAAGGCCCGGCTTGACAAAGCCCTGGCTGGGATGGTTTAGTTGGGATTGGTCCTGCTTTGAGCAGTGGGTTGGACTAGCTGACCTCCTGAGGTCTTTTCCAACCCTAATCTTCTATGATTGTATGATAGGACAGTCTTTGCTTTACTTTATATCTCTACAGTGACCGTTATGATGATGTCCCAATCCCTGATTATGGGTTTTAGGTACTAACATAATACAAATACTAATTAATAGCTTACTTTCTGGTTTTATTCTAAAATGTACACCCACCCACCCACCCACCGCACCCCCAACCCCACACACAACCGTTTGATTGTGTTTTTCTTTGAGTAACATGGAGGTTAATTGATTGCTAGAGAACCAAATTTGCAAAATGTTTCATTCCTGAAATTTCATTACAATAGTTACTTGTGGGCAGGGAAAATCCATTCATGTAGACCAGTATTGTGCAGTTTCTTTATATAAACAAGGATATATTTCGATTCTAATTTGATTTAAAATCTGGTTATGGTTTAAAAAAATGTTAATTATAATTTAAATGGATTTCAGTTGGCAATTTGTGACCCTGGCCTAGGCAAAGAATTAATTCAGTTCATGCCTTCCTAGTGAGGCCTGTATTTATCCCATGTAGGAATGTTCATGTCTAGCACCCTTCCTTGAATAATGTAATTACTTAATAGATAAGTCATTGGGGAATGTGTATAAACAACATTACTGTTTTTAAAAAATGTATTTTGAATGTATACTATGTGAGGTGACAAAATACTGTACTAAATAATGTAAATAATGATGTAGAAAAGAAATTTATATATGAGCTCTGTGGGGGGAAGGTACAGTGATTTATTATGATACTTCTGTGTAGGAGAATGAAAAATATATACTACAAGATGCTACATGTATATAAAATTGCAGAAAATGTTACATTGTATATTTTGAAATGGTTGTTACTTTGTTATGAATGCCTGCTTCATAATGCTTTACAGACTAGAAGGCGAAGTTAAAGTTGTGATTCAAATTTAACATTATTTCCTAATTCTCTTCAGTGCCTGACTGAGGTGTCTCAATGCTGCATTATAATAGTATTTTATGTTAGTTGATTTTAAAAACATTTTTGGGGGGTTCTTAGTCACATACAGTATCGGGTTATACCAACACTACTCTTTTTGTCCCTTACTAAGACAACTTTTTTCCTCTCTCTCCCTGTAGCTGGTGATTCCATTAACCACACAGGATGATTTGGACAAAGCTGTTGAACTGCTAGATCGTAGTGTTCACATGAAGAGCCTCAAGATATTGCTTGTAATACATGGAAATTCACAGGTATGAATTAGTATATTTATTTATGTCTAGATTAAAGAGTTCAACGGGACACTGCTTACTTAAAAGTTACACTTCTCTGTGAAATATTTATCTATTATTGTTACAAGCAACATCTAAGAGATTAGAGAGAATGTTTTTCTGTCTGTTCAGTTTGTTTACTTTATGCATGTAACATTTCATGTTTGGTCATTTTCACTGTGTTCCCCTGGAGAGTTAAATTATTTGAGTTACCCTCTTTGTGTGGGTTTTTCATACAGCAGCAAAAGATATTTTTTAAAATAGGAAAATGTGTAAAATCACCAACATTGGCATGCAATTTCAGAGGCTAGTGCATTTGACTTTTTTAAATTAATAATTTCAAATTTTCTTTAAATAAAAATAAAGTGTTCAAATGCATCTGTCACAACAAATGGTAACAGTGAAAATATAATAGGTTTATGTCATATCCCACAGTACCACTTTATGTGGACATTACTAGCACAATAAGGCCCTGATAATAATTTGGTCATTTGAGTTATACCACATTATAAGTAATTATTATTATTTTGTATAGTGATTCTTTGAAGCTGAAATCCAAACATCAGATGCTATGAGCTAAAAGAGTGTGTATTTTTCTTGACACAAACTGAAAATTGCAAGTTTGAAAAAAAAAAAAATCCTAATTATAGCAAAAACATAACTTGCTATTTCAGTGTAATTTAAGACATGGTTGTAGAAATGTTTGAATAAACTACTGAAATGAAATTAAATACATGGACTTTGAAACAAATTGGCTTCTTTTCCTTACTCAAAAAAAGGATATATCGCATGGAAACATTTCTCGTAACATAAAGACCGTTTGGAAATCTATAGTGTGTTTTTCTTTATTTCTTCTCCTTTTGCGACTACAGAATTAAACGTATTTGTTATTTTATATTTTTTTTCATTTTTAGGCTCCTGTCCTCAGTAACATGGAACCCTTGCCATCACTGGAAGATTTGGATAATACAGTATTTGGAGTGGCAGAGAGGAAAAACAGGCCGTCTGTAATAGGTAAAGCAATTAATATTCCTGTGACTAAGTGTATGAACTTTCATTTTAAATTGTCTGCAGACTCATACTTTTGAGAGAGTAACTCTGTTACTCCTGATTGACTGGTTGATGTCGTGTTTCTTTTACTGAGGTTTTTTCTTGCTGATGAGTTGGGTGATGATTTTTAGTTGTAAAAATCAAAGAAAAATTAAATAAAGTAAATATTTTTTTAATTTGCCTAAATGTTTAGTGCAGAAAACACTGACCAAAAAAAAGAATTCATCCATAGTTGAAAGAACCCTGTAAGAGAATTAGATTTGGGATATTAGCAAATGTTCCTCTATAGTTTTTTTCTTTTTTACTGTTCATTTGCAGACTCATCCCTTCTGTCCATTAAACTCAGTGTCAATACTCTCTTTGACTTAATTACATGCAGGATTGAGCTTCTGAACAAAGCCATATTTATTTAAATGGCAATGCATTTTCCTGACTGCAAGATTCCATTCTTAAAAATGATGTTTGGTGATTTAGATTGTTCAGGCTGCTTTTAAAGTACCTCTAAGAGAAGCAGCTGTGTTAGCATTGGGCTAATTAACCTTTTCTCCTATGCACAGTTTGAAGTCTGAGGTTAACTTGTGAAATTTAATTTTGTGGATTCCTTGGTTTCATGTCTTCTGTGACTAAAGAATTAATTGAACAAGTGACATTTGTTTGTCAGTTTAACTGTAAATTACAGTCTGATTTTGCACATCATATAAGTATATTTTTGCAGTGTATATATTGCACTGTTACAAACAAAAGAAAATAGTGTGGCACTGTAACTCATCTGTGTTAAGGAAATAGTTGGATGCTTAATTAAATGTTTGCTTACTTTATTTTGGGATTGGATATTCAGCCATCTTTTCTTTAAAATTTTAAATATGACCATATTAAATACAGATTTTAATGTAATATAAGGACTTTTGTAACAATAGGTAACAATTTGTCACACCTGGTTTGATACAGTTGAAATGTGCTTTTTATTTACAACACCCAATAGTGCTTGCTGCGAGGTTTAAAATAATGAGTCAGGCCACAAAAAATCATGAGTGTTTTATTTTGTTTTTTAAATAAATAAATAAATAATACATTTTTGATTTTGTTTCAGAGTAACAGCCGTGTTAGTCTGTATTCGCAAAAAGAAAAGGAGTACTTGTGGCACCTTAAAGACTAACAAATTTATTTGAGCATAAGCTTTCATGAAGCTCAAATAAATTTGTTAGTTTCTAAGGTACGACAAGTACTTCTTTTCTTTTTACATTTTGGATTATTTTTATTTGCCTTCTGGATTTTAAATCTTTAGGGTTTGTGTTTTCAAGATCTTCTCTGCACTAATGATGGTTAAAAACATTTTTTGTTGTGTTTTTAGTGAAAGCTGAAATTCTCACATCCTTATAAGACTCCAGGAGCTGGGGTTTTAAGTAAAACTTCATGAGATTCTCAGTAAAAATCATGAGAGTTGGTGTCAGTAAATACTCCTTTCTTATGAAATCTAAATCCAGTCATCTGGTGTGTTGGGAATTAATGAATTATATGCCTGTGCTGTACAGTGGAAAAGTAAATTCAGTCTGGTGCATTCTAAATTCAAGCTTTAGAATGCACCAGATTAGCTTGCACGTTGGCAGAGGCAAATTTTTATCCAGAGACAGATATGTAGATGGACACAATTCCCAGATTATAGGTTTAGAATTGTATTGTCTCTTCTAATGAAGTTAAGGGCACCAATAATTCCAGGAGAAACACAGAATGTTGACTACAGGTCTAGGAATGTTTGTAAAGGAGAAAGTGATCACAGCTGGCTCTGGGCCCCGTGAAGCCTATGACTGCCCTTAATTTTTGGTTAGTGAGGAATGTAAAGGAGAATTTCATATATATTTTAAAAGTAAGTTCTATCCTTAAAGCTAACACTGAAAACATAAACAAATATATACTAATCTGTGGGGAGAAAAGAAGAAGTCTGAAGCACATCTTAAGATTCTTCCTTTCACACACTTTCATATAATATGAGTCAATTAATTTGGGGGTTTATCCCAAAGAGTCATTCTGTAACCTTCTCCAGAATACAAAGGGCATAGTGATGTGATGGTAGTGGATTCTTTGCAGTCACCTTTAAACCCTCTTTTGTAAACTGAACTGTTCTTGTTCTCTGCTATAAGAAACAATGGAAATTTTAATTTTAATCATGGAAAACTGAAGTAACCCAATACACTTTTCCAGTCCTTCAATATATAGATTGACTTTCTTAAGCAATCCTACCTGTGATGTGTAGTAGTTCTTAATTTGTCGTCTTCAGACCTGATCCTGGAAGCTGCTCCGCATGAGCAGAGTCCACATCCATTGAGCAGGATTGGGGCTTTATTTTGTCACTTACTACATTTTCAAGTATTAAATTTTAGGAGATGACATTAAAGGTTTAGTTGATGGTGCCTAGTGGGTGGGGGAAGGTTGTTTTTTTTGAACCCTTGGCAATTGGAAAATCAGCACATTGCAGTATCAGGCTCCATGACAGCAACAGTCAGCTTTTAAAAATTGTGAAATAAATCATGGTGGATGTAGAAGCAAACTTTGTATTTTACAAAAAGAAAGAAAATACCATAGTAAGCTTTTTTGCAGGAGAGAATTGTTTTTAATCTCCAGTCCAAGCAAACTGTTCTCCAATAAACTGCCCTTTTTTTTCCTTTAAAGGCTCTAATACACGTGATCGGAGTTCACCTCCCCCGGGATACATTCCAGATGAGCTGCACCAGGTGGTACGAAATGGATCATTCACTAGTATCAATAGTGAAGGCGAGTTCATTCCAGAAAGCATGGATCAAGTAAATATTTTTTTTTTCCATTTTCACTTGATTAAATGTCAGTGTGGGCATGGTGACTGACTGACCTACCAATTACCACCTATCAGCTTTTCAGTTAATGTTTCTATAATGGTTTAAGTAAAGTAAAGTACTATAAACCTAGTAAGTATTACCACCTTCTTCTGGCAGGTGCACAGAGGTGTGTCATTCTGTCCCTCTGATCTGCCTGTTAGCTTCATTCTGGTGGAATAGTTGAATAATAGAATCTACAAGAATTCCTGCTCTCTCTCTCTCTCTCTCTCTCTCTCTCTCTCTCTCTCTCTGAATATCCATATCCTATCTGGATACTGATGGAAAAGGTGGATGGGGTCTGAATAGCACGGAGGATTGAAAATGGGATATGTAGTGCTTTTTGCATCTGGGCCATTATTATTTATCCTTATTACAGTGGTGCCTTATTGCCCCATTTGAGATCAGACCCCCTACAGGAAGACTTTATACTCACAAGTAGTAAGAGTCAGTACTTACAATGAAGCATTTACAATGAGATGAGAGGCATAGTGTGAAAGTGACTTGTCAGTTGCACAGCAAGTCAGTGTCTGAACTGGGAGTAGAACTTATATCTCCGGATCCTCAGTGCTGGGCTCTGTCCTCTGGACAACATTGCCTACCAATCCTCTGATCCGATCCAGCCCATTTCTGTACATAATAATCATTACCGTTGGCCTGCATAAAGTCAGTTGATGCCTCTCAGATACTTCAAGTACACAAATGCTCAGAGAGAATTAGAGACCAAGGATTGCATGTATGAACACTCCAAAACGTAAAATATTTATAGCACATGCAACTGTAACAACCACCTGCATGAGTCATCAGTGTTTAAACCTAGGACCTTCAGCTCTATAGCATGTGCCTCTACCATTTAAGCTATAGGAATAACTCACTTAGCTGGTAGAAGTAGTAGACTGTTATCCTCTCTGGACCAGCAACTCAAAAGGGCATGTAATCTGGATTCTCACAGACACAGCAAAAGACACACCTCTGACCCCATAACCATCTCCTTTCCAAATTTCAAGTTCCTTCTCCTGAAGTCATTTCTTTAAAAAACAAAATTTTTTGAAACATTGCCACAGCTAACTACTTTTAGTAGCTTAATTTTTTTGCTCATATTTTCCAAAAAATTTCAGCCTGAGATAGACCAAGCAATTTTGTTAATCTAATATAGGTGTTGCAAATACTTCCTCTGTGTGTGTACTACATACATTTCTTTTAACATAATTGCTATAATTTACTATTTCCTAAACACTGTAAATTAAATACATAAATACAAACAATGTGTTTGTATTAGGTGGGAGAAGAGCACCAGAGTGCTTTTCAACAAGCAGGACTCCATACAGTATGACTTCAGCCACATCAGTTATAACTGCTGATTTTTATGATCACTGTTAGGGTTTTTGAGCTATAAAATGTGATGCAAAGAACCATCAACAATAAAAAATGTTCAGTCCCTCTCTTATGGTTACTTACTAGATGCTGGATCCATTGTCCTTGAGCAGTCCTGAAAACTCTGGCTCAGGAAGCTGCCCCTCACTTGACAGTCCTTTAGATGGGTAAGAACTACTTACATTCAGCACTTCTTTCTGCTAGATTGCTTGAAAGTACTGACCACAGAACATGGTAACTCAACCTTCAGCAACAATTTCTAGGTGTACTTTTTTCAAACACGCACACAAAAGCAACAACAATATAACTTATTGGGATTTAACTGCTTACTGGCTCAGAAGAGAAGAGTGCCATATCAGCCTGTTATTTTTGAAGATGCATGAACTTTAAAACATCAGTTTCTGGACTTGTTGCTTTTTGTTGCACACAGATTTATTGTAAATTTGGACATCATTGTCTTGTTTGTAAATTGAGTGTATTCCAAAGCCATGAACAGCTCCATTAAACATACACTTTAGAATTTGGCATAATCTGCAAGAAACTTTCATTCTACTAATGGGTTATCCAGCACCGTGCTTATTACTGCACAGATGATAAATCAGTGCAAACAGTCAAACGTAAACGGGAAGGTGAATGATAGTTGTGTATAGTCATTGCAGATAAAGATCCATTCAAAACATAAGATTATATTGTTGGCACATATTTTACTGAACATTTCAGTTCCACCTACATGCCCAAATATTATAAAACAAAATTTGAACGTTTCCCAGATGAACTGACTGACTTCTTATTTGATGTTTTTTTTTTAAAAAAAAGTTGAATATTTTCTGTTCTGAAAGAAATCATTGTACAGGAGAAACAAGCAGATACAGTCAACTTATCTTGGTTTGGTTTTAAATTTGCTTAGGTTTTGTCATTTTGCGCCACTCTTGTCTAATATTTGGAGGTGTGGAGTTAATTAAAATTATTAGTACACATTTATGAACCACAGATCCACCAACCTGAAATGGATGGTTGTTCCCATGTTGAACCAGTCAGACTGGCAGAACAGCCAGTAAGAGTTGAGGTAAATTCCTTGTGTCTCCTTTCCTTATTTGATAAAGACATCATTGTGGAAGGACTTACCTTCCACGCATGCTGCAAAGTCCATTTTTTTCCGGCATTTAAAATAATCGGGGAGCCATATGTGGAGGGGCTGGAAACTGAAGGATGATCTGAGAGGGTGTCACTATATGGTTGTGGAGAGGGCGTTTATTTTCTTTTGTGGGAAAGTAAAAATTAATCTATTTGAAATTGGAAGTTTGAATCAAAACTTTAAATGATACATTAAAAAACCCCTAATATACTTAAATTTTGGGTGATGGTTAAAGGTGTGGGTAAACACCATAACTCAAATAAAATTCTTCAACCCAGCACATGGTGCAAAATTTCTGCCTTGTCATCAGAAATGAAACATGTCCATGCTTTCCCTTTGTGTTGTCTTGTAATTTAATTTGCTGTAACATTCTGTGATCATGCCAGTAATTAACTGTTGATGATTGAAGTGCTCATGGAGTTATAAATATCCATTCAAAAGTCTTACTCTTCCTGTTCCACTCTGACAAGAGCCAAAAGTGGCAAAAGACTAGCCTCCTATCTCCAAAGCACCCCAGGAACTTCTTCCTCTAATCTGTTCTTACTGTCAAAACATCAACAGCACTCCTTTCCTGAACTAGCAATGCAGGGCTAGAAAAAGGTAAAAAGTGTGGGGAAAGAGATCCACTCCCAGCTTGTTTTGTGCTTATGGAGCATAGGACAGAGAATGGCAATAACAAGAGCTTCTGATCTATCTCTGCTTCTCAAATGTTTATACCAGTAGGGAAAAACTGTTGTGTCCAGGAACACATGCTATGCTAGACTAGACTGTAGTCCCATGAGTTAAAATATTTGCACAGCAATGGGCATGAGTCACTGTGAAATCTAGCATGATATCAGTGGCATACTGAATATGGTTATCTTGGAGTTGAAGGTCAGATACATTGTAGACCACAAACTTTAAGTTTCAGAGGGGTAGCTGTGTTAGCCTGTATCAGCAAAAACAATGAGGAATCCTTGTGGCACCTTAAAGACTAACAAATTTATTTGGGCATAAGCTTTTGTGGGCTATAACCCACTTCATCGGATGCATATGATGAAGTAGATTATAGCCCATGGATACCTAAATAAATTGGTTAGTCTAAGGTGCCACAAGGACTCCTCATTGTTTAAACTTTTAGTAGTGTTAGCCTTCAGAGTTAAGGCATTCATCTCTTGTCTATTTTTTGGGAAAGACAATTAGCTTACAATTTCATATCGAAGTATCACAAAAGGGTCTTAGAAAACTTTTGAGATATGAACTTTCCAGAAGCTTGGAAATACTTAAGGGCAAATGATTGCTTACTGGATGAATTCATTTAGTTATGCTTATCCAATTAGAAAAGGAGAGAGAAATTACTATTCTTTCCAGTGGAAGGGAAGATTAGTCGTTCTATAGCTATTTATACCATGTTTAAGAAGTTGTTTCAAGAAGCTTCAGACTTCTCAGGAAAACTTGAATCGTAGATCTTCATTCCTCAAAAACATACCCTCATAGCTTTTGTTTTCTAATAAGAGTACTAGATTTCCGTAGAAGAAAATAGCTTTCTATAGCAACTTTTCATCTGAGAATCAGTGTTTCACAAATATTTTAGGTTTCAGACTAGTAGCGGAGTGTTACTCTGTATTCGCAAAAAGAAAAGGAGTACTTGTGGCACCTTAGAGACTAACATTTATTTGAGCATAAGCTTTCGTGAGCTACAGCTCACTTCATCGGATGCTTATCCTCATCATGAAAGCTTATGCTCAAATAAATTTGTTAGTCTCCTTTTCTTTTTACAAATATTACTCTCAAATACCTCCGAGATAATTGTTATCCCCTTTTACAGATAAGAAAATGTATATATGGTACAGAGAGATTGCATCAATGCTTGAAATATCCATTTTGTAGCTGGTGTGTAAAATGTTATGCACTTGATTTAGGGTTTTTATTGGGCTGTCAAGTGATTAAAAAATCATGATTAATCACACGATTAAAAAAATCATTTTCAAATATTGATTTCAATTACAATAGAATACAAAGTATACAGTGCTCACTTTTTTTGATTACAAATATTTACACTGAAAAACAAAAATAGTATTTTTCAATTAACGTCATATCAGTATGAGGTTTCAATCGCTTTATCATGAAAGTTGAACTTACAAATTTAGAATTATGTACAAAAAAACCCCTGCATTCAAAAACAAAACAAACAATGTAAAACTTTAGAGCCTGCAAGTCCAATCAGTCCTACTTCTTGGTCAGCCAATCAGACAAACAAGTTTGTTTACATTTGCAGAAGATGATCCTACCTGCTTTTTGTTTACAATATCACCTGAAAGTGAGAACTGGCATTTGCATGGCACTGTTGTAGCCAGTGTCACAAGATATTTACATGCCAGATGCGCTAAAGATTCATATGTCCCTTCATGCTTCAACCACCATTCCAGAAGACATGCATCCATGCTAATGATGGGTTCTGCTCGATAACTATCCAAAGCAGTGCAAACTGACGCATGTTCATAATCACCACCTTCTGAGCCAGATGCCACTAGCAGAAGGTTGATTTTCTCTTTTGGTGGTTTGGGTTCTGTAGTTTCCGCATCAAAGTGTTCTTTTAAAACTTCTGAAAACATGCTCCACCCCCTCATCCCTCTCAGATTTTGGAAGAGACTTCAGATTCTTAAACCTTGCGTTGAGTGCTGTAGCTATCTTCTTTACATTTTGTCAAATTTGCAGTGAAAATATTCTTAAAAACAAACATGTGCTGGGTCATCATCAGAGATTGCTATAACAAGAAATATATGGCAGAATGTGGGTAAAACAAAGCAACAGATATACAATTCTCCCCCAGAGGGTTCAGTCACAAATTTAATTAACGCATTATTTTTTTAACGAACCTCATCAGCACAGAAGCATGAAGGGGCATACGAATGTTTAGCATATCTGGCACGTAAATACCGTGCAACGCCAGCTACAAAAGTACCATGCGAATGCCTATTCTCACTTTCAGGTGATATTGTAAACAAGAAGTGGGCACAACATTATCTACTGTAAATTTAAACTTTTTTTTTAGCGATTGGCTGAATAAGAAGTAGGACTGAGCGGGCTTGTAGGCTCTAAAATGTTAGATTCTTTTGTTTGAGTGCAGTTATGTAACAAAACTACATTTGTAAGTTGCAGTTTCATGATAGAGATTGCACTACAATACTGGTATGAGGTTAATTGAAAAATTTTTACAGTGCAAATATTTGTAATAAAATATAAAGTAAGCACTGTACACTTCGTATTCTGTGTTGTAATTGAAATAGATATATTTGAAAATGTAGTGAACACCCAAAATATTTAATAAATTTCAATTGGTATTCTGTTTAACAGTGTGATTAATTTTTTGAGTTAAATCACACGAGTTAACTGCGATTAATTAACAGCCTTCATTTTTTGCCTAACTTTTTATTTTTTCTAAGAAAACCAATGTAACCTTGATTGGTAGACTGAAAGTATCCTACGAACATTTCTTGCATAGAAATTTTTTGACTTGCCTCAACCAATCCAGAGACCCTCTTGTCATCCTCATATAGTTTGCCTCTTACTTTGTTCAAGGACTCCTAGCAGGGGTTTAGGCTTGTGTCTCCATTTCTGCTTCTGTTGCCTACTAGAGAAATTCTTATCTGGAAAAGGAAGATGCTGGGGTGGTATGGTTATGGAAGTGCTCTACTGCAATTGGTTGTTCTGTCTGACTGGAATCCCATCCATTCCTGTTTGGTGGCTGGGAGTTACATAAAGACAAATTTCTAGGTAAGAAATTTGACCACATGAAAAACCCCTTAATAAAATTGCTTTTTAAAGTTTATGAAATTACTTGAGCTTCACAGAAGGAAAAAGGAAATCAGAGTGTTGCAAGACTCTCTGCATTTCTTTGGCAAAAAAATATTTAAATAGGCTACAAAAATTCTTGCTAAATTAATATCCTGTAACTGATGTTTTGATTTTGTTTATCCATGAAGGTGCAACGCATGAGTACCTGTGTGGCTTCATTGGCACTGCTGTGTCTACTAAGAGACTGTACTAGTGAGCAGTGCCATTAGTTTCCTCCCTATACCAAGCAAGATCGATCCATTGTAATTGATATCTACAAGCTTTGGTATTTCAAAGTTGAGTCCCGTTCATGTCTAAGATAGCACATACTTTACTGTATAATTCAACAATTATAAAACAATAAAACTTAAGTGCTTGCCTGACTACTCTGACTCTCCAGTAACAGAGCATCTAAAATGTTGTCTTGCGCTTCTAGAGATAGCTACCCCAAATCTCGGATGCCACGAGCCCAGAGCTATCCAGATAACCACCAGGAGTTTTCAGGTAGGTAAATCTACTGGGGCCATTTAGTCTTACCAGATACATCCAGCTGTAAGTAGCATGTCTCAGGATGCATGTACATAGTATATGTGATGCTTCCTTGGGGTACCTAAGGTATTGAGGCATCTCGCTATCACCTTCCCTTAGTGTGAGGAAACTTTGTTTGTGTTTGCCATGGCTCAGTGCCCCAACTCTACCAGCCATGGCCATACAAGCACTCTCCTCTAGACCTCACAGGCCCCGCTGTCCCTTTACAGATCAGTGGTTGGCACACCCCAACCCTTCAAGCATCTCTACAGTACATCCTCTCATCTGCTGGACACTCTCCATATTCAGATTTGCTGCTTCCAAAGACTCAACACCTCAGCTTACCAGTTTCACTGCAGATCAGTGCTGTGCTTAACACAGCGCTTAGATTTGTTTATAGTGAAATCAAATATAAGTTTATTTAACAAAGCATAGAGAATCAAGTAGTATTGAAAACAAATTATTACAAATGAAATAAAATCACACGTTGTAGAGCCTAAACTTAACAAGATACTCATGTCTTGTAGAGTATTGCTCACCCAAAATCTTTGCAGTGCTTTACAGCCTAGCTGGCTATGCCCTTCTTTTCATGAGACAAGAGACAAGCATGCTGTCAGTTTGCTTCCTAGGTGAAGAATTCAGTGTGTCCCTTTTGGACTTCCAAGATAGACCAGACCAGTCTTTTGTCTTTATTCATAAACAGAATATTCCCCCTTCTGTTTGTTCCTTCCTATAGATTTCTTCTCTTGTAAATTTTGCAGTCTCTTAACTAGCACCTGGCTCAGTATACATATACATACAGGTACATATTTCAGGCATATAATACACAAATGGCCAAATCGGGCGATAGGTGTCTGTTACCTCCTGCCTGAAAGGAACATTTCCATGGTGTGTCACCACCTGGTGACCTCCCTTAATTCCAAGGCCTTAAGAACATAATTTTCAGTATAGATATCTAACTCCTAAAGTATTATCCAATTAGTACAGACATTTTGCATTGATTATAATGACCAGTGGCTACTGGCTCTCAATAGAGACCTCACATACCACTCTTTGGTGAATTATTATACAAATACCCAGGGATCCCTGTGAAACCCTCTGCGCTGTCTGCCAGTGGGCACCAAGGGATTTCTGGGTCACAGGATAAGATAATTCTTGCCTTTCATCCAAAAGCAAGAGAGACACCTTTGTCTGGTGGCACAGGACTAGGAGTCAGACCTGGACCATAGTTCCGGTTTGCCAGTGAATAGTTATGTAACCTTTGGTGATTTATTTAACTTGTCTGAGCCTTTATTTCAGTATTTTTTCCACATGTCCCATGCCTCATTCAATGCACAGAATAGATAATGCTCAATTAATGGGCAACTATTCAATATTTTGTTTGATCCTTTTTGTTCAGTATGTGGTCCTATATCTTACTTGCACACTATTCAAACCCTTCTGCAAAGGCAGGATTATTAATTTTGTCAGAGGTTTTCAGGTATCCAGGTGCTTCAAACATCTATTAATTAATCTTCACAAAACTGCTGTGAGGTGACAAGATATCCCCATTTTACACGTGGGGAGCTGAAGCACAGATTAAGATTAAAAGTATTCTCAAATTAGGCACCCAAAATTAGAGATGCCTGGACCTGATTTTTCAGAATAGCTAGTATTATGTAGTAGTTTTTATATTGAAGCACAACTCCAGTTGACTTCAATTGCAGTTGTGAGTGTTTGGAACTTCTGCAAATCAGACCCCAGAGTCTGAAGGCAGACACCTGGAAAATGACAATCAGTGCCCACCTGTGAAAAGCTTGGTTTAAGTGACTTGGTTAGCATCAGACAGGAACTCTGTGGCACAGACAACGATAGAATCAAATTTTCTGGGGTAGCATTCAACTGGTTTAACCATGGGATCTTCCTATCTCAGTCACTGCAGACCTTTCAACTTCTACAACAAATGAGGCAGAGTCCAACAGCCTGCTTCGTTACACATCCCTAATTTGTCCCCACAGTAGGTCCATCAGATGTACTGAATGAGGCAGGGGTCCTATGAAAAAAAAAAAAGTATGATGATTAAAGACTGTCATAATGCATACACACAAGGGGGCTTAATTAAGGTTGCACAGGCAACCTGAATTCTGGCATTTCTTAACTTTTGTGTGCTTGACTCTGCAATCTGAAGTTTTAAAGATTTGGTTTTTAAAAAAAACTTAGGAAATTACACTTTAATTCCATCAGGTGGCATCATATTGAACTTTTAGATCACCACATCTTAGCCACTTGAGCTAACAGAGTAAATAATGCAGTATTAGGTTGTCATCCTCTGTGTGGAGCAGCACTAATGGAAGATGACACATACTTGGCAGTGGGGTTCACAAGTATTTGCTGACAGCAGAAACTGAGAGACTCGAGAATCTTGGGTTCCATTCCAGGCTCTAGAAGAGAATGTCCTTTGTTGGCCTACTTCCTCAAAGCTTGACCTTTTCTGCCCCATTCCTTCCAACCTGTCCTAGTGCTGACTCTTCCCCACTCCTGGCTTCTGATTCCAGTCTCCTTGCTCAGTCAGCTCCAGTTCCTCCTTTCCTGTCCCAGCTCCTTGTCATCAGTCTTATTGCCCAGACAGCCCCCATCATTGTCCTTCCCTGGCTCCTCATACAGTCTGCATCTTTCTCCTTCCCCACCTCTGGCTCCAAGTCTCTCTCCCTGGGCTCCTCATCCAATTTCAGCCTCTCGACCCCACCTCCTCCTTGGCTCCATGTCCCAGTCTCCCCAGCTCCTCGTCTAATCTCAGTGTTCCCTACTCAGGCAACTGGCTACCAGCTCCTCCTTCTACCCCTCTCCTGTTCCCTCACCAACTCTGTCCCAGCTCCCAATTCCCAGTCTGTCCCCTCTCCAACTCCCAGTCACAGTTTCTCCACCGCCAATCCCTGTCTCATCAGGCCACTTGTTCCAATCTACTCCTGTCTCTCCCTCATGGTCCGGTTTTTGTCCCTTCTACATTCGAATGAGACAGCCTACTCCTTCACACTGCCTGAGTGCCAACAGGAGAGTTGAGAGCATAGGAGAGACCAGCTACTTGCTCTCAGTTTCTATACCCAGCCTTTGTAGCTCTGGGTTGGAGCATAATCAGTCAATCCGTGAGGATGACGCATGTGTAGTCTGGTCAGTGTTAGGAGATGAGGCTGGAGCATGCTCAGTGAGGATGCAATCTTTGGAGATTTTAAGCTAGCAAGTTTAAACTGAGTATGTGAAAAAAAATTTTTTGTAAAGGTTTATAATTTAGCCAGATTTGAGTGGGCTTTTTAACAGATGGCAAAAAACACATGCTTGAAACAAAGGCCACTCCTACTCCTTGCCAAATTTCAGGAACTGGCTCCAAAGCATGCAGGTGTTTGAGCATTTCAAAGAAAGTCACCAGAATTTTTTAACAAGGTCAAAATATATACATTTTCCAAGCATCATTCTCAGAAACATCTAAACCCTTTTGGCAGAAGTTTTCCAGACAAATTGAGCCTGAGGCAGACAACCAGCATAGAAAATGTCAGCTCAAATGGTTAAAGTTTGGCAAGGTACAAAACTGAAAAACAGGCTCTTATGAGAAGTATTGGACAACCTTAATAGGTGGTGCAACCAGCCC
This sequence comes from Dermochelys coriacea, assembly GCF_009764565.3. Taxonomy (NCBI): domain Eukaryota; kingdom Metazoa; phylum Chordata; order Testudines; family Dermochelyidae; genus Dermochelys; species Dermochelys coriacea. The sequence goes on from NC_050078.2 coordinate 4,930,574, forward strand.
TGCTTATGATAGGAATCATGCAGTGACCTATGGGGTAGTGGGTGGCAGACAATTGAATACACCAGTGAGGGAGGGGTTTAGCTACGGATGCTAGGACAAACCCTTCTTATGTGTTGAATGTTACATGAACCGAGATGCAGTGTTTCCATACACATGAAGTCTGTAGATGCCTTAGATATTTTTACAGAAAGTGCCATGAATCTTTTTTCCATTCAGCATAAACAGGAGATTGCTTTTAACATTTCAGGCAGAAAATTCCTACATAAACAATGCTGTCACTCCAGATAGGTTTTTATATGAAAAGCTTACTTGCCAATTGAAGGGAAAAAAAAAAATCTATTAAGACAATTTTCTGTTCTGCTGTTACTGTAATCTTGTGCCTGCTTAAACAGATGGTAGCATGTTTGAGTGGATGCGATATCTAATTAAATTTATTTTTTTATTGTTTTACCATTTATAGGGACTAAAACATGATTAGTAGGCTGAATGTTAATTTGCTGATTTTTATATGCACAGCCTTCCAATTTACAAATCTCTTTATACAAGAGTTCACTTCAGGGTTAAGTGTAGGGTTGCTTTTTTAAAAACTTGTGATGCAAGACCAATTAAAATTTGGTTTTATGAATTTTTCCTCATGTGTTTAATTTTGCAATGTATGGTAATATTTTCTTTTTGTTCCCCATAGACTATGATATCCCAATATTTGAGAAATTTGGAAAAGGCGGGACTTATCCCCGAAGGTATCATATTTCATATCACCACCAAGATTACAATGATGGTGAGTATGGGACACTACCATTTTCAATATTTATTCTTTTTTCAAAAAAAAAAGAGTTGAAAGAGTTAACCAATATAATCAGAAGATGTTGGAGAAGCAAACAGGTGTTGTCTCTGAAATAAATGTAAAGCATGCTTAAAGTTAGTCACAAATCTGTGTTTAGGCACGTGATGGGGTCGGGACTCACCACTGCAGCGCTTCCCGCTGGCACATCTGGGAATTAGCACTGTCCTCTGCAGGGCACCCTCTGGCAGTGGTGTCCTGTTCGTATCCTGAGCCGCGTTGCTCCCTGATGGGTGACGTCCACTTCTGGTCACTGCTCTCAGACAGTGCGCCTTAGTCCATCTTTACCCCCTTCCGGGCGGGGGGTTTTAACAGCAGTCTTCCAGCTTGCCTCTGCCGCAGTGGCCAACCATAACCCCCAAAGTCTAGCCCCTCTGCTTAAGTGCCAGTTGCAGTTTGTCACGGCTACTCCTCCACAGCCAGGTGCAGTACAAGGGGCCAGGGGGAGAGAGACCCAGGCCCACCCACTGCTCTGGGTCTAAACCCAGGGACCCTCTAGTGGCAGCCTCTCCACCCTCCTTCTCTCCCCTCATCTGTCCGTCCTCCCTGGGTCACTTCTCCTCTGACCCCTTGAACCCTCTAGGCCTTTCTGGTCAGGGCCTGCAGTCTGACAGGTATTGAGCTGGAGCTCTCCTCTGGCCCCTGCCCAGCACTGCGCTATCAGAGGTGCTGGTCTCCTTAGCTCAGGAGACAGACCTTCCCCTCTGAAGGTCTGGGAGAAAGTCCCTGCTCCTCCTCTGGGCAGCCTTTATATAGGGTCTAGCCTGGCCCCGATTGGCTGCCCTCTGCGCTGCACTGATTGGCTCCCCCACAGGCCCTCTCTGTTTGTTTGGCTACCGTTCCACACAGCTGCTCTGGCCTGTTGTAGCCCAATCTTGCCTGGCGGTGGGGCACCACCCTACCACAAGGCACCTAAATTAAAGTAGCCTGATTTTTCAATGCTGCTGAGCTATCCCAGCTCCTGTGAAGATGTAGATTAGAGTATTAGGGAATCATGGGAGCAGCTGTACATGGAAATCATCTCTGCCAAAAGCCTATGCGCAAACTATACAGAACATATAATGAAAGCCATGAGTAATTGTGATCCTTTACTACCCAGAATAGACTTCGCTGTTACTCAATCTAGAATAGCATAAAGTAGCTAAATTGTTGCTCCTGTTTACTGATTCTCATAATAAGAGGAGAAGGATATGTCATGAAATTGAAAAGCAATAAATTTAAAACTCAAAAATACTTGTTAATTTAATGCATAATTAACCTGTGGAACTAATTGCTGGAAGGTATTGTATTTCAAAACAAGATTAGACATTTGGATAATGAGTTACATTAGATAGAGGAAAAAAGAGGAGAGGGAATCCATGCTTCAGGGTATGTCAACCACTAACTGATGGGAGCTAGGAAGAAACTTCTACAGGCAGGTAATTCCCATAGTGTCCATTATGGACTATCTTTCATCTTCATCTGAACTTAAACACCCTCTGTGTGAGGATTCCTCACTAGATGGGCCATTAGAACTCTAGTGTATCTTTGGTCTGTTTTCCAGGAATACATATAGCCTCTCATAGCAATGAAGATAGAAGTATTGTTCCCTTTGGATCTTGTCTCCATTTTCTTCAAACCACTAGTAGAAAGAGTCACTTAATTATGAAACTGTTTGCAGGAATTGCAGATGTTACTTACATACTGCTCCCAGCTAGCCAGTCTTGGACTAAATCATTAAGCTAGTTTAAGTCTGAGCTCTGCATGTAGGGATTCTGCACACTTTCCCTCTCAGCAGGCTAAACCAGTAACTTTCATTATCATTTCATCATATTCTATGGAAGATTTGAATTGTTATGTTTTCAGTGCACACTTCATGCAGTATACAGACACATATTGTTTAGTACTTATTCTTCATGGTACAGTATTATAGGTAGTCTTTGTGCATCATTACAGGTCGTAAAACTTTTCCAAGGGCTAGAAGGACCCAGGGGAACAGCTTCCGGTCTCCAGTCAGTTTCAGCCCCACCGATCACTCCCTGAGTACAAGCAGTGGGAGCAGCACCTTTACTCCAGAGTATGAGGAGAACCGAATGAGAAGAAGGGGAAGTGACATAGACAATCCTACCTTGTCAGTAATGGACATCAGCCCACCTAGCCGCTGTAAGTTAAAAAGGCACGTTACGGTCTTCAAAGGAAAATTTTAAAAAATCTTGTTAAATATATAATACATCAGAACCAACAAAATTACTAAAATGCATGTTATTAAAGGCATATCCATAATATTATTACAGTATTACATTATAATTATAACTTGCATTAGATTATAACTAATCGCTAATTTTCTTAACATTTAATAATGTTAGTATACATCTGGACCTGAAGTAGTAAGATGCTTACCAGTCAAATGATAACTTTATTTACTCTTGCTGCTATGGGCTTAATTTTTTTGTTTTGATAAACAGGGGACTTAATTAGTATGGTGGTTGGGTGTGTGTGTTTATACTAGCTATGTATGCTTTGTAGTTGCTGTAGATCATGACTTGTTTTTAAAGGGTACTCTTAAAATAATTGGGTGATGAAATGTATTTTAGTCTCCTTTTCAGGTACTTTAGTAAGTACCTCAGATGTGCGTATCTTGTACTTATGTGTTTGGATGTATTTTTATGGATAAAATATAGATTATTAGGTAGCTGACAAGATCACATTTTCTATTTAGAGGAAATTTTATAAATCCGTGCTTTTTACATGGAGATTTAAAATTAAAAAAGTATTTTTTCAAGAGTTTATTTTTGTGTTCCAGTTTTTCTTGAACAACTGAATAACAAACTCATTCTAAAAACAAAACATACTTCTATTTTCAGCACCACGAGCTCCAACTAACTGGAGACTTGGCAAGCTGCTGGGTCAGGGTGCTTTTGGCAGAGTATATCTATGTTATGATGCTGACACCGGAAGAGAATTGGCTGTTAAACAAGTTCAATTTGACCCTGACAGTCCAGAGACAAGCAAGGTAAGAGACCCTGAAAGAAATATTTGTAAAGGGATCACTGTAAGAGTGGTTTTCTGTGTGGTCTAAACTGATGTTGCTTTTTGCTTTCACTTAATTTTATGAATGTTTGAGGACATATACTTCTATGAGTCTATACGACAGAAAGACATTCTGTTTCATTAAAATCTTCATAACTCGGTTTAATGATTATAGTGGTAAGTAGCACATAATTTCATTTTTAAATACATCTCTCTGAAACTAACATGTATTATCAAATTCAACACAGCCTGAGGCTATAAAGCTAAACCATAATCTAACATGGAAGGTACATTCTACAGAAATATTACTTTAAGTAGTAAAGTGAAAAATATAGGAACCTAGCGTACATTAGCTTTTTTTTATAATGAAACCAATAGAGAATGTTTTGATGAAGAACACTGTTTAATGGATATGACTGCAGTTATGTACAAATTGACATTATGGGTAAAGTCCAATGCCAATGAACCTACTATAATTGGTCCCCTATATTGCTCTCCCAAGATCATTGTTTTAGTGCTTTTGTTGACAGGTAGTATTTCCATATGTCTAATCTGAACTTGTCCTTCTTTAAATACAGTTAGTCAGAAAAGAGACAATGTAAAAACGGCACCATGTTACTGCCAGATCTGCTCGTTGTTTGTATTCCAAGTTGTAGCTGCCAATTTTACTGACAAAAATAAATTCTTCCTTTCATTCATTAAGATTCCATAGTCAGTACAGTTGTGGGGAGAGTGGGCTGGATTCCATTCCGGCTCATGCATCATCTGCAGAATTAACTGGCTGACTTCCAGCTGTAAACTCTATTACTGCTGATGGCATAGGAGCTAGACAAAACAAAGATTGACTTGCAGCTGTAGTTTTTAGTGCTGATGCTTTAAAAACAAATTATTGTAAAAATAAACAATTTGCTCTGGAAATCATAGAGACAATAAACATGGAACCACATGATGCCATTTTTGCATTAGTTACCTTTCAGAAGATACCCAAACTTGCCCTTACTTCTTGTAACACACCCATGGCAACATCAAGTGGTCTGTGATGGATAAATACCAAGTTTTGATGAAAGGCTTCCATATGGAATCTCTGGAATGCTCAAAATTCTAAATCTTGCCTATTTTTTAATGAACTTGTATAGGGAAATTTACAGCAGGGAATAAATGGCTTTTTCACCTTTAACCACTTCCATGCTATAAAAATAAATAATAAAATAAAATATATATCTGGGAGGAAAAGCAAAACTAAAATATGTAATTAATTGGGAACTATAGTTTAGATTTATAAATGTGTTGCTTAACTTGAGATAAGCTTTTATGAACTAATTCCAGTGATACCCGAAGAAAGACTTAATTTGAGAATTTTTCATCCAATTGAAAATTTGTAACATAATATTACAGTACAGCTCTTGAATTCATCAACATTTTAAAATAAAGTACCTGACAGGTTCTAGTTTCTGAGTATATGAGATTGAGAATGATTCTTGAAATCAAAAGAAACTGAAATAACTGGAAAATATCCCTAAAGAATTTATAGAAGTCAAACATTTCTCAGATTATGCTGTAGATCTGCTCTCCCTCTTCTGCTGATCTTTTCTAACAAGAAGATGTTAACTTTACACAAACTGCAGAGTAAACCCTCATAAAGTCAGTCTTGTTAACAGAAGTCTAAAAGTTGTGTGAGATCATTTGTCTCAACTATAGTAAGCTTTACTGAATATTTTCTTTTCAGGAGGTAAATGCACTTGAATGTGAGATTCAGCTGTTGAAAAACCTGCTGCATGAAAGAATTGTTCAGTATTATGGCTGCTTGAGGGATCCACCCGAAAGAACACTCTCTATATTCATGGAATACATGCCAGGGGTAAGCAAGAGAGCTCACTGCAGGCAATCATTTCTACAGAATGTGTACCGACAATCTAAATCAGGGGTTCTCAAACAGACGGTCATGACCCCGCAGGGGGTCACAAGGTTATTACGGGGAGAGGGAGGGTTGCAAGCTCTCAGCCTCCACCCCCAAACCCCGCTTCACCTTCAGCATTTATAATAGTGTTAAATTTGTTTTTAATTTATGAGGGGGGGTCGCACTCAGAGGCTTACTGTGTGAAAGGGGTCACCAATACAAAAGTTTGAGAACGAATGATCTAAATGGATAAGATTTGCAGGAGCGCACACAGATGTTAAGGAAATGTCTGATGATAAATGGTTAACCAAAGACAGACACAACTGCATTATAACATTATTTGAGTTTTGCCTACTGTATTAATTGCTTATTCATTCAGAATTAGAATAATTTAGAGAGCACAATATTTGTGTGCTTCTGGCTGACTACTTCTTGCAACAAATGTCTTTTAAAAACAGTTCTGTGAGCTTTTTCTTTTAAGAACTTTTAATCATGTATCTCAAGTTTAACATTCCTTTTTAAGTTTGCATCCACCTCCAGCTTGACCTTATTCTAGAGATGCTTCTAACAGATGAGGAATATACACAGCTGACTCTCGAACCAATTAGCAAGTCTATGAAGGGAGTATCACAGTAGCCATACATAGGACTCCTGTTGACTTGGGGGGAGAGAGAGAGATCAAGCTCGAGTTGTAAGGTTTAGGTCTCTCTCTTAGTGCATTGGGCACTATTACTAGGTCACTGCGTCAACCAGTCAAAGATGTTCTGAGGGCAAAAACTAGTTAATAATAGCCAGAGATAAGTTGAAAATTAGATCTTGTGGCTGTCTTTTTGTTGGCACAGAGGCGTGTGTTGTACTGTCCCTCCTTCTGCCTACTCCTTTATGGAAATATTTTGCTTTTTGAAAACTGCAGATTTTCACTTATTCACAAAATAGAACAAGCAGACCTGAGTATAGTATATATTCATGTATCCCTAAATGTTCATAAGTAATTGCTGCATTCTAGTTTGTTGTGATAAGGCTGCACAGAAGAAAAATTAGGATTTTAGATGAGACGAGGATCTCATTTTAGAGACTTGTAAGATTTTCTGAGATCTGGAGGACAGAGTATCAAAATATGCAGTTTTAAAGATCTGTATAGTTTTGGGTTTTTGTCTTGATACTGTTCCTTTTAAACCATAAAACGTGTGTAATTTAAAATGGCCAACCCAAATTGTATTAAGATGTTTAGAAAAACATCAGTTGTAGGCTGAGACTTTTTTTTATGCCAAGTTTCTGCCTGTTGTTTTATTGAGACCTAAAACTTATTAAATAACATTTTTTAAATGTCATGCTCTGGGTTGTCCAGATCGTTTTCTCCATTTGTTGTGTCTCAGAGTGTAAGATAGATTGGGTACAGTCAATGGCTGTGTCATGTACAGTGCCAAACACAGCATCATCACGTAACTAGTAAATCTCTAAAAAATCATGCTTAGAAGGAAAATACTCTACTGTATTACCCATACAGCAGCTCAGCAACATTTAAACTGTTTGATATTTTTAAAATTCATTGTCCGATAACATTTCTGTGTATCGTTATGCTCCTGGTAAAGACTGAATCATTTAGTTTAGCTAGAGATATAACTGCTAATGTGAATTAAGCTGATCCAGAGAAGTCGTAGAGCCTTGCATCTCTAAATTTCTGGTACAAACTTCATACAATCCAGTTATTTTTTAATAATGGTTAAAATATAAATTATTCTATCATTCTTAAAATGCTATAATTATTAATACTTTTTCTTTTTGGCCACAGGGTTCCATTAAGGACCAGTTAAAAGCATATGGAGCACTCACAGAGAATGTGACCCGAAAATACACACGGCAGATTTTGGAGGGAGTTTACTATTTGCACAGTAATATGATTGTACATAGAGATATTAAAGGTAATTAAAGAAGAGATGCGAGTTCTGTTTTCTCTACTCCAAATAAGCAACATGACCTTGAAACATTTGAAGCTTCATAAACCAAAGGGAAATGATTGCAATAAAATTAAAGGGTCACTGCTAAATTTGTGATGCCAGAATATTGGCTTAACTTCAAGTTGTTCCATCAGGATTTACGTCAATAGTCCAGTCTTTGTAATGTTTTTCAAACCTGAAAATTGCCAATGTTGCAAACTGAGAAAAAAAATGTTTTAGTGAGTAATGGGATACTAATAGGGGTGTATATGACTGTTTTAGTATCAGGTCTTTTCAAAACATTTGTTTATGAGCAACAATCCAGAGAACACAATGTTGAAACCCTTAGCGAGCGTGATTAAATCTGGTGGATATAACCTATCGTAGCTGCTAAAATTGCTACATTATTTTCCTGTTTATATGTCAATATAATTTTTTGTAAATTTCAAGGTGACATATTTAGTCTGTCATGCTTATACCAAGTTAAATAAATTTGTAAACCTAAAAGTATGTCATTCAGTTTGAACATGATATGAAGAGATTTTCTGAGTGCTCTTGGCACTTTCCTTCCTTACTTCGCTTCTTTCTTACCCACTCAGTTCCCTTTTATTTATTCTTAATTATAAAATAGATTTGGCAAGTCAATAACTTTCTCAGAAAGTTCATAGAAAGGACCTCCATAATTCCCAGGGGGTTGCAAATCAGTGTCGGGGAGTTGTGGCCACCCTGCCATTTTTATATTGCTAAATGGGGTGGATAGGTAGTCCTAGTTAGAGGAATGGAGACCCCTAGAGCACTCTGATAATGGAAAAGGTTGAGAACTCTGAGTTAATCTAGCCCTTTTTTTTTTTCCAAATTGGTCAATTTTTGAAGGATATGGAAACAACCCGCAAACTCTCAGATGACAGAGGTGCCCCTAATATTCTGCCCTCCAGATTTTGACTTTATTTTTGTTCATTAAATTAATTCAAATATAACTTCATTTAAGATTAGAATCAGGCCCCATATATTCCACAGCAAGAACTCTTAAATTCTGCAGCAACATCACTTTATTCTAAGGCCATGAAATCGTCTCTTGTCCCCATCCCCATCACACACAGCTATGGCTCGGAGTGGAAAATAGTCTTTAATGTAAAATTCATTCGTGATTGTCAGTGGTGGGATTTTATTATGTTCTCTGGGTGGCCCCGTTTCGCTACCTGGGCCTCAGCTCCCAGGATGTTAACCAGAGAACTCAGCTCAGATCCTCCTTTTTCTCATAAGAGTCAGGAAAGTTGGAAGCAGCTAGCTTTAGCAGTTCACCTCCTTAGTTGACCTAGTCTCTTGTTTCCTAGCTTATCAAACTACGCGTCCATCTCCTCTGGTCCTTAGATGCAAGCTGGATTCTAGCTCTGGCTCCCCAACTTTCTGTTACCTGACTCCAGCGAACTCTGAGGGATCATGCACTGTAATTCAAGTCACATGTCCCCTTATGAGCAAAGCTGCTGAGCAAGAGGTAGTGCAGGCAGCCTAGGGACACACACACAATGTTGGTTGCTGGGCTGCAGCAAAATGATGAATTCCATGGCATTTTGGAAATATGCCAAATTATGCAGCTGTGGAATTGTGGCGTCCACAGAGACTTGAGTGAGACAAATAGGGCAGGTTATGCCTCAGGACTATAATTTTCAGACTCTCTGCAGATGCAGGTAGATGACATTGCATCGGTTACATTTGGTTCACATTTCTGAGGTTTTTTCTCCAACCATAGGGGCTAGAAATAATTTTTAAAATGAAAGCTCAGATTCTAGAGAACAGTTCTGAGGCAAGGGGCAAGTTCTGTGCCATGTAATATACTGGGCTGTTGTTATAATGCATCAGTTAAACCAAATGTGTGTGATTCACTTTCATGCAGTTGATGGGCTTTTACTGAATATAAAGCAGAGATTTTTCTTTTTCTTCCAGGAGCAAATATTCTGCGGGATTCAGCAGGCAATGTGAAGCTAGGTGATTTCGGTGCCAGCAAGCGACTTCAGACTATCTGTCTCTCTGGCACGGGAATGAAGTCTGTCATGGGGACTCCATACTGGATGAGTCCTGAAGTTATCAGTGGAGAAGGGTATGGAAGAAAAGCAGATATCTGGTATGTCAAAGAGCTATTCTAATGAAAGACAGCTACACGCTACCCCAGAGGAGATGGTTTCACTGCAAAATATAAATTTTCATTATTTTAAGCATGAGCACTCTCATTATATGTTTCTGATTGCCCAAGGTGAAAACAAGCTATGTAGACAATGAAGAATATATTGGGGCGGGGATCAGTTAACACTAAACAGATTGTTTTTTGTATATCAGCGACTGTGCTGACTGACTTAGGACCACAAGAGTACACTGTGGATCAAGCTCACATGAAGTTAGGCCTATCTGGCATACTTGTAAATACTAGAGGGGCACTAACATAGGAAAATGTCACAGTTAATTCAGTTCAGTGATTAATGAAAGTTACCTAAGTAGTATTTGCCCAAACTATATCATGAGTACTACAGTGTTGAGAGGGGAAGAGGCTAATTTTGTTTTAGTTTTGTTTCTTCCTTCTGCTCCCTTATATACCTGAAGGTCTCTACCATATGTTAACAGGATGGATTACATGTTGAGTTTACATAGCTATCATGCAAAATATAACACCAACATATTTTATACTGAAGATTTTATTTAAAAAAAGAAATTGCAGCATTCAGAGCAGTAGAACTAAGGGAGCATTGTGATTTGAAGAGCTCTTTGAGTGAAATGACACAGCTATTTGCAAGTGCATTATACTCTGGATGGTTGATACTCAAAAGGTCTCAAAATTAATAATTTTATTTATATAGTGTCCCATTTGCCATCAGAATTCTTGGGACACAGAACACACAGTGAAATATCACCGTCTTACAAGAATGAGAATAATTCTTCTTTGAGTGCTGTCCCTGTGGGTGCTCCACTTCAGGTGCCAGTGCGTCCTGGCGCCGCCGATCAGAGATTTTTGGTAGCAGTGCCTGGTTGGGATGCCCATGCGCAGTAGCTTTTTCGCGATGTCGTTGGCACTTCATTTACTGCTCGTGTGTCCCAACCCCCCTCGGTTCCTTCTCAGCCGTCCTCAGCTGCAGACAGAGCTCCAACGGCAGTGTCACAAAATTACCTAGAAAAGAATTCGAAATAGTTATTACTTCAGTTTAGTCCCCAGTAGTTAGTTAGTTCATTGTTTATTCTTAGGTTTAGACTTTCCCTTTTAAAAAAAACAAAACCCACTTGGGAGTTCCCTTTCTCCCTTTTTCTTTTATTGTCCTGTGACTTAAGTTAGACTCTGAAAATGCCAAGCTCTCCTGAGTTTAAAAGATGCACTTCATGTAAGGACACAGTGCCTGTCTCTGATGGATACTCACAGTGTGTCCGCTGCTTACAGGAGGAGTATATTTCTCTAAAATGCTCCCACTGCAGCAACCTTAAAGCCAGAGCGAGGAGGGACAGGGATCTCTGACTTAGGGATTTCTCCATAAGAATAATTTTAATACCACTGTCTGATAGCACTGCCACTAAACTGTGGAGTTGGCCCAGAAATTCAGATTGCTGGTTCTAGCATTTGTAAATCTTATTTTTCAAGTAAGAAATTAACCTGCTGTCTAGATAAACTCACCATGTGTCAGTGGGTCACAGCTGAGGATGCCAGATTTAGGACAAACTGCTGAGAAATAGGGCAGACTCACCCCCAAACTGATGGTTATTCTATCATAAGATATACCAAGCCAGTAACAAAAGTAAACTTCTGTCTCACCACACTGGTTAACAAGAAGTAAAAAATGCAGTCTCTTTAGGCCTTCCAGCACTTATTTTACCACCTAGACACTATACTTTATGATGAGTGGTTATTGAAAACCAATTTCATCAAACAGGGTTCTTCTGGTCTCTCAAGATCAGCCACATCGCCAGATCAATATATAACTCAGATCTTACCCACTAATCACGCTGTTGCCAGTCCTTTGGTGGCTAAAATCTAAAGATTTATTTTTAAGAGAAAAAAAGTAGTTTAAAATGGTTGAGGATATGCATAAATTCTTATATCAGTGATGGAATAAACTGCTAGTTTGAAAAAGTCTATCTGGAAGTTACCCAAATAGCTTGGGGATTATGAATCCTTGTTTAGAGCTTCCTTGTTAGAAATTCAGTCCAGAAAAATGAAGCAGGACATGAAGACCTAATGGAGATGTTTCCAAGGGTCTTTTATACCCTCTCCAATGTGGGTGGAACGTTACTGTCCAAACAAAGTTCTCAGTCTCAGTTTGTGGAAAATTATAGGCACAAGGTGGATTCCACGGTCACATGAGCAAGTCACATAAACATCTGCCACTGAAATAATTGCATTCACGTTAGCTGACATGTGGAGCAGGACATAAGTTGTGATTTGCAATAGCTAGCATGACCGTCAAATAAAGTGCGTAATTATAGACTTGATAAAAGTCTGTTTTTTTCAATTGAATTGAGTTGCAAGGTTGTGTGGGCAACAGTCTTCCATTTGTGGCATTTCAGTAAGCTTCCATGTTGTAGTTTTTGTTTCCACGGGGGAGAACATCATTCTGTTTGTAACCTGCTCTTTTACTTTCACCTCTGTTTCAGGAGCATAGGTTGTACAGTGGTAGAAATGCTCACTGAGAAACCCCCTTGGGCAGAGTATGAAGCAATGGCTGCCATCTTTAAAATTGCCACCCAGCCAACCAATCCACAGCTGCCACCTCATGTCTCGGACCATGGTCGGGATTTCCTCAAGCGGATTTTTATCGAGGCCAAGTTGCGACCATCTGCAGATGAACTGCTAAGACACACATTTGCACATTATCACTAACAGCCTGCCTCAACTCAGCTTGCATCTACTGCATTTATTTTCTATTTGACTGCACTTTTATTTTTATTTTTGTACAAAAGAGAAAAAAGACAAGAGAGAAAACATATTTCTCTTGATTCTTTGTTTCACTTAGATTATAAGCAAGAATCTAAATTTTTGTATTTAGAATGAGGGTCCCCCCCGACCTAGAACCTTTTGTTTCTGTAATGTACTGATGTGGTTCACACAGAAAAAGCACTTTAGTACATATTCATTCCTTAACTAAGGGGAAAACAGACATGTGACATGGACTGTCAAGAACTGTAACATTTTCTAACACCGCTGACTGTCTCAGGATGCAGGGAAGAATACATAAGCAGCTAGCATGCAGGGAGAATAAAATCATTATCTGTGATTTGTTCTTTGTACTGTAGGTAGTTGCTGCTGAGGGTTTTAAGTTGTATTTTAGCTTGTTAATCAGTTTCTGAATATCACACTGTGGCATGAACCCACAGTTCTGGAAATGAATTAAAAAGTACAAAGAACTTAGAACCCTCAGTAGAGAGTGCTCTGCGTAATAGAGCACCTGCCTGACACTTCCTTTGTGATCAAAAGAAAATAAGGCAGGAGCATAACCCTAAATCAGTAATTGGTGGGAGCTGGTATAAAGTTATTCTATTACCTTCATAGATCAAGAATTACAGGTAAATCTATTATAGATCCAAACTGCTAGAGGCTGTAAAGCTCAGGGGGTAGTCTCCATAATGAAGAAACAAAAAATAACCAAAAAGATCAACAGATGAATAGAAATAAGTCAGGAGAATCTTTACCCCCTGCAGCTGCCAAAGATACACTTACTATATAAGTTAAGGGGGTGGGAGGAGTCACTTCCCTTAGGTGATTGTAAGACACAAAATGGTGCAAGATAAAGTCCTTCACCATCCAATGAACGTCAAAGAAAAAAATTAATCCTTATTTACTGTATGCATTATCTTACTATCAAAATGAACTGCAAGGAATAAGAAATTCAGAATAATTGTCAGAGACTGAGAAGGAATGTATTTTGAAGGTCATGCACCTGAATATAACAACAGGTTTTAGGGTGGCAGTCGTGTTAGTCTGTATTCGCAAAAAGAAAAGGAGTACTTGTGGCACCTTAGAAACTAATAATAAATGTGTTAGTCTCTAAAGTGCCACAAGCACTGCTTTTCTTTTTTCTGAATGTAATAATCCTTCTCAAATTGTTTTAAATGCGATTGTTTTAATAACACAATCCAGTTATTAGGATGTTTGAAAAAGTCCCTGAAATAAAATGAATTCTAATTCCTTGTGTCTAATTCCATTAGTGTCAAATGACAACAAGGCACTTCAAGACTTCTTAGGTCATATTTTTCAAGCAGCAATGAAGATAAAAAAAAAAAAACTTTAAAATGCCTCTTTCCTAGGGAAAGGATTAAAAGCAGTCAACATAGAAACATCAGGGACAGACCATACAGAAAAAGTTGAATATTTTTGAAGCTGCTTGTGTGACGTAGCAATTGTACATGAATTTTGAAAATGAAGTCTAACTAAACAAAGAGCAGCTGCACAATATGTCACAATATGAGTTTTGTGTTAAAAATGACCAAAGGAACAAAGCAACTAAATAGTATAAGTCTGCAATTTCGCAATCCAGAAGGATCAAACTGTGCTAGATCTCAGACAGTCATAAACTGTTTTCAGAGTAGCAGCCGTGTTAGTCTGTATTCGCAAAAAGAAAAGGAGTACTTGTGGCACCTTAGAGACTAACAAATTTATTAGAGCATAAGCTTTCGTGAGCTACAGCTCACTTCATCGGATGCATTTGGTGGAAAAAAAAAAAAAGTTCCACCAAATGCATCCGATGAAGTGAGCTGTAGCTCACGAAAGCTTATGCTCTAATAAATTTGTTAGTCTCTAAGGTGCCACAAATACTCCTTTTCTTTTTTCATAAACTGTTTGTTCATCTTTTCCATCTCTAGAACAGGGCAATAAAAGAGTAAAATTCTAAGACACAATCTCAGTCCTTGAACAGCTCCACTGAAAAATACTGATGAGAAGCATTTACTAACTGACTTCATTTTAGAGAAAGAAGTCAAACCCTCCCATCTTTATAAAAGTATACAATATACAGAATTTGAGAGAGAGTTTGGAAATAAGTTCTTTGACCTATATAACTTAAGTTTGATTCTTGATAATATGATTGATTCACTGATTGCCTATCTTACCCTCACCCCAGTTATATAAAGACGGAATGTGTGGATGCTTTGGACATCAAACCATTCTGGCAAGACTTTGTGTAATGGTTCCAAGAGTCCACTCTGTTTTATGTCCTTATTAGGACTATCAAAAGCTTGAGGTGCATGAAAATTAAGAAATGAATGTATTGGGGCTACAATGAGAAATTGAAGTGTTGGCTCACGAGACAGAGACTCTTGAGGTTTCTGAATTTTTATTTTTCTAATTTAGCTGCTAAATTGTGTATCAGCAGCATAACTAGGAGTCTGGATCTATCCTAATACATTTACCTGTATTAGGTGAACAATTCTTCTTCTAACTGGGGCCACTATCACAATATTTTGGACAGGTGGCCTATTCCAGTTGTCTGTTTTCTGTGATTATTGTGACTTTTATCTGGTTGGTCATTTTGTTGGTCATGGTAAGCAGCAGTGCAGGGTTTACATGCATGAGATGAGAGTTCAATCAGGGAAAACCCATGAGCCAAAATTAAAGTAAACTTGTGTTCACTTTCTTTGGCTTCTTTGTCACTCTATGGAAGCAGTCTATGGAAAGAATCTGCATGAACCTTTGTGCTGTAAAGGACCTTTGCTTCATAAGCAAAATTTAGTGGCAGTGGGGACAGTATGGAGAGTTATGTAGAGACTGTCTTTAAAATACAGTAGAACCTCAGAGTTATGAACACTAGATTACTAACTGACTGGTCAACTACACACCTCATTTGTAACCAGAAGTATGTAATCAGGCACCAAAGACAAAAAGAAAGCAAATACTATACAGCACAGTACTGTGTTAAATGTAAACTACTAAAAAAGTAAAGGGAAAGTTTTAAGAAAAGATTTGACAAGGTAAGGAAACTGTCTGTGCTTATTTCATTTAAATTAAGATGATTAAAGCCGCATTTTTCTTCTGCACAGTAAAGGTTCAAAGCTGTATTAAGTCAATGTTCAGTTGTAAACTTTTGAAAGAATCAACATAACATTTTGTTCAGAGTTATGAACAAACTCCTTTCCTGAGATGTTTGAAACTCTGAGGTTCTACTGTAGACTAATAGTTTACATAATGTACAAACCATATATCTGAAATTGATTTCAAACGAATTAAGAAGGTACCAAAAGCCAAGCTGAAAATGTACATATATAGACGGTGGTATCTGAAAGGGTAAGAAAGTTTGTTTATATTACCAAAAAGTACAAAAAAATGAACTTTAAAGGGAAAATGTAATCAGGTTTAACTGCAGCACTCAGAAATTTTAAAGATACTCTTGGATCAATAAAAGAAACTACTCTCTGAAGCTTGAAGTTTTTTAAAAATATACCCTGTTTGCAAGGCAGAGTTGGCTTCTCTATGCTGCAGTGTCATTTCTTAGCTGTGACTGGAAAACAAAACAAAAAAAATCAAGACTGCTGCTTTTGTGCCTTTTTAAAAGATTGCTTTCTGTCTTGACAATGGTAAACTTGTTTGAGATTGGGAAAAGAGAGAACTTGCAGAATAATACAAAGTTTTAAAAACTTTTAGGCATAGTTTCCCCCTTAAAATATAATTCCACCTGGATTGTAAATTGTTGGACATATCAGAAAGCTACTGAGACAATATAATACCTCTTTAATTATGACTAATTTCACCAGTTGTTTATGATTTTAGATCTTGTCATATGAATCACAAGAAGGACCGAACTATTTTTTTTACCCTTGGGAGAACCTCCCAACTGATCTAAGCTACTTATGTATAACCTTTTAAACACTTACTGTATAAAATAACAGGTTTCAGAGTAGCAGCCGTGTTAGTCTGTATTCGCAAAAAGAAAAGGAGTATTTGTGGCACCTTAGAGACTAACAAATTTATTGGAGCATAAGCATGCATCCGATGAAGTGAGCTGTAGCTCACGAAAGCTTATACTCAAATTTGTTAGTTTCTAAGGTGCCACAAGTACTCCTTTTCTTTTTGTATAAAATAAAACTATATTTTGAGCTAGAAATAGGAACTGTTGAAGCTAGTCAAATTCTGCCTTTTGAGAAACAGGCAGTACATTCATTCCCTTGCATGTTGCATTTTTGGAAACGTGGTAAGATCATGTTGAGGTAGAATGGTTTTTGCGTTGTCTGCTTTTAATGATGGTACAGTAGATCCCTCCATCTCCATAAGGCATCTAGCACATCACTGGCACTATAACTAATGCAATTTATGTCTATAATTCTGAAGGTGCATGGAGCTGCATGGTTAAAATCCCATTGAAGATGAGGGTCATGAAGCAAGATTTCTCTGCGCCACTTTGAATAACCTACCAACTAACATTAGAGTATTTTAGAATCATTAACTTATGAGTACTACGTCCAATTATGAGAAAATGTCAGTGGGACAGAATGTTGTCACAGAGTTTTGGTCTCCTCCTATGTAAATGCCAAAGCAGAACTGGACTTATAGAAAACAAGTGTCAAGATTTATTGAGAGAGGATAAATGCTTATTTTCAAATCAGGAGCTATTGATCTGGCAACTATTTTTTATTACACTGACTTTATTTCTGTTACATCTGTTTAGTAATAAATATTTAACCACTTGTCTGTAAATTGGTTTTAATAGTGAGTCTCTGCATAATTCTGATATGCTGCATTCTTATTGGCTTATATAACAGGTAGGTTTGTACTTCAGCCAGTCAGAAATAAGCTTATTAATTAAACTACAGTTTACTGTGTATTTTTTAATAAGCTGGTTTCTATCTGATTGAAATGGAGAAAAATATGAATAACTGCTGGCTGGCACAGACTCCGTTTGTAAAAACAAACAATGTGCTTTGGTACAAATTCAGTCCTGTCTAAGGGGGAAATGATGTGCAGTGATGATTCTAAGAAAATGCTTACTTTACAAAAAAGAATTGTGAATAGAATTTCAGCACATCTACAGTAGCCGTATGGTTATAGCTAAACCACAAACCATACTTTATGCATACATAATTCCTTCCAATTTTTTTAGGCAAAATTTTTGTGTAATAGTTCAGGGTACGTTTTGAATTGAGTTAAACTGTCCTTTTGGTTATAATATTGAAAAATAATTTAACAGCTGTCTCTTCAGCTAGTGCCTTTTTATCTGTATGCCTTAATTTTGTTTTTTGTATAGACACCATATTTAAATCATATGGCTGTCTAATTATTCAGTGCCACCAAAATAGTCTTTAAAAATATATGCAAGTTTCCAAGGCAGAACTCACTAACTGCATCAAAAGTTGTACTTTAACTAGTATCTGTAGCAGACTTTTAGGTTGAGAATTTACTACAGTTGTTTTTAAATGATAAAAATACTTAGCACCTACAGTGCTCTCCTTTTTCAGAGTACTGTACAAACATTCCAACAAGGATGTTAGTGTCATCCCCATTTTACAGATTGGAAAACTGAGATGTAGGCTAGATAACTTGCCCAAGATCATAGGCTTAGACATGCCACTTGCTATACGTGGTACTGTACTATAATAAAGGAAGTTTGGCTAAGAAAAGTGTTAAGACAGAGCCAATACTACTGTACAAATTAGCAGATAGTTCAAATGAGCTACCTTTGTTTCCAATGATATTGTGTTCTCTTCTTTTAAATAATCCTAACTCTGCCATTGTCTTGAATGAAAGCTTTCCCGCTAGAAGCAGAAGGTGCAGTGCAGCGTAGTAAGCCATTCCTTCAGACAACATTGACTAGTGTCAAACTGCAGTTTCAGAGACTTGAGCAAATTGGTCAGATCTACAGTTGTTTAGAACTAAATGTATTTGTTAGCTTTTTAATCGTTCTAGTTCTTTAAACTTTATCATGAAGAATATAAAAAAGCATATTTTTGTGTGCTTGAATGCAAACCCATATAGTGTTTTTTGGATTAGCAAAGGTATTACTGGCCATACCATTTCTTATTGCTGGGAACTTCCTATCTTGTATTCATGATAAGTATGCAGTGTCAAATCACTTAAAAAACCAAAGCTTTTCTATCCCCTCTACAAGAGCTAAAAGTGATGTTTCATAGATTAGTACTGTTATTCATCTTAACTACCAGTAAACTATTGCTAAATAGAATAAAACATGTACTAGTAAAAGTTATGTCCAGCAGTGCCCATTTTTAAGGATAGGTTTGGAGGCTCCTCGTTGCTGTTTTGAGATGTAAAATTCATTCCAGCATTAAAAGGAAAAGTTTGAACAAAGATCTACACAATCTTATTGACATCACTAACATAATGCACAAACTTGGTGATTAAATTCCTTTCCTATGACATTCTTTATAGCCAAGTTTGAGCTTGGGGGCATTTAAGGAAAGCCATGAAGAAAAGTAGATTTATGATCTGAACTGCTCATAGTGCCATAGCAAACCAGAAGACTTCTGAGGTTGTTGCGGGAAGCAGTCCTTTTAATTTAAGAGCCAAATCTCACCCCTAGATACAAGGGACTTCCACTGCCCTTAAGGGGAGAGCCACGAATGCACACGGGAGGGAGCAGAATTTCCCCCAAGATAGGATTTCTAAGTCATTAAACTCCACATCAGGAACAAAGAGTGCTTTTGCATTTAACCTTTGGTTGGTTGGTTTATGTTTTAAATTTCTTTGGCATTACTTCAGTACCTTTTTTGGATCATATTTAAGCAATACCTTGGAGAAAATCTGTAGCAATTAAAGGTGTAGTTCAGTTGACCTCTCATGTATTGAAAGGACAGAATTTAGTAGGCTCATTTTGACTAGCTTTTTTTTTTTTCCATTTTTTTAAAAGGGGAGAAAAACTGGATAAAAATTAGTGAAAATTTGGACCTGATCATTCAGCTGTTATGCTGGTGGGACTCCTGCTGGTAAAGATTGCAGGATCACGCTCCTTGTGGGGAGGAGAGAAAAAAGATAATATGGGTTTGCACTGAATGTAAGGTGGGAAATATTTCAGAAAGTTTTGCATCTTTTCCCCCTATAATAGATCTTCTTTCCCCCTCCCCCAAGAATATATAAATGTGGATATAAAGACAAGCATTGCATTTTTTGTCAGTTTCACTGTGTTTATCTTTCGCTAATACTGGTTTAAATCTTGATGTCATTCATTCTAAAATGTAAATGGTTTGTTAAAACTTGTCTGCCATCTCAGATGTCACACAGTTCATTTAATGGAATATCATTGTAAATAAATGTTGGAGACTTGGATAAGTTTGAAAGTAGGCTTTTTAATTTTCACAATGCTATGAATAAATGTGTAAATTTGCCCTTTTGATCTAATGTACATTTTTATGTAGCCGTTAAATTCTCTATATTTAATCTATCAGTTTCTCTCTGTAAATGTTTTTACTCTCAGTTGAATGCTGGGCACAGTTTGTAATGTATACACAAAGGTGTTTTTTTCTATCAATGTTGACTTTTTTGCACATTTTTGAAAATGTTTAATTTGTACACTGATTTAATACTCTGACCAATTGTTGATGGGCGTATGAGAATCAAGTATGTGTGCAATGTACTACTGTTTGGATGTATGTTTTTTTATTACTTTTGAGATGTTGCTATCAGTAACTGCACTGCTGTTGCTGCTTTAAATGGAATATCTTGTGTAAAAGTGTATTAGCCTATGGTTATATCTTGGTTGAGGAACTCAGGAGTTGAGCATTGCTTACTAGTTCCATAATGTGTCTAACAACTTTCCCAACTTCAAAGTATACTTGTAATTCTGTATATGAACTGTGTGTGTGTGTGTGTGTGTGTGTGTGTGTTTGTGTGTGTGTGTGTACGTACGCGCACGCACATACAGAAATATCCCAGTTGTCTTATTCCACAGTTTCATTTCTACATTTTTATGAACTTGTTTTTTAAGGGTACTACGTTTAGTTAGAATAATTAAATATATAAAAGCTTTGAGAGATAATTTACTAGATAAATATATTTTCAGCTGGCTGATCAGAAAATATTTTTTTAATTTTGTTTTTAATCATTCAAAATGTATTTGTATTTCCAAAATTGGACATGAATTGTACTTAGAAGTATATTAAAACACTCTGGAGGGACAACAGTGGGATTTCTGTTTAAGAATTTTGTAAAAAACCAAAATGCTAGCGTGTCAGTGATACAGAGAAAATACACTGTTGTGAAAAGGGGAAAGCAATCTTTGAATTCTCAGAGCTACTTGAAAAAATGTGTGGGGGGGAAAAATCAATCTTGGAAAAATCAGATTTTTCCATCTCCTGTTCTTTGTGTTACATGTAATGTTAATGCTTCTCTTTCTTTATCCTTTCCCATTTCTAGTTTTCTGGTATTAGAAAAGATAAAGCATGTTACTATATTGCTGATTGATTGGCACATGAGATAAGAACGTGCTTTAAAAATGTGGCTTACTCCTTTCAAGAATACCAGTCAAACTTTTGACTTCCATTTTGATTAACATTTTTGTGGCTTAAAAAAAAATAAAAATCCTGTATAATGTCTAAAGTGATACCCAAGTAAAAATTCTCATGCTAGGTATACAGTGCACTGTTGAATGTCTCTAAATCCATAGTTTAGGAAAAGAGCCAGTATACTCTGTCAAACAAAGGACCTACTAATTGCCTGGTACGGTGTGGTTTCTTCCACTTTTCATGCACATTTTGACTTTGTTACATTCTCAAAATTGTGCTTGTAAAAATGTATAAAAAACTTTTTTGATTTTTTTTTTACTTTTTTATGTATTTACCTGTTTTATTTTCTTGCTGATAAATGGCTTTTATTTTGTTTGGGTTGGGTTTTTTTTGTATCGGATGTAAAAGAAGCCATGTTTATATTTTGTGTTTGACCAATGACTTTGTTTATATGAAATTTGTATATTGTTGGTACACATCTTTGTTTAGGTTGATCATGCATGAGGACCTGCAAGAATTAGCACAATGAAAGATTGCTTTTTCTTCCAAATTTTTATTCATTTTTGAAAGGTTATGGTGCAGAGGTTTACTGGATGTAACCTTATGAACTATGGAACGACTATAGATAATGGCACTTTGAGTGTTAATAAAACAAAATATTTATTTCCAATTTGTATTTCCCTTCATTTATTTTATGTTTTCAAAACAGCAAATTTACACACTTCACATCCTACATTTGCCTGCAACACTAGACAAGTCTGTTCAAAGGAAAGCAAAGTACATAACGTGCTAGTAAGGGTACAGAAAGCATCTCTCAACATCCATGAGCTAGAATGTTTAAATCTACAAAGGTCCTCTTATAAATGCAAAGATGGGGGAAATAAAAAACGAACACCCTCTCATGCTGTAAAGCAAATGCCTCCGATTTTTGTTATACAGTAAAAATTGGCCTGCGTAACTGAGATGGGAACCAGGAGCACAGTGTTCAACTCCTGCTCATGCCGAAAGGAGGTTGTTAGACACGAGTAAGCTCCACCAGGTAGCTGTCTATGTGAAATACCATCTGCAAGGACACACTCCTGTTGTAGAACGGTGGAAAAGACATCTTTACTATGTATGTTTTTATTTGACTTTTGGGTATTTCTTTATACAAACAAGGGAATATTCAGGCTATATTCAGAATTGGGGAGGAGAGCTTTATTAGGAGAGAAATTGCAGATATTCGGCAGCTTTTTGATGTAGTGCAACCTTGTGACTGTCCCAGAGCTTGACAATAAGTATAAAAGTATTTTTTAAATGTAGTCCATTTGTGACTTACTTATATGACTTAGTTTTAACTGATATTCTCTAAGGCACTGATTCTGCAGTTTTCAGTGTACTGCCTGAAGCCCCATTGAAATCAACAGGGCTCTATGGGGCTGCAGCAGCATGTCTGTGCAT
Organism: Dermochelys coriacea; assembly: GCF_009764565.3. Classification (NCBI taxonomy): domain Eukaryota; kingdom Metazoa; phylum Chordata; order Testudines; family Dermochelyidae; genus Dermochelys; species Dermochelys coriacea. The sequence continues at coordinate 4,953,111 of NC_050078.2, forward strand.
TGTAAATTGCAGGACTGGGACTTGTCACCTAAATTTAACTTTTTTTGCCTGGAACTATCATTTCTGCAAAAATGCTGAGGGATTTTTAACGACCATACCAGGCAAGGGAGAGACAACATCTGTTCTGAGTTTAAGGAAGTAAGAATGGAGCTGGCTTAAAGTATGCTGTCATTCAGAACTAGAATTTTTCATGTGGAAAAGGGACAACTTTTAAAAATAATTGGGAGCAAAACTAGAACTCTAAGTAATCTTCACTAATATAATGCTTCACATCCTCACACTTCAGTAGAAACAGTAGCTATCTGCCTTATAGTGATAGACTCAAGGAGCTTAATCTATTTTATAATGGTACCTTTTAATGAAGCAGACGAAGGTATACAAGATCCAATGGCTTAAAGTTGGCTTAAAGTTCAGACTGGAAATGCATCTGATGAAGTGAACTGTAGCTGACGAAAGCTTATGTTCAAATAAATGTGTTAGTCTCTAAGGTGCCACACGTCCTCCTTTTCTTTTTGTGGATACAGACTAACACGGCTGCTACGCTGAAGACTGGAAAGAAGGTGTGAATTTTTAACGCTGAGGGTAATTAACCACTGGAACAATTTACCAACAGTGGGGGTGGATTCTCTCTCGCTGGCCATTTTAAAATCAAGATAATGTTTTTTCTAAAAACATCTGTTGTAAGTCAAACAAGAGCTGTTTCTGGGAAGTGCCCTCTGGTGCAAGGTGCTGTACAAAGACGACAGGCTGCATGGGCTGTACCTAGAGCACCTTTCAATGGAAGGAATGCACTGAGCGTGACTGACATAGGGGCTGGACCTGGAGTTGCTGCTGCATCCCCTGGCTTGAAATGGTTTCCATCATATTCAGAGTTTACAGTTTGGTTCAGTGGCTCTCAGCACCCCCACTATCCACATATACATTGTTCCAGCACCTCGGTGCCTGACAAAACGTGCTGGGGGGTGACGATAACGGAAGTAATCACTAAGGCTGCGGGTGAACAATTTGCACAATGGATGGTTCCCTACTCATTTCAAAGACTTTTTAAAATAGATCTCGGGGTGGGGTGGGGACGGGGGAGTGGGGGGGGGGAGAGGTGGGCTGCTGGGGTGGGGACGGGGGATGATGCGGGCTGCTGGGGGGTGGAGGGGGAGAGGCGGGCAGCTGGGGTGGGGACGGGGGGTGCCGGGGGAGTGGGGGGGGGAGATGATGCGGGCTGCTGGGGTACGGATGGGGGGCGCTGGGGGGGGCGGAGGGGAAGAGGCGGGCTGTTGGGGTGGGGACGGGGGGTGCCGGGGAGATGATGCGGGCTGCTGGGGTGCGGACGGGGGGTGCTGGGGGGGTGGAGGGGAAGAGGCGGGCTGCTGGGGTGGGGACGGGGGGGTGCCGGGGGAGTGGGGCGGATGATGCGGGCTGCTGGGGTGCGGACGGGGGGCGCCGGGGGGGTGGAGGGGATGATGCGGGCTGCTGGGGTGGGGACGGGGGGCGCTGGGGGGGCGGAGGGGAAGAGACGGGCTGCTGGGGTGCAGATGGGGGGCGCTGGGGGGGTGGAGGGGAAGAGGCGGGCTGCTGGGGTGGGGACGGGGGGCGCTGGGGGGGCGGAGGGGAAGAGACGGGCTGCTGGGGTGGGGACAGGGGGTGCCGGGGGAGTGGGGGGGGAGATGATGCGGGCTGCTGGGGTGCGGATGGGGGGCGCTGGGGGGGTGGAGGGGAAGAGGCGGGCTGCTGGGGTGCGGATGGGGGGCGCTGGGGGGGCGGAGGGGAAGAGGCGGGCTGCTGGGGTGCGGATGGGGGGCGCCGGGGGGGTGGAGGACAAGAGGCGGGCTGCTGGGGTGGGGACGGGGGGTGCCGGGGGAGTGGGGGGGAGGTGATGCGGGCTGCTGGGATGCAGACGGGGGGCGCTGGGGGGGCGGAGGGGAAGAGGCGGGCTGCTGGGGTGGGGACAGGGGGTGCCGGGGGAGTGGGGGGGGAGATGATGCGGGCTGCTGGGGTGCGGATGGGGGGCGCCGGGGGGGTGGAGGACAAGAGGAGGGCTGCTGGGGTGGGGACGGGGGTGCCGGGGGAGTGGGGGGGGTGATGCGGGCTGCTGGGGTGCGGATGGGGGGCGCTGGGGGGGCGGAGGGGAAGAGGCGGGCTGCTGGGCTGGGGACGGGGGTGCCGGGGGAGTGGGGGGGGTGATGCGGGCTGCTGGGGTGCGGATGGGGGGCGCTGGGGGGGCGGAGGGGAAGAGGCGGGCTGCTGGGCTGGGGACGGGGGTGCCGGGGGAGTGGGGGGGGTGATGCGGGCTGCTGGGATGCAGACGGGGGGCGCTGGGGGGGCGGAGGGGAAGAGACGGGCTGCTGGGGTGGGGACAGGGGGTGCCGGGGGAGTGGGGGGGGTGATGCGGGCTGCTGGGGGGCGGATGGGGGGCGCTGGGGGGGCGGAGGGGAAGAGGCGGGCTGCTGGGGTGGGGACGGGGGGTGCCGGGGGAGTGGGGGGGAGGTGATGCGGGCTGCTGGGATGCAGACGGGGGGCGCTGGGGGGGCGGAGGGGAAGAGGCGGTGGGCTGGGGGGGTGCCGGGGGAGTAATGGGGACCCACGGGGGGAACATGAGGACTGGGGGGGGGGACGATGCGAGGGCGGGTGTCGGGGGGTATTTGTGGGGTCACGGGGAGCGCGGGGGACGGGGGATGGGGAGGCGGGATGCCGGGGCGAGGGGCGTGAGGGGAGGGGCTATACGGGGCGGGGGTTGCTAGGAGACAGGCCACGGGGCGCCTCGTCCCGGAAGTGACGGTCGGGGCAGGCGCCGGGTGGGCGGGGCCCGCGGTGGTGACGACGGGCGCGGCCGGGGCCGTGACGATGGGCCGGCGGGAGCGAGGTGAGACCCCCTCCCGCGACGGCTCCGCTCCCCGCGAGCGCCCCCCCCCTCCCCCGGCCGGTGGGGACCTGCCGTAGCCGGGGTCCCCCGACAGGCCGCGCCGCCTGCGGGGCGATGGGAGCTGCCCCCCGCCCGGCTTCCCCTCCCGCCTGGAAACCGGGCCCCGGAGCTGTAGCTCTTAGACGGGGCGTTTAACAGGCGCGGGCGCGTGGCAGGTGCGCGCGGGCGCGTGGCAGGTGGGCGCGGGCGCGCGCGTCCGTGCGGGCGCGTGGCAGGTGCGCGCGGGCGCGCGGGCGCGGGCGCGTGGCAGGTGCCCGTGTGTCTGTGTGTGGCAGGTGAGTGTGTGTGCGGGTGCCTGGCAGGTGTCTGTGCATGCCTCGCGTGTGCACACCCATGCGCCACCTAGCACGAGGGAGCCCTGCTATCGGTGTGCAAGTTTGGTGATTACTGTAGTAGGCACACATTAAGTAACCTTGTTGTGCTTGGTGCCCCTGTAACTGACGGTGGGTGTGATTGAAATCCAGGGAGCGAAGAGCCATTGGGAAAGTTGAGGGATCGCTACTTGTGAAAGCTAAGACCCGATGTACGCTAATACTTAGGTCCACCTGATATGTCACTCACGTGAAAAGCGACGTTGTTAAACTGATCTAAGGCCCGGTGTAGACACCACTAGATCAATAGAAGAATTCTCCCCTCAACTTAGCTGCCACCTCTGAAGTAGGTGAATTTAGTACAGCAATGGAAACCCCCCTTTCGTGGCTTTAGTAAGTGTCTTTACTACAGTGGCATGTAGTAAAAGCTTATGCTCAAATAAATTTGTTTGTTTCTAAGGTGCCCCAAGTACTCCTTTTCTTTTGTACTACAGTGGCATGACAGCAGCTGTGTTGCTGTAGTGCTTGTAGTGTAGGCATACCCTATGTGTACAAAATAATCTGAGTAGAAGCTGACTTTTCCTTTTCCCCACTTCTAAATTGCTATCTCAAGTCTTCCTGCCAAAGAGGCTTCAGAGTAGCAGCCGTGTTAGTCTGTATTCGCAAAAAGAAAAAGGAGTACTTGTGGCACCTTAGAGACTAACAAATTTATTTGAGCATAAGCTTTCATGAGCTACAGCTCACTTCATCGGATGCATTTGGTGGAAAAAACAGAGGGGAGATTTATATACACACACAGAGAACATGAAACAATGGGTTTATCATACACACTGTAAGGAGAGTGATCACTTAAGATAAGCCATCACCAACAGCGGGGGGGGGGGGGGAAGGAGGAAAACCTTTCATGGTGACAAGCAGGTAGGCTAATTCCAGCAGTTAACAAGAATATCGGAGGAACAGTGGGGGGTGGGGTGGGAGGGAGAAATACCATGGGGCCAAAGAGGCCTACATGCAGATCCCTCTTCATCTGCCAACCAGGAGCTAAGCTCATAAGAACAGCCATACTGGGTCAGACCAGTGGTCCATCTAGTCCCGTATCCCGTCTTCTGATGGTGGCCGGTGCCATATAGTTCAGAAAAAATGAACAGAACAGGGCAATTTCGAGTGATTTAACCTCCTGTTGTCCAGTCTCGGCTTCTGGCAGCTGGAAGTTTAGGGACACAATCTAGTTGTATGGGGTTATCTCCCTGACCATCTTGGTTATTAACCATTCATTATTAACCATATCATCTGGTCCTGGTGACTTTTTTCCAAAACCTCCTCTACCGACACCTCTGTCTCAGACAGTTTTTCAGATTTGTCATCTTAAAAAAAAAAAAAAAAAAAAAAGGCTCTGATGTGGGAATCTCCCCCTCATCCTCTGCTGTGCAAACTTATCTATTCTCTGTGAACTTATCTATTTCTTGTTTGAACGCTGTTATGCTTTTGACCTTCAAAACATCCCCTGGCAATGAGTTCCACAAGTGGATTGTGCATTGTGTGAAGAAGTACTTAAGTTTGTTTTAAATATGATGCCTGTTAATTTTGGCAGGGGACCCCTAATTCTTGTATTATGTGAAGGGATGAATAACACTTCTCTATTTGCTTTCTCCACACCATGGATGATTTTAAAGACTTGTATCAGATCCTCCCTTAGTCATCTCTTTTCTAAACTGAACAGCCCCAGTCTTTTTAATCTCTCTTTGTATGGAAGCTGTTTCATACCCCAATCATTTTTGTTGCCCCTATCTTTTCTCTGTACCTTTCCCAATTCGAATGCATCTTTTTTTTTTCTTTTTTGTTTAAAGATGGGGCAGCCAGAATTGTATACAGTATTCAAAGTGTGGGTGTACCATGTATTTATATAGTGGCATTATGTTTTCTGGGTTTTTTTATCAATCTCTTTCCTACTGGTTCTTACCATTTGGTTAGGTTTTTTGAGTGCTGCTGCACACTGAGTGGATGTTTTCAGGGAGCTATCCACAATGACTCCAAAATCTATCTTGAGTTATAATAGCTCATTTAGACCCCATCGTTTTTTATGACAGGTTTCAGAGTAGCAGCCGTGTTAGTCTGTATTCGCAAAAAGAAAAGGAGTACCCGTGGCACCTTAGAGACTAACAAATTTATTAGAGCATAAGCTTTCGTGAGCTACAGCTCACTTCATCGGATGCATCGTTTTTTATGTGTACTTTGGATTATGTTTTCCAGTGTGCATTACTTTGCATTCATCAGCATTGAATTTCATCTGCCATCTTGTGACCCACTTATCCAGTTTAGTGAGATCCTGTTTTGTCCTTTGTCCTCACCCATAACTATTTCACATTTGGTGACAATGTATACCTTCAAATCAGCGGCACTGCGATGGGTACCCGCCTGGCCCCACAGTATGCCAACATTTTTATGGCTGACTTAGAACAACGCTTCCTCAGCTCTCGTCCCCTAATGCCCCTACTCTACTTGCGCTACATTGATGACATCTTCATCATCTGGACCCATGGAAAAGAAGCTCTTGAGGAATTCCACCATGATTTCAACAATTTCCATCCCACCATCAACCTCAGCCTGGACCAGTCCACACAAGAGATCCACTTCCTGGACACTACGGTGCTAATAAGCGATGGTCACATAAACACCACCCTATATCGGAAACCTACTGACCGCTATTCCTACCTACATGCCTCTAGCTTTCATCCAGATCATACCACTCGATCCATTGTCTACAGCCAAGCGCTACGATATAACCGCATTTGCTCCAACCCCTCAGACAGAGACAAACACCTACAAGATCTCTATCATGCATTCCTACAACTACAATACCCACCTGCTGAAGTGAAGAAACAGATTGACAAAGCCAGAAGAGTACCCAGAAGTCACCTACTACAGGACAGGCCCAACAAAGAAAATAACAGAACGCCACTAGCCATCACCTTCAGCCCCCAACTAAAACCTCTCCAACGCATCATCAAGGATCTACAACCTATCCTGAAGGACGACCCATCACTCTCACAGATCTTGGGAGACAGACCAGTCCTTGCTTACAGACAGCCCCCCAATCTGAAGCAAATACTCTCCAGCAACCACACACCACACAACAGAACCACTAACCCAGGAACCTATCCTTGCAACAAAGCGCGTTGCCAACTCTGTCCACATATCTATTCAGGGGATACCATCATAGGGCCTAATCACATCAGCCACACTATCAGAGGCTCCTTCACCTGCACATCTACCAATGTGATATATGCCATCATGTGCCAGCAATGCCCCTCTGCCATGTACATTGGTCAAACTGGACAGTCTCTACGTAAAAGAATAAATGGACACAAATCAGACGTCAAGAATTATAACATTCAAAAACCAGTTGGAGAACACTTCAATCTCTCTGGTCACTCGATCACAGACCTAAGAGTGGCTATACTTCAACAAAAAAGCTTCAAAAACAGACTCCAACGAGAGACTGCTGAATTGGAATTAATTTGCAAACTGGATACAATTAACTTGGGCTTGAATAGAGACTGGGAATGGATGAGTCATTACACAAAGTAAAACTATTTCCCCATGGTATTTCTTCCCCCCCCCCACCCCACCCCCCACTGTTCCTCTGATATTCTTGTTAACTGCTGGAATTAGCCTACCTTGCTTGTCACCATGAAAGGTTTTCCTCCTTCCCCCCCACCCCCCTGCTGCTGGTGATGGCTTATCTTAAGTGATCACTCTCCTTACAGTGTGTATGATAAACCCATTGTTTCATGTTCTCTGTGTGTGTGTATATAAATCTCTCCTCTGTTTTTTACACCAAATGCATCCGATGAAGTGAGCTGTAGCTCACGAAAGCTTATGCTCTAATAAATTTGTTAGTCTCTAAGGTGCCACTAGTACTCCTTTTCTTTTTGCGAATACAGACTAACACGGCTGCTATTCTGAAATCTGAGATCCTGTTGTAACTCTTTGCTGTCTGCTTTGAACTTAACTATCTTGAATAATTTTGTATTGTCGGCAAACTTTGCCATGTTAGTGTTCACCCCTTTTTCCACACCCGTTATGAACATGTTGAATAGCACAGGTTCCAGTACAGATCTGTTGGGACCCTTTTATTTACCTCTCTATTGTGAAAACAGATGATTTATTCTTAGCCTTTGTTTCCTATCTTTTAACCAGTTACTCATCCACGAGAGGACCTTCCCTTTTATCCCATGACTTGTTACTTTGTTTCAGAGCTTTTGGTGAGGGACCTTGTCAAAGACTTTTTGAAAATCCAAGTACACTATATCCACTGGATCATTCTTGTCCATGTGTCTGTTTAACCCCCTCAAAGAATTGTAGTAGATGGGGAGGCATGATTTCCCTTTACAAAAGCTGTGTTGACTTTTCTCCAACAAATTATGTTTGTCTGTGTTCTGATCTGATATTCTGTAATTTACTATAGTTTCAAGCAATTTACCTGGTACTGAAGTTAGGATTACTGGCCTGTAATTGCCAGGATAGCCTCTGGAGCCTCTTTTAAAAGTAGGTGTTACATTAGTTACCCTTCAGTCATCTGATACAGAGGCTGATTTAAGTGATAGGTTACATACCACAGTTAGTAATTCTGCAATTACATGTTTGAGTTCCTTCAGAACTCTTGGGTGAATGTCATCTGGTCCTGGTGACTTTTTTCCAAAACCTCCTCTACCGACGCCTCCGTCTGAGACAGTTTTTCAGATTTGTCATCTTAAAAAAAAAAAAAAATGACTCAGATGTGGGAATCTTCCCCCTCATCCTCTGCTGTGCAAATAATTGATTTAGCTTCTCCACAACAGCCTTGTCTTCCTTGAGTGCTCCTTTAGCACCTCTAATGTCCAGTGACCCCACTGATTATTTGGCAGGCTTTCTGCTTTGGGTGTACTTAAAAAGTATTTTTGCTGTTAGTTTTTGTCTCCTGCTAGTTGCTCTTCAGATTGTTTCTTGGCCTGCCTGCCTTATACTTCTACGCTTGACTTGCCAGAGTTTATTCTCTTTTCTGACTCCTCACTAGAATTTGACTTCCAATTGTTAAAGGATGTCTTTTTGCATCTAACCAATTCTTTTGTTTAGCCATGGTGGCGTTTTTTTGGTCCTCTTACTTTTATTTTTATATTTGGCATATAGCTTTAGTTTGAATCTCTATTATGGTATTTTTAAATAGTGTCCATGCAGTTTGCAGGCATTTCTCCCTTGTGACTGTTCCTTTTAATTTCCATTTAACTAGCTTCCTCATTTTTGTGTAGTTCTCCTTTTTGAAGTTAAATGTTTCTGTAGTGCGGTTCTTTGGCATTTTCCCCCAATTAAGGACATTAAATTTAATTACATTATGGTTGCTATTACTGAGCAGTTCAGCTATATTCAGGATGAACAGAACCAGATCCTGTGTTCTACTTAAGACTAAATCAAGAATTGCCTCTCTCCTTGTGGGTTCCGGGGACAAGCTGCTCCAAGAAGCAGTCATTTAATGTGTCTAGAAATTTTATCTCTGCATCCCTCCCTGAGCTGACATATTCCCAGTTAGTATGAGGATAGTTGAAATCACCCATGAAACTGCATTTCTACCTTGTAGGCTACCTAATCTCTTTTCACAATCACCATCCTGGTCAGGTGGTCAGTAGTATATACCTACTGCTATAGTCTTATTATTCAAGCATGGGATTTCTATCCATAGACATTCTGTGGTACACTTTGATTCATTTAAGATCTTTACTTTATTTGACTCTTTGCTTTTTCACATGTAGTGTCACGCCCTCACCAGCACGACCTGTCTTTCCATATCTTTTGTACCCTTGTATTACTGGGTCTCCTTGATTATCCTCATTACACCAAGTTTCCATGATGCCTATCATATCAATAACCTCCCAGCAAGTATCTCTTAATGTAGGTTTTTAGTTTTTTTTTTTAATAGATGTCTGACTCGCTTGGCTACAGATCTGGACAGTGCCTTGTCTTCTTGATGGATCTTAACTGATCAAGGTGTAGATAAATTTTATATTTTAATTTTTGTGACTTTGTTTTCAGATAAGAAGAAATCTAAGAAACGGCATTACGATGATGATGATGATGATGACGATGAAACTCCTGGTAGAGAGTCTCAGGAAGCTGTTCCATCTGCAGCAGGGAAGCAAGTGGAAGAGTCTGGGATCAAAGTGGATGAGTATGGAGCAAAAGACTACAGACTCCAGATGCTTCTAAAGGGTGATCATTCCTCACGTCCACTCTGGGTGGTAAGTCCCATTAAACGGCTTTGTAAAAGACTTCTTTTGTTTGTGGCAGATAACAAAGGAGAATGAAGTATAGTGCTGTGCAGTGAGTTTGAATTAGGTAGACTTAGAAAGGGACACTGTGAGGAGGAAAATTTTGCATAAGACCCAACAATACGGACAAATGCTGTGCAAAACATAGCCAGTGAGACAGTCTCTGCCCTAGATTGCTAACAATGGACATAGAACAACATGCATTGGAGATCTAGAGGAGGGATTCATGTTATCTAGGCAAATACCTTTCTCTGTAATATGGTACAAATGAGGTTTGAGGTAAAAGGTTAAAACTGGAAGGCCCCATCAATATTTTTTCCCCAGAGAAAAGCTGGGAATGCAGGACGATTCGTAGCCATTTCAAAATATGCTTCACTTACTGCTATCTAATAGAGAGCCATGGGGACGGGGGGGGGGGACAAAAACGTATCGTGTGTCTCCAGGTAGATAGAAATTTTGGTGCGAGTTTGCCCGTGTAAAACTTTCTGAACAAACTTTAAAGTTTTGGTACAGTCCTAGTTTAGAATGGCATGAGAGGATGGCAGAGGTGCTTAATGACTTATTTGTTTCAGTTTTCACCAAGAAAGTTGGTGGCGATTGGATGTCTAACATAGTGAATGCCAGTGAAAATGAGGTAGGATCAGAGTCTAAAATAGGGAAAGAACAAGTCAAAAATTATTTAGACAAGTTAGATATCTTCAAATTACCAAGGCCTGATGAAATGCATTCTTGAATGCTCCAGGAGCTGACTGAGGAGATATCTGAGCCATTAGCAATTATCTTTGAAAAGTCATGGAAGATGGGAGACATTCCAGAAGACTGGAAAAGGGCAAATATAGTGTCCATATATAAGAAGGGAAATAAGGACAACAGAGTAGCAGCCGTGTTAGTCTGTATTCGCAAAAAGAAAAGGAGTACTTGTGGCACCTTAGAGACTAACAAATTTATTAGAGCATAAGCTTTCGTGAGCTACAGCTCACTAGGAAATTACAGACCAGTCAGCTTAACTTCTGTACCTAGAAAGATAAGGGAGCCTTGTGGATGGGGGGAAGTGGTAGATGTGGTTTATCTTGACTTTAGTAAGGCTTTTGATGCTGTCTCGCATGACCTTTTCATAAACAAATAGGAAAATGCTATCTATATGGAACTACTATAAGGTGGGTGCATAACTGGTTGGAAAATCGTTCCCAGAGAGTAGTTATCAGTGGTTCACAGTTATGCTAGAAGGGCATAATGAGTGGGGTCCAGCAGGGATCGGTTCTGGGCCTAGTTGTGTTCAATATCTTCATCAATGATTTAGATAATTGCATAGAGAGTACACTTATAAAGTTTGCTGCAATACCAAGCTGGTAGGGGTTACAGGTGCTTTGGAGGATAGGATTAAAATTCAGAATGATCTGGAGAAATGGTCTGAAGTAAATAGGATGAAATTCAATAAGGACAAATGCAAAGTACTCCTCTTAGGAAGGAACAATTAGTTGCACACATACAAAATGGGAAATGACTGCCTAGGAAGGAGTACTGCAGAAAGGGATCTCGGGGTCATAGTGGATCACAAGCTAACTATGAGTCAACAGTGTAACACTTGTGACAGACCCAGACTAGTGGGGTACAGGAGTCTGTAGAAGGCAAATATACTGGCCACTGGATGAATAGTTTTCTGTTCCCTGAGTGACCAGAGCAGGGGCTGTGCTAGAGCAATCAGGAATGTGCTAGAACCAATTAAGACAGGCAAGCTAATTAAGACACCTGGAGCCAATTAAGACTTACTAGAATCAATTATGGCAGGCAGGCTAATCAGGACACCTGGTTTAAAAAGGACCTCCCATCAGTTAGTGGAGGATGTGCAAGGAGCAGGGAGTGAGAAGGCATGCTTCTGGAGGACTGAGAAGTACAAGTGTGATCAGGCTTCAGGAGGAAGATCCTGCGGTGAGGATAAAGAAGGTGCTGGTGGGGAGGCCATGGGGAAGTAACCCAGGCAGTTGTAGCTGTCACACAGCTGATACAGGAGACATTGTAGACGGTTGTTATCCACAGGGCCCTGGCTGGAACCCGGTATAAAGGGCAGGCCCGGGTCTCTTTCCCCCCTCCCCCCCGCAAACTTCTGATTGGACACAGGAGGAGTTGACCTGGTCTGTGAGCAACACCAGAAAGGAAGGGCTAATTTGGAAAGGGATCTGGCCTGTCCCCAACCCACTAGGTGGAACAATAGAGACTGCGGAGATCGTTCTCCGTTTCCCCCATGCTGACCAGTGATGAGGTTAGCTGAGTGAATGGCATGTTTGAGCCTCTAGTAGAAGCAGCCAAACTGAGGGCTGCCGCCAATCTCTGAGGAGAGCAAATCCACCAAAAGCACAGGACCCACCAAGGCAGAGGAGGAACTTGGTCACACACACTTGCAAAAAAAGCAAACATCATTCTGGGATGCATTAGCAGGAGTATTGTAAGCAAGACAAGAGCAGTAATTCTTCCGCTTTACTCCGCGCTGATTAGGCCTCAGCTGGAGTATTGTGTCCAGTTCTGGGCGCCACATTTCAGGAAAGATGAGGACAAATTGGAGAAAGTCCAGAGAAGAGCAACAAAAGTGATTAAAGGTCTAGAAAACATGACTTAAAAGGGAAGATTGAAAAAAAAAATTGGGTTTCTTTAGTCTGGAGAAGAGAAGACTGAGAGGGGACATAACCATTTTCAAGTACATAAAAGGTTATTACAAGGAGGAGGGAGAAAAATTATTCATCCTAACCTCTGAGGATAGGACAAGAAGCAATGGGCTTAAATTGCAGCAAAGGAGGTTTAGATTGGACATTAGGAAAAATTTCCTGTCAGGGTGGTTAAGCACTGGAATAAATTGCCTAGGGAGGTTGTGGAATCTGCATCACTGGGGATTTTTAAGAGCAGGTCGGACAAATACCTGTCAGGGATGGTCTAGATATTACTTAATCCTGCCTCGATAAATTGCCCTGTTCTGTTCATTCCCTCTGAAACATCTAGCACCAGCCGCTGTTGGAAGACAGGATACTGGACTAGATGGACCATTTGTCTGACTCAATATGGCCATTTTTATGATCTTATTGAGGAAAGCCAACTTTGTGTTTCAGGGCATAAACAGATGGCCTGCAAGGGTCGGTTGGGAGGCTCTCCCACTAAATACCCTTTCACAACTAACCAAATTTATCGAGTGAGCCATCCCCTATCATGCAGTTCAAGCTTCTGACAGGGGTTTCAGGACACCCAGGGCATGGGGTTGCCTACATGACCATTTTCAATAATAGCCATTGATGTACCTGTTCTCCATGAACTTATTTAATACTCTTTTGAATCCAATAATGGTTTTGGGCTTCACAGTGTCGTCTGGCACAGGCTGACTTCGTGATGTGTGAAGAAGTACTTCCTTGCATTTGTTTTAAACCTGCTGCCTATTAATTTCATTGTGTGATGCCTGGTTCTTGTATAATGTGAAGGTGTAAATAACACTTCCGTATTTGCTTTCTCCACACACCAGTCATGATTTTGTAGACCTGTTTCATATCCCCCCTCAGTCATCTCTTTTCCAAGCTGAACAATCCCTGTCTTTTTTTAATCTCACTTCATACGCAAGGTGTTCCGTAACCCTAATCACTCTTTTTGGTCTTTTCCAATCCTAATATATCTTTTGTGAGATGGGGGCGACCAGAACTGCACCCAGTATTCAAGGTGTGAGCGTACCACGGATTTATTTAGTGGTGGTATGATATTTTCTATTTTATCATCTGTCCTTTTCTTAATGGTTCCTAATATTCTGCTAGCTTCTTTGACCGCCGCTGAATATTGAGCAGATGTTTTCAGAGAACTATCCAAGACTTCAAGATCTCTTGAGTGGTAACAGCTAAATTGGACCCAGTCACTTTATATGTATAGTTGGGATTGTTTTCCAATGTGAATTACTCTGCATTTATCAACATTGAATTTCATCTGCCAGTTTGTCACCCAGTCATCCGGTTTCGTGAGATCCCTTTGTAACCCTTTGCAATCTGCTTTGGACTTAACTATTTTGAGTAATTTTGTATCATCTGCAAACTTTGCAACCTCACTGTTTACCCCTTTTTCTAGATCATTGAATATGTTGAACAGCACTGGTCCCGATACAGATCCTTTGGGGACCACTCACTGTTTACTTCTCTCCACTGTGAAAACTGATGATTTAGTCCTACCCTTTGCTTCCTGTCTTTCAACCAGTTACTGATCCATGAGAGGACATTCCTTCTTATCCCATGAGTCAGTGTGTATTGCTGTTATGATTCAAGACTTTGATTAGCATAAAGAAAAGGAGTACTAGTGGCACCTTAGAGACCAACAAATTTATTTGAGCATAAGCTTTCGTGAGCTACAGCTCACTTCATCGGATGGCTTATGCTCAAATAAATTTGTTAGTCTCTAAGGTGCCACAAGTACTTCTTTTCTTTTTGCGAATACAGACTAACATGGCTGCTACTCTGAAACCTGTTGATTAGCATAATGACTCCTCTCGAATAGTTTGTATGTGGTCTTACCAGAAAATTAATATGTCAGACTGAAAAAACCTCATCAGTTCTAGGGGTGTTTACACTTGAATGCATTAAAGACATACCGATAAATTAATATCTGGTCACTTGCAGAAAATGAGTTAAAAGGAGGTTCTGGTACTATACCTAGCTCTGAGTCCCCGTCAGTTTTTGTGGTTTTATAGCCCAGGGTGAATTGATATAAGTCAACACGATTTAACTCAGCAAGCAGGAAACCTTGATTTAAATTGTCGATTTTAACCGTGTTTTGCATTTGTACATTTTAGTTAGTTATTTTCCTAAAGAGAGGTTTATTTTTATTGGTGGTTAAACACATTGATTTGCAACTAATATAGCCTTTACACTACACTTGGTGCTAACCAGGATACACTATCTATACACATTTATTTAAGCAGTTATGTAGCTTAACTTACATGTATTCGCATTCTCAATTTTAATTTTTGTATTATGTTAAGAAATGGTGAATGGTGCATTTCTTATTTAGTAGACAATTAACTTTTTACTTGTGATTTGTGTCAAGCTTTATTTGGATGGTAATTCAATTCAAGCACAAAAACAGCATATTATTTTGTTTTATTAAATTTAAACTACTTCAAATGTGCTGGATACATAAGAAAAAAGTTTATCAAAACCGATTTTAGTTTTAAAACTGATTTATTAAGCGAAGGAACTATGATCTGTAGTTAACGAATTGAACTGATTGTTTCTGGTCACCATGTCCTTCAAGCCTTTAGAACTAGTAGATCTCATCCCAGTTTTTATTCATAGACTGGAAGAGGATAACAAACTTCCTTGCTTTTTCAGCTCCCATTGATTTCTTAATTTTGAAAGAACTAGTTGCATGAACTGAAGTAGTTGCATGAACTGAAACGAAGAAAATATTCGCTCTGCTACTGCTGTCCAAAACTGGCTTAAACACTTCAGCAAACTGTGGCCCAGATGCTTAGCCAGTGACTTCCACCAGTTCAGTGGTTGGATTTTCTTAAAAAGTTGGCAGCAAACGTTTGTTTGTTTGTTTGTTTGTATTTCATTAAACTATTTTAACAGATTATGATTGGTTTAGGCCTTAACATAAATTGCCAATTTTAATTAGGTTTATTATTTTAACAATAAACCTGTATTTAATTTTAAAAGATCTGACTTTTTAAATCATCAATTTTATTCACCCTGTTACAGCCACATGTTTCTATTTTTAAAAAGCTTTTTTCTCTCACTTGATGCTCTATGATGGGAAAATTGGTAATAGTGAAACTGATTAGATGAACCTCAAGGTGGCCTCGAGTTTTTTGCTGATTTATTTTGTTTGCGTCTTGAATGTAAGATTAGTTTTCTTCCATATATGGCTCTCACACTGAAACAGCAGCAACTTTTTGATGCCCCATGATATACTGTCCATTAAATAATAATGGTCCCTTTGCATAGTGTATCCTTAATCCTAGTAGTAGAGAGGGCTTTCTGTCTTTCTCACACAACCTCATTATTTCTTTAATACATTCTTCCTTTTCTGTCTTCTAGGCTCCTGATGGCCATGTTTTCCTGGAAGCCTTTTCTCCTGTTTACAAATATGCCCAGGATTTTCTGGTTGCTATTGCTGAACCTGTCTGCAGGCCAACCCATGTACACGAATACAAACTCACTGCTTACTCGCTTTATGCTGCTGTCAGTGTTGGTTTACAGACAAGTGACATCACTGAATATTTGCAAAAGCTGAGCAAGACTGGTGTCCCGGATGGAATAATTCAGTTTATCAAGGTAAGACCGTTTCAGTAGAGAGTCATTCTCCATTGTCTTTTCATGTCTCTAATACTCCTGTTCTCTTCTGTTGCTGGGTTTCAGAATTCAGGGAAGCATGCTCTTCATCCTATCTTCTTCCTTTACCCTTAGGATAGCATCAGAAACATAGCTTTCAGGCTGTGACAGATTGGAACTGGACATCAAAATTACATATTTCTGATTGATTTCTCCATGCAACATGTATGCATGTCTTAAATACTGAAAATACCTTATAAATAGGTTTGACCCACAAACAGAAAATTTCATGTAAAGGTCTGATCTTGTAACCATTGTTCATGTAAATAATTTAATTGGAGTCAGTAAGTGCTGCAGCATCTGGCCCCAAATTTGGAATCACCTCTGCTATATGCATTAAAACGTCACATTGTCAAAAGGTACAAATCTGCACTATAGAACAGTGTCTGAGTTGCTTATTTTTTTTGCATTTAATAGTAAGTTAATGCATAGTTGAGGTTGCTCTATTAAAATCAAAGTCAGAAATGCCAAAGTAAAGGATCCAAAAGATGTATTAACATACCTCTGTTGTGCATCCTGTATGTTTTTTTGAAAGTATTTTTTATATTAACAGAAATACAGTAATCTACACATTTAGCCATAAAAGTAGTGTAGAAAACACACTCTTAATCAGGAATTAGGAACTAAATCTTATTATTTTTGATGGAAAGTATTCCATAGGCTATTCAAGCTGCGCAGTGTGGCAGAGCTAACACTGCTATAAGAATCTTAATTTAACTGAGCAATCGTAGCTTTGCATTAATGAAACGTAGTTATTGCATAATAATGGAAATTAATATACATTGGTTGGCTGGAGGCAGTTCTCTGAAAATAATAAAAATGTAATTTATTTTAAGCCAAGAAAAGACATGCTCCTTAGTGAGGATTGTGCCTTTTCAACCTTAGCAAGTATCAGGGGCTGTCTTTTTTCGTTCATCTAGCACACCAGGGTCCTCGTCCTTGAATTGTACTCCTATGTGCTATGATAATACAAATAAAAACTATTGTGGACATTGCCAGGCACCTGTTGTTGTAACCAGTCTTGTTATCAGCAAATAGGTATAACCTGTCTGGGTCCTCCAGGTCTTTCTGGATATGGATTGTGAGGTGCAGAAGCATGTGAGCTATGACATGGCATAGCCCTAAATATTTGTGAACAAGCTGCCATTTAGACAGATACTACCAAAGATTCCAGACTTGACAATGAGACTGTTGTCCTGGAGTCTCTGACGCTATATTGTAGGATAGATGAGTTCCCATCTCTTCTATATTCAGGGGAGGAATTGCTCCGATGTTTCAAAGCATCCAGTTCTTAATGGTAACGAAGACCATTTTTTTTTTACGTAATCCATAATAGGCTGTAAAACTTCTTGAAGACCTCTCATCTTTGATGCCCATCTATTTTGCAGCAGCTCTCAGCAATCCTGTGCGTGCAGAGTTGACTGATTTCAGTTCTCCCTTATACTTCTCATTTGTTCTGACTCTTATTGATCCTGTACTAGTCTTGGTGAATTATTCTGGTTACGCAGCAAAGGTTGTGTGTCTGTATTTCTGTATACACACACAAACGTGCTGTCATTAAATCAGCCACTGCTTTATTATGCTGAATCTGAATTGCTTGTTCCTAATGGATGTTCTTGTGTGTTTGTAGCTGTGTACTGTCAGCTATGGAAAGGTAAAGCTAGTGCTGAAACACAACAGGTAAGCAGCTTTTTTCTTTTTTGAATGTGTGCGGGGGAGTGGGGGGAGGGAATATCAATTTTTTTAATTTCCCCTGCTTTCAGTACTTTAGTATAGTAGTTATTTGCTTTAAGTTTGACTGTTCTGGGTTCACTCTAGTGGTGATCATTGTGTTAGCATGGGTATGCTTTGTTTGTTTGTCTTTTTTAAGAAAGATTCTTCAAACCAAAAGCGCTCGTTTATGTTAATGAACTGGTCAATCTATGGCCTCAGACTGCTGAGGTGACAATGTTTGTTTTACTGCGGTAGATTGTCTTACTGCGGGAAGTGACGCGGGCTGCATGGGACATGCTGGCTGCTGCTTCCTGCGGCTCTCATTGGCCAGGAACGGTGAACCGCGGCCACTGGAAGCTGCAGGCAGCCTTGCAAATGTAAACAAACTGTCTGGCGGCCCGCCCGCGGATGACCCTGATGAACTGTGTGCGGGCCGCCGGTTGTCCACCACTGGCCTAGATGATCTAAATGGTCCCTTTTTAGCCTTAAAATCTATCCTGCATATGAGGAAACCAAGGGTCAGAGGGGAAGTGGCATGCCTGAGATGCCATAGCATGTCAGTGGCTGAGCCAGGAATAGAACCCAGGACTCCTGACTCCCAGTGCCTTCTCGCCTCCCTTTTAACCTGCCCTTTTGGATAAAACAGAAATCCACCAACCTGTGGAACTCCTTTGCCAGAGGATGTTGTGAAGACCAAGACTCAGGATTCAAAAAAGGATTAAAAAAGAACTAGATAAATTCATGGAGGATAGGTCCATCAATGGCTATTATCCAGGATGGGCAGGGAAGGTGTGTCTAGCCTCTGTTTGTCAGAAGCTGGGAATGGGCAACAGGGGATAGATCACTTGATGATTACCTGTTCTGTTCATTCCCTCTGGAGCACCTGGCATTGGCGCTGTCAGAAGACAGGATACTGGGCTAGATGGACCTTTGGTCTGACCCAGTGTGGCCGTTCTTATGTTCAATACTAGCACACTCTTTTGATAGCAGTTTTAGGAGTCCTCTCTGAACCACCACCTGCTTCTCCAGTTCAAACTTTTTTCAGCTTCTGTAGGCTCACATTTTAATGAGATTCTCCAACGAGCATCTTTATTGGCAAGCTTCAAGGGGAAGAAACACTTCTAGGGCTTGCAGAATGAGGTTTTCATAGCTTCTGCCTTGTACTAAGGGCTCAGACAGCTCACCCTGTGTACTCGGATTCCTTTCCTGGACCCTCCCCCAAGGAGGCTTCAAAAGAATTTGCCTCCTTTTAGAGATGATGGACTGTGAAGTGGAGAACTTTTCAAGGTTATCTAAATGTTGTTTTTGGAGTCTTTCTAGTCTTATCTAATTTTTGAAATGGATTATTCAAGCAAGGGAATCTTTAGCAGCTAAATATTTGCTGTGAGGATGTCTGTGAAAAGTTCTCCGAAGTAGCAACAATTGTTTTAACCCTCATACGCACAAGCGATGGCAAAGATGCTAGAGCTTGAGTGACTCCATCTGGAATCACTGTCAGGTAGATTTAAACGTCAGTGCCAGTGTTGCAGTAGGTGCTCAGACAGATTCTCTGATTGGTATAACGTGCTTTAAACTTTGTTGGGAGCTGCTTGTCTAGTTCTTGTTTGTTCTTTCCATCTAGGTATTTTGTAGAAAGCACCCACCCTGAAGTCATCCAACAGCTTCTTCAGGACCACGTCATCAAAGAGTGTCGGCTGAGAAACGCTGAGGGAGAAGAAACCGAGCTCATCACAGAGACATTCACGAGCAAATCAGCAGTACGTTGGGATCGAGGGTCACCTTCTAAAACCCCTGATTCCTCTTTGTGAGGCTGTACATACTGTTGAATATCTGCAGTGGTGATCATTGCATGTTTCCTTCTGTTGTAAACATTGCACGTGCTCTGTGCTTCATTAATGAACTGTTTAGATTCATAGATTCATAGATACTAAGGTCAGAAGGGACCACTCTGATCATCTAGTCCGACCTCCTGCACAGCGCAGGCCACAGAATGTCACCCACCACTCCTATGAAAAACCTCACCCATGTCTGAGCTATTGAAGTCCTCAAATCATGGTTCAAAACTTCAAGGAGCAGAGAAGCCTCCCTCCAGTCAACCATGCCCCATGCTACAGAGGAAGGCGAAAAACCTCCAGGGCCTCTCCAATCTGCCCTGGAGGAAAACTCCCTCCCGACCCCAAACATGGCAATCAGCCAAACCCTGAGCACATGGGCAAGATTCACCAGCCAGATACCCAGGAAAGAGTTTTCTATAGTAAATCAGATCCCATCCATCTAATATCCCATCTCAGGGGATTTGGCCTATTTACCCTGAATATTTAAAGATCAATTACTTACCAAAATCCCATTATCCCATCATACCATCTCCTCCATAAACTTATCGAGTAGAATCTTAAAACCAGATAGATCTTTTGCCCCCACTGCTTCCCTTGGAAGGTTATTCCAAAACTTCACTCCTCTGATGGTTAAAAACCTTCGTCTGATTTCAAGTCTAAACTTCCTGGTGGTCAGTTTATACCCATTTGTTCTTGTGTCCACATTGGTGCTGAGCTTAAATAATTCCTCTCCCTCTCCTATATTTATCCCTCTGATATATTTATAGAGAGCAATCATATCTGAATGAATATGAATGAATATATGAACCATTGCTCAGCGAGAATATCTAATGGCCTCTGTTAAATTCCTGTTTCAGATTTCCAAATCCAGTGACGGAGATCCTTCAACATCACAAGGGACAGATGCTCAGAATAAATCGGATGTCCCGGCCGACTTATTTGAGTTTTACGAGCAGATGGACAAAGATGAGGAGGAGGAGGAAGAAATGCAGACTGTGTCTTTTGAAGTCAAGCAGGTAAATATTTAACTGCTTGGCACCCGTGGTCCTAGTGAGTCCTACTGCAGGCAGATGGATGTGGGGTTGCTAAATACCATATTCTAAGGCTTGTCTATCGGGGGGGGGGCCCTCTGAGCCACAAAGACTTCTTCCCCACCTCCGAAAGTCCCACATCACAGATTCTTCCTCTCCAGCCTGGTGGGAGGGACTAGACACTGTCCCTTCCCTGGATGACGTGTGAGTGATGTTGACAAGCTACAGGGCAGTTGTTAGGGCATATGGGGGGCTCCCTTTCTGCAGGATTGAATGTGCTACCTCATGTGGACTGTTATGCTGACCAAACCTGAGTGAGATAATTACTTGAAAATATTAATATAGTCTGAAGGAAGATTCTAAATCCACCTGGATGCTTTGTGTGACTTCACATCTCCTTCCAGCAGCTTCTGGCAACTGTGAGACTGTTCTTAAATTTACCTTGTCTGCTTGATCTTGTTGGCTGTTAACCTACACTATTCAGCAAAAGTTAATGTGCCTTGCATACATGCCCCATAGGTTTGAGGAGTTTGGTAAGTAAGATCTTGTGGACTTTTCTTTGGTGCTCATTGTTGTAATTTCTGAGCATGTCACAAATACTAGTGAATTTGGCTATGATTTTCAGAGGAGCCTATGGAAGTTAAAAGGGAGTTGCGTGCTTAACTCCCTAGGGCACATTTGAAAATCCCAACTTCAATCCTCAAAACCCCAATCTTGTGTGAAGTTGAGATCATTGTTTCTTCCCTCATGCAGATGGGGAGCTGAGGTCCCAGGAGCTTAAGAGACTTGCCCAAGGACAAAGTTCACGAGTTCCACTCTAGTGCCTTAGCTACAACACTATTTTTACTCCTTATGCAAACCTGGCCTATGTAAAGAGATTCCCTGTTCTTATTTGCAGGTGTGGAACCTTTAATGTTACTGCTTCTGTTAGGTCATTTCTGTTCAGTGCTTTCCCCATCCCAGCAGTGTGTAATTAGTGAGATGTGAGATCATGTAGGGGTCTGAATCAGAGTTTTCTGGGTTTCTTGCAGTGTTTTGTCTAAATCTCTTGGATTATAAAATCTTTGGACAAAGATGCTTTTTATATTTCTGTCATGTACAGAATGGAGCATATCGGTGCTTAACAGGTAGCAGGTGCTGCATATGAATTGACTTATTAGATAGAATTTTCTATCATTTTTATCCTAGACTTGGCAAGTCTTTTGTTGCCTTATAGGAAACATAAAGACAATAGGCAGGCTATTCAGGTCATTTTTTCAATGTCTCAGATAGCAATTAAACGCAACATGCTGTTGTGGTAGAGTAACTGTTACTGCAGAGCAAAGATTTCTCAGTCACCTGTGTAGCTTCTGTGGACCTTCAGTTACAAAACAGTGACCAAGATGCTGTATTTTGAATTGTTTGTGTTCAGAATGTTGATTTTTGTCAATAGTCCTATAAAGGACATTATCAAGGGCTTTCCCTACAGAATAACACCCTTTCAGAGATTTGAATATCTCACTTTTTTCCATTTGTCAACAGTTTCCCCCCTTTGTTTCTAATATACAATAATACTTACATTGTTCTGTTTTCTGCTTTGATTACCAGCCAAGTTCTGAGAATAGGTTTTAACTCCTGCTGTTACAGAGCAAGCAAAGGGTGTAATAGAACAATTAACTTGCCTTTATACAGCTAGGATATATAAACTGGCGATTTTAAAAAAAAATCCTCAGCAGGCTTCAGAAATTTAGAATATGCTGTTAGAAGCTTTGTTTCCTTTCTAGGAAATGATTGAAGAGCTTCAGAAGCGTTGCATACACTTGGAGTACCCCTTGCTGGCAGAGTATGACTTCAGAAATGATTCAGTGAATCCTGACATAAATATAGACCTGAAGCCCACAGCAGTTCTCAGACCTTATCAGGAGAAAAGTCTAAGGAAGATGTTTGGGAATGGGCGTGCTAGATCTGGTGTTATTGTCCTGCCATGTGGTAAGTAGTTGGATTTTGGCTTAGTTGAAGTAAGGCCTTACATGCAACTTGATGGCATTTCTCTGTTTGTAACCAATTTTTGACTGCCACAGCTGATCAGTTCCAGAGAGTTTCAGGGAATGTTCTGGGCATAACCCTTGTGGCGGGGACAGAGCCCCTGGCATCTGGTTAGCAGGTAGGTCTGCAAATGTCTGCAGATCAAAGAACCAGCTGCTGGCAGCTATTAACACTTTCCAATATAACAGTACCCCTCGTCCCCATCTCAGTTCTACTGCTTGTGCCAATAGTTTTAAAATGTTGACACCATGAATGATTTATCTTCCAAATAGAAAGAAAAGAAATAAGAATGATGGCAAAGCAGGAAATGTAAGAACAGCCATACTGGGTCAGACCAATGGTCCTTCTAGCTCAGTATCCTGTCTTCTGACAGTGGCCAACGCCAGGTGCTTCCAAGGGAAGGCAGAGAACAGAGCAGCAATCAAGTGATTCGTTCCCTGTGTCAACTCCCAGCTTCTGGCAGTCAGAGGCTAGGGACACCCAGAACATGGGGTTGTATTACTGACCATCTTGGCTAATAGCCATTGATAGACCTATCCTCTATGAATTTATCTCATTGTTTTTTGAACATTGCTATAGTTTTGACCTTCACAATTCCCCAGGCAATGAATTCTACAGGTTGACTGTGAAGTGTGAAGAACTATTTTGTTTTGTTTGTTTTAAACCTGCTGCCTGTTAGTTTCATCACATGCCCCCTGGTTCTTGTGTTACGTGAAGGAATACATAACACTTTCTTATTCTTTTTTTTTTTTTTTTCCACAACAGTCAAGATTTTATCGACCTCAATTACATTCTCTCTTAGTCATCTCTTTTCCAAGCTGAACAGCGCCAGTCTTTTTCATCTCTCCTTGTACGGAAGCTGTTCCAGAACCTGAATCATTTCCATTGCCCTCCTCTGCACCTTTTTCCATTTCTAATATTTTTTTTGAGATAGTGCGTGCAGTTCTCGTCACCCTATTCAAGGTGCGGACATACCATGGATTTATACAGTAGCACTATGATATTTTCTGTCTTAGTATCGATCCCTTTTCTAATGGTTCCTAATATTGTTAGCTTTTTTGACTACTGCTGCTGCACATTGAGCAGATGTTTTCAGAGAACCATCCACCACCCAGTTTAGTGAGATACTTTTGTAACCCTTTGCTTTGGACTTAACTATCTTGAGTAGTTTTGTATCATCTGCAAATTTTGCCACCTCACTGTTTACCCCTTTTTCCAGATCATATATGAATAGGTTGAATAGGACTGGGCCCAATACAGACCCCTGGGGGACACCACTATTTACATCTCTCCATTCTGAAAACTGACTATTCCTACCCTTTGTTTTCCTGTCTTTTAACTAGTTAGCGATCCATGAGCGTCTGTGAGTACACAGAGCCCTGGCATGATGGAGGGGGTGGGGGGAAACTGCCAGGGAGCCTCTGAAATAGATGGGGAATGGCAATGGGCGACAGAGGATGGATCACTTGATGATTATCTGTTGTGTTCATTCCCTCTGGGGTACCTGGCATTGGCCACTGTCAGCAGACAGGATACTGGGCTAGATGGACCTTTGGTCTGACCCAGTCTGGCCATTCTTATGAGGGTGGCACAACGGGAGCTTGTAGGTGTGGGGAATAGAGGAATCAGTGAGCCCCTGGTGTGCAATGGGCTCAGCCTATAGAAGCAACAAAGACCCACTCAGTAACTGATAGTTTGCTGAAGCCATCTGGTCTAATTTAAAGACTTGTCGACACGTACAGCTGTGCCACTGTAGTGCTTTATTGAAGACAGTTCTATGCCGACAGGAGAGCTTCTCCCTTTGGTGTAGTTAATCCATCTTCATGAGAGGCAGTAGCTCTGTCGACAGGAGAAGCTGTCTCATCAACATAGCACTGCCTACCCAGTGGTTAGGTCGGTGTATCTAGGGGAGTGGATTTTTCACACCCCTGAGCAACATCGTTCTACCAATGCAAGCTTGGAGTGTAGACCTGGCCTAAGTTTTGGAACAAAGAAACTATTCAAAGCAGTTCATTTTGCTGCAAAGAGAACATTAATTGCAGTGATTTTGCTGAGATTTTTCGTAAGTGTATGACCAGCAGCAAACACAAATATGTGGTTTCATATACTAATATGTAAAGGCTGCTGCTTCGCTTCTAGTCTTGAAGCAGTGGCTACTGAGAAATTTACCCTCCTCTAGGACAATTCCTGGCTAACCATTCCACAGTGGTTTTCCTCCCCTCTCCCTTTTTATCCAAGGAATGATGAGATCTATCTGTCCGAGCTGATTACTGATGACAGTTGCTCTTATTTGTCCTCCTCTCCTACAGGTGCTGGCAAGTCTTTAGTTGGAGTTACAGCTGCATGTACAGTCCGTAAGCGTTGCCTGGTGCTTGGCAACTCTTCTGTCTCTGTGGAGCAGTGGAAAGCCCAGTTCAAAATGTGGTCCACCATAGATGACAGCCAAATCTGTCGATTCACGTCAGATGCCAAGGACAAGCCTATCGGCTGCTCTGTTGCAATTAGTACCTACTCTATGTTGGGACACACAACTAAGAGGTCTTGGGAGGCAGAGAGAGTAATGGAATGGCTTAAAAGTCAAGAGTGGGGCCTTATGATACTTGATGAGGTGCATACCATACCTGGTAAGGAGTGTACAAATTCTTAAATAGTCCCCTTGCCCCCTGACCCATTGTTAATGCTGCGCTACTGTTGCCATGCAGTTCCTTGCTGCCTTTCTCTTAATGTTGTTCTAGAATAAATTCATAGCTTAGTATTTGAGGCTTAATACATGTAAATGATCATCGGCTCTGGTAGAAATTTTTGTAGTACTGCAATATTTATAGGAAGACTGCTTTCCAGAGACTTCTCACCTCATTAGGGTACAGGTGTTACCATTCTTAATACCAGTGGGAAATCATTATAGTAATGTTAGCACTTTTTTTCCTAATTACAATAGTAAGAGGTGTCATCTCTAGAGCTTTGTTCCAGAGAATGGATGGTAACATGATGGAGGCTTTCTTCTGAAGCTGCTTAAACTTCACTAAAAGATTTCTGAAGTACACTTAATAGGCATTTACTTTTCATGCAACAGTTGCTAAAGTTGCCATGTGTCTGTTACATCAATACAAGTGGGAGAGGAGTTGGTCTGCATTCTCTTAAGTGGGTAGGCAGATGTCCTGATGCAATCTCTTGAAGTGTGGTCCCTATGAATAAGTTAGGGATCCCTTTGTCTATGTATGTATTTTACTGGGAAGAAATATATCTATGCTAATTTGATTCTGAAATAATTATCAATAGGTGTGTTGACTTCCAGATAGGGATATATGGTGTTGGAAGGAAAGAATGGAGCATTTCAGTTTACAGGAAATAATGCTGGTTAGAAATGACGCACCAATCCAGTCCAAGTCTTTGACTGTTATACCTTTACTGATATGGTTTGCATGTAATTTTTAAGTATTAACAGAAATGGGAGAAATGGTAAAATATGGAAATAGCCATTACTCGTTGGTAGCCACTTTTAACAAAGATCTATGCTGTTGCCTCAGTTTTCTTACCATCATCGCTTCTTAGACTTGGTCATAAAAAATAAGGCAGAAGGCCTACTTTATACTACTAGAAAGATGATGGGAGTTCTAGAAATACCTGAGAGAGATGATGCCATCGTACTCCAATGGACTCAACCTAGGAATAGTAGAACCCCTATAGTCTAATCCTGGCTCGAAGTGCTGTGTGGTGTAGGCTAAGTCACTTAACACCTCTATATCTTTTTTTTTTTTTTTTTTTTTTTTTTTTTTCCCCCATCCGGTAAACGGGGATTGTGTTGCTGGCAGTCCAGCTGCCAGCTCATGGCAAGATCCCTAGGCCTCACTGACAAATGCTTATCTGGAAACCAGTCTGGCTCGCCTGTGTGTTAGTATTGTCAAAATAGGTATTAGATTTATAGAGATGTGTTTGGACTT
Source organism: Dermochelys coriacea (assembly GCF_009764565.3). Taxonomy (NCBI): domain Eukaryota; kingdom Metazoa; phylum Chordata; order Testudines; family Dermochelyidae; genus Dermochelys; species Dermochelys coriacea. The sequence goes on from NC_050078.2 coordinate 4,979,536, forward strand.
TATGAAATACTTGTGAGTCACTGCCTGCATTAATATTACTTCTTCTATCCATATCCCATGTTATAATATTGGAGTGTTTGCTTTGTAACTACAAAAGTGTTTCTTATGAAACTGGAAACCCCCACAGTCAAGAGAGAGACATGACCAAGTGTAAAATACTAGTTTTACCAAAAGAGTTGTTAGGCACCAGACAAACTACTGTGGAACATCAATGAACAAAAGACTAAGTTGTTTGCTCCTCCCACACCCATTAAGAGGGGATATGCATCCCATCACTGTTTGAACTCTGGGGGAAAGGAATATAAATCCCTGACCAGGAGGATCTATATCACTATGCTGCTTGGAATTTGGTGAGGGCAGTATTTCAAACCATAAGCAAGGGGATCCCCAAGTTGGTTAGTTTGAGTTAGCCGTAAAGGACGTATAGAGCCTGCATATTGCAGCAGCTGCTATTACTTTTTGGAACCTAAGACTGTAATGCATTTGTGTAGATGTTTACCTGCTTTAATATTGCAAATAACTCTAATTTCTTTTTCCTAGTTAACAAACCTTTAGTTAGCTTAATATAGGAGTGACTGTTAGCATTGTCTTTGGTGAGAGACCTAAGGTACAATTGACTGGTCCTTTTGGGACTGGAAGTAACCTGTACATTGTTGTGATTTTTTGGCATAAGGGTCCTTCAGTCACAAAGGCAAGCTTGCCTGGATGGGGAGATAGACTGAGGTGCCCAAGGGGACTCTCTGTGACGCCATGTTAAGGCTGTTATATTGCTTGAGCAGTTCACATTTGATACTGGGTTGGTGAAATCTAATTATAGAACACACAGCCAGTTTGGTGTTAGCGCCCTGGTTTGTAACAGTCTGCCCTGAGGTTGGCACCCAAGTTTGTGAGCCACTCCGGACAGTTGACACGGATAATACTGGGGTCTGAGGACTAGTTAAGGTTTGTACAGTACTTTGAAGATGTACAGTGCAGTAAAAATGCTTAAGTATAAGTCAAAAGCTGCAACCAATCGAGTGTTTGGTTTTAATGTAGGAGTAATATTAGATTAGAATCCTGTATTTGCTTACCCATTTATAGTGTGCTCATCTCTGGCGTATAGCTAATACAACAAAATCTGCACATTTGCAGTGTGTCTTTTTAATCCTTTTATGAAATCAAAAGGAAATCTCACCTTGTGTTTCTTAGCCAAAATGTTCAGACGTGTGCTCACCATTGTGCAAGCTCACTGCAAACTGGGACTGACTGCTACTCTCGTCAGAGAAGACGACAAAATTGTCGACTTGAATTTCCTGATTGGACCAAAACTCTATGAAGCCAACTGGATGGAGCTGCAGAACAATGGCTACATTGCTAAAGTCCAGTGTGCTGAGGTGATGCTCTGCTTTTTATTACAAGTGCTACAGTCTATATTCTCTTGCAGCCAGAACTAGTTAATCCCATTTATGTTTAATTAGGGCAAGCAGTCTTCTTTATAGATCTGCAACAATATTGAGATACTGTGTATTTCAGGCAAGACTGTCGGTAATCAACATAAATCCATGGTAAATCCTGTATTGTGATTCTGTCATTGCATGCTAATATAATGGTATCTGGACATGCATCTGTTGAGACACTAATGCTGACTGCTGATACTGTGGTGTTTGGTTGGCTGTCTGTAGCCCCATCCTCAGACATGCGCACACACTGGCTTCAGTACTAGTGTAGTTCTTTGATCATAGATTTTAAGGTCAGAAGGGACTATTATGACCATCTCCTTTGTTCTCTTGCATAACAAACTATGGAATGCCACCTACTATCAAGCCCAGTAATTTGTGGTGGAACTATAGCCTATATTTTAGAAAGGCACCCAGTCTTGATTTAAAGATTTCAGGTGATGGAGAATCTACCACGGCCCTTGGGAAAGCTCTTCCAATGACTAATTATCCTGACTACTAGAATGTGTGCCTTATGTCATGTTCAGATTTCTTTGGCTGCAAATTCCAGCCACTGGTTCTTGTTATATCTTTGAAATGTGCCTGTGTTTGATCTCCTCTAGTCACTCAATTGGAGGGAAAGGATTAATGTGAACTATGGTGCCTGAGAAGGGAAAATCTGTCTCTCACATCTGAAGCCCTCAAGCTTTTGAGGATATAATTGAAATAAAGTAAAGCAATTCCCCAGACAGGAATAGAGTTCAGCGTAATTGATTGCTGTGAGGTGGAAGTCTTATGGGGTTCTCCTTCTGCCCATAGGTGTCGACTCTGTGGGTGCTCTGGGGCTGGAGTACCCGCGGGGGGCGGGCGAGAGAAGGGTGCTCAGCTCCCACCAGCCACCCACTGATTAGCTGTTTGGTGCTGGTCAGGAGGCGCTGTTGATAGCCGCCATTGCATTGCCTTAGAGAGTGAGCTCAGTCTCCTTATGGACAAATTGGTTTTCCTTAAAACAAAATAAATAAATCCCCAAGCAGGTTGAACTTCCAACCTCTCAGCTATAATAGTGCACCTACCCTTGGTTCTGTTAAGCTTCCACTAATCTTGCCCCTCCAATGGAGCTATTGGGAGGACTGCTGTCATGGTAAATGCATAGGTATATACACTGTAGCACTGAAACTGCAGTATTATAGGGACAACAATTTGAAAATTTCATCCTATCTTTGTACCCATTTAATTACAAATAACACCCAAGTTTACCAAAACCTTATTTTGTTTTAGTTTTTAGTTTTACTTACATTTGTCAGCATTTTCCAGCCGCCTTTCCCCGAAGAATGGATCATTTTTTGCCTTGTTAAAAAGAACCTTATAAATCTCAAGTCTCATACAAATTACTTTTTTGAGGCCATACTGTGCTCTGGATGGTGCTCTGTCGGGAACTGGAATGTCTGGAAATTAATGAAGCTAAAACACAAAACCAGAAAATCCAGGCTGACAAAACCATTTTTAGGCACTTTAGGCAATTCCATTTCAGGAGTACGGTTTCCCTATTGCACACACTGGCTGGTAGCTCATAGACTAGGGGTGGGCATGCTACAGCCCATGGGACACATTCAGTCCGCCAGCCGATTTTATCCGGCCCTTGAGCTCTCGCTGGGGAGCAGGATCTGGGGCTTCCCACATTCCAGCCACGGAGCAGGGTCGGGGGGCACTCCACATGGCTCCCAGAAGCAGCGGCATGTCCCCCTCCAGCTCCTATGCATAGGGGTAGCCAGGGGGCTCCGCATGCTTCCCCCACCCCAAGCAATGCCCCCACAGCTCCCATTGGTTGGGAATTGTGGCCAATGGAAGCTGCAGGGGCTGTGCCTGCAGACTGGGCAGTGTGCAGAGACGCCTGGCCGTACCTCTGCATAGGAGCTAGAGGGGGGACGTGCTGCTGCTTCTGGGAGCCGCTTGAGGTAAGCGCTGCCCTGATCCCCCTCCGAACCCCTCGATCTCTACCCCACCCCAGAGCCTGCACCTCCAGCCGAAGCCCTAACCCTGCCTCCCTCCCCCTGCCCCAGCCTGGAGCCCACTCCTGCACCCTGAACTCCTTATTTCTGGCCCCACCCCAGAGCCCTCACCTCCTCCTGGACCCCAACCCCCAATTTCGTGAGCATTCATGGCCTGCCATACAATTTCCATACCCAGATGTGGCTCTTGGGCCAAAAAGTTTGCCCACCCTGTCATAGGCTCATTGACTTTTTAAGGTCAGAAGGGACCATCATGATCATCTAGGCCAGGGGTGGGCAAACTTTTTGGTCCGAGGGCCACATTGGGGTGAGAAACTGTATGGAGGGCCAGGTAGGGAAGGCTGTGCCTCCGCAAACAGCCTGGCCCCTGCCCCCATCTGCCCCCAACCCATCCAACCCCTCCCCCCGCTCCTTGTCCCCAGACCGCCCCATCCCCTGATTGCCCCCATCCAACCCCCGCACCCTGTCCCCTGACTCTCCCCCCCCCCCCCCCCGGGACTCTCTGCCCCTTATCCAATCCCCTGGCCCCGGTCCCCTTCCCATACCGCTCAGAGCAGCATGTCTGGCCACTGCGCTGCCCGGCCAGAGCCAGACACGCTGCTGTGCTGCCTTGCATGAGCAGGCAGCCCCGCCCCCCAGAGCGCTGCACGTGCGGTGGCGTGCCTGCAGGGGAGGGGAGGCAGCGGGGGAGGGGCCGGGGGCGAGCCTCCTGGGCCAGGAGGTCAGGGGCTGGGCAGGACGGTCCCGCAGGCCGTAGTTTGCCCACCTCTAGGCTGACCTCCTGTGCATTAAATAAAGCACAAAGAATGTTCCTTGTTGTTGTGAACTTTTCTTAGTTACTTGCAGCTTTGTGCGAGTTCGTGTTCTTTGAGAGTGTTAGACTTTTTTTTACATTTAATTTAAAATTTACATTATTTCAACAATCAACCAAAAAAGTAATGGTGGTTTCTGGGAAGTAACGAACGTCTGTGATCGGTATGAACTTTATTCACATTCATGTAGTGTGTCTTTTGTAGCTTGCCTTATCTATTCTGGCCTGAGAAAGCAACCTGGTTGCTCCGAGTCCAGATCTTCCATGTGGCAGTAGAGGGCAGTGCTACCCAATGATGCAGGAGATCATATTAACTGCATATATCGCTTGCTTCAGTATGTGAGTTACAGAATGTAAAATTATATCAGTAGTAGCTGCAGCATGTTAAAGGGAAATGCTGCTCCTATCTTATATTATTTTTAATATTTCCACTAACTCTTTTTTTCTAGAGGTTTCTGATTTGCAATAAACTTGTCCCCAGATGCTGTCCCAGGTTTATACCTTGGAGTGCATGCCTTGCAAAATTTTAAAATTAAAAGATCAGTGGGGATGGAAGTGCATTTTTACCAGTTTTACTCTTGAATGAGTGCATAAGTCACTTAATGGGAAAGATCCTGTGTACTCTGTGGCAGTAATTCCTAAATCCTGGGTTTAAATCCGGTTGTCAAGAAGTATCCTTTATTTCTGTCTTTCCCCTCCCCCCCAGCAAAGTCTCACATCTGCTGGTCCTAGTTGAAAATACTCATTGATGTAAAATTTCTTTCCCCTTTCAAGTAGGGGATGTGCAGGAGCTATGAAACCTAATCCAGAGGAGTACCATTGTTAACTCTAACCTGGTGGGAAAGAAATTTCCTCTAAACCCATTGTGTAGTCCACTTGTTTAATCTGTGCACTGAATACAGGATTTGAGTAAAAGAAAATAATGACCACTAAGAAAGCAAGTAATTATTCAGTAAAGTCTCCTATATTGTTTCCATATCATAATGCAAATGTTCATTTACACTAATGGTAGATTTGTTTTTAAACTTGATTTATTAAGCAATAATTATAAACTATGCTTTCATTTACAGTGTAGATATATGTTCTTAATTTTTATTTGCAAGTGTTCTGTTCTTGGGTGCTTGGCATCTATGGTAATGAGCGTGGTATATAGAAGGGGGGGGGAAGAACTTCTATTCTAAACTATGGTGTACAGATAATACTGCTGCATTTGTGGCAAAGTTCCTCAAATTGAGTTAAATATATGCAATAATAATAATAAGTAAATAAAGGTCTCTCCACTAAATATAAAATCATATAATGCAAAAAAAAATGTATTGTAAGGAAAGACCATAAATGGAGAAAGCCTTCAGAATCCTCCTAATTTGAGCTAGCGGTGCTAGTTGAAGTTTTTCAGGAGCTGCAGAATCTATATGTGCACCAGTGAAGCGATGGACTCTTTTGGGGGAGGAAAAAAAAAAATCTCTGGAAAATAGTAATTAAAATTAGATGGAACTTGGCGTGGACATGTTAAAAACAGATTGATGAGTTGCTACACTTGTACACTAATGAAGACTAAATGTCTCTTTCAGCTGACAGTGATTTAAGAGATGATTTCAACTAGTGGTGGGAAGTCCAAAAGAAGACTTATCTTTATACCAAGATTGGATGTCTAAAATATATCCTTTAGCTCAACCAGAAGTTATGAGCTTTTTGCAGGAATTATTGGGTGAAATTCTCTGGCCCAGGTTATGCCGGAAATCAGAGTAGATGATTATAATGGTATCTTCTGGCCTTAAAATCTGTGAATATCTGTTTTCTACTACAAATGGAATCTCATTATGGATTACTGTGTATAATTTGTTTTTTCAAAAATTCTAGGTTTGGTGTCCAATGTCTCCAGAGTTTTACAGAGAATATGTGGCTATCAAAACAAAGAAGCGGATATTGCTCTACACTATGAACCCAAATAAATTCAGAGCATGCCAGTTCCTGATTAAATTTCATGAGCGAAGGAATGACAAGATCATTGTATTTGCTGACAATGTGTTTGCGTTGAAGGAGTATGCAATCAGGCTGGGGAAGTAAGTATTCATGAATGAGGAGTGCACCGTCTCCTTTTCCTTACTGGAAAACTAATATGTTTCACAAATTTCAGTCACTTCAGGCATTTTTATAATCATTAAACTTAATAAAGATAAGAAACATCAAAGAGCATTTCAAGTAAATTTCAATGTGTATTGCAATATATTTTTCCAAGTGTAACATTCTAAGAAACTCTGCATTTTCTGTAGTGGCTACAGAGGAATTTGAAACCAATACTTATGTAGAGAGTGGATAGTCGCAATAAAATGAGCTGAGGATAAAAGCACTGTAGGCAAGTGACTAAATAAGGGGCTATTTGGATGGTCAACTATCTGTGCATGTGACAGACTAGTCTCCCTGCCCCCATGTGAAATGAGAAGGAAATTTTGTACCAGGGAGCCCCTGGATCCTTCAAGGCCCACAAAAAGCCATGGCCTTCCCTGCTTTCTGCCCCCTTCCAGGCCTGTGGCAGTTTTGTCTTAAACTAAGATTTTAAGCTCTTTGGAGCAATGGCTCTTACAACATGTCTATACAGTGCCTAGTACATTATGCTTCCATGCACTACTTTAATACAATTAATAAACAGCAGCACAGCTTCTGTAGGAGTTTCTCTGGGCTCCTCTGCTGCCTTGGAATTACTTACTCTTTGGGGTGGGGTTCAATTGCAAAAGGAGAGGTAAAAATTAAAATTTACTTGCCAAGGGATTAGCATGAAAGTGTTTGCAGGATTAATGAGGGAATAATAAAGGAGATTGGTTCTTCCCTGCCTGATACTCATGGAAGGATTTCCTCCACGGAGCATGTGGAGAAGCCAGCCTTACCCTTTCAATCATAAGCCGAAATCATGGCTTTTCTATTCCCCTCTCTTGGCAGAAATGGTGAGGAGCATTTAGTCCTGTAAACCTGTAAAAACAAATTCTCTTATCTCTTTTTCCCAAATCTGTGATGGGTTTTGAATGGCAGTGCAATAGCCATTCTACACCAGCTCACTGTGACTTAGAACAATAAGCTGGGCTAACAGTGCTGGAAGACTTCCAGATTCAGAACTCATGGTCTCTTTCATCATTATTCTTAAACCTGTCTGGACAGAGATTAGCTAGAATGATGCTTCTGGAATGTTAATAACTATGTTCGGTGTTCCATATAAGATAATAAATATAATGGGTCTTTTGAGTAAAGAATAAAAAAGAGATGGGCGGGATGAGGTAGTCCTGTAGCTTAGTGACTGGTGAAGATGTTTGAGAAACGTAAGTAAAACTACTGAAGGTTTTTGTCAGAGTTATTAAATTGCAGGAGGATTGGGGGGGAGTTGCTTTTTTAAAATGAAACCTCCATTTTCCAAATTGCTCTCTTCGGATCTGAAGTGGAGCCCAAGGTTACACAACTGTCAGTACCACACGGAAGGCAGGATTGCAATGCTTGGCAGTCATGGGGGATTGGCATGGGGCAGAAAAGGTGGAGTTTCTTAAAGCTCATGTTAAATGCTGAGATTAGGAGTCTCTTGATCTGATCCTGGCATCTTGACCATCATTCTGTGCATCATCCAGTGCAAGAGCTAGTATAGCTTGTATGAAAGCCATTCTTTACTTGCAGCCCTGATGCTTATCAATACATCTAAATCATTGCTTTATAAAAGCCACGTCCAGCCTTCCTGGGTTTGACAGATTATGACGACACGGGTATTGATCCTTGAGGCTCATCTTCCCAGTGAATCGAGGAAGGATTGATTTTCAAGTTATTATTAGATGTTTTTTGTTTGTTCTGGGTGGGGAAGTGTTAAACTTGTTCATCATGGTAAACCCAAGTGATGGGAGTCAAGGGGAGATTAAACTCCCAACAGTTTTAGGTCATCCCACTTTTTTGGTTAAACTACAGCAATACAGACAAATGCTTGACATGCTCTCTGTTTACAGCCTTGCGAAGCAGCACCTGATGGACATGTGAAGTTCTTACAAGTTTTTAAATCTTAGTTCAATCAACAGCTGATGTTTTGTATGTGAATTTTGTTTGGGACGAATATCACCTTCACATCCTAAAATGAAGTTGTAAATGAGGGCTTAAAATAGAAGCACTGGCAGACTGGTAACTACAGTGGCATTACAGGGTCTCACTAGCTGTACAAAACAGTATTGTTTAAAACACTTTGTGTCTCATTTCTATGAGCCACTTCAGCTTTGGCTACGAAAAGACTGTTACCAAAATGTACCAAGTAGAAGAATTTGGATTAGAGGAGATTTGGCAGCACAAAAACTAGAATGACGTTTTCAGTAAGAGAAGGCATTAACAGCCAATACCCAGGGGATGTCTAAGGCCTTGGCATGCTATGAGTTGGGTTCTTGTGCTCAGATGCCATGGTGATGTGTGCAGTATGTAAACTTAAGCTAAATTTTTGGGCCTAATTAAAAAAAAGAGGGAAAAACTTCTTAACATGAATTATGAAACTTGCTCCTCTTGGTTTTTGAAGGTGCTTGTTAACAAGCTTCTCCAAAGAATGGGGAAGAGATGAAAAAGCAGCAGCTACACATTACTGCAGGTTTCTCTTGCATTTACAGTCAGGCCCTGACAGAGTCACAGCAAACTTTTAAAGTGGGAGGGAGTTGATGAAGGGGTCAAGTTATATGTGGTGTTACGAAAAACTGCTGCTAATGTAAGGTAGTGTGGAGACCTTGTGTAACGAAGGAGATCCAGGGGCAATCCAGCTCTACAGGTACAAAGTCAGGGTATGTACAACATTCCCACAAAATCTTCCTGTATTATCACTTTCCCTTTGGACTCTGCAAGGAGGTAACCTGTACAGTCTGAACTGTGCTGCTGTCATCTTGAGATTGCAGACAGAAATATGATCTTACCGCATGTATCTTAACCTTTGAGTGTCGGCTTGCAAGGTACACTAAATAGTCTCATAGCTTCCTCCACTATTGTAAATCCCAGGTGGTTCTGCTCTTTTCCATAGAACCCAGTGAACATTGTATCCTGGTCACAAACCATATGTCTAGGGGTTACTGGAGAGAAGGAGAAAGGTGTTGACTTCAAAATATAGACATCATTTCCAGATAAAATACCTAACAGCCAGCTTGAGACACTGAGAGTTTAATTAAAAGGGAAACTTGGATTATTAAGGACTCCAGTGGGAAGAAGTGAGAAGGGCACAGCTGTCCATATGCTGGCTCATTGGATTTGAGCAAAAAAAAAAAAAAAAAACCAGCCACCCACCTTTTTATTTTAACAGCTGCATTCAACCTTTCATCTAGGATTAGCAAATGTTTTCAGTCCACTGATCCGCAGTTCAGTCAGAGCACATCAAATAAAAAGCATTTACCACTGTCAGGATTTATTTCTGCAGAAAGTGGAAAGATGTCTGCCTCTGGCAGCTTGAGTTTGCCCCAGGTGGTAATTCAGTATACATTTGGGCAGGGTTACAGTAAAGAGCCAAAGGATTAAAGATGAGCAGCAAAACTTTTTTGTTTTTAAACAAAACCCAAAACGCTCCTATTTATATACTGATCTGAAATTTTAAATGGTTATTCTGCACTCATCTCCATGGTATTCTAACACCTAAGGATAAATAGTTTTGAGAAGTCTTGAGAACTGATTACTTTCATGTTTGTTCTATCTCAGACCTTACATATATGGTCCTACTGCACAAGGAGAGAGAATGCAGATTCTACAGAACTTCAAGCACAATCCAAAAATCAACACTATCTTTATTTCCAAGGTAAGTGAAGGCATTCACTGTGATACTGCATCAGGTTGAAGGGTGCAAATTTATTTTAAAAATGCAGTAAGTTATATGTGCCAACTTATTTTTGACATACTACTTATTGCATCACCAAAATTGTATTTTTCATTGTCTTCATTTCTTAATGTGGGAAAATAGCTTATTGCTCAGAGGATGCTTTTGTATTGTAGGTAGGTGACACGTCATTTGATCTACCAGAAGCCAATGTTCTGATTCAGATTTCGTCCCATGGTGGGTCTCGAAGACAGGAGGCTCAAAGATTGGGACGTGTGCTGAGAGCCAAAAAAGGTAAATGAGGTTGGTTTTGGGCTCTGTGTTGTGCGTCCTAGTACAAGATTAGGAATTTTTAATAATTTAGGTTGAACACTCAAATGTTGGTGTAACGCACAACATCCATATAACTAAGCAGGCAGATTGCCATAGTCGGCAGTGGCCACTGTTGACCCAAGATTACATGCAAGATAAAAATTGAAGAGTAGTTATTAAACTGTACTGCACTAAGGAACTATCTCTTTTCTGCTTCTTTCATGTTCTCTACTTATCCTGACTTTTTCTTTCTTTTCCTATATCTTTCTCCTTTTCATATTTTTTGGTCTTACCTCCTATCCTTTCTTGTCTGCCTGTTGGAACCCTTGTTCCTGCTTGGCTCTCTCTCCTTCTTCTTCTTCTTCTTCTTTCGTCTTTCTTTGTTTTGCCTTTCCATTCCTTTAAGAACTTATTGAAGTCCATTTTCTTCAGGAAACCCCAGCAAAGTACAGTCTTGAAACACATTTAATCAGTATTCTGGAGATTGGGTCTCATTGCAGTTCCTAACGAACAAGTGTCATCATTACCAACACCGCTGTCAAAATGAGCACAAATTGATAGTCTTGTTGAAAGTATCTGCAGAGGTCAAGTATTTGTCTGTGTGTTGAGACCGAATTATCTTATCACTTGTCTAGATAGTCCCTCCAGAGCAGAGGTCAGACCCTGGCAAGCTGGTGTGGGAAAGCTTGCACTAGTGCTGTTTGATGCTTATTCTGTCCTGTAGAGGACAGGTGTGGATGGGCATGGAACCACCAAAACTTCAGAAAATGGTTAACAAACAAATCCTGTGTTTTTCCCTTGATGCACTCCTCTGCCTCCCTTCGAGGCTTCCGGGTGATATGATGTGTAGAATACTGTTCTCCCTCCCCACCATCTCCTGAGTAGGACCCTCTATTTATTCATTCCTCCCTCTTGGGTAAGGGCTTTTTTCTACTTATGTGGTCCTGGGTGGGATGGGATGCGGGAGTCTCAATTGCTTCTCTTCTCTCCTACTTAAACAATTTTAGGATTGACTCTTTCTTAACACATCTTGGATTTCTCACCATTTTATACTTGGTGGGAGAATGCTTTGGTGGCTTGATTCTACTGCAGCACTCGGTACTGATTAGCTCCCAGTAAAGCTGAAGGCCACTATGGCACCAGGACTTGCAGGCTCAGCCACTGCTCCCATTCCATGGCACATTCATGGAACACAACTTTCGAGGTATCCTCCGAACTCATGAATCAGATCTTGGAGCTTCAGATATCCTCCCTTCTTCGGCCACAAGATGGACCACCAACTGGTACCTTCCACCAGCGTAATTTTCACATTTAAAAACTAGATAAACGTTTGCAAGACAATGAGAGTATATTTTCAAGTTGTCTTTGTAGTTGCATAATCGTAGTACTTGAAACTGCCATTCTCTGAGCTGTGGATTTTGAGTTGAGAAATTTGAGTGACAGATCTCAAAGCAGCTCAGTGCTTAACACTTATAATCACTCTCCACCTCAAACCTAATCTGTTGAAAATCAGAATGAACATTTCTTTCAGTCCTGAAAGGTTTTTGTTTTCAAATAAATGTAAATTAAAAAACTTGTTAAGTTTTGGCTGCAGTTCTTGAATGATGGCTTCCATAATTAAGGAAGAGGATTCTAATTACTACTTGGCCTAGATGATCACAGTATACCGTTGTTGGTTCTGTGGTCCCTAAATATCCACTTCACCAACTCTGTCCTCACCACTCACTGTGGTTCTGATGACCCAGAACCAATGAAATAAGAGGAGAGACAACTAGAGCATTGATGGTGGAAATCTCGTGAATCTGACCAGTTATGATGTGCAGACTTTAAGACTGTATGTTGTGGCTTTCCAGGAAGTAAAGACAGGTTTCTTCTCCTTCCATCACAACAGAATTGTTTGAAATGATCAACAGCTTGGTAAAGCCTGTAATCACTGAGGTTGAGCTTGACTTGTGTGAAAAATTTCATGTTGTTTTGCAGACAAACTTGTTCTGATTCGGAATGAACTGTCTGTTGATGCAGAAACAGAACCATGTCCAGCAGGGGGAAATGCTGTCATCTTTGCTTGAATTACAGCTGGTGCCATTCAGGTTACAGAGGTTCTGGAGTGCTTTTTGTGCTACAACTTTCGAGTGAAGGCCAGCTGGAGAGTACTGTGTCCGTTTTTGCTTGTGTGTGTTAATGTTTCCCTATGTGGTGGGAAAGATGCCAGTGGGTCTTAAGCTATTGAGGCCAGAGTTCAAGAAACCAATTCTTGATACTGACATTCCGGCTAACTGTGACTGGGTATCCATCGTCCATCTGGGGAAGGTCATTAAGAAGGTGGTAGTGGGGCAATGCTCAGTTTCTTGATTGATCAGATATCCTTGGCTTCAAGTCAGTTGAGTTACAAGTCGGGTGCCAGTAGTGCACTGATTGCATTAGTTGATTATTTACCATCAATGGACGGAGACGTGCTTATTCTCTCAAATCTGTAAGCTACCTTTGATGGTTTGGAGCATAAGACTTTGATTTACTTGTGGACCCTCGCAGAAGTGGTTGAGCTGCTCTCAAATGGCTCTGGTATTGTTCTGGGAGAACCTAAAACGTAGCTGGAGGCAGCTCTTCCTTTACTTCAAGGGTTCTTTCCTGCAAGGTACCACTGTGCCTATTTGAGGGGGAGGGATAGCTCAGTGGTTTGAGCATTGGCATGCTAAACCCAGGGGTTTTGAGTTCAATCCTTGAGGGGGCCATTTAGGGATCTGGAGCAAAAAAAATTGGGGATTGGCCCTGCTTTGAGCAGGGGGTTGGACTAGATGACCTCCTGAGGTCCCTTCCAACCCTGTTATTCTATGAGCTTGGGGCCAACTGTAACATAATCCTGAAAAAAGAAAGAGAGAAAGGAGAATGTTAATTGGCTGGGAGAGGCAGCCAGAAGAATTTTAGTAGAACTTGCTTGCTGCCCTCATTGAGAGAGTGCAACCATTTGTAACACCATAGATGTCACATCCGGGACTGCTTTTGGATGCCTGGATAGTGACCATAGTGAGTACAGTGCTGCTTTTCCCATCCTTACCATGTAAGAAGTATGACCTTATCTTCAGTTCAGACCTCGCCACAATTATCCATGCCTTTATCATCTGGAAACTAGATTGCTGTAATGCACTTGATGTGGGTCTACATCTGATGAAGTGAGCTGTAGCTCACGAAAGCTTGTGCTCAAATAAATTTGTTAGTCTCTAAGGTGCCACAAGTACTCCTTTTCATCTTGGGACTAGTTAGAGGCTGAAGCTAGTGCAAATTGCTGAGTCCTTTCTGGTGAATGGAATTGCACATGGGAAACATGTCAGATCAGTGCCCTGGGATCTGCAGGGCTTGCAGTAAGCTTCCGGATGGAATTCAAGGAGCTGGTTGTACCTTGTAAGGCCCTAAATAATTTGAGACCTCCTTACTTGAGATCCCTTTCTCCCCTTGCCCGGCCACCACAATTAAGTCACTGGTGGTGTTGGAACTGGAGGTGCTAGCAGGGCATTCTCTGTGAAGGTCAGTGACTTGGTATCTTGCTCCCGAACACTGGACTGCAGAGTGTTGTTTCTTAACCTTTCTGGCATGCTGTAAAGCTCCCCTCCCCTCCAGCTACTGAGGAGAAATGGGCAAGTTGCATATTTATGGGTTTTCCATTTATATCAGGTGCCCTTCAGTTCATAGTCTGGGCACCCAAAGGACAGGATGGGTGCATATATTTTTATAAATTAGAAGAAATATACTACATGCATTTGTGCTACTTTTCATTAGGGTAATCTCTATTAGATTCAGAATCTAATTTCCAAGTGGACTCCAAGTAATACACATTTTTATCTACAGGTAAAGTTCCCTCTAATTCACCTTCCTTTAGTTTTCCATTCCTCAATGCTCTCCTGACCGATAATCCTAGTTATTATTGTAGCATTACTCTAAATGTACATATCTAATTTTATAAATCATCTGAGTCCCATTGACTAAGTGCCTAGGTTGCTTTTGAAAACAGAATTTGCATTCCTCAGTGCTTAGGTGCTTTTGAAAAATGTACCTAAAGTGCCTTGTATTGAGACAGCAGTTATCTGAAGCACTGTTTCTGTTTCAAATTAGAAAGTGCAACCCTTAGTGCACACTCAGGATGTGGTTCCTTGTTGCTTAGATTGCACAATGGGAACAGTATGAATTTGAAAATGTGTCTGAAATAGATATAACATTTGCATTATTGTACTAGCTGGTGTGGGGGGAGAGGGCTTGGATTCTCTAATAGTTGCTTTGTGCTGTTTGAGCCATAAAATCTATTACCCATATACAACTACTGTATATAGCCTAGGTTATTCTGAATTTTGAATAGCCGTACTAATTCCTAGCTAAATATCTTATTGTCTCATCTGGTTTTGTGCCATGTCAGTGCAAATCTCTACATTTACATTTATAAAACTTTTCCTCTGGTATGTTGCTGCAGTGCTATTTCCTGACTTGAATCTCAAGCACAATTTAAATTGTTTTTAAGATTATCCTGCATAGCATCCTTGTGAATTTTTGTTCTTACCTTGTTTGGAATACACAACTCAACAAGCAGTATTTTCCTCCAAGAGTTAGGTCTCCAATATCTCCCATTGCCTCTTCCCATATTCTTTTCAGGCTGTCAGTAGTTCTCGGCAAGAATTTCCATGCTCTATATGTGATCACTTGCTGATTGATCAGATTACCGGAATGCATGTGTGCAGTTAATCTTTTTAAAGTATGTTCAGAAAAGCAATTCTGTAAAAATAACTTTACATTTCTGCTCTGGATGTTTTCTTTTTATCCTTCAATTTACTCATATAGGCTAATTGTCCAATACCTCTCCTTTCCTAGGGACGGTTGCAGAGGAATACAATGCCTTCTTTTATTCCCTTGTATCCCAAGATACTCAGGAAATGGCATATTCAACCAAACGACAAAGATTTCTGGTAGATCAAGGTTACAGCTTCAAGGTAATTTTGTCCCTTTAATGTGGAACACTGATGACTTGTGCGCATAATGTCAAATTCGCACATATTGGAGTCTTAATGTACCTCCTAAAGATAATGAAGAGTGCAATTGGTTAATCAGTTGGTGCTTACAGGCAACTATTGTTGCTGTAACATTACTATATTGTGGTGCCTGTACTGCTGTAGAGGACATGGTAAGGTAGCATTAATTACAGCATCTGACAATGCAAAGCATTCTGACTTTAGAGCAGGCAACAACTGGGGAGTGGGATCAGAGTAAGAACACTTATGGGGAAAATTGGCTGATTCCACAAAAATGGGATGGCCTTAACCTGTACTTGGAAGTTTTGGAAGCCTTCCCATTTGAGAGTGTGAAGAATAGAGACTCAACTAAACTAGCTTTGTGTCCCCAGTTGGTCCAAGTCCTCATTGCTGTAGGTGTTACTGTGTATAGTGTACATCAGAGTCCAGTGAATATCTTGGTATATTTTACTTCCTCTGGTTATATCTTAAGAACGCTACTTTTTTTTGTTCATTTGTGACCTTTTCCTTCCCTCCACTTCATCAGTTCTGCTTGATGCTGTCATGAAAGGCTTCATAATTGAATTGCAGTTTGAACAGCCTTTATTCCTGAAACCATATTGCCCAAATTAATGATTCAGTGGTTGGTATCTTTTTTTTCCTCTTGGGATTTGTTTTCAGCATCCACACTTAGAATAATACCTCTGAGTCCTTACTATCAAAGATAGCTCTCAGAAATTTGTAAATGAAGCATTTCTGATTCCTTATCATTGGACCAGTGGCTTCAGTATGGCTGGCATAGTTAGCAATAACTATCCCAACAATAACAGGTTGGTATCAACATTGCCTCAAAGATTAGCACCACCATTGGAAGAAGTCTACTCATCTTCCAGCAGAGAACCTTCTCCCCACCATTCAAAGGACAGATCTTGAGCCACCTGACCAACCTCCTTCATTCTGTCCCCAAGATTCCTCATCTTCTCACAACAAGGCAGTTGTCTTGGAACTTATACTATCTCCTGATGACTTTAGGCCCTTCCAGAAGCTGTTTGCCTGGATTGTTGATGAAACAGAAACCTCATTGACTAAGGAAATTTATTTGACATAATATATTATTTCAGTTCTGCTATAATAGCATTGCCCATTAACAAGGGCATTTTAGAACTGCAAAAATTCTATGGTGAATGCAAGCAACATTACCGCTGACTGCTAAAAGAGCAGGAAACAAAGGTACCCAATAGGCAAAAGGGTTTTAAGCAATTATGCACCCTCCCAACACTGGATTATTTTGTGGACTCTGCAGTTTATGAAAAAATGAAACCATTTAAGAGTACACCAAAGGAAAAAGACCTAAAGAAAGTAGATCTCTTTGGGAGGAAGGCTTATTCATCAGCATCACTTCAGCTACAAATAGTGAATTAAAGCTTTGTTTGCGAAATTGAATTATGTAACCTGGGACATACTATCTTTCTTTCTGCCCAAACTCTATAGAATGGAGTTAAAAACTATTATGACTAAAAATAACTAATGGCAAAGAAGTTACAGGCAGCCATGGATGCATCAGACATGATGGCTAGACATAGGACCACTGCAGTTACTATGTAAAAGAGATCTTGCCTCTGGTATTCCTAGGGAGACACAGAATACAGTAGACTTCTCAGTTTTGGGTACAGATTTATTAATATGACATACTGATGATGATGCTTTACATGCCGTAAAAGATTTCAGAGTCGCACTATGGTCACTGGGCACTCAGCCCCAAACTGCAACCTATTAATACAAAAGGCAAACTAGACTGAAGACACCCAGCTACTCTCAACAATGGCCTTCTGAGTACCCACCTAGAAAGAAGCCGAGACTCTCTCAAAAGAAGTAAAACTTTCGCAATCACTATTCAGACTACACTTGCTGCCAGATAGCAGATTTGATGCAGGAGTTGAGAACCCACACTGAAACTGGATGAGTCATCCCCAAACTCTACCTTCAGGTGCCATCTTTCTCTTTTCTACCAATCCCAACTGGAATAACAGTTGACAAATGGGTGTTGGAAGTTGTCTCCACTGAATACCAAAACCTATTTAAATCCTTCCCCTCTCCCCCAAATCCCTTCCCATCCCTCTTCAGGGATCTTTCTCATGCAAACCAACTAAAAGAAGGGGGAGGGATAGCTCAGTAGTTTGAGCATTGGCCTGCTAAACCCAGGGTTCTGAGTTCAATCCTTGAGGTGACCATTTAGGGATCTGGGGCAAAAATTGGGGATTGGTCCTGCTTTGAGCAGGGGGTTGGACTAGATAATCTCCTGAGGTCCCTTCCAACCCTGATATTATATGATTCTAAGTAGTTTCCCTTCTTCATCTAGGGATCCTTGAGAAGCTACCTGTGGAGTTTAGGGCAAGAGGCTTCAGATCCCAAAATATCCTTATTCTGAAGACAAAAGGGCTTCTTTGTCCTATCTTAGATCTGAGCAGACTGTAAAAATATCTGTGCCATTTCAGGTTCAGGCTGAAAATGATTGCGGCTATCAATCCCTTCCCTTTAGCTCAAGATTGGTTTGTAGCTGTTGATCTCCAAGACGTGACTTCAATACTGTGATCCAATACAAGATGCTACTGTTATGTCCTTCCACACACCAGTAGTCTTCACAAAATGCCTACTTGTTGCGGCAGCATAACTGAGACAACCCTTTCACATCTATCCATATTCAGACAATTGGCTGGTCAAAGGCTGGTCTCATCAAGAAGTCACCGCAGCCTAGAACTATGTCCTTCACCTATGTAGACAGCATGGGGAAAGACTTCCAACCCTCACAGAGTTCATAGGAGCCCTACTTGATTCCAAGTCACCCAAAGCATACTTTCCCAAAGACACATTTCACTCTCTCTAGACAGTTATCACCAATATCAAAGTGAATTAATCAGCCACAATCAGAACTTGCCTCAGATTTAATGGCCACATGTCAGCATGCACCTACCTGACACCACTAATCAGATTTCACCAATGTCCATTGCAATGCTGGCTAAAGTCAGTTTATTAGCCCAGAAGACATCAGATGACCACATACAAGTTGTGGTTCTAGTTTACATCCTGTTATCTGACCACCAGTTCAGTTACATCAAGAGAGTTCAGAAGGGGGGGTATCCTTCTCTATACCCTCCTACAAAGACTGATAAGACATCAGTCAGGAACAGTGCACACCTGGACCACCTCCAGATACAGGGACTTTCCACTGCACATGCTTCCCACTCTGGGGATGGGATAAGAGAACAAACACATGAGAGATGTGTATTCATGTTACTTAATCTGCTACTGGAAGGTCTCCAGATGCTGTGGGGATGAAAGTGGTATAAAAATCTAGACAGACTAGAATAGGGGTATGGTCCCAAAAGGACATGAATCTATACATAACTCTAGAATTATGAGCAATCTCACTAGCTTGCATAGTATTCCAACCTGTTTTAAAAAATTCCATAGTACAGATTCTCACAGGCAACACACCTGCAATGTATTATGTAAGAAAGCAAGGGAGGTACCTGCTCATCACCCCTGGCAGAAGGCAATCAAGTTATGGACATAATGTCAACTCCATGGAATAACCCCAGTAGCTTTTCATCTTCTAGGAGCCAGCAGTGATTTCACAGGCTTCCTAAGAGGACAGTCCATTACCAACCACAAATGGTCACTGAAGAGTTCCCTTCTCAGACAGATATTTCACCAGTGGGGAAATCCCATTATAGGTTTGCTTGCCATCAAAGAGAAAACATACTATCCAGTCTTTTGCTCTAGAGGAGATGTAAGCCTGGGATCCTCACAAGACATCTTTTGTACTGTGGGATCAATATCTCACTTAGGCATTTCAACGGATCTTGCTAATACTCAGGATGATATGGAAAAATACCTGGGGTACAGCCACATTGATCCTGATAGCTCTACATTTGCCTAGACAGTTCTGGTTAACAGAACTCAGAATGTCTACTCAGCCTCTGATAGCCCTTCCAGATTGTATAGACGCAACACAGAAGCAAGGGCAAATATTACAGCCAGGCCCACCAAAAACCACTGCACCTTACAGCCTGAATGTTGGCTGATTGAATGCCGCTAGCATGAGAAATTCTACTGCAGAGCAGAAAACTCTGACAAGGCATACTTATTCCACAAAATTGATTGGGCAGCCCAGCACAAGCGTGACCTTTTGGAGGCCCCATACCTAAAATCCTTTATTATATTTATTATATTATATTTATTATTATACATTTGAAATACTTTGAACTTTCATTCAGATTCTTTAAGGTCCACTGTGCAGTGATTTTTGGCATGACAACACCCTCTTCCAGTCATGTTCAGTTTTTCTTACCCCACTCTGTAGATTTTGAAAGGGGTTACTCCATATTTACCTACCAATTAAGGAATCCCTGCAATGTGGGATCTTAATATTGTCCTTTCAAGCCTCGTGGGGGCTTTTCCCCACCACCTTTTTGACATAAGACAGAAGGGTCAGCAAACTTCAAACTCCCATGGGCAACCCTCCTTAAACAATATTCCATTGAGAGCTCATCTCACATTTATCCCCAAAGTTGTCAGACTTTCATTTAAAACAATATTTATCTCCCCGTTTTCTTTCCAAACCCCCATTTCTCTCCAGAGGTAAAGAAACTTAACACCTTAAATGTTTCTAGGGTCTTACTGTAGTATCTTAATAGGACAGAGACCTTCAGACAGACTCCCAAACTGTTGCCATAAATAGTGCTTCTAAGAGGCAAACGGCTTCTTTCTAAAGGTTTCAGAGTAACAGCCGTGTTAGTCTGTATTCGCAAAAAGAAAAGGAGTACTTGTGGCACCTTAGAGACTAACAAATTTATTAGAGCATAAGCTTTCGTGAGCTACAGCTCACTTCATCGGATGCATTTGGTGGAAAAAACAGAGGAGAGATTTATATACACACACACACAGAGAACATGAAACAATGGGTTTATCATACACACTGTAAGGAGAGTGATCACTTAAGATAAGCCATCACCAGCAGCGGGGGGGGGGAAAGGAGGAAAACCTTTCATGGTGACAAGCAAGGTAGGCTAATTCCAGCAGTTAACAAGAATATCAGAGGAACAGTGGGGGGTGGGGTGAAGAAATACCATGGGGAAATAGTTTTACTTTGTGTAATGACTCATCCATTCCCAGTCTCTATTCAAGCCCAAGTTAATTGTATCCAGTTTGCAAATTAATTCCAATTCAGCAGTCTCTCGTTGGAGTCTGTTTTTGAAACTTTTTTGTTGAAGGATAGCCACTCTTAGGTCTGTGATCGAGTGACCAGAGAGACTGAAGTGTTCTCCAACTGGTTTTTGAATGTCATAATTCTTGACGTCTGATTTGTGTCCATTCATTCTTTTACGTAGAGACTGTCCAGTTTGGCCAATGTACATGGCAGAGGGGCATTGCTGGCACATGATGGCTTATATCACATTGGTAGATGCGCAGGTGAATGAGCCTCTGATAGTGTGGCTGATGTGATTAGGCCCTATGATGGTATCCCCTGAATAGATATGTGGACAGAGTTGGCAACGGGCTTTGTTGCAAGGATAGGTTCCTGGGTTAGTGGTTCTGGTGTGTGGTTGCTGGAGAGTATTTGCTTCAGATTGGGGGGCTGTCTGTAAGCAAGGACTGGCCTGTCTCCCAAGATCTGTGAGAGTGATGGGTCGTCCTTCAGGATAGGTTGTAGATCCTTGATGATGCATTGGAGAGGTTTTAGTTGGGGGCTGAAGGTGATGGCTAGTGGCGTTCTGTTATTTTCTTTGTTGGGCCTGTCCTGTAGTAGGTGACTTCTGGGTACTCTTCTGGCTCTGTCAATCTGTTTCTTCACTTCAGCAGGGGGGTATTGTAGTTGTAGGAATGCATGATAGAGATCTTGTAGGTGTTTGTCTCTGTCTGAGGGGTTGGAGCAAATGCGGTTATATCGTAGCGCATGGCTGTAGACAATGGATCAAGTGGTATGATCTGGATGAAAGCTAGAGGCATGTAGGTAGGAATAGCGGTCAGTAGGTTTCCGATATAGGGTGGTGTTTATGTGACCATCGCTTATTAGCACCATAGTGTCCAGGAAGTGGATCTCTTGTGTGGACTGGTCCAGGCTGAGGTTGATGGTGGGATGGAAATTCCACCATGATTTCAACAATTTCCATCCAATGAAGTGAGCTGTAGCTCACGAAAGCTTATGCTCTAATAAATTTGTTAGTCTCTAAGGTGCCACGGGTACTCCTTTTCTTTTTGCGAATACAGACTAACACGGCTGCTACTCTGAGACCTAAGAGTGGCTATCCTTCAACAAAAAAGCTTCAAAAACAGACTCCAATGAGAGACTGCTGAATTGGAATTAATTTGCAAACTGGATACAGTTAACTTGGGCTTGAATAGAGACTGGGAATGGATGAGTCTTTACACAAAGTAAAACTATTTCCCCATGGTATTTCTTCCCCCCACCCCACCCCCCACTGTTCCTCTGATATTCTTGTTAACTGCTGGAATTAGCCTACCTTGCTTGTCACCATGAAAGGTTTTCCTCCTTTTCCCCCCCCCCCCTGCTGCTGGTGATGGCTTATCTTAAGTGATCACTGTCCTTACAGTGTGTATGATAAACCCATTGTTTCATGTTCTCTCTGTGTGTGTGTGTGTGTGTGTGTGTGTGTGTATATATATATAAATCTCTCCTCCTGTTTTTTCCACCAAATGCATCCGATGAAGTGAGCTGTAGCTCACGAAAGCTTATGCTCTAATAAATTTGTTAGTCTCAAAGGTGCCACAAGTACTCCTCTTCTTTCTAAAGAATGTCTATGCATATGTCTACACTGCAGTTGGGAGGTGCAATTGCAGCAGTTGTAGACATACCTGAGCATCTTTGATGTAGTTAGATCATAGCTAGCTCAAGAAACAACAGTGAAGCCCTGACCACCCAGGACTTGAGGCACATACTCAAGTGGCCACCACCTATGGTGCTGCATCTTCTCTAATACTGCAATTCTAGTTATCATTGATCTACTTTGGGTATGTTTACATGTTGCAATCAAACTTCAGAATTGCAACATAGACGTATACTGAGTTATCCATTTAGGGTATTTCAGCCTGCTATCACCTGGCTGGTATACTTTCTCCAGACGTCAAAGCTGATTCCACTAGAGCGCAAACTTGTTTTACAGACCTTTACATATGAGATAAGCCTGGCAGCCACTTGTAGAACCCCCTTTAACTTTGATTTAAATATTATGCCCTCAACTTGTTGGAAAGATCAGGTGTCAAATATGGTAAGGGAATGTTATCCTGATTTAGTGGCAGCTAGGACTCTTCAGTCCCCTCTTCCAGATGGTGACTGATAAGCAGAGCCCTAGAATGGGTTCAGATTCTCTGAGGAAAAAACTATTATTTATCTTACAATAACTCTGGTTCTTCAGTGTTTTGCCCATGATCCGCCCTCCATCCCTGCTTTTTCAGAGCTTTTGTAATTGATGTTAAGAATTGTGGGAGCTGTGGGATGGTTATGGCTGCTCTGCCCTTTGTCCTCGGGTGAGGGAAGGGGGTCATTAGGACATCCACAGTGCAGGTGTAGCCCAATGGACACTACTATAGAAAGATTCTGACCTTGCACATATGAGGTATATGCACAACCTTGAGTGGGATCTGCGTGGATAAAACATCTAGAAGAATCACTTTTTTTCATAGTCTATGGCTAGTTAAGAGGACCGCTTCAGAACAGGCCTCACAACTGAAATAATTCACCGCAGTCTTTTTATATGAAAGCCTTTTTTGTAGCATATCGAGTTTGCCCAAATAGTTGCAGATTAGTGTTGATCTAATAGCGAACAAGCCTATGTGGTTATAGCCAAAAAGACTCAAAGAAATCTCTTTACTTGTATTTGAATGCCTTGGATTATGGAACTAATTAAAAAAGGCCAAAACAGAGAGATTTCCTTTTTGCAAGTAATCAGTTTTAGGTGCCTTAAATTGGCATTATAACTAGGACAGTGTAAGTGCCAAATGATTGGTGCCAAACTTAAGGCTGGTAATGTGGGAAGAAGTAAAAAAAAATAAATAAAAAATAAAAAAATAGTTTTTTTTGAAACGCCTGCTATTTATGGATAGTTTTATGTACCATTTATTAAATAGTTCCATGTGTTATATCTGTCTGTAGGGATAAAAATTGTGGCTTTTTTCTTATTTTTGCTATTTTGTGTGGCTTTTTAAATAGAGCCCTCTTGTCACGATTCCTTGCTCAGAACACAGTGAGTTAACTGCACTTGGCTCATGTTATATCTTATTAAAGTATATTCTCTTTGAAAAATACTGCTCTATAAATCTAAGACTTTTATATTAAATCTTTGGTCTAGCAGGTTTTTCTGCTGTTGGTCTAAGAATCAGTGAAAACTTATAAATTTGACCCATCTTGAACCAGGCCAGCTTGAAACAAGTATTGTATACTGTTGAAAATCAAAGAGTCTCTCTTTAGTTGTAGACATAATTTTGTTTTTAAATCATCGCAAGGGACAGATTAATACTTTTTCCTGTTAGAAGCTGGACACGATCTTAGCAGATGCTATTTTTCATAGATTCACAGATTGTAAGGCCGGAAGGGACAATTGTGATCTAGTTAGCCCTGTGTATTGGAGACCATAGAGACTTCCCTGAATTAATTTCTGTTTAGATGTTTTTCTAAAAGATAGACTCTATTGTTCAATCTTGATTTTAAAAAACCTCCAGTGAAGGAGAATCCACTGCAACTGTTGGTAAGTTGTGCAGTGGTTAATTACCCTCACTGTTAAAAAAAAATATGCACCTTATTTCTAGTGTGAATTTGTCTAGTTTCAACTTCTAGGCATTGGCCCTTGTTACATCCTTCTCTGCTAGATTGAAGAGCCTGTTCTCAAAGTTTTGTGCCCCCATGTAAGTATTTGTCAACTGTGCCAAGAACCGATAACTGTGGAACCTCAGTAGAAACATACACCCCCTTGATAATGATTCCCCATTTGTTTACATTTTGAGACATGTCTGTTAGCCAGTCTTTAATCCATTTGTGTTCCATGTTGATATTGTATCATTCCAGTTTCTTATTCAAAATGCTTTACAGAAGTCTAAATATTACACGAACACTATACCTTTGTAATTTCATAAATATGTATATATAATATTGTTTGACAAGATCTATTTTCCATAAACCATGGTGACTGGCATTAATTATATGTTCTAAACAGCTATATAAAGCAAAGCTTTATAAAATATGATCAGTTTGGTGTCCTAGCTTCCTAATGGTATCAAGCATTAACCTCTTAACTGTAGAAGTTCAAGAGAACTCGGGTGTTCAGAGGATATCTAAATTGAGATGGGAGAGGAAAAAGCCAGATGATAAATCAGTATGACCCAATTTGAATGGCTGTCTTGCAACCTGCCACGGCTGGGAACGCTGGGAAATCAGAAATGCACCCAGGACTAGAGCATTTTTTAAAAACAGTAAACTTGGATCAGTAATCAAAATGGGGAGGGAATGTCGATTCCTTTCTACTCTGGATTTAAACAGAGATTGTATTTGAGTCTGAGAGCCCTACTGAGGGGGAGAGATGTTTCAGTGATTGTGAAAGAAACTGAATTTACAGCAAATGGCCATATATTGTAAACATTCTTTTTTCACTAAGACGAAGAAGCAGAAGCTGGGAGACTTAGGAGTTCCCTAGGAAAGAAGGACTTTGAAGTAGAGTGGAGATAGCACATTTACTATACTTGCCCAGATATCTGACTAAATAGGAGACTAAAATATGTGCTAAACTGTACTCGTATCCTTGGTGGTGAAGGTAAATCAGGGTGGGATGCACATGTCAGAATTCTCATAGTGAGAGCTGGTGGATTGTGCCTCATGAAAATGTAGAATAGTGAAGAAAGCTAAAGGAATAAACAAAAGAGGGTCAGTCCATAAGAAGAAACTAATCTAAAAAGCAGTTTTCTGCCCTTTTTATTATTAACTCAAATATAATTACTAAGCTAAATGTGCTTAGCTCAATTTCCTTGTCAATGTGTCCTTGTCATTAAGCATTGGGATGAACATTTTGAAATGCCTTCATCCTCAGCTATGTGCTTTTGTTCTAGTCTCTTATCTAAATGACATTTTGCATTAGGTTCCTTTAGCACCAGAATGTAACAAGGCAGGTGTATGGTATCATTCACTTTGTTTTATGTGTATTTAGACTTGGCAGAATTCAATTTTTAAAAACAATAATTTTGATGAGTATATGAGTTTATTTTCAAGTTTGTTTTTTTCTTCTAATTTTATCAATTTAAATTTTCCCATTTGTATAAAATTGGGGGGAGGGGTCAGAGAATAATTTAATGACCGTAGATGTTGAGAGTCAAAAATTAGAAGCTTTATAACTGTTAAAACACAAACTGTCAACATCACGTGTCAAAATATACAAAGTAAAATTCTTTAATCAAATTCTACGTTCCGAAACGTCATTTTTCTTTCCTTGCCCATCTGTCAATTTTGATTATCATTGATGGAAATATTTCTGTCAGTTCATGTGTGTGGTGAATCGAGGTTTACCGACATTTGCTAATTTAAAAATGTAATCTTTCCAAGCCCACGTATATTTGTGCTAGCTGTGAAGCAAAGCTGTTGGACTGCTAATATGCTATAAATGCAATAAGGTCCATTGGGGGGCATAGTTGATTTTCTTGGGAATGGGAGAGATGCTAATTTAAAAAAAACTAAACTGAACACTGAAAAAATGCATCCTCTACCACATTCTGCTTCCTAGGTGATCACAAAGCTTGCAGGAATGGAAGAAGAACAACTTTCATTTTCATCCAAAGAAGAGCAGCAGCAGCTTCTTCAGAAGGTCCTGCAAGCATCTGACCTGGATGCTGAGGAAGAGGTGGTAGCAGGAGAGTATGGCTCAAAGTCAACTCAGGTAAACAAAGAGTGCTTAGCTTCTGGTAATCGTGAACTACAAATGCTACAGAACTGGACCCTTACTTCTTAGTCTTGCTTCTGCATAACCGTGCCAATATGCAGAAAGTAGAATAGAAAAATAGAATTCTTTACTTTCAGCTCCTATAACACCTTAGTTAGCAATAAGAGTAACTGCTAGCTTAGGTACTAGAGAGGAATGAGACACTTGAACAAGTGTGACGTCTACTGTATCCTTTTATGTTTTAGCAAAAAGAAAAGGAGTACTTGTGGCACCTTAGAGACTAACAAATTTATTAGAGCATAAGCTTTCGTGAGCTACAGCTCCCTTCATCGGATGCATTTGGTGCCCGATGAAGTGAGCTGTAGCTCACGAAAGCTTATGCTCTAATAAATTTGTTAGTCTCTAAGGTGCCACAAGTCCTCCTTTTCTTTTTGCGAATACAGACTAACACGGCTGCTACTCTGAAACCTGTTTTTATGTTTTAGGACATTGGCAGCAGATGGCAAATTTCTTCTATTGAGATCAGTTTTATGAAATACACATTAAAAATATCCTAGTGCACTTAATTTATTTATAGTGTCACACTGATTGAAAAGTTTCATGCTCCAAGACCTTACCCCCTATAGTACTTCAAATAGGGCTGACTGTTAAGGATATTCAAGAAGATCAATCTTCATATATGCTATTTTATTTTTACTCATAGAAAATAAAACATGATTTCCCTAAAAATAAACATGAGAAACTAAGGGCTTTTCTACACAGGGAGATCTAAGAAAATTAATATCAACCAAACGTGTGAATTTGTAGTGGATTAGTTAAACCACATTAAATTCCTGTATGAACACCCTTACTCAGAATTCAAGTGGCCTTTATTTGGTTTAATTCATTTCTGAAGTTAATTAACCTAAATTGAATTAAGGCCACTTGAATTGAGTGAGGGTGTTCCCACAGGCTTTTAATACTGTTTTACTAATCCACTTCTAAAATTAATTAGGATTAATTTTCCTTAGCATCCCTCCATAGACAAGCCTAAGGCTTGCTAATATATTATGAGTTAAGGGGACATCATAGGAGTGTTGCTCAGACTTCAGGCTTGACCATTAACTGTGGTGGCATTGGGCTGGAATGCCCTTTGAATTCTCAATCTGTTGAGGTATCTTTTCTATAGATCCATTGCTTTTATTATACCAACTTTAACTAGAGAGGCATATTACTCTTGCAGTTAGCCGTGAGGTGCTTTGGTTGAGGAGCATCCCTGGAGCAGGAGTAGGGGTATACTTACCTACGCACTTCGGAATACAGAATTCTTGATCATCCACTAAGTGTCCAGCGTTTGTATTCAATTTAAAATAAATATATATTTATTTGATCATTCAGCATTGCATCTAGCTACTCTGGCATCAGTGGGTTAAGGACATTATGTATATAGTTAAACTGAACAATTGTGATTTCTCTTACTCTAGGTGTCCCGTCGTTTTGGCACAATGAGCTCCATGTCTGGAGCAGATGACGCAGTTTATATGGAATATCACACTTCACGGAGCAAGGCATCTTCAAATAAACATGTCCATCCACTTTTCAAACGTTTCAGGAAATGATGTAATACATGGATGCATTTTGTCAAATTGTGGACCTATTTATCCTTCCATACAGCAGAATATGGAGCCTAAATATCTTGACCCTTAAAGGACTCTTCAATGTGTGGCTATATAGATGCATAAATAGTTTGCAATATATCTATGCTGATGGGTGAGACTGAAAAAGTGAAGGAACTATCTCTGACCACAGAGAAAGATGTTATAGAAGGACTGAACCCTGGTTATGCCTGTGTGGTGTTCCCAAGGTAATAAAACCTTTATTTTTATCAAGTGAATTTAAAGACCACTTTTTAAGCAAATGCTGCAAATGTGATCTTTTTTTGTATATCAAGTTTGTACTAATGTTTAAAATTTTATTTATCTCAAATATTCTAGTTTGAAAAAAACATAGGGAAGTCTAAAATGATTGAAGGAAAAACTTAAATAAAACGAATAAAAATCATTCCTTGTGCACATTTTATTATGTTTGTTTTTTACATATGGAGAATTGAGTAATTTGTACTCCTAATTTAACCTAGTTTAAATTTATGACAAACTAGCTCAACATGTCATGATGCTTCAAGAGAAAAAACCTGAAGAGGGACTTTGTCACTGGAGTAAAACAGGGAAAAAATTTAAAAGTTAATGAGCAATCCATTTAACCTGTATTTTTGGGGTTCTTACTACAGTTTATCTTCTGTTGTATACATCATACACTGCCACCATAAATAATCCTCTGTTTAACATTGTCATATTACCATGGAAATTTACAAAAAGAAAAGGAGTACTTGTGGCACTCCTTTTCTTTTTGCGAATACGGACTAACACGGCTGCTACTCTGAAACATGGAAATTTAGTTTTGCATAAAAAGGTAGTATTTTACTTGCTATAGGGAGAGTTGAAAGCTGGGTTGCAGTGGAGAGAGCCCTCTTTTAAAACATAGGTATTTTTTAGTCTTGGCAATACTGGCAAAGAAGTCTTCTGAAGTGAAAGTTAGTTTGATTCAGTGATGGATTTGCTTTTACCACAGTGAAAATTCCTAACAAAATAAATGTAATCATGAAACTGCTGAGATTTGTTTTAAACACAAACCCACCAAACAGCCCCCTAATGATATAAAACCAAAACTTTTGATATTGCATTTATTAGCTCCTTTCTGTGAGTAGGATTTTTGTGAATAACCTATAATGTAATGCTGCCCTTGATTCATCAGTTCAGATCCAAGGTTAGGATTAGCCTTACTATGCTGGATGAGATGTATATTCGGGGCTAAGTCTTCAGGTAGCTACAGTGCAGGGGGATCTTTTGAAGGGAAAAAAACAGAGATGGACTTATTTCCTTACGGGAAATGAACACCAAAGCTCTGTTTATGCTGGCGAATGCTGGTGTTTCCATTTTTTGGTTAATGTGCTTGGAATGCAAACTGTTAACTTTCACACAAATGCTTCTGATGTTTCACAAGTATTCCCAGGATCTGTATAACTGCACTAGATCCAGACAGATTTGAGAATTGAACCCAACCGGTTCAATTCAAATTGTTTCATTGTTAGTCCCCCCAACTTCATCTCACAATACTCAATTCTCCCTCCCCTGTGCTGTATCTTCCTTCATGTGGCAAGCCTGGAACTAGTCAAGGTGGTGCTTGGGTAGCTTGATTTAAGATATCTATATAGGAATAATGTGTGTAGTATCTCGGTGCTCATTCCTTTCCCCCTTTGAATTCCTCAGACAATAAGCAAGGGCACAGCACTGGAACATTTGCCCATTCCTCATATCTGTTCTCTTTGTCTTGGGCCTTACACAAAGTGGTCTGTTGAACTGTTTGTTTAGGAAAACAGAATGAGGAAGGGGGATGATGTGATCATTAAGCATACAAGTTTGTCAGTGTTCCTAGTGCGACACTTATCTCTGCCAGGTTTTAATGCTCACTTCAGAACCACTTTGTTTTTACAAACGTTGAAAAAGCTGTACTATGCCAAATATGGAGATGGCTGTAATTTACTAGTTAAATTAATCCTCATGATGCATTTATAGCACTGGCTAGAGCCAAACATGTGCTCTGCAACTTTGACAATGCATGTTGGTCCTGACATCTAGCCCTCCTGTTACGGCACTATGCTTGGAAACCTCTGTTGTTCAGACTGTGCTCGGCCCAGAAATAGTACGCACAACAGCATGTGTGGTAAGAATTAAGCAAACCGCTGCCACTCATTTCAAGAGTAGAATCTAGGTCGTCAGAGCTGTATAGCTAGTGTGTATTCTACTATGCTTAGAGAGAACATTGCTACATTTTAAAACAAACAATAGTTTCCCTTGTTTAAAGTTGTGCATAACTGTATCTGGATCATAGCCTGCTAATGTTCCATAAATCTGATTACTCAAAGATTAAGTTTTCAAAATTCTTATTAACAGTCTGAAGAATGGCTATTCATAGGTCACTTACTGATGATAGAGTAAAACCTAAAATGTCATCTTCAAGTGACTCTTCCACCTTTTTAAAATGAACACTTCAGAGTATCCCCATACAGTTTCTAGTGTAATTTCCTTCATCCTTTAAAGATAGCTTTTATTGTGTAATCAACTTTTTCTGGTCCATAGGGTAATTACCAAAGGCTGGTTTGACTG
Organism: Dermochelys coriacea; assembly: GCF_009764565.3. Classification (NCBI taxonomy): domain Eukaryota; kingdom Metazoa; phylum Chordata; order Testudines; family Dermochelyidae; genus Dermochelys; species Dermochelys coriacea. The sequence continues at coordinate 5,010,013 of NC_050078.2, forward strand.
TACTGTACCTGGTTTATTGATGCAGACGTTCAGCTGACCTACATGATGAACAGCTCACTGGAAGAAGTGAAAAATGATCTCTGCTATAGTTGAAGATAATCTGCCCCATTTTTTCCTGTTTTCTCTGCCATGCACCCAAATGCTCAATTCATTTTTGAAGAATGGAATGGAACACAGCAGAATTGCTTCAGCTATGGCCCATCCTGTAAAGTGCAGAATATCCTTAATTCACATGTCAATGGCGTACTCAATTCAGATTCTAAGGTGATGGATGCTAGTATAAGAATCCGGGTGGATAGATGTGTAGGGGCAATGTGGTGGGAAGATTGCTTTGATGCTCAAGTCTCTTTTCAGGGATTTGGTTGCAGTGTTTACTAATTCTCCCAAAGCTCTTAATTGAATAATTTTCTGTGAACAATTTTTGGAATTTAGCAGGGCCCCAAGTTTCCAAAGGTGAGCGATGGAGTGATAGCTTCCTGTTATGTGATGGGGGAAGTATGAATCTTTGCCTGAAGACGGAAGTGATCTATACAGGATAGTTCTCTATCCAGTCCTGGGTGTGTCCCCATGTGGATGGGTGTATCCATTGCTTGTGTGAAAACAAAAGTGAAAAGGGCAGGAGGTTTTATGTTGTAATCTGCGTTGACATTGGAGTCTCTCAAGATGATGATGTCTGGAACTCTAAACTCTTCTGAACTCCATTACCACAATCAGATAGTGCTCAGTCATAATTAGAGACTCTCTCTTACAGAAAGCCATTGGTGTCCAAAGGTCTGTAAAATAGAAGGATGTCAGTTTTCTTCCTCCTTGGTTGCTTCAGTCCTATTAATGGGAAACAGCAGCCATTTTGAATCTTCATAGAATTCTCTGTCAAAAAATAATTTTTCAGCCTCTGCTGAAGAAACTTTCAGCTCTTCGAGTACTTGTCCATATGTACGTACGTACGTGTGTGTAGTCCTTCCAATCTCGGCACACACGTACCCCATGAGCTTGAGATTTGCATTCTTTTGGTCAGCAGTGTCTGTTGGATCTGTGCAGACATGCCCTGAGTGCCCTCATGCTCCATCCCAAGGGCATAAAAGGTGGTGCGGGACCAACCGCCACATAGTTCTTTCTCCTCATCTTTGGGTTTGAGACAGAGCTCCAAGTGTCGATGCTACACTCTCACTTGATATACTAATTTCTAGTTTAGTTATTTAGATTGAGTAGTTGCCCATTGGTATTCCCCTTTCTGTGAGCTTTAGTTAGATTTTGGAAGAAAAATTCTTTCCTTCCCTTTGTATATATTCTTGACCAGAACCTTCCTGGTACCAGGACATGTCACACTGATGGGCACACAAGTTGTCTTTTTTTTTTGTTTTGTTTTGTCTGGGGGAGTCCCATATCCCCAATAAATGCATTGTCCGCAAGCCCTTTTTCTAAAAGGACTTTAAAAGCCAGAGAAGCAAGGCTTAAAATGTTTCTTCTGAACTTCTCCGTGCAGCCTGCCTCAGATCTGGGTCAGCCTTTGTACCTGGTACATCAGTTTGTGATAAAGAGATGTGCCCCTGGGAGCCCAATATCAGTTAGCTGCAGGGTTCCTTTGACTTCCATAGGTTTGGGTAGGACAGTCCCTGTTAAGAGTACTGAGACAGAAAGGAGAATTGTTCCTTCTCTAAGAGTAGAGGCAGTTTTTTCTCGAGAGCTCTATTAAAAAGAGAGATCAAAATAATCCCTTCATTCCCAATCCAAGGAGATTTCACAGCCTGAGTTGAGGGCCTTCAAGTGAGTGTACTACTAACTGTTCAATACCATTAATTGAAGGTGGTACTTAATAAATACAGAGACTACTGAGGTGTGTGCAGTACCACACATGTCAGCACTGGCTCCTCTTAGGTACAGATAAAGGTATTGGACCTGAGCATTTCAACTCTGGCTACTGTCTGGCCATATTGAAACCACTGGGGTCCTTATTACAGGCATACCTCACATGTACTGTCTCAGAGAGCTGCTCAGAGGCAAAAAAAACAGTGCAACCTCAAGCATCCCCCTCATGATAGCATCTCGAGGAAGAACAACCTAGAAATTAGGATATTCAGGCACCAGTAACCACTCTTCTTTGTCTCTAGATGAGATGGTGATCCCTTTAGTGCAGTCTCATCTGGATGATTATAAAAGCATCCAGAAACAGATGATGAGAGTAGTCCAATCGCTTCGCATTCTGTTTGAGAAGGTACAGAGGGCTCGTCATAAGTTACTGGATGTTTTGCATGCATCTATGCTGGGAAAAGTTTCCGAGATCCCAAGAAAAGTGCAATCAGCAATGGAGGATTTTCTGTTTGAGGGTTCAGATTTTTTCAAAACGAAAACAGATGATGCTTTTCTTTCTTTGAGGGATTCCTGTATCATTCTACACCTGCCTCCTCTCCACCTTCCCCATCCCTATTCAGGAACCTCTTTCATGAGAGATTTACTCCAAGAAGTAGAATCATTTCCGTCTCTCGGAGCAATAGAAGAGATTCCTCTACAACTGAGGGAAAGGTTTCTAATCAAACTATATCCTCATACCCAGAAGAAAGGGGGATAAAGGCCAATTCTGGATTTGAGAGCACTTAATACCTTTATCCACTGAATAAAGTTCAGAATGGACACCTTAGCCTACATAATACCATCTCCAGATGAAGAAGATTGGTTGCGACTCTCGACCTTCAGGACATCTATTTTCATATCATCATACATCGGGTGCACAAGAAATTCCTGATATGTTACATCAAAACCACTACCAATATAGAGGTCTCTTTGGCCTTTCTATAGCACCAAGGTTATGTACAAAAGTCTTAACAGTAGTAGCAGTACACCTAAAGAGACAGAATAAGTGTGTCGCTATACCTGGATGACTGGCTCATCAAAAGTACAGAGCACCATCGAAAGCATTTTTGAGCTATTCATACCCCTTGGACTTATCTGTTGACTTTTAGGCCATTATTACACCAATGCAAGAATTTATAGGGACCATTATAGACTCCAAGACAACCAGAGCTTAATCTACAGCAGGTTCCAGACTATGACCATGCTTGTTTCCCAGCTTCAGACAAATCCTCAAACCATACTAAGAACTTGTCTAAATCGACTGGGTCACATGGCCTCCTGCATTTTGTCATGCTGCATGCTAGACTGCACCTTTGTTGCATAAAGGTCTGGCTGAAATCAGTGTCGTGAAATTTTGAGCTAGCACAATTTAGACATACCTCTGATGGTGCCACAAGATGTTCTCTGCTCTCTTAGTTGTAGAAGAACCATAACAAGGTATGAATGGGAGTCCCTTTCTCCCAACTATCCCAACCAAGACCATAGTGACTGATGCTTTGTTACTGGGTTGAGGAACCCCACTTGGATCACAAATCAGGCAAGGCAAATGGAGACTCAAAATTCAAGAACTCAGTAGTGTGCAAAGCTTGCATGGAGCCCTTACCTCCACTATGCAGACTGTCTATTCAGTTAATGACACACAACACAACTGCCATGTTTTATACAAACCCACAAGGAAGGGACTCTATCTCCTCTGTGCCAAGAAACAGTTCAATTATGGAATTAGTGCATTCAACATCAGATATCTCTCTCAGCAATTCCCCATATGGGGTTACAGAACACTCTGGTGGACGATTTGAGCAGATACTATTCATCAGAGCATGAATGGACAATTCACTAGTCAGTTATTTAGTTGATTTTAAAGAAATGAGATCATCCAATCAGTAGTCTTATTTGTGATTGATAGGAACAAATAATGTCAAGTACTTTCTGCTCCCGAGGGGGACAGAGTCCAGGATCCCTATCATATGTGTTCCTTGGTCTTGTGCACTGATGCACACTTAGTTACTGATTGTTTTGCTCCCAAGGGTACTTAGAAAATGCAGCCAGGGTCATCCTGGTAGCTTCTGCCTGGCCAAGGCAGTTCTGGTACCTGAAACTGTTACAGTTGTCAAACCATTCTCCAAAACTATTTCCACTATTCCTAGACCTGTTATTTAAGAATGAAGGAGCCATCCTTCATCCCAGCACATCCACCCTTCAGCTAACTGCCTGGTTTCTGAATGGATGCATCGCTGGGTAAGTATACCCTGTCACGGGGTGTCAGATAGGCATCAAGGTGGCTTTCCTCCTGTGCAGGGCAGCGTGGCCTAGTGACCAAAGTCAATATGGCTTCCCTTCAGTGCAGGGCCACGTGGCCTAGTGGCCAGAGTCAATAGGGCCGCCCTTTGGTGAAGGGTAGCATGACCTAATGGCCACAGTTGATAGGACTATCCTCTGATGCAGGGTGGTGTGTCTTAGCGGTCAATCGATAGGGCTGGGCAGGCAGCCCTCACTGTATAGGGTCCACAACTTCCTTGCTGGGGCAAATCAGCAACAAGTTTGGGCCTTGAAGCCAAAGGGGAGCAGGCCATGCCACCTAGTGGTGGAGCTGGAGGCCAGGGGTGGGGAACTCAGGCCCTCCCTACTCCACTGGATCCCAGCCCAGGGCCCCATGAATAGTGAGTGGTCCCAACACTGGGTCAGTGGGATACCACTGAAATACTCTGACTCCATGCCCGGTACCACAACTGGACCAATATCTGGTTCCCCTGGACTATTTCTGACCCTGTCTCCCCGCTCTATAGCCTGCAGGTCATCCTCCTCCTTGGGGCACTTGGTGGGTGGGGTTTCCTTCAACCCATGGGTCTTGGTGTGGTTGGTCTCTGAGGCCTCTGGTTCTGACAACTTCTGGGTGGGAGCTTGCAACACATGTCCACTCACCTCCCTGGACAGCCCAGACTGAGCTGGACTAGCCTGTCTTATAGCCTGCCTCCAGTTGGAGCATGTCCAGCAAGGGGGCATGGCATCCTCTGCAGGGTCAGTGTGGGGTAAATACACCCTGGCACAGGATGTCAGAAATAGAGAAGTTCTGTGCACCAACTGAACATTTTAACTAATAGCCGAAAGACTCTACCAGGAAGACTTATGCAGCTAAATGGAGATTTTCAGCTTCGTGTGAACACCATCACTTTCAGCCTCTTGAGACACAAATCCTTGCCATTTTAGACTTCTTACTCTCTCTAAAGAACTCAGGACTTTCAGTTTTGTCATGGTGCACATTGCAGCTGTTCGCCCATTCCATCCATCTAGAGAGACATATACAATTTTTTTCCTATTCCACTATTTTCAGATTTCTTAGGGAGATTTTCCACCTATAAGAAGAACCAACTCCCACTTGGAACCTTAATGGTGTACTTGTGGGCCTCATGGGTCCTCCATTTGAGCTCATGGCATCATGTTCTCTTACATGTATCTATAAAGACCTCCTTCCTTGTAGCAGTCACATCAGCTAGGAGAATTGGGGAGACAAGGTTACTCATGGTGGATCCCCCTTATACTATTTTTCACTCTGAAAAGGTGTCTGAGACCACACCCTAAGTTCTACTGAAAAGTTTAAATCGGGTTATAAATCTACCTATATTTTTCCAAACCTCATTGTGGAAAGGGATCTGGGGGTCATAGTGGATCGCAAGCTAAATAAGAGTCAGCAGTGTAACACGGTGCAAAAAAAGCAAACATCATTCTGGGATGTATTAGCAGGAGTATTGTAAGCAAGACACGAGAAGTAATTCTTCCGCTCTACTCTGCGCTGATTAGGCCTTAACTGAAGTATTGTGTTCAGTTCTGGGCGCCACATTTCAGGAAAGATGTGGACAAACTGGAGACAGTCCAGAGAAAAGCAATAAAAATGATTAGTTTCAGAGTAGCAGCCGTGTTAGTCTGTATTCACAAAAAAGAAAAGGAGTACTTGTGGCACCTTAGAGACTAACATTTATTTGAGCATAAGTTTTCATGAGCTACAGCTCACTTCATCGGAAAATGATTAAAGGTCATGACCTATGAGGAAAGATTGAAAAAACTGGTTTTGTTTAGTCTGGAAAAGAGAAGACTGAGAGGGGACATTATAACAGTTTTCAAGTCCATAAAAGGTTGTTACCAGGAGGGAGAAAAATTGTGCTTAACTTCTGAGGATAGGACAAGAAGCAATGGACTTAAATTGCAGCAAGGGTAGTTGAGGTTGGACATTAGGAAAAACTTCCTCACTGTCAGAGTGGTTAAGCACTGGAATAAATTGCCTAAGGAGGTGGTGGAATCTCCATCATTGGGGATTTTTAAGAGCAGGTTGGACAAACACCTGCCAGGGATGATAATACTTAGTCCAGCGTTGAGTGCAGGGTACTGGACTAGATGACCGCTTGAGGTCCCTTCCAGTTCTATGATTTTATAGTTAAGTTAAATTACATACCTTTTGATGTGCCTAGGGCCTGAGCTTTTTACTACAGCAAATGATATCTTCTCAGCAAAGGATAAGAACTGTCTAAGAAATGAAGTAAAAGGTAAGTCAATCCTATTTCCACCCAAAGATTATTTAAATGGGTTTGAGGGTGGATTACTTTCTGCTATGAACTAGCTAAATTACATCCACCAGATATTAGAGTCCATTCTACTAGTTCACAGGCAGTTTCGGGTGCTTCCTTGAGAAGCATTCTGTGAATCAGCCACACTGGGTTCTATACATACATTTAATCAGACACTGTACCTGAGCCCTGGTCTACACTACAAGTTTAGGTTGAATTTAGCAGCATTAGGTCGATTTAACCCTGCACCCATTCACATGACCAAGCCTGATTTGTTGACTTTAAAGGGCTCTCAAAATCGATTTCTGTACTCCTCCCCAGTGAGGGGTTTAGCTCTAAAATCAACCTCGCTGGATCGAATTTGGGGCAGCGTAGACGCAATTCGACAGTATTGGCCTCCAGGAGCTATTCCAGAGTGCTCCATTGTGACCTCTCTGGACAGCGCTCTCAAATCAGATGCTCTGGCCAAGTAGACAGGAAAAGCCCCGGGAACTTTTGAATTTCATTTCCTGTTTGGCCAGTGTGGCGAGCTGATCAGCACAGGTGACCATGCAGAGCTCAGCAGCACAGGTGACCATGGAGTCCCAGAATCACAAAAGAGCTCCAGCGTGGACTGAACAGGAGGTACTGGATCTGATCGCTGTATGGGGAGAAGAATCCGTGCAGGCAGAACTCCGTTCCAAAAGATTTCGGAGTAGCAGCCGTGTTAGTCTGTATTCGCAAAAAGAAAAGGAGTACTTGTGGCACCTTAGAGACTAACAAATTTATTAGAGCATAAGCTTTCGTGAAGTGAGCTGTAGCTCACGAAAGCTTATGCTCTAATAAATTTGTTAGTCTCTAAGGTGCCACAAGTACTCCTATTCCAAAAGATGAAATGCCAAAATATTTGCAAAAATCTCCAAGGGCATGATGGACAGAGGCTACAACAGGGACACACAGCATTGCCGCATGAAAGTTAAGGAGCTGAGGCAAGCCTACCAAAAAACAAAGGATGCAAACGGTCGCTCCGGGTCAGAGCCCCATACATGCCGCTTCTATGATGAGCTGTATGCAATTCTAGGGGGGAGGGGCCCTACTACTAACCTACCACTGTCTCTGGACACCCGCAAGGGAGGAGTCTCACGCAACGGCATGAGGATTTTGTGGATGAGGAGGAGGTTGAGGATAGCGGAGAGCAGCCAAGTAGAGAATCCCTTCTCCCCAGCAGGCAGAAACTGTTCATCATCCTGGAGCCAATACCCTCCCAACGCGGGCTCCCGGACCATGAAACTGGAGAAGGCACCTCTGGTGAGTGTACCTTTGTAAATATAATACAGGGTTTAAAAGCAAGTGTGTTTAATGGTAAATTTGCCATGAAGACTTGGGATGCATTCGCAGCCAGTATAGCTACTGGAAAAGTCTGTTAACGTGTCTGGTGATGGAGCAGAATCCTCCAGGGATATTTCCATGAAACTCTCCTGGAGGTACTCGAAAAGCCTTTGCAGAAGGTTTCTGGGGAGGGCAGCCTTATTCCGTCCTCCATGGTAGGAGACTTTACCATGCCAAGCCAGTAGCAAGTAGTCTGGAATCATTGCAGAACAAAGCATTGCAGCGAATGGGCTCGGGCTTTGGTGGCATTCAAGCAACATCCATTCTTTATCTTTCTGTGTTAGCCTCAGGAGAGTGATATCATTCATGGTCATCTGGTTGAAATATGGGAAATTTGTTTAAGGGGATATTCAGAAGTGCTGTTCCTGCTGGGCTGTTTGCCTTTGGCTGAAAAGAAATCATCCCCGCTGTTAGCCACGTGGTGGGGAGAGGCCCGTTCGTGCTGAGCAGTTTGCATTTGGCTGACAGGGATCTTCCCTGATACTAGCCATGTGGTGGGGTGAGTGTGTGTGTGAAGCGATCATTCCAGAGAATTGGGTGGAGGGGGGTTTGGATTGTGCTGCACATTCACCCTAAAACCGCAGCCCCTCCTTTTAAATGACCAACCCAATGGGCTTTGCGTGGTATGGGAAAGGAGAGCGCTGCTGTTTGAAACCGTTCCCACATGTTACGAAGATTGAAGAAGCCAAAACCCTTTGCCTTATCATGGCTGTCTGCAAGCCGAATTCTGTTGCTCAGCCAAGCTTGTGTGATGTCTCACACCAAACCGGCGGGCACTCAATATAAGCGACAAAATGCGACCTTGTACCAAAAGCACATGTGCTATGTAATGTGAATCGCTTGATTCAGTGTGAAATAATCTTCCCTTTGTTCTCTAAAATGTATCTTTTTAAATACTACTCTCCCTTTTTTTTCTCCCACAGCTGCAAATTTTTCTATCATATCTGTCCCAGAAGCTAGCGCAGATTAGAAGGTGGAAAAAACGCACTTGCGATGACATGTTCTCAGAGTTCATGCAGTCCTCCCGCACTGAAAGATCTCAGCAGAATGTGTGGAGGCAAACAATGGCAGAGTCCAGGAAAGCGTTAAATGAACGCAATGAGAGGAGGGAGGATGCAATGCTGAGGCTAATTTGGGGAGCAAACTGACGTGCTCAGGCATCTGGTGGAGCTGAAGGAAAGGCAGCAGGAGCACAGACCGCCACTATATAACCACCTGCCCTCCTCCAAGTTCCATATTCTCCTCACTCAGACGCACAAGAACACGGGGACGGGGGGAGGAGGGGAAGCTACAGGCACCCAGCCACTCCACCCCAGAGGATTGCCCAAGCAACAGAAGGCTGGCATTCAATAAGTTTTGAACTGTAGTGTGGCTTTGTCCTTCCCTCCTCACCCACCCCTCCCTAGCTACCTTGCGAGTTTTCTCCCTATTTGTGTGATGAACTAATAAATAATGCATGATTTTGAAACAATAATGACTTTATTGCCTCTGAAAGTGGCGAGTGAAGTGGGGACGTCAGCTGGCTTACAGGGAAGTAGAGTCAACCAAGGGGGTGGGTTTTCATCAAGGAGAAACAAACAGAACTGTCACACCGTAGCCGGGCCAGTCATGAAACTAGTTTTCAAAGCTTCTCTGCTGCGCAGGGCACCCAGCTGTGCTCTTCTAATTGCCCTGGTGTCTGGCTGTGTGTAATCAGCCGCCAGGCGATTTGCCTCAACCTCCCACCCTGCCATAAATGTCTTCCCCCTTACTCTCACAGATATTGTGGAGCACACAGCAAGAAGCAATAACAATGGGAATATTGGTTTAGCTGAGGTCTAACCGAGTCAGTAAACTGTGCCAGCGAGCTTTTAAACGTCCAAATGCACATTCTACCACCATTCTGCACTTGCTTTGCCTATAGTTGAACTGCTCCTTACTACTGTCCAGGCTGCCTGTGTATGGCTTCATGAGCCATGGCATTAAGGGGTAGGCTGGGTCCCCAAGGTAACTATAGGCATTTCAACATCCCCGATGGTAATTTTCTGGTCTGAGAAGCAAAGTTCTTTTCTGCAGCTGTTCAAACGGACCAGAATTCCTGAAGATGCGAGCATCATGCACCTTTTCCTGCCATCCCACGTTGATGTTGGTGAAATGTCCCTTGTGATCCACCAGTGCTTGCAGCACCATTGAAAAGTCCCCATTGTGGTTTACATACTGGTTGCCAAGGTGGTCCGGTCCCAAGTTAGAAGGAATGCGTATCCCTATCACCCCACCACGGTTAGGGAACCTCATTGCAGCAAAGCCATCCACTATGACCTGTACGTTTCCCAGAGTCACTACCCTTGATAGCAGCAGCTCAGTGATTGCGTTGGCTACTTGGATTACAGCAGCCCCCACAGTAGATTTACCCACTCCAAATTGATTCCCAACTGACTGGTAGCTGTCTGGTATTGCAAGCTTCCAGACGGCTATCGCCACGCACTTCTCAACTGTGAGGGTTGCTCTCATCTTGATATTCTTGCGCTTTAGGGCAGGGGAAAGCAAGTAACAAAGTTCCATGAAAGTGCCCTTACGCATGCAGAAGTTTCACAGCCACTGGGAATCATCCCAGACCTGCAACACTATGCGGTCCCACCAGTCTGTGCTTGTTTCCAGGGCCCAGAATCAGCGTTCCACAGCAAGAGCCTGCCCCATTACCACCATGATGTCCAAATTGCCAGGGCCCATGCTTTGAGAGAAGTGTGTGTCCATGTCCTCATTACTATCATGATAGCACCGTCATCGCCTCCTCGCCTGCTTTTGCAGGTTCTGCACATACTGCAGGATAATGCGCGAGGTGTTTACAATGCTCACAATAGCAGCGATGAGCTGAGGGGGCTCCATGCTTGCCGTGGTATGGCATCTGCAGGAGAGCAGAGTTGCAGCAGAAGCAGTGGATGATGATGGATACCACAACAATAAATATTTATACAGAATGAAGAGAGGACCTGCGAGGTGGACTCATGGCACCAGGAGAGCAGAGTTGCTGCGGAAGTGGTGGATGATGACGGTTAGCAGTCCTACTGCACCGTCTGCTGACAGCAGTATGGTGTCTGCATGGAAAAAAGGCGCAAAACAATTGTCTGCCGTTGCTTTCACGGAGAGAAGGGCGACTGACGACATGTACCCAAAACCACCCGCGACAATGTTTTTGCCCCATCAGGCATTGGGAGCTCAACCCAGAATTCCAATCGGCAGCAGAGACTGTGGGATCTGTGGGATAGCTACCCACAGTGCAACGCTCCTAAAGTTGACACTAAGCACGGTACTGTGGACGCACTCTGCCAATTTAATGTGCTTAGTGGGGACACGCACAATCGACTGTATAAAATCACTTCCTAAAAATAGACTTCTATAAATTCGACCTTAGTGACAGCTTCTGGAGCAGATGCTTCCTTTGGCAGAGCTGTTTCTTACAGTCTATCTTTAAGTGAAACTCAGAGCACCCATCACTTTAGTTACATTGCTGCTGGAGAGTTTTATATATATATATATGGACAAGCACTCAAAGAAGAGAAAAAAGTTACTTACCTGTACAATAAGTGGAGTTCTTTGAGATGTGTTGTCCATATATACTATATATAAAATTTCATGACCCGCCTTTATTCCCCTGTGCTTCAGAGTGGTGAAGAAACTGAGTGGCACTTGGTCCCACGCTACCCTTAATTCCTTCAGTATGGGAATGCAAGGACAATCAGGGTGCATGTGCAGACCCAACAACTACTGCTGGCCCAAAGGCTCCAATCTTGAATACATGAGCCCCAGGAATGGAATATATATATGGACAACATTTCAAAGAATTCCAGTTGCTGTATAAGTAAGTAACTTTTCTTTATGCAGAGTAACAGAAAAAAAAAAAAGACCATTAATTGTAAAACTTCTTCACATATAGCCTAGGCACAAGATTAGTGAGTTTAAGTTATATGAAAAGTTTGAGGCAAATCTGGTGTTCTGATGAGATCGTTTGGGATACAAGCAGGATCCACATCTCTTAAAGGACCTGTTTTTAAATTAATTTTAAGTCTAATTAGATTTATCTATCAATTCTCAGAAAATTAATTCTATATTCAGTAAGTGTTCATGTTGGTGAGCATGTGCTGCATTTGTTTATATGTAAAGATGTTAAATCTCTGCTTTAATTGTAAAACTTAACTCATCCTTAATTGTGGAGCTGAAGTTGACACCTCCATAATGAACCAAACAGATCTGAATTTAGGAAAATAAGAAATAATGCTAGTTTGGTGCTCTGGAAAAAGAAGATAAGGGTATATACGAGACCCTGCTTTGGGACTATTTTAGACTATTGGACTTTAAGATAGTGTTAGTGTGTGACATGGGCTTGTTCTGTAATGAAGGCCCATTCTGTTTTCTTCAGTACAAAGTAATAGCTTATTAATAAAAATAAAAGGAGTACTAGTGGCACCTTAGAGACTAACATTTATTTGAGCATAAGCTTTCGTGAGCTACAGCTCACTTCATCGGATGCATTTGGTGGAAAATACAATGGGGAGATTTATATACATATACAGAGAACATGAAACAATGGGTTTTATCATACACACTGTAAGGAGAGTGATCACTTAAGATGAGCCATCACCAGCAGCAGGGGGGGAAGGAGGAAAACCTTTCATGGTGACAAGCAAAGTAGGCCATTTCCAGCAGTTAACAAGAACATCTGAGGAACAGTGGGGGGTGGGGTGGGGGGGAGAAATAACATGGGGAAATAGTTTTACTTTATGTAATACTCATCCATTCCCAGTCTCTATTCAAGCCTAAGTTAATTGTATCCAGTTTGCAAATTAATTCCAATTTAGCAGTCTCTCGTTGGAGTCTGTTTTTGAAGCTTTTTTGTTGAAGGATAGCCACCCTCAGGTCTGTAATCGAGTGACCGGAGAGATTGAAGTGTTCTCCGACTGGTTTTTGAATGTTATAGTTCTTGACATCTGATTTGTGTCCATTTATTCTTTTACGTCGAGACTGTCCAGTTTGACCAATGTACATGGCAGAGGGGCATTGCTGGCATATATCACATTGGTAGATGCGCAGGTGAATGAGCCTCTGATAGTGTGGCTGATGTGATTAGGCCCTATGATGGTGTCCCCTGAATAGATATGTGGACAGAGTTGGCAACGGGCTTTGTTGCAAGGATCAACCTCAGCCTGGACCAGTCCACAGACCAGACAGCTGCAGCGGCACAGGAGCTAGCAAACAGAGATGTAAACAGGGGAGTTTGAGTGGGAGTTCTGTTGGAGGAGAAGGTAGTTGTACTTGGTTTTGTATTTTTAGTGTGTGTGTGTGTGTGTGTGTGTGTATGTATATATATAGAGGCTTGTAGGAGCCTTGTGCTGGGAGAGAAGCTGAGCCTGAGTAGGGGGTGGGGCTTTTCTGACTAGAGGTCCTATAAAGGTAACCAGCCAGTCAGTCAGGCAGCGGCACAGGAGCTAGCAAACAGAGCTCTAAACAGGGGAGTTTGAGTGGGAGTTTGCAAGGGGAGTTTGGATTGTGGTGCTTGTTTGGGGTTTGCTTTTGCTGGGGGGGACGGTGGTCTTTTTGGTGTGGCTTGTGTTTCCCAGATTAACAGGACTTAGGGGGGAAGGCTATGACAGATACGGAGGCAGCTGTGGGAGTGACTCCTGTAGTGGAAGACACATTGAGGATGACTGGATGTGCAAGCTGTGGTACGTACATGATCCTGGAGGGTGGACCTGTAAGAGTTTTTTCTGCATGAAATGCCGTCTGATAGAGCTGATAGAGGAAAAGATCCGAGGTTTGGAGATGCAGGTGGAAAGTCTGGTTGAGTTTAGGAAGGGGTTTGAGCAGATGATGGAGCAAAGATATGAGGTATCTGAAGGGAAAAGCTCAGACTCATGGATGGAAGCAGGGCTGGGGAATTTTGAGGGGAGACTGGCTGAGGAAAGTGGTCAGTGGAAACATGTGACTCAAAGAACCAGGCAGAGGAAAAGACGGGCTAGTGAAGGAGAAATAGAGCTTAGGAACAGGTTTGCAGAGTTGGAAAACGAAGAAGGGGCTCAGCAGGTACTTGTTGAAGGTGGAAGGGTAAGGAAGAAGAGAAGAGAGGCTAGTCCTATAGGAAAAGTGGAAGAGTCAAGGGAGACTACACCAAATATGAGCCCCAGGAGGATACAGGATGGGTTGAAGAGGATTATAAGGGAAAATAGGAATGGAAAGAACTTGCAGCCAGAGGGAACAGGGGAGAGACTGGAGAATAGCACAGTCACCAGGAAAAGGCAGGTCTATGTGATCGGGGACTCTTTATTGAGAAGAATAGACAGGCCTGTAACTAGAGCTGATCCAGAGAATAGAAGGGTGTGCTGTCTTCCGGGTGCTAAGATACGGGATGTAGACCTGAGGTTGAAAAGGATCCTAAAGGGAGCGGGAAAGAATCCCCTAATTATCCTTCATGTGGGAACAAATGATACGGCTAGATTCTCGCTGGAAAGTATTAAGGGAGACTATGCTAGGCTGGGGAAGACGCTTAAGGAAATTGAGGCTCAGGTGATCTTTAGCGGGATCCTTCCTGTTCCTAGAGAAGGGCAACAAAGGTGTGACAAGATTATGACTGTCAACAGATGGCTTAGGCAGTGGTGCTATAAGGAGGGCTTTGGGATGTATGGCCACTGGGAGGCATTCACAGACAGAGGACAGTTCTCTCGGGATGGACTTCATCTGAGTAGGGAAGGAAATAGACTTCTAGGATCAAGGCTGGCACAACTGATAAAGAGAGCTTTAAACTAGGAATTTGGGGGAGATGGTTGGGAGATATCCAGGTAATCTCCACGCCAGATTTTAGCATTGAGAGGGAAGAAGACGAAGTAAGAAAGGATACAGCCGTGGGTAGGAGAATGTATATAAAGGGGCGAGGGCGGGGTGGATACTAGTCTAATAGCTCTCCTCTGTTTTTTCCACCAAATGCATCCGATGAAGTGAGCTGTAGCTCACGAAAGCTTATGCTCTAATAAATTTGTTAGTCTCTAAGGTGCCACAAGTACTCCTTTTCTTTTTAGTCTAATAGGTTATACTGGTTGTAGAATGACTGTGCCTAATAGGGTACAAAATGTGAGCGAGGCCAAACAGCAAAAATTAAGGTGTTTGTTCACCAATGCAAGGAGCCTAGGTAACAAAATGGAGGAACTAGAGCTACTGGTGCAGGAAGTGAAACCAGATATTATAGGGATAACAGAAACATGGTGGAATAGTAGTCATGACTGGACTACAGGTATTGAAGGGTATGTGCTGTTTAGGAAAGACAGAAACAAAGGTAAAGGGGGTGGAGTAGCATTGTATATCAATGATGAGGTAGAATGTAAAGAAATAAGAAGCGATGCAATGGATAAGACAGAGTCCGTCTGGGCAAAAATTACATTGGGGAAGAAAACTAGTAAAGCCTCTCCTACGATAGTGCTTGGGGTGTGCTATAGACCTCCGGGATCTAATTTGGATATGGATAGAGCCCTTTTTAATGTCTTTAATAAAGTAAATACTAATGGAAACTGCGTGATCATGGGAGTCTTTAACTTCCCAGATATAGACTGGAGGACCAGTGCTAGTAATAATAATAGGGCTCAGATTTTCCTAGATGCGATAGCTGATGGATTCCTTCATCAAGTAGTTGCTGAACCAACTAGAGGAGATGCCATTTTAGATTTAATTTTGGTGAGTAGGGAGGACCTCGTAGAAGAAATGGTTGTAGGGGATAATCTTGGCTCAAGTGATCATGAGCTAATTCAGTTCAAACTGAACGGAAGGATTAACAAAAATAAATCTGCAACTAGAGTTTTTGATTTCAAAAGGGCTGACTTTCAAAAATTAAGGAAATTAGTTAGGGAAGTGTATTGGACTGAAGAACTTATGGATCTAAAGGTAGAGGAGGCCTGGGATTACTTTAAATCAAAGCTGCAGAAGCTATCAGAAGCCTGTATCCCAAGAAAGGGGAAAAACTTCATAGGAATGAGTTGTAGACCAAGCATCTCAGAGAGGTGATTAAGAAGAAGCAGAAAGCATACAGGGAGTGGAAGATGGGAGGGATCAGCAAGGAAAGCTACCTAATTGAGGTCAGAACATGTAGGGATAAAGTGAGACGGGCTAAAAGTCAAGTAGAGTTGGACCTTGCAAAGGGAATTAAAACCAATAGTAAAAAGGTTCTATAGCCATATAAATAAGAAGAAAACTAAGAAAGAAGAAGTGGGGCCGCTAAACACTGAGGATGGAGTGGAGGTTAAAGATAATCTAGGCATGGCCCAATATCTAAACAAATAAATACTTTGCCTCAGTCTTTAATACGGCTAAAGAGGATCTTGGGGATAATGGTGGCATGACAAATGGGAATGAGGATATGGAGGTAGATATTACCATATCTGAGGTAGAAGCGAAACTGAAACAGCTTAATGGGACTAAATCGGGGGGCCCAGATAATCTTCATCCAAGAATATTAAAGGAATTGGCACCTGAAATTGCAAGCCCATTAGCAAGAATTTGTAATGAATCTGTAAACTCAGGAGTAGTACCAAATGATTGGAGAATTGCTAATATAGTTCCTATTTTTAAGAAAGGAAAAAAAAAAAGTGATCCGGGTAACTACAGGCCAGTTAGTTTGACATCTGTAGTATGTAAGGTCCTGGAAAAAATTTTGAAGGAGAAATTAGTTAAGGACATTGAAGTCAATGGTAAATGGGACAAAATACAACATGGTTTTACAAAAGGTAGATCGTGCCAAACCAACCTAATCTCCTTTTTTGAAAAAGTAACAGATTTTTTAGATAAAGGAAATGCAGTGGATCTAATTTACCTAGATTTCAGTAAGGCATTTGATACCGTGCCACATCGGGAATTATTAGTTAAATTGGAGAAGATGGGGATCAATATGAACATCAAAAGGTGGATAAGGAATTGGTTAAAGGGGAGACTACAACGGGTCCTACTGAAAGGCGAACTGTCAGGTTGGAGGGAGGTTACCAGTGGAGTTCCTCAGGGATCGGTTTTGGGACCAATCTTATTTAATCTTTTTATTACTGACCTTGGCACAAAAAGTGGGAGTGTGCTAATAAAGTTTGCAGATGATACAAAGCTGGGAGGTATTGCCAATTCAGAGAAGGATTGGGATATTATACAGGAGGATCTGGATGACCTTGTAAACTGGAGTAATAGTAATAGGATGAAATTTAATAGTGAGAAGTGTAAGGTTATGCATTTAGGGATTAATAACAAGAATTTTAGTTATAAATTGGGGACGCATCAATTAGAAGTAACGGAAGAGGAGAAGGACCTTGGAGTATTGGTTGATCATAGGATGACTATGAGCTGCCCATGTGATATGGCTGTGAAAAAAGCTAATGCGGTTTTGGGATGCATCAGGAGAGGCATTTCCAGTAGGGATAAGGAGCTTTTAGTACCGTTATACAAAGCACTGGTGAGACCTCATCTAGAATACTGTGTGCAGTTCTGGTCTCCCATGTTTAAAAAAGGATGAATTCAAACTGGAGCAGGTTCAGAGAAGGGCTACTAGGATGATCCGAGGAATGGAAAACTTGTCTTATGAAAGGAGACTTAAGGAGCTTGGCTTGTTTGGCCTAACTAAAAGAAGGTTGAGGGGAGATATGATTGCTCTCTATAAATATATCAGAGGGATAAATACAGGAGAGGGAGAGGAATTATTTCAGCTCAGCACCAATGTGGACACAAGAACAAATGGGTATAAACTGGCCACCAGGAAGTTTAGACTTGAAATTAGATGAAGGTTTCTAACCATCAGAGGAGTGAAGTTTTGGAATAGCCTTCCAAGGGAAGCAGTGGGGGCAAAAGATCTATCTGGTTTTAAGATTCTACTCGATAAGTTTATGGAGGAGATGGTATGATGAGATAATGGGATTTTGGTAAGTAATTGATCTTTAAATATTCAGGGTAAATAGGCCAAACCCCTGAGCTGGGATATTAGATGGATGGGATCTGAGTTACCCAGGAAAGAATTTTCTGTAGTATCTGGCTGGTGAATCTTGCCCATATGCTCAGGGTTTAGCTGATCGCCATATCTGGGGTCGGGAAGGAATTTTCCTCCAGGGCAGATTGGAGAGGCCCTGGAGGTTTTTCGCCTTCCTCTGTAGCATGGGTCACTTGAGGGAGGCTTCTCTGCTCCTTGAAGTCTTTAAACCACGATTTGAGGACTTCAATAGCTCAGACATAGGTGAGGTTTTTTGTAGGAGAGGGTGGGTGAGATTCTGTGGCCTGCGCTGTGCAGGAGGTCGGACTAGATGATCAGAATTGTCCCTTCTGACCTTAGTATCTATGAATCTTTTTGCGAATACAGACTAACATGGCTGCTACTCTGAAACCTAGCTTATTAATGTTGCATTTTTTGTCCTTACAAAAGTCTTCTTGCAAAGGTAATGTCCTGGCAGGCAACTCAAGTTTATCTGTGTGACATAAATATAGCTAGGTGAATACCTGTCTAAATTCAGGACAGGAGTGTTTTACTAGTGATGCTGTAGGGATATTTAATTGTATTAATTAAGTAAATTAATAGTACCATTTTTCAAGGATTTGTCATAATAAACTGAACAAGAACAAATAGAATACTCTTGTTGTTAATCTGACCATTCCTTGGTGATAACATTTAATCTGATCATTTTAGAACATCAAAATATTTGTCACTTGGCATGTTCGTAAGAACAATGCAATAATGTATCTCACGTTTGAGAAGAGGCCTATATTTTGAATTTCTGTTTGAAGGAAATGAGCAATAGAAAGTGAAGCCACACCTGGAATAATAATCTCAGTTCTGGGTACTAAGGGATGTTGGAGAATAGAAATTTTAAAAATGTAGGTGGCTGGAGAGATTACTATACGAGAAAGTTATAACCGTTAGATAAACACAGTGACAACTAGAAGAGTAAAGAGGACATGACTGTTTGATAGGTACATACAAGAAAGATGCAGCTGTCAGAGCCCAAGGTGAAACTCTTGGCCAAATGGCCATGGACTTTCTTACAACAGAAGATCAGAATGGGTTGGAGCCTTACAACGCTTTAAGAATGCAAAATAAACATGAGAAGGGTGGAAAACAAAAATCCTTTTGGATTGAAATGTTGCTTTCTTATATTTTGGTACCTGGATGAGACAATGATGAGCGCATTATAAATACCTTAATTGGATAGAACAGACTTCAAATTAATTGGTGTAATTGCTAGGCCATTCCCATTCAATACTCGTCAAATAAATACTTTTCACAGCACTAATTTTTTGTGTGTATTAGTTTACTAGTGTTTCCAATTATCCTTGCTCTTTTCTGTAAACTGTCGTCCTAACAGTCAAAATTATATGTTTGTTTGTTGTGAAATTCATGCTGTTTGTCAGTTTGATAGTAAAAGGGATCATTCTGCTAATCACGCTTGGATTGAATAGGATATTTTATTATCATTTATGTAAAAGATTTTAAATAAATGGTTTAGGAAAAGGTTCTATAAATGCAGAGAGGGCTGAGTGGATAACCCAAGAAGTCATTTCTGACCATGAAAAGGACACAATTGGTAAAGAATTAAAAGATGACAGCTTAATTGATGCCAATCAGCATGGTTTTATGGAAAATAGGTTTTGTCAAGCAAATTCGTTTTCTGATGAAATCACAAGTTTGGTTAATAAAGGTAACTGTGTTGACGTAATGTACTTAGACTTCCTTAAGGCATTTGACTTTGTCCCACCTGATATTCTGATTAAAAACAGCATTATACAAACTCAATATAGCCCATATTAAATGGATTAAAAACTGGTTAACTGGCAGATTGCAAAAAGTAATTTTAAATGGGCAGTTGTCATTCACTGGGGGGGGCATTTCTAGTGGGATTGTTTCAGGGATCATTCTTGGCCAATGATATTGAGTATATTTATCAATAACTTACAAGAAAATAAAATCATTGCTGATAAAATTTGCAGATGACAAACATTGGTGAAGAGGTAAATGATGGGGACAGACAGTTCTACAGACTGATCTGGATCATTTGGAAAGGTGGGATCATTTGAATAATGTGTTTAAACACAACCAATGCAAGGTGATACATTTAGGGACAAAGAATATGGGTCACATTTATAAGATGGGTGACTGTATTTTAGAAAGCAATGGCTTTGAAAAGGACCTAAGGGCTATGCTAGATAACCAATTGAACAAGAGCCTCCTGTGCAATACTCTAACTACAAGAGAGGGAGTCGTTCTTGGATATATAAATGGGGAAATACAAAAAAAGGAGTAAGGAGGTAGTATTAGCTCTGTATACAGAATTAGTGGGAACATTACTTCAGTACTGAGTCCAGTTCTTTTGTCCACACTTCAAAAAAGTGTTGAAAAATTGGAAAGAGTTCAGAAAAAAACTACAAGAATTATTCAAGTTCTGAAAAACATGCCTTATAGTGACAGACTAAGGAAGGATAAACTAAATAGACTGAACAAGAGAAAATTAAAAGGAAACTTGATCATGGTTTACAAGTATTGTCATGGTGAAGAGATTTCTTATAATAGATTGCTCTTAAGTCTAGCAAAAAAAGCCATAATGAGATCCAGTGGTTAGAAGCCTTACCTAGACAAACCGAGACTAGAAATATAATATGTAAATATTTAACATCAAAGATAACTAACGACTGGAACAACTTACTCAAGTCTCTAGTGCAACTTTCCATTTTTTCCAGTGTCTTTCCTATAATGTTATGATGAAACACTATCACTGTATCTGAATATGGACTCAGTCTTGTCTTTCACAGTTCCAAGTTTACATCTGTGAATTTTTCTTCATGTACTGCCATCCATCAGATGTTTTCATGATCTCACATTAGCATTGTTCAGCTTTTTCAATTTAATTAAAATGAAAGCCACAGGACCATATGCAATCTTGACATGAAGCTGTAGAACTATTCAGTACATTCACTCTAGGTGGTAGAATATAAATCTGTGGAAGGGAGATCAAATTAAAATGAAAACTCCAGGACTGCCGGACACAGACATGAAAAGCGAATGTTACTAAGAGACAGACTAACAATTTCATGTAAAACAAATAAATAGGTATTTATCCTTTTTTTTAACACCTGTTTACATAGAGAGTCTTGAGAGACAATTAGCCAGAGAAGAATAAAAGCTGAACAGCTTGTTGATGAAATCCAGACTTATTTTACTTTTTCTCTTTTGATCTTAACCAGCAACCTGAAATTAGGGAAACATACACAAAGGACTCTATGCTGTAGACATTACTCAAGCATAATTCCCACTGATTTCAAAAACTTTTGCCTGAGCAAAAACTGTAAAATAAGAGATAGGTAAGAGATAATATCCCTGTTGTGAAAAAACATGTTTTCTTCCTCACACACCTATAAAGGGAGTTGTCTAAGTTAAATCAAGTTCTTCCACATTAAACTATTTGTTGACATTTGTTGACTTTTTAATAACTTAAATTCTCCCCTCTTTCTATTTTCCCCTTTGAAGGAAAAGCACAATGCTGTTTCTACAGAAGAAAGGTAATCAATCACAAAGGATAAAATTTTCAAAAGCGCATCATTTTCATAGTGCTTAATGTTCTTAGTTTTTAATGCCAGAAGGGATCCTTAGATCATCTAATTTGACCTCCTGTATATCACAAGCCCTTAAATTATCCCTGTATTAAGCCCAATGACTTGAGGACTGAAATTCTTTAGTCTAACTCTGGAGAACAGGAGAAACTAAGTCACCACCAATGCCCAAGACCTTTGCAATGTCAGAGGATTGACTAGATGAGATAAGTCCAGATGCTCCTACAAGATCAATGGTGCAGAGGAAGGCAAAAAACCACAAGGGTCCCCGCACTGTGGGAAAATTCCTTTCCAACCTCAAACTGGAATAGGAAAATGAGATTGTAAAGCCACAAAAATCTGTTGTGGCTCTTAGAAACAGTTGTAGTAATGGAAATTACTTTTAATTCAATATTTTAAAATGACTAGATTTTAATAGTCTCCCTTTAAATAAAAACTCTTTCCACAGTGGAGCAGCAGATATTGCTAATTGCAACTGAGTTTGAAAATAGTTGTCATGCACAAATCTTACAATTTTATGTTTTTTATATTTACTAAAAGTAATAAAAAAAACAAACTATAGAGAACATTTTTAGAAATTTGGGCTTGTCACAAAATAAAAAGCTACAAATATTTAAAAGGGACACTGAAATAAAAATCACATTCTGTAAATAAATGCCTTTTTACTTATGTTACTAATAACAAATACAGTCAAGAATTTTATTTTTACTTTTATGTGGTTTACTTGTTGCATTACTCTGTGTGTACAATGAAAATCAGTTAAATCTGTGTTTTTGTTCATAGCCAGGTTTCATAGCTCTGAGAACATGCTGCAATGTTTGGGTTGCAAACATTACAGATGTTCACTTGTTTTAAAATAAACTTCTTCCTTTGGAAGTTTTATGCACAAATTAATGGAAATATTTTTATTGGTCTTAGGGTATTTTTCTAATGTTTCATTTTAACAAAATCTAAACTTTGAGTTTAATATGAGTTGAGGGAGATGATCTGTGAAAACAAAACTGTACAGTCATAGTAGAGAGTACTTTAGGGCTCAAGCGAACAAAACAAATGCAATATTTTTGTTTCCTACATTTCAGTATACAGTACAAAAGTGATTGATTTACAAATACAGGACCTGAACTTCATCCTGTTGAAATCAGTTGGAATGTTGCCATTGCTTTACAGTAAGAGCAGGATCAAGTCCATAGCCCCAATCTTATACCTTCAATTCATAAAAGGAATCCTGTATTCACACAAGTAGTTCCACTGAGTATGTAAATGGACTCGTGATTAAGGGTTGCAGGATTAGGACTTTAACAGTTTGTTTTTTTTTCAAAGTTTGTTTGTAACTCATATTGCCGTTAATAGGAGTTAAGAATATCTCCAACAGAGAACAGACTAATTAACCTTGCAGTTTTTGCCTTATAATCCTTTGATTAGTTAATTACTGTACAGTATTCATAGCTTTACTTATTTTCGTGTGACTTGTACTTAAAGAAGAGAAATAGGGAAGGACTCAGTGGAACAGAGAAAGCTGCTACTATGTAGACATGTTAAGTCTTCTCTATGAGTTATATCCCTCCATATCTCAAATACCAACACTTCATTAGAAAAAAGTAACAAAGCAGCATGGGAGGGGTCAGACTCCAGACGTGTTACAGAAATCCATGTGCAAAGTTGAATTCTCTCATGTTCTTTGTTGCAATCAATTAATGTTCTTTATTAAATACGGAACACAGTCACATGGAATGCTACCACTGCTATGGACTTGAATTTCTTTCCTCCTTTTCTTCAATTTTTTTTTTAAAATCTCTTCTTTTGTTCAAATGTTTGGTTTAGACTTTAGTGGCTGTCATGTGATAGATGATGGGGTGCAGAAACCTAAAGTTTATCTCATTAACAGACTTTTCTTAAACCAAAACTGCTTTCATAACCTACTACGAGCTCTGCTTTCACCTCATACTCATATTCGGCACTAACAGGCAAACCCATGCAAAATGGGAAAGTATGCAGAGAACTCAATGATGGAGGTATCTGCATAGACAGCCTGAAGAATTCTCCCCTCAGGAAGGAGTGTGTGGACATTCAGAAAAGGCAGAAGGCAGGGCTTTCTAACCACGTGGCTTTTTAACTGCAGGGATGTCCAAAAATACATTGGGAAATCAAGTTCAATTCCTACCATCGTGGGGCATATGCACAGAAAGCTAGTTTTTCTGCATTGTTTCTGACAGCATGGATCATTTAAAAGCCAATGGTCATTTATACTTCTGGCTCCCTCAGTAAGGCAAGGAAGGAAAGTTAATTCTGTAAACGTCTCCACACAATTTTTACTGGGATATATCCTCCAGTTTGATGCTTGAGAGCTAGATTAGAGCAGTTCTTCTTAAGCTGCACTCCCCTCCAAAAGTGCTGCAAGTGCCTTAACTCAGTGGCTCTCAGCTTTCCAGACTACTGTACCCCTTTCCAGAGTCTGATTTGTCTTGTGTACCCACCAAGTTTCACCTAACTTAAAAACTACTTACTTACAAAATCAGATATAAAAATACAATTGTCACAGCACAGTATTACTGAAAAATGGCTTCCTTTCTTATTTTTACCATATAATTATAAAATAAATCAATCAAGGCAGGTTGCTCTTTGCCCATCCATGACGGCACGATTCGTGAAAGATCTAGAGCGCCTGTACCTGCATGTCTGAGATCTGGTTCCTCCATGGGGCCTGAATCTGCAGGTCTCAAAGCTCATGGGCCCTCCTTTTGAACCCCTAGCTTCCTGCTCCCTCCTGTTCCTTTCTTGGAAAGTGTCCTTCTTGATGACTATAATGTCAGCCTGGCAGGTGTCCGAGATCAGGGCACTCCCTTTGGAGCCGCCTTGTATGGTCTTCTACGAGGACAAGGTCCAGCTGCACCCGCATCTGGCTTTTCTGCCCAAGGTCATTTCCCAGTTCCACACGGGCCAGGACATTTACTTACTGGTCCTCAAAAAAGGAAAGGGCGGAAGTCGCCTTTTCAATAAGTGGGGGAAAGGTGTAGCCCAAGGTATAATGTGCTTCAACAGCAGCCCTGGGGAAAAAATGGTTACTTACCTTTCGTAACTGTTGTTCTTCGAGATGTGTTGCTCATGTCCATTCCGTTCTAGGTGTGTGTGTGTGCCCTGATCTCGTACACTGGCCGTGCCAACATAGCTTTCTTGAAAAACCTCATACTAGATCAGTGAACAGGAGTGGGGGTTACATGTGGAACTTATGATGAACTGTTTTATTGTGTGCAAAGAATACACTGTATCCTGACAAAAGATTTTGGGTGTGGCATTAGTCCTTCCTGGGCTGTGGAGACAGGCCAGGAGCCCTAAACTGAATACAAACCATGTTTTAAATCAAAGAGTGACTCAGTAGCTTGGAAGTGACAATAACTTAGCAGAAGATAGAATACCTAATAGATGGGGCAATTTAAATGATCATGTGATCACTAACTGTGGAGAGTCACGGCGTGAGGACACAGAGGAGAGAAACCCTGACTGATGTGGAGCGAAGAAGATTGGAAACAGGTAGACATTAAGTCCATGCAGAGTTTGGACAAAGGGCGAGGTGGATAAGAAACCAGTGAGGGTGACAGAGTGCAAGTATATAGTCCCTCTTTCTACAGAGAGCAGTAGGATTACAGTACTGTAGACCAAAGTATAACTGGAAGATAAGTCAGTTATTTCTTGTGAACAAAAACTTGTAGTTATTGAGGTTACAGTGTATCCCAAACACCTAGGGTGCCGGTAGCATGCCTGGTATACTGCTAAGGTGACCAGGTGTCCATGCTGACCGGGTGGTTGACTGTTTGGTTGATGGTGCCGCACAGTGGGGCTCACAAACTCCCTGCTAGCCTTCACGCAGCTCCTGGGAAGCAGCTGGTATGCCCCCCCTCCAGCTACTATGCATAGGGGCAGCCAGGGGGTGCTGCATGATGCCCCTACCCCAAGCAATGACCCCGCAGCTCCCACTGGCAGGGAACCACGGACAATGGGAGCTGCGGGGGCGGTGTCTGCGGATAGGCAGCGCACAGAGCTGCCTGGCTGCGCCTCCATGTAGGAGCCGGAGGGGAGACATGCCACTGTTTCTGGGAGCCGCTTGAGGCAAGTGTCGCCCTGAGCCTGCACCCTTGAGCTCCCCCTGCACCCCAACACCCTGCCCCAGCCCTGATCCCCTTCCCACCCTCCAAACCCCTCAATCCCAGCCCAGAGCACCCTCTTGCACCCCAAATCCCTCATTCCCAGCCCCACCTCAGAGCCTGCACCACCAGCCAGAGCCCTCACTTGCCCCCATGCCCCAACCCCCTGCCCCAGCCCTGATCCCCCTCCTGCCCTCTGAACCCCTCAATCCCAGCCTGGAGCCCCCTCCTACACCCCAAGCCCCTCATCCCCAGCCACACCCCAGAGTCTGCACCCCCAGCCAGAGCCCTCACACACCCCTGCACCCCAGCCCTGATCCCCTTCCTGCCCTCCGAACCCCTCGATCCCAGCACAGAACACTGTCTTGCACCCCAAACCCCTCATCGCCAGCCTCACCCCGGAGTCTGCACCCTGAGCCTGAGCCCTCACCCTCCGCATCCCAACCCCCTGCCCCAGCCTGGAGCCCCCTCCCACATCCTGAACCCCTCATTTCTGGCCCCGCCTTGGAACCTGCACCCCCAGCCCAGAGCCCGTACCGCCTCCCACACCCCAATCCCCTGCCTCAGCCTGGAGCCCCCTTATTTATCAAACCTGACCCCAGTCTAACATACCATTCGCATCTAGAACTTAAGGAAACAGATCACCTCCTACAATGCCTTGATCCTCCAGAAGCTAGGAAGAGCCTCCTGGGGGAGCAAAGGCAAACGTTTTATTAACCTCAGTCAAGGTGCTGGTATTCAATCCAACAACATATTGTGCAGCAGTTTGGGGCAAAAGTCAGCATATGCATCTCACTGATTTGGAGCTGAATACACCCAGCCATACCTTTAGTGATTGCCTTAGACACACCTTCATAGGTGCCGACTCCGTGGATGCTTCGGGGCTAGAGCACCGACAGGAAAAAAAATGCGGGGTGCTGAGCGTCCACCGGCAGCTCCCCTATCAGCACCCCCCGCCAGCTGGTAGCCCCGCCGATCAGCGCCTCCCCCTCTCTCCCGGAGCCTCCCGCCCACCGTGGATCAGCTGTTCCTCAGGAGGCGCTGGGAGGGAGGAGAAGGAGCGAGGGTGGAGAGGGCTCGAGGTGGGAGCGGGGGCGGGAAGAGGTGGGGCAGGGATGGGGCTTTGGGGGAAGGAGTGGAGTGGGGCAGAGGGGGGGTTGAGCACTCCTTGGCGCAGTAAAGTCGGCGCCTCTGCGCACATTAATGTCTAATTTGTCTATTTTGGCTCACATAGCTCGCCCAAAACTCTGATGAGATGCTATTACCCTTAAAACTGCCTGGAGGGCTCCGCTGGATAAAACAACTTGCTGCACAAAAGGCTGACAATGGTTCAAATAGGTGCCAATAAGCAACACATGCTTCCTATGAGATCTGCCTGCCTCCAGAAGAAAACAGCTGCACCTGAAGTTCCTACTGACTTGCCATGACTGACTTCACAACATTCTTTTGTGGTGGCCGTTCATGCACTTACATCTAGTGCTGCCAACCCAGTGCCAATCTCAGATGACCAATGGCATATAAGAGCTGGCAGAGTGGCAGCAACTGATGAACTTCAGAAGTCCTAATTTGCATCTGTTTTCAATCTGGGACATAGACTCCGGACTGGACTTAATAGGCTACTGACTGGAACAGCCGAGTGCTGCCACAATGCAAAAATTTGACTTCGTCCAATCTCCACAGTAATTGTGGGGCAGCGATGCTGACGGTCCAACATATTGCACACACCTCCACAACTAGAAGATTGGAGGGCAGACTGTAACACCTTGCTACCCTCAGTGTTCAGCCATCTACCTGCTGCATCAATCTAGATATCAACTTGTGACACACAAGAAAAAAGATTACAACTAGTACCTTAAATGCCCAGAAATCAGGATGCCTATTTTGTATTCTGATGAAAAGTGCTGTAAGCTCAAGGTTTATTCAGCAATGGTTTCTTGTCATTTTTTTTTAAGTGTGTAGAGGAACTCAATAGTGTAATTACTATTGATGTTTGTGGCAAGAATTTTGGAGAAGTATATAACTATTCCTTGGAATATCTGTAATTCCTATTTTATTTTGAGTTGCTTATCTTCATTTAGACTAATCCAGTTTAATAGGGTTTTTAACTAATATATTCCCAAATATTTTAGATCTACTGCTGCTATAGGGTATTTTTCTCTTAATTTTTAATTTATTTGTTAGAACTTTTCTTAAACTATCATGTTCCTCTCACATTGTGTACTAAATCTGTAATGACCTTATGATCTTTGTTACTCTTTTTAGTAAATAAAATGGTTAATAAGATTTATGTAGTTGGAAATGTTTCTTTTGCATACCCTTACATGTTGTGGAACGCTATGTGCTTTAAGTATCAGAAGGGTAGCCGTGTTCGTCTGGATCTGTAAAAGCGGCAATGAGTCCTGTGGCATCTTAAGCTTTCGTGGGTGAATACCCACTTTGTCGGATGCATGGCATCCGACGAATGGGTATTCACCCACGAAAGCTTATGCTCCAATACGTCTGTTAGTCTATAAGGTGTCACAGGACTCTTTGCCACTTTTATTTGCTTTAAGAGGAGGCCATATTCAGAAGATATTTGGTATATTTCTTTATCCGTTACGGGGAAGAGAAAGATTTGCTGTAAAGTCTGAATACTCTGGTACTGTTATTGTAGACACTTAACACAATATTCTAGGCATATTCAAAATTGCTTAATTCTATTCTGCCTACCTGTGATGGGGTATACCAGGGATCGGCAACCTTTGGCACATGGCCATTCAGGGAAATCTGCTGGCAGGCCGGGACAGTTTGTTTACCTGCAGCGACCACAGGTTCCGCTGATCGCAGCTCCCACTGGCCGTGGTTCGCCGTTTCAGGCCAGTGGGGGCTGTGGGAAGCGGCGCAGGCTGAGGGATGTGCTGGCCTACAGGTCAAAACCCAAAGTTCTGTCATTACCATAGAAGCCCACCATTTAGCGCTCCTTTTCATGCTACATCAAATGCCAAAGCCGTGCCAAGCATGTGCAACATTTTTAGTTGAATTCTGTTTAGTTTGCTTTCAGCCTAAGACTTCTATGGTAGGAGTCTGCAGATCACAGACTGAATTTCCAAAGGGGTCTGCAACTCCATTCAAAATGTTTTTAAGGATCCACAAATGAAAAAAGGTTGAAAACCACTGGCATAAAATGATTTAAGTCCTGAACAGTATTGCCTTAGTGACAGCACTGTATTTCCACTGCCAAAAAAATTAGTTTCAGAGTAGCAGCCGTGTTAGTCTGTATTCGCAAAAAGAAAAGGAGTACTTGTGGCACCTTAGAGACTAACAAATTTATTAGAGCATAAGCTTTCGTGAGCTACAGCTGTAGCTCACGAAAGCTTATGCTCTAATAAATTTGTTAGTCTCTAAGGTGCCACAAGTACTCCTTTTCTTTTTTTAAAAAAATTAGTGTTGTTACTACTTAATATTGTTGCTACAGAGTGTGGAAGTCTATTATTATTTTTCAAAAAAAGAATTACTTGTGGCACCTTAGAGACTAACACATTTATTTGAGCATAAGCTTTCGTGAGCTACAGCTCACTTCATCAGCCCATGAAAGCTTATGCTCAAATAAATGTGTTAGTCTCTAAGGTGCTACAGGTTCTCCTTTTCTTTTTGTGAATACAGACTAACAGGGCTGCTACTCTGAAACCTGTTATTATTTTTCAGTGACAGGTTGTATAGTAGAGAGGTGAGAAACAAAGACAAGGTGAAAACTGAAAAAGGAACAGTTATAACATGGAGAGCCAAGAAAGAAGGTTATGTCTGGGCAAGCCAAGAGGCAATTAAGTCTGTGGGAACAGAGGGACAGAATTGCCATGAATGAAGGAAAAGGGTAGTGTGGCCAGCGAAGCTGACAAAAAGGACTGAAGTAACTAAAAATTGCTGGAAGAAAGGATAAAAACAGATTTCATCTACAAAAAATAGCTATTATACACTATTTGATTTTAGCAGGCTTTTGTTGTTCAATTCTTTTTAAAATTGTGCAAAAGAAATTGCTATCCGGTTTTAACTTTAATTCCCTGTGCAGAAAAAAATAATCACAATTCATTATAGATATGTACATATTTATTGAGAGTCAAAGGGTGGCTGAACATGACATACAATTACAAGATAATGTTCAGTTGAAACTGTTCTACCAAAACACGCAGAAGTTACTTCTGATGAGAGATATTTGTGCAATAAATTCAAGAACTAAGAAAACATATGGGCAACCTGATTATTATCACAGGAATTGTTGGCAAACATAATTGCTGTAGAAAAGCACTTGGTATTTATATATGAATAAAAACGTTCTTGTATTTTATTGCACATTGAGTGGTAGTTACGTAAGTTTTATTAAAAGAACTTAGTATTTGCTGAAAGGTGGAAATGCTAGCTTTCCGAAAAAAAATCGCTTACTAATCTTAACACCACCTTTTAATGAATGAGAAAGCTGTAAAAAACAGGGGGCGGAAGGGTGGAATCTAAACCTTGATTGCTTCAGAGCAGGCTTAATTAGTAAATTTATCGGATTTGAATGAAACAAAACAATAGGCTCGTTTTATTCAAGTCTCATTCCAGACCACCACCCCTTTTCCAGCCTGAGGGGAGGGAGCCTTTAATAATGGTCTGTGTAAACTGCTGCTCAGGCACTAAGAGCTTGGAGAAGTGCTGCTTGCGCAAGTTAAAGGAGAAGAGAAACGGCACGCAAATAAAACGCGGCTGCAGAAACAAAATAGAACTTTTACTAAATATAAAAAAATGTCTCTTTTCACCAAAGTCTTGAACAGCCGTTGCAAACGGGCGCTTGAGCCTGAGAAAAGGAGTTGCTTTTTTCGTGTGATTTTTGTCAGCGGGTTTCACCAACCGACCAAATGTTCTAGCAGCCAGACTTTGGAGGTGCAAAATAACGCTGCTGCAGCAGCGGAGGACAAAGAGGAGGAGATGGTGGCAGCTTCAGAGGAGGCAGAGCGGCTCCTGAAACCCACCCAACAGCACCCCTGCAAAGCGAAGAGCCTGCAAGAAATGCCTGGACCCAAAACTCTCTCCAACCTAGTTGAGTTCTTCTGGAAGGACGGCTTTGGTCGCATTCACGAAATCCAGGTACAATTTAGTTCACAGAACCATGTTTTGATTTACTCTAGGGTATCAATTTTTTTTTTGGGGGGGGGGGGGTTAAAAAAAAAAAAGTAGCTGTTTAATTAATGAGCCGCAGTCCCAGTTAATCCTGCTTGTCATGACAACGTCGTGTTGGTGCTGCTGTTACGCTACAGTTGGTGTTTGTTTACAGGATCCCCGTTCTCCCCCCATTCAATCTTCATGTAATGAGTGTCTGGCGACTTGAACCCTGGCTTTCTTCTTTCTTTCCATCAGTACTAGAAACGCGCTTTTCAGTCAGGGACAAGAGTCTGCAAAAGGTGCATTAGAATCTGCTTTGGTGAGAACAGATTGCTGGCTGATTCTTGCGGGGTTTTTTTTTTCTTTTCTTTTTTTTCAAATCTCTCCTCTAATACGGGGGCTTTCTCTATCCCCCACGAACCCAGCATCTCGTGGGGCTTCCTTTGCGTCTTCCCCCTCGTCCCTTTTTTGGGGGGCAATATTTGCCCGTCTTTTCCACCTTAGCTGTTTGGGGGTTTTTGTTGGCACGACTGACTTGTTTAACGTTACATGTAGAACTGAAGAAATCCAGCCGTAATAATACATGGCAGAGGGGGCTTCCCCCCCCCCCCCTTTAAGACTTGAGGAACACGAGAGAGGATTTTTTCCTCAGATTTTTACCAAAAACCAACCAACTCTATTCATCTCCAGGACGAGGCGGTGTCAGCACAAGGCAGAATTTCTGTGACTTGTAATGAAAATTTGAATTGCCACCTCCTCTGAGGCTTGGAGCAGCGCCCACGCTATGCTGTGGGGGCGCACATGTCTCGGGGGGGGGGGCAGAATTTGGCCCTATACCAACACATTGCGGGGGGTTGTTCCCCTCAGCTTTTTTTCACCTACATCTCCCCCAGAGCTCATCAGTTCCTCAGAGAGACCATTTTGTCTCTTCGCTATCCCTCGCTCGCAGCCCGCTCCGCGTGCAGACCCTTCACCTATCGGGCCCCTCGGGGGCCGGTTTGTCTGCGCCGGCTGGGGATTGGCGTGAGGGCCGGCGGGGCTGAGTTGTTGAGACCGCCATCCCCTCAGCAGCAGGCGGGCCGTTTGAAACCCCTCCCTTTCCCCCTCTCTCCGCCTCTTCTGAGGCGCGGGGAGGGGATGGCAGCGCGCGCGCGCGCGCCAAAGCTGGGGGCTGAGGGGGGACCCAGCCAACGGTCGCGGCTCGCGGCGCCCCAACGTTCCCAAGGGGCTCGCGCTGGCCGGAAGGGAGCCAATGGCGAGGCTCCCCCCTGTCCCCGAGACCAGCTGCCCTGCCTCCGGCGCCCCCTATTGGCAGACGGGGGGGGGGGGGCGGACCCAACGTGTGCGATGGGGTGGCTGTGGAGCGGGAAGGGGCTGGCCCCCTTCTAGTTGCGGGGGGAGGAGGCTTCCTGGTCGTGGGCAAGAAGTAGGAGCGCTGGGAGCCGACCAAGGGCCGTGGTCGTTCCCCTCTGTCTGGCACTGTGAGGCCACATCGGGAGTATTCAGAGTAGCCGCCCTGTCAGTCTGTAGCTGCAAAAAGAACAGGAGGACTTGTGGCCCCTTAGAGGCTCACACATTTATTCGAGCATAAGCTTTCCTGAGCTACAGCTCACTTCATCGGATGCATGCAGAGCTGTAGCTCAGGAAAGCTTATGCTCGAATAAAAGTGTTACTCTGGAGTGTTGCATCCAGTTTGGGCCCCCCCCCCCCCCCCACTGCAGAAGGGAAGTGGACAAATTGGAGAGAGTCCTGCGGAGGGCAACGAAAATGATTAGGGGGGCTGGGGCACGTGATTTGCCAGGAGAGGCTGAGGGAACTGGGCTTGTTTCGTCTGCAGAAGAGAAGAGTGGGGGGGGGGGGGGGTTTGATGGCAGCCTTCAACTACCTGAAGGGGGGTTCCAAAGAGGATGGCGCTCGGCTGTTCTCAGCGGTGGCAGAGGACAGAACAAGGAGCAATGGTCTCAAGTTGCAGTGGGGGAGGTCTAGATTGGATATTAGGAAAAACTTTTTCACTAGGAGGGTGGTGAAGCGCTGGAATGGGTTCCCTAGGGAGGTGGTGGAATCTCCTTCCTTAGAAGTTTTTAAGGTCAGGCTTGTCAAAGCCCTGGCTGGGATGATTTAGTTGGGGTTGGTCCTGCTTTGAGCAGGGGGTTGGACTAGACACCTCCTGAGGTCTCTTCCAACCCTAATCTTCTGTGATTCTATGATTCTTCTAAGAAGGGGGGGAGGAGCGAGTGACTGCAGGCTTGGGGGCCCCTTGGCCACAGCTTGGCTGTGTGCTCACTCATGTTTCACACACAGTTGCATGCACAGTAAAGGCCCACACCCAGCCATGTAATAAACTACTTTGAGGTGGGCCAAGCGATGACATAGGCTAGAGTAGCTGTAGCCCCACATGCTGATGCCAGATACTTAATTTGAGTGGGAGAGGACCAGTGTCTGGAATGGGCAGCTAAAGGGAAGTCCAGTAGCGTAGCCAGGGAAGGAGCGGGGGGAGCGGCCGCTCCCTCTCTGAGCACAAGTGGCGCCTTTCTAATTTATAGGCGCCTTTTTAAATTTTTACACACCTGGCAGAGCTCTGGGTCTTCGGCGGCGGGGGCCTTCAGTGCTGCCGAGGACCCAGAGTGCCGCCCGGTGAGTACAAGTACTTTTTTTTTTTTTTTTTTTTTTTTTATGTCCGCTGCCCCTGTTCGTTCCACCTAGCTACGCCACTGGGGAAGTCCCAGGACTCCCACAATCTGGCCTGAGGGACGAGCAGCCTAGACAATGGGTCATCATCTTGGTCTGTCTGGTCAGAGAGCAAAGATGGAATGCCTTGTGGGTTGGGACCTGTCATCTCCAGGCCCTGCGCCTTCTCATTTGATAGGCCCCAGCCTGCAAGGTGTGTCAGCGCAATTCCCAGGAGCAGCAGGAGAGAGAGCCTCTGGAATGTCTTTTTTAGAAAGAGGGAGTTCCTCTATCTTTGTTTTTTAAGCAGCCACTCCTTCCTATGCTGGGGCTCTCTTCCCTCCCATCTGCATCTTCCTCAGACAAGTGGCTTTAGGGTACCCAGTACCTAATGGGTTTTCATGCCTGGTACAAAATCAGACATTTGTAATGCAAAGTATTGACCCTTTAGAATAATTATTGCTAGAAAAAATACTGTCTGATCAAATGTTTCTTTTTGTTAGATAACATTTGACTTTAGGCATCACATAAGGATGGTCCATTACAATACACTACAGGGTGGGATGTTACTCTAGATAGGTTTGAATTTTCCCGCAGTAGTTACACCCACGGTAGGAATCCCTACTGCCCAAAACAACTTAATCTCAGGCTTTTGGACAGAGGATAGCTTTCCATCTCAATTCTCGGCTCCCCAGTGGTGTCTCCAGCTTTGCTAGATCAGCATTAAGAATTTTGTTTCTCTCCTGCTCACTCTTAATTGCTGACTAGGTGAGAGACCAGCAGTTGAAACTTCCTCTCTTTGTCACCCTCTCTTTGGTTTCTCCATCAGCTCCTGCTCTGTTTCTCTTGCTACATGAGGAAAGAGGCAGTGTGGGGACTGTGATGAGGTACTATATAGAGAAGGTGTGCTGCATCAAGCAATGGCGGAAGCAACAGTCAAATGAGTCCCCTCCTTCCCTTGTGGAGTCAAGACGGTGGGGAGCAGGAGAACTGAAAGGGGCAAAATCCAGTGTGTCATGAGACAGTCAGAGGAAAGTTGTGGAGTTTTTAGACAGTGGGGGAAGGGGAACAGAAAGGGATGGGGCACTGACACTGAATGAAACCACTGGAGCGAGGAAGGGACTTGTGTGCCCTCTGAAGACACCATCTCTGAGGAGGGCAAAATTAAAAGCACATACTTCATTTTTCTGTCAAATCTGATTACCTGCTTTACAGTAGCTCAGGGTTAAGCAGGTCTGCTTCCCTGTCCTCTCCAGAAAAATACAAAGACTGCAACTGTGGCTGCTCTGGGGATATAAGGGTGGGAATGACCAAACGCCTTGCATTATAGGTGGAGGGATCATCTACTCCAGCCCATAAGGCCTTGTCTAAACTTAAAAGGTTTGCTTCCTTAACTATGCTGGCATAGTTCAATTCAAGCAGCAGAAACCCTGTTATGTAGATGCAGTTATACCAGAGTAGAAGTGCTTCTACCAGTATAGCTTATTCCGGTTCGGTGAACAAAATATCCAAGACTAGCATAAAGGGCTTTATACCAGTATGGCTGCACCTATGCTAGGGTTTAACTGTTGGTAAAAAATCATACCCTTTAATAATATAAGTTGTGCCACAAGTTAAAGCTTTTTAAGTGGAGACCAGGTCTAAGAAGCAGCAGCAGAGGTGTGATCTTGGGGATGGAAAAGGAGTAGAGAAGATAAAAAGGGAAAAGAGGGGAAAGGAAAGGGCAGCTGCAGAGAAAACATAAGGTATCAGGATAGAAACATGAGCGATGGAAGGAAACAAAAATCAGGATGGAGAAGAGGGACAAAAAATTCCCGGAAAGGAAAGGCAAAAAGGGAAAATTCAAACAAGTTGCTGTCTTTTAGAGTAAAGATTATATGTTTCTTTCTGTTAAGATTTTAAAAAATAGACAAGAGTTAGACTCTTAAATCTTTAGTCAGGTCAATGGCAGCCAAACTTCAGTCTTCTATTTTTGAATTTCTTGGCCTAACTGGATTGGTAGCAGTTTAAAACAACTGACTACCCCCTGAGAGAAACAAAGCAAAAAATACTCTGTGTGTATGGGTATACAAGACAGACATCTGATCCACAAATTAAATTACAATAGGGTTATATGTACTGTGCAAAATATTGCTTTCTTTAATTTTAGTAACTAAAATATTTGTTAGTGCTATGAAAAATTTTGAAAATAACAACAATCAAAGAAACTAGAGGTGGAAAAATAGTAATACATGCCACAACCACCAAACAATACAAGATTTTCCCCTTAATCCAATACAATTTGTGGAAGGAAAAACCGCAAAAAAAAGGTGTGGGGCAGTATATCTTGTCTATTTTTTATTCCATTTAGAGTCTCACAAAACATTTTAGTTTACAAATCATGATGGCCTGTTTGCATATACTCTGTAACTGGATTAATAACACCCTGTTAAATTTAACAACAGAGTGAACATCAGGAATGAATTAATCTGAAACCTCTTGGTAACCATTGCAGCTACTTAAATTATGTTCTTTGAGAGACCGAAATGTTCCATATGCAGAAGGGGTGGTGTGTGGGGGGGATTTAAGCATTTTTTACAATGAAGGTTCTGTTCTCAGTAACCTGATTCCAGAATTTAGTTGGCCATAGCAGCAGTGCCTACAGTCACTCTGGGTAAAGGAAAAGAGTTTTGAGATCAGTGGTGTTGGAGCTGTTGTGTTCCACCCATAGGTTCAGAGAGAAGGAAAACGAAGGTGAGGGGGAAGGGTTTGGACTCTGCGAATTCAAATGTTGTGTGTGAAGTACAGCATGACATATGAGGGAGTAGGGAGACAAGGTAGGATATTTTTAATTATTGTAACAAGAAACAAAATATGGAATTAATGGGTTTGTGAAATAAAATATCAAATGGACCTTTCAGACATATCTGCAATATACATGTGATGCACAAAACACCATTTTGTTTATTATTTTTTACAAGTAATGTCCCCAGATGAGCTAGAGGCTGTACAGTCACAATGGGCGGCAAGATTCCTGCCCCGAAGAGTTGCCTTCTTTTTCTATTATTTGTGGAAAGAACACATATTTCATTAGATTTCACTCCTCAAAATTTAGTCCAAATTTGTCTTTATTGAATTCTAGCTTATAAATCTCACTATAAAGAGTATAACTGAATATATATATATATATATATATATGCTATAAGAATATAGTACAATATGTTAAAGAATGATTAATTCTTTCCAAGCTTATTACAGGCAACTGAACATTTCATCTATACAATAGTGGAAGATTAAGGGATACTATTCAAATTAAGGTTTCAGAGTAACAGTCGTGTTAGTCTGTATTCGCAAAAAGAAAAGGAGTACTTGTGGCACCTTAGAGACTAATAAATTTATTTGAGCATAAGCTTTCGTGAGCTACAGCTCACTTCATCGTTTTCTTTTTACTCAAATTAAATCTGCTCTTCCGATGGTGGATTTTTTTTCAGTCCTGATTCTCTGATTGTAAATTTTCTTAACAGAAGAACGGCCATCCTGGATCAGACCAAAGGTCCATCTAGCTCAGTATCCTGTCTTCCGACAGTGGCCAATGCCAGGTCAATAGCCCAGAGGGAATGAACAGAACAGGTTGTCATCAAGTGATCCATCTCCTGTCCACCATTCCCAGCTTCTGGTAAACAGGCTTGGGACACCATCCCTGCCCATTCTGGTTAATAGCCATTGATGGACTTATCCTCCATGAATTTATCTAGTTCTTTTTTGAACCCTGTTATAGTCTTGGCCTTCACAACATCCTCTGGCAAGGAGTTACACAGATTGATTGAGCATTGTATTAAAAAAAAACCTTCTTTTTGTTTGTTTTAAACCTGCTGCCTATTAATTTCATTTGGAGGCCCCTAGTTCTTGAGTTATGAGAAGGAGTAAATAATACTACCTTATGATTTTATAGACCTCTATTATATCCCCCTTAGTCATCTCTTTTCCAAGATGAAAAGTCCCAGTCTTATTCATCTCTCCTCATACGACAGCCGTTCCATACTCCTAATAATTTTTGTTGCCCTTTTCTGAACCTTTTCCAAGTCCAATATATATTTTTTTTTGAGATGGGCCGACCACATCTGCATGCAGTATTCAAGATGTGGGCATACCATGGACTTGTATAGAGGCAATATGATATTTTCTGTCTTATTATCTATCCCTTTCTTAATGATTCCCAACATTCTGTTCGCTTTTTTGACTGTCGCTGCACATTGAGTGGATCTTTTCAGAGAACTATCCACAATGACTCCAAGATCTTTCTTGAGTGGTAACAGCTAATTTAGACCCCATCATTTTATATGTATAGTTGGGATTATGTTTTCCAATGTGCATTACTTTGCATTTGTCAACATTGAATTTCATCTGCCATTTTGTTGCCCAGTCACCCAGTTTTGCGAGATCCTTTTGTAGCTCTTCGCAGTCTGCTTGGGGCTTAACATCTTGAGTAGTTTTGTATCATCTGCAAATTTTGCCACCTCACTGTTTACCTCTTTTTCCAGATCATTTCTGAATATGTTGAATAGAACTGGGCCCAGTACAGACCCTTGGGGGATGCCACTATTTACCTCTCTCCATTCTGAAAACTGATCATTTATACCTACCCTTTGTTTGCTATTTTTTAACCAGTTACCAATCCATGAGAGAATCTTCCCTCTTGTCCCATTACAGCTTACCTTGCTTAAGAGCCTTTCATGAGGGACCTTGGCAAAGGCTTTCTGAAAATCCAAGTACACTACATCCATTGGATCCCCCTTGTCCACATGCTTGTTGACCCCCTCAAAGAATTCTAGTAGATTGGTGAGGCATGATTTCCCTTTACAAACACCATGCTGACTATTCCTCAACAAATTATGTTCATCTGTTTGTCTGACAATTTTGTTCTTTACTATAGTTTCAGTCAGTTTGCCCAGTACAGAAGTCAGGCTTACCGGCCTGTAATTGCTGGGGTCACCTCTGGAGCCCTTTTTAAAAATTGACGTCACATTAGCTATCTTCCAGTCGTTTGATACAGAAGCTAGTTTCAATGATAGGTTACAGACAACAGTTAGTAGTCCTGCAATTTCACATTTGAGTTCCTTCAGAACTCTTGGTTCTTCTGCACCAGCTCTCCTGCTAATGGATTTTTATTATCTCTATCCACTATCTCCTAAAGTGGTTTTGTGGCTTCACCTCGGCCTACATTTAGTTCAAATCTCTCCTCAGATATATTCAAAATGAATTTCTGAGAGATGGGTGCTTCATTTCAAGACCATCTCTGAATGGTTAATCTTTGTGTAATCTTTTTCTATTTGTTGGGAAAGATAGAGCATCACTCTGTAAAATAATCTCCTAGGAAATCTTTTTGATTTTTTTTTTTTTATTGTTGAATGTTTCTCAGTTCCTCTTTCTTAATTGCCTGCTCTTTGCCTCCAGCTAGTATTCATGGATCACTCCACAGAGATACCTTACTAGATAAGTAGAACATCCTCCACCTTTTCTTTTCCACCACCTGACAATGTATGCCTTTTTTGAGATGTTTGTCATAATAAATCTACTCTAAAATTTGGAAATTTCAATGCACTGCTGTTGTGCTGGCAGCCCTAATAGCGTGTTCCTTATTCTTTACAAAATCTACTCAATGACCTTGCCAATTGCTTTATTTATTGGAGAGAGACAAGTGAGCCTTTTTAAAACAAATAAGTAAAAATTTACTTCATGACTATGCTTCTGACCTCCCTTTACTTTCATCCTTTGTTTTGATATTTTTGGGGCTGATCTTTTATGAGACCAATATTTTCAAAATGGAGCACTGCACAACAGGTTGACGTGGGGAAAACACAGTTTTGTCACTCTTTTGGACATGAGCTGGACATTTCCCTACTCCACAAGTCCTTTCACCTCTTCAATATTCAGTGTAGCTAGCCCTTTGTGTCTTGTGGAGGTCTGGGGTCTTTCCAGCCTCAAAGATCCTGCACAGCAGTGACCTCCCCTTCTGGTCACGGTGAGTATTTCAAGAGTGATGATGCTTTCTAGTGACACTTCCAGCTATTGCTTGATTGAAGAGCTTGGGACCTAGATCTGGATCCAGCACATGACTGCTCACTAGATCATCAGGCTGGTCTTCAACTTCTGTCTTTCAAGTAATGAAATATCTTTGAAGATGGCTGATATTCAGAAGTATGGTTTGCTCCTGAAAAACTTATTCTGTTTCTAAAGTGCTACTGCTGCAAACTCTCCCCTCAGTAGATTAGGTGACATTTTATGTCAATGCAAATTGATATGTTCTATGACAAAAGTATTAGTTTCCTGTGCCTTTATTTTTTTTTCCATAATGTTTTTCTTCTCTGATTTGTTGTTGATGATTGCAGCAAAAACACACTCAGGAGTATGGAAAGATCTTCAAGTCTCACTTTGGTCCACAGTTTGTAGTGTCCATTGCAGATCGAGACATGGTTGCTCAGGTGCTCCGGGCGGAAGGTAGAACTCCACAAAGAGCTAACATGGAATCCTGGCAAGAGTACAGAGATTTAAGAGGGAGAGCTACAGGACTTATTTCTGCGTAAGTATAGTTACTTTTTTTCCCTTCTTAATTTGTATTATTAAAGCATGTTAATCTTCTGAAGTACTATATAAATCAGCCTGGTGTTTTTTTTCACTTAACTCTTCTTGAGCCAATCATATGCTATCTGCCTCTGAAAGCTTGTATGTGTGTGTGTGTGTGTGGGGGGGGGTGTTTGAGGGTAATTGTCCTTGTGAAGCATTCACAGTAATCAATGATGTAATGTGTTTATGCAAAAGGGAACCAATCTTTTTGTGAGTCATGGCCATTCTCTTACTTTGAGATAAAATTGCAGTAGCAAAAGGCTTTATATAGTGAAAGCCTGATAATGCATTTAACACTCACATTACACCAAAATCTCAAGGTTAAAGTATAGGCCAGATTCAAAATAATGGCTCCTTGTTGATGTATAAGAATTGGAAAAGTACAGAGAAGGGCAACAAAACTGATTGGGGTATAGAACAGCTTCTATATGAGGAGAGATTTAAAAAACTGGGACTGTTCAGCTTAGAAAAGAACTGAGTAAGGGCCGTGGGGGATATGATAGAGGTCTATAAAATTGTGAACGATGTGGAGAAACTGAATAGGGAAGTGTTCTTTACCCCTTCATGTAACACAAGAATGGGAGTCACCCAATGAAATTAATAGGCAGTAAGTTGAAAACAAAAGGAAGTAGTTCTTCACACAATGCACAGACAATCTGCAGAACTCATTGCCAGGGGATGTTGGAAAGTCTAAAAGTATAACTCTGTTCCATAAAGAATTAGATAAGATCATGAAGGTAGGTTCATCAAAGGCTATTACCCAAGATGGTCAGGGACACAGCCCCATGCTCCAGTTTTCCCTAAACCTCTGCAAGAAGCTGAGACTGGATAACAGGGATGACAGAGCAGCTGACAAGTTAAGGAGAATGAGAATGGAGTACTGGTTCTGAGATCTGGCTAAAAAAGAGATCATTGGAGACTTTGGTGAGAGTGGTTTCAGTTGAGTGTAAGGGGTGGAAGCCCGACTGACGAGGGTCTAGGATGGAATTGGAGAAGAGGAACTCCAGACAACGATTGTAGATAATGTGTTCAATGAGTTTGGAGATGAAATGGAGAAGGGAGTTGGGGCAGTAGTTGCAGAGACAATTAGGGTCACAGGTGTTTTCTTTGTTTGTTTGTTTTTTTTTAAGATATGAGAGACTAAAATATGTTTGTATTGTGAAGGCAAAGAGATGGAAGATAGTGAGCAGTTAAGGAGATGAGTCAGGTAGGGGATGAAAGTGGGCACAAGGGAGATCAGGAGATGGGATAGGATGATGTCACCGGGGCAAGTGGAGGGATTGAAGGAGGAAATCAGAGAAGAATATGTGCATCTGTGACGAGAGAGGAGGAGGAGAGTGTTGTAGGAGGGGAAAGGGAAGGCAAACTGAGGAGTCAGGGAAAGTCACATAATATTTTGTCATTTTTTTTCCTGATAGAAATCAGCAAGATACTCTGCAAAGAGAGAAGTGGAGACAGGAAGATGAGACAGTTTGAGGAATGAGTAAAGGTGGTGAAAAGACAACTGGGATTGTGGGTGGCCCTTTCAATGGGAAAGGGGGGCAAAAGAATCAAGGGTGGAGGAGAGAGGAATTGAGTGAATCAACAACCATATCAATGGAGGAAAGGGAACAGAAAGCAGAGAGCAGATAAGAAGTGGACTGGAAGTGCTGATGGACTGGAAGTCACAGAAAGGCCAAGTGACAGGGCAGGAGAGAGGGGGCTGACAGGCAATGTTGAACGAGACTAAATAATGATTGAAGAGGGGGAACTCGGCAACAGAGAGATCAAAGAGCAGTGCTTGGGTAAAACCAAGTCAAGCGAATGGCTCTTTTTGCAAGTGGGATAGTTGAACCAGGGCTGCAGGTTGAATGAAGACATGAGGGTGAGAAAACATGCATTTACGGGGGTTGGATGGGTTATCAACATGAAATCACTCAGCGACAAGACGGATGCGTATGATGGATTGCGAGGAGAGGAAGAGAGAGAGAGCCAGGAATCATAGCCGGAGAAGAAGGAGGATGGGAAGGAGTTGGGTGAATGGTAGATGATAGCAACTTGGACAGGAAAAGGAGAGAAGAGTTGGATGCAGTGCTGTTCAAAAGAGAAGGAAGGGGGAAGAGGGAGGGGTTGGAAGCAGCAGGAATGGGAGAGAAGCCCGACAACTCCACCGCAGCCTGATGAAGGGCAGGAGATGTGAGAGGAGAGGCCTCCATAAGAGAGGGTAAGTTTCAGAGGTCATGACAAACGAAGGGATTCAGGTGTCTGAGAGGAGCTGGAGGGAGCAAGATATGAAGAGGTCATGGATGACTGAGACCTTTTTAGAGATGGAGTGGGCATTCCAGAGACAGCAAGAGAAGAGAAGGCAGTGGGGAGGTGGCAGGGGATGAAATTCCTCTCTGGGCTAACTATTTCCCCATGTTTATTTCCCCCCCCTCCCCCACTGTTCCTCAGACGTTCTTGTTAACTGCTGGAAATGGCCCACCTTGATTATCACTACAAAAGGTTTTTCCGCCCCCCCCCCCCCCGCGGCTCTCCTGCTGGTAATAGCTCATCTTAAGTGATCACTCTCCTTACAGTGTGTATGGTAACACCCATTGTTTCATATTCTCTGTGTATATAAATCTCCCCACTGTATTTTCCACTGAATGCATTCGATGGAGTGAGCTGTAGCTCACGAAAGCTTATGCTCTAATAAATTTGTTAGTCTCTAAGGTGCCACAAGTACTCCTTTTCTTTTTGCGAATACAGACTAACACGGCTACTACTCCGAAACCTCTCTGGTCCAGTAACTTTCTGTAATCTACTGCAGCATCATTCCAAGTAGAAGACTTTCAGGGGGAGTGCTTATTCAAATAACAATTTAAAAATGTTTGAAAGACTGTTGGTTTGTCTGCTTAAATAACTAAGAGAGAGACGGTGGGTGAGGTAATATCTTTAGATATTAGACCAGCTTCTGTTGGTGAAAGAAACAAGCTTTCCCCTTCTTCAGATCTGGGGAAGGTACTCAGAGTGTCACAACTAAATACAAGGATGGAACAGATAAGGAGTCAACTCATGTTGCAAGAGACCATTCAAGGTGAAGTGGGCAGTTAACACTTCTACAGTCCTAGGCCAAAGGTGTGTTAGTAGTTTACAGATTGTTGTAATGAGCCATAAATCCAGTATCTTTATTAATGCGTCCGATGAAGTGAGCTGTAGCTCACGAAAGCTAATGCTCAAATAAATTTGTTAGTCTCTAAGGTGCCACAAGTACTCCTTTTCTTTTTGCGAATACAGACTAACACGGCTGCTACTCTGAAACCTATCTTTATTAAGACTATGATTTTTGGTGTCTAGTGGAGTTGTGAATTTAAGTTCCCAGACTCGTCATTTAAAGATGTTGTGCAGGTTTCCTTTGAGGATGAGGACTGAGAGGTCAGATACAGAATAACCGTTTTGTGAAAATTGTTTGCCCACGGGTGATATGGTGTATGTCTTTTATCATTTTTGTGCGTGAGTTCATTTGAGCATAATGATTGTCTTGTTTCACCCATGTAGTTTCTGGGGGCATTTAGTGTACTATTGAGATATACCACATTTTGTGATGGGCATGTGTAGGACCTATGGATCTTGAAAGGTGTGTTTGTTGGGGGGATATTGATCACTGGAGCAGCGCAGATATGTTTGCAGGTTTTGCATCTGTTATGGCAGCAACTAGTGCCACTTTAAGTTGGTGTGTATGTGTTAGTTCCTTATCTGATCCACCTTGTACTTACCTGTGACAATCTTGAGCACCTTTCCCAGACCTGAAGAAGAGCACTGTGTAAATGCAAAAGCTTGTCTTTTTCAATAAAAGAAGTTGTTCCAATAAAAGATATTACCTCACTCACCTTGTCTCTCTAATATCCTGGGACCAACATAGCTGACACAACACTCAGGAGCGGATTTACCATGAAACAAACTGCAGTGGCACGGGGCCCCCAATGACAGGGAGGCCCCCAAAATGCAGGACAAATATCTGACAACCTGCCCCTGAGTTCCAGCCGGCAGTGCAGCAGGGCTCAGGCAGGCAGGCTGCCTGCATGCCATGGCTGGTGGCCCCACGCCGCTCACTGGCTGGCTGCTGGCACGTCTGTGTGTGCCCCTGGTGGGGGGAGGAGGTGGCTCCATCCGCTGCCCCCACCCCGGGCAGCACACAGAGACCCGCTGCTCCCCTCCCCGCAAGGGGCGCGCAGAGACATGCCAGCAGCAGGGCTAAGGTGGCTCCTTGCCTGCTCTGCCTCCCTCCCTCCGTGCCGCTGCCCCCGCCCTGAGCGCCAACTCAGCAGCTCCCATTGGCCGCTCCCACCCTCCCTCCCACCCCCCAACCTCCTGCCCCAGCCCAGAGCCTGCACCCTGCTCTCAAACTTTCTCCCAGAGCCGGCACCCCTCACCCTGGATCTCCCAGTTTCAGCCCCAGGGGAGGCGCTGGGGCTTGGAGCACTGGGTTGCAGCTGTGGGGCCCTGTGGCCCCATGGAAAGGGCCCGTAGACTCCTGGTTGAGAACTGCTGTTATACACATTATACATAGACACATCATAGTATCTGAGTTGGCATGAGCCTGTTCAGCTCACATGCTCTAAGTCAGTGGCTCTAACTCTTTCCAGACTACTGTACCCCTTTCAGGAATCTGATTTGTCTTGTGTATTTCAAGTTTCACCTCACTGAAAAGTAATTTGCTTAAAAAATCAGACATAAAAATACGAAAGTGTCACTGCACGCTATTATTGAAAAATTGCTGACCTTCTCATTTTTACCATATAATTATAAAATAAATCAATTGGAATATAAACATTGTACTTACATTTCAGTGTATAGTATACAGAGCAGAATAAACAAGTCATAGTCTGTATGAAATTTTAGTTTGTGCTGACTTTGCTAGTGCTTTTTTATGTAGCCTATTGTAAACCTAGGCAAATATCTAGATGACTTGATGTACCGCTTGAAAGACCTCTACATACTCTCTAGTTGAGAACCACTGTTCTAAGTTATGTAATTCTTAATGTGTTAATG
Source organism: Dermochelys coriacea (assembly GCF_009764565.3). Taxonomy (NCBI): domain Eukaryota; kingdom Metazoa; phylum Chordata; order Testudines; family Dermochelyidae; genus Dermochelys; species Dermochelys coriacea. The sequence goes on from NC_050078.2 coordinate 5,054,906, forward strand.
GTCTGTCTTGAACTTCTCGTACTGTAGGTTGTTAGGACTCAAAAAGTACCATATCTCACAGAAAGTAAACTTTGCTCACAGAAAACTTCCCCTAGATTTGGAATAAACGTAACCGGGCTTGATATGCCAATAACAGGATTTGCTATATTAAATCGGACCAATGGACCATGAAATCTGGTTATGTTGGATGTTTTGGGGAGAAAAGCACCAAATCTGTATAAAAGAAAACAAATTAGCAAAGATAAATGTATATTTAAAATTTCATTTTAATGGGAATATGTGTGATACTTCTGCAAACCAGAATCTCAGATGTATTTTGTTGGTCAGGTACTGTATGTATATAGCAGGTGTGATTAAACAATTACCTGAAGACACTTTAATTACACATTAATTAACTTACTAACTTGATTGCGTACTGTAACAGTGAGGTGAATTAGACAATGGAATGACTTGCCACCTTCAGTAAATACAGAATAAGAAATTTAAGAACATATTACTTGACACACAGTGTCCACTATACTCCTTCCCAGTAGTGGTTTCAGTTTTACCAATGAATTTGTTTATCACTCGCTAATGAGAGATTCTTATTTAATTCATGAACTTCCTGCCCAGCTAATGATTGTCAGGAAGAATTGTACATAGATATTTTAAATTATTTTTTCTAGGGAAGGGGACCAATGGCTAAAAATGAGGAGTGTACTAAGGCAGAAGGTCCTGAAACCCAAGGATGTGGCTGTTTTCTCTGAAGGAGTCAATGAAGTCATCACAGATTTAATTAAGAGAATCAACACTCTCAGGAGTCAAGAGGAAGATAGGGAAACAGTGACCAATGTTAACAACCTTTTCTTCAAGTATTCCATGGAAGGTGAGACACAGAACATATAATAACTGGAAAGAAAATTAATGCTAAACCATGTGATTATAATTAGGCATTTTTATCATAAACTGCCTCTGCCACACTCAAGCTAATTTTAAAACAATCAGATGGCTTGATCCTACAAATGCTTCACATAACTAGCGCCTACTTCAGCTAAAGAATCAGTAGCATTCTTTCATCAGAATCAAAACTGATCCCATATCTGCCTTGTGTTAAGGGTCACTTGCTACTGAAGTTCCCACCTATAAACAAAGTGTAAACCCAAGGTCCTAACCACTTGTAATCATCCAAAATACTATCGTACTTTTCACAAGTGTAGGGGTATTAAGCTTCAGAATACTTACCAAATTCTAGGCCAAGGGGTCACATTTAGCCTACCTAAATTCTGTCTGCAGTTTCAACAGGGAAAAGTATTTTTCTTCAGTGCCTACATCTGCCTAAATGTGGGGTTCTTACACTTTCTTCAGAAGCATCTGGCTACTGGTGGAGGCAAAGAGACTTGACTAGATGGATCTCCTGTCCAATCAAATATAGCGATTCCTATGTTCTTATGTAACTGTTATGTAGCTTTTTTTTTTTTTTTTTGTACATTTAAACATTTGTTTTATTCCTTTCTCAAATATCTGATTTTCAGCAGTGGTTGAATTATTGGTTTTTGTTTTAAAGTTTCATGTGGTTCTTTAACTGACACTGCATGAACTAGAGAGACAAGGGGAGTGAGGTAATATATTTTATTGGACGAACTTCTGTTGGTGAGAGAGACAAATTTTTGAGCTTACATAGAGTTTTTCTTCAGATCTGGGAAACTTAGAGTGTCACAGCTAAATACAAGATGGAACAGATTGTTTAGTGTAAGCAGTTAACACATATTTCCAGGGATCCTTCAAAGTGAAGTGATCCGTTGACACCCCTCCAGTCATAGGGAGGAAAGGAAGTGGTGGTGGGGGGAGGCAACTAAGGAGGCATTGTTAGTGGGTTATAGATGGTTGTAATAAGCCATAAATCCTGTGTCTCAATTCAATCCATGATTTTTAGTGTCTAGCAAAGTTCTGAATTTAGGCTCCCAGGCTCATCTTTTGAAATGTGCAGGTTCCCTTTGAGGTTGAAGACTGGTAGGTTAGTTATAGAGTGATCGCTTTGTGAAAAGTGTTCACCCGCAGGTGATAGGGTGTTTTTGTCTTTTATCATTTTCCTGCGTGAGTTCATTGGAGAGTGTAATGATTGTCTGGTTTCACCCACATAGGTTCTGTTGGAGCATTTAAGTTGGATGAAGTACACCACATATTGTTGTAGGCATGAGCAGGACCCATGGTTCTTGAAAGGTGTGTGTCAGGGATGTCAATCATTGTAGCAGTGGAGGTATATCTGCAGGTTTTGTATCTGTTGTTCTGGCAGGATCTGGTGCTGCTTTGAAGTAGTGTGTCCCTAGCCTGTGAGAAGCTTTCTTCTGATGATGAGCTTGGAGAGGTTGTGGGATTGTTGGAAGGCCAGGAGAGGGGGTTCATAAAAGATTTCTTTCATGATGGGGGTCCCCATTGAGTATGGGTTGTAGTTATTTAATGATACCCCATATGGGTTCCAGTGTGGGGCGCTAGTGACAAGGAGGGGTGCGTGGTCAGAGGTGGCTTTATTTCTGTATTGAAACAGGTTCTCTCAGGGTATTTGGGTGGCCTGTTCTGGTGGAGTGTCCTTGTTTGGTGAAGGCAGTTTTGAGTGTCCTGGACTTTCTCCTCAGAGCATATTCTGTGATATGAGTGCCTGGTTGTAAGTAACAGATTTCTTGGTGTGTTTGGGGTAGTTACTGGATCTATGAAGGTAGGTGTGGTAATCCATGGGTTTCTTGTATATAGTTGTCTGTAGGATTCCATTGTTGAAGCTGATTGTGGTATGCAGGAAATTGTTGCTCATACGGGAATGTTCTAGAGAGAGTTTAATGGATAGATGGTGATTGCTGAAGTTGTGGTGGAAGACTATAAGGGAATTTAAGTCGTTTGTCCAGAGAATGAATGTATCATCGATGTAGCTCAGATATATCATTAGTTTCGTAGTTCATTTGTCCAGAATTAATTCTTCAAGGTGGCCCATGAAGAGGTTGGCATTTTGGGGAGCCATCTTAGTACCCATGGCTGTTCCCATGGTTTGGAGGAAGTGTTTGTTGTTGAATGTAAAATGGTTATGGGTGAGGATGAACTGGATGAGTTTGGCGATGTGTTTGGGGTAGATATATGAGGTTTGTCCAAGGTCTTGTAAATATTTGGGGCAGACAGCTATACTGTCATTGTGAGGGATGTTAGTGTATAGGGAGGTGACATCCACAGTGGCAAGGATGGTGTTCTGAGGGAAGTTGTTAATACTGTAGAGTTTGTGGAGGAAGTCAGTTGTGTCCTAGAGGAAGCTGGGCCATTGTGTGATGAATGGTTTGAGGATGTTTCTATGAGTCCTGATGTTCCTTCAGTAAGAGTGCCATGACCCGATATGATGGGTCCGCTTGGATTCCCTTGTTTGTGTATCTTGGGAAGCAGTAGAAGATCCCTGGGGTTGGTTCGTGGGGGATGAAATTGTATAGTTTCTCTGGACACAGGCGCCTGCTTCCTCAGGGCCCCCGGGGTGCTCAACCCCCCGCTCTGCCCCAGACCCCACCCCCATCCGACCCCTTCCCCCAAGCCCACATCCCCGCCTGCCTCTTCCTGCCCAGTTCCGCCCCCTTCCCTGAGCGTGCCCATCCCTGCTCCTCCCTCTCCCCCAGTGTCTCCTGCACCCTGAGGAACAGCTGATCGCGGTGAGTGGAAGGCACTGGGTGGGAGGGGGAGGAGTTGATTGGCAGGGCCACTGTTGGATGGAAGGCGCTGGGGGGTAAGTTGGGTGCTGGCTGCCAGTGGGTACTAAGTACCCAGTAATTTTTTTCTGTGGGTGCTCCAGGGCTCGAGTACCCACAGAGTCGGCGCCTATGGCTCTTGGAGTTGTTTAGGGAAGGATTTGATGATATCCTTAAATTCCTGGGTAAATTGTGGTGTAGTGTGGTGTGGTTGTCTTTGAGTTCTGCATGAGCTAGTCTTATAAATAATACAAAATATTACAGCACGTAACACCCATCGTAAGAAAATCCCGTTTCTCTCTCATATGCATAATAAAGCACTGTGTGTCTGCCTGATGCTTAAAGTGTTGGCACTCTTTGCTGAGAACTAGCTAACTCATTGAGATTTGTAACCACTTCCAGCATTGCTGACCTATGAAGCCACTGTCTCAAATGGCTGACTACTTGGTAAGCTAGTCTGGGTCTATGCTAACTAGATAATGTCTGAATAGTAGCATCAGGTGAGTGCCAGCTGTCTTAAAGCAATTTAACCTTTTGAGCTACAGACTCCCTCTAATTGATCAGTGAATTAAATTCTCTAAGTTCCTTTGAATTTTCATCCTTTCCTCTACCCTGTACTGTCTTATCGTGGATATAAAGTCGATTATATTATTAATGATTTACATTGTGAAAAAATTTATGCCTAGAATTTAACCCACCTAAAATATTATATCTATTTTTGTCAACATTAATTGTTTCACTGCTGATCATTTTAGCAGAAACATCAAGATAAGGAGGTCTGTTGGTTGAAAGTCACAGTTAAATGAACAGCCATCCTTAGGTCACAGAATCAACATCCTGACTGAGATGAATGGGACAATTCATGCCGCACACTGCTATTATTTCAGGCTGTCTGAAGACTCAGTAAAACAACACTTCATTGGTTATACTTGGTTCAGATCTTTCAAGTTTTATTCACAATGATAAGGATGAGAAACATTTTTTTTTTAATGAAAGTTTACATTCTGGAGCAATCTATTCAATGTTGAGTATGAATTTTGTTTTAATAATTTTTGATGTTTCTTGAAAGCTCTAGTTATGAGTCCACAGAAAAGTGATGTGTGTATGTGTTTGGTTTTGTTTTAGTTTTGTTTAAAGAAAGTAAGGAAAATATAAACATGAGTCAAATAAGGGACCCAATTATTAAAAAGGGGATAGAAGAAATAACTTTAACATCTCCTTTATCATAGAAAGGACACATAAGGAGGTCATTTAGTCTACCCTCTGTTTTATAAGGGACTTTATTATCCCTAAACCATCTCCAGTAAGTGCTAATCAAACTAATTAAGCATGTTTTTGCAGACTTGGTTCTGTTCCTTTACCTTTTAATTCTGTACCATAAATAACTCAAAGGAAATAAAAAGAATGAAGGGACTGTAAATTCTGTGACATTTCTCCTTTGCAGGTGTGGCAACTATTCTGTATGAATCCCGATTGGGCTGCCTAGAAAACAACATCCCAGAGAAGACTGTGGAATACATTGAGGCTCTGGAATTGATGTTTAGCATGTTTAAGACAACTATGTATGCAGGGGCAATTCCCAAATGGCTTCGTTCATTTATTCCAAAACCTTGGAGAGAGTTCTGCAGATCCTGGGATGGACTCTTCAAATTCAGTAAGATTTAATAATAGAAAAGTTCAACTTTGTCTCTGTAGCTGCTGTCACTGTATTTGCATAGAGCTTGTTGCATTTGTATCCTAAAATTCTAATAAGAAACTGGGGAAGAGGAAGAAAGTAGGAATAAACTACAGTGTGAAATATTAAGGGATTATTTAGGGTGGTACAGTAAGCGAAACTAGATCAACATTTGGGCTACATAGCAGAAAGAACTTCTTGAAAATGAGATCTACTAGAAAGTGGTGCAGTAATCTTTTAAGAGGAGTGGTGGAAGCCGCACTGATTGGATTTAACACAATTGAAATTAGACTGAACAGAACACTAGGAAAAGTATTCTAGGAAACAATCCTTTATTGGCCAAGTGGTGGACTGTGCGGCCCAACAGATGTTTTCCATCTCTATCTTCTATGTTTCTGTGAAATCATGCTTATTATCTAGAGGTTAAAGATATTCGGACATCTGCTTTTTTGCTAAAGCTTATTTGTTTTGTTACCCCATTTACCCATCCACCTTGTTTGTCTGTCTTGTTCACCTGTTGCATTTCACAAGCCAAAGCCGAGCACGGGGGCCAAGGTTTTTCAGGAATTCTGGAGATATGTTATCATAGCCCGCAGCTGTTCCACACTTGATCCAGCTCGGTTACAGTGAATGGTTCTGGGCAGCTTCTGATCTGGTGTACAAGTTTAAACATACGCCATTTGTTCCTCATGTGTCTTCACACCTGTTTCTCCAAAGGTGCTCTGGCCACTTTAAGTAGGTGTCCAGCTACCTGGTTGGGTGTCACTGAGGGTCGACAGAGTGCATGTGGCTGCTGCGCTGCTCCAAGGCTTCAGAGCAGACTCCAACACTTGCAGCTGGACCGAGTAAAGCTCATCCTCTTGGTTGTCTCCTCCCATCTGGCTCGGTGAGCAGAGTCCAACGATTCGATCAGATGTTCAGCGACATCTGGGTCACCAGATGCCTGATACTGCTCGAGCAAGGCAGCGCTCTCTTCGTCGAGAGAGGGGATGTAGACAGGGCGGCAACCGCATGGGATAGCACCACAGAAGTGACGGTAGGTCTCATTTACTGAGATATGCTGGGCTGGTATTGTCACCCCGCTCCTCTCCAGTGCTTACATGTATTTTTCCCTGTCAGCCTTTCAGAATCTTCACTACTTCTTTTTGGGACTCTTGACAACTGTGATCTGTAGCCTGATATGGATCAGCAATGGTCTGTGTTGGCTGTGTGGAAAGTTATCCAAGACTTGGCATGTTGCTGGTTGAGGATGGCCATGAACTGAACTGACCCAACACAAGTCAGGAGAGTAGTCATGATCCCATCTAGAAGAATGGAACGTGCCTTGCTGCTTAGCATCATGGAGAAGGGCGAGGTTGTTTCGAGATGCCCAATTTGCAAGTTGTTCACAGTCAGTGTCAACCTCCTTATACCCCCAGAGACAACAATGGGTTACCCCAGGTCTGGGTGTGCTTTTTCCAACTCTGTTCAACATTTACATCAATGGCCTGCCAACAATGGAGTCACAAAAGTTCATTTACACAATGACATCTGTTGCGGTACCCAAGCCCAGACATTTCACGAGCTTGATGCCATCTTAAACTGGGATATGATAAAGTTAGCTACTGTAAGACTGGGCACCTCCAGCCAAGTGTCATAAAAACAGTCTCCAGTTTGTTCCATCTTCGCCACACCAGCACAACCCAAACACTGAATGTTTTTATCTGAATGGTCAGAAGGTGAAGCATGAAGTAGAACTGGTCTATCTAAGTGTGACCTTAGACTGCACATTGAGTTACCATGCCCACCTGAAGAAGACAGCAGCTAAAGTTAAGATGCACAACAATCTTCTTAGGAAACTGGCAGGTTCATCATGGGGTGCTCATGCTCCAACTTTGTGGATATCAGCCCTTGCCACCTCGTATTCGGTGGTGGAGTACTGCACACCAGTTTGGAGTCAATCGTCACACACCAAACTGGTGGATCCGCAGTTACATGCCACCATGCATATCCTCTCCGGCACCCTGTGTCTGACCCCACTCCCATGGCTTCCAGTTCTGAGCAATATTGCTCTGCCGCATATCAGATAAGACGTTGCCACTGGCAAGTTACTGGAGAAAGTATGTGACAATTCAAGCCTGCTTCTGCACAATGACCTTTTTAAACCACCAGCTGCACGTTTGTCAGCACGTCGTCCATTATAGTCTCATTTTCCACGCCAGGATGTTAAGGCAGAAACGCTCTGGTGAGAGGAATGGATATCAGTCATAATCTCCAACCAGTCCCTTGTTGCTGATCCCACAATTTACCTGCCTGGTTTTGACCTGCCCTGTCGCCAATGGTCCCTGTTGAACAGGTTCCGGACCAGGCAAGGTCTCTGTGGAGCCAACCAGTATTGCTGGGACCTTTGTGCCAGCCCTTTGTGCAGCTTTGTCGATGAATGCCTGCTGACTAGGTTCAGGAGTGGCCTAGAAGAACTGCATCACACCACTGAAGATGCCATCGCTTGGCTAGACAACTATGCATATTCTAAATAAATACCTGTTGCATCTTACCTGACAGTTAGACTATGAGCAATCTGGGGGAAGAACTGTCTTTATATTTGTCTATACATTGCCTAGCACAATGGGTCTCTTATATTTCATCGGGGTTCCTAGGTGCTAGGGTAATACAAATATAATACTGACTGAAAAAATGAATCATAAATGATCTGGAAAAAGGGGTAAACAGTGAGAGGGCAAAGTTTACAGATGATACAAAATTACTCAAGAAGTTAAATCCAAAATTGGCTGCAAAGAGTTACAAAGGGATCTCACAAAACTGGGTGAGTGCACTGCAAAATGGCAGATGAATTCAATGTTGATAAATGCAAAGTAATGCATATTGGAAAACATATTTCCAGCTATCCATACAAAATAATGGGGTCTAAATTAGCTGTTATCATTCAAGAAAGAGATCTGGGAGTCATCACGGATAGTTCTTTGAAAACATCCACTGAATGTGCACTGGGGGTCAAAGAAGCTAACAATGTTAGGAACCATTAGGAAAGGGTTAGATAATAAGACAGTAAATATCATAATGCCACTATATAAATCAATGGTGCGCCCACATCTTGAATACTGTGTGCAGTTCTGGTCAACCGATCTCAAGAAAGACATTAGAAATGGAAAAGATACAGATAAGGGTGATAAAAATGATTAAGGGTATGGAACAGCTTCCATATGAGGAGAGATTTAAAGACACGAACTTTTCAGCTTGGAAAAGAAATGACTAAGTGCGGATATGATAGAGGTCTATAAAATCATGAATAATGAAGTGTTATTTACTCCTTCCCATAACACAAGAATCAGGTGTCACCAATTAAATTAATAGCCTGCAGATTTAAAACAAACAAAAGGAAGTACTTCTTCACACAACACACAGTCAACCTGTAGAACTGATTGCCAGGAGATGTTGTGAAGGCCAAAAGTATAACTGAATTCAAAAAAGAATTAAATAAGTTCATGGAGGATAGGTCCATCAAGGCTATTAGACAAAGTGGGCAGAGATGCAACTCTACACTCTGGGTATCCCTAAGCCTCTGACTGCCAGATGCTGGGACTCGATGCAGCAGATGGATCCCTTGATGATTATCCTTTTCTGTCCATTCCCTTGGAAGCATCTGGCATTGGCCACTTTTGGAAGACAGGATATTGAGCTAGATATACCATTGGTCTGACCCAATATGGACTTCTTATGTTCTTACAGAAAAGTTTGAAAAATATTCCATTTGGAAACAATTTTGCCAATATGGTCTAGTTAGTCCCTTATTTTACATTACCAGTTCATTATTTATTTTAATCTGTTCTGTTGCTTGTTCCTCACTTGAAGTCAGAATCATCACTTGTCCAAAATGTATTCAATTTAATGGAAGTTTTTTCCCCATTGACTTCAGTGAGTTTTGGAACAGGAGCTCTGTAACAAAACCATCATCTCTTCAACTGATTGTGAACAAAATGAGGAATCAGCTCATGAACTCTTAAGAAATACTACATATCTACTACTTTAAAAAATGAGGGAAGAAAAGTAAGGGAAAGTATGGCATATGGTTTGAAACATTCTATTTACAAGCATTTCAGTGGCCTATAATCACTCTGAGGAAGTGGAGTCCTGTTTTCATCTTTCTCATTTAAAATTTGGGGGTATCAAAAACCCTCTAATCTTTTTACCCTGCAGAAGTAGTGCTAGGAAACGTCTGCATATTACTTCATTCATATTGTAGCAGAATATTCTTTTTCAATATTCCCCCAAATGTATACTTTTTGAGAGAAGATTTGAGGTTCTCCCAGATTATTAACAATATAAATCTGTCATATGGCTGGAGCTATATTGACCTATAGCAATTACTCCTGAGTGAATTATGCACAAAAAAATAAAATGTATTTTTAAAATAATATTTTAAAATTCTGAATGTAGGGGGCTCGGAGGGTGGGTCTGGGTATGGGAAGATGGGGCTTGGTGGAGGGGGTCTGAGTGTGGGGAGCTTAGTGGGAGGTTCCAGTGACTGGGGGAGTGGGGTTCGATGAGGTGGGGATCCAGGTGCACCTGGTTGGGGCTCAGTGTAGTGGGGGTCTGGGTGTGAGGGGCTCAGCAGAGAGGTCTAGGTGTAGAGGGCTAGGGCTTGTCAGGGTGAGGGTTCCATGGGCCTGCTTAAAAGGGAAGCCCCAGATGCGGCCAAGGGGACGCCACATGCCGGGCTCCTGCTTCCCCTTGCGATTCCCCTATCCTCTTTCTTCCCCATCTCATCCCCCTACTTCAGCTGGGCAGCTCTGCGGTTGCAGAAATGAGGGGTGGAAGGCAGTGGCATGTAACCCTGTGTGCTTCCCCCATGCCTCACCTCTGTTTGGGTGCGAGAAACCCTCCCCCAACTGCACCCATGGTCATCCCCCTGCCTGTGAGGCTTCTCTTTGCTTCCCCTGACGTTTTCTGCAGGGAAGCACAGGCATTCTGTGAGGGGGCTAGTTCCCGCAGAATTTCCCCAGGACTAAAATTAAAGATATGCAAGATCTATCAGGAAATCAAGTCCATACCCCTACGCATATAAAATTATTCCCTATAATTCATTTTTGATTGCTCTAAAGAATGCATTTGATGGGGCTTCTACCATTTCCCCTTCTGGAACACCCACCTCCAAAAATAAACAAACAACCCCTTCCCTTGCAGACCTCTGATTAATATTACCAGCAACTGAACTACAACAGACTCCAATCTATTTGTTTGCAGCTTTCTTTGTCACGTTGTTTCTTTTTTTGCAGGAGCACTTGCTGTGAAAAAGGAATTAAAATATAGGTGGGGATTATGTGCTTTACCAAGGTCACCTGTTTGTTTTTGTGTGTGTATTAGTCTGTGGGATCTTTATGCAAGAATATGCCAGTTATGGTTCTTTTTTCTATGAGGTCAGGATCTGACCAATCTGTGGGGTGGTTTAAGCATTGTGATATGACCTCTTCTTTAGCATCACCCACCTCTACACTGGAGGTGCCATGTTTGTAATCGCCGAAGTATAAATCGGAAAGAAAGGAGGGAAGAAAAAAAGGACTGAACAATGATTAGGGGATTTAAAAAAAATTTTTTTTTTGTCATTTAAAAGGTCAAATCCACGTTGACAACAAGATAAAGGCTATTCAGTCCCAATTGGACCAAAAAGAAGAAGTAAAAGGTGGGCTACTCACCTATCTCCTAATGAATAAAGAGCTTACGGTGGAAGAGATCTATGCTAACATGACTGAAATGCTTCTGGCAGGAGTGGACACAGTAAGCTTATTATATCATTTTCTGTTTGGACAATTTTATTGCTCTATAAATCCACTCCATTTGCAACCTAGCACCAGTGCTATGTAAGCGTTTTTGTGCATCATAAATTGCATGTTTGAATCATGGAATCATAGTAGTAATGGAAAATACATACTAGTTCATATAGTCCATCCACTGAAGCCAAAATATACTCTCTACAGTGCAATTTGATTTTGAACTTTGTAAGTGATGGGGCTTCCACCATTTCCTATAGGACATTTCTTCACAGTCTAATAGAAATATATGTATTTGTTAGTTTTTCTTAAATTCCCTTTTCTAGTTTGGGGATGGAATAAATATTTAATGGCCCTTCAGAAAAACGGAAATGGGCAACAGTCAGCAGTGTGCCCTTGTTGCCAAGAAGGCCAATGGCATTTTGGGTTGTATAAGTAGGGGCATAGCGAGCAGATCGAGGGACGTGATCGTTCCCCTCTATTCGACACTGGTGAGGCCTCATCTGGAGTACTGTGTCCAGTTTTGGGCCCCACACTACAGGAAGGATGTGGATAAATTGGAAAGAGTACAACGAAGGGCAACGAAAATGATTAGGGGTCTAGAGCACATGACTTATGAGGAGAGGCTGAGGGAGCTGGGATTGTTTAGTCTGCAGAAGAGAAGAATGAGGGGGGATTTGATAGCTGCTTTCAACTACCTGAAAGGGGGTTTCAAAGAGGATGGCTCTAGACTGTTCTCAATGGTAGCAGATGACAGAACGAGGAGTAATGGTCTCAAGTTGCAATGGGGGAGGTTTAGATTGGATATTAGGAAAAACTTTTTCACTAAGAGGGTGGTGAAACACTGGAATGCGTTACCTAGGGAGGTGGTAGAATCTCCTTCCTTAGAGGTTTTTAAGGTCAGGCTTGACAAAGCCCTAGCTGGGATGATTTAACTGGGACTTGGTCCTGCTTTGAGCAGGGGGTTGGACTAGATGACCTTCTGGGGTCCCTTCCAACCCTGATATTCTATGATTCTATGATTCTAACTCTATTGAGGGTCTCTCTCTTTTTAAAAAAAAGGTATATTTAGAACTTGCTAATGGATTTTGATATATGTACAATTAATCAGTGAGAGACATTATAGATAAGATACGTGGCCTCTGTTAAAGTCCTTTGTGCCACTAGACTGATATCATGGGGACCTTAGACCAGCCGTAAGGGGATGATGTGAAGTCACTAGCATGGAGGAAGCCTGAACTCTGTGCCATCTTTCTGCCAGCCCTCCTGGTATAGGGGGCATGATGGGGTGTGGTGGGGGCATTCGAAGGCAGGGGCGAGGCATGATGGAGCCTGGTTGGTGGGGAGGCGACGAGGCTAGAGTATGATACACATAATGCCTAAGGAACAATTCTTGACAGTCCATGTTAGAACATCCCTATGGATTAGAGATTGGGGTAAAGGTGGTTTTAGAGCCACCTCTGCCTTCCCTGCCCCACAACATGGGCTCAGCACAGCTGAGAATTGCATTCTAGGATTGGGTTCATCCACGGAGATATAAATGAGCCATGTGCTGGAGACTGTAATTAAGCTTTTTGGATCAAGCCTAGAAGGGTTTGATGAAGATCTATAACCCTGTACAAGCTTGTTTGCCAGTAAGCTTGAAGCATTTGTTGCTAATTGGATTCAGCTTTCTCCAGGTGTGAGAGCGGTCTGGAGGGATGGTTGGGAAAAAAAGAAACTTTATTAGCCTCAGAACAAAAGGCATATGTAAGGGCTTATTTCTGTATTGAGAATTACTCCGTTGGTTAAATTTTCCAGAGGCTTATGAGCTCGGTGAGCTTTTTATTGTTTCTTTAAATAAAACACAATTTATTCATTCCATTAGTTTTCCAGCCCTTCAAAGCCCTAATTTTCCACTTTTAGGAGGAGAGAGTTTTCATTAAACCAAAAGGGCAGTGTACTAGTTCATGACAACAGAGTCTGTGTTTGCATTTATACAGCTTTCTCAACTGACAATGATTACTTTATGAGAAACGTGTGCTTCTGGCTTCCCCCCCTTCTGGTACATGATAGAAATGGAGGGAGCCTTGTTTCCCCAATGCTGGCATTTCGGGTTTTGTTACATGATGGAAACTGAAAGAGCTCACAAGGATTATTAAAGATTTTGAATAAATTTCTAAAGCTGTTATTTGGCTTCCAAGCATTTTGGCTGTTGTAGCACAGAGCCAGTTTTGAAGAGGATGTGAAGGAGCTGGGAACCTGAGAGGAGACACTGTTTATATCACAATAACTCTTGTGTGTAGTTTAGCACAACTGTCAGCCTCTTCAGAGAGGAGCAGCCCAGAACTGAGCTCTAGTGAAGGATTTTATTGGGACAGAAGGCTAAAAAGAGGATTCTTGGGCTATTTCTACCCTGAAATATAAGCCCAGGGTTTGAACTCTGGCTCAAGCCTAATGTCCCTTCCATCTACACACAAATCGCACTAACCCAGGGCTCTGACCCAGGGGTGGAGGGTCCGAGCCTGAGTCAAGCTGAGTCCGATGATTCGAGCCCTATTGCTTTGCAGTGTAGATGCAGCCCCACTGAATTTATGCACAGGGAGTCCACAAAAAGTATTACGCAATCCCACCAGCCATCTTTTTGCCCATTGGACAGTCTTTTGGTGGCCGGTCAAATTTTCCCACACTGTACTATGAACAAAGAGCAGAGTATTCACATTTTGGGAGGGCGCAAGGAAGTCAGGGATATGTGTGATTGGTCTTGGGCTCACAGAATGCAGTGTAGAAGCTGGAGCCCCCGGTTGAGACCCAGGTTTCAACAATTCCTAACTTGGGGTTACAAATGAGTATGATGCTCAAGCCCTAGGTAAACAAACCCATGGTATGCTAACTCAAGTTCTACTAACCCTGGGCTTACATTGCAGAGTAGACACATTTGGGGACAGGATTTTCAGCATTGTGTCCTATTTTTGCAAATGAACACAAACTGAAAGGGTCACTGTCATGTCAAACTTGCTCTCTGATTCCAATTTTGTAAAGTTATGCCAACAGAAATATTTCCATAAATTTGTTTTTACCAGTATATTGTTGGCAACCCAAAAATTCCAACATTGTTGTAGTGCATGAGAACCTGAAAGTAAAATTGATTGGTAACTAACTATACAAAAATGAAACTGAATAATCTGTTTTCATTATATAAACTGAGAAAAATGCAAACTCGTACCACATGAATGGTGAAAAATAAATTGGAGATTAAATCTTCTTTCACTTTTAGTAATCTAAGGTGTTTATTTATAAAAAAAAGTAAAGTGCCATGCTTGCCACGGGACACTGAATCAGTCAGTATTGGAGGTATTCTGTCTGTGGAGAGAAGTTCTGAGGGAAGTAGGTTCAAAAGAGGCTGCTGTACCTTCTTTTTGGATGTAGTAACATGTGATCTCCGACACACACTTGCATCTGCACCAACTTCAGTCATTTAGCTGGTGTAGAGAAGGATGGGGACATGGCTCCTGTTCTTGTGTCATATCCCTGCCTTTGTGCGCTTATGCAGGGCAAGCCACATTTGGGATTTATGATTTTTAATATGCCAGTGTCTCCTTAAATGCCTAATTCTGAAACCTGTAATTCTGTACAGTCTTTCATGATCATTAGTATCATAAATGTGTGATTTGTTTTCTTTGAATATGTCATTTTAATGGAAACAGCTTATTCATGAAGAGAGTAAAGGGGGGAATTATGCTGGGTTGTTTTAAACTTTGATTTATACACACACTCCCCTTAAGCATTAATAGGAAAACTTTCCATAGGAGGTAGAATTATGTCATATTAGTAGTTTCCAACTGCTGGAAAATGCATATTATGTTACAGCATCACTTACTAAATGATGAGATATAATTCTAGAAATGGTCATATCAATGTTATTGTTACTAGGATTTTGTGAGGAGAATGCAATATGCTTACAGCGGGTGGAAATGGTCTGCGTAGCATTCTATCATTCTGTTTCCTGCAGAATATTTTTGTTGAGAGGAAAGGCAAAGCCGTAACTGAGAAATAGCTATTAATTTCATCCATTCATGTTTATAGCTTTTGTATTACATATATCATTTTGTAGTTTACTTTTCCTGTCGCTTTTTGATCTTTCACTGGTAGAAATATGGAGGAGGGGTAGTTCTGGTGTGTTTTTCCAGGTGGAAAAGGGCTGAGGTAGAGGATGATGTAGACTGATTCCATGCCCTGAAACCCAGATGTTACTCATATCCTTTTGTTTTATAACTGTGTGTGTACATAGTGAATCCTTAGTTGAAAACTGCTTGTTTTTCCTGGCATTGAATTAAATATTTGCACCTACTTTCATTATTTTTTTTTCTTTTTCCTGATGATGTTGGCGGTTTCTTTCTTAGACTTCCTTCACTTTGTCCTGGGCAACATACTTATTGGCAAAGCATCCTGAAGTTCAGCAATCTGTGTATGAAGAGATAGTCAATAATCTGGGAAAAGATCGAGTTCCCACTTCAGATGATGTCCCCAAATTGCCACTGATTAGAGGCCTGCTCAAAGAAACCCTCAGGTAAGTGAAACTTTTAATTATCAACATGCAGTTGTCTGCCAGTTTCTTTCTGGTTATAGTGACTCTTGAATCCAAGCTAAAGTATGTTTTCAGTTTCTGCTATTGGTGGTGGTGGCTGCTTTTACTTTTATTCATTGTATCACCAGTATACTCAGTGCATTTTGAGCAATTTAATATCATACATAGCACCTATATAATACTTTGTTTTCTTAGTGCTGTATCCATATTAACTAATTAACGCTCACAATGTTCTTGTAATAGATAATTAAGAGCTTGACTGTGCCGTTAGAGCACTGGTCACTGTGAGGGACTGTGAAACCACACCATCTCAGCAAGAGTTCTGGAGAAGTTGTGCCTCAGGGAGTACAAGGAAAGTGTGCCCATTGCTACCATTCTTGAGGCCATGGACACATAGCCTACTTCTCCTTTTAGGGGTGGTTAGCTCTGCTAGCAAGGAGCAGTCTCTGTGCTCATGGAAGTAAAATGACAGAAGTATCATTATCCCTATTTCACAGATGGAGAAACTGAGGCATTGAGATTATTTATCATGTTAAGGCTACCCATTATTTCACTTTTGTTTGCAATGTTGTTGTAACTGTGTTGGTCCCAGAATATTAGCGAGACAAGGTGGGTGAGGTGATATCTTTTATTGGACCAGCTTCTGTTGGTGAAAAAGACAAGCTTTCAAGCTTACGCAGAATTCTTCTTCAGGTCCGGAAAAGTCCAATAAAAGATATTACCTCACCCATCTCGTCTCTTATTATTTCTCTGGCAGAGCCAAAATTAGAACTAAAGAGATACTAGCAACTAGTCTTATAGAGACCAATAGACAGACCATGGCGCCCCACATTCTTTTGGTCCCCAAGAGAATCCATACTTACTACAGTTCTTTTACCTCTGAGTGTGTGTTAATGTGGTAGCTAAACTGGATCTTTCGTAAACCTTTGTACATGTTATAAATTATAGATGCTGAATCCCTCATTAACATTTGTCTGTAGGTTATTCCCAGTATTGCCAGGAAATGGTAGAGTGACACAAGAAGACTTGGTTGTTGGAGGATACTTGATACCTAAAGGGGTGAGTTGTGTGATGGCCTTATGGAGGGAGAGGAACAGATTTTCTTCATAGAATCATAGAAATGTTGGACTGGAAAGGACTTCAAAAGGTCATCTTCAATCCCTGGCCCTATCTCCTATAGGGATATCCCTACCATGCTGAGGCAGGATAAATATACCTAGACCAATCCTGACAGATTTATGTCTTTATGTATGAAAAGCCTTCCATTAAGACAGAAGTACACTTGTGTGACTTTGCAAGATATCACCAAAGATGGGAGCACAGGAAAGAGGAATTTATAATAGTGCTCATTTATGTGGAAAAAAAATTATTTTATCACTGACTATGTTTTTTTTTTTTTTTTTTTTTTTTTTTTTTTTTTTTAACCTAAATCCTGATGGAAATGTGAGTGTTTTCCTTATTAGAAGGACTGGTTCTCACCCTCTGATAAGTCTTTCAGTTTTGGCTTTACTCTTCAGTACCTTAGAAACAAAAAGGGCTGTTGATAAATTTGTATTAGATTGCTATGATTAGATTTCAAACTAGAGCACACATTTTATTATTTTTGTAAATTAGTGTAATTTGGGGTATCAAACTAATTCTATTGGGAGAGATGAATTTTTGTTTTAATTATAGTCATAGCCAAGATATAAAATTAGGACTACAAACTACTGTCAGTTCACAGTGGAACTCTCATTGATACCATTTGGAGACTTACACAAGATGAAGGGTAGAATATGCTTTTATAAAGTAACTAAACTTAGAAGGCCTGATTCTCATTTACATTAAGGCTCCCTGACATTGTTATAGAAGAGTTAAGTGGCCTTTTAAATGGATGTAAGTGTAATTTGCTCCTACTTTAAAATCCTTTTACATTGTCAGAGCAAAGTAAAAGGGCCTTAATGTAAAGAAACAGACCCTTGTGTTCTTAAAATTTTTTTATTATTTATCTATTGCATTCAGCATCTCTCTTGGTAAAATGATCGCCTTTAGTACTGCCACTATTTCTGATCTCTGTTATTCCTTTCTTCTACATTCTCATTTCTGTTTCTCTCCGTTTCCACTGTCTTGGTCTGAATCCACAAAGGGATTTAGGTGTTACCTGGAAAATCATCGGAATAACAAGATCCACATCACCTAGGCTCTCTATACAATGAATGGGGAGAGATAGGTGTCTAAGAATACAATCCACAAAAGCCAGCACACTAGGCAAGGAGCTAGCCTAAGCTAGCCAATGAGAAATTCTGACAAGGGTGATACGTCCTAAGTTCCATCCATTTCTAGGAAATAGGCACCTAAATCTGGGCTGCAGGGAGGCACCTATCTCTGCTAGTGATCCACAACCAGGAACCGTTCTGCTGCAGTCAGGCCTTAGTCATTTATTGTGAGAATGAGGGCATATCTTCACTAGCAATGTTAAAGCACTGCCGTGGCAGCACTTTAACATGGCTTGTGTAGTCACAGCATAGCGCTGGGAGAGAGCTCTCCCTGTGCTATAAAAAAAAATACCTCCACAAGGGGAATAGCTACCCACGCTGGTGACTGTCTACACTGGCACTTTACAGCACTGAAACTTGCAGTGCTCAGGGGTGTGTTTTTTCACACCCCCGAGTGAGAAAGTTGCGGCACTGTAAAGTGCCAGTGTAGACAAGTCCTGAGTTAGGCATCTGTCTCACTCCACACAAACAACTGGCGGAAGAGGAGGAGAGAGTGGTGCCAACCTTGTAATCCAATGGTTAGAGCACTCACTTGGGATATGGGAGACCCAGTTTCAATTCCACCCCTTTATCTGATATGGAGAAAGGAGGTGGGAAAGGTTCTTCCCCCCTCTCAGGACAGTGCTCTAACCACTGAGTTATGGGTTATTTTGACGTGGGGCTCCCTCAATCCCTCCTGTTCAAGCTGTTGTGCTTTAAATAAATAGTTCGTCAGTGCGCCAAAAAGAGTGAGAATAATTTTATAGCCTGGTGTGCTGAGCATCCATCTGGCAGAGTGAGAGGAGTGAGGGGGAGACCCATGGTCCAGTCCCCTTTGTGGATATGAGCCTTTGTGTCTGTCTTCTCCCGTCTCCATCTTGCATTTCTCTTCCTGACGCAATTCCTAGTTCTGTACCTATGCCTTCCCCATCCCATCTGCTCTAAAATAATACAGTTAAATAATTAATGCTGACCTTTACAATGTCGTAAATAGACTTTAGTGTTAACCCATGAGTTAATGAGGGAGCTGGGGAACCCACATCCCTCAAAGTTATTGTTTCACAATGTCTGCAGACTCAAGAATTGTATTGATTTACACCTGGTTCGTGTTTGGAAAGTTATTTTCACAATCATGAGCTTAAAAATGTTATTTTATAAAAAATGAAAGCTTAGATTTTGCAGAATCTGAGTATGGCATGTGGGCCACAAAAATACATCACACTGGGAGTGGGTTTGGCTCATGAGTCATGTGTTTGAAACCACTGGTTTAATTCTGATATATGTTTGCAAAATAGATCAGAATGTTTCGAAGGAGTGATCAACTGCCTGTTGTGTCAACCCTTATGGTTAATTCTGCTCTTAGATGTTCACATGTGGCTTCTGTTCATTGCTGTTTTTATATTATAAATTGTGATGTATGTTCTTTGCCATGCTATCTCTTCTTGTGTCACCTCCTAAGGCCAAATTCCACTGTTACAGTGGTGTAAATTCAGAGTTAATCTGTTGAAGTCAGTGAAGTTATGCAGGATTTACACCAAAGTAGTTGAGAACAAAATCTAGTCTCCAATTTCTTTTTTTATAAATGCAGTTCTTCTTCAAGTGATGTCCTCGTGGGTGTTCCAATGTAGGTGCGGCAGCGCCCCCTGCAACTGGGATCAGAGATTTTCACCAGCAGTGCCCGTCGGACTGCACATGTGCAGCTCCCCTCTTTTGCGCTGTGCGCGAGACTTGTATGTAGAACTGTGCTGTCTGACCACCCCCATTTCCTGCTCTACCACCTTTGGACTGGGACGGAATCCACTAGCAGAGCACGCTTCTCCTATTCCCTCATAGAGAGTGCCTTACCTGATAATGTAGTTAGTATTTTCTTCCTCTTCTTCTTTCTCCTTCTATCTACAAAATTTTTTTTTGTTTTGTTTTAACTTGATCTTTACAGTTCTTCTCATAGTTTAGGTTTCTGTTTTTCTCACTTCCCACCTTTCCCAACTGGGAAGCCTTTTCCCTTCACCCTTATGCCTGGCTCTCCCAAGTTTAAGAGTGCGTTTCATGTGGGGCTGCCTTCTTGATAATGGACAGCCACCCACAGTGTATCTGCTGTCTGGAGACACTGTCTCGCCTGAAACCCAGCGCCAGAAAGGACAGGGACATTAGATTGAAACTTTTCCTCATGGAGAGATCGCTACATCCAGCATCGGATCCGGGCTCGGACTCTTCCTGAGAGAGGCCCTCACGCTCTGCCAGGTCATCTGCCGACCCCCATTCTCCATGCCCTGTGAAGAGAAAGTCATCCTGTGATTGTGCAGATGACCAGAAACTGTCTTCCTCCTCCTCACACTCTGAGGTGCAGCCTGCCAGAACACTGTCCCTGGCTAGGTTGGTGTCCTCAACCTCATCCGACAGGGGACATAGCTCCAGGGCTCATCTGAGTACCTCTGGTACAGGCTCAAAGAAATGGTTTAAAGACCCTATCTTGCCAGACCTTCAGACCTCAATGCCATTTCCCAGCTCTGGGGACTGAGGCGGTCCGCTTGCTGGAGCTGTGCACCGACACTGTTTCTGGCACTGATGAAGCTGTTGGCACCGAGTAAGTCCTCGGCACTATTAAAATCATCGGTACCGGCCAAGTCACCGACACCAACCGAATCATTGACACTGAAATCTTCAGCACCAGTCAAGTCTTTGGCACTGGTCAAGTCATCGGCTAAGTCTCCGGAGCCATCTTCTAAAATTTCAGGGACATACACCCTCTCTTTGGCACCATGTATTACAAGGGCACCAATGATGCTCCTTTCCCTTCCACAAGACTGCAGATACTCTAAAGATCTGCTGATACTCCCGAGTCCTCACTTCTTTGACGGGATCTCCCCCCACTTCTGCCTTCTTCTCCAGATTCACAACATTCCTTCCTCTCTTTGCCGAGGACAGCACATTCCCTTCCCCAGGGAGGAAGAGGAGGAGGAAAACAAGGGCTCCATTGTTCCCTTGACTTCTGGGCAATTTGCACTGGCTTATCCTCACTCTGGCCCCCAATCCTGGCTGGGACCACAGTGGATGCAGCCACATGTGCCATTCCCACCAAACTGGCCATATTGGGACCCTTGGGCTACAGGGCACAATTCAGGAACCCTCCCAGAGAGCAAAGCTGGAGACCTACACCTCTCCCTTCTCCATCGGGGTCTCGTCCTCAGGAAGTTGAACCACCACCAGAACCAAATAAGGAGGAAGAACAGGAGGAAGAGGAGGCTCCCCCAACTTTTTAAATTTTTCCTCCTTCTCACCTGACAAGGCGATTATGCCACCACCCCCTAAATCTGCCAATGACTTCAGGCACTTTCAAGATATATTCCATAGGGTTGTGGATTCCCTCCAGATACCATTGGAGGAAGTCAAAGACCAGCAGCATAAACTGCTGGACATTCTCCACACATCCTCTTCCCTAGAGATCAGACTACTGATCAATGAAGCTCTTCTCGAACCTGCAAAGGTTCTATGGCAGACCCTAGCTTCCATCCCTCTGACCTGCAAACACGCCGACAGAAAATATTATGTTCCAGTGAAGGATGCTGAATTTTTCTTTTCGCTCCCCACCCCAAATGCTTTGGTGGTCAATGCAGTGCAGGAGAGAAGCCATCAGTACCAACCTCGATCTAGTTATCCAGAAGAGATTGGAAATGCCTGGACCTATTTGGACGCAAGGCATACTCTCCACTCTACGATTTAGGATGTCAAATTATGAAGCTCTCATGGCCAAGTATAATTATCTGAATTACTCCAAATTGGAGGAATTCTGTCACGATCTACCAGAGACCAAAAAGGAGCCATTCCAGTCCTTAATATTGGAGGGACACCTCCTAGTCCGTACAGCCTTACAAGCCTCACTAGATCCTGCAGACACCGTTGCTCAATCCATTGCAACTGCTGTGGTCATGAGGCGTGCATCATGGCTCCACCTCTCGGGCTTTCCTAAGGAGGTACAAACAGCAGTAGAGGACTTATCATTCCAAGACCAGAAATTATTCTCGGAGTGCACAGATAACTCTCTGCACTCCCTTAAAGATTCTTGAGCTACACTTTGTTCTCTCAGGATATACATGCCAGCACCAAAGGGATGCTCAGGGAAGTATCAACTTCCCCCTGTGATCCTGAACTCAACAATGCACCTCTCAACCCAATGCCGTTGACAAGGCCTTCGATTAAACGTAGACAGCCCACTCCTCAAGGAGCTACTTCTCATGCACTAGCACCAAAGCAACAATTTTGAAGGTGTGGTTGAGGCCCCTAGAAACATTCTCTTGTTCCAATCATCCCCACCATCTCTGATGTTCCAACAGTTTGGTGACCAACTAGCTCCATTTTCCCCATCTTGGAGTCTCATCACCTTGGACAAGTGGGTTCTAGAGATATTCAAGGAAGGATACTCCATCCCCTTCCTATCTATCCCGCCCTGCCATTCCTTCTCTCTGTCCTTCTTCAGGGACCCCTCTCATGAGTCCATTCTATGGGGAGAAATAAATAATCTTCTGGGAGCCATGTCCCTCCCCAGCACATGTGACAAGGTTTCTACTACCACTATTTTTTGATTCAGAAGAAGGCTGGTGGCCCCATCATGGACCTTTGCAATCTAAACAATTCATCAATCTGCAATGTTTCAAGATGGTTACCCTCTCCACTATTATCCCAGCACTGGAACAGAGGGTCTGGTTTTCAGCCTTTGACCTCCAAGATGCATACTCTTATATTTCCATACATCCTGCCCACAGACGATTCCTCCAGTTTGTCATGGACATCAACCAGTACAAAGTACTTCCCTTCAGACTATCCATGGCACCCCAGGTGTTCTCCGAGGTCCTTGCAGTAGTCGTGGCCTTCCTAAGGAAACAAGAAATCATCATTTTTCCATACTTGGATGACTGTCTCCTCAAGGCCCCTTCTGAAATCAACACTCTGAGCTGTCCATATAACAATGGACCTGTTCACGAAGGTAGGCCTCCTCGTGAACCTAGAAAAGTCCATTCTAGTGCCAGTACAACAGCTGGAATTCATCAGTGCACAGTTGGATGCCATACATGCCAGAACCTTCCTACCACCTCACAGATTCTCTGCTATAACGGATCACGGATCTGCCCCCAGATCTCTGCACGAATGTGCCTCCAGTTTCTAGGCCACATGGCAGTGGCTATGTTTGTGGGCAAGCACATAAGACTGCACATGCAATTTCTTCAAGCATGGCTCTGTATCGTATACCTCCCCCACAAACACAGCATTCACAAACTTTTATCCAGTCCGAGGCAAGTCAAGGACTCACCGCTGTGGTGGACACAGCTCAGCAACGTCTTTGTTGGAGTTCCTTTCCTACAACAATCACCAACTAGGATACTAAACACCAATGCCTCCCAAATCAGTTGAGGAGTGCATCTATACGAATACTCGGTGCAGGGCAGATTGTTGTCCACCGAATCTACCTTACACATCAATCTCCTAAAGCTATGAGTGGTTCGCAATGCCTGCTGACGTTTCCTACCTCTTCTCAAACATCATACCATAAGAGTGATGGACAATCTTGCCTGCATGTATTACATCAACAGGCAGGGTGGAGCGAGGTTCCACTCTTTATGCTCGGAGGCAATCAAATTGTGGAACTGGTGTATCTAGAATAACATCTCCATTTCAGCCGCGCACCTCCCAGAACGCAACCGCAGACACATTGAGCAGGATGTTCTTGCATGATGAGTGAGAGCTGGATATGTGAGCACTTCAACCCATATTCAACCAATGGGGTTGTCCCATCATAGATCTCTTTGGCACTCAACACAGTGCCCACTGCCCTCAATTCTGTTCCGGAGCAGGTCTGGGGCACGGATTGCTGGGACACTTGTTCCTCATAACCTGGGATACACCAGTCCTTTATGCCTTCCCTCCCTTTCTCCTATTCCGAGTACTTCGCAAAATACAGGCGTACCGAGCTCATGTCATACTAATAACTCCAACATGGCCACAACAGGTCTGGTATACTTACCTTCTACGCATGATGGTATGCTGACCGATCTGTTTCCACCTAAAACCGTGGATCCTCTTACAGGACACAGGATGCATTCTCCTTCCCAATCCACAGATGCTCCACCTTAAAGCCTGGCTCCTCTGTGGTTCTGGGGTCCAGAAATAACCTGCTCAGACTAAATCAAACAGATACTTTTAAATAGCATGCGTGACAGACCAAGATACACTTACATTCAAAAATGGACTAGATTTCACTGCTGATGTAGCTCATGTCAGGTTGACGCAGCACATTCTCCATTGCCACTTATTCTTTCCAGCCTTTATATAGGGCCCAGCCTGGCCCTGATTGGCTGCCTTTCTGCCCTTCTCTGATTGGCCGGGTTCTGCACAGGCGCCCTCCAGCCTGCTTTAACTCCTCTTCTGCCAAAGTGGGGCAACTGACCCACTACACGCCGTCCCCTTTAAACAGCCAGGATTGTCCAATAGCTCTATTAGGGTACACTTGGCGGCAATCACTACCTTTCACTCCCCCATTGTCGGCCATCCGTCTTCACACACCTGTTCATGAAGCGCTTGTTGATGGGTATTCGAAATCTCTATCGCCATATACAAGACTCGGCCCCAGCCTGGCCCCAGCCTAGTCCTATGTTCTCCCACTAGGCCCCCGTTTGAACCAATGGCAACCTGTTCTTACACACACCTATCAAGGAAAATGGCCTATCTTTTCGTCATCATTTCTGCTAGGCAGGTGGGCGAATTCACAGCCCTCGTGGTATATCCACCATACACCATACACAGTGTTACTGTAAAGACAAAATTAAACTACACCCACACCTTAGGTAAGATTCTTACCTAAGGTCCCAACATCTTTTCATCTCAATCAGCCAATACACCTCCCTTGCTTCTTCTGAAAGCCTCACAGTAATCAATAGGAGGCAGCTCTACAAACCCTAGACATGAGGCGCGCATGAGCCTTCTACTTGGACAGGACTAAATGCTTCCGGAAATCACCATGATTACTCCAATCCACCACCAAAAGATCCAGAGGCACTGCTATATCAAAACAATGCCTCTCTAAATGTATGCACATTTGTATGCATTTATCTTATGAACCCCATGATAGACCACCTCCTATCTCAGTCAGAACACATTCCACACGATTATTATCTACCCCGTTTGCCTTTCTTAATAATGTCCCCATTGATGACATTTTGTAAGGCTGCCACATGGGCACCAACAGACACTTTTGCCTGGCACTTCTGCACAATGCTGCAATGG
This sequence comes from Dermochelys coriacea, assembly GCF_009764565.3. Classification (NCBI taxonomy): domain Eukaryota; kingdom Metazoa; phylum Chordata; order Testudines; family Dermochelyidae; genus Dermochelys; species Dermochelys coriacea. The sequence continues at coordinate 5,080,114 of NC_050078.2, forward strand.
ATACTCTCCTTGGACATGCTGTCCTATCCTTAACAGTACATGTTGCTCTGAAGCCCCAACCTTCCAATTAGGGTCCCTGCTTTATAGTCACCTACACTGGATCACCCATAGGGACGTCACTCAAAGAAGAAAAGGTTACTCGCCCTGTGCAGTAGCTGAGGTTCTTCGAGATGTGTGTCCCTGTGGGTGCTCCACTACCTGCCCACCTCCCCTCTGCTTCAGAGACGAAAATATAAGCTCTGAGGCAGAGAAGGAACTGGGGGTGGTCGGACCACACAGCACTCTATATGCGTACCGCACACAGTGGGAGAGAGGGGAGGTGCGTACATGTGGTCTGACGGGCACTGCTGGTGAAGATCTCCCATCCCAGTTTCAGGGGGTGCTGCCGCCCCTACAATGGAGCACTCATAGAGAGACACCTCTCAAAGAACCTCATTTACTGCACAGGGTGAGTAACCATCTCTTCCTCTTTTCCTTTGATTGTGTTAGGCAATACATATAGGAGAAAAACAATACATAAAAGGGTTTATTATATTACGTTCCCTTGTGTATTTTCTGTTTATACAAGCTCATGAGGAATCTTTTACTGAGCCTAAAAGTTTTTGAAGATGATCTAATTTGAGCCAATGAGAAGGAGATCTAATTTTGAGATATCTGCTCTTTGTGAAAACTCAGATATGTAATTTCTACATCATCTTTTTATCCATCATATTTCATGTTTTACAAATTATAATGGAATTATTATTATTGCTACATGTATCATCATTAATTTAAAAATAAAATGTTATTTATTTTCTCAGACCCAGTTAGCACTCTGTCATTATGCTACGTCGTATGAGGAAGAGAATTTCCCAATGGCAAATGATTTCCGACCTGAGCGCTGGCTGAGGAAAGACAATACGGACAGAGTGGACAACTTTGGTTCCATTCCATTTGGTTATGGCATTCGCAGTTGTATAGGAAAAAGAATTGCAGAACTGGAAATTCACCTTGCACTGATTCAGGTGAGGAATCTGTGACAGTGTTATAAAGAGATTAAAAATATATTGGTATCAGCTCTTTAATATGCAAACTGCCTCTGGACATCTTTTTATTTAAGAAAAGCTTTGTTTAAAGAATGTTGACTAGGCCCCGATCCTGCATTCTTTTTCATTAAGAATACACATGTGCTTAGAATTAAGCATGTCAATAAAAATCTACATTACAGAAATAAACATTGTAAATCCCAGATGTAGTACAAGCAAAATCCATCCAATGTAAGATTACTAAGGAAATAAATTACTTTAATGTAAAAGGATTTTCATAAGTCAATTGCAACCTTTAAATGAAAGGCTCCCTTAGCATATGGCAGGATGGTTCTTTACTCAGTTATCGGATTTTGATTAAAACATTGTTGTATTGAGAACAGTGGAGCATTTACCAGAAAGTGAAGAAGGTTTGTAATCCTGAGACTGAGGCAGACCATACTAACCAACATTCAAATCAAACATTCACTCTCCATGTTTTCTCTGATCCCTGTATTTTCTTTTTCAGGTTTCTGCATGTATTCTTTTAGCTGTTTTATATAGATTATTTTGTATTACATCCTGAGGTAGAGAAGGCTTTCCTATCAATTCCTACTTTATGTATGCATCTCCAAGAATCCCCCAAAAGGTTTGGATCAGATTGAGCAATCAAAATACAAGGGTTTGCAATTTCATCTATTTATTTATTTATTTATTTATTTATTTATTTTTTACCATGACTTCACAATCAGAACTGATCTACTTGGATGTGCTCCACAGTCATTTGTGTAATGCGCTGTAACATTTCAAAGAAGTTGCTGTCTCTCCCATGTGCTGGTTCTCATGCTGCTTTAGTGGATGTATCATGGGCATCAATGCAATGGTCTAATATCAGCAGAATCAACTTGATTGAATGACAGCCTGTTATTGTTGTTCTGTTCTATATAGGTTCTTGTATCATGGTCATCACTTTATTATCAGAACACTTGCATTAAGGAATGTGACTAACATCTGTCATGTTCTGTTGTTCCAGCCTCTGCCCAAGTGGAGAAGTGTGTGCAGTGGAGTATTTTGTTTTGGAATATTTTTATTATATACACACACGATATATTTGTTCATGACGGCAAGGTCAGACATACATGCCTTGCACTTAGAGAGTCCTTAGTTCCTGTGGGAGTTTTTTCCACAGTTTTAGGCCAGCCTCTGAAAAAGCTCTGTCTCCTGCACAGACAATCTTTTCTCTTATTGTAGAAAGTTCCATTGTGCCAGAGGAGCATAGCTGTCAACCACGGTCTTCATCCTGGAGCCGTTTCATTTTCCCCACAGAGAAATCATGTTAAGCAGGTTCACTGGAACTGACAGCAAAATTAGTGGTAGTGATGAACTCTAAGGAGTATTACTGGTTTTCTGTTTCTAGAATTATAAATTTGTATTTGTCAATTTATAAGCTTTCTAATATCAACATATGTCTTTTTCCAGCTGCTTCAAAATTTTGACATCAAAATTTCTCCCAAAACTAAACCAGTCAAGGCCAAAACCCATGGACTTTTGACTCCTGGAGATGCCATCAATGTGAAATTTGCTGACAGGAAGTGAGATGCAAATGTTTAGGAAACTTTAGTGTACTCTTCTTGGAAATTGACTTGCATCTGATTGAAATATGATGATTGTTCTCTTGTCCATTGGTTTGTGGGCATTCTGCAAAATGATTAAGTCTTAGATGCTGACCTACTTCTAGCAATATCCAAGAGATGTTATCCCTCTCATAGAAGATAATTCCTCAAGTTCACATGGAACTGTATGGAAATATAAACTTAAATACTTCCTTATTGCACTGGGAGTTACCTTTTCCCTGGAGTCAGTTTTGCATGATAGTAATAGATGCACTGAAACAAAAATATCAAGTTCAGACACGGCATATTGTCTTGTGCTTTTGTTAGACTGCTTAGTCATCAAAGAGGAGCATTCCTGTGTGTCTGTGTGGTGATATATACTGTTCCCAAACTTGTATATTTATGTTGATTGACAGTTTCTGTTTGTTGTCTTCAATGGTTTTTTTGGAATTCTCCCTCTTTAGTTAGTTTTTTAAAAAGCATTTACACAATATGCATCAAAATAAAATTAATGCAATAGTTTGAAACATAAAGTTATAGTAAAAATGTATGGAAGATGTTGCCAGTTTGTTTAGACTCAACAATTAGGATCTGTTTTTTTAAAAATGTTTTTATAAAACATAAAGTGAATAGAAATAATAATTGCCCTATTCTGTTCATTGCCTTTGAAATATTTTGTATTGGCCACAGTTGGAAGACAGGAGACTGAGCTAGATGGACAATTGGTCTGACCTAGTAAGGCAGTTCTTATGTAAATGTGTCTGTAAAATTAAAAGCATTTGTTTAAAAAAAAATATATATATATATATTTTTTAAACATATTTAAACACTATGTTGCAGAGTTATGAACCCAAACAGTGTTATCACACGAAAAGCAGGAAGTGAAATTAGGTTGTTTCACTGTTCCATTTGAATTACATGCAAATAGTAAATAAACAAGAAAAATGATGGAAATACATTAGTTTCCATGTTTCCATTTCCTGTGACCTAAAATATTACTAGTAACAGATGTTTTAAAAATGGCAACAAAAACAAACATATAATTTTTGTCCTGATAGTCTCTTTTTAAAGGTAAGAACTGGAAGCTCTCATTGTAATGTATTGCCTGCCCTCTGTAGGATGGATATGTGACTGCTACAAGGTTTATCAGTTTTAGATTAATTGACTATCTAGTGGCCAGTCTAAAAAGTGTACACTTTAAAGTTACATTCTCTTTGACAGCTAGTGGAAAATATCTCTTGTATGTGGCTTCTGATCATTATGTCACCAATTTTACATTTAAACAAATATTCTTATTTGAGAGAACCCTTTACCTTGGAACTATTTTATGCCTTGAGCTAAACCACTTTGCAAAAGAGCTCAAACCTATACATTCTATAGTCAAATTAACTATATAAAAGTGTGTATAGTTAGCTATAGAAGTGTCAGAACATTGATACTAAAATGTGAGATTGTGCAGAGGTAGTTTACTAAATGATGTTCATAAACCTTCTGACATGTTACACAGTTATTCAATTCAAGAAAATGTATTGTGAGGCTAATTTTCAAATTGGGATTCATTTTTTGGTCTTCACCCATCCGACTATCAAAAACAGGTTAACACGGCTAAAAGCAAAATTATATGCTTTGTTGTTATTACTTTTGATTGTCCGCTGAATAATACTTCTGAGCTTTGTAGATACAGACATTCACTGTTCCAACCTGGGTGTTTTGGTTATGTTTGTGAGGATTTGGCAATATTTATCCTTTCCAGATCGACTTACAGATCAAAAATCTGATCTTGTCAGAATTTGAAGTTTGCACAGTGGCCCAATGAATTTTCTTGAAAAACTTTGGGCTGCTTTAGGCATTTAGGCACGTACCATAAGAACTGCAGGCAGTCTTTAGAATTCGTCTTCCAAGGTTGCTCCCAGTTCCACGCACAGGGCCAGTTAGACAGATAGAATGGTAGAGTCTCAATGCATGGATGAGAGGATGGTGTAGGGAGGAGGGGTTTAGATTTATTAGTAACTGGGGAAACTTTTGGGAAAGGGGAAGCCTGTACAGGAAAGATGGGCTCCACCTAAACCAAAATGGAACCAGATTGCTGGCACTTAACTTTAAAAAGTTCATATAGCAGTTTTTAAACTAAGGGCTGGGAGAAGCTGACAGGGGCAGAGGAGAACATGGTTTGGACATCCCTTAGGGGAGGATCTATTAATAGAGAAACCTTATGTCCTAGTGAGGATGAGAGGATGGAAAATGATGATAAAATACAGGCAGGGTCTGATCAGAAAGAGTCAAATAAAAGAGAGTCCCATTCAAGTACATTGTATAATAGCAGACAGCTAAAAGGAGAAGTTTTTAAAGTGCTTATATACCAATGCTAAAAGTCTAAATAATAAAATGGGTGAACTAGAGTGCCTCATATTAAATGAGGATATTGATATAATAGGCATTACAGAAACTTGGTGGAATGAGGATAATCAATGGGATACACTAATACCAGGGTACAAAATATATCAGAAGGACAGACAGGTCGTGCTGGTGGAGGAGTAGCATTATATGTGAAAGAAAGAGTGTAGAATCAAATGAAGTAAAAATCGTAAATGAATCAAACTGTATCATAGAATCTCTATGGCTAGAAATTCCATGCTCTAATAATAAGAATATAGCGGCAGGGATGTATTACCGATCACCTGACCAGGATGGTGATAGTGACTGTGAAATGCTCAGGGAAATTAGAGAAGCTATTAAAATTAAAAACTCAATAATAATAATAATTATTAATAATAATTAATGGTGAATTTCAGTTATCCCCATATTGACTGGTTACGTCACCTCAGGACAGGATGCAGAGAGAAAGTTTCTTGACACCTTAAATGACTGCTTCTTGGAGCAGCTGGTCCTGGAACCCACCAGAGAAGAGACAATTCTTGATTTAGTCCTAAGTGGAGCACAGGATCTGGTCCAAGAGGTTAATATAGCTTGACTGCTTGGTAATAGTGACCATAATATAATTAAATTTAATATCCCTGGGACAGAAAAAACACCACAGCAGCCCAACACTGAAGCATTTAATTTCAGAAAGGGGCACAACACAAAAATGAGGAGGTTAGTTAAAACAGAAATTAAAGGGTACAGTGCCAAAAGTGAAATCTCTGCAAGCTGCGTGGAAACTTTTTAAAGACACTATAATAGAGCCTCAACTTAAATGTATACCCCAATTTAAAAAACATAGTAAGAGAACCAAAAAAGAGCCACTGTGGTTAAACAACAAATTAAAAGAAGCAGTAAGAGGCAAAAACGAATCCTTTAAAAAGTGGAAGTTAAATCCTAGTGAAGAAAATAGAAAGGAGCATAAACAATGGCAAATGAAGTATAAAAATACAATTAGGAAGTCCAAAAAAGAATTTAAGAAACAGTCAGCCAAACACTCAAAAAGTAATAGCCAATTTTTTTTAAGTACATCAGAAGCAGGAAGCCTGCTAAACAACCAGTGGGACTACTGGACGATGGAGGAACTAAAGGAGCACTCAAGGACGATAAGGCCATTGCAGAGAAACTAAATGGATTCTTTGCATCAATCTTCATGGCTGAGGATGTGAGGGAGATTCCCAAACCTGAGCTATACTTTTTAGGTGACAGGTCTGAGGAACAGTCCCAGATTGAGGTATCATTAGAGGAGGTTTTGGAACAAATCGATAAATTAAACAGCAATAAGTCACCAGGATCAGACGATATTCACCCAAGAGTTCTGAAGGAACTCAAATGTGAAATTGCAGAACTACTAACTGTACTCTGACAGTTTCAGAGTAGCAGCCATGTTAGTCTGTATACGGAAAAAGAAAAGGAGAACTTGTGGCACCTTAGAGACTAACATTTATTTGAGCATAAGCTTTCGTGAGCTACAGCTCACTTCATCCGATGAAGTGAGCTGTAGCTCACGAAACCTTATGCTCAGATAAATTTGTTAGTCTCTAGGGTGCCACAAGTCCTTCTTTTCTTTTAACTGTAATCTATAACCTATCATGTAAATCAGCTTCTGTACCAGATGACTGGAGGATAGCTAACGTGACGCCAATTTTTAAAAAGGGCTCCAGAGGTGATCCTTGCAATTACGGCCTATAAGCCTGACTTCAGTATTGGGCAAACTTGTTAAAACTATAATAAAGAACAATATTGTCAGACATATAGGTGAACATAATTTATTGAGGAAGAGTCAACATGATTTTAGTAAAGGGAAATCATGCCTCACCAATCTACTAGAATTCTTTGAGGGGGTCAACAAGCATGTAGATCAAGGGGATCCAGTCGATATAATGTACTTAGATTTTCAGAAAACCTTTGACAAGGTCCCTCATGAAAGGCTCTTACGCAAAGTAAGGTGCCACGGGATAAGCGGGAAGGTGCTCTCATGGATTGGTAACTGTTTAAAAGATCGGAAACAAAGGGTAGGTATAAATGGTCAGTTTTCAGAATGGAGAGAGGTAAATAGTGGTGTCCCCCAAGGGTCTGTACTGGGCCCAATCCTATTCAACATATTCATAAATTATCTGAAAAAAGGGGTAAACAGTGAGGTGGCAAAATTTGCAGATGATACAAAACTACTCAAGATAGTTAAGACTGCGAAGAGCTACAAAAGGATCTCTCAAAACTGGGTGACTGGGCAACAAAATGGCAGATGAAATTCAATGTTGATAAATGCAAAGTAACGCACATTGGAAAGCATAATCCCAACTATACATATAAAATAAAGGGGTCTAAATTAGCTGTTACCACTCAAGAAAGAGATCTTGGAGTCATTGTGGATAGTTCTCCGAAGACATCCACTCAATGTGCAGCAGCAGTCAAAAAAACTAACAGAATGTTGGGAATCATTAAGAAAGGGATAGATAATAAGACAGAAAATATCATATTGCCTCTATATAAATCCCTGGTACTCCTACATCTTGAATACTGCGTGCAGATGTGCTCACCCGATCTCAAAAAAGATATATTAGAATTGGAAAAGGTTCAGAAAAGGGCAGCGAAAATGATTTGGGGTATGGAACGACTTCTGTCTGAGGAGAGAATAATAAGACTGGGACTTTTCAGCTTGGAAAAGAGACTGCTAAGGGGAGATATGATTGAGGTCTATAAACTCATGACTGGTGTAGAGAAAGTAGATAAGGAAGTGTTGTTTACCACTTCTTATAACACAAGAACTAGGGATCACCAAATGAAACTAATAGGCAGCAGGTTTAAAACAAATAAAAGGAAGTATTTCTTCACACAATGCACAGTCAACCTGTGGAGCTCCTTGCCAGAGGATGTTGTGAAGGCCAAAACCATATCAGGCTTCAAAAAAGAACTAGATAAATTCATGGAGGATAGATCCATCAATGGCTATGAGCCAGGATGGGCAGGGATGGTGCCCCTAGCCTCTGTTTGCCAGAAGCTGGGAATGTTGGACAGGAGATGGATCACTTGATGATTGACTCTTCTGTTCATTCCCTCTGGGGCACCTGGCACTGGCCACTGTCGGTAGACAGGATACTGGGCTAGATGGACCTTTGGTCTGACCCAGTAGGGCCATTCTTATGTTTTCCTGTCTTGTGGGTTGGGTTGCTGGGTTTTGTTTGAGAAGGTTTTTTCTAAGACTTTCCATTTTGCCTCTTTATTTTCTTTCCCAACATCACCTCCAGTGACCCCAGATCTGACCCTCCATTTTTCTATAAAATCATGACTGGTGTAGAGAAAGTAGATAAGGAAGTGTTGTTTCTGGACTGGACTAACCATCCTCCAGAACCATCTATGCAATTTGAGTGTCATCCAGAAGGAATTGCTTAACAGGGGCGCAAAACCCCTTCACCCACTGGGTTAAGCATGCTGCCTCCATTCCATTCCCAACATCTGTTGACCTGATGATGAAGGGGTCAATTTCTGAATCCAAATTTGAATTCCTCATGGGGCCTGCATTTTGCACTGTCAGATCACCACCAGTCTAGACCGATGATTGGTGTATTCTAATCATTTTGTTACATGGTACCAATTCCAAGCTAATATTTCACAGTATAAGAGGGAAGAGGCATTCTAGAAATACTGATTAAAACATTTTCATTATTTCTTTTCATTAAAAAAGCTTGATTTGTTTTTGATAAAGAATCTGTCTAATTTGTCTCTTGCATATAGTAAAATATTTATAAAGAATGTACGAGTTCCTGTTCTCATTTCAAATTGTTGCTTACATTGGCACTTTTTTCTGGTATCTTAAAGCTTTGAACACACTGGAGGGAGGTGGAAGAGAGACCTTTCACATTAATGACAGCTTCATGTGTTGGACAGCTACTGGAATAAATACAAATAGATATTGAGTTATTAATTTACTAATCAATATAGAAAATTGGCATTTTAAAGCTACACAAAGGCTGCAGTAGATACCAGCAGCAAAAGAGTTTGAAAATTAAACACTGACAAACATCATGATTCAAGAATTTGTTGCTAAGGTGCATCGGCAAATTAAAGGAAACTGAAGTAATTTTTTCCTCTTGATCGTAATGTTTTCTTACAAACTTGAGTTCATTTCTTTTCAAAGTCACACCACCAAACTTTCTAAAATTGTTCAAGGCCTTCTTTTGTTTAACTGCTTCAGTTTAAATACTGTCTTCTGGATTTATACCTAGTGGGATGAGAGAATAAACTCTAGCATTATTTAAGCTTAGAATAAATGTTAAAGGGGGCTTGTCACAGGGTGTCTGGCCCCTTCAAGTGCAGCAGGTCCAGCTTCCCTAATGAGTAGGGGGGGACTTAATGAGGGGCTGGTCAACATCTGAATGAGAAGATAAGAAAAGAGCTGCAGCCAGGTACCTAAAAAAGGGAGGAAGCTTCGAAACAGGCATCCCAGAAACAAGCTGGAAGAGGAGACTAGGGGAAGGTACTGAATAGAGCTGCAGGAGGGAAGTTGAGGAGTACTTGTGGCACTTTAGAGACTAACAAATTTATTTGAGCATAAGCTTTTGTGAGCTACAGCTCCTGTCATGATTACCAGGATGGGGGTCAAAAAGAGAATAGTTGGGAAGCTGCTTGAAACCACTTGGAAAGAAAGTCGGCCCAGAGAGGGCAGGTATGGAAAATGAAAACACTGTGATTACACCTGGCTGGAAAGATATCATTTTGGTTGACTGCTTCATTTATGAAGGAACTCGGAGCCCGTGCTGAGGAAAAAGGAGTAGAATGCCTGAAGAACTGGGCACGGAGAAGAAGGGATTGACCAAGGACTTTAAGTTGTGACACTAAGGTTTGTTTTAAGGCTGTGGGCAGAGTTATTTCAACCATTAATAAATAAACCTACAACAGGGGATGCTTTCTGATTTAAAAAGGTGGCGGTGGAGTAATTGCTGAGACTCTTGAGGACAGGGCGTAGTCATGGCTGTGGCCTGTTGGGTTATACTTGGCCAGCAGAGCAAGCTTGTAAACTGCACCCTCTGTGACAATGCATAAGGGGGGTATTGACATTTGGAAGGATATAGTGGAACAACATAATTGCTTTCTTTTTATGCTGTTCTGGAATGTTAAAAAGAGGGATCACTCAAAATCACAGAAGTAATGAAAGGAAAATGTTTCTTCACATAGGCCACGTGTGGAATTCAGTGCAGCAGGCACTCATATTGCTTGCATCTCCCTAGTATGCAATTGCCTTATAATCTGTAATGTATTTATCCCCTCAACACCTCTGAGAGGTAGGGAATTTCCATTTTATAGGTGGGGAACTGAGGCACAGATCAGCTAAGTGACATGCAAGGTCACACAGAAAGTCTAGGGCAGTGTGACGGGGTGTGCATACCTCACTCTAGGCAAGAAAGGGTTAACCCCACACTATGGCGATGGAAGTCCTGCCCATCTGACAGTGCTGGGCATGCTCCAACTGCTGCCTCAGTATAAAAGGGAGCAGCCCAGCTCAATCTAGGCTGACCACCAAGGAGGAAAGATGTTTGGTAGAGACCCCTGCCTACGAGCCACTTCAGGACTTGACTGCTGGAACTAGGGATTCCAAGGATCAGACCAGAGACTTACTGCTAGCCAGCTGGACTCAGAATAACTGGGAGCTACCTATACTGAGGAGCTTGGAGGACCCAATGAAGTACGGACCCCAGCTTCAGGAGACACAGTAGTAAGTGGCCCAGGGAGGCAGTGTGAGTGGTATCCCCCACCTGAGGAAGGTCAATGTGTTGCAATAGGTTCCCTGCTGACAGGGTGGTGGCCATACTCTCCACTGACAGGGCCCTGGGCAGGGACCCAGTGGAGCAGGGAGGGCCTGGGTCCCTCTATCCCAGCTATCAACCCCCCACCTCTGCTGTGTGGTGTCCCCTGACTCTGGCCATTAGGCCCCACAGCCTGAACCCCAAGGGAAGTTGTATTGACTCTGGCTACTAGGCCATGCTGCCCTGAACTCCAAGGGTGGTTATATTGATGCTGGCTAGTAAGCCACACATCCCTGATCCCCAGGGTAGTCATACTGATTCTGGTCATTGGGCTGCAACACCCTGACCCCAAAGGGCATCCATATTGACTCTGGCCACACAGTCTTGATCGCCAGGGAAGCCGTACTGACTCCGGCCATTGGGCTGTGCTGCTTTCAGCTCAGGGATAGTCGGGTAGATTCTGGTAGTATCACCACCCCAAAAGGGGACAGGTTGTGCATACCCTGCAACAGGAAGAGCAGGGAATTAAACCTAGTTTTTCTAAGTCCTAAGCTAGAGTTCTAACCAGTGGACCAGAAAAGATTTTGAGTTTATAATCATTAATAAAATTTGTAATGAATAATTTAAAATAAAATGATACAGAATTATCAAACTGCATGCTTTGAGGTATAAAGGTATAAAAAGGGTCACAAAGACATTTTATTCTATCTATTAATTCTATATTCTATCTTGTATTCCACTGGACTAAGGAACAGATCTAGTCTGTTGTATCCTAACTGATTATTCTGCGTGAACTCTAGGGAGATCTATGGGGGAAGGAAAGAATACTTCCTACAAGACTGTGAACCAACAGTGAAGCCATTCCATGAAACTTACTCCAGCCTAATGCCTGGCATATGCCCCATGGCAGAGGATGTGCTCCCCCTAAAATACACTTAACAGACCTTGTATTCCTAGTGCCCCCAAACTGCATAGGTTCTACTGACATGTAGCAAATGGCTGCTTGTATTCATGGAAGTAAGAACAGAGTTTGCATCTAGCTACATGGGAGGCTTTTTCACCTCCTTCTGAAGCATCAGGTATTATTAGAAGAGAATATTTTTCATTTTACTTTTTAGTTGGGGTAAATTTCTTTTCAGGTGAAAAGTCAAACTTTTCCTCAAGACTTTGTGGGTTTGGTTTTTGCAGTTGTTTTGATTCCTTAATGTAGTGAGCTGACATTGATCATCGGTTGAAAACTCGCTGAAAGAGTACATAGTGAATACTTTATGTATTTGCAGCCCATGGGCTCATCTGATCTGAATGATGTGTTTATCTGATTCTACAACAGATTCAGATTTTGCAGATTAAGAGCTTCCATTTTTTTTAAAAAAAGTACATTCTTGGCCCTTATAGCTTTAAAGAAAGCTTTTCAAAGATGACCCAACATAGTGCTTAGATGATCTAAAACAGCTCTGAACAGCATTCATTTCAGTGGGCTGTCTTTTAAGACTAACAATAACCTAAGGACAAGAATTTCAAATTTAGGTGTGCAAGTGTAACCCACACACCTTCTGGGTGTTGTGTTGCGTCCCATCTAGTGGCATCGAGACCACGTAGAGAGAGAGAGAGAGAGAGTAATGAGTTTGCTCTGCAGCCTTAGCTAACAGCTGGTTGGCTTTTAGCTCATGTGGTAAAGGCTCATGCAGTAAGCTCCAGAGGTCCCAGGTTCAATCCCACCCACCGACAACTGGGGTCGGTTGGTGTTACAAGTGGGGGCTCGTCTGGGATTGCAACTGGGAAGACCCTGAAGTTCAGGATGTGCTTCCTCACCTAGGGGAAGTATGTAACCCATACACCTTCTGGGTGTGGTGGTCTGTCCCATCTAGTGGCACGGAGACCACTTGGAGAGGTTGAGTCTGCTCTACAGCCTTAACTAACAGCGAGTTGGTTTTTAGCTCATGCAGTAGAGGCTCATGCGCTAAGCTCCAGAGGTCCCAGGTTCCCACCTGCTGACGACTGGGGTCTGTTGGTGTTACACAAGTATGCACCTTATTTGCATTTACCACTATTGTGTACAAATATCATGTAACTGCATGTTCAAATGCCCAAAAGGCAGAAACAGAAGCGGTTATAAAGTACTCTTTATAATTTTCCCCACTAAGGGATGTTGAATGCAACATACATTTACTGCTATACAGCCATATTTTTGAAGTGTTAACTAATTGTGCCTCAAGTTTTGGGTGCTCAACTGTTGATACATCTTGTGCTTGATTTTTCAGAGATACTTAGGACCCACAGCTCACAAGGGAAGCTTGCAATAGGGACTTTATTCTCTACTGTTTTGCACCTTGCTTAGTCATTTATTCCTATGCAAAGAGGATGTAAAATGCTACAAAACTAGAATGGTACCACTTTCCAGCCTCTTCGAACAGGTGTAAATGTTGATGCAAGACTGGAGAATCAGTCCAGCTTTTCCTAGCTATTGGTTAGTGAAAGAGCCAGGACACTAGACTTGATGGTCTGATTTCTGAATATCTATTCTATGTCCTATAATCAACCAAGGCATTCTTATTGCTTGCTGGAAACTGCATGAGAGAAAATTGTAGGCGATTGGTTCAAAATAGAACAGAATTAGATTCAAATGCTCCAATTTCAACCACACTAAAGTCAATAAATAAATTTAGTGGAAGCCATAACTATAAAAGTGTAATTCTATATCTATACACAGGAAAGGAGGTTTGTACGGGTGTTAAACCTGATACCATAGCCTCCTCTTATCTCTCCTCTTCCCCCCCCGGTAGTATTCATTAATCGGACAAAAATGAAAGGCAGCCCAAGAACTGTGCATGTGAGTGTGTATGTTTTTTTTGTCTTTTGCTTGGTGTATATATTAGTTATGTTCCATTTGGATGTCTGTCTATGCATTTTATGACCAAGTCAATCACAGGGGCGTCATTTCAGGATGTTTCAGTGGATGGTACTTTTATCTCAGTTGTGCCCACCTCCTCTCTGGGACCCCTGAGGTAGGGAAAGCATTATCATCCCCACTTATAGATGGGAAACTGAGGCACAGATGCTAAGTGACTTGCCCAAGGTCACACATGAAGTCTTTGGCAGACCAGGCAACTGAACCTGGGTTTCCCCTGTCCAAGGCCGGTGCCCCAACCAATTGGCCATTGTTCCTTCCCTTCTTTTTGGATAAGAAGGAAAAAATAAATACAAGTGTTGTACAGATACTTTTTTTAATGGATTTCATCTGAACTTCCTCAACTGTCCAAAATGTAATTTGTGTCCAAAATCATAGCATAGATTATTTTTCAGTAATCGCTAAGGAATAACATTGTGTGGTCTTGTAGTACCACCAGGTGGTGCTGTACTCGCACTATTCCATAGCTCAACTGATGCAGGATCTCTTTAAGAAAAACTGTACTTAAAATAAACCAAAACAAGTAGCTTACACTATTTTCCCTTCTGTAGCCAGATCTAAACCTCTGTATTTCAGATGTGGTCAGTTCTCCAAAATACAATATTGCTGTGGTGTTCTTGTATTTTGAATACAAAATATTTCAGGGACTTGTTTTCATACATCAGGCCCCAAAGCAGCCTTGTGTGTGCTACTTCTCCACATGTTTGCTCAAAATGGGGATTTGCACAGATACATACAGAACTCTGCATGCAAAACAAGCACACAACTGTGTGCACAAAGGTGTGTGTTGGGAATGGTTAAAAAAGGGGAGGGGGGGGGAAGGATAATTGTTCCAGGGCCCTGAGCAGCCGGGTGGGAAGCACCAACATCTGTAACATCAGAATAAATAAAGTGAAATGAGAGAAGGTGAGGCCACAGCCAATATGATGCACCAGGATCACATTTTTCTCATCGGGTCTGTGTGGGGGCCTGCTTGGAGAAAATTAGGCCCTCAGAACATTCTATTCATTATTAAGTATACATTGCACTTAGTGCTGTACAAAATGTAAAATAAAGATACCTCCTGCTTTGTTGTTGTCTCCCTGGTAGATGTCGCAGAAAAGAGTCTGATGAAGGCTGCTCTGGCAGGCTTGGCAGTGTTTGTCTGAAACACCCCCAACCTGCTACCACGTATTGACCCAGCTGTGAAATAGTTAAATGGGATCTGCTGACTCACTGAGGTAGCTTTGAATATAAGGAAGGCTGGAGCAATTGACTTGGAGAGAGCAGATTTAGGGAATGAACACTGGAAAATCAAGCCAAATAAGTATCGGGGAGTAGCCATGTTAGTCTGTAGCCACAAAAACAACAAGGAGTCCAATGGCACCTTAAAGACTAACAGATTTATTTGGGCATAAGCTTTCGTGGGTAAAAAACCCACTTCTTCAGATGCATGGAGGTTTGGGTTTTCCCTTTTTGCTTGTTGAAATTAGTGAAATGCTGATGCAGGCTGTAAGTGAGCAGATACAGAGTGAGGAGATCGTCCATGCTGTATCAGTTCAAAAAGAAAAAACTAAAACAAAGGAAATCAATTAACATTAATGGCAGGGCTGTAACCTTTAAACTGGAGATGAACACAAGGTAGTATTGTATTAAGGAACATACTGTAGCTAAGGAAAATGTAATGCAAAGCTTCTTTCATATTCAAGATATAAAATACCAATAGAGGGGCAAGTAACTTTTACAATTATTTTTAAAAAAATCACATTTCCAGTAGTAAATGCTGATGTTCTACGACTATTAGAATTAAAAACTTTCTTGTCATGAAATCACTCTTTTAAAAGTGCCCACTGTAAATGCCACATACTTGCATGCAAAAAACATAGGCAACATACTTAGAGAATTCTCAGATGTCTTTTAGAGGCTAGAATGTCTTAAAGGTAAATCATATATTAAGATAGACAAATCCAGAATGATGGATTCATTCACAGAGTAAAGTTTGCTTTATCCTAAGCAGATAAATTTAGAAACTGAACTTGATAATATGGAAAAGCTAGAAGTTAGTGAAAAGGTAGAACGCTAATAAAGCACATTAGTTTTATGGTGTTATGAAGTGCTGAAGTTATAGTGGATATTTCCATACCGTGGCCCTAGAGGGGAGCCAGCTGTGGTCACTCAATTAGAGTTAACTGCAAAGAATGGAGCAGAAAATCCACATAAAGCTGGTGGATATTCCAATACTTAGATTCACCAAGTCAGCATAAAACAGCTTCTTTATTACCTTACTGTTTACTCAGAAGTCCAAACAACACTGTTCCCTTAAAGTGATCCAGCCTCAGGCCTCCATCCAGGTACCCACGTCAACTATGATGAAAATTTCTGTAAATCTCATTTCATCGTATAAAAGAAAAGGTTCTACCACTCCCAAAGGAGCAGACACATTACCTCCCAGGTTAGTGAATGATTCAGATCTTACCCAAAATATGTGCTACAGCCAATTCTTATTAACTAAACTAAAATGTATTAAAAAACAAAAGAGAGTGTGGTTAAAAGATCAATATACAGACAGATATGAACTCAATTCATTGAGGTGCAGATTCACAACAGAGATGGTGAGCTTTGTAGTTGCAAAGACTTCTTTCAGAAATAGTTCATAGTTTATAGTCCAATATCCAAATATCATATTCAAGTCATACCAGCATAACTGGGACCCTCACTCTTCTGATTCAAACTTCCCCTGATGAAGCCGAAGCAGATCTGAGATGACGGAATCAGGACCCAAGGATCTTTTATACAATTTCATGTCTTTTTGACAAGTTGGAGTTCCTCAGGGAACAAAAGGTAATTAGCATGACTTTGAAGGAGGTACTTAGCTATAGCCTTAACATAAGGCCATTAACTTATTCACAGATTATTTGCTATACATTTCAAAGAGAGATGAATACAGAGAGATCCCACGTTTACAATTCATTTAAATGATAGGATGTTCTTTTGAACTCTGAATTATCCGAATACAGCCTGGACTGTTGATTACATTGTTGACTCTACAAATACATATGTAAATACACAAACACACAAACATTATCTCCCCACATGTCTTTGGAGAGTTATTTATTCTGCAGGACGTTTAACCCTTTCTAGCCATGCGTCACACCCCTCACATGAGACTGGTGTGGAAGGGTGAAATTAGAGCTCCTCGATACACTTTAAGGACCTTCCAACATTGATATCCACTATGTTTATACTGAATTCTTTGTAAAGCCAAATTATTGAGGCATGCTTTGGCCCCAGCCAAAAACTTAGTCCATATGTTGTGAAACACTTTAGCAATTCCAGGGTTTGGTCTATGTGTTGACTTAACGTAGCCATTAATGTTCTTCAGAGAGCACTTACTCTGGCATTCAGCCATGAAGGCTGTGAGCTGTTGTACCTCAGTTTCCCTTTGTATACTGCAGTTCAAGCTTGTAGTGGTTTTTCTGAATTTTGGAAATATGTCTATGCATTAGCTGTGAAGCCTCAACATCATTAGTCTATTTAACACAAAGTGTGTTCTTGTTGAACCAAACACCATAATTATAAGGGTTTCTATTATGTACCACTCTTAACATGTATAAGGGCTTTTCCAAAAGACCATGCACATTGTCAATTTTTAGAGTTCTTGGTATCAGCAACAAGTTAGTTACAATCATTAGCAATAACATTAACATCAGTTCTATCACATGTGTACATTTATAATTTTTGTCATGACAAGCCTTTGGTTTAGACAAATCATTCTTTAGGTCAGCTTGTTCAATATCCCTTTTGAATCTTTGTAGCTTTTTCTTGACCTCAGGGTCTTCCTTAACATAAGCTTTCAGTTTAACCACTTCCTTGGGGTTTTGGTATTTTAGGGTTAACCTGTGGCTTTTATTTGCAAGATTTAATCCTTCCCTTTCTCCCTGTCCAGTAGGGTCAAAATCTGAACTCTTCTGTGGCTGGGTGGGTGCGTCCTCTTTGCTAATGGCCATGGGCAAGTCTTTCTCCCTCCAGTCAGTCAGGTAACTCGTTTACTAGTTATCAATCCTCAAACTTTACCAATGTCAAGGCTGGACTCTGTCTTAAAGAGATACCATCAATTTTCACTAGTATGTTAGACTCAAGGTTCTCTTGTCCTTCCATTACCAACCGCTGCTTCCACATGGAGTCAGATGTCAAATCCACTAAGAAACTACAAGTCCTATCCAAAATATCTAGAGATGAGAGTTTGCCTGCCATCTCCTGTATTCTTGAGAGATTAACTGCGTAACTATCCTACTGCTCTGCAGAGTCAGCTGTCCAGTCTTCCCTCTGAACCAGAGATACAGACTCTTTACTCAAAGAATCAACATGGAGACAGTCCTGTCCCAACACTATTGTCTCCCTAACAAGCTGGTTAAGCTTATAGGGCTGTTTAAACTCCCTAACAATTTTTATTCCATCTGAAATCTCCCCAAAGCTATCCATAATGGATTTTTTCAAAACAAGTTCATTTTCATTTGAAAGACTTTGGCCACAAGGCACCAACACACTTTCCTCAGAAGAGAGACTGTTCACTATCAACAATGGCCCATTAAGATTCAATGGAAACAATTCCTTTTCACAGACTTCGAAGACTTCACCAAGAAATTCCTTTCCTTCTGCAATATTATGAACTGCAACAAGTTCTTTCTGAGCTTTATTTATGTCCAGAACCAACTTTTGCAGAACCGACAAATCGCCAAACTCCTTCTTAGTTTCACATACATCCCGAATCACTTCTGGCCCATCAGGAGGATTTTCACAAAACCCCCTTTCAGGCAAACTGCGAGACTTCATAGTCACAAGATTAGAAGCATTCTCTTCCTTGTTACAAGTTTCCACTCTGTAAGTGGGTAACATAGTCCAATCACCTTCATGCTTTCCTATGATATCACCCTAATTAGACAAGGTGTCATATCGTTACCCAGAAACACACTAGCAACAGGCAAAATAGAAGCACCAGAATCTCTTGGTCTCCGGGAGCTATTTATGACATCAACTGGATGCAACCTAGTTACAATGTTGTCGTCCCTAGCAAACACAAATTCAGGACCATTTCCTTCCTGGGCTTTAGTTGTATCCAGAATCAACTCTGGGTCAACTGATACATTTTCAACCATCATAGGCTGACAGGCTTCTTCTGTCTGCTTTACAGACAGAAAAGAGCTGGAGAAACATTCCCCTTTAACAGACAAACAGCTTTGTCCCAGCACCCATGGCTATTCACAGACAACTGCTTGGAGATTGGGATAGCTCCCTTCATGGGCAAGTTATTTCCCCTAACAGACACAGGAACATTTCCTTCACTGTCACAATTCTCCACACTGGTAACAGATAAGGTGTAGGGATACTCATGTTCCACTAACCTTGCTGTCCCAAACTGCTGATGAGACAAAGCTGTCAGCCCGGAAGACTGCCTAGGCTCATCTAAATGTTCTTTGCCTTCCCCTTCCTTGGCAGATAAACTGCTGTTTTCCACAAATAGTACCTTCTTACACCGAGCTACTTTAAGCACCTCACTTTTACCTTGGCCAAGCTTAATTTTCCCAAGCTTTACTAGCCAACATTCCATCACCCATAAAAAATGTACCCTTTTTTTCTTCAATTAGGGCTTTAACCTGATCACCAACTTTAATCTGCTCTAGAGAAACATCTTCCTGACCCTTATCAAATGCCAGATTCACTTCTGAGATACCAGACAGACAATTAGGAATTTTTTCCACATATGCACTGCTTCTTTGCACAGATAAACAGCTATCTTCCTCATACAAACATTTGGAGAAACCCTTCATAGGCAAATTCTTGACCCTAGTAGACACAGGTTCAGGATTATTTCTTTCATGTGACTGATTTATGTCAACCTGACTGAACAAAGCTTTAATATCATCCCCAATCAAAAGATCGTTAGGCAATAACTTCCTTACACCAGCTATAACTTCATGTTTAACACCATTCCATTCAAGATGGATTCTGGCTAAAGGCACATTTACAGTAAACTCATAGAGGATTACAATATTCACACTCTGATTTGGTAAATAATCTTTCCCTTTGACAAAATCTGCTTTAATAAGAGTGATGTTAGAAGCTATAATTTACCCGAAACAGGTAAACCCTTTTACCCTAAACCCTTTTACCATTGACTTTTACATTCTTTGCACAAGTTATGGAGTTACCTTCACCTGAGTTCACATTAAAAGCATTAACATAAAAGGTGGCAGTGTTGGGGTAAACTTGGTTACACACAGACAACTGCTTAGAGTCAAACAATATACCAACATTGTTACAAACTGGATAGATTCTATCCCCATCTTTGCTGTTGAGAGGAGTTGGCTTTCCAGGATGATACATTTCTTGTTGTTCCTTTATTCTCTTGAGTTGGAGCTTAAGTCTGTCCACTTTTGCCTTAGTTTCTAGCTCCTGCAATCGAATATATGCCATTTTTTGTTCATGTTCAAAACACAGACCTTCTCTTTCAGCAGCTTCTCCTTCCATATCAGCTATTTTTTGCTTTTGTTAAAGTTCTAGCTGCTGGTTTCTCACTGCAAGCATTTTCACTCGGCCTGCTTCCTGATCACTGGCAATGAACAGATTTTTCCATTCCTGTTCTGAGGCCTTTTGCTTAAAATGCAACTCTCTCTGAAAGCACAATTCTTCCAGACTTTTACTGTCAGGATCTTGATCACAGATCACTCACTGTAACTAATTTTTTTAACACTTAAACTTTCCAATATCAAAATTAAATTTTGACATGCGTGTGGTTCTGATCCAAAAACCCAATTAACCTGTGGTAATGTGCATCCAAGCATGACTACGCCACTGTGACCAGGGGTCCTTGTGGGGAGCCAGCTGTGGTCACTCAGTTAGGGTGAACTGCAAAGAATGGGGCAGATAATCCCCATAAAGCTGGTGGATATTCTAATACTTAGATTCTCCAAGCCAGCTAAAACAACTTCTTTATTACCTTACTGGTTACTCATAAGTCCAAACAACACAGTTCCCTTAAAGAGATCCAGCCTCAGGCCTGCATCCAGGTACCCACGTCAAAAATGATGAAAATTTCTATCAATCTTATTTCATCATATAAAAGAAAAGGTTCTACTAATCCCAAAGGATCGGACGCATTACCTCCCAGGTTAATAGGGTGACCAGATGACAAGAACAAAATATTAGGACACAGGGGGGCAGCCACAGGCTCACCCCCATACCAGGGCCAACTCTAGGTTTTTTGCCGCCCCAAGCGAGGGGGGGAGAGAGGCCGGAGTGCTGCCGAAGCAAAATATCGGGACAAATGGCGTCCCAACCGTACAGCGGTCGGGACGCGGGACAAACAAATAAATATCGGGACAGTCCCAATTTTATCGGGACGTCTGGTCACCCTACAGGTTAATGAATGTTTCAGATCTCACCCAAATACACACTACAGCCAATTCTTATTAACTAAACTAAAATGTATTAAAAAACAAAAGAGAGAGAGTGTGGTTAAAAGATCAATATACAGACAGACATGAATTCAATCCATTGAGGTTCAGATTCATAGCAGAGATGGTGAGCTTTGTAGTTGCAAAGACTTCTTTCAGAAATAGTTCATAGTTTATAGTCCAATGTCCAAATCTCATATTCAGGACATACCAGCATAACTGGGATCTCGGTCTTGTGACTCAAACTTCCCCGATGAAGCCTAAGCAGATCTGAGATGACAGAATCAGGACCCAAGGATCTTTTATACAATTTCATGTCTTTTTTGACAAGCTGGAGTTCCTCAGGGAACAAAAGGTAATTAGCATGACTTTGAAGGAGGTCCATCTCCGGTACTTAAGCTATAGAATTAACATAAGGCCATTGCTTGTTCCCCCACCATTCACAGATTATTTGCTATACATTTCAAAGAGAGATGAATACAGAGAGATCCTGTGTTTACAATTCATTTAAATGATAGGATTTCTTTTGACCTCTGAATTATCAGAATACAGCCTAGACAGGGACTGTTGTTGGCCATCAGCAATTTGTTTAGTGAATCAGTGCTAACAATGGTTTAGCTATAAGTGTAGACAAAGAGCAGTTTCTAAATATCATTGCAGCAAATCAGTTTTACTGCCAATAGCTGCAACCTTTGAAGGCCCACATGTGTCTCTTATGCAGGAAGGCAGCGAGTTGAATTTGCCTCAAAACCCCTAAACACGGCAAAAAGAAGCTGTGTCCAGGTTGAAAAGGAGACAGCGACAATAGTTATAGGAGGGGAAAAAAAACACATGTGAAAACTAATCACAAACCACTTGTTTTAGCCCCACTTAGAACATAGTTCAATAGCTTTCTCTGAAACTAAGTTATTATACCATTCTTCACTATCTACAGATGCTACCTTTATGACACTGTCACAAATCCAAGAATTCATGATTGTTATAGTAACACTAAGCAGTTTTGTTTGTTTTCAGAGAAGTGATATAAAACAGGCATCTTCCCTCTCTCAATATATAATACCACATTTGTACAAGAAACAAATGAATCATTAACCACTCACTAGTCAGTTTAGTATTATTTTGAGATGTAAGCTGGATGTCACTTCTCTCCCTTCTGCTCGGTATTGTAGTTTAAAATGTGATTACAACAGTCATCTGGGATCAGGGCTATAGATGTATGAAATTTTTATCTCAATTAGCAGGCACTCTAAGGCTAATTTACCAAAATATTGTTACTCATATTGTTTGGCATCAGTCCTGAATCCTTCCAGTTCATCCTGGTTCAATTCTTCCAATCAGTATTTTTTTGGTTCTTGACTTTGAAAATTCTGTACCAAATCCATAGGCTTGGCAGGCTTCATGGTATTCACTCCACTCCACTCTGCACCGTGGGCGCTTGGAACTCTGAGGATGCAGTGAAGATAGAACTCACACCTTCTGGCAGAAGCGCCTACCGCGTGAGCATCTCTGTTAAGTGCGACTAGCGGTATAAAGCCTGTGACACAACGTTTGAACGGTTCTGATTCCATCTAGAAGACAGTGATATATACATAGGACTTCTGATTTTCAGTTGTAACTGATAAACATAAAAATAGCCACACTGGGTCAGACCTATGGTCCATCTAGCCCAGTAGCTTATCTCTAAAAGTGGCTAGTGCCAGATGCTTCTTGCAGTCAGAGGCTTAGGGACACCAGTACAATGGATTTCATACCCATTCATGGACCATCAGCTATGAACTTATCTGATTCTTTTTTTTTGAACCCTATTATACTTTTGGCCTTCACAAATCCCTTGGCAACAAGTTCCACAGGTTGATTGTGCATTGTGTGAAGAAGTACTTCCTATGGTTTGTTTTAAACCTGCTGCCTATTAATTTCATTGGGTGACCCCTGGTTCTTGTGCTATGTGAACAGTAGGGCCCACAGATAAAAGCTGGACCTCGGGTTCTGAAACTCCCAAGCTGGGGCAAGCTCCCAAGTGGGTGATGGGGGCCAACCAGAATGTAGGACAGTTAGGAGGGATGTGATTGTTTCAAAAACCTATTTTGAAAAAAATACTTGCAGATAAAACAAGGTTTTGTGCTTTAAGTGCCTTAACATGTATATAATACAAATAAGTACAGAGTATTTGAAGTATTTAAGTACAAGTGTGAAGAGTGATTCAAAATGCTTAAGTATGTACTTAAGAACATGGCAACACAGCTTTTGTCTAAGGGCCTCTCTACACAGAGGAGAAATGGAGATGATGAAGGTGTAATTTCTAAAACGCACTGTGTTGCGCATTAATTGGTCCATGTAGACCCTGCTGGTGTGCACGAAAAGTTCCTTAGTGCACTTTAACATAGTGCTGTTCAAAACAGAACGACATTAAAGGGCACTAGGGAACGTTACGGTATGTACGACTGTAAATGAGTAATGTATATCATATACAGTATTACAGTATGTGTATAAGATGCAGTATATTTACTGCAGTATATACAAAAAGAGCCCTCCAAAACCATTGCTGTATGGACAGTGACATAAAACTCAAATTGCTAAAAATAAATCCTCCAAAATAAAAGTAATAAACCCCCAAAACAGAAGCTCTGCGTATATACACAATAGCCGGTTCATTACAATACATTTAAATTATAACTTTTTTTTTTTTTTACTTTCCTTAATGCAATGTAACAACTCCAGCAAAAAGAAAAGGAGTACTTGTGGCACCTTAGAGACTAACAAATTTATTAGAGCATAAGCTTTCGTGAGCTACAGCTCACTTCATCGGATGCATTTGGTGGGAAAAAACAGAGGAGAGATTTATATACACACACTCAGAGAACATGAAACAATGGGTTTATCATACACACTGTAAGGAGAGTGATCACTTAAGATAAGCCATCACCAACAGCAGGGGGGGGAAGGAGGAAAACCTTTCATGGTGACAAGCAGGTAGGCTAATTCCAGCAGTTAACAAGAATATCAGAGGAACAGTGGGGGGTGGGGTGGGAGGGAGAAATACCATGGGGAAATAGTTTTACTTTGTGTAATGACTCATCCATTCCCAGTCTCTATTCAAGCCTAAGTTAATTGTATCCAGTTTGCAAATTAATTCCAATTCAGCAGTCTCTCGTTGGAGTCTGTTTTTGAAGCTTTTTTGTTGAAGGATAGCCACTCTTAGGTCTGTGATCGAGTGACCAGAGAGATTGAAGTGTTCTCCAACTGGTTTTTGAATGTTATAATTCTTGACGTCTGATTTGTGTCCATTCATTCTTTTACGTAGAGACTGTCCAGTTTGGCCAATGTACATGGCAGAGGGGCATTGCTGGCACATGATGGCATATATCACATTGGTAGATGCACAGGTGAACGAGCCTCTGATAGTGTGGCTGATGTGATTAGGCCCTATGATGGTATCCCCTGAATAGATATGTGGACAGAGTTGGCAACGGGCTTTGTTGCAAGGATAGGTTCCTGGGTTAGTGGTTCTGTTGTGTGGTGTGTGGTTGCTGGTGAGTATTTGCTTCAGATTGGGGGGCTGTCTGTAAGCAAGGACTGGTCTGTCTCCCAAGATCTGAGAGAGCGATGGCTCGTCCTTCAGGATAGGTTGTAGATCCTTGATGATGCGTTGGAGGGGTTTTAGTTGGGGGCTGAAGGTGATGGCTAGTGGCGTTCTGTTGTTTTCTTTGTTGGGCCTGTCCTGTAGTAGGTGACTTCTGGGTACTCTTCTGGCTCTGTCAATCTGTTTCTTCACTTCAGCAGGTGGGTATTGTAGTTGTAAGAATGCATGATAGAGATCTTGTAGGTGTTTGTCTCTGTCTGAGGGGTTGGAGCAAATGCGGTTATATCGTAGCGCTTGGCTGTAGACAATGGATCGAGTGGTATGATCTGGATGAAAGCTAGAGGCATGTAGGTAGGAATAGCGGTCAGTAGGTTTCCGATATAGGGTGGTGTAATTATAACATTCAAAAACCAGTTGGAGAACACTTCAATCTCTCTGGTCACTCGATCACAGACCTAAGAGTGGCTATCCTTCAACAAAAAAGCTTCAAAAACAGACTCCAAGGAGAGACTGCTGAATTGGAATTAATTTGCAAACTGGATACAATTAACTTAGGCTTGAATAGAGACTGGGAATGGATGAGTCATTACACAAAGTAAAACTATTTCCCCATGGTATTTCTCCCTCCCACCCCACCCCCCACTGTTCCTCTGATATTCTTGTTAACTGCTGGAATTAGCCTACCTGCTTGTCACCATGAAAGGTTTTCCTCCTTCCCCCCCCTGCTGTTGGTGATGGCTTATCTTAAGTGATCACTCTCCTTACAGTGTGTATGATAAACCCATTGTTTCATGTTCTCTGAGTGTGTGTATATAAATCTCTCCTCTGTTTTTTCCACCAAATGCATCCGATGAAGTGAGCTGTAGCTCACGAAAGCTTATGCTCTAATAAATTTGTTAGTCTCTAAGATGCCACAAGTACTCCTTTTCTTTTTGCGAATACAGACTAACACGGCTGCTACTCTGAAACTCCAGCAAAGTCTCTGCAGATCATAGTCTCTGAGAGCTGTTAGACCAGGTCACCTAATAGATCCTTTCCTTTGCTAATTTCTACGATTCTGGCCTATTAGAAGTGAGGTTTTGCATTGCTTTGTTAAGGAGACCAAGATTTGATTCCTGGTTCTATTATCTTACTTTCTCCATGAGCTGTTAGAGCTGTTAGAACAGTGTGTTTGTTTTACTGGGAAGGGAGCAAGTCACTTAACAGTGCATCCTGTAGCCAAACCAATGGACTGCAGTGCCAGCCTTTGGATAGCTAGAAAGAAGGTGGCTTCAGTGCAGAGTCTTGAGTGTGAAGGAGACAAAGTGAAGGTCCTTTGGGCTTCAGTAAAAAGACAGAAGGCCAGATCCTCATTTTAAAGGCAATGGAGCTATGCTGATTTATACCAGCTGAGGATCTGGCCAGAGGATCCTGCTTTTTGGAGGCCAGAAGGGAGGGAAACTTTGCCTAACTCTATATACTCAGCACTAAGAATACTAAACATACGTAGGAGCTGTTGTGATTTTAGCTTTATCAAGTCACATTTAGGGCAATGTTTACTCCACATGATGCGCACACACAAGTCACTTCATCTTTGTTGTGTTTGTACAGTGCCTAGCACTGTGGGATCCTAGTCCATGAGTATGGCTTCTGAGCGTTATGATAATACAAATAATAGATAAACATTTGTTTTAAATATTTGAAAATACTTTAGAAGCTCTGTGGAATAGAACAGCAGAATGAAAGCTTGCGTGCCATGTATTACATGGATGGGATAATCAAATAGCCCCGAGGAAGCAGTACATTAATGACAAGGTCAACCCTCAGCCACCCCCAAAAAGGCTTCTGTATAGGTGTATGTAATTTCAGTAGGTACCAACTTCATGACCTGTAGATTTGTCACATCACTATGGAGCTATAAATAGAGGGAGTCTATATATTGGTAAGGTTTGCAACTGACACCTACATATTTGTATCTCTTGCTCGAGTTAAAAGCTCCTTAGGCAGAGGATCCACTTTCAGATGTACTCTGAGCCTATATAAATAATATCTTTGGAAGTCTGTGGATGGTTATATTGCTCTTCGAACAACTTAAGCTTAGGGATCAAATTCAGTGGGGTGGGTAAGGAGAAGACAGAAACGGAATATGGGGTCGGTCCTCTTGCTAAACATTGACTACTTATGCCCTGGTAAAGTAGAATTTTACTGGCATGCACAGAGGTGACAACATATTTGTGATCTCAGAAGACCTGTCAGAATTCTGCAGTATATCTACACCCTGATAAGTCTATGCAAGATCATCCCCGTCCATGCAGTTTGGTTTCTCATCCTGTCCTAGAGCTAATCAGTGTTCCATAGGCCCTGAAATTCTGCTCTTTTGTTATACTTGCTGCTTGTGTTTATATTTTGTTACCAATAACCTGCAATCTGAAATGAGTGGACATATTGTAGTGTATTATGTTTTTATATTTAGCGCTGGATATGGCCAGCGTAACGGCTGTGTTAAAGTTACTGGCAAAGGGTCCAATCCTGTGCAGTGGGAGATCTTCCACTTACTTCAGTCAGAGAAAGATCAGACCCAAAGTGTAATGTTTTGAACTCTACTGGAGAGCATTGTCTTACAAATCTCTAAAGCCAGAATATGTAAAAATGGATCCAGGGAATTCCAAAAGATCAGCCGTGAGAGAATCTGGGTTTGGGGCTTTTTTTTATGTTAAATCCAGAGCTCTCAGAATGAGTCATTTAGAATTTCTGCACAGCCCCCAAATAATACATTATTCTAAGAGGCATCTGCAAACAGACTGCCTGTGTAAAATGTGAAAATCATAACGGAGAGGATGAAAGGAACTCCATGTTTGTGGGTTTGATTTCTTTAGCCACAGAGTGACATTCTTTTCGACACTTGTCCTAGATAAAAATATTGACACTTTCAACAATTGAAAGATTATAAAAATTAAACATTTCATTTGACCTGAACAAATATTTTGTTTTGATTTTAAACATTTTTGTGTTTTCCAATTTTAAACAATAAATAAATAAAAGAACAAAGTCATCTTGAATTGAAAAAGCACACCGTTCTGTGTTGCAAATGTTGAAATAGGTTTTGTTTTTTTTTCCCCCAATAAACAGCTGAGCAAAATCAACACGAAAGCTTATACTCAAAGAAATTGGTTAGTCTCTAAGGTGCCACAAGTCCTCCTTTTCTTTTTGTGAAAACAGACTAACACGGCCGCTACTCTGAAACCTGTCAAAACCAACATGAATTCCCAAAATATTTTGGTGTTGCCAAATCTGCATTTTTATTTATTTATTTATTTTTTTGCTGGAAAAAAAAGTTTTGATCAAAATACTTTACCTAGCTCAAATTCTCTCCTCTTTAGCTGGTGGGGCTGGTTATGTAAGAATCATCAGGATTCCCCATAAACAACTCATTCTGGCTGCGAGGGAACAGGAACAAACAAAAGGCATTTAGGTGTGAATGCTGCCAAAACAGTGGAACAAACATTTGTGTAGAGATGCTGCAAAGGGGATTTGCAAACCCTGCTCAGAATGGGGCCCAGCAATTTGGGGGAGTCTCTGAATGGCTGCATGCAAGCCAGTATTGGCGGTGAGATATCTGGAGCAGTGAGAGCGAGACTAGAGGATTCTCAGGTCCTTCCCCAGGCCCAGTGGGGAAGTTGCTTATGCCACTGAGACTAGTCCCTCTCCATGGCCCAAGGGAAGGATTTCTCCCCATCTCTTCTCTTTGCAGGGATCAGTTTCAGTATGGCCAGTCCCAGCTGCTGGAAAATCATGAGTCGGATCCTGAAAATCAATTAGATTGGTCTAAAAACCAAGAGGTGTGATGTGTGGTTTTATTTTTTTTTTTTTCCTTTCTCATTTTTGAGCCTTTAGGATTCACTTTGTCAAGGGGTTCTCCACAACTTCATGGCTAGACACTGGCTTTTAAAAAAAAAAAAAAAAAATGAAGGCCAAGTTTTTCACATATTCACATGACTTAAAAGTGGAACTTTATGAAAATGCCAATTCCTGCAAGTTTTATATTCAAGTTGTGAGAGGGGGCAACTCTGAGAATTTGCCCCTTGATGCTTGGACTCGAAAGAAGGCACAACAATGCACTCTTGCTTGTTGCCTGTAGGGGGACTGGTTAAGAACAGGTTTCAGAGTAGCAGCCCTGTTAGTCTGTATTTGCAAAAAGAAAAGGAGGACTTATGGCACCTTAGAGACTAACAAATTTATTTGAGCATAAGCTTTCGTGAGCTACAGTTCACTTCATCGGATGCATTTGGTGGAAAATGCAGTGGGGAGATTTATATACACACACAGAGAACATGAAACTATTGGTTTTATCGTACGCACTGTAAGGAGAGGTTTCAGAGTAGCAGCCGTGTTAGTCTGTATTCGCAAAAAGAAAAGGAGTACCCGTGGCACCTTAGAGACTAACAAATTTATTAGAGCATAAGCTTCATTGGATGCATCCGATGAAGTGAGCTGTAGCTCACGAAAGCTTATGCTCTAATAAATTTGTTAGTCTCTAAGGTGCCACGGGTACTCCTTTCCTTTTTACTGTAAGGAGAGTGATCACTTAAGATGAGCCATCACCAGCAGCAGGGCGGGTAAAGGTAGACAATGTCAGCTCTTTCTTGTGTGTGAATAAGAATGCTTCAGTGTCCATACAGAGATAGTTTGTAGTCTAGATCTGGTTTATAATCCGCTAAATCTGTATAGTACACCAATATTAGAGTCTCATAAAACATTTGATTTTGAGAGAAGGTTTGTAGTTTTAGTAAAACTAAACAGAAATAGACTAACATTTATGTGCCATTTGATAGGAGTAATTTCAGAAGGCAGCAATTTTGCCAGGGTCTGAGTCCAGGGTGACCAGATGTCCCAATTTTATAGGGACAGTCCCGATATTTGGGGCTTTGTCTTATATAGGTGCCAATTACCCTCCACCCCCATCCTGATTTTTCACCCTTGCTATCTGGTCACCCTATCTGAGTCATAACAGGCAGAGAATATAAGACATTTTAAGAACAGGCCAATGCCATCTAACACAGCTTGCCTGCCTTCCTTTGGTTGATCCTTATCCAAAATTTCTGCTTTTTACCATGCCCTCCTGAATCCCTACCTTCTATTATAGAGCTGCTGCAGTGACTTCATGGTTAAGATTACAGCTCACAGTTGGGAATTCTACCCCCAACTTCCTCACTATCTTCTTCTTTTCACCTCACATTTCTCAGTGTGGTTTCCTGTACAAGAAGGATGTATGTGAGAAAATCTGTGGCTAATTGGACAGGATGTTTTAGAGATCTGAGAGTCTGAAAAATGAATGTTTTTTCAATTTGGAAGTCATTTAACATTTAAAAAAGGCTTGGGACATCATTACCTAAAAAATGACCTCATCTAGGAGCTCCACATCAGTTTTATTCATTTGCCCTCATTGTGACTAGTGCAATTGTTTTAGGAAAGGTGTGTGTGTGTGTGTGTGTGTGTGTGTGTGTGTGTATATATATATATATATATATATATATATATATATATATATATATATATATATACACACATACAGAGATCTCACTGGGGTTTATACATTGCTTCGTAAATGTGGGGGAGAGTTGATGAACTTCTTTGTAAATCCAGCAGAGTTTATAAACCCAGGAAGATGGATGAGCTTACACACTTTCTTGTCAAAGCAGATATGGTAAAGGAGTTTAAAATAGGTCTGTCAAGCGATTAAAAAAATTAATCACGCAATTAAAAAAAAAGAATCGCTATTAATTGCGTGATCGCACTGTTAAACAATAATAGAATACCATTTATTTAAATATTTTCAATGTTTTCTACATTTTCAAATATATTGATTTCAATTACAAAATAGAATACAAAGTGTACAGTGCTCACATTATATTTATTTTTGATTACAAATATTTGCACTGTAAATAACAAAAGAAATAGTATTTTTCAATTCACCTAATACAAGTACTGTACTGAAATCTCTTTATCATGAAAGTTGAACTTACAAATGTAGAATTGTTTTATTTTTGAATGCAGTTATTTTTTGTACAATGTAAAATTTTAGAACCTACAAGTCCACTCAGTCATACTTTAGCCAATCGCTCAGACAAACAAGTTTGGTTACAATTTGCAGGAGATGCTGCTGCCCACGTCTTATTTACAGTATCGCCTGAAAATGGGAATAGGTATTCGCATGGCATTCTTGTAGCCGACATTGCAAGATTGTGGGTGGTCACTGCACTCGCTAAGCAGGGGCTAGGGATGCCAAAGGCCTGTGGAGATGAGAGAGGGTGGTCATGTTTGATGGTGTGATCTCTGCCTAAAGATACTATTTGAACCTTCTCCTCTCCACTGTTTAATGACAGCCGATTAGACTCAATTGGGAGTTTTTTTGTTTTGTAATTGGTCACAAGAGCTGAAATCACTGATAGCCAAGTGCTAAACCTTAGACCTGCTTGAGGGGCAGTGTCTCCAGTGAAAAAAATTGACTAGCCTGCCTAAGGCCTGGTCTACACTGGAGGGGGGCGGGGGGATCGATCTAAGTTATGCAACTTCAGCTATGTGAATAATGTAGCTGAAGTCAACGTACTTAGAGTGTCTTCATTGCGGTAGGTCGACTGCTGACGTTCCCCGTTCACTCTGCCTATGCTTCTTGCTCCGGTGGAATACTGGAGTTGATGGGAGAGCGCTCGGGGGTTGATTTATTGTGTCTTCACTAGATGCAATAAATGGACCCCCCGCTGGATTGATCGCTCCCGAGGTAAGTGTAGACATGCCCTTAGTAGCGAGGCTCCCCAGTTAACTGCTGAAATCACTGAGAGCTATGTTAAGTGGGGGGACCTCGAGACATCACAGAGGCTAGAACTGAACAAAGCAGCGGGTGATGGCACAGTGGCAGAGTGACCAATGGCATGGCGGCCAGCGGTAAAGTGGATGTTGGCATGGTGGCAGGAGTAGGCACCAACACAGAGTGAACAGTGCAGTGGCAGCTGCTGTGGCCATGTTCGATGCCTTCCCCCTGTCCTGGTGTAGGAGGTGAACTCATGCAAATGCATCTCTGCACTCTTGGCCTTCACTGACCAAGGGCAACAACTCTGAGTGGGGTGCAGTGGAGGGAGAGGGCAGCGGCACGTTAAAGGAACATTTATTTGTCAGACTTTCACACTATACGGTGAGAACCTGAAGTGAAGGACACTGCCCAACGGACTCTGGGGTGGGTGTTTTGCTCATGGTCATTTGCTTGGAAATCACCTTTGTGGCATTTTCCCCTATTAAGGCTGGCTTCCTTTTTTATTATTAAAAGTTTTCTTTGCTATACACTGACTCAGTGCTTGCAGAAGGAGAGGTATTGCCTCTTAGAGGCACCATGGGGTGCTGTTTAATTTTCCCAGATTACTAGGTGGGGGCTTGAGCCAGTTCTGTGCTGTATTGTTAAGAAGACCCCCAGATACTGAACCTGGCTCTTGTTGCTGCTGGCTCCAACTGGCAGAAGGGTTACAAGTATAATCCAACCGATCACTTAGATCTGAAGATGACTGGGTGGGGTTACAAACACCACAGTCAAAGCCTTACTATATGTGTGGAATGCTTGCCTCATCACTGAAATGAAACCACCCCAAGGGTGAAAAGTAGCAGTTCTTTAACAGCATACTCCAAAACCACTCAACTGTATTAGGAACAAAAGAGAGAGAAAACCCTGGGCCATTGCATTTTTAGCACCTTTCCAACATTAAATGTTTCCACCCATGATTCCCCTTTGTTTCTTGCTCTTACGGACGTGTTCTTCCTAGCATCCTGTGTGTTGTTTCTTATTTTATAACTTTTAAAATTTCTCATTGAAACATTTATTTTGAACATATAAAAGCAAAAAGAACAGAATGGTACACTTTAACATGAAAAATAAAATGTAACAGAGCGACATATCACAAACACATTGGGTAGGAGGCATTCCTCAACACTGATGGCAAATATCCCCAGACAGTATCAGGCAGGAACATAAGAATGGTCCTACTGTATCAGACCAAATGTCCATCTAGCCCAGTATCCTGTCTACCAATAGTGGCCAGTGCCAGGTGCCCCAGAGGGAATGAACAGGACAGTCAATCATCAAGTGATCCATCCCCTGTTGCTCATTCCCAGCTTCTGGCAAACACAGACTAGGGATACCATTCCTGCCCGTCCTGGCTAATAGCCATTGATGGACCTATCCTCCATGAATTTATCTAGTTCTTTTTTGAACCCTGTTATAGTCTTGGCCTTCATAGCATCCTGTGGCAAGGAGTTCCACAGGTTGACTGTGCATTGTGTGAAGAAATACTTCCTTTTATTTATTTTAAAACTGCTGCCTATTAATTTCATTTGGTGACCCCTAGTTCTTGTGTTCTGAGACAGAGTAAATAACACCTTCCTTATCTACTTTCTCTACACCAGTCACGATTTTATAGACCTCAATCATATCTCCCCTTAGCCGTCTCTTTTCCTAGCTGAAAAGTCCCAGTCTTATTAATATCTCTTCATATGGAAGCTGTACCATACCCCTAATAATTTTTGTTGCCCTTTTCTGAACCTTTTCCAATACCAATATATCTTTTTTTTTTTTTTTTTTTTTGCACACGGTATTCAAGATGTGGGCGTACCATGGATTTATATAGAAGCAACATGATATTTTCTGTCCTATTATCATCCCTTTCTTAATGATTCCCAACATTCTGTTTGCTTTTTTGATGGCCGCTGCACATTGAGTGGATGTTTTCAGAGAACTGTCCACAATGACTCCAAGATCTCTTTCTTGAGAATGCTGGATGCTGCAGTATGAGATCAAAGTTTCCAGTTAGAGCTCAGTAAATACCGCAAAAAGCCTTCTTCTTATAATTGTTTATTATTTGTATTACTGTAGTGCCTAGCTGCCCTAGTTATGAAACAGGTGCTTTATGAACACATATTCACTTGAAGTCATGGAAAATGTACTTGCACCCCTGTTGTGTTTGCTCTCCATGAATGCTCATTCACTTGAGTCGTGCTGACACAGTGTTCATCCACTGAGAATTTCAAAGTCATGTGTAAGCATTTATGTAGAAACCAGATGTTAAATATAGACATGCAAGTATTTGTGCTGAAAGGGCTTATGCACTTCTCCAGTTAGGAAACAGAAACAATAGCACATGACTCATCTGAGTAACCACAATGAGCTGACACATCTCGAATAGTAAATGATGCATATGGAACCCTCACAAAGAACTGCTCACAATCAAACCAAAAAGTTGCCCCCAAAATATTAATCACAAAAGCAATTTGTTAACTAGTTTTGAAGAATGAGTAAATCCAAGGAAGTGCTCACCTGCTGGCAGGACATGAGGTGAAACAAATCAGAGAAATTATTTGCTGGGAAGGAGTCACTCCAGTCTGTCACCAAGGAAGTAAAATGAAGCTACGAGTATCCTGTAAAGGAAAGAAGAGATGACGGAATATCATCAGGGCCTGCTATGAACATCCATACTTCCTTACCTGGGCTGGACATCTTTGACATGAAACCTTGTCAATTGCTCTAAAGAAATTCTTAATATACAATATCTGCTGATTTTCACTTATCTGTCATGTCAGTGATATGAACATGGAACTCCAGCAGGTTTTTGAAGCCTCAATCTAATGCCCTTTAAAGTCAATGGACAGATTCCCATTTACTGATCTTTGCCTTAAACATGACCGCCCCTAACAGAATCCATGATAATTTTCCAATTGTCCAGGTGTTCTCCCACCATTGGAGACTGGGAAGAACTAGCATCTCACTTCTTTTATAATACAATGCAAGACACATCTCTTTGACCAGGTCTATCCCATGGCTACAGAAGAAGAGCTAGCAAGATGGTCCCTTCGCCAAACAAATCTATGGAGAAGAGCAGGGAAATGGTCCATTCCTAAACAACTGACACTTTTCTTAACTGTTCTATTGCTGCCTAGATACTTCAGTAATACAGGTGTAATCCCCTCTCCTGTTCACTGGCCCAGTATGAGGTTGTTCAAGATAGGGGAAGCCTGCCTTGTGACTTTACACAACTTTGGGAAACTGTGCCTGAGGCTTCTTTGTGTGCTCTGCATTGTGTGTCAGTGCATGTTCATCTTAGACCAGAACCACTCAGACACACCACCAGGAACAAGGCTTTATTCTGTAAAGAGCATAGAACCAGATTATAGTCCAGCAGCCTCTTCTCTGCTTGCCTGATGCATGCTCCCAGCTCAGTCAGTGCTGAGACCTCCTGCTGGGGGGGCAGAGGGTACATTGTACAACACATGCACTAGACATCCATGAATATAAATAAATCACATGTATAG
Organism: Dermochelys coriacea; assembly: GCF_009764565.3. Taxonomy (NCBI): domain Eukaryota; kingdom Metazoa; phylum Chordata; order Testudines; family Dermochelyidae; genus Dermochelys; species Dermochelys coriacea. Next base: position 5,115,140 of record NC_050078.2, read on the forward strand.
TGGCTTGCCACATAACTGATATTTATAACCCAGTTGCACTCTATAATAATAATAATTAATTAATACTAAGCATTTTTCATTTGTAGATCTCAAAGCACTTTACAAGGAGGTCAGTATCATTATCGCTATTTTACAGATGGGGAAACTGAGGCATGTAAAATGAAGCAACTTGCTCAGGGTCACCAGCAGGCACATGGCTCCCCGATGTGCTCAGGGCCTTAGGGGCAGACCTGGGACTAGAATCCAGATCTCCTGAGTCCCACTCCAGGCACAAGCCACTAGACCACATTGTTTGTCTCTTGACTTGTACCCCCTCGTTATAATAATAATAATAATTAATTAATAATAGAATTAATAATGGAAACAGCCTCCCAAAAGTGGCATGAAAATTTACCAGACCAAGCACAAGAGTTGCTTACTTGCCCTTTGCCAGGATGATTGATACTAATGAAAAAAAACTAATGATGCTTTATTCGCTGATCTAAAAAATTACTTGCCCTATATGAGTGAATTAGAATTTTACAAGGTTTAATGGAATTATGTTTTCCCTTTTTCCATATCTTATGAATGAATCATGAATTAGTGAATTCTTGAAAAGGCTCACTTAATTTTCCTATTCCTTCATTTTGAAACATGTGAATGTATGTTAGCTGGTCCTATTATCTGTTTACTTGATTCCTTATTGTGAAAGCCATCTTGACTAGGAATATCAAAGTGAAAGAGGAACTGGAGAAGGGTTTGAAAATGAGCCTTCTGGTATCAGGGTTTTCTGTGATAAGCCCAGTTTTATTTACCATTTTTCATAATGAGCTGGAAGAGGGAGTTAACAGCCTATTAATTAAATTTGCAGACAATACTAAATCAGGAGGTGTTAACAACAGAAGCAAGGATGGAGACATAGAACGAAAGAATCTAGCGAGCTTAGAAATATGGCCACAAATAATAAAGTGAGACTCAACTTGGAAAACAATGTAGTATGTGAAAAAAGCCAACACATTTGTGAGCAGCATCTGTGTATCAGTGCTGCCTTCAGAGACGTGAACCTTCCAACCTCCCTGTAAAGCACAGGACTCCCACTCTCAGAAACCAACACTTGAACTGGAAAATTTCTCCAGCCATCCTCCCATCTCCAACTTCCCAAACCTGTGCATAATAATTAACAATAACAACAATCATAATTAATAATAACAAAATGCTTAAAAATCATTTAGAAAGTGGTTAAAACTAAGCTCCAACAATATATGATCCCTGCTGACATCCTGGTTGCTTCACAATCAAACTTCAGAGAGGGAAGTAACACAGAGTGACCCCTGTTAGTACTGCTTGATAACCTCCTCATGGCAATCAGTACAGGACATATTTCACTGCTTGAACTACTTAACCTCTCAGCACCATCTGATCCAGTGGATCACAGGGTATAAAAGTCCTGCCTCCATGAAATAGCTGGAATAGACAGCACAGCATTCCATTGGCTCCAATCATTCTTCTCCATCAAAACCCAAAGAGTGGTAATGGGCAACCTTTCCTTTTCCTGATAGTCCCTCACCTCCAGAGACCTGCAAATATCCTGCACTTCCCTCTTCTTCAACATCGACTTCAGACAAGCAGTGAGATATCAGAGGATCCACTACCAACAAAATGCCAATGACGCTAAAGCTGTCACCAACCAGAGTGGATGATCTTGATGGTCTGGCAGTCCTTCTGGCCTTAAACTCTCTGGCTGTGGATTACGGTAATTCACTGTTGCTAAGGCTGAAGGTGGAAGCAATTAAGAGGCTTCAGGGTGTGTAGAATGTGGCTGCTTGTCTTCCCAGAGAAACTGTCTATTGTGAGTCCATCACCCCTTGCTGAAAAAAGAACTAGAAAACAAGGAAGAATCTTGCACTGACCATGAGATGGACTGGATAACCTGATATACCTTCCCCATCTTTAGTTTCTATGAGAAATTAGAATGAGGAGTACTTGTGGCATCTTAGAGACTAACAAATTTATTTGGGCATAAGCTTTCATGTACTTGAAAAGATGGAGGTTGCCATACCAACTCTAACTAGACTAATCCATTAAGGTGGGCTATTATCAGCAGGAGAAAAAAAAACTTTTGTAGTGATAATCAGGATGGCCCATTTCAAGACAAGAAGGTGTGACTAACAATAGGGGGAAAATTAGCATGGGGAAATAGTTTTTAGTTTGTGTAATGACCCATCCACTCCCCATCTTTATTGAAGCCTAATTTGATGGTGTCCAGTTTGCAAATTAATTCCAGTTCTGTAGTTTCTCATTGGAGTGTGTTTTTTGAAGTTTTTTTGTTGAAGAATTGCCACTTTTAGGTCTGTAATTGAGTGTCCAGGGAGGTTGAAGTGTTCTCCGACTGGTTTTTGAATGTTCTAATTCTTGACGTCTGATTTGTGTCCAGTTATTCTTTTGCATAGAGACTGTCCAGTTTGGCCAATGTACATGACAGAGGGGCATTGCTGGCACATGATGACATATAACACATTGGTAGATGTGCAGGTGAATAAGCCCCTGATGGTGTGGCTGATGTGATTAGGTCCTATGATGGTGTCCCTTGAATAGACATGTGGACAGAGTTGACAATGCGGTTTGTTGCAAGGATAGGTTCCTGGGTTAGTGTTTTTGTTGTGTGGTGTGTGGTTGCTGGCTTGTCTGGCTATGTAGATTCTCTCCTCAGGCCCTACGCTACCAGCACTCCCAGCTATCTTCACTCTCACAGACCTTGGGAGACAGGCCAGTCCTCGCTTACAGACAGCCCCCCAATCTGAAGCAAATACTCACCAGCAACAACATAATTCTTCTCAGGTATGCTGCCAGCCAAGGAATAATCTCTGGAAAGATAAGGGCCATTACACAATAAGGGTTATTGTGAAATGCTACCTCCTCCCCCACCAAACTGGATCAGAAAGGAACGTTAAAATAAACCAGATAAGGGGGAAGCAGACACCCTCTTTGCCTGAAAGAAATAACTTTCCAAGGCTGAAGGAAAGGGTAAGACTCAATCTGGTCAATCCATACCGGATATTGTCCAGGAATAATGTACTATCTGAGGATGATCACTATAGACCAGGTGGAACACATAACAACTATAGGAATCTGTTTAAAACAAACTTGGAATCAGAATTTAATTTGGTTTTAATACTTAACATATGATACAGACACTAAGTTTGTTTGTTTCCAAGATGTTGGTTTTATTGAGCTATATTCATGGTGTAACATAAGTTAGACAATGGAGTTAAACCAGAGAAGAATCTGGCCCATTCTCTTTCAATGTTATGGCTAAAGATGACCTGAATCAAAACTCCAGATCTGAACACCCTTCAACTTTGCAGAAATCTGAAATCCAGACACAGGTCCAAATCCAAATATTAGGGCTTAAACCCATCTCTATAACAACATCGCTGAGTATGTTTGTTTGATTTTGTGTTTTTAAACTTCATGAATGAATTTTAGAGCTGGGTGAATAATTCTTTGAGAATAATATTCAGTATGAATGTTTGCATTTTAAAATTCTAATATTTATATATTAATAACCATCTTTATTTGACAACCTGTAACTTTAAAAAACTGTATATAGATAGATAGATATAAAACAAAACCAGAATTCTTTGTTAATGAAACAATACAGATATCTCAGCACTGCTGTGTATTAATCTCAACTACAGCAGGGAATGTCGCTGTTCCAAGAGTGTGATTGTTAGCAAACACTACCATTGTCTTTTTTTTTTTTTCCAATACAAGGGTTTTACACAGACTTTCGCCACCAGAGGGGAAAAAAAGCTATATTTTCATTCTCACCATTTGGAGCTCAAAATGTAGCAAGCTGTAATCAAAAACTTTAAGCCAGAAAAGATATATATATGTCATTTGGGTGTGTGTCTGAGATCACTATTTAAAAATCAGATGTTTTGAAGCAGTTCAAACTGGAAAACAATATCCTGTGCCCAGGACAAACTTTGCACATACCAGAAAAAGAGGAATACAACAATAGTTTGTGCAATGAAGGGAATAAAATTGTTTGAGGATTGCAGAATATAGATGATGATACAGATCTCAGTCTAGCAAAGCACTTAATCACATGCTTAACTTTAAATAGATGTTAATGAGTCTACTCATGAGCTTAAAATTAAGCACATGCTTAAGTGTTTCTCTGGATCGGGACCTAAAAAGACACCATCAACTCGAAATCTAGTCAGTTAAAAACAAAGGGTTTCAGGTGCCCCCTGCCAGTATTTGTGGTTTTACCATCACGTTTGCCTGTTTTTAATATGTTTTTCTTTGCCCTGTGGTTTATGTGAAACATTCATACAAACAACTAGGGAAACCAGCTGAGGGCCTGATCATAAATGAGCTCCATATTCTCCCCTTTACCCCATATTGCAAGATCAAGTCTTACTCACATGAGTAGTCCCACTGACTTCAATGGGGCTATTTGTGAGTAAAGTTACTCTCATGTGTGTTTGCAGCTTCAGACCCTCATACTAAGGAAACAGTGACACTCCCCAGACACAAAATGTTGTCGAATACACAAAATAAACAAACAGAAAAAAAATGTTTTTTTCCTTTCTAATCAGTTTTAGTGGTTCTACGCTTTAAGAGGAGACAAAACATGTTCACTGAGATGTGATTTTAAATTGATGCTGTTCCTTTAAGGGGGGGGGTTGTTTTGGGTTTTTTTAAGAAAAGAAAACCTGTAAAAGGAACCAACTTCTATCTCCCTGGAGACAATCCATGATTTTAGAAGAGTGGCCTAATAAAAATAAACTCCTCTATTTGACACTCCAGAGCCATTGCAGCATCTTTATTGTCAGCTGCAGTACTTTGGATCATTACTGTAGAATGCTGTTGTGTTATTTATAAGGACACCATGCAGTACGGCCCTGATTCAGCAATGCACTAACTCACATGCTTAATTTTGAGTGTGCGCTTTATTCCCATGTCAGGATGTGTCATGTATGTGTATGAATTAAGCGTGCACTGAAGTGTTTTACTGAATAGGAAGGGTATTATTACTAACACGCTTAAATTTGAGCATGTGTTTAGGTGCTTTGCTAGGTCAGAAAAAAAGAAAGGCTGTTGCAACTCTGGACAACATATCCAGAGGCATCGCAGAGCAGAGCAGTGCTGAGAGATTCTCTGTAACTGGCTTCAAGGGGCCAGGCATGGAATACCGTATTTTATTCCAAGGGCTTCAATAGCAGAAATAACAGAACTCATTTGGAGGGAAAACAGAAAATAGGAACAAAATGGGTTAACTGTATGAGGAAAGATCCATAATAGCCCCTTCCAGTGATGACCCTTAAAACTTTTCAGTTACCAAGCTAACATTATCTAAGGCATCTGCAGTATTTCCGGTTCTTGATATGGCAAACACGGAGATAACCTTATATAAGGTGCAACTGGAATGGTTTAAGGTTAACTCCTATGCCATGTTCAAAGCACCGGATAAACATTCACTCATAACATCCCTAGGAGGCAGGTTAATAGCATTATTATCCCCAGTTTGCAGACAGAGAAGTTGAGGTGAAGGGATTTATCTGAGGCCCAACAGCTAGTCAATAATTGAGCCAGCGTTAAAATTCAGGGATGAAAATCTGTCCCACTGACATCAACAGGAGTTTTGCCATTGACTCACCGGGGCCAGGATCGTAGCTCAGACTCTCTGCTCTATGTTCAGTACTCCAGTCCGCACCCCTTCTGTAGTAAAAGAACTAGCTATGCAGAGGCTGGCTAAATGGTGACTCAGGGTTTGATCCTGCTCCTTTGAAATCAATGGGAGTTTTGCCATTGACCTGGCTGGATATGTCTCTGCTGCAGCTGGGGGCAAGCCTCCCAGCCTGGGTAGACAGACTTGTGCTAACTTGCTGAAAATGGCACCGTGGCCCATGGTTTCAGAGGAGCCACCGTGCTAGTCTGTATCAGCAAAACCAAAGAGGAGTCCTTATGGCACTGTAGAGATGAACACATTTATCTGGGCATGCGCTTTTATTTGGACATATACCTGCCTACTGTATTTTTCACTCCGTGCATCTGATGAAATGGGTTATAGCCCACGAAAGCTTATGCCCAAATCAATGTGTTAGGGCTTGTCCACACTACCAAGTTTTGTTGAAAAAACTTATGTCGACACCCAAAGGTCGACAAAACAAACATCGCCAAAGGGGGGGGTTCACACTTGCTCCCTCTGTCGACAGATACTGTCCACACTGGGGATACCATCATTGACCGCGTGAGCCATACACCGTGGGTAGGTATCCCACAGTGCAGTGTTGTGGGAAGGAAGAGTGGATCGCTGCGCTCCTTGGGATTCTCTCCGAGTGCTCCCACAGCCCCCTCAGCTGCTGAGAGCAGCATCGTGAGCAGCTCTGTGAGCTTGCCTGTGCTGAGGAATGGCAAAGCAGCCCACCAGCCTGTTCCCCGCCCCCTGTCCTAGAGCCGGGCAGAACAGGAGCATTCCAGTGATTTGCTCGTTGTTTGTTCCCCAAAGGGAGCAGTGCACAGATGCTTCCTGGAGCTTTGAAAGGTGAAGGGGGGAGGGATAGCTCAGTGGTTTGAGCAGTGGCCTGCTAAACCCAGGGTTGTGAGCTCAATCCTTGAGGGGGTCACTTAGGGATCTGGAGCAAAAATTGGGGATTGGTCCTGCTTTGAGCAGGGGGTTGGACTAGATGAGCTCCTGAGATCCCTTCCAACCATGATATTCTATGCCTGCAGGGCAACAGAGATCAAAACACTGAGCAGAGCAATCAGGGCAAGCATTGTGGGATACTGGCGAAAGCCAGTTCTGTCAACAAAACAATCAGCAGTGTCTACACTGGCTCTTTGTCGACAATAAAGGGAGGGGAAAAGACAAAAGTCTCCCGTAGGGGTGGAAGTTTTTGGTCGCCAAAAATGGGCTTTTTTTATGACAAAAATCCCATTGTAGTGTAGTGCAAAACGCTCTTGCTGTTTTGTCGCCAAAAGGCAGTTTTGGGGGACAAAACTTGGTAGTGTAGACAAGGCCTAAGTCTCTAAAGTGCCACAAGGACTCCTCGTTGTCTTTACTGTGGACATGGTGGCTTGGCAGGCAGTTCAGGCTCTCAAACTCACCCAGCTCCCCTCGTCTGAGTTCGGGTGGCTAGCCCAAGTCTAAGCTGGAGCTGCAATGTCCACACCGCTATTTTTAGTGTGTTAGCTTAAGCTAAGCTAGCACGAGTCCAGATTACCAAGGCTGTGAGGCTCACTCCCAGCTGCAGTGTAGACATACTCATTGGGAGCAGGATCGAGCCCAAAGAGCGTGTTCCTGCCAATCCTACTGACAGTAGCGCTTACTCCTGGAAGTCAATGGGGCACCACCTACTGTAAGCAATATGCATGGTATCGAGTCATTACAGGTTCCGGTGCTAAGGGAGGATATGAAAACCATCCAATTAAGGGTATAAATACCAATGCAGGAGAGGAATTGTTTTTTATGACTCAAGGAAGATGTAGTGAGGAGTAACAGGATGAGTTAACAGGTTTCAGAGTAGCAGCCGTGTTAGTCTGTATTCGCAAAAAGAAAAGGAGAACTTGTGGCACCTTAGAGACTAACAAATTTATTAGAGCATAAGCTTTTGTGAGCTACAGCTCAAGAAAAGGTAAGTCACGTTAAGTCCAAATTCTGTCAAAAACTTGGAGATGATGCAGGGAAGAGCCACAAAAATGACCCAAGGGCTAGAAAAAAAATGCTGTATAGTGAGAGACTGGAGCCATTTAGTTTATCTTGTCAAAAAGAGGATTTATTACTGTGTATAAGGCTCCTCCACCCGGAGGAAATATTGGATACTAAAGGGCTCTTTAATCTAGCAGAGAAAGGCAGAACAAGACCCAATGGGTGGAAGTCAAAGCCAGACCCATTCAAATGAGAAACAAGGCACTAATATTTAACCCCAAGGAACAATCTACTAAGGGAAGCAGTAGATTCTCCATCTCGTGGAGAAAACGGTCGATCTTTCTGGAAGACTCGTTTTAGTCAAACACAAGGTAGTGGGCTCAATGCAGGAGTAACTGGTAAAATTCTCTGGCCTGTATTATGTAGGAGATCAGACTAGATGGTCTCATGGTCCCTTCTGGCCATAAGATGTACAAATCTATATAAGCAAAGATGGACTGTTTTAAAGGGTGAAATTAAGAGCCAGGTGCTCCAAAGTACAGAAGAGAAGACTGCACGAGATTTGCCACATTCTTTCAAGTGACTACTTCTGGGCGTATGCAGTGGTGCTGTAGCTGTGCCTGCCCCTCCAGGTTTTTTTTTTTCTCTTCTCCTCCCCAATGACAGGAGAGGTGTTAACAGGCCACTTCACCTTGAAAATGAGTTAATTACTTATGCTAAACTATCTGTTCCACCTTGTGTTTAGCTGTGATTCTCAGAGTACATTTCTCAGACCTGCGGAAGAGTTCTGCACAAGCTCAGATGCTTGTCTCTCTCACCAACAGAAGTTGGTTCAATAAAAGATATTTTCTCACCCACTTAGCCTCTCTGCTTCTGGGGGAAGAATGACCCAAGCACCTCAGCAAAAGTTAGTTCTCCTGCACTCACCATCCAGGACTTAAACCAGGGGTCTCAAATGCTGCGGCCCCTTGGAGTTATTTCCTGCAGCCCACCATAGGTGCCGACTCCACCAGCAGCCAAGTTCCCCTCACCCCCTGTCTCCCTGCCTCCACCCCCTGAGCGTGCCTCGTCCCCACTCCTCCGCATACCTCCCAGCGCTTCCTGCTGCCAAACAGCTGTTTGGTGGTGCTTAGGACTTTCCAGGAGGGATGGGGGAAGAGTGGGGACATGGCTTGCACAGGGGAGGAGGTGGAGAAGAGACGGGGCCGGGGCAGGGATTTGGGGAAGGGGTTGGAATAGGGGCAGGGAAGGGGTGGAAAGAAGTGGGGCAGGAGTGGGGCCTCATGGAAGGGGTGGAGTGGGGGCGGGGACGGCAGGGGCTTTTGTATCTTTGTATGAAAAGGTGTCAGTGATGCGGCCCACAGGCCAATGTACTAGTCCTCATGTGGCCCTTGTGGTGATTTGAGTTTGAGATCCCTGACTTAAACTATCTTTTAAAAAGATTTTGCAGGGTTTGCATGCCAGACACATTATTCATTATTATTTATATAGCACCAAATGCGTGCTAGTCACTTTATAACCCAATAAGGGAACACATGTCCTGTCCCAAGGAGTTTACAATTAAAGATCCAGTCCTGCAGACACTTACTGCTAAGTGTAATGCTTACTGCTGTGAGTAGTCCTATTGGAGCACGCTCCATAGTGCTTTCAGGACTGAACCCCAAACAGGCAGCATCTAGACAAAGGATGGGAGGTGGAATACAACAAAGAGCAAGAGATTGAGTGGAGGAGTTTGGTATGTGTCTTATTAATTGCTTGTTTTTATTTTATGTGTGTGTTTTTTTTTAAATGAATGATTGTATGCGGTAAGCACGAGGATTTATACGTGTCCTGGTGGAAGTGCATTTTGAGCAGGGGACTTTTGTGGGTGGAGGGATGGCAGGCTAGGACTGTTCGTTTTATTGCAGAACTAGATAGAGCTGGTTTACATTACTACATTTATTACCCACCTCCTGAGCCTGTTATCAGTTTGTTCTTTGGTGAGTATGAATTCTTCAGGCCCATGTCTTTCTAATCTCTGTGAAGTGCCATACAAAGTTAGTGCACTAGCTATCTTTTTGATAGGTTTCAGAGTAGCAGCCGTGTTAGTCTGTATTCGTAAAAAGAAAAGGAGTACTTGTGGCACCTTAGAGACTAACAAATTTATTAGAGCATAAGCTTTCGTGAGCTACAGCTGTGAGCTGTAGCTCACGAAAGCTTATGCTCTAATAAATTTGTTAGTCTCTAAGGTGCCACAAGTACTCCTTTTCTTTTTATCTTTTTGATAATAACAGCAGCAATCATAATTAATACCAAGGCCAAAGATCAGATGGAGCAGATCCGTGCCCGCCCCGTCCCTGCAGCCGTTGTCCCAAAACTCTTTCCCTTGTGTCCCCATGTCACTGCCAACCCACTTTCCCCAACATCCAGTTTCTTATCACCACCAGCTGCCTCCAACACCTGTAGCTTCACCACCCAGCCCTGCAACCTATGACCCTTACCCACTGTACTCAACCCCCATCACCAGGCCTTTTAGCTGGCCTGAAGTGCAACACCCATTGTGTGGCACTCCAGACAGAAAGGCTGGTATCACATAGAATATTTCCATCTTCCCAACCCACAATGAAATTGGCGCTGTTTTAGATTAAAAACTGTGATATGAGGATGAAAGAAGGTCTCCCTCTCTTCCCTTCCACCTCCACCATACCCACCTACCAGCATAAGGGCTTGGGTCTGAGGGGCTGGAGTCCAATATGACAACAATCCGTCATTTCAAATAGACTCTTTAGACTTCTGCTCTAGGGAATTTTGAAGTTGAACACAGCCAGGAACAAGCTCCTGTTCAGCTTTCTACAGACATTGCATGTGGCCCCTGGGGAATGATTTTGGCTGTCGCCACCATTTCAGTTACCACAGACTGGTTGACCACAGACTGAAAGGCTGGTACCACAGACCCATAGCCTAGGTTAGCCAATTAGCTTCCAGTAACCAGGTAATTTATACTAAAAGAAGTAACCAAAGAAAAAAATGATAAAAGGTTTGAGATATACTGTGCTAAACTTCATAGCTATTTAAGGGGCCATGAGATCATCTCGTCTGACCTGCTGCATCACACAGGCCAGAGAATTGTATCCAATTGCCTCTCTATTGAACCCAGTAACTTGTGTTTGACTAACGCATCTCTTCCAGAAGGCATCCAGTCCAAAAGTGGAAGAATCCACTACTTCCCTTGGTAATTTTTTCTGATGGTTAGTTGCCCTTATTGGAAAAAAAAATTGTGCCTTATTTTTCATTTGAATTTGCCTGGATTTAACTTTCAGCCATTGGTTCTTCATGTTTTTCTTCACTAGATTGAAGAGCCCTTTAGTACCTGGTATACTTTCACCCAGCGTAGGTGTTTAATCACATCTATTTTAAAACTTTCAGTTCACTTTGCAAAATTTGACTTCTGGTTCATTGAAATACAGTTTTCTATGGGTGTCACTATCTAATTGCAGGTGTCAAGCAATGAATTGAAAAGCAGCAGGATGCATTATTTATAATATTAAAAACCAACAATAGCAGTTAGTTGCAATTAGCCTTTGAAAATTAATAAGAATGACAAATTGCCATGCCAGCTGAGAGAAGTCTGCAAAGCTGTATCCTTGACAATGTCTAAGAATGAGGGTTTGGTTGTTCTATTTTTCAGTATAAAACCTTTAACCATAAATCACACCCCAACTGAAATTAAGGTGAATGGAGCCCTCAGCAGCAAGCTATAAAGAATATTTCTCATTTATTTATTTTAAAATGTTGACTCACTGGTGTAGGCTATGGGATGCAGTATTATTCCATATATATTGTTATGCAAATATGCAGGACACATACTGAGCAGACAAAATTGCAGTTCATTTTACCATGACAAAACTTTATTAGCCAACACGGCTTAAACCTGCTCCTCCTCTTGCTTATCTCTGGGTAACCCCACTGACATCAATGGAGTCACACCGGTATTATGGTGTGATGAGAGGAGAGTCCTGATCTTTCTTTTTTTAGAGTAGCAGCCGTGTTAGTCTGTATTCTCAAAAAGAAAAGGAGTACTTGTGGCACCTTAGAGACTAACAAATTTATTAGAGCATAAGCTTTCGTGAGCTACAGCTCACTTCATCGGATGCATTTGGTGGAAAAAACAGAGGAGAGATTTATATACACACACACAGAGAACATGAAACAATGGGTTTATCATACACACTGTAAGGAGAGTAAAAAGAAAAGGAGTACTTGTGGCACCTTAGAGACTAACAAATTTATTAGAGCATAAGCTTTCGTGAGCTACAGCTCACTTCATCGGATGCATTTGGTGGAAAAAACAGAGGAGAGATTTATATACACACACACAGAGAACATGAAACAATGGGTTTATCATACACACTGTAAGGAGAGTGATCACTTAAGATAAGCCATCACCAACAGCAGGGGGGGGAAGGAGGAAAACCTTTCATGGTGACAAGCAGGTAGGCTAATTCCAGCAGTTAACAAGAATATCAGAGGAACAGTGGGGGGTGGGGTGGGAGGGAGAAATACCATGGGGAAATAGTTTTACTTTGTGTAATGACTCATCCATTCCCAGTCTCTATTCAAGCCTAAATTAATTGTATCCAGTTTGCAAATTAATTCCAATTCAGCAGTCTCTCGTTGGAGTCTGTTTTTGAAGCTTTTTTGTTGAAGTATAGCCACTCTTAGGTCTGTGATCGAGTGACCAGAGAGATTGAAGTGTTCTCCAACTGGTTTTTGAATGTTATAATTCTTGACGTCTGATTTGTGTCCATTCATTCTTTTACGTAGAGACTGTCCAGTTTGGCCAATGTACATGGCAGAGGGGCATTGCTGGCACATGATGGCATATATCACATTGGTAGATGCGCAGGTGAAGGAGCCTCTGATAGTGTGGCTGATGTGATTAGGCCCTATGATGGTATCCCCTGAATAGATATGTGGACAGAGTTGGCAACGGGCTTTGTTGCAAGGATAGGTTCCTGGGTTAGTGGTTCTGTTGTGTGGTGTGTGGTTGCTGGTGAGTATTTGCTTCAGATTGGGGGGCTGTCTGTAAGCAAGGACTGGTCTGTCTCCCAAGATCTGAGAGAGCGATGGCTCGTCCTTCAGGATAGGTTGTAGATCCTTGATGATGCGTTGGAGGGGTTTTAGTTGGGGGCTGAAGGTGATGGCTAGTGGCGTTCTGTTGTTTTCTTTGTTGGGCCTGTCCTGTAGTAGGTGACTTCTGGGTACTCTTCTGGCTCTGTCAATCTGTTTCTTCACTTCAGCAGGTGGGTACTGTAGTTGTAGGAATGCATGATAGAGATCTTGTAGGTGTTTGTCTCTGTCTGAGGGGTTGGAGCAAATGCGGTTATATCGTAGCGCTTGGCTGTAGACAATGGATCGAGTGGTATGATCTGGATGAAAGCTAGAGGCATGTAGGTAGGAATAGCGGTCAGTAGGTTTCCGATATAGGGTGGTGTTTATGTGACCATCGCTTATTAGCACCGTAGTGTCCAGGAAGTGGATCTCTTGTGTGGACTGGTCCAGGCTGAGGTTGATGGTGGGATGGAAATTGTTGAAATCATGGTGGAATTCCTCAAGAGCTTCTTTTCCATGGGTCCAGATGATGAAGATGTCATCAATGTAGCGCAAGTAGAGTAGGGGCATTAGGGAACGAGAGCTGAGGAAGCGTTGTTCTAAGTCAGCCATAAAAATGTTGGCATACTGTGGGGCCATGCGGGTACCCATCGCAGTGCCGCTGATTTGAAGGTATACATTGTCACCAAATGTGAAATAGTTATGGGTCAGGACAAAGTCACAAAGTTCTGCCACCAGGTTAGCCGTGACAGTATCGGGGATACTGTTCCTGACGGCTTGTAGTCCATCTTTGTGTGGAATGTTGGTGTAGAGGGCTTCTACATCCATAGTGGCTAGGATGGTGTTTTTAGGAAGATCACCAATGGACTGTAGTTTCCTCAGGAAATCGGTGGTGTCTCGAAGATAGCTGGGAGTGCTGGTAACGAAGGGCCTGAGGAGGGAGTCTACATAGCCAGACAATCCTGCTGTCAGGGTGCCAATGCCTGAGATGATGGGGCGTCCAGGATTTCCAGGTTTATGGATCTTGGGTAGCAGATAGAATACCCCAGGTCCTGGCTCCAGGGGTGTGTCTGTGCGGATTTGTTCTTGTGCTTTTTCAGGGAGTTTCTTGAGCAAATGCTGTAGTTTCTTTTGGTAACTCTCAGTGGGATCAGAGGGTAATGGCTTGTAGAACTACTAGGCAGCTCTCCAACACCACTTTCTACAAGCCATTACCCTCTGATCCCACTGAGAGTTACCAAAAGAAACTACAGCATTTGCTCAAGAAACTCCCTGAAAAAGCACAAGAACAAATCCGCACAGACACACCCCTGGAGCCAGGACCTGGGGTATTCTATCTGCTACCCAAGATCCATAAACCTGGAAATCCTGGACGCCCCATCATCTCAGGCATTGGCACCCTGACAGCAGGATTGTCTGGCTATGTAGACTCCCTCCTCAGGCCCTTCGTTACCAGCACTCCCAGCTATCTTCGAGACACCACCGATTTCCTGAGGAAACTACAGTCCATTGGTGATCTTCCTAAAAACACCATCCTAGCCACTATGGATGTAGAAGCCCTCTACACCAACATTCCACACAAAGATGGACTACAAGCCGTCAGGAACAGTATCCCCGATACTGTCACGGCTAACCTGGTGGCAGAACTTTGTGACTTTGTCCTGACCCATAACTATTTCACATTTGGTGACAATGTATACCTTCAAATCAGCGGCACTGCGATGGGTACCCGCATGGCCCCACAGTATGCCAACATTTTTATGGCTGACTTAGAACAACGCTTCCTCAGCTCTCGTTCCCTAATGCCCCTACTCTACTTGCGCTACATTGATGACATCTTCATCATCTGGACCCATGGAAAAGAAGCTCTTGAGGAATTCCACCATGATTTCAACAATTTCCATCCCACCATCAACCTCAGCCTGGACCAGTCCACACAAGAGATCCACTTCCTGGACACTACGGTGCTAATAAGCGATGGTCACATAAACACCACCCTATATCGGAAACCTACTGACCGCTATTCCTACCTACATGCCTCTAGCTTTCATCCAGATCATACCACTCGATCCATTGTCTACAGCCAAGCGCTACGATATAACCGCATTTGCTCCAACCCCTCAGACAGAGACAAACACCTACAAGATCTCTATCATGCATTCCTACAACTACAGTACCCACCTGCTGAAGTGAAGAAACAGATTGACAGAGCCAGAAGAGTACCCAGAAGTCACCTACTACAGGACAGGCCCAACAAAGAAAACAACAGAACGCCACTAGCCATCACCTTCAGCCCCCAACTAAAACCCCTCCAACGCATCATCAAGGATCTACAACCTATCCTGAAGGACGAGCCATCGCTCTCTCAGATCTTGGGAGACAGACCAGTCCTTGCTTACAGACAGCCCCCCAATCTGAAGCAAATACTCACCAGCAACCACACACCACACAACAGAACCACTAACCCAGGAACCTATCCTTGCAACAAAGCCCGTTGCCAACTCTGTCCACATATCTATTCAGGGGATACCATCATAGGGCCTAATCACATCAGCCACACTATCAGAGGCTCCTTCACCTGCGCATCTACCAATGTGATATATGCCATCATGTGCCAGCAATGCCCCTCTGCCATGTACATTGGCCAAACTGGACAGTCTCTACGTAAAAGAATGAATGGACACAAATCAGACGTCAAGAATTATAACATTCAAAAACCAGTTGGAGAACACTTCAATCTCTCTGGTCACTCGATCACAGACCTAAGAGTGGCTATCCTTCAACAAAAAAGCTTCAAAAACAGACTCCAACGAGAGACTGCTGAATTGGAATTAATTTGCAAACTGGATACAATTAACTTAGGCTTGAATAGAGACTGGGAATGGATGAGTCATTACACAAAGTAAAACTATTTCCCCATGGTATTTCTCCCTCCCACCCCACCCCCCACTGTTCCTCTGATATTCTTGTTAACTGCTGGAATTAGCCTACCTGCTTGTCACCATGAAAGGTTTTCCTCCTTCCCCCCCCTGCTGTTGGTGATGGCTTATCTTAAGTGATCACTCTCCTTACAGTGTGTATGATAAACCCATTGTTTCATGTTCTCTGTGTGTGTGTATATAAATCTCTCCTCTGTTTTTTCCACCAAATGCATCCGATGAAGTGAGCTGTAGCTCACGAAAGCTTATGCTCTAATAAATTTGTTAGTCTCTAAGGTGCCACAAGTACTCCTTTTCTTTCTGATCTTTCTTCTCATCCCTTGTGGTCCCCCCTCCACATTCTCAGTCTTCATTGCTGTGGATAACACCCCCATCCTCCCTCAAGCTCAAGAATGCAACCTTGGGTCCTCTTTGCCTCTGCCCTCTCATTCTCCCCCTATATCCAGGCTGTGACCAAACCCTGCCTTCTTCCTTTATCACTCCAGAGCGCTCCCTCCCAATTGCTCTATCCCTTGCCAGTGATCTGGTCTTCTACTGTCTCAGGTATTAACCTCTTCTCACTCCAGCCTGCCTTCACATCCTTTGGTTTGCCCACATCACACGCCTCACTGAGCCACTTCACTGACTCCCTGTTGCATTTTGTGTCAGGTTCAGACTTCCCCTTCCCTGAGCGACGGAGTTATCTTGACCTAACCCCTGGTGTAGACAGCATGATGTCGACGGGATGCTTTCTCCTGTCAACATAGCCACTGCCTCTCGGGGAGGTGGAGTACCTACGCCAAGAGGAGAACCGTACTTATGTTGGCATAAGTAGCATCTACACTAAGTGCTACACCTGCAAGTGTAGAGGTAACCCCACACACCTCCTGGGTGTGGTGTTCTGTCCTATCTAGTGGCACCGAGACCACTTAGAACAGGGGTGGCCAACCTGAGCCTGAGAAGAGCCAGAATTTACCAATGTACATTGCCAAAGAGCCACAGTAATACGTCAGCAGCCCCTATCAGCTCCCCGCTCCTCCCGTCCACTGGCAGCCCCGCCGATCAGCGCCTCCCCATCCCTCCCTGGACCTCCTGATCAGCTGTTTCATGGCGCGCAGGAGGCTCCGGGAGGGAGAGGGAGGAGTGAGGCCATAGGAGGCTCAGGGGAGGGCACGGGAAGGGGTGGAGTGGGGGCAGGGCCTGTGGCAGAGCCAGGGGTTGACCAGTGAGCTCCCCCCGGCACATAAACACGTTAGCCTATTTCTGTAATCCATATCCTTCCTTGCCTCTCCCTTTCCCTGTGCTGGGTCTCTTGTCGGTCCTGTCTATCAATTAGACTGTAAGCTTTTTGGAATAGGCCCCTACCTGTCTCCTCTATATTTTCTACTATGTATCTAGCATTCGTATGGGTGCTAAATTTAACAATGGTTAGGCAGTTGGTGTGCTGAGACAGCTGCCATCACGCTGACCAGCCCTCTGTCTGTCCGTATCCATCCGCTGTCTCTTGTCTTATACTTAGATTGTAAACTTTTGGGGGCAAGGGCTGTCTTTTTGTTCTGTGTTTGTACAGCACCTAGCTCAGCGGGGTCCTGGCCCACGGCAGCACTGCAGTAAAATAAATAAGGAGCAATTTTAATAATAGTAATAATAGTATTGAGATGAAATGGCAGATGTGCAGATGTCACTGTTGCCCTAGAACATAAGAATGGCCTGACTGGGTCAGACCAATGGTCTATCTAGCAAGGATCCTGTCTTCTGACAGTGGCCAATATCAGGGGCATCAAAGGCAATGAATAGAACAAGGCAATTATGGAGTGACCAATCCCCTGTTGTCCAGTCCCAGCTTCCAGCATGGAAGCATGGGCTGGCATCCCTGACCATATTGGCTAATAGCCATTGATGGACCTATCCTCCAGTAACTTATCTAATTCTTTTTTTAACCGAGTTATAGTTTTGGCCTTCACAACATCCCCTGGCGATGAGTTCCACAGGTTGACTGCGCTTTGTGTGAAGAAGTACTTCCTTAGGTTTGTTTTAAACCTATTAATTTCATGGGGTGACCCCTGGTTCTTGGGTTATGAGAAGGCGTAAATAACACTTCCTTATTCGTGTTCTCCACACCAGTCATGACTTTATAGACCTCTGTCGTATCCTCTCCCTAGTTGTCCCTTTCCCAAGCTGAACAGTCCTGGTCTTTTAAATCTCTCCTCAGGTGGAAGCTGCTCCATCCCCCGGGGTCATTTCTGTCACCCTTCTCTGTACCTTTTCCAATTCTAATATAGCTTTTTTTTTGAGACAATCTACTGGAGAGGATCAGAACCATTCAAATGTGTGTCAGAGGCCCCGCACTGCGGCCCAAAGGAGTTAGGCACCTGAATACCTTTGAAGATCTGGGCCTAGGGGAGAGTACCTTTTGGGCTCCCGCTGTCGTGAGCCGCGCTTTAGAAGCGGGAGGGTCCCAGGTCTATCCCCCTGAAGTTCTGCATGGCTTTGGGGGTTGTTACGCTTCGCCGCCATCCATTTCAACGGGGACTAAAACCCCAAGGGCCTGAACGTGCCCCCCAGAGCTGCGGCCTGGGAGCGGGGCCCACCCGAGGCCTGGGGGGAGGGGGAAGTGGCTTGCGAAGTCAGAAGCGGGGGGGCGGATCGGGCTGAGCAGAGCTTTCCCAGCGCAGGGGCCTGCCACCCGGGTGGGTGCTGCGTGCTGGGAGGAAGCGGGCAGGCGCCGGCTGAGCGGCCCCTTTAAGAAGCGGCCTCGGCGGGGCGGTGTGTCTTTAAAAGGCCGTCTCCTGGCGCCCGGCGCTCGGCGCAGGCGATGGCCATTGTCTCGCCGCGGGCTTCCCCTGCTCGGCTTAGTGCAGCCGCGCGGGTGCAAAGGGAAGGCAAGATGGCTGAGATGGGCAAGGGAGTCACCGCAGGGAAGATCGCCAGCAACATGCAGAAGAAACTCACCCGAGCCCAGGAGAAGGTAAATCGAGGCAAGCCCCCGGGCGGGGAGCCGGGGCTCTGGGCGAGCTGGTTTGACCGGGGACGTGTCAGTGCAAGGGGGGGTGCTGCAGTCTTCCCTCCCTTCCCCCCCCCCCCGGTTTTCCTCCCCGCTCCACTCCCGAGGGCACTGGCAGCTCAGTAGCCGGGGCGGGGGGGGGGCTAGTGGTAGCCAGCCCGGAGTAGCCTCTTGGTGCCGCAGCTGGGGTAGCTCAGAGGGGCCCTGAGAGATCGGGGGTGCGTTGATTGACGGCCAGTGGCAGAGGGGTGTGGGGGGGGGGTGTTTGAGGGGAGCCACAGACAGCTGAAGCCAGGGAGCAGCGTTGCAGGCAGGAGTTCAAGCCCTGTGCAGGCTGGACGTGCTTTGCTTTCCCATGTGGCTCAGACCTGTGCATTTATTCCCCCCTCCCGGGGCAGCTTTCCGCCCTTCCCGCCTGGCTGCAGATTAACCCCCCCCCCCTCACCTGTTCTGCCCTTGCTCCCCTGCACTGCATGGAGGGGGGAGTCCCCAGCATGGCACCGCAGCGGCGGCTGCCCCCAGGGAGTTCCCCAGCGGATTGCTGCGGGGTGTATGACACCGGGGGGGGGGGTCCCAGCGTGAGACTCTGCCGACAGGGAGGAGTGACATGGGGTGAGGGGGGAGAGGTTCCCTGGGTAGGGATTAAATCCAGTGAGGTTGCAAAGCTCTCCCCACCCGCCTCTCCCATAAATTCAAGTGCTTGGGTTGAACGCAGCCTTTCAAAGGCATGGCAGCCCCCCCCCGGCCCTGGCTATTCTCTGGGCAGCCCCATGGATATTGGCATGGGAAGCGTTACAGGACCAGGCTTGTAACATGGGCCCAGTAGCGTGAGACCCTCTCCCGGGCACTGCAGTACAACAGCTCTCTCTGAAAAGCTAGCCATCCAAATCTGTCAGAGAGCAGCTCTCCTCTTGGCTGCCAGGCCCCCGTCCTGTTCTGAACCCAGGTTTGCCCCCCCCCCCCCGGGTTTATCACTGGAGGAGATGCCCCATGGAGGAATTCAAAAATTTAAAACTGGCTTTCAGGGGGGTTGCTGCATTTGGGGGTCACTGCAGCTGTCTCAAGCGTTTGCTAGGGGAGACTGCGAAATTTTGCAGTGAGGTTTCCAACCAGCCTGTGTGCTCTAGTGAGGATCAGCTGGGGTGTGTGGTGGGGGGAAGGATGTGGCCTGTTCCCTCTGAAACTCATTGTTGGCTGTAGATTGCACAGAAAAGCTCTCCTAATCTTTAGAAAGCACTGTATGGCAATCCGAGCAGATCTTTATGCTTCGCTAGCTGGGGTGCTAAGCTTAGCACCTAAGGGTGGGGGATTGAAGGAGTTGGACACTACCTACCTCCCTGTCTCACTCGCTCCTCTAAAACCTAGAGCAACATTTCCTAGTGCTTTCCCCTCTTTGATTCTCAGATTCAGAGTCTGTCACTATGTGATGTATGCCTTCCTTTGCTAACATCAAGCTGTTGCTGGGGAGGATGAATTAGGGTCTCTTTCCCAATGTCAGGGAAAGGTTTGGGGACTATGCAGTGGATAGTTTTCATGTTCATCTCTCTGGGATCCTGCTCTGGATGCCAGATGCCTTGTCTGTGCAGGGATTATCGGACGTTTTATGCAGGGGCACTGATCAGCTGTTTTTCATCTCAAGCAGGCTCATTTTGGTTTTCAGTGATTGCTGTTAGAGAGAGATGACATTGACTCAGTGAGGAGCGGTGCATCTTTGGGAGAATGCTTCTGCCATGACTGTTTCTATTCTCCAGGATTCAGAGTAGCACCCATGTTAGTCTGTATTCGCAAAAAGAAAAGCAGTACTTGTGGCACCTTAGAGACTAACAAATTTATTAGAGCATAAGCTTTCGTGAGCTACAGCTCACTTCATCGGATGCATCCGATGAAGTGAGCTGTAGCTCATGAAAGCTTATGGTCTAATAAATTTGTTAGTCTCTAAGGTGCCACAAGTACTGCTTTTCTTTATTCTCCAGGAGTTACCTTTAGCGATGATTAGCGCTAGATGGAAGGCCTGATTACACAAAGCAAAGTGAATGTAAAAAGCTACCAGATCAGAATGGTGAATGGAAATCGGAGGCCCCCCCGCCACTGCCCTCCCTGACAGCTCTCACTGAATTGCACTTATTTAATGAAGCTGGAATTGGGCCCATAATGTTGTCTGGTTGCTTTAAAAAGCAGCCGAACGGTGACAGCACAGGGAGCAGCAATGAAAACGCCTGCTCCTACACACTGAACAAGGGAACTAGAACAACTCTTGGTTGTAAACAACGAAAAAAGAATTGCAGGGCTTGGTTCATCCTCTGCTTGGCCTCTATGAACTGATTCAATGGAGAGTGTGTCTCATGCGGTGTGGGAGACCTCACCCTCTTCTCCTTGGGAATGGCTTGCCTAGAGGAGAGGTTTCAGAGTAGCAGCCGTGTTAGTCTGTATTCGCAAAAAGAAAAGGAGTACTTATGGCACCTTAGAGACTAACAAATTTATTTGAGCATTAGCTTTCGTGAGCTACAGCTCACTTCATCGGATGCATGTTATCCCACTAATTTAGATACTAGCAAAGTGAGAGAGAGGCATATCGCAATAGTACAGGATTACCATCAATCCTGCACAACGTGGTAATGTAGGGAGACAAATGCAGTGAGCGTTACGCCATCACCTTGGCATTTGCGAGACTTTATTTCCTTTAAATAACTGATGCATATAAATCACTGCTTGATGGGAAGAATGTAATGCCACTCTATGGTCTGAGAGAAGAGTTGTGTATATTTAAAGCCAGACATGAACAGTTGCATTAAGTAAAAGTGTTGAAGATAAGCTGGGTGGGTGCTCAGCACCCGAACCTATTTTAAAAAACGGTATGAAAAGGTTATCCCGAAAGGATGCTCTGAAAGATATAGCAATTTGCATTAAAAAAAAATCTTATTAAATAAAGTTGAAATAGCTTTGGAGCCCACTGTATTAAAAATGCAAAATATATACATCATTGTGGGATCATATGTAACTTTGCTAAGGGGGAGATGTGACCAGTGTGAACCCTGGGAAGTGTTATGAGCTTCAGAGGACTATTTGCCAGGCAAGAATGAACTTTTGGGACGAAGTTAAGTTGGTTTCCTGGAGAGGAGGTGAATGGAAAATCCTTCCTCTGGTTATGCAAAGACCCAGCTTTTTGACGCTATGGCCTGAGAAGAGAACCATTGTCTGCTGTTCACCTGCTACTTGAGGCCAAGATCAAAGCCCTTGCTGTATAAAGGAAAGAATTAACTATCCATGATTGTGTGTATTCTGAGCTAAAGCTGATATAAAATTGTGATCACAGGAAAGAACCCTAGGAGGGGTTTGAAGGAATGATCACTTACCGGAGCCCCTGCTGGAGCTGAGGGTGATCTCTGGTAAGCTTGTTAGCAGGCATGTAGGTTCTTTTATTGTTTTTAATCTGTTTTCTCTGTAATGCTTTCACCCTAATAATAAACGTGCTTGCTTAGAAAGGGCTGTGTGGGTAACTTATCACTGTGGGCAGTTATGCTGTTTATAGCCTCTGGCGAGAAAGCAGTTTGTAGCTGCTGGCTGTTTAGGCTGTCTGGCTTGCTGGGGATATCACAGTTTAGGCTGGGAACTGTGCAGCCTGGAAAAACCCTGGTCTGAAGGGAAAGAGAGATGGGTTTCCCCCCAAGAGAGGTGATGGCTGGGGAGCTAGAAGCCTACAAGTGGGTGCCCTTGCTGGACCACAAAGGGGGAATACAGGTGCAGTTGCCTTGAACTGTGATAGATGCTCCAGGGAATTTTCACTTGCTTTTAAGCATAGGCACCAACTCTGTGGGTGCCCCAGCTGATCAACTCCTCCCGGTCCCTCCCAGTGCCTCCTGGCTAATGTGATCAGCTGTTTCACCGTGTGCAGGAGGAGCTGAGAGGGAGGGGGAGGAGCGGGGATGGGGCACACTGGGAGGAGGGGCAGAGAAAGGTGGGGTGGAAGCTTGGGGCAATGAATGGTGTGGGGATGGGGCCTGGGGTTGAGTGTTGAGCACGCCCCTGGCAAAGGAAAAAGCAGGCGCTTATGCTTTTAAGGCTGGTGTATTTTAGTGCTTAAACACACTTAGTGTCCCTGTTATGTGTCCTTTTTAGGTTTTATATTTAGAATGAGAATCCCTCCTCCTCCATGATTTCCAGCTTGAGTGCTGGGAGTCTAAGATCTCAGCAATTTCCCTGGTGATGAATTTGAGCCTTGTATTGAATGATGAACGATGTCTTATTCAGTACTAACGTCACAATGGAATACTGGAGACGTTCTCTTTCCGCTTCCGAGATCTCTGTTGTGTAAAGGATGTAAGATGTTCCTTCAGATACGGTGTTTGTCCTCTTTTCATCAAAGCTCTCGGTTTATTTCCAGAAGACACTTTCTTGCGTCCGGCAGAAATATGCAGCAAAGTGGTTGGGTAATTGGATAAAAATCTTGTTCATTCATGTTCAGCCTAGAGTAGCAGTGAGTAAAAATTGTTACCATCTGGTGGTTACTCAGTGATCCATGTAAAGAATGATTGTGGTGTCTCAGACCGGTTACTAATAGACAGGTGTCCACACGGCAAAAACAACCATCATAAATGGTACTTACATCCTTTTTGGCAGCCTTAACAAAGAAGCTGGTGATTAATGGGACTTGGGCAAGAAATCGCTTCTTTCAGTATGTCTACACAGCAGCTGAGAGAGTGATTCTCACCTACAGTAGATAGAGATGTGCTAGCACATTCTGAGCTAGTGTGCTAAAAATAGTGGTATGGATGCAGTGGCTCAGGCTGACCTCATGAATATATCCTCATGGGTGGGATTTTATTTGGGTGACTATCTTAACCAGCTGCTATTTTTAGTGTGCTAGCTTGAGCAGAGCTAATATCTATCTATCTAATCTCTCTCTCTATATCAACCTGAACTGGGAAACTTGCCTCCCACCAGCTGCTGGATAGACACCTGTAATCATTTAGTTTAGTCAGGGATGAGGCATGTTGGTGGGACAGGTTCATTGCAGTTGTCTATCCTGTAGATAACTGGTGTATCTTCAGCTTCTAAGACTTTACAGTGAGTTTAGAACCCAATATTTAAATGGGGGGGAGTGGGAAAAGGTTGGTGCCACAAAAACATTAGATGTTCACGTCAGAGGTCATCATGGGCCTAGTGTTGATGTCTGTTTGCACTTTTTATGGCATGTAATAAGTGCACCACAATCTATGCTTTTCTTGCTTTTTTTTTAACCTATAATAATCTAGTTTCTTATCTAGATTGTAAATATCTCTGTTCCCTATTCCACATGGTCGCTTTTCCCAGTGCTTTACTGATACCAATCTTAAACCCTGAATTAAATCATCCTAGCTCTGTTACAGGGATTTGCTGTTTCTAGGCCTTTCAATGCATCTACATGAGCACAAATTTTCACTCAACATGTAAATAAAAATGAATTTGGCTGACTGGAATGAGTCTTGGTGTCCTAGAAATTCCTCTGTAAAATTCCAGGTGGAGGGTCAATTAATGCCACAAACTGATAACTGACTTCTTCTTGCTCAGCTGGCCATAACTGGGCATGTCACAGAGACAAACCTGTTTAGTCATTACTAACATCTCCTATTGGCTGGCTAGAGAGCAGGAATGGAATGATATTAGCTGTGTCGAGAGCTGCTCAGGATTTAAGGTGTCTGGAAGCAAGCCAGCAAGGCGAGGAGAGAAATGTGTGGTAGATGCAAGGAATTGAAAACTATCAGGTTTGGGGCAAAGGATTTCTGCAAGAATAATGTGAGGTAGAAATAATAAACTAGTTTATTTCTATTGCTCCAGGCTTGGATTGTGGGTGTGTTGGGGTGTGTTTGTGTCATGTTTTTATTTGTTGTTCTGTTGGTATTTAGATACGAGTGGTGGTCTCTCTTTTCTCGGTGTAGTAAATATTATATTAAAAGACCTCTGCATCTAGTTCAACCTTCCAGACCTTTTTTTTTGGGGGGGGGGGGGAAGGTACATTCTTCTATGACATCAGTAAGGTATAATCATGCTAGTTAATGTGAATGCTAACAAACAAATCCATCTTCACCTCCCTATCTTTATTCCTAATCTAAGCAACCTAAAAGCAGGAGGGATTCCTTCTAGATCAAGCTGTGTTTCAATGATGGTTTATGTTATGGTAGGCCTCCCCAGTGTGGTTTTTAGATCACAGGTCTGGAAGTCAGGACTCCCAGGTTCTAACTTTCCCAGCTGTCACTGACTTGCTGTGTTGCCCTGGGCATTTTACTTCAACTCTCTTCCTCATGTGTACTCTGGGGATGATGACACATAGCCATCTTTGTGAAGGGGCTTTGATAGCCTCAGAAGAGTGTTCTATCAGTGCTAAGTGTTATCAGTTTATTATTGGTGAGCATAACGCTTTATATACCAGTAAGACAAGCACTCCTTTAAAGAATTTACAATCCTAGGCAAATGGTTAATGGTGAGAAATAACAAAGGACCCTGGGGTGGAAGGTGGCTGGGAAGGAAGGGGTAGAAGAAAACTGTTCTTGCTCTGCCTCTCTGTCCCTTTCTCAAATAAATTGTCTGCCACAAGAATGGTGTCAGTACAACACAGTTCAGAAGGGAGCTATCTCTTCACTGATCCGACTCTGTTCCTTTCTTTTTCTCTCTCTTTCCTTAGCCCTCCTCTGAACAGGAGCCAAGAGAAGGATGTCAATGGGTAGGAAGGATTTAGCAAAAAGACAGGTCTTGCATGTTGATCAGACCTGGTCTCAGTCCCACTCCCTTGTGTGAAGAAGCCCAGAGGTGGGCTCCAATAGCTAAGAACCCCCGAGTGAAATTCTGGCCCTATTGAAGTCAATGGGAGATTTGCCGCTGACTTTAATTGGCCCAAGGATTTTGCCTCTGTGGTCCCCAGAGTCTTAAGCTGGTCTTCTCCAGCTGTGGACTGCAGCTGTCTGGAAGCAGCCTCAGAGCTAGCCAGGTCCTAGGTCTGAGGACGTCTTTGGAGGTCTTGTAGACTTGTACTGGAAAAGTAGAAAAGGGGCTAGTGCCATGTGTTGCCTTGGCCCTACCATTGCAGGGACTAAATGTCTGGGGGGAAAAAAAAATATGCCTGCCTGTTCTGTTCAAGATGGCGGAATTCATTTTTGCTGCACCTCAGGTTCCTCATGGCCTTTCAAAGCCTTGATCTAGTGCTACTGTGTGACCTCATTTCTGGGCAAAGTGTCAAATGCCCTGTGTAACGTCAGGCAAGAGAAGTGCAGAAGTGGCGATGCAGCGGGGGATAGAACTACTGTACCTGTGCTGATCCTGTCAGGAACTGTCTCTTTCTGGAGAACTCGCCAGCAGCTTGTACAAGGCTTGCATTGTGGGTAGTGGTCTCTTTCGTAACACTGGTAAAGGGCCTTCTCCACCTGCCTTTCCTAGAGCTAATCCTGGAAGTGACAACATGACTCTAAAAGCCATAATTAAGGACAGCTGCAAACCGACCACATTGTAGTTAATTCATTTAGGAAACACAAAGCTGTGGAATGCTTTTTGATTCAGCTCTCTCCCTCTCTTCACCTGTGATTTTAATTTGATTATTGCAGCAAGCCTTCTCTAAAATTATTCTTGGGAGGTCAGGGCTTTGCATTGTTTACTGAGGTAGTTGTAAGAGGAATTTTTATAAGACTTGAAGGGAGATTTATAATAGTCCCCTGGAAAAGTTACTCTGGCTGGGAGGTTAATTGAATAACTTTTGGCCCTTCAGCCTTCCTTCGCTGCTAATCATTGCCCTAGAGTAAAACCACGTCATTTAATTATTGTTACAGGATCATAAACTTGCCTGGCACTTTATCAAAAAAGAAAAGTCACTGCCCTGAAGCATTTACAATCTGAGGTGCTCAGCACCTTGCCAGATTGCATCCTAAGGGCATGGACACACTACTAAATTAAGTCGACCTATCTTAAGTAGGCATGCAGATGCTGCAGTAATGACATAGGCTGTGCATGTCTACACTTTTTTCCTTTTGTCAGGGGTCTGGGTCCTCACCAGGAGCGCATGCACTGATTGAACTGTCAGTGTGGGGCATAGCGGGACAGCTTCTGAAAGCCCGCAACAGTTGGTGTAAGCAATGCAGTGTCTACACTGACGCTGTGTCAACCTAGCTACATGGACATTCGCAAAAAGAAAAGGAGTACTTGTGGCACCTTAGAGACTAACAAATTTATTAGAGCATAAGCTTTCGTGAGCTACAGCTCACTTCATCGGATGCATTTGGTGGAAAAAACAGAGGAGAGATTTATATACACACACACAGAGAACATGAAACAATGGGTTTATCATACACACTGTAAGGAGAGGGATCACTTAAGATAAGCCATCACCAGCAGCAGGGGAGGGAAAGGAGGAAAACCTTTCATGGTGACAAGCAAGGTAGGCTAATTCCAGCAGTTAACAAGAATATCAGAGGAACAGTGGGGAGTGGGGTGGGAGGGAGAAATACCATGGGGAAATAGTTTTACTTTGTGTAATGACTCATCCATTCCCAGTCTCTATTCAAGCCTAAGTTAATTGTATCCAGTTTGCAAATTAATTCCAATTCAGCAGTCTCTCATTGGAGTCTGTTTTTGAAGCTTTTTTGTTGAAGGATAGCCACTCTTAGGTCTGTAATTGAGTGACCAGAGAGATTGAAGTGTTCTCCAACTGGTTTTTGAATGTTATAATTCTTGACGTCTGATTTGTGTCCATTCATTCTTTTACGTAGAGACTGTCCAGTTTGGCCAATGTACATGGCAGAGGGGCATTGCTGGCACATGATGGCATATATCACATTGGTAGATGCGCAGGTGAATGAGCCTCTGATAGTGTGGCTGATGTGATTAGGCCCTATGATGGTGTCCCCTGAATAGATATGTGGACAGAGTTGGCAACGGGCTTTGTTGCAAGGATAGGTTCCTGGGTTAGTGGTTCTGTTGTGTGGTGTGTGGTTGCTGGTGAGTATTTGCTTCAGATTGGGGGGCTGTCTGTAAGCAAGGACTGGCCTGTCTCCCAAGATCTGTGAGAGTGATGGGTCATCCTTCAGGATAGGTTGTAGATCCTTGAAGATGTGTTGGAGAGGTTTTAGTTGGGGGCTGAAGGCGATGGCTAGTGGCGTTCTGTTATTTTCTTTGTTGGGTCTGTCCTGTAGTAGGTGACTTCTGGGTACTCTTCTGGCTCTGTCAATCTGTTTCTTCACTTCAGCAGGTGGGTATTGTAGTTGTAGGAATGCATGATAGAGATCTTGTAGGTGTTTGTCTCTGTCTGAGGGGTTGGAGCAAATGCGGTTATATCGTAGCGCTTGGCTGTAGACAATGGATCGAGTGGTATGATCTGGATGAAAGCTAGAGGCATGTAGGTAGGAATAGCGGTCAGTAGGTTTCCGATATAGGGTGGTGTTTATGTGACCATCGCTTATTAGCACCGTAGTGTCCAGGAAGTGGATCTCTTGTGTGGACTGGTCCAGGCTGAGGTTGATGGTGGGATGGAAATTGTTGAAATCATGGTGGAATTCCTCAAGAGCTTCTTTTCCATGGGTCCAGATGATGAAGATGTCGTCAATGTAGCACAAGTAGAGTAGGGCATTAGGGGACGAGAGCTGAGGAAGCGTTGTTCTAAGTCAGCCATAAAAATGTTGGCATACTGTGGGGCCATGCGGGTACCCATCGCAGTGCCGCTGATTTGAAGGTATACACTGTCACCAAATGTGAAATAGTTATGGGTGAGGACAAAGTCACAAAGTTCAGCCACCAGGTTAACCATGACAGTATCGGGGATACTGTTCCTGACGGCTTGTAGCCCATCTTTGTGTGGAATGTTGGTGTAGAGGCTTCTACATCCATAGTGGCTAGGATGGTGTTTTTAGGAAGATCACCAATGGACATACATAGACATTGACTCTCCTGAAGGTGGAGTTAAGTGGGTGTAGTGGGCAAGGTCCCTCGGTGGGAGCAAAGCTGTAGTGTAAACACTAACGGAGTTAGGTCAATGTAAACAGCTATGCATCATCCTAACTCTTGGCTGATTTTTATCACAAGGAGCAGGGTTTTGGAAGATTTTTGGAGCCTGTCTGGTGGTGCTGTGAGATGCTCCAGGCCCCTTGTGAAGTTCAGCCTTGCAGGAAGCCGGCAGAGTCTCTTCCCCTCAGCCTGGTTTCATTCTCACCTTCTTCCCCATGTAAGAAATACAGACAGGATGGTGCATGCATCTGCTCCTTTCCCCTACCCTCTGCAGCACCTGGCTTGGGGGGAGGGGAAGAATTGCTCCAGGATCTAACACCCTCCAGGCTGGGAAAGTGGGAGACAGGGTCCTGCTGCAGTCTGAGGTTGGCGGGGGGAGGGGAGGTTGGAAGGGATGTGAAGAACCTTAGGAGAAGCAGAGGTGAGGCTGGGGACTGATGGGGTTGGGGTGCTATTGAGTTCAGGGAAGGGGAGAGGTTGCAGGAAGGAAGAATAATTAAAATAAGAATCATTTAAAGCTATTTGGACAATTATGAAGGTTTTAAAAAAACAGCAACAAAATAATTTATTGTAATTACTGAACAATGTATATATTTATGTAGTGATCAAAATTATCCAGAGAAGAAAGAATTAAAATGGTTTTTGAGATGCTTTGAATGTGACTGAATGGATTATTTAAAAATAATATTTAGGGATTATAAATATAATTAGTAATAAATATAAAAGGCTCCAAAAGCTGGCTGACATTGCAAAGATATTCTTGCACGTGAAGGTCTTCGCAGCTCATATAAATCATTGTTGAAAAATAACTTGAAAATTTGCTACTTTGAGAGTGCCTTGTGTTTCCAGGATGTTCATTTTTCAGCTCCATTTTATAGGCCTTGTATGGTATATTTCTAAATAAGTATGAATTAGGTTTTTCAATCATATTTTATCTTTATCACACTATGGAGCTCTCCACTGAGTACTTCTGTGTGCAAGAACTGAACAGAAGTGTGCCCCATTTTCCCCACCAGCATAGTTGCCTTCTTTCCATTTTTGAAGGGATACTTTTGAGGGGACATCCATCCTAAAAAGGAGATACCATTCACAGAAGCATTACAATGATATTGAAATTAGTTTCTCACTGCTTAGGAGTAACTCGGATAAAACAAAAAGAAAAGGAGTACTTGTGGCACCTTAGAGACTAACAAATTTATTAGAGCATAAGCTTTCGTGAGCTACAGCTCACTTCATCGGATGCATCGGATGTGAGCTGTAGCTCACGAAAGCTTATGCTCTAATAGATTTGTTAGTCTCTAAGGTGCCACAAGTACTCCTTTTCTTTTTGCGAATACAGACTAACACGCTGCTACTCTGAAACCTGTCAGATAAAACAAAGTCTTAACCATTTTGTGACCTCTCCCTTCCAATTCTCCTTACTAGGTTTGTGTATCTTCAGTGTACACCCGACTCTTCATCTCAGCAGCCAGGGTGAGGCATGCGTGCATTAAAGTTTGTATTCAGTGTAGTTGTAGCCATGTTGGTCCCAGGATATTAGAGAGACAAGGGTGAGGTAATATCTTTTATTGAACCAACTTCTGTTGGTGAGAGAGACAAGCTATTGAGCCATCCAGTGCTGCTCTTCAGGTCTGGAAAAGGACTCCTGGTGTCGCAGCTAAATACAAGGTGGAACAGATAGTTTAGTATAAGTATATGGCACATATTGTAAAGGGACCATTCAAGTTAGAGTGGCCCATTAACACATCCATAGTCCTAGGACAAAAATGGGGGGATAGTGGTTTACAGGTTGTAAAGTGAGAACCTGCTTCAATACAGAAATAAACTCCTCTTGCAATCTCCGCCCTCCCTCCCCAACTGGCACCCATATGGGGTATCATCAACTACAACCCATACTCCATGGGGACCCCCCCAAAAAATAAATCGTTCCTGAACTCCCATTTCTGGCCTTCAAGCAACCCCCAACATCTCCATGCTCATCAGAAGTAAGCTCCCCACAGACCAGAACACACCAACTCAAAATGACACCAGACTCTGCCAGGATAACATATGCAAAACCTGCAGACATATCTCCAGTTCACTGCTACAATGATCGGTGCCTCCCAACACACACCTTTAAAGATCCATGGATCCTACCCCGCCTATGACAACAAGTGGGTGCACCCCATCCTGTGCCCTAAATGGCCCAATAGCAACAATGTGAGTGAAACCAGACAGTCACTGTGCTCTTGAATCAACTTGCACAGGAAAATGATGCAAGACAAAAATGCCCCATCTGTTGCCTGTGAGTGCATATGATGAAGTGAGCTGTAGCTCGCAAAAGCTTATGCTCAAATAAATTTGTTAGCCACAAGTACTCCTTTACCTTTCACAAAGTGAATACTCCTATATCTCACCTCTCCATCCGCATCTCAAAGGAAACCCACACAACACTTTCAAAAGATGAGCCTGGGAGCTTAAATTCATAACTCTGCTAGACCCTGAAAATCATGGACTGAACAAACAGTTGGATTTATGGCTTTTTACAATAATCTGTAACCCACTAATCCTTTTTTTGTCCTATGACTGCAGAGGTGTTAACAGGCCACTCTACCTTGAATGGTCCCTTTACAATATGTGCTAACTACATATGCTAAACAAGCTGTTCCACCTTCACATTTTGCTGTGATGCTGGAAGCACCTTTCCTAGACCTGAAAAAGAGCTCTGTGTCTGCATTAGATTTACTTTTCCACCTGAAATTATCAAACACGCGTTTCCAGGAGATTAGAGGGGAATTAAAAAGTCAAATGACAGATGAAAAGCATGTTGATTTTTAAATCCTATGATTTGTGGGGCCAATCTCATAATTTTTTTTTTCTCCCAGGATCTGACTCATGATTTTTGCTCTGAGATTGGCAATACTGCTTGAAGCTTCTACATTAAAAATATATATAGTTTATTTGAAGGGAAGACAAGGGCTTAATTGACATGTGTCTGATTCTTGTCATGTTATGGGACCCAACCTAGTTTCATCACACAGTGCAACCTTCACAGCTCCACGTGGGCTGCCAGACAATGCAGAGCCCCCGTGATCAAATCTTGCCCTAGTCAGTTGCACTGGCAATTTACCAGGACCCCAAAGGCTGCACTTGATTTGCATTAACAGATTGCAGCCACCCTCTTAAGGGAGATGCAGTGGATGATCCTAGCGTTCAGACCTTCCTATTTATATCAGTGACGCTGGGACATGTATTCTGAGCACTGTCTTTTTAAAAGATAGTTGTATTATTCTGAGCTGCATTTGGCCAGCAGGCTCTGCATTATCCACCCTTGTACAATGTGCCTTTTCTATTTATGCAACACAAGAATTAAATTATCTGCTGTGGTGGCTTCAGAAACCACCCACACAAAGAGCTTGGTCTCCTAATGTCAGCAGCATAGAGGAAATTGATGGTGACTTGGAATGGACAGCCTGCCTTTTAACCTTCTGCTCCATAGCTAGTTTATGTGCCTTGCTGGAGTTCATTAACAATCAATCTAAGTTTCAGAGTGGTAGCCATGTTAGTCTGTATCGGCAAAAACAATGAGGAGTCCTTGTAGCACCTTAGAGACTAACAAATTTATTTGGGCATAAGCTTTTGTAGGCTAAAACCCACTAAGTCAGATGCATGGAGTGAAAAATACAGTAAGCTCTGTGTGTGTGTGTGTGTGTGTGTGTGTGTGTGTGTGTGTACAGCACATGCAAAGATGGGAGTTGCCTTACCAAGTGGGGGGGTTAGTGCAAACTTCCACCTTAATTGGATTGGCCTCTTTAGCACTTACCTCCCACTTGGTAAGGCAACTCCCATCTTTTCATGTGCTGTAATGTATATAATATATTGCTTACTGTATTTTTTTCACTCCATGCATCTGATGAAGTGGGTTTTAGCCCACGAAAGCTGATGCCCAAATAAATTTGTTAGTCTCTAAGGTGCCACAAGGATTCCTCGTTGTTTAAACAACGATCTTAAGTGTTTCACAAGAGAAAGTGAAATGAAAGTATAATAATCTGGTGTCAGCAACTGCTGAGCTAAGAGAAACTGAAATGTATCTTTTATTTATTTATTTTAAAAAAAACTTTGGGAAGAAAGTCACTCATTTAACATCCAAGTTTAGCTCATTTGACACTGCAGGTCGCATCACATTTAAATAAACAGCTGACACATAAGCAGAGGCCTTTGCAGAAAAGCCTAGTTTTGAGGGCAGTAGGGACAACAGATCTGACATGGGATTTTTGCAGCGGGTACATTTTGGTGAGGTATGGACCTCAAATGGTTCAGGTCAGCACTCAGAATTTCAGATACATCTGTAAATTATTTGAACCTCTTGGATCTTTACAAACTGATTGCTACTGTGAGAGGGTTTCAGCCGTGAAATAAACAAAACTATAGTAGTGCGAAGCAAATAGAAAATAACTGTGCAGGGTTGGTGAGGGTTAAACCACATTTTTTTTGGCTTAAGACACAGGTTAGGGTTGACTTGCATGCACGGTTAGTGTGCTCACACATGCAAACTAGGTGACTTTGGAGGTGCATCTACTTAATTTGCCTGTCCAGTTACTAAATGTGTATGCACAATCCTGGTAAATATGCAAGCAAATTAAATGGCTAAACTGAAAACTGGCCATAGATTTTTTTTTTTTTAATTGATACAAGATCTGGTGGGATCACAGAAAGCCCAAGTTTAAAGAAAAAAAAAAAGTACTTTAGAGTTCCTTCAGCCTGTTTGTGTAAACTTTCTCATAAATTAATAAGATGATAAAAAGCTTTACCCTATCTGCTGAGGAGGCCTTGGAAATTAGAGTCCAATGCAGCCTCTTTTGCCTTGGCAATATGTGTATGCATGGCCCAAGCCTGATCAGAGAAACCAGGCATACAGGAAACATGTAGATGGAATAGTTGATGGAGTGGAAAACAAGACTCTGATAGTGCCTTCCCACACTCTTTCTCTGTGTAATGTAAACGGAAGTCCTGCAGAACTCCACTCTGTATTAACTGAAATATCTCAAACACGTTCAGGAGAACTCTTCCTCCAGAGCTGTGTCCTGCAGTTGAAAAGCTTTTTCATTAATTGTCCCTCATGGCAGCATAGTGCTGTTTGTGAGAACCACTTGCTGGCTTTTTTTACCCCTCAATTTAGAAAGAGGGAGAAGTCTAGATAGCAGATGTTCCTTTAAATAGGCTGCAGGGCAGGGTGAAGAGAGCGCTAAATATTTAACTATTTCAGAGCAAAACATTATTTAGAAGTGACAAATCCATGACTAAAGAAGCTTGGTTACTGTTACTGGCTTGTTAATGCCCTGGTAACGAATAAAACCTAGTGTGCCGGACTGTCTGCAAGATGTCTGCCATTTTAGGCCGAAGAAAATAGTTACCTGGTTTGGAATGATTCATTAACTTTGCAGTTCTCTGTCAAGCATGTGGGGTGTTTTTTTTCCCCAAAGTTGATGGGCTTTTTGGTTGGAATTGCCCAATAGCTACCCCTTCCAAGGAAGTTATTTTATCAGCATAGTAACTAGAGCTGAGCAGAGATAGATTAAACGTTTTTCAGTGAATAGTTGCTCACATTCCAGGGTGAAATTGAATTAGACAGGACTGCAATGCTCCCGTTCACTTTCCATGACCACTAGATCAGAACTGAAATACTTCAACGTTGGCTGAAACTTTTTGAGTGGCATCAGCCATTGTAAAATTTGCAATTCGTCCTGCGTCAAATACAACAGTACGCTCCATGCTGTATCATCATAATTTAATAAATAAAATATTCTCTGTTCCAAAGTACTTGCATCCAAAGGACAGACCTACAGAATACAGAGCCCGCTGGACTAGTGGCTCTCAACCTTTCCAGACTACTGTACCCCTTTCAGAAATCTGATTTATCTTGCGCACCCCCAAGTTACACCTCACTTAAAAACTACTTCCTTACAAAGTCAGACATAAAAAGACAAGTGTCTTAGCACACTATTACTGGAAAAATTGCTGACTGTCTCATTTTTACCATATAATTATAAAATAAATCAATTGGAATATAAATATTGTACTTTCCTTTCAGTGTCTAATATATAGAGTAGTATAAACTAATTGTCTGTATGACATTTTAGTTTGTATTGAGTTTGCTAGCGCTTTTTCTGTAGCCTGTTGTAAAACTAGGTAA
Source organism: Dermochelys coriacea (assembly GCF_009764565.3). Classification (NCBI taxonomy): domain Eukaryota; kingdom Metazoa; phylum Chordata; order Testudines; family Dermochelyidae; genus Dermochelys; species Dermochelys coriacea. The sequence continues at coordinate 5,149,924 of NC_050078.2, forward strand.
ATATCTTGAGTTGATGTACCCACTGGAAGACCTCTGCACGTATCCCTGGTTGAGAACCACTGCGCTGGACTATCCAAAGGTACGGATTAGTTAGGGTTTTTTTGACTGATCATTTTAATAGTTTATTGTAAACTGGACATTGCAGAAGGTGGGCATTTTTAGGAGGGATTTGGATGATAGGCCTGTGGCAATTCTTCAAAAAGGGCTGTATTTTTTTAGTTTAATGTATCCACCTATATAATTTGAAAGCTCATTTTATGACTGTTTAGATGAGGTGTGATATGGAGCTGTCAAGCAGTGAAGTAAGCCTGTAGGCAACCTGAAACAATGAGACCCAAAATGAGTGTTTTTGCACAGTTCCAGAAACACTGCAGTAGGGGTATGACTACAGTTCTTACTGTTTAAGTAAATTTCAACACTTTTTAATGGGGTGATTATGGGTCAGAGCTACCAAATGACAGTGTATTAAAATTTGTATTGGTTTTGCATGGGCAAGGATTTTTTTCCCCAGAAATGAAGCTGTTTAGCATGTTATCATTTAGTTGGGGATTGGTTCTGCTTTGAGCAGGGGGTTGGACTGGATAACCTCCTGAGGTCCCTCCCAACCCTGAGATTCTATGATTCTATGTTGCAAAAATGGCAAATCAACATTTTGCAATATATCAATGTGGAATGGTTTTACGTTGCACATTCTTAATTGTCAGTCTCTCACAGGTGATTATAGTAGTTTTCTATATTTTTCAGTTGAAATTTGTTGACCCGATCCAGTCCACAACCTTCAGTGTGAGACTGTAGCAGTAGATTGCATGCCCACAGTTTGTACTGCATAGTGGATAGATGTAAACACACATGCATTCCTAATGTAATGCTTCTCCATTTGTAAGCTTTTGTATATACAATGTAGCATTTAGTTTCTCTGGTAGAGAATTTTAACTTGTAATTGCCTTTGCATGCAGTACTAGTCTTTGAAATATTCTAGAAACTAGCTTTTTAATTCAGTGATGTTTATGCACAGGTCAGTATTAGTGTCAAAGATGACAATGCACAGCTTCATATTATGAATATGCAAAAGCTATGAGAGAAAGAAGTCACCTAATAAGAAGTAGTGAAAACAAAGTCCATGAAGAGCATGTTACAGCTCTTACCAACCATGTCATCAACAATATGACAAACCCATTTGACCCTGAATCACATCCAGAGGTGCTTATCAATGTATCTGTGGACTTCATCAGATAAACAAGGTTCACTACTGAAAATAGCAGATGTTGGTGAGGAAGAAATGAAGAGGTTTGTGAGAGGTGCATTTGGTTGTGGTGGGACATGAAGCTTCTTCAGCCCAGACAAGAAATCTGGCATCAAAACATTTGTTGACATGGCCAAGAAGACCAAATGTAAGTCTGCCAAGGGAGGGACAGTCCCAGTAGTGGTCAGTCCTGAAATTGCTTTCTGCAGATCCCTGTCCTTAACAAGATGCAGACATTTTTCAATGGCAACTGTTCTTAATGACCAGCAGGACTTGTGCTTATGACCCTCTTCAATGCTAATGGAACAATAAGAAAAGACAAAGCTGAATTAGGGTTGTGATGCTCTCTAAAGGGGAAGTTGTGATAGTCTACACAATTATGGTAATCATTTTAACAAAATTATGATAAAGCTTGTAGAAGGTGCGCCTTGTAAGGTATTATTGGAAAAGTTATAATATGCTGAATATTATTGTCCTGTTAAAATGTGTGTATCAACATTGTATATGGAATTATGAGGTTTTGCTATACGTTTGTGACTCAAACATGCTATGAGTCTGAGAAATGCCAACAGATTAGCTCTTCAGGAATAACAGAGGGACTATAAACAATGACCCCTGCATGTCACCCTGGAGACCCCTCAAACCGCACGTACAAAGAAAAGCAAGCAAGCAAGCAAGAATTTGCAATTCATATGAAGGACCATGGAACTGCCTGACCTCATGACACAGCAACGACTTTTCCAGTAAAAAGGATCAAGATATAAAAAGGGGTAACAAAGGCCCTTGACCCCCTATCTCCCCCACTTCCTTCCTCCCCCCCCCCCGAGTGGTGAATACTGATGGGGATTCTGAACAAAAGGACAAACTATTTTTGGGCAACCCAGAGGAACATATAGAAAACTAGCAAATGTTATATCTCTACTAGCATTGTGTATTACAAACTTTTAATTCACATGTAATGTATTCACCTGCTTTAACCTCTCTAACTTTTTTTCTTGGCTAATAAATCTTTAGTTTCTTTTACTAAAGAAATTGGCTTCAGCATTATCTTTGGGGAGAGCTGAAGTATATCTTGACCTGGGGTAAGTGACTGGCCCTTTGGGATTGGAGAAACCTAATATGGGGTGATTTTGCTTTTAATAATCTTTCTTCATAAAGTCTGGTCTGTCTGGGTAGCTAAGTAGGGGCTGGAGAGCCTAAGGAGGACTATCCGTGGCTCCATGGTAAAACTAATGTAGTGATCCAGGAGTGCACACTTGTTACTGGTTTGGTGAAATCTAATAGAGTATACCACCAATTTGGGGTGGCAGTCCTGTTTTCTCACTGCCTGACCTGGGATGGACTCTCTCAGCTGTGACCCCTTCTGGGCACCTGTGACATGGGCATTAGCTGAAAGCTCAATGAGCTAAGAGCATGCAACAAAGAAACGGCAGTGTACATCAGATGCTGTGGATGCCAAACAAATGATGGGTACAGACAGATTCCACTACATTTGATGAATTGGCTGCTGAGTACTTGAGGCAGGTCCTAAAAGGATTTGAGACAGCTGATTTTTGCAATTGAAGTCTTTGACTGACATGACAACAGTAACTCTGTGGAAATCGCAGAAAGACCATGCTGAAGAGGAGCTAACATTGGACGCAAGAAAAATACTGGTGGTTGGTAGAAACCTTTTTCATGGGGGTCCCAGGAGTCCAAATGTGGTATCCAACTACCAGATGCTCTTAAAATGCCTCTGAATTCAAAATGCACCTGAGCGTGTAGGAACACAAACACTCCTTCTTGCTGGAGGCTTTTCCAGTGGATGAAGTAGCAAAGTCCATCACCAAGAGAGGTGTTGAAGCCCAAGACTTGTAAAGTACTCAAGAGGAAGCAGACACAAAGATGCTTCTGCATGCTATATATGCCAATATGGCTTTTGGGTCTCTTGGTGTCAAAGGAACCATAATAATTTGGTCAGTTGACATGTTTTGGTCCTTCCTGTTCACTAATTTCCAAAAATGGAACACTTGTTTCAATCCCCATGTTAACTGGCAAGCATTGCTTTACCCCTGTACATGGGACTTTTGACACAGTAGCTCCTGACTTCTGCAAGGTGCTTCCTGCTGCACATGTATTAGCAGGGTGTGACTCTGTGTCATCCATATTTAGTTTTGAGGGAAAAAAATCTGTTTAATGTTTTTGTCAAAACAAAGGGAGTTTATTTACCTCATTAAGAAATCTTTCCCAATTGGGAGACCGTGACTGACCAGCTGCAATTTCTGCAGCAAGGCAGTTGATAGCAGTGCTGTATTACCAGGGAGAAAAGGGTGCCCAGAGACCTGAATTGCTTGCACCCCAGTCTCTCCATCAAAAAGGAGAAGTGACTGGCCAAACTCCTACCATGTGAGGACAGTTTTGAAGAGCATGTCAAAAATGCATCTTGGCAAACAAAGCTTTGGATGTCTTCACATATATGCAAACCTGATATTGGATCACCATTGCTACATGGATGGAAAAATGTGGATCTACTTCATGAATTCTTCCAGGCATCTGAGGGTCTACAAGACCTCATTTATGTGCCCCTGTAGGGGTTGCTGCATGATCAGCTCTGTAGTCAGAACAATCTTCCCTGAACACAACTGGGTACATGCCAAGGCAATGAAGACTGTGATAACCCACCCACACTCAGCAGAGATCATAATGGTGAACAAGATGCTAACAATGACTAGAAATGACGCCAATGCTGTTGCATTTCAATGATTCCTGTACAAATTTATGATTAGACTTTTTTCTTTTACCCTTTAGACTGTGGTTGGGATACTTTGAGGTCAGAAAGAAATCCAATTTTTTTGTCTTGAAATAATACATAGCCATTAAAGTAACAAACAAATGCATATATTTCAAAGTGGTTATTTCAACGTGTTGATGTCATTGTTTAACCTTTTTCAGAGTAGCAGCCGTGTTAGTCTATATTCGCAAAAAGAAAAGGAGTACTTGTGGCACCTTAGAGACTAACAAATTTATTAGAGCATAAGCTTTTGTGAGCTACAGCATCCGATGAAGTGAGCTGTAGCTCACGAAAGCTTATGCTCTAATAAATTTGTTAGTCTCTAAGGTGCCACAAGTACTCCTTTTCTTATTGTTTAACCTTGTTTTTGTGGTAAGGGCACCACTTGACAAATCCACATCAGACCACTTTAAAGTGGATACATCTTTCAAGTGATGTGTGATGTGCCTATGTGTGTAGAAGGTGCATTAAGTTGACCAAACCGGTGATGTCTGCTGCTCGCCTATGAAGAAGGGGTATTGGTTTTGTGACCTAGCACAGGGATGCTGAATCTATGGCCCACGGACCATACATGGCCCACCAGAGCCCGTGGCCTGCTTCAACACAATATACTCATGAGCATTAATGTTTTGTCATGTTTACATCACTTTAGTTCACACAAGTGTGTAAACAGACAATACTTTCTAAATACATATGCAATAAGCTGAACTTAAAATAAAAATCAATACAGGTGACTTATTAAAATATGTAGAATCTGTTTGGCCCACCCAAGGTTGTGCTTAGTTTTACGTGGCCCTCCTGTGACAGAAGGTTGGGCACCCCTGCACTAGAGCATTGAGGTCATTCTGCACGCAGGGCGCAGCATAGAAAAGCACACAGCCAGGACCGGGCATGGGAATCGGGGCCTGGAGGATGAGCGGAGGGTGGCGTCAGAGGAAAGGGGACTTGATCTGCAGGCTGGAGAGGAATTGTGCGGGGCTTTGGAGGGGAGGACTAGAAGTTTGACCTTGACGTGGTAGGAAGGGCAAGCTAGTGGAGAGATGAAAGGGGGGATGTGATTGGTTAGATGGGCGAATGGACATACAAAGTACTGAACAGAGTAGAGCTTCCAAATCTCTGATCTTCCAGTATCACCTATGAGTGGGTGACTATAATCAGCCACTGGACCAGATCCCCCCCTTCCCCACCACCAAATGCATGTAACTGATTCTGATGCTCTTTAATACCTGACCCTTAGCCTGTGTGGACAGCTTGGCGAAAGGAATGCAGTGTTCAGCATCCTGTCTTGGTTTCTCAGCTCGTGTGTGAACTCCTGAGGAGCATGTCAGGATGGCGTATAGCCCTTGCCCCAAGCAACAGCGCTTCTCCTAAACTTGAAAACACCATGGGCCAGAGTCGCAGCTGGCATGCATTGGCACCGCGTCATTGAGATCAGTGGAGTTGCACCCATTCACAGCGAGAGGATCTGGCCCTCCTCTCAAGAGCTCCATTGGTAGCTCTTTTGACACCAGTGGCTTACAATACTATAGGAGAGGAGGAGAATTGGGTCCAGTGCTGCTTACTTCTACTCTAGAAAAATCAGGAATAAGTTCTGCATAAAGTGTCCTATAGAAATCTGAAGGAGAGTAAATCTTGACTTGATTTGAGGGACCAGCTAGACTTGCAATCAGTGCTCACACACTCACTGCCCTGTGTTCATGTCACAGGCTGGGCTTTGCACCCAAGCTCAAGCCTGCACTGCTGCATTACCAAGGCATTTCCAGCTATCCCACCTGTGGCGATGCTGAGCTTTCCTGGTTAGAGCTGCTCTACAGCGTATCTGAGGTTCTGCTGTTTTTCATTCTCCTTTGATTGCCCTCCTCTCTGGGGCTAAGACCTACCCAGTGGCATTACAGGGACTCTCCTCTTCCTAATGGCCCAGGCTCAAGCCTGCCTTGCAGCAAACATTGCAGTAGCTCTCCTGTTCTCTCATCTGCACCCAGGCTCAGAGCTGCTTTGCAGTACTACATCACTTCCCTTGGGTTCCCTAATATTCTCTGCTCCCCAGCTGGAACCCGCAATGCAGGAGCTCCCCTGCTTTTCCATTCTCCTGATTCCCCATCTCTGGCCTGTACTTCAGGTCCCCTTCCCTTTTTAATTTGCATCCTAAGTTGGTCACCTCATTTTACATTAGCGTCCAGCTCTGGAGAAACAATGATTTTTTGCAGCTGTATCAGCATTTAAATCGAATGTTATAGGGGTGAGGTGGAGGAAGAGACGAGAGGCAGGGATTTGTACCAATGGCACTGTTTGTGCTATCTATCCTCCTTATTAGTGTTACAGCCAGATATAGATAGGACTTAATTAAGCCCTGTTAAATGCCTATCCAAATAAGATTTAACTTCTTGTGGAGTTGTCGTCTGGAATGTGACATTGATGCGAACTGAATTAAGTGACGCCATTTTGGCATTCTTGGTTATGTGGTTACTATGCAGCTAATACCCTGATTCACTGATAAGTTTCTGTAGGTTTTGTGTCTCATATGATGTGAGCAGAATTTATTATGGAAATTTACTTAATTTCTTAGACCATTTCAGGTTATCCACAAAACTGACTAATAGTTGGCTAAAAATTTGTTAATGATGAGGGCGGGAGTATGTTCCTTCCCCCCACAGAATTCCTGCTTCTCAGGGATTCAGGTTGTGAGTTTTAAAGCTAGGCACATGTAGTAATGTGCAAAACAAAATAATCCTAAATGCAATTGTGTCTAATCTGTGTGCAGAATGACATTGATTGCACAAACAAATCTGGTAATTGTGTGCACGAATGATCAGTTGCATGCCAGTTGACTTACCAATGAAAATTAAATATGCAATTGTATGCACCTAATTTTAAAAATCAAGGCTGAGTATTTAAGTGACCTGACAGTCACAGGTGCTAAGTACCCACAGCCATTGACTTCTGACGATGTGTAGAGTGTTCAGCACATTTGAAAATCAAGCCAATTATTTAAGTGCCAAAACTTCAGGCTCTCAAATCTTGGAAAGTTTTCATTTCAGTTCTTAAAGTTCCTGGTCTCTTACGGATTTTTAAGTTAATATCTTACTTAATTGAGGTTTTTAAGGCAAGAGATGCTGTCAAAATAAAAATCCAATTTTAAAAACCATTTTCCTTTGGTGTATTAGACAATTAAAACTGAATTAATAGTACAGATCTCATTTAAACCTTTAACTTTGCCATTTGTTTACTTTTTTCATTTTACTTTACCATCAGCTTGGCTGGTTACACTAGAATGGTCTCTTCCAAATCGCATGCACTGATACAATGCTGTTGTGTTTGAGGTGGGTGCAAATTACTTAAATTTAAATGAGGCCCTCTTTTCATGTAAACTGTTACATCTTTTAACGATAAGAAAGCAACTGAAAATAGCTTTTGGCATCCAAAGCAAGAATTTAATTTATTTCCCCAATATATTTACTCAAAACAAGTCAAGAACATCTATTTACACAGCAAAATCTGTTAAACACACAGTGTGTTCAGCCTATATTTAGAAAAAGTTGATTGACAATCTTCTGTTTTTCTATGGAGAGGAACAGAGGCAAAATAATTACACTAGAAATTCAAATAAGAGTTTGCTTTACTTTAGCACATGGTGACATCTTACACATGAACTAAGATGTAAGGTTTGCTCATGGTTGGCTATATCACTGAGGACAGGCAAAATGCAAAGGGGCCTAAGAGCAGAAATATGTACAAACTGGTAGCCTAGAGTAAACCTTGGTTAATGCATCAGGAAGGCAGCAATCCTCTGTGGAACCTTGGGATCAGCTGTACTGGAAGAGACCTTGGTGTTAGCGGACAGCAAAATGGATGCGATATTGCAGTGTAACTTGTTTTGAAATTGAGGTAAGTACACAGACACCCTGTCACAGAGAAGGGAAGCAATCTTCCCACTTTGCATTGTGGTGATGAGATCATACCTGGAATATTGTGTTCTGTTGGATGTGGGAATTCTAGAAAGAAACTGAGAGAGTTCAGAGAGAAAGCAACCCAAGTGCTTCAGAAGCTGAAGGGAGAAACTATAGGGAGAAAAACCAAGCAGGCTGGATTTTCAGAACGACCACCCTGAACAACCCAAAAAATCCCACATACCCATGTGCAATATGGGGACCTGTGTCCATTCATCAGGGCAGAAGTCAGAATTGTAGATGTGATAACGGTGTCTAGTCAACGATCCTCTTAAATGTACATTGCTTTTAGCTCCATACTTTACATTTTATTTTGAAGGGATGGTGCTTCAATTTGTTGGGCCAAATCCTCAGCTAGTGTAAGTCAGCATAGCTCCCTTAATGCCATCTGAGTTCTGCAGGTGGGAGAGGCCTGGCCTAGTGATGTGAGCAGAAGACTGAGAGCCAGGATCTTCTAAATTCTCATCCCAGTATTATCAGTGGCTTCCCTCTGCAGCTTTGGGCATGTCCTCGAACCTCTATGCTTAACTACAGAACGGAAAGCTAATATGTTGCCAGGTTTCAGAGTAGCAACCGTGTTAGTCTGTATTTACAAAAAGAAAAGGAGTACTTGTGGCACCTTAGAGACTAACAAATTTATTTGAGCATAAGCTTTCGTGAGCTACAGCTCACTTCATCGGATACATTCGGTGGAAAATCCAGTGGGGAGATTTATATATACACACACACACACACACACACACACACACACACACACACACACACACACACACACACACACACACACACACACACACAGAGAACATGAAACAATGGGTTTTATCATACACACTGTAAGGGGAGTGATCACTTAAGATGAGTCATCACCAGCAGGAGGGGGGGAAGGAGGAAAACCTTACATAGTGACAAGCAAGGTGGGCCATTTCCAGCAGATAACAAGAACGCCTGAGGAGCAGTGGGGGGGGAGGTGGGGTGAGGGGGAGAAATAACATGGGGAAATAGTTTTACTTTGTGTAATGACTCATCCATTCCCAGTCTCTATTCAAGCCTAAGTTAATTGTATCCAGTTTGCAAATTAATTCCAATTCAGCAGTTTCTCATTGGAGTCTGTTTTTGAAGCTTTTTTTGTTGAAGGATAGCCACTCTCAGGTCTGTAATCGAGTGACCGGAGAGATTGAAGTGTTCTCCGACTGGTTTTTGAATGTTATAATTCTTGACATCTTATTTGTGTCCATTCATTCTTTTACGTAGAGACTGTCCAGTTTGGCCAATGTACATGGCAGAGGGGCATTGCTGGCACATGATGGCATATATCACATTGGTAGATGTGCAGGTGAACGAGCCTCTGATAGTGTGGCTGATGTGATTAGGCCCTATGATGGTATCCCCTGAATAGATATGTGGACAGAGTTGGCAATGGGCTTTGTTGCAAGGATAGGTTCCTGGGTTAGTGGTTCTGTTGTGTGGTGTGTGGTTGCTGGTGAGTATTTGCTTCAGATTGACAGAGCCAGAAGAGTACCCAGCAGTCACCTACTACAGGACAGGCCCAACAAAGAAAATAACAGAACGCCACTAGCCATCACCTTCAGTCCCCAACTAAAACCTCTCCAACGCATCATCAAAGATCTACAACCTATCCTGAAGAATGACCCATCACTCTCACAGATCTTGGGAGACAGGCCAGTCCTTGCTTACAGACAGCCCCCCAACCTGAAAGCTTATGTTCAAATAAATTTGTTAGTCTCTAAGGTGCCACAAGTACTCCTTTTCTTTTTGCTAATATGTTGCAAGAGCATGGTGAGAATTTGTTCCCACTTGTAGAGTGCTGTGGAAATTAGGAGTTTGTATAGATTAGTATCAACAGCTGTTGCTCAGCCGTGCAGTCGTGGGTGTGTGTTACGAACTGTAAAAGAACCTTAAACTCTTGCATGCTGGTGATAGACTGTACTGAACATTCTCCTAAATATATAGGAGTCAAGTATTGTGGGTTGGGAAGGAATTATCCCTGAGGTCAGATTGGCAGTGATTTTTTTTTTTGGTGGCGGGGGGCCTTCGTCTGCAGCATGGGGTGTGGATCACCTGGGCATCTCTCTCCTAATTAATCAATGCCCTACCATTGCTGGGATCTTGGGCATTGGTGGCACCTTGGCCGCCTCTGTTTTGTCTGTGGCAAACAGTTTAGTCTCCTGAGGACTGACATGCTTTGGCTTAACTAAAGCTACTGGGCTCAGCAAAGGAGTATCTGGATGAAATTTAATGGCCTGTGTTACACAGGAGGTCAGACTAGATGTTCTAATGATCCCTTCTGGTCTTAGGCTCTGTGAAACTAAACCATTTTAAAAATACTAAGGCCCAATGTTGCTTTATTATTTCTCTTTGCTAGAGCAAGCATGGATTTTAAAACTAACACCTGCTTCTAATCAGTGGACGGCAGACTCCAGACCACTGGTAGTGTCACTGATTTCCATGGTTGGCCTTTCTGCTCTGTTACTGGTCTTGGGGCTCCTAGTTCTATTGCATTAGATATCTGTTGCTTGTGCAGAAACCAGTTCCAGAAATAGTCAACATAGGACTGGTGCATAATTCTTCTGCTCTACTCCACGCTGATTAGGCCTCAACTGGAGTATTATGTCCAGGTTTGGGCGCCGCATTTCAGGAAAGATGTGGACAAACTGGAGAAAGTCCAGAGAAGAGCCACATAAATGATTAAAGGTCTATAAAACATGACCTAGGAGGGAAGATTGGAAAAAATGGGTTTGTTTAGTCTGGAGAAGAGAAGACTGAGAGGGGACATAAGTTTTCAAGTACATAAAAGGTTGTTACAAGGAGGAGGGAGAGAAATTATTCATCTTAACCTCCTGAGGATAGGACAAGAAGCAATGGGCTTAAATTGCAGCAAGGGAGGTTTAGGTTGGACATTTAGGAAAAATTTCCTAAGTGTCAGAGTGGTTAAACACTGGAATAAATTGCCTAGGGGGGGTTGTGGAATCTCCATCATTGGGGATTTTTAAGAGAAGGTTAGACAACCACCTGTCAGGAATGGTCTAGATCAGGGATGGCCAACCTGAGTCTGAGAAGGAGCCAGAATTTACCAAAGGACATTTCAAAAGAGCCACAGTAATACATCAGCAGACCCCATCAGCTCCCTCCCCCTGCTCCCAGCACCTCCTGCCCACCAGCAGTGCTACCGATCAGCACCTCCCCGCTTCCCCTTCCCTGCACCTCCTGATCAGCTGTTTTGTGGTGTGCAGGAGACTCTGGGGGGAGGAGCGAGGGCATAGCAGGTTCAGGGGAGGGGGCAGGAAGGGGTAAAGTGGGGGCAGAGCCTGTGGCAGAGCCGGGGTTGAGCCCCCCCCTGCACATTGGAAAGGTGGCTCCTGTAGCTCCAGCCCCGGAGTTGGTGCCTATACAAGGAGTTGCATATTAACTTCTGAAGAGCCACATGTGGCTCCGGAGCCACATGTTGGCCACCCCTGGTCTAGATAATACTTAGTCCTGCCATGAGTGCAGGGGACTGGACTAGATGACCTCTCAATGTCCCTTCCAGTCCTATGAGTCTATGATGATCACTAGCATGGCTTCATCTTTAAAAGCATCTTGTGGGGTTTCTAACACATTCAGCTGAGCAGCCACATCCTTCATGTACTTTCAGTTTTAACCTGTGGTTTAGTGCCTTTGTCTCTAAGTGACTTTTGTCAGTTTCATTTAGCCTTTTATAACTCTAGAGACAGAGAAAATGTGTTAGGCTTGCACCGAGCCCATCCAAATCATGACTGAACTATAGGCAACATCCTCTATGGTGCAACCTTCTAATATAATCAGCTGTTGCAATCTCAGATGCTGAAGGGATGATGCTTATTTTTATCTCTGCCTTTCTCTGCCTGCCAACCCACTGGCTGGGTGCCTGATGGCACTCTTGCTGGCAAACATGAGAGAAATGCTCTTCTTTCAGGTTGTCACATGCAGGTTCTATGGGGGAGCTGATTACCTTGGCTACTAGTAAATGGCTCTCTAAGGTATGTTGTATTCACACAGATCGGCTAAACTTAGCTAATGGCTTTTTCCTTCATATTTGTCACAGCGATTTGGTGTTTCCAACTCTTGTGATTGTATCATGTGTCTTACAATATTTGATGGGCTTCATTCTTACAGCCCCAGCTTCTGGGCTCATGTGATTACATGAGAATCTCCGCCTTCACTTTGGGGGGAAAAAAGGCAAGTTTCCCGGGCTTCGTGGCTGCAGAGAAAAGCTTGAAAATGTGATTCCTAAAGGCTCAAAATCCAAAAAGCAAATAAAAGGATCCCAAGTTCATTATTTAAAAAAAGCCAAACAAAACCTCTTGATATTTTAAAGACAATTTGTGGTTTTTGGGGGGCTGGACTTTTTTAAAATTTGGAACATTTGGGGGGTGGAAAATTGGGAAACTCCATGTAGCCACTTCTCAGCATACTGTTTCACAGTCGCATTGCACAATTGGCTTCTGGCTCTGTTACCTGTCCCATATCTTCTCTTCCCCCCCCCCCCCCCCCCGGCTCTCCTTTTGCTTCATACCTATGTGTAAAACGTCTAATGTTCTTAATCTTCAGATGAAATATGTTAGCATAATAGACTTTTCCTTATTAAGTGTCTACAAGTGGCTGATCTGTCTTGGGGTGAAAGACAGCATGAAGAGGATGGAAAAGAATGACTCTGTAGTCTCCATTGGTTTGTCTATACGTGCCAGCTTCTGGTGAAAAGTGCCTGGAGCAGGGTTGTAAAGAGAATCTCCCCCTTTTTTAAAAAAAGTATTCCTACCCAAGCCTGTTAAGAGTACATTTGCGTTACTCTGCTGGTGCATTCCACAGTAACCTGATTTTCTACTGCTGTGTGTCCTAAAATCATCTCTCTGGGCCCCTTCGGGTCCATTGTTTGGTGGGAACGTCTGACACTGGTTTGGTTAAGACAGATCTTCTCTGGTATAGGGTGACCAGATGTCCTGTTTTGATTGCGCCTTTTTCTTATATAGGCACCTATTCCCCCACCCACTGTCCCATTTTCTTTCACAGTTGCTGTCTGGTCACCCTTCTCTGGTATAAAGTGCAACTGGGAAAAGAAAACTAAAATGGTTATCTAAGGCATCTGGAATATTACTAGGCATCATTTATAGTTTAGATCAGTGGTTCTCAACCTATTGCATATGCAGCTCTCTGTTATATGGGTCTACATATTTACTACTGTATGGCCTCGAGGATGTCACGGGCCACAGCTGTGTGCTGATTGGGCCGCAAGCTGCCCACATGCCATGGGTTGAGAACCACTGGTCTAGATGTTTTCTCATCCAAGATCTAGAACGATTGATTGATTTTAATCCGACTCCCGCAGTGCACCATTTATGGTGTGACATTGACAGCAACTACCAGGGGAAGAGGAAGAGATATCTGATGAGATAATTGGCTCTGTGGATGAGGGGAAAGCAGTGGACATGTTATTCCTTGACTTTAGCGAAGCTTTTGACATTTTCCACCCCAGTATTCTTGCCAGCAAGTTAAAGTAGTATGGGCGGGATGAATGGACTATAAGGTGGATAGAAAGCTTGCTAGATTGTCAGACTCAATGGGTAGCGGTCAATGGCTCCATGTCTAGTTGGCAGTGGAGTGCCTCAAGGGTCGGTCGTGGGGCTGGTTTTGTTCAATATCTTCATTAATGATCTGGAGGATGGTGTGGATTGCACCTTCAGCAAGTTTGCAGATGACACTGAACTGGGAGGAGAGATGGATACGTTGGAGGATAGGGATAGGTTACAGAGGGACCTAGACAAATTAGAGGATTGGGCCAAAAGAAATCTGATGAGGTTCAACCAGGACAAGTGCAGAGTCCTGCACTTAGGATGGAAGAATCCCATGCACTGCTACAGACTAGGGATCGAATGGATAGGCAGCAGTTCTGCAGAAAAGGACCTAGAGGTTACAGTGGACGAGAAGCTGGATATGAGTCAACAGTGTGCCCTTGTTGCCAAGAAGGCCAATGGCATTTTGGGCTGTATAAGTAGGGGCATTGCCAGCAGATCGAGGTATGTGATCGTTCCCCTCTATCTGACAATGGTGAGGCCTCATCTGGAGTACTGTGTCCAGTTTTGGGCCCCACACTACAAGAAGGATGTGAAAAAATTTGGAAAACGTCCAGTGGAGGGCCAAAAAAATGATTTATGAGGAGAGGCTGAGGGAACTGGGATTGTTTAGTCTGTGGAAGAGAAGAATGAGGGGGGATTTGATAGCTGCTTTCAACTACCTGAAAGGGGGTTCCAAAGAGGATGGATCTAGACTGTTCTCAGTGGTAGCAGATGACAGAATGAGGAGTAATGGTCTCAAGTTGCAGTGGGGGAGGTTTAGGTTGAATTAGGAAAAACTTTTTCACTAGGAGGGTGGTGAAACACTGGAATGTGTTACCTAGGGAGGTGGTGGAATCTCCTTTCTTAGAAGTTTTTAAGGTCAGGCTTGACAAAGCTCTGGCTGGGATGATTTAGTTGGGGATTGGCCCTGCTTTGAGCAGGGGATTGGACTAGAACCTCCTGAGGTCCCTTCCAACCCTGATATTCATAGATTCATAGATACTAAGGTCAGAAGGGACCATTCTGATCATCTAGTCCGACCTCCTGCACAGCGCAGGCCACAGAATCTCACCCACCCACTCCTATGAAAAACCTCACCCATGTCTGAGCTATTGAAGTCCTTAAATCATGGTTCAAAGACTTCAAGGAGCAGAGAAGCCTCCCTCAAGTCAACCATGCCCCATGCTACAGAGGAAGGCGAAAAACCTCCAGGGCCTCTCCAATCTGCCCTGGAGGAAAATTCCTTCCCGACCCCAAATATGGCGATCAGCTAAACCCTGAGCACAGGGGCAAGATTCACCAGCCAGATACCCAGGAAAGAATTTTCTATAGTAACTCAGATCCCATCCATCTAATATCCCATCTCAGGGGATTTGGCCTATTTACCCTGAATATTTAAAGATCAATTACTTACCAAAATCCCATTATCCCATCATACCATCTCCTCCATAAACTTATCGAGTAGAATCTTAAAGCCAGATAGATCTTTTGCCCCCACTGCTTCCCTTGGAAGGCTATTCCAAAACTTCACTCCTCTGATGGTTAAAAACCTTCGTCTGATTTCAACTATATATATTTCATATAAACTTCCTGGTGGCCAGTTTATACCCATTTGTTCTTGTGTCCACATTGGTGCTGAGCTTAAATAATTCCTCTCCCTCTCCTGTATTTATCCCTCTGATATATTTATAGAGAGCAATCATATCTCCCCTCAACCTTCTTTTAGTTAGGCTAAACAAGCCAAGCTCCTCAAGTCTCCTTTCATAAGACAAGTTTTCCATTCCTTGGATCATCCTAGTAGCCCTTCTCTGTACCTGCTCCAGTTTGAATTCATCCTTTCTATGAAGAGAAAAATGGAAAATTGGGCAAACAATATTTGTTAGGCACTTACAGTCCAAGCTTCAAAGGAGACCTGGTCCTAGGCCACAAGGGTACTGAAACCTAAATTGAGGGGAGTGTGTGGTACCCACTAAGGAGTGGAAGAAAAATGGACCAATGCAGGAATGTAAGGATTGCAGTAAATTGCCAGCATGGATATAGCAGAGTATGTAGCAATGAAACCATCTCTCAGCAAAAGTGCTCTTTCTGCTCCATGAGTAGCCTATTTTAGGAAGTTGATTCCATAAATGGACTATGCGGTATGCTTAGAATGCTTTTGGAATGTGGTTTTCCAGTTCTGTTACCTGAAAGATCACTCTACCCTTTTACTCTCTTCTCATACCAAAGCTGTTCCATCCCCCTAATCATTTTTGTTGCCCTTTTCTGTATCTTTTTCAATTTTAATATACCCTTTTTTGAGATTGGGTGACCCAGAATTGCACGCAGTACAATAGAACCTCAGCATTACCAACACCTCAAGAATGGAAGCTATTTGGAACTCTGCAATGTTCATCACTCAAAGAAAACATTATGGTGATTGGTTTCAGAGTAGCAGCCGTGTTAGTCAGTATTCGCAAAAAGAAAAGGAGGACTTGTGGCACCTTAGAGACTAACACATTTATTCGAGCATAAGCTTTCGTGAGCTACAGCTCACTTCATCGGATGCTGTAGCTCACGAAAGCTTATGCTTGAATAAATGTGTTAGTCTCTAAGGTGCCACAAATCCTCCTTTTCTTATTACGGTGATTCTTTCAAAAGTTTACAACTGAACATTGACTTAATACAGCTTTGAAACTTTACTATGCAGAAGAAAAATGCTGCTTTTAACCATCTTAATTTAAATGAAACAAGCACAGAAAGTTTCCTTATCTTGTCAAATCTTTTTTTAAATTTCCTTTTATATTTTTGGTAGTTTGTTTAACACAATGCTGTATTGTATTTGCTTTTTTGTTAGTCTCTGCTGCTGCCTGATTGCATACTTCTGGCTCCAAATGAGGGATGTGGTTGACCAGTCAGTTTGTAACTCTGAGACTCTACTGTATTCGAGTTGTGTGTGTACCATGGATTTATATAGTGTCATTATGATATTTACTGTCTAATTATCTATCCATTTCCTAATGGTTCCTAACCTTCTGTTCGCTTTCGGTTGCACATTCAGTGGATGTGTTTGAGAGATCTTGGAGTCATTGTGGATAGTTCTTTCTTGAGTGGTAGCAGCTAATTTAGACCTCATTTTGTATGGATAGTTGGGATTGTTTTTCAATGTGCATTACTTTGCATTTCTAAACGCTGAATTTCATCTGCCACTTTGTTGCCCAGTCACCCAGTTTTGTGAGACCCCTTTGTAACTCTTTGCAGTCTGCTTTGGACTTAACTATCTTGAGTAATTTTGTATCATCTGCAAACTTTGCCACCTCGCTATTTACCTCCTTTTTTTTTTTTCAGAACATTTCTGAATACGTTGAACAGCCCACTGTGGTGGTCCCAGTACAGATCCCTTGGGGACACCACTATTTACCTCTCTCCACTGTGGAAGCTGACCATTTGTTCCTACCCTCTGTTTAACCGGTTACTGATCCATGAGAGGACCATCCTTTAGCATATAGAAGAAAAGGAAAGAGCTGAGGTTAGATTGGGAATCTCCATGAGGCAGGATCAGAGGAGAAAGCTAGATGTTTCTAGGGAATCTGCAGAAGTACATGGGTGTTGATGCTTATCTAAAATTGCATTTGGGGCTAGCAGCTGAAGAAGAGCAGAAAGGAAAGGTAGCAGGGGTGTTAAGATGAATACACTGGAAATCTGTGGATGTGTCAAAGGCTCTCCCCAGCGTTCCTGAGCATTTGTGTGTATGGACTAAATTCTGCCCTTGAAATTGCTCATGCATCCCCAGCTGACATCAGTGTAGAGTGACCAGAGAGCAAGTGTGAAAAATCAGGACAAGGGGTGGGGAGTAATAGGCGTCTATATAAGACAAAGTCCTGAATATGGGGACTGTCCCTATAAAATTAGGACATCTGGTTACACTACATCAGTGGGATCTGTGCGTATATATCTAGTAAGCTGGTTACATCTTCAAAGCCCTGCATAAACACTAGTAATTTCTCACAACAACCAAATGAGGGAGGGAAGTCGTAATATCCCAATTTAACTGATAGGGGAAACCGAGACCTAGGATAAGGGCCAGATTTAGGGCTTGTCTATATTGGTAAAATTACTGGCATAGCTCTGCTGGTAAATCTTCCTGTGTAGACACTCTTATTCTGGAAGAAGAGTGTTTTCCTGGTTTAGGTTATGTCGCTTTGAAAACTGGTAATCTTCCCCATCTAGACAAACCCTTATATATTTGGGATCTTGTTAGTCCTTTGTCTAAGTTAAAGAGCCCTCTATTATGCAATATGTTCCCCATGTTGTACCAAGAGATTTTGCACAATGTAGGCACTCCGAGTGTGATCAAGTCACCTCTTAACCTTCTCTTTTTGACAAAATTAGACTGACTCAGACTAGAAATGAGGCACAATTTTTTAACACTGAGTATAACTGGGACAACTTCAAGGGCTGTGATAGATTCTCTATCACTAGGAACTTTTAGATCAAGATTGGATGTTTTTTTTTTCTTGAGACACCCTAGTGCCCATTGAAGTCAATGGGAGATGTAGGTGCCCAGCGAATTAGGCCCTAGGTGATATTCTCATATCAAGCAAATGACAGAGTTGGGATTAGATCTTGGGGGTTGCTGGTTCACATCCTTGTACA
Source organism: Dermochelys coriacea (assembly GCF_009764565.3). Lineage (NCBI taxonomy): Eukaryota > Metazoa > Chordata > Testudines > Dermochelyidae > Dermochelys > Dermochelys coriacea. The sequence goes on from NC_050078.2 coordinate 5,168,104, forward strand.
CATTCTTTTAGGTTACACTGATTATACTGCCTGGCTGAAGGCAGAATCTGGCCCTATGTGTTAACCTTCAGATTTTTGTCCCTCTTCTTGGTGCCTTAAAGTTCACCATCATGAATAGGAGCCAAACGAGAAACAGGGTTGTAATCGGATCTGGAAAATGGTGGGACTGAGAATGAAGTGCTTATGAGCTGTCCGTAACCTCCTGCCAACATCAGCTAATTTGCAACACTGAGACAAGGTAACAGCTGAGGGCTATGTAGGGAGATGTGCCCTGCAGAACATTCTCTCAGACTGTACTGTGGCACTGGCCCTGGGCCAGTAATGCTACAGACACGCCATGACATTAAAAGGCCTGGCAGATATTTTAGGCAAGGAGAGGTTGAGGACAAGGAATCAGGGGGCCAAGAAGAACCAAGAATGGCTCGGTAAATTTGCAGCTAATCGTGTGCTGGGGAACAAGGAGTCTCAGGAGGGAATTCTTCCTACGTTGGTGGGAGAGGAGAGTGGGAACAGGCCAGAAGGCAAAGCATTTGCTCTCTAGATTGAGCAACTACCACAGGTTTGCTATCCTCATCCTCATAATCTTCCCTTAACAAATGCCACTCCTTTCTCATGTTCTCCCTGAGTCATGGCTTTCCAGGCTTCAGCATGTGCAGAATGTCGCTGAACAGTGTCTCCTGTATAAAGGAGACAGCCCATATTCTCAAACCGCTCATAGCTTCTCTGTCCATTTGAAATTATCCTTGTTTTAAAATTGTGCGGAGTGAGTGTATTGTTTAATCACAATAGTTTTATTGTAGGATTGCTCAGGAGTGCTGGGCTAGGGACAGTTCTTTCTAACCCCCTCCTCCGCGCCTCCCCCCCCCGCTCTTTATTTCTCTAGAAAAAGGAGCATTTAGCAAAAATTTTTTTTTTTTTTTTGGAGGAGTCTGAGAAAGTAGGAGTATGTGGGTAGAAGAAGCTTGTAAAACAGGGTGTATGTGGGATTTGAATGATGCAGAGGGTTTGTACTGGTCTTCTGCATGGGGCAAATTTCTCCTATAAAACAATAAGACCAGAGTCTCAAAGATGTGGAAAAATACCTTTGGGGATCTGAGTCTATATGCCTGCAAGCAAATTGAAAAAAGGAAAAGAATCCTAAAATTTGGTGGTCGCAGTGAGCTTCTAAAACATTTTTTTTTATAGTTGTTTATATTCTGCCTTTCTTATAAAAGCGAAAAGACCTAAAAATACATCGTCCCTGTTGGTAAAGGTATTGCTCCTAATAGCCATACGGGGATCTTAAGAACCCTCTAACAAGTCACCGTGTGACCCTGGCTTGAATAAACTTTGCCAGTGACAAGTGGTAGTTTTGCAGGCCTGGAGAGTTTGAGGAAGTTGTTTATAAACTAGATGTCTCTCTTATGATGACTTGTTCTGATCACTAGGAAGAGGAAATATACATGTGCTGCCTTAACCAACTGGTTCTTCCTCACTAAACCCCTTTGTTTGTTGTTGTCTCCCCCCCCCACACACACTTGCTGCCTTTTTAATGTAAGAGTTCCAAGGGCTCATTCAATGATTTCCTCTGTTCCTTAGGATGTTGGATTGTAAACTGTGAATCGGGCAGAGAGGCTGATTCTGATGTCGCGTACACAGAGCGTACAGGGGATTGGACTAGATGACCTCTTGAGGTCCCTTCCAGTCCCGTGATTCTATGAAGTCAGTGAAATTCTAGCAGTTTGGAAAAGCCCTGGTGGGACGAGAGTCAGTTCCACTGTCTTTTATTGGTCTGTAAAACACCATGAACATTTATGGTGTATTTAGTGCTTATTAAGGCCCCTAAGCATTTCAGCAGGCTTTGGATCAAGTCCTCAGTGACTGGTTAACAGGACAAGCCAGAGGAAGCTATTACACTTTGTGCATATTCCAGCTATGAGTCCTTCTGGTCAGACGCCCAAGGGTCTGACAGACTGCCTGTGTCATGTGCACATGGCCACGGTGCTGGGATCACCAACCTGACATTCACTTCAGCACTCTGCTTTCTAGAGGTGAAAGGCAAGTGCGGCTACACCCTGTGCAGCTGTGACCCACTCCTTCATGCAGCTGACTCAAAGCTGAAAAGTCAACAGTTTTTTCTATCCTGCATTACCTCCCACTAATTAAAAACCGGAAGGTAAAAACACAGCCAACACCTTTCTATTTCCCCAATCAATAATAGGGTTTGCCTCTGTATCTGGAACCTTATCTTGCAGGCGCAGACTGATAACATGGTTTAGTAATAATACTGAGCATTAATGTAGCCCTTCAAACCACTATGCATCCATTAACCAAGAATTTCCACAATGCCCCCTGGGAGCTGGAGGGGGGTAATGTCTTTAGTCCATTTTACAGAAGGAGAAATTGAGACAGAAAGGTGTTTGGACTCACCCAAAGCCATGATTCAATGGCAAAGGCAGGATTTTAGTTCAGGATCGCCCTGGCTCCGAACCAGTCCTCCTCTGGAGAGGAATGTTTATCCTCATGGTTAATGCATGCCGGAGGTGAGAGTGCAGTCCTTGGTTCTGCCAGAGTTTCTGGTGTGGCTTTTGGCAAACCACCCAATCCCTGTGTCTCAGTTTGCCATCTGTAAAATGGGAAGAATAATCTTTCTTCATCCATTAAGTTGGGAAATCTTTGGTAGGGACTGTCTTACTATGGGCATGTGCAGCGCCTAGGGCAATGGGGCACTGATTTTGGTTGGGGTGTCTGGGAGCTATGGGAATACAAATCTGACATGCTGCTGCTAACAGAAATGAGCCCATCCTACCCAGTAACTGGTCAGCTGCACAGAGGCAGACTGAATCCTCAGCCCCAATTCACTCAGCATTTCATTGGTAGTCCTGTTTCCTCTCTCCAGAGTGCAGGATTAGGAGGCATCTGGCACTGCCAGAGAAATTTGCTGCACCTGTTCTATTGTACCCCGACTCTGCTATTTCAGACTCGTCACTTTCCCTTTATCTGGAGGAAAGTACCCTGGTGTGATTCAGAAGAAAATCTCCTTGTGCTACATGCCAGTTGAGGGAGTGGGAGGTGGCAAAAGCAGTGGCTGTTGCTGCTCACAAGATCGAGGAGATGGCTCCATCCCTAAAGTTTCACCTGCCCTTGTGAAGATCTACCTTGCTCTGCTTCGCAAACCCCCAAGCCCTCTGAACGAACTTCAGCTGCTTGTATGCAGGGTGATCGCTTTTAAATTTCCTCCTTCCAGGCGCTGCCTTCCTTATACCCCTTCTGCTATAATCTCCGGCCATCTCCTTGTGTGCTGGAGAACCAAGCACAGAATGAGATGGCTGGCCTGATCATGCAGATACTAAGGAGGAGGGCTTCCTTATAGCAATAACCAAGGGGAATCTCTAGCAGCCTCCTTTCTGTCTGCTACTACGCTCCCAGCCCCTGCTTGTCTTGGGAGAAAGGAGCCCCGTGCTGATTGCATCTTCCTGCCAGCAGAACACCAGCTGCATCATCACCCGTTGCCTCCCCCCTCACTTTCCCTGGTGTCTGTATCAATCTATCACTGCTGCCTTTCCCATCTCTTTCGGCTGCTTTTCCCATTTGACTATCACTTCTCCATGTCTCTCTTGCTTTACGTTAATGTAGTTCACTCCTTGTTCCAGGCCCTCTTCCTGTCTTTGTTTATTCTGCTCTTTTTCCTCCCCTCCCCCTGCTCCTTTCCTAAGCTTTTGCCCATGGCGGTAACATAACTGGAGCATATACCAAAGGAGCTGCTGCTTTGTTGCTCTTTCAGTGCCAGGTTGCCATTTAATAACGGGTCTGATTACTACAAAGGAAATAACACACCGGTGCAACCCTGATCCTCTCATCTTAAAGTTTAATTAGAGATCAGGGTGATGTACAGAGGCCTCTGAACACAGGAGTGGTTATGTGGTGTTGAGACATTTGCACCTGGGTTGGGTGATCCAAGATCACGGCTGCCTCAGCTCTTAATATGGACTTTATTGATCCTCGATCTCAATCTTGGTTCTCTTTCTCTTCTCCATCCACTCCCCCCATTCTTGTTATTAGCTTGAGGCCTTTCCATTTGGCTGCTGTTCCCCTGTGTTTGTGGGTTTGCAGTGTTGATCCAGGCCTTTGCAGTTCAGTGTTTGTAGCAGTTGGATTAAGTGTTATGGGGCAGCAGGTATCTTTTGGACTACTACCTTCAAGTCAATTCAGTGATCTTGCTGTCCTGTTTGATCTCCATGGAGAATAGAGAACAGGGGAAGCATGGGCTGGGACTGGGCAACAGAGCTTGAGCATCTCCAGTGGTACCAATAATGCTGGGAATCTTTATTTTGTGGACATGTCCGTTAGGGACCAGACTGAAGTCACCCAAGCATTTTGATCATCATGGGCCAGGCTTTCAAAAGAGCTCCACTCCCATTTAGGCACTAGAATCCGTGGCCAGCTTTTCAAAGAGCATGGCATGTGGGCCCTTTATAAACCTGGCCATGAATGTCCTCCATGGGAGCTGCTGGGTGCTCAGCAATTTTGAAGATCTGGTCTCAGTCATGGGAGCTGAGCGTTAGAAAATCTGGCCCAATAATCCTGGGCTGCATTTGAGCCAGTAAGAATACTCTAAACCTCTGCCTTGCTTTACTTGCAGTAAGATGCAGGCAGAGGACAATAACCTAATTTCAGTCTTGATAGTCAGTTTGCAAATGCGTGGCCCATAGTCTTCCCTGTATCTCAGAGCAAAATTACCCTTGATGTCAGTGAGTGTCTGCCATGGCTAGTAGTTATCAAAGGTGCACTGTCCCCTAATTAATATTTATTCTGGTGCAGAACATTTGTTTTATCTTGGCTTCTCATTGGTTTAATTAAAATGCACACACTACTATGTCCTCTTAAGGAGACTGCAGTATGTAAATTATTGAGCCCATTAAATGCAGTGGACAGTGTGGAAATTCTCCAAACATGTTGCTCGCATACTTAAACAGTTGTGTGGCTTTGATGTTTGCCTGTAATTTAGTTGCTAATCAGTTACAAAAATTGTCGCGTCCATCAGTTGATGCAAACTGAGAATCTTAAATTCATCCCTGTTGGAGGAGATGTAAACCCAATATCCTGACTTCTGACCTCACCACCTCTTTTCACAAGGTGCAGGAATTTGATCAAAACATTTGGCCATCTTCTACTTGCCTAATATTTCCTCCTGCAGTTTCAGCTGGTCAAGGTATTCACTTCTTGTCCCAGACTGCCGGCTGCTGCTGCTGATACGTGCTACCTAGGACTCCTGTTACACTATATTATTATTATTTGTGTTGTAGTGCATAGGAGCTCTAGTGAAGTTATCCCTGTTGGGTTAGGTGCTGTACAAACAGAATGAAAAGATTCCCTCTCCTGAAGGTATTGGATCAGAGAGAGTAAACCTGATGGAGCACTTGGAGTTTGCAATGGCTGTAAATCATCTTGTGTCCGTGGACACCAGTTATCCCAGGTGTTGCTACAAGCATTAATTGTACCAATAGGTTGTGACATTGGGGAGCAGGTCTCCACCCATGTCTGACTGTACTGGCATAGTCTGCAGTGCTTCTAGGTGGGCAGCTGCAAATGCTGCAGTTGCACCTATTTTTGTTGGTCATCCTATTTGCATCCCACAATGCAGCACCTCATGCTTAGACATTACCCAGAAGCTTCGGCAACAGTGCTAAGATGGGTGCCTCAGGATTCCCAGAGTCCAGTAGTACAAGCACAGGTGTAAGGCATGTGGACCTGCCCAAAAGATTCTGCTGTGTGGGTAACCCAGCACAGTTAATAGGGCAAGCATTGTGAAGACTCCCTTCAAGCAACCAATCTGCCTGCAATGGTTTCCTCACAGTGTAGATGCAGCCAAGATGAAGCCCTGCTGTATCGCTTAGTAGCCTCTTTGGAGGGCGCACTAGAATCCTTGGCTAAACACATGTTAAAGCAAGTCATGGTCAGAACCAGTGCTTTGGGGGTGTGTGTGTGTGTGTGTGTGTGTGTGTGAGAGAGAGAGAGAGAGAGAGAGGGATGCTGCTTCACAAAGAAACAGAGTGATACTAGTGGTATGCGATTCTGTTATCCCAATGCAGACCATAATAAGAATCTGTGTCTGAGTGGGAGAGAGAGGCTAGTTCTGTAGCGTTACCAGTGGGATTTAACTCTGTAATTTTCAATTTGTATTGTATGCTGCTCAACTCTTGGGAATCAAAGAAACTTCACACCACTCCTAGCATAGCTGCAGAACTATCAGAGTTACAAGACAAAGGGGGCTACAGAACAGTACTTTGTTTTCCATATTTTTGTTTTTTCTACAAGAAAAAACAAACTTGCCATTGAGTCAGAAATGAGACCTATTTACATTGAAGCGGCACCAAAAGATGTGCTTCAGGATATAGTGAGGGATTGGAAGAAGAACAGACATTCCCCAGCTGATGTCAGAGTATAAAAGTATTTGCTGTGATTCCTTCTTCCTTCCAAAGGATTATAGTGAATTTTGGTGCTGATGAAACGTGCACGTCTGGCAGATGTTGAAGTCTCCTAATTATTCTTAGAGCCGGTGCAGGATGGGCAGTAATAGCACACGCTTCCTCCACACTGCCCTGCAAGGGCATTTTGTCCTGTACCTAGAAGGTCCACTCTAGCAGTTGATGGAGACTAAAATCGTACTTCCATCTTTGATATCCCTCTGTCTAAATTTTTTTGTGCATGATGTGGTCACCTCTCCACCTGGAACTGGACTGAGGCCACTGGATCATTTCATTGAAGAGCTGTGCAGTGGCTTTTGGTGCTTTATGTGAACCAGCAATTCAGAGGTGATAGACTCCATATCTCCTTGCCAGGGCCTTGAGCCCTCTAGAATGTGATCGGTTTTCCAGAGTCTGGGTCTTCCTTTCACAGGAGCATGCAACTGCTGTTAGTGTGATGAGAGCTGCATGTGTGTCAGAGGTGCACGTCTATTGCCCCCCGTTCCCATTTCCTGGCTTCCCTGAATCCGGTCCCTTTCAGACTGGCTTAGTTGTGCTGAAAGGCTCCCCCCAGGACAAAGGCTCCTTTGTAGACAGCTGCAGCTGGTCGCATCTATGTCCTCCTCTCTCCATTGCTTCTAAACGCTCGCCAATCCCCGCAGTACCATCCGGTGATGGCAGTGCCTCTCGGGATGAGCGTTGCTCGATTATTTTTTTTTTTTTTTTTTTTTGGGGGGGGCCAGCCAATGGGCATTTGGACACTGACATGTTACAGAAATGACGCTGTCGAGGAGGGTGTCACAGAAGGTACTGCCGTGTTTTTTTTTTTTTTTTTTTTTTTTTTACCCATGTGTGGGTAACATGGATAACTACTCCCTGCAAGCAACAATAGGCCTCACCCCCACCTCTCCTTGCATTCACTATTAGGACCTTCCATTTATAAAGCCAGCTCCCCAAGTCCTGCCTCAGTTTCCACCTATCCTTACTCTGTCAACGCTCCCATTTGACTCCCTCGTCTTTCATTCATTTCAAACACTGTGCGCGGGTGTCATCGAAGTGCAGCCATTGCTGGGGTGGAACACAGCAACGCCATGCAGCTGTGACTTGGGAGCCTGGCCGCAACTATGGGACTGCAAATTTGTACTGTCCTGTTTCTGTCATCCTCAGAGTGCCTGCATTCCCATTTCTGGTCCCCGTAGCTGCTTAGGTGGGTGCCGAGGAGGGGAAAGTGAAATCTGCCGGGGGAAAGCAGGGAGGTTGAATGCAATGACCAGAAAGGGTAACTCTTGCAAATGAGAGATTAAATGATCACAACTGGTCTCTCCGAAAAGACACCCATGTGCCAAATATGCCTTCACAACGTGGTCCAGCGTGGATGCGAAATAGGCAGGTGCTGTTGTGTGTACTACCCCTTTAGCCAGGTATTTTCCTCCATTGCTCCCAGTTGCTGGGCTCTGCCTCTCCTTTCTGCCCACTAGCTCTCTAGAACAGAAAGCCGTTAAGGGCAGCGATGCAGAGGTGTTGTGTGCCCGTGTCCCTCTCTTTCCTGAGTTATTAGTGCGGATGTAGACAGCAGTGGAACATTTGCTAATCTTCGTCATGACTCATTTTTTTTAATACAGGCACTGCCAGGCCAGGAGGAGTATTTATAGGAGCTGCCTGGGAGGCTGATGTGACACTCCTGGAAAAGGCAGCTGCGTGCATTAGCAGCCGTGTCGCCAGCTTGATCTGCCTGGGGCAAGCCTGTTGTCTTTGCCTGATTGCAGTCGTTTAATTCAGTCCAAGTCCATGTTATTGAATAAACGAGTCGATGGCTGCTCGGGGGGAGTCACTGCATGGCGCAGTGGGCAGAAACACTGGATGTGCCACCCGGGCAACCTTGTGCTGCCAACCCTGGAAGTATTTTTGTATTTGGGGTCAAAAGGGAGAGGAGATTTTTGTTTTTTTTTTATACCAATGGGAGTTAGGCACCGAAACTCCTGAGCGTCTGGATGTGTGTGTGTGTGTGTGTGTGTGTGTGTGTGTGTGAGGGGTGGCAGATTATCCCACATCTACCCCCTGCTAGGAATTTTACATATTCCTCTGCAACATCAAATGCAGGCCACCACTGGAGAAGGGATGCTGGATGAGAGGGACCATGGGTCTGATCCAGTCTAATTCCTTTGCTCTTCGTAGCAGTATAGTCTGACAGAGGTGGGCAAACTATGGTCTGCTGGCCACATCCAGCCTGTGGGACTGTCCTGCCTGGCCCCTGAGCTCCCAGCTGGGGAGGCTAGCCTTTGTCCCCTCCCCAGCGGCCTCAGTGCGCCGCGCTGCCAGTACTCTGGCCCACTGCTCCCGCTGGGCAGTGCGGGCAGCGTGGCTGGCTCTGGCTGGGCTGCAAGCTCCTGCTGCTCTGAGCAGCATGGTAAGGGGGCAGGGGCGGGGGGGAGTTGGATGGGGGTGGGGTTCTGGGGGGCAGGGGTGTGGATAGGGGTCAGAGCAGTCAAGGGACAGGGATCGGGGGAGATCGGATGGGGCAGAGGTTCTCAGGGGTGGAGGTGGGAGTCCAGGGGATGGGGAACGGATTGGATAGGTGTGGGAGTCCTGGGGGGCCTGTCAGGGGGTGGAGGTGTGGATAGGGGTCAGGGCAGTCAAGGGACAGGGAGCAGGGTGGGTTGGATAGGGGGTGGGTTCTCAGGGGGCAGTTAGGGGTGGGGGTCCCAGGAGAGGGTGGTCAGGGGACAAGGAGCAGGAGGGGGGGCTTGGATGGGTCGGGAATTCTGAGGGGGGCAGGGGCCAGGCTGTTTGGGAAGGCACAGCCTCCCCTACCCAACTCTCCATACAGTTTCACAACCCTGATGTGTCCCTTGGGCCAAAAAGTTTGCCCATCCCCGGCCTATGAGAATGAGGAATAGTTCCCTAAGGGAGTGGGGCGAGCCCTGTTTAAAACTAGGATGGAGAATGTATTTCAGGGGACAGTCCTACCCTGGCTTCTTAGGGAGGGCCTAGATGGAGAATCTGGTGCGTTCATCTCCCATGGCTGTAGTTTAATCCCATTCTGTTGGGGCCTGCCTGGCTGGATACTCGTGTTTATGTTCTGAGTTTTAAACCAATTGTTGAGTCTGGGCAGGGCACCCCGGTTCCTTCCACTTGGGCATCAGCCTGATTCTCCTAGATGCAGAAAATATTTCAGCAATTTCCCCTCTTGGGAATTTAGCAGCAGACGCTCAAAGTCCAGGCATTTCTCTTTAATGCGGGTAGCAACCAGTGTCTGCCTCTCACCTCCCTTCCCCGCCCGGAGCCTGGGTCTCATGACCCATCTGGCATTCTCCAGGAATGCTCTTTAAATCTGCTTAGGTGGGCTGGTGAGTGTGAACTTCCCCTTCTCTTCACCCCTATTCCCTCTATTCACCCTAGTCAGGCCCCCTATTCCCTCGGCTGCTGTTCCTGTTCCAGGACAGCTGTGTTGGCGTGTGATCATGTGCGAGGAGAATTAGAGGAGGGGGTAACGGAGCTCCTGCTGGTAAGTAATAGAAATGATGCTCTGAATGTTATCAGATTGGGCTGCAACTCTTCAGTAGCACATACAGTGTAGTGTTACTTTATATTATGCATGAGCATCTGAAGGGCAAATGCCTGGCTTAGCTGCATGCCCCTCCCACTCTCCTTCCTCCCAGCCCCGCCACCTGTTCGAGGGAGCTCTCCTTAGCTTCTTCTCTCCTGATTCAATGTTTTCTCCTTCCTTGCGCTGCTTCCGCACTGATTATGGTCTCTGGCTCAGGTGGATGGGGTGGGGTTTATTCCCTGCTGAGATCAGTGTTACAAAGGGCCATGTGGGGCCTGGAGGGTGTTGACAACTCCAGGGATCTCTCCAGTTTTAGGAGATTAGAGTTGCCAGGTGTCTGGTTTTCAACCAGAACGCCCAGTTGAAAAGGGACCCTGGCGGCTCCGGTCAGCACTGCCGACTGGGCCATCAAAAGTCAGGTCAATGGTGCTGCGGGGCTCAGGCAGACTGGTCCTTACCTGTCCTGGCATCACCCTGTTCCCTGAAAGTGGCCAGCAAGCCCAGCTCCTGGGGGGGGGGTGCACAGGACTCTGTGCGCTGCCCCCACCCCAAGCACCGGCTCTGCACTCCCATTGGCCAGGAACCGCAGCCTGCGGGCGACAGCAGTGCGTGGAGCCTCCTGGCTCCCTCGCCTAGGAGCTGGATCTGGCCATTTCTGGGGTGCAGGACGGAGCCAGGACAGGCAGGGAGCCTGCCTTAGCCCCACTGCACTGCTGACCAGGAGCCATCTGAGGTCAGCCTGCACCCGAACCCTGAGCCCCAGTCCTGAGCCCCCCAAACCTGGAACCCCCTCCTTCTCCCCAAACCCCTCATCCCGCACCCCTGTCCCAGAGCCCATGCCCCCTCTGCACTCCAAATCCCTGGGCCCCACCCTCCAGCTTGGAGCCCTCTGCATCTCAAACCCTTCATCCCAGGCCAGACCCCAGAACCCACACCCCCAGCCAGAGACCCCACTGCCCCCCTGCACTCCAACTCCCTGTCCCAGCCTGGAGTCCCCTTCTGCACCCTGAACTCCTCATTTCTGGCCCCACCCTTGAGCCTTCATCCCCTCCTGCACTCCTGCCCCAGCCCAGTGAAAGTGAGGGTGGGGGAGGGCAAGCCATCAAGGGAAAGGGAATGTAGTGAGCAGGGGGCGGGGCCTTGGGGCAGGGGCGGGGCTAGGGTGTTTGATTTTGTGCAACAAGGAGCTTGAGACCCGAAAAGTGCACAGGCAACTTCTAAGCGGAAACCTGTTGGTTACTTATCTTGTGCTATCTAAATCAGGTGGTGAACCCCTATGATAAAAAAAAAAAATCAGTTACATGCATAACATTCCATAAAGGAGGAAAATGATGGCTTGATCTTTTTACTATGACCGTTCTCCTTGCCATTTTCTATGTGCTTTGGACCAATAGATGTGGTTCTCAACCCATTTACCATTGTGGGCCGCATATGCAGCTCTCTGTTATGTGGGCTGCATCTACACAAAATATTTACACTTCCTGTATGGCCCTGAGGATGTCACATGGGTCATAGCTGTGCTGATTGGGCTACAAGCTGTCCACAGGCTGAGAACCACTGATCCAAAGGTACCAGATGTAAAGTTTGGCCACATATCAAAACTCCCGCAAAATTTTGGGCCGTAGGATTTTGCTTCTGGCCCAGTTGATTTGTGTTGTATATTTCTCTTTGGGCTTGCTCTGGAAGATACATAGTGACCCAAATGCTGTGTAAAGGGCGGAGCTGAAATGATAGTTTAGAGATGTGGACTTCTTCCTTCGGAGAATATTTTTCCTCTGACGAAATGGTTAGGGGAGGGAATGGAATGTCTTTCTTTCCTTGCCCAGTGGAAAGTTATACCAGAGCCCCCTCTGGAGAGATGGTAATGCTCTGGAAAACGTCAGCATGAAGTGGGGTGGAGAGGCTGGGAGGTATTCTCTTGGGTTCCCTTCCATCTCCCAGCTTCTCTTAGATACTCAGTGTTGATGTATTTCACCCCCTGCCCCCAGCAAAGCAGCATGGAAGAGGAAACTTAGCAGCAATTCTCAGCACACCCGGGAAGCCGTCTGACTGAGGGATTGGTGAATGGGGTATTTTCACCTCTAGGTCTGAAGTTCACCATTGACCCAGCTCAGCAGTGACCAAAACTCAGCCTTGTCTTTTGAGCAACAGGCTGTTGATCTCGGGCTAGTTCCTAATGGACAAGTGCTCTCATCACAGCGAGAGAACAAGGACTGAATGGGACGTAAAGCTCCCTATTATGTCTTCACTGTGGAGTTAACCCTAACCCTTCTCCCATCCACGCACCCACCCACCCCTCTCGTCTGAGTTTGGTGGTGCTTTCACCCTGGACTAGCTGGGGGGTGCTTTCACCCTGGACTAGCTGAGTAGCCTGACTTCTTTGCCATGAGGATGCAGGCTAAATCGCTCCAGTGCTGATAGTCCTGCAGTGCCCGTGTGCTCAGATGGACAGACAGGTTCCCCCACGATTTGGTGGGAAAGAACCACAGAGCAGCTCAGCTTGCAGCAGTGCTGAGAACCCTGGAATGCACCCCCAGAAGACACACCTGGAGGAACGCAGCACTAGTGAGGACACAGGAACTCGGATAGGACTCACTGTGGGGGGGGAAGCACACCTAGGCTAGACTAACCAGAGGGCTCCAACCGAGTGGCTGACCACGTGGGTGAACTCTCTAGTGAAGACATATCCCTAGAGGGTGGTCCCTTCTTGGTACAGGCGACCATGCAGGGCAGCATGGGGAGGCAGCTTGCTCTGCCCCGCCTGTGCTTGTCCTGCTTTGTGATCATCTGACAAAACTTTCATGGCCACTTGCCTGATTCCTCTTTCGTTCTTGCTTCCCCTGTAGTTGCTCTTCTCCTTCCTATGACATCTGCTGAGATTGCCCTACTGAGTCTTCTGTTGCTTCCTGCCACACAGAAGCTTCGTATTGCAGTTGAAGCTCCAAAGCCATGTTCAATCACCCCCTTTCCAGTTCTGGGTTCATCTCTTGCATTCTCACACAGCAGATTTTAACATACTGAAAAGCCAAACAAAACCGGCTTGTCAAATTTCTTTCCCTCACATGGGTCATTAATACCTGGGATCTCCACCTCTGTTGGTGCCTCCACTTTCCTAACCTCTGCATGACACTGGGGAACAGGAACTGAACCAGGAACCACAAGAGTTACTGTATGTGCTGTGAAACCAAATCAGAAAGGAGACCTTAATTGAGTGGTCCTATTCCTGGCAGCAGATCAGCTCTCTTGCATGCATCAGATGAGCTGTCTCCTGGAAAATCAAGCGTATACTGTATTTGTTAACTGTTGGAGGAAAACAGCAAGCAATTTAAGTGAGTCAATTCAGCAGAGACCGTAAATGTTTAAAATCTCTAAACCACAACACCCCAGACTGCTGAGGTCGCACACGTCCTTTTAAAGACCGTCTAGTTGGACGGTTAATGTTAGGACCCAAGTTGTGGATGCTTGATTGCAGATGGTTAATGCTTAAGTAGGGCAGGTTAAGTACAAGGAAGGCTGGTTTTGACACAAATGACGTGCACATTAGTTTATTGCAATAAAAAGTGCCACTAAACTGATCCTGTTAGTCTCCAAAACAAATCTTAGATGACTTAGAAAAATGAACATAAAACTTGTCTGCCACTTTCTAGTGTCAAGCGCTCTCACATGCACATGTGCACACACACACAGGCACACGAGGCAGAGAGTGTAAAGCTTTAGCACAGCTGTGTCAACTGGAAAACCATTCTGGGTATTGGCATTCCATTTCACTTCCAAGCCTCTTTCATCTGGCACTGCTGTAGCAAAGTGGCTTTTATTGGAAATTTTAGAAACTGAACTGGACATCAGGAACAACCTGACTGGTTAGCCAAGGTTGTAATACCCACATAATTATGGGACAAAGACCTCACAGTACTTACTTACCATAATTTCAATTTGGGTAACTGAAAAAACAAAATCCCAGTGGAATTTTAAAAATAAAAATGAAATATGGACATTGGACACTGGAACATAAATTGATTACTGATCCAGGATCCCATCCTGTTCCTCACAGCAGTGTACTTTGTGTGGGGGAAAATTCCACATTTTGACTTCTTGAGGTTTGGGTTTTCTTAGTTGTTGTTGTTGTTTGTTGTTTATTATTTATTATTTTTAAGATGCACCTTGGAAGCTACTCAGAAGTTTGCAATGTTAAAAGTAGCCTTGGCAGAGATAACTTTAGTGGGCAGATTACAGATGAGACAGTCAAACGTACATATGAAATATAAATTTTGGTTAATCTTGCTAGGTATTGATACCATGCTCACCAGCAAGGCATCTGAGTGGTTGCTGCTTGGGGATAGTGCCATGTGTAGTGTCTCCCTTTAATGGCTAGTCCACATGAAACATAAGAGCCTGCTAGCTAGTGGAGTGGCTCCTTTGGCTTGAGTGCTAGTGGCCCCCTGTGTTGGAGCTGAAGGTTCTGCCTCTATTCCTAGAGGAGATTAAGTATATCTGTGGCAAAGAACGAAATACGTTGTAGGTGACTTTCTGGAATCTTCATGCGTGCTGGATAGTAGCATACATGTAGCTTGGGCCCAAGTACACACCTGTATGATTGAAACTCTGTTTATGTGGCTCCATGTTAAGTTCTGCAAAATCATTCTTTCAAGGCATTCTGTGGGGGGCTATAAAATCATAGAGAGACGTTCACAAAATCCTGAACATCTCATGGAAAGGGGGGAGGATGCTTCCAATTTAGCCACCAGAAGAGTCCTCTCCTATACCTATTTCACTATGATGCTCACTCAGCTGACATTAATTACCAAAATTTATACAGAAGATGGCTGAACAACTGGAGGAGAAAATGTAGATAGGTTCTGTGGGGCTGGCTAATTGCTCTAGAGAGATGCCATGGAGAAATAAGGTTAGCCCAGCGCTGTGGATAATTCATGTAACTGATTGATTGATTTTTAAAATCTAAAAAGTCACGTTGTTAACTTCAATAAAAGCCTTATTTGTTGCTCCTCTACACACACGTTATGAGTCAAATTCATCCTTGGAGTCATCCAGCAACAAATTTGATCTGCATCACTTGTGACCATATGAACGTTCGAGTCATTAGTGCATCCACCGCAATGCATTAGTTTAAGGTTGGAATTCTGTGGTCATTAGGGCTGGTTGAAAACTTTCTGTCAACTGTTTGTGGAGGAAACTGGGTTTTCTACTTCCACAGAAGATGTCTGCTTTCTCGGCAAACTTTTGACTTTGCATCCAAATTGCAAACTGAAAATGTTTTGGTTTCCCGATGAAAAGTCAAAATTTTCTGCAGAAAATTAAACTTTGTTTTTGTTGAAACTTTCTGAGGGAGGAAAAAAAATCCTTTCCACCTAGCTCGACTATTAATACCCTGCATAGCAGAGGGCGTTGGACTGTGAACTCTTGACACAACAGGGCAATGGACAGAACAGCTGAACTCCAAAGCTTTGCCAAATTAATTTTTGCTTGAATCTGGAGGGTCTCCCCTTGCCTGCTCCTTTCATTTAGTGTGTATTTATAGGGGGCAGGCAGGATAGGCCCAGTACAGCATGTGTATTTGCAAATTCACTATATTAGGCTATAAGTGGGTGAAGCAATATAGTAAGTGAAACACATACCAAAAAGAACAAAAGCAACACAAACCTTCTCTTCTCCCAGCTGCTGATATGGTCACATGCTGTCCCAAATCACATGAATTTACAAGGCTCTGCAGAGTTTGCTCCCATTGTAAGTCTCAAAGACCAGACTTGAGGCTTTAAACAACCCCCCCCCATTCATTTCAAATGCCCTGTTAAATGACATAGCTGGGTAAGGACAGTTTCAAGGGAACAGCAGGAGAAAATCGGACCTTTGAATGCACCATGAAATTCAGAGTAGGCATCACCTTTAAAAGGTTATGGGACTTTCCCTGGATTGATATGAAATTAGTTCCATTTTACTTAGTTGGTGTCTGTTAATGGATATAAACACCGTAATCGTCTGGCATACTGAACAGTATGTATTTGTGGGAATGGAAGGGAGCTGAATTTGTTAATAGTGACGATCCTGACTCATTAATAGAATGACCTTGTAATTTTATGTCCACACACAATAACTTCAGGCAAGATAGTTAAGTCTCATTTTTACTTTTACTGCCCTGTTGGGATGTGTATTTCTTCTACTTCTGGGATCTATCTCCCAAACACATAGGCCTGTTTCAAAAGGGCCATGACTTGCACACTAGAGCTGGCTCTTTTAGATAAAATCTAGGTTGCTAAACTCTGGTCTCTGTAGTTACCAAAAAGAGCCATTGGCTCATGTGTGAGAATATATTGTTAGAGAAAACCTTCAGTTCCCTGTCAAGAGTTGGGTGCTGAAGCCCATGGTCAAGGTGGCAATTAACTGAGTTAAATTAACCCTGTAAGAAGGGGCTAAAATATAGGCATGCTATTGGAATCATCAGCTGCAGACCTTGTCAGAGGCCCAGTGCTGGTATGTAGGCATGGGACCTCTATGGAGCTGGCCGTGCACATTCAGTGGATCCTCAAAATTCGTATGGATCTTGTGATCTGTGGGGCTGGTGGCCAAGACTCTCTGCTGCTTCTCTGGGGTGTAAGTCCTGCCCTGCAGTTGGAAAACATTGGGATGAAACTCCATTAGGTGGAACTTCACGGGGTCTTCCTTCAGCAGGAGCTCCTCCCATGCTTGGGAGAGGGCATTCTGGCCCTCAGCCAAGTTGGCACACTTTGGGGTTTAGTCACAGCTGCTATAAGGTGCTTTGGTTGGTTTCTGATAGGAGAGGGAGGGGGCTTCTTGGCAAAGATTTATTTTAGTCACCCAGGCGTATAGAGAAGAAGTTGCAGAAATGGCTGCATATCAGTGGTGAGAGTTTGGACAGAATGTTGAGATCCTTCTCAAATGCTGGATAAACATGTGAGATCATTGTGTGTGGGAGTGATTGGGGGTCTGTGACCGGGGCAGTCCCATGCCCCAGCTATTGAACCATGGGCAAACGAGAGCAGCCTTTGAGACTGCTGGGAGTGGTGGTGGCTCACATAGTGTGGCCAGGTGCCCAGTTTTTGATCAGAAAGTCCAGTCAAAAAGGGGACCTGACAGCAAATGGTCAGATCTTCTGACCGGACACCCAAAATCCAGCTACTGTCGGCGGGGAAGGCACTGAGTCATCACTCCTATCACCACCTACTT
Source organism: Dermochelys coriacea (assembly GCF_009764565.3). NCBI lineage: Eukaryota > Metazoa > Chordata > Testudines > Dermochelyidae > Dermochelys > Dermochelys coriacea. Next base: position 5,185,297 of record NC_050078.2, read on the forward strand.
AGCCTGGGCCACCTCCTACCTGCATCAGGCAGCTGCAGCTCCCAGCCCCGGCTCCACAGGCAAGTCCCTCCCAACCCGGGCAGAGGTGGGGGCGGAGAGAGTGGAAGAGCAGCGAGCAATATGGGGAGGAGGAAAGAGGAGCCAATGGGGGCAGGGCCTCCAGGGAAAAGGTGGGGAAGGGGCAGGCCCTCAGAGGGAAGGGGAGGTTCCTGCTGGCATGTCTGGTTTTTAAATATTACAAAGTTGGCAACCCTAGGCTCACAGCATTGCAAAGATCAGGTAAGGGACCCAACCCCCTTCTCCAGCCACGATGTCAGACTGTGTCCCTAAGCAGGAGTAAATCAGGGCCTAAATCTGCACCCACGCCCTCTTCTTGCCTCCCCCACCCATTGTTTCTATATGCTGGAAGCAGTGTTTAGGGTCTGGTTCTCAGGTATGCCAAGGTCCCTTTATGCCACTCTGGCTCCTGCTTTAACTGAGGCAAAAGCCTGGCAATTTTTTTTTTTTAGGTGTCTTCACTCCAGAAAGTCAAACTCAATTAAAAAAGGACGGGCCAGATTTTGATCTCTGTTACACCAGTGTAAATCGTGAGTAGTTCGGTTGAACACCGGTGTAGCTGAGATCAGAGTCCAGCCCTATGAGTTTTATGAAGTGTCTGTTGTTCTTGAAGCCAGCAGGGCTCTTTGAAGAGGATCAACCCTCTTCTCCCCCATCTGTATTTTTTTCCCAACATATTACAGATGTTACTTCTTCGTGACTCGTTTGTGAGCAGATGAAATGAGCAAGTGTAATCCATGCTTAGTTACACAAGAGACAGTCTGTCGAACGGAGGCTCTACTGTGCCCACGTCCTGGACGCATAGTGGCTTTCTGCAATCCTCCTGCAGTGTGCACTGGTGCTGCTGGTCCATTTCTGGTTTTAAGGATGTCTGGGCAGGGCTGTAATAGGAGTTGCTGGCGTGTGGGAGCAGGTGGCCTGAAGGTTGCTGACAGTCCTCTGGTTATTAATGACCAGGGCAGGGACCGGCAGGCCTGAGAATAGACTCCACATTTGCTCTAAAGGAGACAGCTGACAATGGTTCTTGATGATACTACTTTGCCTGACATTTGACTGACAGCGACACATACCCAGTGTCCTCTCGGCAGTAGCTTAGATCTGGTGACATTTACAAGCAGAGCTGCTTTCTCCAGTCTAATTTTAGATGGATCGTGTGTGTGTGTGCGAGCTTAATGAGAGATATAAAGGCAGAAGAAAACTTAACCAAACAGAGATGAAACAAGGGTACTAACTGTGGCTAGAGACCGAAAGAGGATTGTCTCTCTTTTGTTTGCTTGAAAACTTTAACGTACTTAGAGGACGTGTGGTTATTCTCTGCCTTAGCGTGTGTGGGCCTTGCTCCCTTGAAAGTTAATGGAAAACTTGTGTAACTATGTGAATCTCTCTAACCTAAGGGTGTGTTTCTGATGGTTTTGCAGCGCGACGAATGTCTGTGCATGTCTGAGTGTCTGCGTGTATGTTTAGGCGGAGGGGATGAGTGTTTAAACACCAGGGCTAGGGGACAAGCTAGTTGGAAATGCAGTGTGGTCTCCTCTAGTAACTGAGATTTCATTTCTTTCCTTATACTTCTATTTTTTTTTGCAAATGAATCTCCTGTTGGTGAAAAACTGCTGGATTGCCAGAATGAAATCTGCATGCCACAGAACTGCTCCAGCCACGGCAGGCCAGGATAACTAGAGCTTGCAGCAGGATTCACCCCGACCCAAAGGGAGCAGCTCTGACGGGAGCTTAGCCTGAATGGCCATGCCAGTCCTTGGGGCATCTGCCGGGTTCTGATTTTGTTTGCGATGTGGGCACCTGTCCACCAGGCTTTGGGCAGAGACCTGCTAACTCGTTTCCTATATGCTAGGTCACCAAGCCGATGTCAGATGGCCCCAGCTTGTTAGTAACGGAAAGTTACCAATTTCAGACCAGTGACTTAAAGATGAAAGGCTTCATATTCCATTACCAACCTCCCCTTGAGCTATCAGCTGCCCTGCTGAGCCAATGTTCCTTGAGAAGCTGCTTCTTGTCAGCAAACAAGTCTTTCCTCTGAGGCCATCTTCTCCAGGATGCAGGGAACAGGCCATGCAATCTAAATAGAAATGAATGCCTTTTTAGTCTGACTCTTTGGGTGAGGGTGCCCCGAAGGGGGATATATTGTACATCCTCCTCTGGATGCATCAGGGTTTTGCAAGGGTCTTCTCCAGGCATCATGAGAACGTACACACAGGGCGGCTAAACATAACCCAAGGGAAACATTGTGACCCTATTGGCCATGCCTTGCTGGAGAGCTAAACTGTGACTTTAGATGGGATGAAAGGGGCCACATTTTGTTCAGGGGCTCCGTGCTGAGCGATATCTGGAGAGGCTGTTAGTGTATGCTAGATATGCCCGTTTTAGCATGGGACTAACAGTTATGAAAGTGGCTGTGGCAGGAGAGTACAATGAATGAAAGATCTCTCCGAGCTTCCCTCCCAACCAAAGATTAAGGCCCTGGCGTAAGCTGACACAGCTTCATTGACTTCATTGGGGTCGCACCTGCTATGTCAGCATTACATTTGTGTCAAAGCTTTGGAAAACGTTGACCCTAGCAAGCTCCTGACTCGCTGGCAGTAAAGAAATCCAGGCTGCGTTAGATGGAAAAGAGCAAGCTGGAAAGTGTTTCCATTTCTTCTTCCTCTCAACTTCAACTTCCCTCCCTACTTCACATATTCTTATGTAAGCATCACTGGGAGTGTTTTGAGTTGGCAGATGTCCATCAAATGAGCATATTCTTTTGCCTTCATGAGACTTGAATATCAGTATACTTCAGTGCAGCATTCTGCAACCTCCCCCCCTTTTCCCTAATCAGTCGGCCAGACATGCCAGATTCACGGGTATAATTACTATTCAGTACTCCCTTTGCACTGCAGTATTGCTTATCCATGGATCAGGACCCCATTGTATTATGTACTGTAACTACACCCAAAAGAGAAGGCGGTCCTTGTTCCAAACAATGCTCTGATGACTCAATGAAGTGGCTATCATAAGTAGTGCAAACAGCCAGACCATGCTGGTAAATCTGTCCCATCACCTCTTACCTGGATTTGGGATTTTCTGGGGAGTTGCGGGTGGAGACGTTGATACATTAGGATCCCTATGAGGAGATCCACAAAACGAAAGCTCTAGGGTGCTGCCAGTTTAATGGGTATGTCTCTTGTTCCCTAGGTTTTGTTCAGGGATTGCACCTACTCAACCAGCTAATAATAATAATAATATATTATCTGGTCTGTTTTTTAACCCTGGTGAATTTGCCTATTGGGTGGCAGGAATAAAAGCTATACTCGGAATATCTGAAAACAAGCCCTTTGGAGTTGCAGTGGCATTATGCCTCTCTGGGCCATTGGGCGCTGACTGCTTTTGTCCACGTGTATGTAATATATTCATCATCTGTCGCCACACGCCCATCCCAGAACTGTGCAAACACCCTTCGTATCCAAGCCTGGTAACTGAATCTTTAAGTGCTGTCAAAAATAAAACCTGCTGAGCTTGAATCAGATCTGGTTATCTGAGAACTGGAAATATTCTGAAGGACAGAAGCGAGTCAGCCGATAATTGGGCATGTTGGGGGCGGAGAGAAGTAACTGGCCACTCCATTCTTTACATTTCACATTAATTTAAAAATCTTAATTTGGGACAGGAGTGGGGCATGTCCAGGAAAATCTGTTTATCTTTTAAGCACTGGAGCGCTGCAGCATCCCTATATCCTAAAGGAGAGAGACCGTGAACGCACCTGTGCATGTACTTAGCATACCTTTCTATTGATGTGGAAGCTGCATTGATGCTGGAGGGACGCTGTGAATTTGATTCAGGTTTTAGCGAACGCTAGCACCCTTCTGCAATTCCAGCTTTCCCCCGTGAAAACCAGATTGTTTCTGTTTTTAATTTGTGGCAGCCGCAGGCAGGCTCCTCAGGAGGGCTGGTCTTCAACGCCATTCTGAAAGTAGAATCTCTTCTCTTTTTGCGTTGGAGATGGCATTGTGACAACTCATCGTCCCCCTAGGGCTTCAGAATAGTCATGTTCCTGCAGACTGTGATCATTTGGAACTTCATGCCAACAGAGGGTCTACAATTCCAGTCCTCCCACTCCAAAAGCTAAGACTTCTAAGACTAGAGCTCATGTGGAATCTTCATTCGCTTTTGGCAATATAGGGCATATGATTCAAAATTGAGCTGTCCTGATTCCATCCAGTGTGGGCAGCATGGTCACACATCCATACTAGCATTTCACTACAGTAGTTTGCTGATTTTTATAGCACCTTTCGTTAAAGGGTCTCAAGTGCTTTTCAACTATTGGCTATGTAATGAAACCTGACAGTCCCTCTAGTGAGGTAGGAAAGTATTTAACAGGTGGGGAAACCGAGGCACAAAGTGTGTGTGTGTGGGGGGGGGGAAGTGACTCGCCCAGGTCATTCAGCAAGTCAGTGTCAGAACCGGGATGAGAACTTGAGCATTCCTTTGTTCAGATCATGCACCCATCCTGTCTAACATGGGCAATGTGGCCTGTGGACATTAAGGTTCTTGTCACGTGATGGTCCAGCTTGGTATAGGGTTGCCAGGTGTTCGGTTTTCGGCTGGAACATCCGCTCAAAGAGGGACCCTGGTGGCTCTGGTCTGCACCACTGACTGGGCCGTTAAAAGTCTGGTCTGCAGTGCAGCATTGCTAAGGCAGGTTCCCTGCCTACTGTGACTCCACAAGGCTCCTGGAAGCAACTGCATGTCCCCCCTCCATCCCCTGTGCAGAGCCCTCTGGCCACCCCTATGCATGCTGCCCCTGCCCCAAGCGCCAGTTCCGCAGCTCCCATTGGCTGGGAACTGCAGCCATTGGGAGCTGCCGGGTCGGTGCTGGCAGATGAGGCAGGGGGCAGTGCGCAGAGCTGCCTGGCTGCACCTCCATGTTGGTAAGCCTGCACCCTGCCCCAGCTCTGATCCCCATCCCGCCCTCCAAACGCCTCGGCCCTAGCTCGGAGCACCCTCACGCACCACAAACCCCTCAACCCCAACTGGAGCCCTCCCCCTACATCCCAGCCTGGAGCCCCATCCTGCACCCTGAACCCCTCATTTCTGGCCCCATCCCAGAGCCCATACCCCCTCCAACTCCCTGCCTCAGCCTGGAGCCCCCTCCCATACACTGAACCCTTTGGTGCCACCCCCAAGCCAGGAGCACCCTGCTACACCGCAAACCCCTCATCCCCACCCCAGAGTCTGCACTCCCTGCCAGAGCCCTCACACACACCTGCACCCAAACTGCCTGCCCTAGCCTGGAGCCCCTTCCCACTCTGAACCCCCCCAGCACAGAGCTCCATCCTGCACCCCAAATTCCTCATCCCTGCCACCACCTCAGAGCCCATACCCCCAGCTGGAGCCCTCACCCCCTCCACATCCCACCCCACTGCCTCAGCCCGGAGCCACCTTCCACACCCTGAACTCCTCATTTCTGGTCCCACTCCAGAGCATCCCCAGCCTGAGCCCGTACCTCCTTCTGCACCCCAACTCCTTGAGCCAGTCTGGTGAAAATGAGCGAGTGAGTGTGGGGAGAGCGAGCGACAGAGGGAGGGGAGGGGATGGAGTGAGTGGGGGCAGGGCCTCAGAGGAGGGGTGGGGCAGGGCAAGGGTGTTCAGTTTTGTGCTGGTAGAAAGTTGGCAACTCTCGCTTGGTATGAATAGAAGTCTCTTTGCAGATGGAGTCTTGCAGGCAGGTACCTCATAGAGGCCCATGTTGTAACTGAGGGGCACAAGTGGTCTGGTCCATTCAATGCAAATTAAAGCTCCTGGCAAGTTGTCAATGTGACCGACTCGGGGAAGTTTTTGAGCACGACGTCCCAAGTTTCAGGATCCCTGTGTGGTGGGGCTCTTCAAGGACTCTTCCCCCAACCCATACAGGGGTAGTGGCAAGGAGAGCAGGTCTCTAAATTGGACCTGCCAGCTATGTCTTGGTTGGTGAGTATGGGTGTGACGTGAGCATGCCCATGAAGAGTTCTCACTTCTGCAGTTCTCACGCTACATAGGCAGGGCAAAGAAGCATATGAAACTATTGGTCTCTGTGCATACAGCAGCAAGCAGGCTTACTGCAGTCTGACCAAAAGAGTGCTTCATTGAACTGCTAATGTAGTGCATCCTTGAGCTCTAGAAGAAGTAGAGACCTGTGCTTTTGGAACAAGGGCATCTGAGCTCCAGCCCTGGGGTCACCGTGCAGTTCTGTGTGGCTGTGGTGCCCAGCAGTCACAGCCAGGAAGGCCTGGATTAGTTAGTATAATCTAGCATTTCTGTCATGCCTTCCATCTGAGGATCTTAAAGCATTGTAGGCTGCCCGCAAAGCTGAGCAGAGTAGCAGACATCTGCTGGGATAGACAGACCTCTGCCAGCTGTAGAGTTCATGGGGAAGAGCCAATTTGGGTCTGGATTGTTTAAAAAAAATCTAGTGATGAATTAGAGCAAAGAACGTTGCTAATTAAGAGGGGAAGAGCTAGGGTGTTCTCTAACCCTTGAAAGTACCAGTTTAGATGGGTTTAAAAAACCCAACCCGTTTTCCAGCAGGATACAGAGTACCAAACATACTTCATCAACGATGGACAGGGTAAATGTATTGCATCTTCAGAACATCTCATCATTGGCTGTTTGGGGTTCTGTAGCCAGGGCGCTATGACCTAGCTCTGAGAAGCGGTTAGCTTTTCCAAATAAACCTTTATGGGTGTTGGCATACTACACCAGGTAGAGAGTGTTATTGTAGGGTCAACTTTAATGTCACCAGCTTTCTGGCACTGCTTGCAGGGATGTTAGTTTTTTTTTTTTTTTTTTTTTTTTTTTTTTTTCAGGGCAGTTAATAAAACTGCTGACCATCCCATTGCTTGGGCAGTAGTTTTGCAAGCAATGGGATGGTCAACAGTTTTGCTTTGGGATTTGTTCTTAAATATATATATGAAAAAAGGAAGAAAATCTAAATTGCTGATCAATGTTTTTTTTAACCGAAATATTTCTTAGGCTTCGCCTGGGGATGAGTTTCTCTTGACCCCTTACTTGGCTTGAAGACTTAAATTTATCTTTCTTTAAAAGGCCTATAATTCCAGATGCTTGTTTTCAAGTAACATTCTAAAGAAATGTGATGTTTACAGAAAATGCCAGTTCCCCAAAGACAATGTGATTTATTGGCTTCTAGTGATGTTGCACAAAAGTGACTGGGCCCCTTGGCTTGGCTCCCACTCAGAAAATTAATCTTTATCCCTTTCCTAATGAGTTTGTACAAGGCTGAAACTGGTTCAAACCAGCAGCAGTCCACTTCCTGTGTGTTCAGTTTCAGAGTTCTGATGCACCACTTCCCTTACAGAATGGAGGATTGTCTTGTTTCTAGGAAACTGCATTTTGAATTTAATCAGGCTGGTTGAGATTTAGGCAGGATGTCACACAGGAAGTGCCTTAAAACACTGAGCCTTGATGGTATGGTGTGGAACTATGAACTTTGGTAATGTGTGCACTGCCTAGGTGTATGTGCAATTTACTGAACTTGCCAGTTTCATTCCAGCATGCAGTGGGCCCTGTGCAAAATTGGGGATGAATTCTCTTGGGGAAGTATCTTTGCTCCAAATTCCTGATCAGGAAATTGGACAGGGTGTCACCAGGGTCTTAGCGGAAGTATTGAAAACCAGGGTACCAGGGAGGTAAATTACTACTACTTTTGATACTTGGTTGCTTCAGACACAGTTCTGTGCACTTTGGGTGAAGGTGGATCAAAGGCAAATCGAAGCACATCTATGCTTATGTCTAATCTTGCTGGGCAGAAGATGCAATCGATATAATGAAATTTGGTTGTGGACATCAAGTAGCCTTAACAAAAAAGTGCAGCGTGTGTGTGTGTATGTGTATGTAGATTTATTTACTGGAGGGAGGACTGGTCTCTAGATCAGTGGATGGTTTTTATCCTGCCTTCCTCTCTGCTGCGTCACTGCCCCATCTGGCAAGTGGTCTTGAGTACAATGTACTTGTGTGGTCAAAGATGGGATGATGAATGGCTCTGAGCGCTCTCATATGGGAGTCACAGGTGCTCTCGGCCCAACTGGAGGAGAGATCAATAGGTTGTCTTAGTGCAGTGAGAAAGCTACAAGTACAGACTTGGTAACTCTTGTCTACTGGGTCACCTTAACAGGCTTAACTTCCAACTGTCGGAAGATTTCTAAAGAGTGATGAAGATCAGTACAGAAGTCTTATCGTTTTAGAATTTAGCCTGCTTTTGAGCAAAAGCAAAGTGTCCAGATAAATTAAATATAGTACAAGCTAGAACACTAGTTGTAATAGTGGATTTCCTCGTCTTCTCCCATTGCTCTAGAAACACAACCATTCACATGGATTCTAACTGAATCCCGGTGCTTACACTGCACGAACCTTTAAGCGAGTGGTTTCCAACTTTCGTACACAAACTTGGCTATATCATGGCATGCAGGGAGAGAATGGGAAACTGGAGATTTCCATATTCCCAGTGGGACTCCTTCCCTTTGGCCTGCAATAGGAGACTTTAAAAACATTACATCTTTAGATGCAGAAAATGTATGAAGATTTTTTTCTAGGCCTAGGGGGCTCCCTGAGCCCTGTAGACTGGATGAATAAAAAAAGTCAATTTTTTAAAAACTTCGTGGGGGGGAGGGGGTTGCACTACATGTGATGGGGTATTATGGTTTTATCAGCACTCACAATATTCTGCATATAGCCCAGTCATCGCTTGATCACAGTATTAATCGGTAGCCATCTCAGCCCTCTGCTGATTAAAAATGAATGCCATGTATTCTTTATCGAATATGAATTTTATGTAGACAGGTTTCAGAGTAGCAGCCGTGTTAGTCTGTATTCGCAAAAAGAAAAGGAGTACCCGTGGCACCTTAGAGACTAACAAATTTATTAGAGCATAAGCTTTCGTGAGCTACAGCTCACTTCATCGGATGCATCCGATGAAGTGAGCTGTAGCTCACGAAAGCTTATGCTCTAATAAATTTGTTAGTCTCTAAGGTGCCACGGGTACTCCTTTTTCTTTTTATGTAGACAGAAATGCATATTGTACAGGAAGAGAGTGAGTTACTTTCTCACTGTCACTGGCACACAAGGTGTACCTCTGAAAGATTTCTCTGCCAACATCTTCTTTCAAGCAGCAATCTATAATGGTTGAGGTTAGGGTCTGAGAATACTAGTGAAACACCTAGAAATGAAATGTGTGTTCAGTATGTACGTACGTACAGGTGTGCGTATGTGTAATCACAATCTGGGTGAGGGATGTGCACATCTAGGTAGAGCACCTGGCTTTTACGCTAAACAAATGGACTTTGTCTTTTTGAGATAGGGTATTAAACCAAAACTTGGATTGAAACACCCTTGGAATCTGAAGCAGTTTGGACCTGATCTGTACACTGTGGCTTGGGCCTGTCTCTAACACTTACTGCTAGGTGGTAATTAGCATCTTTTGGCAACATGTGGAAAAAACAGGAGGTGTGCAGAAGTCCCCTTCCTTTCTTGAGGAATGTCTTCTGTATACCTCTTTGAAAAAAATCCTGATAGATCAAATCTCCTGGGGGGGGGGGGGGGGGACAGAATGGGACCCTGTTGCTGGGACACTTGAAGCCAGCCAGGATAAAGCATTGGAGATTATCCTGGCAGAAGTACAGCACTGGCGGGGGTGGAATAGCTATGCTAGCAGGACATTTTTCAAACCTAATTTTTATGAATATGGCAAGTCCACTCTTTGGAGGAAACTAATATGCTCCACTGTGGGAGAGAAATGACCTGGATTCATTTACACAGTTCCATGCATGGTCTTCAACTGACTGTCTTCCAAGAGGCCACTGCTCTGCAGAGCTATGTATCCGCAACACCCATCAGCCAGGTAGGAAGTCCCAGCATTGTCCTGATCTCCCTCCTCTGTTGCCTTCCTACCCTTTTCCCTTCATTCACTTGCACAGTGAACACCAGGATTAGATCTGGTGCCAATGACCCTGGTAACTGAGGCTTCCCTGCGGGCGTGATGCTATTGCAGGGAAATGTCAATGCCCAGTTTAGAACGGTGATTTGATACAAGGTGGGGACTCAAAAGCAGCATGCTTGGCACCCTCCCCTGTGCTCAGGGACAAAGCTACTGTCATGGGATAAAGGGCCTACCCAGTGCAGGACACTCTGCAAAGAAGGGCTCCCACTCACTCCTGGTCCTGTAATGATGTACAACCTTGCACGGCTCAAGCTAATTAGCGACATAGAGGTGGAACTAGCTTGACTGACTTTATTACAGGCCCTGAGTTAATAGCCCCCCGCCCTCGAGAAATCTAATCCCACGTTTATGGTACAAAGGAAACTACTGTAGTTGGACTGAGCAGGTCTGACAGGGGAGTAGCCCTTAGACTGGATAGTTTCTCTTAATGAGATTTGATGGAGATGTTTTGCATGTAATGGTGGAGGAATAGTGCAGTTGCCTGGGATGACCAGGGAAACTAAAGGCTTCTTATCCTAACATCAATTCTGGGCATAACCAATGGAAAAGCTGATGTAGGATCCAACGGATCAAAAATGAAAGGGTAGGAATAGAATGAATGCCAGTCACCATGGTTTTATGGAAAGGAGGTCTTGTCAAACAAACCTGATTTCGTTCTTTGAGATCACAAGTTTTGGTTGATGAAGGTGTGTGTGTAGATGTAATCTACTTGGAGTTTTGTAAGGCATTTGGCTCATATCGCATAACACTGATTTTAAAAAAGTAGCACTATACAATGTCAATAGAGCCCACATTAAATGGATTAAGAACTGACTCTCTGGCAGATCTCAAAGTAGTTGTCAATGGAGAATGATCATTGAATGGGGATTGTCAAGTGGGTTTTCTCAGGAGTCAGTACTAAGCCCTTATTCAACATTTTTATCAATTATCTGGAAGTAAATATAAAATTGCTGCTAATAACATTTGCCGATGACTGAAAGACTGGAGGAATATAAATGGTGATGAGGACAGGGCAGTCATACGAGCTCTGGGTTGCTTGATAATTGGGCCCATTCAAACAATGCAGCCAATGCAAAGTTATACATCTAGGAACAAGGAATGCAGGCCACAACCACAGAATGGGGGACTATATCCTGGAAAGCCATGAGTTTGAAAAGGATTTAGAGGACATAGTGAACAAACAACTTAACATGACAGTGTGATGCTGTAGCAAAATGGACTAATGTTTATACACCCAAGGATCACAAGGAGCAGGGAGGTGATTTTACCTCTACATACAGGGTTCGCGAGACCAATACTGCATCCAGTTCTGGTGTCAACATTTTCAAAAGAATGTTGAAAAATTGGAGAGGGTGCAGAAAAGAGCCACAAAAGTTATTCAAGGGCTGGAGAAAATGCCTTGTAGGGAGAGACTCAAAGAGCTCAATCTGTTAAGCGCCTCAAAAAGGAGATTGAGCAGGAACTTGATCACAGTGCATAAGTACCTGGCACATGGGTTACACCTGCATGGGGAGAAAATACCAGGTATTAAACAGCTCTTTTATCTAGTGAAGAGAGGCAGAACAAGAACCAATGACTGGAAGAGAAATCCAGATGAAGTCAAATGAGAAACAAGACACACATTTAACACTGAGGGTGATTAATCATTGGAATAAACCACCAAGGGAAGTGGTGGGTTCTCAGTCTCTTGATGCTGAACCAGTTACAGTGGGTCTGGTGACACTGTTATCTTGATGGTCATTGTGAGTTCTCTCTGCTTCTGCTGTAGGTTGAAAAGAGTGAGGGAAATACAAATATGCCAGCTCCCAAGAACAGCCATTGGCCAGCTTAATGAGTTTTGAGAACCTCTAGTTAAAGGCTGCATTTCTCCTTTGTTGCAGGGGAGCTCCCAGGAGGGGATGAAGTATGCCTGGAACTCCATGAGATCCACCAATTGGAGTTTCCATCATGAAGGGGAAAGGCTTGGGGGATGTATGGGAAAGAGAGAGAAGATGGTCTTATGGGGGCTAGAGCCCCTATGGTAGATTCTCACCTGAATATACAGCCCTGCTCTTTAGTCGTACAGGCATTTTGTACGTTCCCACTTGTACAAGGCTTGTCCTTCCTAGCACATCGATTTTTATATATAATATTTTTTTTCTCTGTTTAGGACAGAAAAATCCCCTACAAGGGACAGGATTTTAAAATTAAACTGGAGGAAACAGAAGAAAACCTTTAGTAACTGTTCCCTAGTATTGGAGGTCTTTCTGCAGCCTTGGCTTAGCTACAGGTATCAAGGCCCTCTACATAATGATAGTACTTTGTAGTTCTAGGGTGGCTACTGTTTGTTTGAGCATCTGTAGGAGCTTTATACACCAGGCAATTGGCTCTTGGCAATCCTGTGAAGTAGGTGCTAGCTCCATTGTACAGATGGGAAAACCAAGGCATGGAAAGTTGACTTGCCCACGGTCAGAAGTGAAGCGTAGCTGGGAATAGAACTCATGCCTTCTAGTGACGTAACCACAAGACCATCCTCTGCGGCTGCTGTGGGGGAAAATCCTGAGCTTGGTAAGATGACAGTGACTGAATAGGCATGAACAGCCAACTGCACAAGTGAAATGGGTCTGTTTTCCTTCTCACTCTTTTTCTTGGGCTATTCAGCCCTTGTCTGTTGTGGGAGTGAAATTCACTGGTGGCTCAGAAATCAAGGACCGGCTAGGGAGTCCATCTGATGGGCCAGATTAAATGTAGAAAGTGCCTGTGGATTTTTTTTTAAAAACACCTGCCTTTTCTCCAGCCTGAATCATCTGAGCTCAAAGGGAGGAGACAGTCTTTTTTTGGAGTTTTAACATTACCCCTGCTGCCAGTGCGGCTCACATTGGGTAATGATACCACATGCAGTCAGTCCAGGGGGAGCTTTCAGCTTTCAGAGCATACCTCTCCTCGCTACAAATACCTTGCAGCGTAGTACCAGCTGTTGGAAGCTGGCAAAATGAGATTTGTTTCCCTAAAACACCTTCCTGTGCTTTGTCACCTCACTGGCCACTGTTGCATATGGCTGGTGGAGGGTGTGTGACGTGGCACTGTGATAGTGTTGTGCCGTGGGACCCAGGAGCCCTAAATTCTGTCACTGCTGTTTTTCTGTGGCCTTGTGCACATCATAGACAAATCATCAGATGTGGCTACTGATTCCCCCTCCCTCCCGGTGCCTGAATTTATGTATTTACTTTTAGTGCACAACTGTAGGTGCAGCGTCTGGCTCTACTGAGCACCCACAGCTCTCGTTGACTTTACTGGGAGATGCAGGTGCTCAGCTCTTCCAGACATCAGGTCCGAGGTGCTTCTTGCTGGGCATCATGCAATCCGTGCTATGGTCGCAGTGTCTCTGGCAAATGGGGATAGCCACACTGCCTACCTCACAGGGGACTGCGAGGATAAATCAGTTACTCTGTAGGAGGTAGGGAAGAGTATAAAAATTTCCCATCTGTACAATTTTGCTCGGGCATGTAGGAAAGATATCAGGAGGGCCAAATCGCACCTGGAGCTGCAGCTAGCAAGAGATGTCAAGAGTAACAAGAAGGGTTTCTTCAGGTATGTTGGCAACAAGAAGAAAGCCAAGGAAAGTGTGGGCCCCTTACTGAATGAGGGAGGCAAGCTAGTGACAGAGGATGTGGAAAAAGCTAATGTACTCAATGCTTTTTTTGCCTCTGTTTTCACTAACAAGGTCAGCTCCCAGACTGCTGTGCTGGGCAACACAAAATGGGGAAGAGATGGCCAGCCCTCTGTAGAGATAGAGGTGGTTAGGGACTATTTAGAAAAGCTGGACGTGCACAAGTCCATGGGGCCGGACGAATTGCATCCGAGAGTGCTGAAGGAATTGGCGGCTGTGATTGCAGAGCCCTTGGCCATTATCTTTGAAAACTCGTGGCGAACGGGGGAAGTCCCGGATGACTGGAAAAAGGCTAATGTAGTGCCCATCTTTAAAAAAGGGAAGAAGGAGGATCCTGGGAACTACAGGCCGGTCAGCCTCACCTCAGTCCCTGGAAAAATCATGGAGCAGGTCCTCAAAGAATCAATCCTGAAGCACTTAGAGGAGAGGAAAGTGATCAGGAACAGTCAGCATGGATTCACCAAGGGAAGGTCATGCCTGACTAATCTAATCGCCTTTTATGATGAGATTACTGGTTCTGTGGATGAAGGGAAAGCAGTGGATGTATTGTTTCTTGACTTTAGCAAAGCTTTTGACACGGTCTCCCACAGCATTCTTGTCAGCAAGTTAAGGAAGTATGGGCTGGATGAATGCACTATAAGGTGGGTAGAAAGCTGGCTAGATTGTCGGGCTCAACGGGTAGTGATCAATGGCTCCATGTCTAGTTGGCAGCCGGTGTCAAGTGGAGTGCCCCAGGGGTCGGTCCTGGGGCCCGTTTTGTTCAATATCTTCATAAATGATCTGGAGGATGGTGTGGATTGCACTCTCAGCAAATTTGCGGATGATACTAAACTGGGAGGAGTGGTAGATACGCTGGAGGGGAGGGATAGGATACAGAAGGACCTAGACAAATTGGAGGATTGGGCCAAAAGAAATCTAATGAGGTTCAATAAGGATAAATGCAGGGTCCTGCACTTAGGATGGAAGAATCCAATGCACCGCTACAGACTAGGGACCGAATGGCTCGGCAGCAGTTCTGCGGAAAAGGACCTAGGGGTGACAGTGGACGAGAAGCTGGATATGAGTCAGCAGTGTGCCCTTGTTGCCAAGAAGGCCAATGGCATTTTGGGTTGTATAAGTAGGGGCATAGCGAGCAGATCGAGGGACGTGATCGTTCCCCTCTATTCGACACTGGTGAGGCCTCATCTGGAGTACTGTGTCCAGTTTTGGGCCCCACACTACAGGAAGGATGTGGATAAATTGGAAAGAGTACAACGAAGGGCAACGAAAATGATTAGGGGTCTAGAGCACATGACTTATGAGGAGAGGCTGAGGGAGCTGGGATTGTTTAGTCTGCAGAAGAGAAGAATGAGGGGGGATTTGATAGCTGCTTTCAACTACCTGAAAGGGGGTTTCAAAGAGGATGGCTCTAGACTGTTCTCAATGGTAGCAGATGACAGAACGAGGAGTAATGGTCTCAAGTTGCAATGGGGGAGGTTTAGATTGGATATTAGGAAAAACTTTTTCACTAAGAGGGTGGTGAAACACTGGAATGCGTTACCTAGGGAGGTGGTAGAATCTCCTTCCTTAGAGGTTTTTAAGGTCAGGCTTGACAAAGCCCTAGCTGGGATGATTTAACTGGGACTTGGTCCTGCTTTGAGCAGGGGGTTGGACTAGATGACCTTCTGGGGTCCCTTCCAACCCTGATATTCTATGATTCTATGATTCTATAGGTGCCCACATACAATAGTGTTGAAGGCTGTGGTAAACAGGATCCGACCTCGTAACTGGATGGGCAACCAGCAACCTCCAATGAAAGCCCAGGGAGTTATAGGAGGTGAAATGGCATTCTCTACCATAGAGTACCTTTAATGTATTAGTCCTATTAGGAAGGGCCAGGCTATTATCCCCATTTTACATTCGGGCAAAGAGACTTTCACAAGGTCCAGGAAAGTCGGTGGGTGAGCAGGGAATGGAATCCCGGGTCTTCCAGGTCTTACGCTAACACACTAACCATAGGGCCGTCCTCCCTCTCTGCGTGATTGCCTGTGTTCTGCCCAGCTTTGCTATGGAATCGGGTGGACTTTGTCAACAAGCAGGTAGTTAGTAGGAAACATCCTCTGTGCTAAGCTTAACATTGCGCCCCCTCGTCGTCGTCCCCCCCCCCAAATGATCAGTCTCCATGGTTGCCCAGAGCCAGGAATCATTTCTGAATGTCAAATGCAGTGTGGAGGCATTTGTACTTGAACTCTGCCCCTCCCTGACCCATATGCCTTTGTTCCATTGTTCCAAGGAAAGACTTAATTGTGCCATGCTCAGATACGGACAGTGGAGCTGCCCTCTGCACAGGACAACGAGCAGGAGAGGCACAAAGGGCACCATTAGGTGCCCTACCCCCACTGACCACTAAGTAGGACTTAGCCACCTGGTTCTTACCTGTGCTGTTCAAAGACTCTCCTTGAGTCTGAGTGCAAAACGTATCATGGAGGAACTTGCGTTCATTTATTTCATGGGGCAAATGAGATTCCATTTGGGCTGAGAGGTGGTTCCTTTTCTTTTAGGGAGGACAGTAGTGCAGCAGCTCAGGATCAGAATGTGCCTTGGTGTTTCAGTGGCGCTGATCTGGCGTAACTGTTCTAGGTGGCCTCCTCTTGGGACGAGGCTGAGTCAGGCGTGGGGTAAAAGGTATGAGGCTGCCCTTTTAACTACAAGATTATGGTATCAATACATCGCAGCTCCAAGTATAAGCACGTGGGTGATAAATGAGATCACAGGGCTGCAAGTTTGTTTCCTGGGATTTCCAGATCAGATGTGCTCAGTTTGCCCTGCCAACCCTGTAGGCTCAACCTGGGATCTGAAAGTCAAGCTGGATTCTTTCCTTCTTGCACATCATCACCAGTGCAAAAGATCCTGTAAACCGATTTATGCCCTTGGGGTGTTTATGCAGTTACAGTTGGAGACTGTAATCAAAATTAATTGGTTTGTGCAGGTATTGCTGAGGGCAGAATTAGGAGGAAGTGGGTTTTGGTGTCATTTTCAGCATAGTTTGGCTTGCAGAGGCTTCAGCATATCACCGTAATAAACAGGACGGGGTGTATGTATTCTCTATTCTCTATTCTGGATTGCATTTGCTGTAGGTTAGCAAGGAAAAGTTCTTCCCCTCCTCCTCACCCCCCTGCGGAGAAAGTGTGTGATCTGAAACCATTAAAAGGCAATAAATGTGGAACGCCTTGCTGCTCTTTTTTTTGTCCTTTTTAGAGTGGAATCACACTTTAAACTGATCTGACCCTGCACTGCCGCACAGGGGAGTTGCTGCAGTCAGAAAGTGTGGTCCTTCATGGAAATGGCAGATTGGATCAGACTAGTGGTACATTTGTGCAGCATCCTGTCTCCAACTGTGGCCAGCACCAGATTGTTGAAGGGAAAGTAAAAAGAAGGCATTTTGGGATAATCTGTGCCCAATCATTAGAAGTTGACTTAAGCACTGAAGCATGAAGAATATTCTTGTCCCTTCCAAAACTCTCCCATAATATTATAATTTCTCATCCCTATAAATGTCCAATCGTTTTGTGAATGCTGCTAAACTCTTGGTCTCTGTGATATTCTGTGAAAATGAGTTCCACAGGCTACTTATTCATTGATTTTAAAAAAACCTGTCCTTCAGATGATGGTATGAATAGTCTTTTCACTGACTGTTCTAGATAGGAGGCTAAAACTCCTATGGCATAAGGGTGTTTGGAATAACCCTGTCTCCTGGCCATCATTCCCTCTTAACTGGTCAGGTTCCAGGGTACAAGGCTCTCTGAGCTATTGCTCTGTGCATAATGGATGCAGGATTTGCCTATGCACCCACTGCAGTTTGACTAATGGTGTTTAACTCCTCTGTTAATGAAGTCCAATGAGTATGTAAAACCAGATCCTATTCTGAATAATCGTGTTCGTAAGCCTGGTCTTGTTTGCATTTATTTATGTATTTAAAAAAAGTTGGCTGCTTTTTTTTTTTTTTTTTTTTTACAGTATCGTGCATCTCAGGGTCTCCGAGTGCTTTCAAAATATTCAAGCCCTGTAAAGTACAGTAGAAATTAGTGTTCCTGGCCTACAGAAGGGGAAACTGAGGCACAAAGTGGTGGGTTCCCTCCCCAAAAACATGAGTGCTTAAAGTTAAGCACCAGTGTCCGGGCTCTCCCAGAAATCTTGATCGCCTGCAGCACCATCAGATCTCAACGGGCCTCATGGGTTCTCAGCACCACTGAAAATCAGACCATTTATTTAGGTGATTAAAAATAGATTTGGGCTCCTACTTTAGGCACTTGAGTCTGAACGCTTTGCCCTAAGTGAATTCCCCATGCTCTCATAACCAATCTATGGGTGATCCAGGAATAGAAGCCACTTTCATGCAGGGGGCTTGTGCTGAAATCCCAGCATGAAACTTCCTTTGGTAAAACTGCTTCCCTGGTCCAAAACTGAAAAGGAGTACTTGTGGCACCTTAGAGACTAACATTTATTTGAGCATAAGCTTAAAGTGAGCTACATGCCTCCGATGAAGTGATTTGTAGCTCACGAAAGCTTATGCTCAAATAAATTTGTTAGTCTCTAAGGTGCCACAAGTACTCCTTTTCTTTTTGCAAATACAGACTAACACGGCTGCTACTCTGAAATCTGGTCCAAAACGGTCTCTCTTGTTTGGCTGCTTCTTACTCTGAAACTCGTTGTAAATCTTCACTGCCCCCATAGCATGCTGGGATTTTAGAGACCAAGAGCTGAGAAGGGTGTCCAGCTGGAGTTTCTTATTAATGCTCATGTGCCAGATCAATGCTTCTGGTTGCCATTGGTGTGTGTGGTCTGACTCTAGACAGCAGCTGCCTGACTGTCTGTCTTTCCTGTCTGATCCATCCTTGGCTCTCCAAGGTCTTGGGTGCTGGTGCTGTGTCAGGATCTTAACTTACTGCATCTCTGCGCAGGCAAATCTGCTCCATTAATAGCTATAAAGAGCCTGCAATTTCCATCCTAACTTGATCTGGCTTTGCAATGATCCGAGGGATTAAGCGCTGTCACTTGGGGGTGGGCGGGGGGAATAGCATTCATGCTCCTGGCTGAGGGGAGTTGTCCTATGAGCTCACTGTTTATTCACAGCCGGAATGGACATGTGCTGTTGGCTGCTTTATGTTTAAGGCCAACCTCTCCCCTCTCTCGGTTGGCACCCGTGGGTGTGCTTGTTTTTCCTGAACCCAAGCTGTGCCATATGACAACACCTGGCATGGAGCTGGTGACCCCTCATTTGCGTGCTCTCTTTTTTTGGCATGGTCTCTTTAAAAAATGTTTTAAAATAAACACCTTTTCCCTTACCCTACTTCCCATCATCGGGTTCCCTGAGGCTGTAGATTCCTCTGCTTTGCATGTCCCTCTCTGTGTCTCAGCTGCAAGCCATCCAAGGGCAAGACTTTTTGTTGGTCACTGCGCTCCTGGCCTGGGTGGGTAAGAGCTTGGGGGATGAATCTGAGTTCTCAGAAATGGAGAACGCTTAGCAGCAGTGCTTTAATTTGTGCCAGGGCTGAGCCCCGGCAACTCTCGGCTTGGCAGTTCATAGCCCCGGCACCTCTGGGCTTGCCGCCTCTGTTATGAAAGTAAAAAAAAAAATTGCTTGAGCACTGGCACCTCTTTCATTACCAATTAAGCACTGCTTAGCAGCGCCTCAACAGAGCTCTAAAGGAAAGGGGAGCTAGATCTCCTGGATGGATGGAGACCCAGGGGAGAAAGGGGCAAACTTAGGCTTGAGGACTCTGTTTGATTAGCAGCGTGTGCGTAAGTAGTATGGTGCATTCGAAATGCAGGGCCAGTTCCCAGGCACACAGGATGCAGGAGCACAAGAAGTCCATTTAGTGGCCTTTTCCTGATCATTTCCTGTGACTATATTATGTCTGTTTGCACATACAAGCACTGAGGGCCCTTTCAAACTTTGAGCTCTGGCAACATACTCCGCATTCCTCTGAGTTAAATGACCCCTCCAGAGTCCTGAAAGCATCATGTTACCAGCTGAACACATGTGTCCATTAAAAAGCCTCTTTAGATGATGGACAGATCTCTTGATCTTCTTATCAGGACTTTTGTCCCTGCTTGAAATCTGCAGAATGAAATATCTAATGAATGTCCTTGATCAGTGCGCCTGTAAAACAGGTCTCCAGGAGTGCTAGCGATTGTAGAAAATCCACCCTCTGCCCTGGATAAGCTCTGGCAGGAAGTCCTGCTCTGGCCCATGGTAACCCCCTGGAGAATATCTGAACATCTGCTCAGTGAGTGACCTCCTTCCCGGAAGTACTGCATCACACCTGAGAATGATGTCACCGGGCCGAGGCATTACTCGGGTGCTGCCAGGGACAGTCCTTCCTGGCTTTTGGGATTTTCACCTCTGGGGATGACAATGAAACCCTGGTGCAGATATGTAACCTCCTCAGGAGCATCCCGGCATCAAATGTCCCCCATCACTCGAGTAGATGAAACATAGAGTGTGAAGAAACTGCCATTGATTATGGTCTAGCTCAGTGGTGGGCAAACTTTTTGGCCCAAAGGCCACATCTGGGTATATAAATTGTATGGCGGGCCATGAATGCTCACAGAATTGGGAGTTGGGGTGCGGGAGAGGGTGAGGACTCCGGGGTGGGGCCAGAAATAAGGATTTCAGGGAGTGGGAGGGGGCGCTGGACTGGGGCGAGGGGTTGGAGGGGGAGGGTTTTGGCTGGGCTGTGGGCTCTGGGGTGGGGCTGAGGGGTTTGGAGTGTAGGAGGGTGCTCCGGGCTGGGACTGAGAGAGGTTTGGAGGGGATTGGGGAGAGGGGGATCAGGGAAGGGGCTGGGGCATGGGGAGGTTAGGACTCCAGCTGGGGGTGCAGGCTCTGGGGTAGGGCTGGGGGTGCAGGAGGGTGCTCCAGGCTGGGACAGAGGGGT
Organism: Dermochelys coriacea; assembly: GCF_009764565.3. NCBI lineage: Eukaryota > Metazoa > Chordata > Testudines > Dermochelyidae > Dermochelys > Dermochelys coriacea. Next base: position 5,205,905 of record NC_050078.2, read on the forward strand.
TCAGAGGGCAGATCAGGGCTAGTGCTGGGGCAGGGTTTGTGGTGGGGGAGGGGCAGCCTCAGGGGTGCAGGCTCCAGGTGGCACTTACCGGAAGCAGTGGCATGTCCCTCTTCCGGCTCCTATGTAGAGGTATGGCCAGGTGGGTCTGCGTGCCGCCCTATCTGCAGCCGCTGCTCTTGCAGCTCTCATTGGTCTCAGTTCCCGGTCAATGGGAGCTGTGGGGGGGCGGAGCTTGGGGTGGGGGCTGCATGTGGAGTCCCCTGGCCCTAGCTGACCCTATGTATAGGAGCCAGAGGGGGGACATGCCACTACTTCCGGGAGCCGTGCAGAGTGCCCCCCAACCCCACTCCCCAGATAGAGCAAGGCAACCCCACGACCCCGCTCCCCGGCAGGAGCTGATGGGCTGGATGTGGCCCACAGGCCGTAGTCTGCCCACCCCTGATCTAGCTCCATCTCCAGAACTGCCATCACTGACCCTGTCCCTTGCGGTCCATCCAACGTCCCTTTTCTGCCACACCTCATCTAGCTGCCACGTGCAACTTTGTATGGTTACTCGGTCAGGAGTTTGATTCGCATTCATCCCTGGTGTAACTCCAGTGGAGTTACAGCCAGCGATAGAGTTGTCCAGTTATGTCTGACCCGAAAGGCAAAATCTCTCTGGCTATGCTGCCACTGCTGGCTCTTTAGGGCAGAAGGCTCTCTGGTCACTCTCTGTGCCATGCTATCCACCCCCCAGCTGCTCTGCCAGCTCCTGGGAGCCCATTCTTTTTAATCATGTTTTCACTGTAGCCCTAGAGGGAGAGCACAAGAGTCTGACCCTGTGTCCTTTGTTAGAATGGACCCTACACACTCTGTATCTTCAGCCCCACAATTTGCCTCCTTTAACACCGGATGAACACTGCGTATCCCACTTAGGGTTGCCAGGCACCTGGTTGAAAAGGGACCCTGGCAGCTCTGTCAGGGCCACTAAAAGTCCGGTTGGCCGCAGCAGCCGGCTCCGCACGGGTCCCAGAAGCAGCCGGCGTGTCCCTCCAGCTCCTACGTGCAGGGGCAGCCAGGGGGGCTCCACACGTTGCCCCTGCCTGCAGCAAAAGTGCCACCCTGAGTATCTGCTCTGCAGCTCCCATGGGTCGGGAACTGCAACTAATGGGAGCTGCGGGGGCAGCACCTGTGGACAGAGGCAGCATGCAGAGCCCTCTGACTAGGAGCCAGAGGGACATGTCACCACTTCCTGGGAGCTACCTGAGGTAAGTGCTGCCTAGAACCTGCACCCCTTCCTGAACCCCGAACTCCTGCCCCAGTCCTGAGCCCCTTCCTGCAACCAAGCTCCCTCTCAGAGCCTGCAGCCCAACCTCCTGCCCTAGCCTGGAGCCCCCTCCCACACTCTCTGAACTCTTGGCCCCATTGCTAACCTGGAGCCCCCTCCTGCACCCCCAGCCCTGCCCCAGAGCCTGCATCCCTGCTGGAGCCCTCATCTCCTGCACCCAAACTGTCTGCCCCAGCCTGGAGCCCTCTTCCACACTCTAAAACTCTTAGCCCCCTCCTTGACCCTAAGTCCTTCCTCCCTGGCCCCCCCCGATGTCCCCCACTTGGAGCCCTTGTCCCCTCCTGCACCCCAACCCCCTGCCCCAGCCCAGTGAAAATGAGTAAGTCAGCCGGTGGGAGCGAACAAGCAATGGAGGGAGGGGGATGGAGTGAGCAAGTGGGGGGGGCCTTGGAGAAGGGGCAGGGTAGGGGCGGAGCCATGGGGGAGGGGGAAGGGTGTACAGTTTTCTGCAATCAAAGTTGGCAACCCCACTGTCTGTTCGGTGTGTGTCCTGCTGTGTGTGTCTGACCCACAGAGCATGAAAGGGTCTTTTATAACTCAGCTACAGCACCTATTCCTTTAGCTCAAGTTGCAGAGACTTCTAGCTCCCAGGTTCAATCCCTGGTCCCAAGGAAGATAGTTCTCATCACAGTTGCAGGTGTCTTTTTTTTCCCCTCTTTCTCTTGGTGTTACATGAACACCCCAGAGATCCCCCGCCCTCCCCCCACGAAGGCAGAGGAGTGAAACACAGTCACGCTAATCTAGATAATCTGACCACATCCTGAGCAGGGGCTGTGTGGACCAGGTGCTGAATGACTAAACAGATTTATCATGCACGGCTCCAGTGTGAATTGCTGCACCTCCTTGGTGCTCGTGACCTTGAGGAAAGGTTCCAGCCCTCGCATGCACGGGCTGTGTCAGCACACGGCTAATTTCATCAGCCGGCTGTGTAACCGCGTGGGCTGGCCAGTGGGTGCATTAAGTGCCGTTGCACTAAGTCTGTCTTAACAGTGCTCAAAAATAATAATATGCAGGGTGTGATTTCTGTCATGTTAGCAAAGCCACCACGCTGCTGCCTCAGGCAGGAGTGACACCCAGGGAGGCAGGAGGTCACTCAGCTTCTAGGTCACTGGCTTGACGGAAGTGGCTAGTGCTTTTGCCCTTTGCGGTCTCCCTGAGCTGGGAGAAATCCCTAGTGATTGTCCCATAAGGCACCCTCTTATTAGCCCCTCCCATAGCACGTATTGGTGGCCTTCTCCGAGAGGATCCAGACTTGATGGTCCATGGAGGCTGATCCCCTCTGCTGCGAGTGAAAGCAGAGCGTCAGGGCCCGTCTTGTGTGTGTTCCATGCAGGGAGCGTGGGCTTTGCTTTCCCCGTGTGTCAGTCGGGTGCTGTCCACCTGCGTTAATCCCATGCATGCTTGCAGGCAGCAAAAGATATGGGGGAGGGTGCGGAAGGGGACGGGGTAGCAAGGGGCTAGCTTCCCTTGTAACCAGAGAGCTGGGGGAATGGAGAATAACCAGCCGTAGTGCCGCTAGGCCTCCTAGAGGGTGTGGCTTTTGGAAATGTGAGTTGGTGCACTTTTACAGTGCTCTCCCAGCTGGAACGCCCCGTTCCTCCAACCTCAGTTCACTCACAACACCCTGCAGCAAGGAGGGGTTGGGCCTTTCCCTGCTCACCTGTTTGGAGGCTCTGTGGACTCCGGTGCTGCTACCCCTGCCTGGTCTGGAAAGTTTAAATGGCCAAGTGAGTAGCAGAGGAGGGCCAGGACAGCTAGGAAATCCAGTCTCTGCTTCTATCTGTTGGCAGAATCGGGTAGGACTATGAACAGGGAGTCTGTGGTGGCTCCCTCGTGGTCAGGTGCGGTGTGGTATGCAGCCCTGTATGGGCACATAGGCCTAATGCTGCCACGTCTGCTGGCTCCTCGAAGGCAGCCTAGTTGTGGGTGAGGCATGCCGGGCCCTGGCTGCAGAGATCCACAGGGACGTGTGCACCATGCGTGCATCCACCTGGGGGTAGGGTTCCAAGTGTCGGGTTTTGGACCAGAACGCCTAGTCGAAAAGGGTTTCTGGTGCCCCAGCCATTGCACCTCTTCCCACACTCCAAACCCCTCATTTCTGGCCCCACCCCAGAGCCCGCACCCCCAGCCGGAGCCCTCACCCCCTCCAACACCCCAACCCCATGTCCCAGCCCAATGAAAGTCAGTGAGGGTTGGGGGAGAGCAAGCCATGGCAGGAGGGAGGATGGAGTGAGTGGGAGCGGGGCCATGGTGGAGGCAGGAGTGTTCGGGTTTGTGCGATTAGAAAGTTGGCAACCCTAACTGGGGGGCTGTGTCCCGGCTTAAGTCGTGGTGGTGGAGAACTTCTCAAGTGAACCTGAATAGCTTGATATCCTTAATTACAGCCTTAAGGCCATGCTGTGTACCTCTTCTTCTCCCCCCCCCCCAATGCTTATGCTTTTGGATTTATGCTGCTGATAGGAGAGGTTTCGGGGTGCAGAATTAATGTCTGTTAGGCTGCATTTTCTACTTCAAGTGTAACCTGTGTGTGTAACGCTCTGTGTGTGCATGTAACCCTCCATGTGTGCACGTACATACGTGTTCTATTCATGACCAGCACATGCTTCTGAACCCGCTGGCTGGCTGGGGATATCACGTGCCCTTTCTGCACACAGCATGCATAGCGGGCCTTCTCCCCCTCTCCATCAATGTCCTTCTCCCCCGAGATCCTCCCCTGCGGCTCCAGGACTGGAATTGCCCAAGGCAGGACGAGTCTGTCCTGGTTGCCTCCTACAGCTGGAATCCATCCCGCTGCCCTTGACAGGCTGTATCGTGGTGGGTCTCCCTGGACCAGAAGTGCCCAAGCACTCAGTGGAGAGTGTGTTGAAGGGGAACCCCTGATAGGGGAAGTGCCCTGATAAGGATTTACTTGGCCTGGGGCCAGCTGTGTTGTGCAAAGAGCTCTTGCTGTGGAGAGGAGACTAGCTGGTTGGTGTGGTTATCAGGTATGGGGAGATAGATGGGTGCATGGTCCCCTGGCCGCCTCTGGCACCAGCTGGAATTGAATACCATTTGATTAGGGCCCTTTTACCCCTTAGCAGCCAGGTACCCCAAACCGTGTGTGTGTGTGTGTGTGTGTGTGTGTGAGAGAGAGAGAGAGAGAGAGAGAGAGAGAGAGAGAGAGAGAGGGGGGACGGAGTGGGGGGGAAGGTGGTGGTCTCTCTCTCGTCCATGCCCTTTGTGTCTCTCCCCTGCCTTATATACCCTCAATCACCTTCCCTCTCGTGGGCTGGGCAGTCCAGCAATCCTGGGAGGGGAAAAAGTGATCTCCTGACTGGACCTGATTCTTCACCGCTTGGCACCATGCAATCGTTTATGCCTGTGCAAAGCAGGTGTAAAATGCTGCTCGCTCAGGATTCCCCGCTCATGGACCCCGGAGTTAGTGTGTCGCACCCATTCGGCGCAAGGTGCGAGGTCACGGGGTCCCTCCTTTGCTGGCCTCCTAAACAAAACCAGGCAGCATCTACCCCGTTGCTGTTGCCTCGTTCGCCCTCACCCTGGGTGGAGGCCGGACTCTGATTGCTGATGTAGCGTTCCCAGCAGGGCTGAGCAGGCATGAGCTCACCCTGACTCGGCTCTGCACCCTTTGTCCACCCATGAAGCATCTCGGATGTGCTGAGTGTGGGGACGGGATGAGCCAAGAAGCTGCCACAGTCTGTTCCTGACTCTTTACAGTTTCGTGTCAGCCTTGTGACCTCCAGGTTAAAGCTCCTCTTCTGTTCCCCACCTGCAGGTCTTACAGAAGCTCGGCAAAGCGGACGAAACGAAAGACGAGCAGTTTGAGCAGTGCGTGCAGAACTTTAACAAACAGCTGGTAAGCGAATTGGTGATATGTAATTTACACATGGGGCCGTAGTGCTGCAGGGGGCTTTGGAAATGAACATGCAATGAAGGCACTTACAAACGAAGCCATTGTCACACAAATTACCCACCCACCTGTAAGCCCCCTACTGTGCATACACACCAGATCACACTAATCTCTTATTTCATTTCCTTGTCAAGTGGCAGGTAACGTTGTATGGAAAAAGGTCGGTTTAGATCCAAAATTTAGGTTTTAATAAAATCTAATATGAGTAGCAGGATTTTTCCATATTTCCTGCTCTTTTATAAACTCAGTTTTAACAGTGGTTTGCTGCATGCATTCCTCTGGCAGTGCAGGAAACAAAGCCTGCCAGCCGCATTGTGCTAGGGACAGAGAACCAGGAAATGAAACTGACTAGAAATGAAACATAACATTAGCCAATGTGCCTTCCTGTTCCTCAGCTGAGTGAAATGCAAAAAAGTAAACAAACTGCATAAATGGTGAAAGAAAATACACAGCTGAGAGAGCCCACAGCATTACTTCCCTTTTTGTATCTGTTTGCTAAGTCCAACCAATCCGTGTGCGTGTAGAGTAAAATGTTTCACTGCTGCATTTTAACAAAATGTATTTCTGTTACGATAGCGCCTAAGAGTTCTAGTCATGGACCAGGACACATTGTGCTAGGCGCTGTACAAACACAGCACAAAAATGTATGTTTGTAGGATGGCAAGAAAACCCATTGATTTGTAGGCTTTTTAAACAGAACTGTCACATCATATTCTTTATCTAGAGCGCATTGCCACTTAGACTGGAAACTGTAGCTAATGGGAGAGATTTTGGAAAAGAGAAGCTAAAGGCCGAGTGGGCTGGAGGGAGTGACTTATGATGAAAGGATGAAATGGCTAAGCATGATCCCGTAGCTTCCCCACACAGGAATGAAGGGACAGGATAACTGTGTGGTAGAGAGAGGGTTGTAGAGACTTCTGCATAAGAAGGCGAACCTGAATGCTGGAAGATTTCCCAATAGCCATTGTTTAAGGCTGAGGGATGGGACGAGTCCCCAAGTGGGAGTTGCACACACAACAGGAACTCTTTAATTTGTACTGGGTATTAAAGGATACACTGGTTTTAATATCTCTCAGCTCTTTCCTGACCAACCTCCCAGTCCTTTCCCGCGAATCAGTCTCTCTGCCTGGTTCCCTTCCTCCCCGCGGTCCATAGCATTTCCTTCCCACTCCTCAGTCTCCCTCTCCCTTATTCATGCATGCAGAGAGCCCATTTTTACATGCACCCCTCCCTCTCCTGCTACTGCATCCATACGACCCGAGCCCCAGAGAACCCATTCTGTGCCTGTACTGTTCAGCGCCTGTTCTATTGCCTTTCTGTGGCCTCTCCCCAAGTCCCAGAACCACAGACGTTGGTAACAGAATGACTGACTAGGTCATCCAGCCTCACTGAATGGACCTAGGATCCCTGTCCAGCATCTGCTAGCCATTGCTGCGTAATGCCCAGGGCACAGCAAAACTCAGAAGTGTGCTTCCATCACATCCCTAAGCTAGTCACGGGCCTTTTCTTGGCCATAGCTCCCTTTCTGCTGCTGAATTCAGAGTCCCATGATATTTTAGGAGTCCCTCAGTCTCACGTTAGACTCACTTAATCCAGAGGCTCACCTAAGGATCCCTCAAGGCCTCTGTCCTGCCTCTGCAGCAGCAGTAGCTGGTGCTTCAAAAGGAAGTGGAAAATCCTAGTGGTAATCTCGGTGATTGTGCAGTGCTCTATGTGGGAGAGAAGCATTTCTCCCTGGCTGCTCGTGGCTGATGTGGTATTGTGTATTTGTTGCTTGACTAGCCATCGGCGGCCATGGAATTTTTTCCTTTTTTAAAAGGAAAAAAAACAGCTCCTTGCCCACCCAACCGCCCCCCCATTAAATCTAGCCACCCTCCTGCAGCAGTGAGTTCCACAGTGCATCAATATGAGGAGTGAAGAAGCATTTCATTTTTGTGTATCCTGAATAGTGTGAAGTTGTTTCATACTGCCCTCTTTGTTCTCTTCTTGGGGGACAGGACAAGGAAGGAGGAACTACACCATTCAGTTAATTGATCATAGGACTGGGAGCTGCTGTGTAGCCCCTGACCTCTCACTTGTCCTCTTTGCCTCTCAATTTCCCCATGTGTAAAAAAGGGATGGTGCCTGTTTTTGCAGGGAGTGTCATAAACCTGGATTAGTTTGATTGTGCAGCACTCTGAAAATGCCAGGGGTAATTATTATGATGTTGGCTCAGATATGCTGGAAAAAGAGCTCTATATATAGATGAAATTTCTGTGGACTTCCTTATAAAGGGCTTGTCTATGCAGGGAAATTGACCAGAATAGCTGTTGTGGAATAAGCATTTCTGGAATAGCTCCCTGCGTGAACGCTCTATTCCAGGACGATTAGTGTGCTCGCAAACTGCACTAATCATTCCAGAATAAAGTGACTGAATAGAGGATCTACCCGGGGTGTGCAATTGCTTATTCTGCAGTGTGGACAATTTTCCCATGTAGACAATTCCCAAGAAGGCACCTTAGACCAAAACTTAAGTTTTGAGAGAAGTTGGGCTCGGATGCTCAGAGATGTTTAGGTGCCTAACTCCCATTGGCTTTCAAGCCAAGGCTTTTCTGGGACCCTCCCACCCTGCAGTTCTATTTTTACAGCAAATGTAGTCACTGTTCCTTGGCTTTTAAAGCTAATGGGAGTTAGGCACCTAAATACCTTTTTGGGTCTGGGCCTTGATCTCTCGCAGCAAGGGATTGAAGCTTTGTATCCAGTTTAGCATTTCATTGGGCTGGAATTGACTTGATCTCCAGAGGGCTATTGAAGCAGGAGGGGAGGGAAACACTGCAGATGAGCAGATGGCTCCGATCCTTGTCTGCTAGCTTAGTCAGAGGGGCCCCGGGTTCTGTGGCCGAGTTGAGTTGTCTCACTGGGTGTTTCTGGGTATGGAGCTATTTGTGAATATAGGACAGAGATAAAGTTTCAGAGTAGCAGCCATGTTAGTCTGTATTCGCAAAAAGAAAAGGAGAACTTGTGGCACCTTAGACACTAACAAATTTATTTGAGCATAAGCTTTCGGATGCATTTGGTGGATGTGAAGTTAGCTCTCTTCTTCCCCCAAGGCATCCTGTGGCTTCTCCAAGTGTGTGTGTGTGTGTGTGTGGGGCGGGGGGGGGGGAAAAGAGAAGAGAGCCCATGCTGTATAAACTTCCCTGTGTCCATTCAAAGCAATGCAAGAATCTCTCTGCGAATGGTAGGAACTCTCTGCTTAGACAGGTGGACTTTGCTATGTGACCCAGGAGCTGAACATGGCCTTGCTTCTGCAGAGCTGTAGATGGCCACACACACACTAGGTCTCATAGGGCTTGACGAGGCGTCACAACTGGGCTGTTAGTCTCCTCCTCGTGATGGGCTAAATTTGGCTGTTAACCTCCAGCCTGGATCCTTGGAATGCGCTCACCCCTCCCCCACCAGCTCCCTTGCCCAAATATCATTTGTATACAGCCACCGTCATAGCCCCCAGCCACCCAATGCATGTCACCCAGAACTGGGAACAGGGGGCATGCTGGAAAAAGTGAAGGGGGACCCTTGTCTCGAGAGGTTGGACCCATGTTACTCGCCCGATGCCTCTGAATGTCATTGGCTTGGGAGGGAGGAGAGTTGAAGGCTTGGCGTGGAATCCAGGCCTGGCACATGGCAATGCTACTTGCTCCCAGCTGGTGGAGTTGCTGTGTTTTGATACCCTGGCGTCTGTCACTCATGTGGAACCTCCGGGCTGGTCTACACTGTTTTACAGCACATTTGTGATGAGGGTTCCTGCCTCTCTTGCTCTCCTGTGATGGCTGGGAGCTGCAACTGTTACTGGCGAGGGTTGGGTCTTTCTAGACTCGTTCCATCAGGGCTGAGGTCGGCACCACTCCCCACCACCCCTCCCTGGTGTGCACCAGTGCATCCTGGTGTGGATGCCCCTTGTGCAGAGCAAAACATTCCTCTTCAGCTTGCAGGATCTGATTGCTTTCAGCAGCTGTTTCCTAGTTCTTGGGGTGGGTGGGGGGGAGGCAGAGATGGATTAAAGTTTTTGTGGGGCCCTGGGCCAGAGCAAGTGGGCGGCTCCTCCCAACTCCTTCCTCCTGCAATCCTGCCCCAGTTCTGCCTTCAGCCCCGCCCATGCACCCACCTCGTTCTGCCCTACCCCATTCCACTCATGGTCCACCTCATTCCACCCCCTACTGCAGTCCTGCTCCTTTCTGCCCCCCACCCTTGGCCCCAGGGCCATAGTGGGGAGTGAGAGTTCCCCCAACCCTGAGGCCATGGCAAGAAGCTAGAGCTCCTCCAGTCCCAGGGCTGCAGCTGGGGTTGGGCACTGGGGCTTTCCCTGTCACCCACCGCTCCTGCCAGAGAGCAGGTTCTGGGTGCAGTGGCTTCCCCCGCCTGAACTGGCGCTCCTGTCGGGGTCCGGGAGCACCCATTTTTCTAGGGTCCTATCAGCCCAGTGGCTAATCTGTTATGGGGGGGGAGGTATGGGATTTAGTTGCCCAGACATTCAGACACAGAAGCTGGGAGTCTTTTACCAAACTCGGAAAAGTGCCAAAGTCAAAATCCAATGAGCAATGACCTTCAGGACCAAATTTTCAGTGAGCCTCCTTAATCGTGCCCTGCTAAACTGGGGAGTGTGCTGTTTTGTATGTGTGCAAAGCTCATACACTGGCTTTTTTTTTTTTTTTTTCCTCGGACACAGTTAAGGAAAGATGCCTTGAACTTTCAGGATGGACATCCTGCTGATACCAGAATGTTTATTCCCACTACTGACCCAGAGTCCGTGCTGATCTTCCACTTTAGCTTGGTTTTCTTGGCATTTGTGGATTTTAGTAAATATTTCATTGAATCCTTCTACCTTTGTGATCATTTAAAGAGTATTGTGCAACCACATTTTCTTTCTGACCAGCCCAAAAAGATACAACCTTCTTCCCCCTTAGATTAAAAATAATGCTGAGTAAAGGGTTTATGGCCTGTATTACAGGGGTCTGTCTATTGGTCTCTAATTCTGCAGTGGCCTGACGGACAGAAACCCACTCTGCCCTCGGCTTTATGGAGCATCTTGTAAGTGGCCACTTACGGAGCAGAGCGTTAATTCTTCTATGTGGAATCCTTGATTGTGCCTGGCTGCTTGTGCACTGTCATGGCTGGACATACGTAAAGGGTTTGCCAGTGGAGCCATTACGGGCAACTTGCAAACGCAGCTGGTGGGTGTATGCAGAAAACACAGTTGCTAAAGGTTCTTGGGGGAAGTGTTAATGCTAAAAATAAAACCCAGCAGCTTTCTTATATGTGTGAGGGAGCTGCTCTTAAATGCAAAACAATCTCTTCATGGAATCACTGGCTAACGTGGAACAAATAAAGGAAATGCTGGGCACGGACCTGCCTCAGATCCACAGACCCAAACTACCCTGGAATTTAGGAACGTTCAGGGAACTGGATACAGAGCTGAAATCTGCATAAAATATTCTAGATAGAAGTGCATGTTATGGTGAGGGGTTGTCTTGTTCTGAAACATCAGGCATTGGCAATGGGTGGAGAATGCAAGGGGATGGTGGGTTTTTTGCTACCACTTTTCCGTGTGTGTGTGATGTGTTTATAGTCTCTCACCAGGATTTACAGTGTATTGGAATGGTGTCCCATGGCTGATCTACTCGGCACTATAGCTAAAAGTATATCCTTTCATCTGTTTATAAATTTGCTGCCAGACAATCCCCAGAGCATTCCAGTGCAGCTGGATGTTCTTGTGTTGTTTTGGGACTGGCTGATGAGACCAGCATCTGATGGAAATGTACCCTGCCATTTGTAGCTCTGGTAGGGCCTGGTCATGTGTGGTCAGATTTTTCACAAGTTGTGTTGTAGTAACTGGGCCAATACATTTCCCTGCGTTGTGAGCTTGTGTGTGTGTGTGTTTAAAAAAATAAACAAAGTTCACAAAATGTCGTCATGACCCATTACAACAAATGTTGTTGGGGAAAGGTACAAAAGGGAGATGGACTGAATCAGTTCAACCAAAAAGACCTGTTATAATTCAAGGACTGTGATAAGATCATGCCAGCTAAACAAGAGAACTGCAGGACCGGAAATCAAAGGTCCAAAACTGGTGCATTGAAAATTGGGCCTAACTGGTGAACAAAATCATGAGGATATGGGCTATTCCATCCATCACTACCTTTCTGAGGTCCTTTAAAAGAAAAGATGTGTGAGGGGAAAATTTGGAAGTGAACGCATCAGTGGCTGACTGAAAGAAGCTGTCTGCCAACAACAGCTGCCGCGAGCGTACCATCATGGCCGCCTCCCCCACCATCTCTTGGGACCCAGGAGTTGCGTACCGGCGTTGGGCATTACTCATCCTAATCCAGAGAGATGTCATGACCAGACCGGGCCAGAGAAAAGACACCCAGCTGACATCTCCACCTCCATCTGCTTTGATTAAATTCCAGTCACCAGCTGGGATATGTGACTTTTATCACTCATGTGTCCTTTTCCTTCCCCACTATATTTCTTGTTTTTCCTATCCCTCTCCCTGGGCCTTCTGTCTAATAAGAGCTAGAAAGGCAGTGAAAAGCAAGCCTTAAACAGCCTGATGCTGATACGAGTTTGCCAGGTCCCGGAGTGGCTGGTAAGAACATGTACCACACCTGTGTCTTCCAGCAGCAAGGCTGCAGGTGAAAGTCAATGCCAGAGACGGAAGCTGCATTTCCGGTCATTGCTGTTCTTCTCTCCTTTTCTGTGGGTGTTTGTCCCGTTTGGCCTTCTAGGAAACGAGGATCGGACTTTAACAACCGCTCCAGCCCATCTTGATTAACCTCTTCTCGTTTCCCCAGAAGGACAGGTATTGCCATCTTTAATACCATCAAAGAGCCTATCAAAAGGGGTTTTTCTTTATTAAAAAAAAAAAACTGTACAGCTAAAGGGAAAGAAGAAGGGAGGTTGTTAAAATGGAAGCCTTACTTAACACTTTACATATCAAAAGCTTTCACGGTTTCTTTTTGACCTTGTATTAAAGATACCAAAAAGGAGTTTTTAATCTTGTGGTTGCCATGTTACTATGCTGAGGTCTTGCTTAATACTGTTTCAGTGCTGGATAACAGCAGCGTCATGTTAACACCTTTTGACTCTTTGGGCCCATATATTCCACCTAGATGAATACAGCAGTGGCTTCTAAGTTTGGATGCCTCCATTTTTAGTTCACCAACTTTTGCCCATATGGGTGGGAGGAGAGTTATCTGGAGGATGTTCCCTGTGTGCTAGTTCATGAGGCCTGATGTTAGACACTGCAAAAACAGGGGCACCCAAAATTTGAGGTTACTTTGGAAAATGTGTGGTTATCAAGGATCCCTCCTTCCCCGCAACCCTTCCGCAAGCCTGGAATCACTGGTTCCACAGAATGGAAGTCCTGGAGCAGGGGTCCTCAGAGTGTGGCCACCAACTCTTGCTGGTGGCTGCTCTGACAATTTTTCCTAAAATACTTTAACTTTAGGAAAAGCAAATAAATATGCACAGATACATGTCCAAATCATTGCAATTTATTTATGTGAAATTTTTTTTTTTGCAGACTCAATAATAAAAACAATGTACAGTTGTCTCTATTCTTTACTGGACCTAAACAGAATAGAAACAGAAATAAGGTGTTTTGCACATTCTTGTCTGTCTTGTTTGTTTTTGCTTTTCCAGTAAGTCTGTGGCTGCAAAAAGTAATATTTGTATGTTTGTTAATGTCACTTCACAGCAGGCTTACTAGCAAGCTGGGAGGCTGTGAAAAGTGGTATTAACAAGCAGACTTTTTCAGCAGTGGCAAGCCAGGGGACAAATTAAGCCTTGGATGGGGAGGGAGACAGCAGGGGGTCTGGGCAGTAGGAGGATGGATGCGGGGGCCAGGGTCGATGCGGGGTGTGTGTGTGTGAGCCAAGGGCTTGCACCCATGATCAGGGTGCGGGGCTGGAGCCCGAAGCCTCACAAGCAGGGTCTGCCGCCCGCCACCCCAGGGCTGAAGCCTGAGGCCCGAGTCTCCCTTCCCCATGGAAGGTGGGGAACTCACTGGCTGTCTGCTGCTCCTGCATTTGTGGCTCCAGAGGAGGGCAGAGCCCAACTCCTGCTGGTGGCCCTGCAGGAGGGGGCCACTGCTTTGTGTCCCACCCCACCCCAGGAGGCTGTGGCCACAGGAAAAGCTCCTTGTAGCAGCATTTTGAAAAATGTTGCCCTCGGGGTTGTTTTTGTGTGATGGCCTTTGATGGCCCATCTTTCTTCCTCACCTGGCAACTTCCCTTGGCATTGCCAGGCTGTAACTCGATATGTCTGCTCTGCAACCGAGAGGTCTGACTGCTGCACCCGAGATCAAAACTGGCTTGAATTATAACAGTAATGAAGCTGCGGCAGAAGGTCCCCGGTCTAGGCTGGCCCTGACTACCTGGGACATACTTGAGTAGCTAGTCTGTGCTGCTGCCCAGCTTGCCACGACTTAACTGCTGTAGTTACATGAGCTAGCTCGGATCTAGCTAGATGAAAGCAAGTTCAGGTATGGGTGCACCTGTTGTAATCACACCTTCCAGTGGCAGTGTAGACGTACAGCAACTATACACCCGTGGTTGGCCTGTGCTAGCCAGTTCAGGCTCTCGGGGCTCCGGCTGGGGGAGGGGGGCAGACGGGGGCTGTTTCACTGCTGTGTAGACTTTTGGGCTGGAGCCCAATTTTTGGGACCCTCAGACCCCGCAGTTCTGTTCTTGCAGCACATGTGGTCACTATTCCTTTTCCCCCAAGCCCTCTGAATTTAGCACAGACTCAACTTTGCCACATCAACTGCTGGAAGAGAGAATTCTGGAGGGGACCTGCTGGAATCTCTGCTCAGTGTGTACAGCAGTGTTTGGAACACCAGAGACGTTGGCATGAGCTCTGTTTTAGGGAAGGCGAGCTGAGGGCAAGAGGCAGGCGCCTAAAGAGTGGCAGATGATAGGAAACAGCTGCTTCCACAAAGGTACTAAGTCTGAAGCTGTCAGAGAGCCTACAAGCTCCCTCGTCAGCCTGTCAAGATGCATTATACTGGGGCGCCATGTGGAAAATTCAAGCTGGGAAGGACGACGGAAAATGAAATGTAACAGAATGTGTGATGCTAGTGCACCGCATAACAGCCACCCTCTAGCATCCTCGTAGAGTTTCACAGCTGCTTCCGGAGCTAGCAAAGCTGCAATGCAAGTGTTCAATATAGGGAAACCAAACCTGTTTTTTTTTTTTTTTTTTTTTCCTCTTAGGACAGCTGTCTCTCTCAAACCCTTCTTCAACCTTTGTGTCTCCTAGAAGACCCTTAGACTTCTGGTGCCATCTGAGCCAATCCTCACTCCACTGCAAAGCATTGGAGGGTGGAAACAAAAATCCAAATGAAAACAGAATCCATAAACTGTGTCACCCCCTTGCCTTGGCTGTCTTGCGCCTACCTTTCCGCTGCCGTCCCCTTTGTGGTGGTGGTTGCATCTGCACAAAGTGGGTGTAAAATGCTCCTTTTCTGACTTGGTGTAGTGTGTTTACACCTCCTTTTACACAGATGTAAGTGATGACACGTTGCAAGGTAGTGGTGAGTCAGGCCCAGTGTGTATATTAAGCGTTTAGTAAAAGGCAACACATGCATCATTCAGTATTGAGCTCTTCCAAAGTGTGTGTGTGTGGTGTGTGCGTGCAATTAAAGATGTTTTCATCTAGGTTCTTCTACTGTATCCATCACCATGGTGTCTGATCGCCTCTGAAATCCAAAAAGCAAACTAGAGTAAGTTATTTCTTAACTGTTTGCTTCCAAATCCGTGAAATCCAGCAGAGGCCACTGAATGACATTTTTTTAAAAAATATGCATTGGGGTTACACCATTCATGCTATTTGTTTGCTTCCTGGAGCGTCACCCAGTTTGGACAGTAAATGGAACAGTTCAGTGTCCCTTTCTAGCCCCTACATTGGCACAGGCAGTGGTGAGCTGGAGCCAGTTCGCACCGGTTCACTGGAACTGGTTGTTAAATTTAGAGGGACAATTGGGTCTAAAAGGGCTTCTAAATTTAACAACCGGCCAAAAGTGGCTCCTAAGGCTCCGCTTGGTGCTCTGGGGCTGGAGCATGCACGGGGAAAATTTGGTGGGTGCAGAGCACCCACCGGCAGCTCCCTGCCCAGCCCCAGCTCACCTCACCTCCGCTCCGCCTCCACCCCTGAATGCGCCGTCCCGCTCTGCTTCTCCGCCCACCCCCCCCCGGCTTCCCGCGAATCAGCTGTTCGCGCGGGAAGCCGGGGAGGGCTGAGAAGCAAGCGGTGGCTTTGCACTCAGGCCCAGGGAGGCGGAGCGGAGGTGAGCCGGGGGCAGGGGGCGCAAGGAGGGCCAACCGCGCTGTAGCAGGTAACCCGGGGGGGGGTGCAGGGGAACCGCTTCCCGCCCCAGCTTGCCTCTGCCTCCCTGAGCCTGTGTGCGAAGCCGCCGCCTGCTTCTCAGGCCCCCCCCCCCGCTTCCCAAGCAAACAGCTGATTTGCAGGAAGCGGTGGGCGGGGGGGGGGGCACGGAGAAGCAGAGCGGGGCAGCGCATTCAGGGGCAGAGGCGGAGCGGAGGTGAGCTGGGGCCGGACGCAAGGCAGGGAGCTTTCCCCGTGGGTGCTCCAGCCCCGGAGCACCCACAGAGTCGGTACCTAAGGCACCACTTTTGATGTGATCAGTGGGGGGAACGGTCGCTTCCCCCGCTATGCTACCCTGCCCCGCCCCTAGGAGCCAGAGGGACCTGCCGGATGCTTCCTGGGAGCTGCTCCAGGTACTGCCGGGACTCCCCCACCTCTCCCCCCAGCAGGTCCCTCTGGCTCTTAGGGGTGGGGTGGCGTGGGTACCCACTACAGTGGCCCACGAAACCCTCCTGCCTGGTTCTGGGGGCAGTCAGGGAACGGGGAGGGGGGTGGATGGGGCAGGGGTTCCGGGGGGGAGGCATCAAGGAACGTGAGGGGTTGGATAGGGCAGGAGTTCCTGGGGGCGGGGGTGGGCCACGACCCCCTTGTGGGGTGAGGAGGGAACCAGTTAAGATTTTGGCTGCTCATCACTGGGTGCAGCGCTTGTGTGTTTCATGTTTCCAATATCCCAGGGGAAAGTTCATACTGAAACTACTTACAATAAAGTAAAAAATAATCCAAGAATACATTTCTGCTTGTATTAGATCTTATAACCTCCCCCAAACCTACATGTTGGGGTCCTTTGTGTGATTCTAAAGCATCTGTCCCTCTGTTGGTAGGTCTACACTGCACACTAACCCCGGGTTCTGACTCCGGTTTGAGACCAAGCCCCCTTTCCATCCACAAATAAATCAGTCTGACTCAGGTCAGCAAGCACTCAGGACCCAGGTCCTAGGAACCTGCTGGAAGGAGTGTGGGGTAGGGGAGTCGGAGCCTGAGTCCCCCTGTGACTCCGGCTCAAACCCTGTAATTCTGCAGTGTGGACCTGAGTCAGCAGGTCTGGATGTGTTAGCGAAACTGTAAGATCCGGGGCCAGCCATGGTAAGCCGGGGTTTACAATGCAGTGTAGATGCTCAAGCATGAATTGAATACGCTGAATCCACAAGCCTAGGTCCCACAGACCGTGGCTTAGACTGCAGTGTAGACGCACCCTATGGGGATCAGGGTCTATTGGGCTAAATGGCCTCATATGCCTTGATTTCTTGGTTCACTTTGCTCCATTCTGCATACAGTTTTAGTTCTGTGTCAGCTCCTCAGCTGTCAGGCTGTATTGGGCAGATTTGGGTGTGTGTGGTGGTGTTTGTTTTTTTTTCCATAGCACAGATGAGTCCTGCACAAATCCAGCTCCCTCTGTACAAAACAATAACCAGCTGGCTTTTCCTTGTCTTTGCAGGCAGAAGGCAGCAAGCTGCAGAAGGATCTCCGAACTTACCTGGCTTCTGTAAAAGGTAACGACCGTGCAACTGGAGGTCTGTCACTTTTCCGACAGTTGGCACCACAAATAGGGTTTTCCTGGCCATAGCTCTTCCTGTCCTGTGCAAATAGGGTTTCCTGGAGCAACTGGCCTGGTGATGGAGTGCCGGTTTCACATCTCTTGCTCCCGAGGCTGGTGGGGTTGTTCAGGCAGTCAGCAAGGTGGCTCTGGTGGGAGACATTAAGGTGCGGAGGCTGGTTTCTCTTTCCAGCAGTCAGGTGGTCCTGGTGTAGGTTTGTAGGAGACCCTCTCCTCTATCCTGCTAGGGGAGGATGAACACTGAACGTCCTGTTGTTTGAGTGACTAGATCTTTGATCCCCCTTCTCCTTCTTTTTTTTTTTCTTTAAACATCCATGTTGTTGCGAGTCCAAGATGTATTAGCAAGGATCATGCTTGGAAAATATCCTGCCTTAAACTAGAATCAGGCTCCTTTTATCCATTCCACGCAGTTGAGTTCCTGCCAGCAACGGGGAGGGGCTCATGGTGCCCTAGTGAAGCTCTGTCCTTCAGATTTTGAGGCTGCCCTCTCTTCTCTCCTAGCAATGCATGAGGCCTCCAAGAAGCTGACGGAATGCTTGCAGGAAGTGTATGAGCCAGAATGGCCTGGGAGAGATGATACCAGCAAAATAGCTGAGGTGAGAGACTCCATGCTGGGGTGGGAGGTTGGCCTCTGGGGGAGAGCTGATTCGCGGGACCAGTGCAGTTACCTCCTGCGCTCGACTTGGGAGCCTTACTGCAAGACATCTGTCCGGCAGCAATGATCTTAGGAAGAAGCAATGGCTTTGGCCATCAGGAGCCGCTTCAGAGAGAACATTGGCCTAAATATGTCATGGGTGGGGACTTTATCCACCCATCGCACCAGGGGAAGTACTGGCTCTCTCAGCCCTGCAAAAATGTGGATAATTAGCCATCCCCAGGTAAACTGTTTGTCCCCGTCTGGTCAGGATGTCTGGTCTCTTTCACTGGGGAAGCAGCGTTTAGAGTCGCACTTAGGTTAGGTTAGTTGATTTATCTCCAGCAACGCACAGCCGCTTGCATGGTTGCCAGATGTCTCAAGATGCAATATTAACCCTTTAAACCCTTCACGCTGGCTGCCTGTGAAATGTCGTTGCGAGTTACCTGCTGATGGTGAACTCGGCGCTCTACAGAAAAGACCCTACCCTAACCCCCAAACGGGAGGTGTGCCACAGATTCTGTGAGGCCCTCTGGGGACTTTGTGATTGCTATTGATCGTACATTGTTTGCAGTGTTGTTGTAGCCATGTTGGTCCCAGGATATTAGAGAGACAAGGTAACATCTTTTATTGGACCAACGTCTGGTGGTGAGACAAGCTTTTGAGCTTTCCCAGACCTGAATTCTGTATAGCTTGACGGCTTGTCTCTTTCACCACCAGACGTTGCTCCAATAAAAGAAATTTCCTCACCCTGTTTGTCCCCCATTGACTGTACATGGCAGGTGCTCAGATACTCCGGTGGTGGGCAGCAGTATAAAACCTTTAGATAGTTAGAGACAAAGTCCCTGTCTCACCCTTCTTACAATCTAAGAAGATGAACAATAGACGAGCTCTGGCGCTGAATGGGCATGAGAAGGTTTCCTTACAGCGCTCGCTCATTTAAAAGTGGTGCTTTGAAAGGAACGAGTCACGGCACTAGTCGGGAGGGGTGGACTAAGGCTGAGAGACTGCGTGGTCGAATTGTGTGCCGAGTGGGGATTTGAGGGAGAGAGTGGGATGAGGAGGGTGTTTTTAGGCTTGGAGGGCAGTCTCTGTCAAGGATATGAAAGGGAAGGGCAGCATGAAGTGGGGTGGAGCTAAAGCAGAGGGGGAATGTCACTGTTATGAATAAAGGGGTTATTCAAGGAGACAGAGGTTTTATTGGGTCTGTTTATCCAACCAAGTTCCATGAGTTAATTATAACTTAATCACGAGCTCCTGGCAGGGCCTTCTCTGCACCAGTAGATTTTTTTTTTTTTTTTCCGGGGCATCCAGAGAAAGGTGTTAGGGGGTGTCACGACTACTTAAAGCCAAGCGGCAGTCACTCTAGCAGGAGGAGACCCACAGGGAGGTGTAAGGTGTGGACGTTTTGGGGCGTGTACCTTGGATGTAGTGATACAATGATTGTGGTGGCTGTAGGCAGGTTGATTTGGGGATGAAGATCTTTAATGGCTTTTAAAGAAAACTTCTATTGAAACTGTGTTCAGTGTAAGCACAGTTTGCAATGTAACAAATAAGCTGAACTGTGGTGAATGCTCTTCCTTTGGTCTTCCTCCTCTGGCTCTTACAGGATAGGTCATCTGCAGCTTTTGGCTTGGGGAGAAAACCAGCCTGCTCCTCAGCTTTATTCCAGTTGCATGGGACGTGCTGCCTGCATATAGGGCATGATCCATTGAAGTCAGCGGGAGTTTTTTCCATTGACTTCAACTGAAGCGTGATCAAGCCTGTAGTGCCATGAGTCTCATGCACACAAATATGGAGATTCTCAGCTCTGCCACACCAGCTGGAAGCATTGGCATTCAGAGCCCTTTATTACTACTCATACCGTCTCCCAGGACAGTTGGTCTTAGGAAAGGAAAGGAGAGATTTGGGGGAAGGCGCGCACACACACGAGGCATGGGCTGGTAGATAAACCGAACAGATGGTCTTGGTACCTAGCGGGGAGTACGGTCTAGCACAGTGGTCTCCAACCTTTTTACGCACAAGATCGCTTTTTGAATTTAAGATCAACCCAGGATCTACCCTGCCCCTTGAGGCCCTGCCCCTTCCCCAAAGCCCCACCCCACTCACTCTATCCCCTCTCTCTCTGTGGCTCGCTCTTCCCCCACCCTTACTCAGTTTCACCAGGCTAGGGCAGGGGGTTGGGGTGCAGGAGGGGATGCAGGCTCTGGGCTGGGGCCCAAGGGGTTCGGCGTGCAGGAGGGGGCTCCGGGCTCCGGGCTCAGCCTGGGGACTGGGATGCAGGAGGGGGTGAGCGGTGCAAGTGTAAGCCACACACCTTCTGGGTGTGGTGTTCTGTCCCATCTAGTATCCCTGAGATCACTTAGAGAGAGATTGAGTCTGCGCTACAGCCTTAGCTAACAGGAAGTTGGCTTTTAGCTCATGATGTAGAGGCTGATGCACTAAGCTCCAGAGGTTCGAGGTTCGATCCTGCTCATCGACAATAGGGGTCTGTCAGCCCTACACAAGCACTGGGAGGGAGTGTAGGTGCAGGAGGGGGCTGGGGCAGGGGGTTAGGGGGCGGGGGGTAGGCTCTGGGAGGGAGTTTGGGTGTCGGCTCAGGGCTGGGGCAGTGGGGTCTGGGAGGAAGTTTGGATGCAGGAGGGGGTTGCAGGCATGGGCAGCGCATGGAGACCCGCTCTCCCCCCCCACCCCCGGGGCTGCAGAGACATGCCAGCTGCTTCCAGGAACAGCAGGGGCCAGGGTAGGCAGGGAACCTCACTTAGCCTTGCTGCACCACCGGACTTTTAGCGGAGATTGCAATCGACTGGCAGAGGCTCCAGGATCGACCAGTCGATTGCGATCAACCGGTTGGTGACCACTGGTCTAGCAGTTGGAGTAGGAGAATCAGGACTTATGGGTTCCATTTCTGCATCTACCATGTGACCTGGGATATACAGTGGTGTTGGGGCTGTTTCAGTCCCAGGATATTGGAGAGAGAAGCTGGGTGAGATAATACCTTTTTATTGGACCAACTTCTGTTGGTGAGAGAGACACGCTTTTGAGCCTCAGAATTCTTGATCTGGGCTATGTCTGCCTCAGTTTCTCCAAAAGAGACTCAATAACTACCTCTGGGATGCTGGGAGGCTTCATAGATTGTAATGTGCTTGGAGATCACTGACAATAGAAATGTGAAGCATTCTGATCATGCTCATAAACATGTTCCTTTTGTCTTTCAGAACAATGACCTGCTGTGGGTGGATTTCCATCAGAAGCTTGTGGATCAGGCGCTTCTAACCATGGACACTTACCTTGGCCAATTCCCGGACATCAAAGTAGGTTGCTCCCCTCACTCCTGTCACGTTGTGCTGGAGAGTCTCTGGGATGCTGTGAATTGAGGTTGGGGCTTTGCACGAGCGCTTCTCTTGGGGGTAACGAAATGGATGTGGCATAGGCACACCCCTCCCCCCACTGAAATCACACTGCCCCCTGCTGGCCAAACACCAATCCTCTGCTCTCTTGGCTAGTGAATAGCTTCCCTGGCAGCCAGGGTGTGGGGTATGTGAAAGAGAAGGAAAGGGGATGCTGCTATTGGATGCATTCCAAAGAGGGTGGAGCTCGGCTGTTCTCAGCGGTGGCAGATGACAGAACAAGGAGCAATGGTCTCAAGTTACAGTGGTGGAGGTCTAGGTTGGATATTAGGAAACACTATTTCACTAGGAGGATGGTGAAGCACTGGAATGGGTTCCTTAGGGAGGTGGTGGAATCTCCATCCTTAGAGGTGTTTAAGGCCCAGCTTGACAAAGCCCTGGCTGGGATGATTTAGTTGAGGGTTGGCCCTGCTTTGAGCAGGGGGTTGGACTAGATGACCTCCTGAGGTCTCTTCCAACCACAATCTTCTATGATTCTATGCTGCAGGATCAGTTCCCACGTAGATTGTCCTCTACGTATCGGTGCAATAGCTGGATTAACTGGAGCTGCCCTGGGAAGGCGTCAGATCTGCACACTCAAGCTTTGTGGGGAGCTCTACGCTTCACTTGTCATAAATATTCTCTGGTTCCCCTGCTCTTTTAATTCTTGTCATTGGAGAGTGGCTCCATGCCACAGACTGGGGAATTGTCCGTTTACCAAGTGCGGTAGCATTTTTTAATGCACGGGCTTTCATCAGCCCCCTGTGAGCAGAACGTGTTTCAGTTGGAAACCCTCTGTCATCACTAGAATAGTGTTTCTTTGTCTACCAGCCTTGTAAAGGGAATAAAACCACCCAAACAAGGCTTCGTTTGTGCTTTCCTGCTACCACAGATCTGGGACTGTGGAAGGGAAAAGCCGCGTCGGGCATTAATGCAGTGGCATCTAATGCACTGAAGAGAAGTAGCTGAAACTACATAATGGTCCTTATTCCCCTCTCCCATGTTAAAAGGTGCAGGAGAGAGAAATTTACCTGTGATACTCAGGGGCTTTGATACACCAGCAAGCCTGCTGCATTTCCCCCTTCTAGAGGAGACACTACAAGCAGAGCCAGGGGATGGAATGAGAAAATACATGGGTGACCTCGCATACATCTGCCTGAATGGTCCTTGAAGCACCTTGGGAGCCCCTGGCCCCGTCAGTGCCAACCTTCCCTCTGGCTCTGCCATGTCCGAGCCACATTATAGCTCATGAGCTGTTCTGGCATAGCGCATGCCAATTGGAGAGAACACACTGCCCAGAAAGCCGCTGTTGGCAGACCCTGCCTCTCTCCCACCAGGCTCCCTGGAGTTCGTGCACAGCTTTGCAGTGGAGGGTAGGGTCTGCATGGGGATTAGCCTGGTTTTTGCTCTGTGCTATTCAGGCCAGCACTGTAGGGAGTACTGGGACCAGGCTATGTTTGTGCGCAAGGCTGCAGGCTGTGTGTGTGATTCTCTTGGCAAGCCAGCATGACGTTAGTGTGGCTCCACGGATGGCAACAAAGTTAGTTCTGAGTCTCTCCATTGAAGTGGGAGCAGCATGAGGTCCACACAGAGCAGCCGGATCCAACCTGCCACACTGGTGTTTTTTAGTGGAAAACAGGCTCCTGGCTTTTCCTACCCAAGTTCAGCTACTGAAAGACCAAGCGGGA
Source organism: Dermochelys coriacea (assembly GCF_009764565.3). NCBI lineage: Eukaryota > Metazoa > Chordata > Testudines > Dermochelyidae > Dermochelys > Dermochelys coriacea. Next base: position 5,228,827 of record NC_050078.2, read on the forward strand.
ATGCAAGTGCTGCTGAGGGATTCCCCCAAGCACTCTGCATGCCTCTCTCTTCCCCCCCCCCCCCGCCCCATCTGTTTTTTGTGTTTTGGCTCATTTTTAAAACTGGAGCAGGGAGGGCCCCTGCATGACAGGTCAGCAGAATCCCATTAAGTGACTGATTTCCTCCCCCCCCCTCCCCCCCCCGTTGGTGCCCTGGCTTTCCCTTCCCCTTGAAGTGCAGAGCAGTCAGGAAGGAGCCAGTGCTGCTGGCGAGTGCCCAATATGTTTGAGGCTTGTGTGGCAGGCAGATCTGTGTATTGGGTTAAAATCTGTTTGCATGTGGCCAGCTACTCAGGAGGGGTGGGAGTCTCTGCTGACTGTGCAGGATCATATGATATCCTGTGAGTTCTCTCTCTCCCAGCCCCATTCCCTCCTCCAGCACCAGTTCATTTTGAAACAGCTGCACAGGGAATGGGCTTTTCCATGTGGCAGCGCTTGTAGCAATGTCACCATATGGGACGTGTCAGCCTGGCTCCTTCCGTAGGAAAGTAACCCTCCTCCTCCCCTCCCCTTCCTGATTAGCTTAAACTTTTGTCACTATCTAAAGTGGCACTTTCCTCCAGAAACAACAACAAATGGTTTCTGGTTCCAGGATCATAATGCAAGGTGTGAACATGTGCAACCACATAGGGTCTCTGCTTCCTGGGGCTCCTCTTCCCCCCCCACCCCCCCCAATTGCTTCTATAGTTTCCACTATCACTGTACATCAGAGGTCAAACCATGGGGAAAAAATAGGTATCTTCTTCCAAGCTGTGGAACTCTTTGCCAGAGGATGTTGTGAAGGCGAAGACTATAACAGGGTTCAAAAAAGAACTAGATAAGTTCAAGGAGCATGGGTCCATCAATGGCTGTTAGCCAGGATGGGCAGGGATGGTTTCCCTAGTCTCTGTTTGCCAGAAGCTGGGAATGAGCGAGTCTCTAAGGTGCCACAAGTACTCCTTTTCTTCTTAGGAATGGACAGGTTTCAGAGTAGCAGCCGTGTTAGTCTGTATTCGCAAAAAGAAAAGGAGTACTTGTGGCACCTTAGAGACTAACAAATTTATTTGAGCATAAGCTTTCGTGAGCTACAGCTCATTTCATCGGATGCATTCGGTGGAAAATACAGTGGGGAGATTTATATACACAGAGAACACGAAACAATGGGTTACCATACACACTGTAAGGAGAGTGATGGTAACACCCATTGTTTCATGTTCTCTGTGTATATAAATCTCCCCACTGTATTTTTCCACCGAATGCATCCGATGAAGTGAGCTGTAGCTCACGAAAGCTTATGCTCTAATAAATTTGTTAGTCTCTAAGGTGCCACAAGTACTCCTTTTCTTTTTTCTAAAGGCGTCAGGCACCCAAATTTCCCCTGAATTTGAGCACCAAACACTCCTTTCAAAATCTCAGACCACAAATATTGCAGCCTTACTGATGTGTTTTTTTTTTTTTTTTTCCTTTCTCAATCCCCAAGTAGGGTTGATATTTTTTCAGGATTATCCTGGAGTCTCCAGGAATTAGAGTAATCTGTAATTACAGATGATGTCCTGGGATGAAACCTCCAGTAATACATCCCTTGGCAACCCTATTCCCAAATGATTCTCCAAACAGTGAGAAATTAAAACAACCTCCTGCGTTTAGATCCTTCTATAATCAAAGCATTGCCCATCTTTTGATCCCTTCTTAGAATTAGCTAGAGATTCGATTCCTATTCCGGGGCCTATATTAAGACACATTTATTTTTTCTTTTACAATAAAAAAAATCTTTCAGTGGTCTGGGTTTTAAAAAAAAAACAAAGCAAAACAATTTTGTCTCTTCTGGTAAAGTCCTATTCAGCATGCATACATTTGCCACCCGCACTGAGCAGTGGCTTGAGTCAAATTCGGTTTGCATGACTGATCGAAAACCATTACAAAAGATTTTGCAAATTCTACATCAGTGAGACTCCCCAGCAAAGCTTTACGTAAGAACATACAGCGTTATCAAGGTGACCTGCAAAAAAGAAACAAAATGGATTTGTGCCATGTTTGCTTCCTTAGGATCTAGCAAGACAGACCGAGAGGTTTTTCTGTTTTTAAACAAAGCTTTTTTTTCGTTAGAAATTCCTCTGCTTCTCCTGGGATGCAGGAGCTGGTGTGATGACGATGTTGCAAGTAATGAGGAAATAGGAACGGATTGAGTGAGATGGGGGAGAATTTTAGTCAAATTGTCAAAAGGCTTTTGTTTGTCTTAACAGCCATTTAACTCCAATACACAGAAACCAGGTGGGCGGAAAGATTTCCTAGTTAAAGAACAACCAGGTCCTTCAGTTAAGGGCTGTGAATACTCCCATTCAGTTCTCTGGACCTTCAAGGAGACCTTAGTTGGAACAGGGAAGCTGATATTCCTGAGGGGTGGGTTTTTTTTTTTAAATGGTTAAGAAGCAGATTTAAAAACCAAAAACGTTTCAGGCCTTCTGTAACCATTATTAAGAAGCAAAAAGGGGCACAAGCCGTTCCCCCCCCCCCCCCTTCCGGGGAAGGTCACTGTCTAGGGTTTACTTGTATAAAATATTGTGTAACCCAGTATGAACGTTTCTGAGTGCATTTTTGTGGAGTTTCTAGAATACACAAGGAGATCCCGTGACCCAACGGAGCTGGGGATGGGGGGGGTTGGGGTGTGGGAGGGGCTCAGGGCTGGGGCAGAGGGTTGGGGTGCAGGCTGCAGGGTGTGGCTGAGAATGAGGGGCTCAGGGAGTGGAAGGGGACTCTGGGCTGGGGCAGGGGGGTTGGGGTGTAGGGGAGGGGGGTCAGGGCTCTGGGCTTGGGGTGCAGGCTCTAGGGTGGGGTGGGGGATAAAGGGTTTCGGGTGCAGGAAGGGGCTCTGGGTTTGGGGGTCTCAAGGCTGGGGCAGGGGATTGGGGCACTGGCTTACCTCCAGCGACTCCCAGTCAGCGGCGCAGCTGGGGTGCAGAGGCAAGCTTCCCACCTGTCCTGGTACCACAGACCATGCTGCGCCCTGGAAGCAGCCAGCAGCAGGTCCTGCTCCTAGGTGGAGGCATGCAAGCGGCTCCACATGGCGCTCACCCACAGGCACCATCCCACCCCAGCTCCCATTGGCCAAGAGCCGGCACTCGTGGCTTCCCTGCCTAGCAGCCAAACCTGCTTCTGGGGCACAGTGTGGTGTTGGAACAAGTGAGCACTAGCCTGCCTTAGCTGGGCAGCACTGCCGATGGGACTTTTAACAGCCCGGTTGGTGGTGCTGACCAGAGCCGCCATGACCCAGTTCTGGGTTGCGACCCGTGGTTTGAAAACCACTGTTCTAAAGGATGCAATGAGCAGAAAGGGGCATGAACCAGCACTGTGGCTCTGGAAGCTTAGGGTAGTTCTGATTCGAACAGCAACTGGGCCTCTCTCTCTGCTTGGTTTCTTTTTTATTTCTTGTTTTTTTTGATAGTTATTTCAAATTGACTCAAAGATCAGGCTGCTTTTATTGCAAAGGAGCATCTTAGAATCCTTGTTTTTTCCCATCCGAAAAGTTTTTACCCAGCTGTTCTAGAAGGATATTGAATGAGAGCCTGATCCGAGCCCTTCCAGTCATCTTGAGGAGCTTTGGATCAGGATCCTGTGAGAGAGCAGAATCATGGGGCTGCACATTTGAATTGTGTATGGGTTTTACTGTGGCTGAATTCATTAAGAGCTGCACAGAAAGCTTAATTTACAAGTTTCAGAGTAGCAGCCGTGTTTAGTCTGTATTCGCAAAAAGAAAAGGAGTACTTGTGGCACCTTAGAGACTAACAAATTTATTAGAGCATAAGCTTTCGTGAGCTACAGCTCACTTCATGAGCTGTAGCTCACGAAAGCTTATGCTCTAATAAATTTGTTAGTCTCTAAGGTGCCACAAGTACTCCTTTTCTTAATTTACAAAGAACTCCAACTGGTGTGGCACGAAGGGGCCTGCACGGCTCCCAGCGTGGGTTGTAGTTGTTCACAAACACCATTGCATGTTCGGGAGGAAATGTGTAACCTTGGCTTTCAAAACGGAGGGCTTTGTCCAGGTGGAGGGCTCTGTGCAAAAAGATCCAATCACAGTATTGGGCTCTGGGTTGGAGGCCATCTTTGCTTCATGTCCACTGCAGTTGGTGCGTCACAGATAATGGAGAAGGGTGATGCAGAGAGACGTTTCCCTGATGCCTGGGGAAAATGCTGCTGATGGCAGAGACTTTCTGAAGGGGGTGACCTATTATGGGGTCTGAACCCCAGAAGCAACAGGGGGTTCCAGCTAGCCCAAACCCAGAAAGGCCAATTCTTTACTCACTTAATGAGGTGTAATTGAGGAGGGGTTTAATTGTGGAGTTCAGCTGACAAGGGTCTAAACTTCATGGCTCTGGCTGTTCATAGCTGGTGGTTTTTCTCTCTCTCTCTCAGTCTCGGATTGCTAAGCGAGGGAGGAAGCTTGTGGATTACGACAGTGCCAGACACCATTTTGAATCCCTACAAACTGCAAAGAAGAAAGATGAAACAAAAATTGCCAAGGTAAAGCACAGGGCGGGCCCTGCTTTCATTTATTATTGTTTTTAATAACTGCTCATTTAGGAAGTTTTAACATGTTGACTCATCGTTCCCAGGTGCTTTCTGTTTAGAGAACTGTCATGCAATGATCCTGCCAGAGTGTTTTCTCTTTGGAAGGGTCACACCCATCCATTTATTTTTACTCCCCAAATAAACTTTGAGAAGGCTCTGAAGGTGTTAGTGCACTGAAGCTGATCTTCTGTGCAGTGTATCTGGTACAGATTTCAGGGGTACATGGTTTTGGTGATCACAGAAACCTGAGTGAGAAAGGAAGAATGACTTTACGGTGCCAGCTAGAAACTGGGAGGCAGGAGGGGGTTCTATTTCCTTCTCTGATCCTGAATACCTGCATGCCTCAGTTTCCCCATCTGTAAAATGGTGATGAGAATAAGTGGTTGGCTGCTGTGCCCTGGATTCAGTAAGTCTGCAGAGTGTTCTGAGACACTCTGATCAACAGTGCTATAACAGTGTTCGCTGGGAGGGACTACCTGGCACTTTCAGCTTGGGCATGGCCGTGACGTGTTCAGAGCCTCTGCTCTGTTAATTCCTGCTGTATAAATAGTCCCCTGAACAGCTTTGCTCTTTCAGACTGGAAGTTGTTGCGGCCAAAGCAAAATTGGCAATTCAGTTGTTGTCTGAATACTCTTCAGTTTTTCTGAAACTACGCCCTCTGTGATCACTTGGGCTCAGTCGTGACTAGGAATTAATGTGTGATGCTAACATGTTTGAAACATCTAATGTGGACAAGACAGAGTAGACTTGAACATGTGCTAAAATGGTTGAATACTAGCCTCGGCACCCGCCTGTGAGCACATATTAAAGACAGTGGGTGAAATTCTGCCTCCATTGATGTCAATGGGGAATTTTGCCACTGACTTCAGTGGAGCCAAGATTTCATCCAAGTGTGCTTGGTCTACACTAGACTTTTCCAAGGTGTTAGCCAGAACATGCTAACAGCACACCTTAAATCCTAGTCTAGGGGAGGGATGAGCTGTGTGGGAGCTAGGGATGGTGGAAGAAGAGAGGAGGGAGATGTTTCTTTATTCTCTCTCTTCTCCCTGCTCTTTCCCCCCCGCCCCGAATTGGGAGAGATGCAAAAACTTCAATTAACAATCACCAAATGCTTCTATCTCAAAATACACCAGTGCTCCTGGAAGGTGATGTTGCTCTAACTAGCTCTGGAAAAGTTAACCGTGATTCTGTATATCTGGGACCTAATGGCTAATCTGCCTTCTAAGTGCTGCTTTTGCACTTGATGGATGGCTGGTTGGCAGCACTTTATTTTAAGCCCTCGGTCTTTACTATCTCTTTATCATTGCTTGCACTACGGATAACCGGGCAAAACCAGGGAACAAAATTGAAGGTGACTTTAGGAACCAGAATCATTGCATCAGGTATGGAAAAAACCAATGTCCCTCATTCAACACATAAGGCTGGTCAGCCAGTCGAATGGCTCAATTAACAGAACTTTCCACTGGCTTTTCTCTTGAAGCATGCAGAAGTAAGAAGGGAATTTTCCTGGGGGTGGGGAGGTGGAATCTTTCATTTGGGGTGGTGGTGTTAATTGGCGATTTTAAAACTTGCTGCGGTGATTCATATATGAACATTCGAACCTGAGGCCTCTGGCTCTGGTATTTTCAAGTCTGGGAAGTTAGACTCCTCTAGCTTCGCAGCACTCGCTGGTCTCCCACAAACTGCTCATGTGCTGACGCTCTGTGACAGATGACTGGTTGTTGATGGATTAATAGATAAGGTCGATGAGCAATGTGGACCAAAGGACAGAGCCCAGGGTTCTGTTCCTGATGCTGCCTCTGGGTCACTTGGACAAAGCAATTAGAAGTCAATGGGGGCTTTTCCAGTCACTGCAGTGGGCTTGGCCTGACCCATCAGCCCTCTCTGCCTCAGTTACCCTGTCTGGTAAATAGGAATAATGCTACTTACCTGCCTTTGTAAACTGCTTTGACATCTATGGAAAAGCATTGGAGAAACGCAAAGTCTTGTTGTTGTTACAGTGGAGAGCAAATACTGGGCGCTAACTGATGTTTTCTCATGATATTAGAATAACACCAACAGCATCATGAATTCTTTTGGGCTTATCCTTCCTTCCCCCCCCTCACTTCTTATAACACATGCACACACACACCTTAAGAATCCTGCCACTTACTGCTTAATTGACAACATTCCATTAAAATAGAGTGCTGTGGACTTTAAAAAATTGCATGTGGACAAGAGTGATGAATTAATCCCGTCCTCCTTGAAGGCACTCGGAGGAAACTCAACACGTGGCATTTGTGTGCTAAGTCACTAACCATTCTTGTCTGTTGCTCTTTGCAGCTGGGCTGCTGGTGAACAGTCTCCCAGCCCTGGTGCTCTCTGTCTCCAGATCACAGCATTAATTACTGCTACACTTGGCATGCTTTGAAGGATTTGTAACTGATTGTCCCCTAGATGCTGTGTCTCTTGCCTTGGTGGTGTTGGGTTGGCCCAGCCTGTAATGCTCTCACTCTTGTGATTTTGTTTTCTAAACAGATGTCTGTCTCTCTCTCTCATTTTTGTTTTCTCTTTCCTTTGAAAACGCTCCCCCATGCAGCCTGTCTCGCTGCTTGAGAAAGCTGCGCCACAGTGGTGCCAAGGAAAACTACAAGCTCATCTCGTTGCTCAAACTAATCTGCTCCGAAATCAGGTGATTGCCTACCTACCTGGCTCTAACCCCCGCATGTGCTATTTTGGGCTCTAGTCCCGTAATATGCGTTTAATTTCCAGGCAGTGTTCACTTTAGGCTCTCCATAAAGTGTGTCCTTGTTGTTCAGGGGTCAGATTTCTTCCTGGTCTAACACCATGACCTTAAGTGAAGTTACATCTGGGTAGGTTAGATCAGTGATTTTTTTCCAGTAAAACTCTATTATGCTTTACCCAGAGGTGGAATTCGATTATTGGGGGCCCTGGGCACAAAGAACACGTGGGCTGCCCCGCACCTTCCTTTCAATGGGGCCCCAACCGCTGCTCCTAAGTGCTCTTTCAGGGGCCCCCAAATTGGCCAGGGTCCCTGGGCACGGATCCCATAGGCCCGTGCATTAATCTGCCACAGGCTTTACCCCATGAAGTGAACACGGGAGCAAGGGATGTAAAATGGGGCTGGGACAAAAGATCCCATCCAGTTCCTCTAGTATCTTTTTTATTTTTTTCCCCTAAATGAGAAGCAGATTTTATGGTTAAAAATAGAAACCTTAAGAAGATGCCTTGTGAATTTCTGCCATTCAGTAAAGCTGGATGCAAAATACCACAGCAAAAAGCAGAAGTGGTTTATACATTTGTACAAATTAGTTGCAAAACTTTCCCAGGGTGAGATCCAAAAATGCAGATTTGAAACTATTCATTTATAGAACAAGTGCTGAGAGAATCTCCCAAGGCCTCAGAGGTCCAGTCTGGATTAGAAATGGATGCAAGATGTACATCCAGCACTAGACCGAACACCATCAAGTTGCAGGTCCTGGGGCTGCCTGAAAGCAGGGTTTCTCCAGATATTATTTAGTAATAATATTTTTCTATTTTTTATTTTTCTCCAGATATTTATTAGATAGTAATATTATTTATTAGATAGTAATATATTATTTAATAGATATTATTATTGAGAACCTACAGGGAAGGAGTTTAGTAAGTGAAGTCAATGAAACTATAGTTATTGAAATTGGATTCTTTGTTCCACTCCTTGCTTGGGCAGTGGGAAGGAGAAACGTGCCTTCTTGATGGAATCTTCCATGGTAACTGTTTCATGGAAATACTTGGACCCAGATCCTCAAAGGTCTGTAGGCATCTAACTTCCATTTAAAACATTTCCTAAGTACCTTTTGAGCATCTGAATCTCAGGGACCTACAGTAGGAGCAGACAGACAGGAGGGAGGAAGAAAAACAAATACCCTGAATGGGGGGAGGACATTAAGTCATTGTTCTGACTCCCAGAAACCCAAGTACCTACTCATTAACTCCTAGTGATCTCATCCGCTTTCATTCAAATGCTCTCTCACATTCTTGATCAGTGAATAAAGAAAAGGAGTACTTGTGGCACCTTAGAGACTAACAAATTTATTAGAGCATAAGCTTTCGTGAGCTACAGCTCACTTCATCGGATGCATTTGGTGGAAAAAAACAGAGGGGAGATTTATATACACACACACACACACACACACACACACACACACACACCACACACACACACACACACACACAGAGAGAGAGAGAACATGAACAATGGGTTTATCATACACACTGTAAGGAGAGTGATCACTTAAGATAAGCCATCACCAGCAGCAGGGGGGGGAAAGGAGGAAAACCTTTCATGGTGACAAGCAAGGTAGGCTAATTCCAGCAGTTAACAAGAATATCTGAAAAGGAGTACTTGTGGCACCTTAGAGACTAACAAATTTTGGCACAAGTACTCCTTTTCTTTTTGCGAATACAGACTAACACGGCTGCTACTATGAAAAGAATATCTGAGGAACAGTGGGGGGTGGGTGGGGGGGGGAGAAATAACATTGACAGATTCAGATTGACAGAGCCAGAAGAGTACCCAGAAGTCACCTGCTACAGGACAGGCCCAACAAAGAAAATAACAGAACACCACTAGCCATCACCTTCAGCCCCCAACTAAAACCTCTCCAACGCATCATCAAGGATCTACAACCTATCCTGAAGGACGACCCATCACTCTCACAGATCTTGGGAGACAGGCCAGTCCTTGCTTACAGACAGCCCCCCCAACCTGAAGCAAACACTCACCAGCAACCACACACCACACAACAGAACCACTAACCCAGGAACCTATCCTTGCAACAAAGCCCGTTGCCACTCTGTCCACATATCTATTCAGGGGACACCATCATAGGGCCTAATCACATCAGCCACACTATCATAGGCTCGTTCACCTGGGCATCTACCAATGTGATATATGCATCATGTGCCAGCAATGCCCTCTGCCATGTCCATTGGTCAAAACTGGACAGTCTCTACGTAAAACAATGAATGGACACAAATCAGACGTCAAGAATTATAACATCAAAACCAGTTGGAGAACACTTCATCTCTCTGGTCACTCGATTACAGACCTAAGAGTGGCTATACTTCAACAAAAAAGCTTCAAAAAACAGACTCCAAGGAGAGACTGCTGAATTGGAATTAATTTGCAAACTGGATACAATTAACTTAGGCTTGAATAGAGACTGGGAATGGATGAGTCATTACACAAAGTAAAACTATTTCCCCATGGTATTTCTCCCTCCCACCCACCCCCCACTGTTCCTCTGATATTCTTGTTAACTGCTGGAATTAGCCTACCTTGCTTGTCACCATGAAAGGTTTCCTCCTTCTTCTCCCCCTTCCCCCTCCCCCCCCCCCCCCCCGCTGGTGATGGCTTATCTTAAGTGATCACTCTCTTACAGTGTGTATGATAAACCCATTGTTTCATGTTCTCTGTGTGTGTATATAAAGCTCCCCTCTGTTTTTTCCCACCAAATGCATCCGATGAAGTGACTGTAGCTCATGAAAGCTTATTGCTCAAATAAAATTTGTTAGTCTCTAAGGTGCCACAAGTACTCCTTTTTCTTTTGCGAATACAGACTAACACGGCTTGCTACTCTGAAACTTGATCAGTGAATGAATCACTGTTTAGCTATGACAGCCACACTTCAAATACCTGGGAGTTTTCAACCGCCAATTTCTGATCGTACTGGATATGATACTGGCCAATAAAAATGGCTGTGAGTGCGCACATAAACTGAGGCATTGGCTAATGGAGAAGATTGCAGAGGTCATCTTTAGGGGCAAATTGCAAAGAAGGAAAAATTGTACACTTTTTTTGCTTCTTGATGTCTAAGGGCCTGAAAGTTTCTTTAGGCTTGTTTTTCTGCTGAGAAATACCAGGGAAAAGAGAATTTGCTAGAAGCTTCTTGGAGGCTACACAACTGGAGCGGAAGTTTCTCAGCTCATAATCAAAGGAATCAGCATTAAGCTATCAAACCCAGAACGTTAAACAGCCTGAGTAAAAATCTCTTCTCCTGCCAATTACTCATCGTCACAATCTCCCTAATTGTCTGATCTGTTTTTGTGGGGAGTCTAAGACTGGGCAAGCCTTTGATTTTCTAATATAAAGATGAGTTGACAATTAACCTTTCAAATAACCGACCTGCCTGGCCTTTAACAGATAGAAAATAGTGGGAGTTTCTTGTGAACCCTCGGGAGGTTTCCTCTTAGGGGGTGTAAGCGGGTTACACTGTAGCATTCTGGTGACTCTCTCTCTCTCTCTCTCCCCCCATTTGGAACAAAAAGGAAACCGCTTAGAGCAGCAAATTCCTGCAGCTCCTTAGCTCCACTGAAACGCTGACCTCCTGTCTAAGCAGCAGTGTCCTTGGTGATCTGTAGCTCCAGCAAAACACAGTGTTTCTGGTGGTCCGTCCCATCAGCCAGCGAGTAACCAGCTAACTGAGTGGTGGTGTCCCTCTGGTTCCCCAGAGAGGAAGGATGGCCCTATGGGTTAGGATCTAGCCTGAGACTTGGGAGATCTGGGTTAGTTTTCTGCTCTGACACTGCTTCCTGTGTTGCCTTGGGCAAGTCACTTAGGCCCAGACCCTGCATGCCTAAATCAAAATTGGAGTTCGTGAGAGAGAGAGAGAGGTGCCTAAATACCTTTGACCATCTGGTGCATTGGACTCTCTACCCACTGCACATTAGCCTGGGTTGTGGGACCCCGGGCTTGTGGACTCCTTGTTTTCAAGCCTGTGCTTAAGCATCTGTACTGCATTGTAAAGCCTGGGTTACAATTGCTGGCAGGCAGGGTCTCACAGCTGTGCTAACATGTCCATACTACACTGCACAGACCTTCTGACTCAGGTCTGCAGCTTGAGCTACCTCCACACTGCAAAATGACAGGGTTGGACCTGCCTCTCAGTGGGACTTGGACTCTGACCCACCCTCCTTTCAGGGTCCTAGAATCCAGGCCCTGAGTACTTACTGACCCGAGTCAGACTGAGATGTGTGTGGACGGAACTGGGCTCGGGCTCAAACCTGACTCGGTCTGCCCGTAGTGTGCAGTGTAGACGTTCCCTTTCTTGGCATAACGGTGGAGTGATGGCAATGGGAGTTGAGGAACAGCTGTGAGGAGTCACTCAGCGCTGCACAGAATCAGGCCTGCTGCATCCAACCAAAAATAAATCCTGCGTAGAGCTGATCCTGGGTACCCCTACACCATTGCTTGGCCAGAGCACCGAGCGAAATGAATCTAGCTCTATCACTGGAATATCAAAGGGATTTGAATATCCACAACGGAGCCTTAGCCATAGCTTTGAGCTGCATGGACCCCTCGTTCCTTACGCTTCTAGATGAACACTGGCCTGCAGGCTTTTAGTGCTGTGCTTTGGGGCCGTCACAATACTCACAGATGGCGCAGGATTGCTTTCTGGGTCCTTCGGCCTGAGAATGGATAAATCTGAGGGAGGGACCATGTCATTTCCTTCATTGTGCAATGGGACTACTGAAAAACAAACAGTGTTTAATGGGGATCTTCGCCTCTGGGGATTTGAAGTCCTGGCTATGGTTCAAGCCTGGTGTGGAAATGAAAGGGGACACTAATTTTTCCTTTTGAGCGAATGGATTGGAAACATTCATGCCCTGATAGATCTTAAGGCAGGAAGAGACCCTCCTGATCCTGTCCTCTGCCCTCCTGCATAGCATAAAGCGGCATCTCCGTTTAGGAGAGGGTTCATTTTTTGCAAGCCCACAGTAAATAGTGGGCTTGTCTAAACGCCAGTGCGCAAGTAAGACGGATGTCACTCCCGTTGCTCTATGCCTTCCCTGGAGTGGCTCCATATCTCTGTTAGAGACCCACTGTTTCACAGACAGGCCAAGGTGGGCATTTCTTCCAGTACCCAGCTCTCTCTCCTCTGGCAGGAACCCTTGTCCTCTGACCTTGAGCACTGAGGACATCACTCCAGGCTTCTGCTGAGGGCTGGTGACTTCTGAAACTTGGGTGTGGGGCTAGAACGTGAGATACCCCTGAGCCCTTCCTCGGCTAGTTCCCCCTGGCCAGAGAAGCAGGAGACCAGAAATCGGACCGGAGTCTGCCGACATAGGACGCAGGACAGTATGCCTCAACTTTCTTGACTGCCCGCTCCCCCCGCCCCGACGTCAATCTGGTTTGTGTGCATGCCCGATCCCTTGAGACGGAGAGCCCTAAAGGCTGGGTTTTCTCTATTAACCTCATTAGCAGAGCAGATCAGAAATCTCCTTCTACGTGGCGAATGTCTGTCCCCTTGTCGCTTGGAAGGGGGCAGGAAGCCAGCCTCCAGTTCTGAAGGGTTCCGTGGCAATAGGAAGGCAGAGAGAGGTGGGCCCCGTGGGGCTGGATTTGCACACAGGCTGGAGAGCACTGTGGCATTGGGGACATTTCCTCGCTATTGTTTTGTAATATATACAGCAGCTTGTGCATGGCCTTCCCTGTTAAGCTGTGCTGCGGGGTGGTTACTCTCCAGGGTTCGCTGATTCTCTCTCCCCACCATGCGGACAGGGGCGAGGCAGAGAATGGAAACATTGAAACTGGAACCGTTCACAGTACAGGCCCTTGAAGGGGAGGAAAGAGGGAGGAGTGGGAAGAGTGGGGTGGTGGATGTGCCTGGTGCTGACTTAAGGGTGTGGTGTAGAGTGGTGGGCATGGCTACTGCTGACACAGGGGGAGGGTGGTGGTGGGTGTGCCCGGTGCTGGACTTGGGGGAGTTAGGGAGGTGGGCGTGCCCAGGGCTAACTGGGGGAGCAGGGGGGGTAGGGGGCGGTGGGCGTGCCTGGTCTGACTTGGGGTGGGGGGTAGTGGGGCGGTGGGCGTGCCTGGTGCTGACTTGGGGTGGGGGGTATGGGGCGTGGGCGTGCCTGGTGCTGACATGCGGGGTGGGGGGTAGTGGGGCGTGGGCGTGCCTGTGCTGAACTCGGGGTGGGGGGTAGTGGGGGCGGTGGGCGTGCCTGGTGCTGACTTGGGGTTGGGGGGTAGTGGGGCGGTGGGCGTGCCTGGTGCTGACTCGGGGTGGGGGGTAGTGGGCGTGGGCGTGCCTGGTGCTGACTCGGTGGTGGGGGGTAGGGGGGCGGTGGGCGTGGCCCGGTGCGGACTGGGGTGGGCAACGCAGTACGGAGGTGGTGGGTGTGCCCGGTACTGCATTGGAGGTGAGAGGGGTGTGTGCCCAGTGCTGACTTGGGAGGGGAGTAGGAGGTGGTGGGTGTATCCACTGCTGCATTGGAGGGAGGGTGAAGGGGGTGGTGGGCGTGCCCGGTGCTGACTTGAGGTGTGTGGGGCAGTGGACGTACCTGGTTCTGACTTGGGCTGTTTGTAGTAGGAGCCATGAGCGTCTTGTGTCTCTGCATTATGCCAGAATTCTTGCCCTGGTCATGCGCTCCTTGTGCTGGCAATGGGAGATAGGGGGATTCACCAGACAGCGGGCCAACGGGCAGAGCAGGCAGGCTGCTGGGCTGAATGCTGGAGTTAAAATCCTGATCAGACCCCAGTGTAGGAGTCATAGTTCTCTGGGCTGGTATGTGTGGCACACGGCTCGCGGCACCGGTTTTAGCTGCCATCCTGGCTGCTGTCTCCAGACTGTGGCTCATGGCTGTGAAAGCCTGTCCTTGCTATTCAGAGCCATCTCCCTGCTGAGCCCAATCAGCCTTGCTCCTACGTGGCCACTACCCAGCAGCATTCTGCCAGGCGGGGATCCCCGGGGTGCCACCCGCCCCTGCCCCCAGTGCTTTGCATCTGTGGAAGGTTTCACCCCGTGACGGAGATTTCCTCGTCAGCTGATTTAAGCTCTTGCCTGGCAGTGCAGAGCCCTGTGCCTTCGATTCTCCTGTGCACAGGGGGTTCAAGCTGGAGCGGGGTGTCCAGCCGGCTCAGCACCATTGATGTCCATGGAGTAGGCTGAAGTAAACCCACGGGGTCTGATCTTTCCTCTTGGCAGTCCATTAGGGGAGTGGCATCACCATAAAAGGTGGGGTAAGTGAGAGGAGAACTAGACCCCTTGTCCTCAGCAGAGAATTACCCCAGGCTGCCCCTAAAGGGGTTCAGCAAGACCAGTATGGTGCGGGGGCTCTCCCTTGCCTGGTCTCTCCAACTGGCGAGGGAAGCAGCGAATGCCTTGCACTGCATGGAGCTGGGTGGGCGCTGACTTGTCCCGTCTCTGTTGTGAAGGCGGAAGAAGAGCTGGTGAAAGCTCAGAAGGTGTTTGAGGAGATGAACCTCGATCTGCAGGAGGAGCTGCCTTCACTATGGAATAGGTGAGTGCCTGAGGGCGGCTGCCAGAGGCCAGTCGCCCCTTAGGGAGGTCATTTCTGTGATCAGCTGCCCCATCGGTGTGAAGGAGGGCCTGGGTTGAGGGTAACCCTCTGCTCTGGATTTCTGGGTGCGTTCCAGCTCTCTGGGCCTCTTCTAGCATTCACAGAAGCCACCCCCATCCTGTTTCCAAGACCCTGCCGTCCCCAGATCTTCTGGGAATGCAGTAGCCACCCAGTGTGTGTTGCTTTTAGGGGCTGTCCATAAATTGCATAGCGCATTAGGGCATGGCAGGGGATCTTTAATTTTGCATGTTAGTTTCAGTGGGGCAAAGTGGTACAACGGGTGGTAGGGGTCTCGAAAATCTGCCTAGGGAGAGCTTCAATATACTGGCGACATAGTGGGGAAGGGGATTTAGGGCTCTTCTACACTGCAAAGAAAAATCCACGGCAGTTAGTCTCGGACTCCGGGTTAATTGACTCAAGCTTGCGGGGCTCGGGCTATAGGGCTAAAACCAGCAGTGTGGACGTTCCCACTCGGGCTGGCGCCTGGGCAGCGAGACCGTCGCCCTTCGCTGGATTTCGCAGCCTGGGCTGCAGCCCAGCCAGGAGCATCTACACTGCTATTTTCGGTCCCGCAGCCCGAGGCAATTGACCTCAGCGCAGCGCTGCAGGATTTTCTTTGCTGTGTGCCCTTAGGCACTGAGCCCCCAGGCGTGGCTCTGGCTGGCAAGTCCTTTCCCTGGCATCGGAGTCCCAGACTCTCCAGCCCTGCTGCACAGCAGGGACCCAGCTGGCCTCCCCATGGTGCTCGGCTCCCGAGGGCAGGCTGGGCACAGGGAAACAGGCAGGCAATGAAGGGAGACCAGTGGATCGTAGGTTTGCTGTACAGGGATTCCAGCCACAGAGACGAGGGGAGCTCGGAGAAATCCTGGAGGAGACCAGGGGATGAATGAGGAAGGAGAGCTGATGTTTGGGGAGGGGAGTATCAGGGTCGAGTGCGGGCAAAGTCTACTCAGAAGTGTCCCAATTTCTGATTTTAAAAGGGAGCCCCCTGGGGCAAGGCTTGTGGGGGCAGGAGGGAGGACAGGAGGAGGGAAAAGCAGGCATCAGCGGGATGAAAGCAAAATCCTGATGGGCCTTATAGTCTGTCTCTAGCATTCTAGCTGTGTAGCTTATTCCTAAGGATTCCCTGGCTGTGATGGGTGAGCACAGCTATCTCCTTCCTCTGCACCATCCCACTCTACTTCCTCTCTCCGCTGGTCCCTAGCGGAGATGAAACATTTCCGTCAACAATCTCTCCCCCTGAGAAGGATAGATCTTCTGCACCGACCCACCCTGTATGAGGGGTAACATTGCCATTTCAGCCACGCACCCTCACTGAACACCTGACTGTGGGGGCGGTTGGGTCATTCTTGCCACCTGCTAACCTCATTGCCCAGCAGTCCGGGTGTGTGTGTGCATGCCCCTCCACCTGGGTGGTTACAAGCTGCTCCAGTTAATTGTCCTCTGTTATGAATTGCTGGGAGAGCATCATCTGGCTGAGTTCCTGTTTCTCAGGGCTCAGCCTCCTCCTCCTGCCCCCCACAGCTCTAGCTGTCTCTGCCCTGTCAGCAGAGAGAAACGCCCCATGTGTAAGGGATGGTGAGTCGCGCCCCTTCTTCAGAGCAGAAAACCCAGCAGGCAGGACAGCACTTCTCTTGGGTAGACTCAAGTCACTAGATTTGGGAGTCACCCAGTGAATGTGTCTGGGACCAGGCCCCTAAAGCCTGCCCGAGTTCTGGGGCTTCCCTGCTCAACCCTCTTGTTTCCCCCCCAGAGGTTACTGTGACATCTTTTTCCAGAAGGGAGGACTGGGGTGTGTGTGTGGTGTGTTGGTCCATGGCCAGTGCCGCTCTGGAGGATGGCGTGGGGTGGGTCCACCACAAAAAGTGCCCCGACAAGCCTGTCTTCTCCCTTTCTGCTAGAACCAACCATCTCCTATAGGCCAGTCACTCCAGCCCACAGGGCTGTCTGGGGACTTCCTGACCTACACTGCTGTTAGGATAGTGAGAAGGCACAGCTTAACTGTGAAATGCAGTGTGTGTGTGTGTGGGGGGGGGGGGGGGGCTTAGCAAAGGAAATCAAGTCCACCGATTTTGGAAGAGCCACATGTATCCACTAACGCTTGCTCTGTTTTCATTCGGCAGTCGTGTTGGTTTCTATGTCAACACATTCCAGAGTATAGCAGGCCTAGAAGAGAACTTCCATAAAGAAATGAGCAAGGTAAGGGTGCTGGTCTTTTTATTCATTTGCCGTGCTATTATCATTAACAGACACTTGTGCAGTGCGGCAAATGCACCCGGGCTGTACAAGAAGCCAGTGCTTGTCCTGATGGCTTTACAGTCCTAACATCCCTATTTAAATAGCCATCCGATCATTGCAGGGAATCTTACAGGTTTCAGCTGGGCGTATTGTTGATTGGGGCATATTCCCCTAAAATCAGTGGATCCCACCTAGAGTCAAAGAAGCAATGAATGAAGCCAGTCTGATTCAGCCCCTTCAAACTTTTGGGTAAAGTGTTTCACTTATTAAAATGATAAACTGGTAGCAAAGGTGCCATCTGTAGTAAACCTTCAATGCCCTAAGGAGTATCTCAAGGAGCAGATGGCTTAGTTGCTCCATGCTTGTTCTGTAGCTGCGTAGCCAGGCCCTTAAGAGGTCTGAGGGGTAGTCAGCGGCAAGGCCAACACACTGACTTTCATCCAGAATTTTTGTTTTCATTTAATTTAAACAGATTTGAAATAACTCCCGGATTCCTCCAGGCTTGTGCGTTGCTCACATGATTTATACATTCCCTATACATCCTGCTAATCTTTTATGAGGAGACAGGGAGCCCAAGTGAAAACAGATACTTTTGTTCACCATCTGTAGTCCAGGCAACAATACAGCAGCTAAGCAACAAGCAACATCATGGTTGTTAAATTCCCAGAGGTAACTACTCACAGTGAGGAAATGGTTGGCATGATTTAAACATTAGCATCAAGTTCTGCTGATGCTTAACAGGGACCCTTACAAAAATATGGCAGTGTTCTACAGTAATGCTACAAATCACTGTAGTAACACTATTGTTAAAGGCAGTGGGTTTATTTAACTTCAGTATTTTATAAGGAAAAACTCTGGAAAACCTGTCTGCTTAGAGCAGTGGTCCCAAAACTGTGGGGTGTGCCCCCAGGCATGGAGGAATGTTTGGGTGGGTGCGGCGGGGCCTGGGCAAGCCCCCACGGTAGGCTAAGAGGGAGAGCCACCTAGCCCCACTCTGCCCCCAGCTGTGCTCTGGCCCCACCCCCAGCCATGGCCCCACTTCCTGGCCCCATGCCCGGCCATGGCACCCACCATGGCACGGCTGCAGCTCCACTTCCTGCCTCCCCCCAGCCTTGGCCTCTGGCCAGGGTTTCATTCCTGGCCCCAGCCCCACCCCTAGCTACACCCCCCCGTCTTGGCTCCCTTACCCCTATCTGCATCACCGCCCCTGGAGCCATGTCCCCACTCCCAGCCTTGGCTCCTGGGTGGGGAGGGGAGGTGGACAGTGGTAAAGGGGGGGGAGGTGTGACCCTGAAAAGTTTGGGGACCACTGGTTTAGAGAGAATTCTCCTCCTGTGTCACATGTTACAGGTCTCTTCCTCAGTTTTTGGTTGTTTGGGGACATAATGCAGGAAACCAGGACCTTTTGTTCCTTAAGTCATCTGCTTCTTATTAGAGCTGTAGGATCAAATTAATTGCTGGCATGGAGCGTGCAATACCATTGACATTGATGGAGTGGGATCTTAGTGCAAATGGTGACTTTGGCATGTAATTTTGTTTGTGACACAGCCATTTCATAGTAGTAACCTCTGGTGTCGACACAAATGAGGTTCGAGGCTTCAGCTGTGCTCATGCAGAGGTCCCTGGTAATATCGGGGAGGTTGGAGAAAGGCAGGAAATAGAAAAGACCTAAGCAGGGTAGTTGGTAATCAGACACACAAGTTCCCTAGAGGGTGCTGGTGGCGCTTCATGGTTTGGACGTTTAAAGAACGCGTGGATCGCTTTAGTGCTTCCGGATTATGTTCCCGTGAAAAGGGGGTGGCCAAGGAGGGGCTGGAACGAAGGTGGGCCCAGTTTCACCAGCACTGTGCCTTCTCCTGGGCATTATGGTCCTGATGCAGGTCTTTGCCTTGGCTAGCCAGCCCTGTTCCCCACCTGCTTCTTAGGGTTCTCTTCTTTTACAGTTGAACCAAAACCTCAACGATGTCCTGATGAACCTGAGACAAGCAGTACTCGAGCAATGCCTTCCCATTAAAGCACAGCCAAGGTGAGTCACCGTTGGACGATGCACTCTCCCCTGCAGACGTCAAAGGAGCAGGTGGGAGGCCGCTGTGGAAATGTCCTCTTACAGGAGAGAGTGAATTGATTTTTTATCTGCATCCTCTTGATTTCAGTTCTCCTTCCTCATCCTATGTGGCTGTCACCTAGTGGCTCTCAATAGATCATTTCACGTCCAAGATGCCAGAACTGATCCCCCAGAGCTTCTCATTGTGGGTCAGGTTGCACAGAGGGATAGTTCCACTTCCAGATCATGGGCTTCACCCTCACAGAGACACATCTAAGACCAAAGCTTCTCTGAGTCACGGAGACAAGAGTAACAAGTCCCATCTCCCCCATCCACTGCCCCCTCTCCATCCACCTCTGGTCACCAAACCCCAAATCTCCAGATGGCAAACACTTGTGTGCAATTACCCATTTGTGCATGCAAATGGCAGTTTGCCCTGGCAAATCTCGTGGGTACCATTAGAGCTTCACAGGAGGCTAGAGTTTTGCCTTTGTGTTTAGGGAACACAGACCTCTAATATTCCCCAGGAGTCTCTGCAAAGTGCTAGCGTCCACAGGAATTTTTTTTTTTTCTGAGCAGAATCTGGTCCTTGTTGATTAACTACAAATCTGTTGGTTAACTGAAAATCTAAAGCCTTTCCAGTTAAGGTGGTGGGAAGGTCGGGCTCTGGCTGAGGCTGTATCTGGCTCCCATCCAAATAGCGTGAGTGATGAAGCAATGTGGGCCCTCTGGCTTCCAGCTGCTGCTCATCCCACATGCTGGGTGAGCAGTAATGCAACATAAATGCCAAATCCGCATATCGGGGAGTTAGGCATGATATCAGTGATAACTTCAGCCTATGCGCCTTGCTCCAGGACAGCTGTTGAAAGGTTAGAGCAGCTGTGGAGACCCCTGTGGACTCCTATTCTTTCCCCTCCCAATTTAACCCTTTGTTGCAAACAGAAAGCCCAGTACCAGCGGGTTTGTACGATTCGCCAACTTTAAAGGTGAAGGCGTTATCCTAAGTAGGAGGCCAAATTTTACCTGTGTTGATACAAACTTCCATGAAACTTAAGACCAATAGAAATGTTTCCGGTGGAGATGGTGTTTCCATCTCCCATCTAGCAGACATCCCCCTGCAGACTTCACAACCTAGACTGCAGCATTGTGCATGTGGACCTGAAAGAGAAACGGACTCTTCTATCCTCTACCAAAAGATGTTATGATCCCAATAGGGCACTCCTGTGTTAGAACATTTCCTACCCCGTGGTAGATGGGTCCTGTGCTATGTAGCAGACCTTCTTTTCTACCCCCTCCCTTCCAGAAGAGCGTCTGTCCATTGTTCCACAGCAAGCACAACGAGATCTGTGATGTAGCCAGCACAGAAGTTTGGGGTCTGCTCTTGGCCATAGACCAGTGACCTTGCAAACCCTATCCCATCCCCATACCTTGAGGATGGGTTTCTGGTGTGCAGGGTCTTTCTCAGCTGGGAACAGGTGAGATCCTTACAGTTTTAAAGACATCAGGGATGAATCCTGGCAACCTTCAAGTCCCATGGGAATTTTGCTATTGACTTCAATGCAGCTGCTGTTCCACCTCAGCAGTACAGGGTTTTCTTCCCTGGTCCCTTTCCTCATGCAGCCAGCTCCATCCTTCCAGTCACTGGGATGGGGGTCATACGGGGCAGGTCTCCTCTCATGAACGATGGGGCTCTGATTCCCTCCAGATGGCACCCAGTCCTGGTTATTCAAAATGATTGGGACGATCTCCTGAAGTCTGCTCGGATGGAAGGCACAAACCACAAGAGAGGGATGAGGAGGCAGCTGATGCTTTAACTTTGGCCCAATGGAATGCAGTAACGACAACTCAACATGCGTTTGTTTATTTTTATGAATACTTGACACTCCTGGCCAGCAGCGAGGCCTCCCCAACAAAAGCTTCCAAGAAAATCAGATTTTCTATCTGTACAATTCTGGCCCAGGCAAGCCTCCAGCTTCATCTGTAGGATGTGAGGCAGCCCATCTCCCTCCGCGGTAGCCCAGAGCACCGTGGCTGGCTGGGAGAGCTCATGCCCTTAGGAGGGAAAATGAACATGGAAAACCCTGAATGTGTAGAAACTCATGGGCTTAGCTCCATCTTTTCCCTCCATGCCCAGTTGCCCCACTGACCCACTCTACGCACGCTCTGAGCCAGAGCAATGGAGATCTTTGCAAACAGAAAAGCATTCTCCTTCTCTCTCCTGGTGCATTGCTTTTGGGCTCTACCGAGGGTCCAGAGCCGTTCCACACAGGTACCCGGGAGGAGTTGGATGGCATCAAACATTTGTCGGGACAATAAATTTTTGCAGATGGCAGGAAACGCAATTGGGAATTTTTCATCTCTCCAAGTGGCTCCTCAGCATCTTGCTGGGGAAATGCACCTTTCCTTTCTCATTGCAGATCATGGCCTGCAATAAGAGCAGATGATTCCCCTCATTTGTATAGATGGGGACAGGGGCTGGAGATGGAGAGAGTGAAAGGAAATGGATCTAGATGGGTGGAGAGATGGGACGAGTCCCCTGTTATGTCAGCATGCTGTCTTTGTGAGGAATCCTGCTTGGTGTGACTCCCGTGTGCTTTGAGTGTGTAAATGGAGGGGAGCAGCGTAAGCTGGTTTCGGTGCAGATGGGGAGAATGGGGAACTGGGAGTCAGGATTCCTGGCTTCTAACCCCAGGTCTTCTGCTGGCTCACTGTGGGACTGTAACTTCCCAACCTCCATTTGCCCACCTGTGAAATGAGACTATTTATGGATCCCTGCCTGTCTGGCTTTTTACACATTGGCCTCTCTCTGCGGATCTGCCCCACGGTCCCCAGGGGAAACTCACATCTCAACACTACCAGTGCTCATGCAAGTCCCTGCCATGCACAGGAAGTCCTGTCTGTGCTCTGCCACCTAGCACATAGACCAAACCCAGATGCTAGGAGAAGAAAGGGCTTGAATACAATCATCCCGTGGCACCAGGTTCTCTGGTGCATGGCACCTTAACGTTTGCTCCCCCATGGCTGTGCTATCTGGTAATGGAAATCATTGTGTGCCCTCCCCACCAGAAAGAAAACTAAACTGTTCTCCAGGCTGAAGAAGAAGATGAGCAGGTACCAGTATGGAGAGCAGCATTATGAGACATGTCTGAGTGGAATATAAGGCCATGTTCTAACAGTTTGGGGGGTGTTAACTTGGGGCCTGGAACGGAGTTCCTTGCATGACTCGGTGTTTCTGGCCCCATGGAATCATTGGAGATTTCTGCATGTCTGACTAATCCTAATAATTTTTTATTCCTGATTTGAATCCCTGCTCCCTTTCTAGTTGTTGGTCTTCGTTGGAGGGTGCTAGGAGATCTTGGTGGCCTGTGACACGTAGGAGGTCAGATTGGATGACCTGGAGGTCCGTTCTGTCCTGAAACTCAGACTCCATAGCTGTTCGAGCCGTCAGGCTTTGTCTGGGTTCAGAGCTGCTCTGGTTTAACTAAGTGTGATTTGTTTAAAATTGATTTAAACTGGCACAACTTTGACAGTTAAAAAGGCCACCTTTCACCAAGATGGAGCTTTCCTTTGAATGTGTTCTGATTTATGCCCGCGTAACGGAAAATAAGTTGCTACGACCCTCCTCCTGGCTGAACATGGATTCCCCATGCTTTGCCCTTGTGACACCGGTAACATGGATCAGTGCAATGTGAGTTATAAATGCTATCACATTGCGCAGGTGTTGAATCGCAGCACCAGGTACAAGCATGTGGGAGTCAAGCCTCTTGCCTTTTAAAGCACATGGTTGTAACTTCTGTTTCAATACACAGAGTAGTCTGACCACCTAATGGTTGTAGCTGATGGCTACATGCATGGTGTAACCTAAGTGGAAACATGTAGGAGATTGGTGTGTATATGTAAAGGGAGACTTAAGAGCGGGACTGAATGCACAAGGCGGAGAAAAGAATAGTTTGCATAATTGTGTAGAAAAATTCCTAGCTTGGGGGTTTCTTAGACTCTGTGCTGACACTTGCTACCAAGACTAGTCAGAAAAAAATAATTCTAATCTCAGCTGGCTCCTAGAATGCAGTGCCGTGGAATGGTTAAAACAAACACGCTGGGGTTGGAAAAGGTTCAGGCGCAGACAAAATTAGCACTGGCATTTTCCTACACGGAGCAGCAAAAAGCTTTAGCTGGCTGTAAATAGCCGTGACTTACTGAGGGCTTTGGTCTGGGGCCTGCTAAACCCACGGCAGGCAGCGTGGAAGGAAATGGGATGGGCCTAAAGGAGAAAGGGTCAGCTAGATGTGTGGAGCCTTTCACCTATGGGGCACCAGTTCACATCCCTGGTAGGGACTGAAATTAACTCCCCACTGAAGACTGCAAATGAGTTGGTTGGTTGCATCAGTTCCTGATGGGCCAGGTGCCCATACCATAGCTGGTGGCAGTGTCATCACACACACCAGTGAGTGAACGGGACTGGAATCTGAAGTCCCTCCAGGCACACGGATGTGGAAGCCTGCACACAGCTGCCTGGGTGGTGTCTATTCTGTAGCTAGGGCATCAGCTGGGCCCTTTGAGCTGTATCCATTTCAGACAAATGACCCAGTTTAAGAGTCATGGAGGGGCCCTGAGATATGGCGTCTTTACTCCAA
This sequence comes from Dermochelys coriacea, assembly GCF_009764565.3. NCBI lineage: Eukaryota > Metazoa > Chordata > Testudines > Dermochelyidae > Dermochelys > Dermochelys coriacea. Next base: position 5,252,677 of record NC_050078.2, read on the forward strand.
TCCATATCAGGATCTTGTTCTCCACACCCCAAGGGGAGGAGTCTGGGGCTCAGAGTCATCGTTTGCTTAATTTTATACTAAGACTGAGACTCTCGGGGCCAAACTCGCATAATGTTGTCCTGGGATTGAATATGTCCCTAAGGGCCAGTGCTTAGTTTGTCCCAAAGCTTTCCAAGGCTGAGCCCCGGCACCTCTGGGTCTGGCAGTTGAGAGCCCCAGCACTGCTGGGCTTGCTGCATCAGTTATGAATGTAAAAAAATTGCTTGAGCTCCAGCACCTCTTTCCTTGCAAATTAAGCATTGCCTAAAGCTCATACAAATGAGAGCAGAGGGGAGAAGGAGAGCAGTGCTACCCCTGACCCCCATCTGCACACAGAGCTGTTTTCTTCCTTTAAATTTTTCCTTCCTTTTTGGAAAATCCAGGACTAGATGCCAATGGCGCGAGGCCACTTAGCCTGTAATTTAGAATTTCATGGAAGCTGAGCAGGATTGAAGCGGCCCCATATGGCTGCCTGACTGGGGGTTTATTGTTCCCCTGGATACTCCCCTGCTGGCAGGATTCTCCCTGGCTTTGCTGTCCACAGCTGGTGGACTGAAGGAAGCCCTGGGTGTTTGGGCCCCCTAGAACGAGGAGTTTCTATACATTTCCCAGAGTGGAAACTGGATAGTTGTTTTCCTTCTAGCAATAAAGCTTTTTATAATCAAACCAAAGAATGCATCATTTCCCCCCAGTGGTAGGGAATAGGGGTGTGTATTCAATCCCTAACTTTTCTCACAGCTGAATTGTATGCGCCTCCCCCCCCCCCAGTGTCTCTTGGAACACTCCCCTGTAATTACCATATTTCTGGCATAGACAGTCCCAGGCAGAACCCTGCAGCGGGACTGGGGTCCCGCAAGACCTGCAGCCATAACAGCGGGAGTGGGTAAAATGTACTTTGTTGTGAGCAGGATTGGTTGGGTAATCAAAACCAGAGTGGTGCAATTTGAAGGAAAACACTAAATCACAAAATGATTTAAGCAAGATTCGTTTTATTCTTTTAGTGGTAAAAGTTGTGCCTGAATTCCATTTATAAATATATTAACCAATTTTTTTTTAGTGGCCTGGGGGAATGTCTCTCTTGCAGGATTTATGGGATCTAAGGTTTTTGGGAGTGGGATAAAAATGCAAGAAACAATGCATTGGTGGGCGGGAACAGGTATTTGGGAGCAGGATTAAAAAAAACAGTCCCATGCAAGGCTCTGGTCCCTGGCAATCCCATCCAATTCCTTCCTTCCTACGTGTGCTACTCCTGAAATAACCAGAAGGGGGCACTGTTGGAGGGAGTCATTCCAGCTTGGGAAGCAAGAGGCTGGGGGACCAGGATTGAAACCTGGGTCTCCTCTGGCTATGCCCTGCACTCTGAGTCGCTGGGTCAGCCTGAGCAATGCGGCTTTAACCGAGTTGCTCTGAAGCTGGTGCGGAGCTTGGGAGCATAGTGAGGTCAGCCCCTTCCTCTGTGCCCTAGAAATGAGAAATCACGGGATGGGAGGAGGTGGTGTACTTGCTACTGACAGGTGACTAACTAGCTTCCTGCACACTGCTTATATTGAGGTTTCTGTGACTCTGATTTACAGCAGAAGTTCTCAGCCTCTTCCCTCCTAGCACCTCCCCACTTAGCCACTCCTCAGCTGTCTCACAATCCTTCACACCAGCCACACTGCAGTAGCTTAAGGGACATCTGAGGAGGACCCAGTAGGCAAATCCATACAAGTTGAAGAGCAGGAGGGTTGGATGCATGCTTGTGACCCATTCCTGGTTTCCTCCCAACAAGCACCCGCTTCTTCTCCAGGTCCATATGACCCACAGGGTGAGAGCTGTCGACATAGAAAGCTGTTGTGTTTTTTTCCATCTTGTTGTCATGCTGCTGATGTGAACATCATTAGAAACATCTAATCTGCATGAGAGCATGGAGTGACTGCTTCTTGGGTGGCGTCTCTGTGAGGTTGGGGAACGAGGTGGGATCGGGGGCTCAAAGGCTGATGCTTGCTTTGACTGGAGAGAAACCTTTAAATGCCTCTTGGTTCTTCCTCCACCCTGTCCCAAGACTCTCTGTATTTAAGCATGAGATCGTAGTGCATCCTCTGTTGGTGTGAGCATCTACATGCCACTGTTAGTCAATGACCACCAGAACATGGGTACCGTGGTGCATTTGTTTCAAGTGGACATGCATACAAGGAGTGCATTGTTGCCTTATGGGATGGGGACTGAGATTCCGAGTCCCATCCGGTTTTAGACTGGGTCTAATCCAGGTTTTGGACTGTTCTGTGTTATGAACCAGGTGGCTGTCCTCAGTGTTTCATGCCACAGTGGAGGGACCATGCCTTTTCCCTACAAGCCATGTGTCGTTTGGCTTTAGTTATATAACAGAGGAGCTGCCTCTTAAACACAGTTGCATTTTCTCTCTCTCACTATAGGTGGGGCTGGTAGTACTGTCCCTTACTAAGGTTGCCCGACACTTCCCATTATAAGACCTTGTTTTCAGTTGCTTTTAACCTTGCCATACTTTAACTGTTTGGGTTGAAATTTTCCATGCCAAGTGTCTGCCTCAAGCTGAATTGGTTTTGATAATTTCAGCCGAAAAGGGTTCAGCTGTTTCTGAGAACGAGGCTAGGAGGAAACGTGGTGTTTGGCCTCTGCAGGGGGAGTAGATTGGGACAAGGCGCCTGAGAGAGGAAGGGAAAGCTGGAATTGGAAGATGGTGGGGTGGAGGAGGGAAACTGGGAGTCAGAGGGGAGACTGGGACTGAGAGCCGGGGCAGAGATGGTGGGGGTGGGGAGCTGGGAACCCATCGGTGGGGGCTGAGACTGAGATGGACGAGGAGCCTTGGGGAGACTGAGCCTGGAGCCAATGGGGATAGGGACTAGAGGTTGGGGGGGAGGGGAAGTGACAGCTAGGATGAGAAGTCAGGAAGGGGGAACTGTGACTGGATGGGCAAGGAGCCTGGGACAGGGAGCTAAGGGGGGACTGGGAAAGGCAAAAAGGACTAGGATTGGAATCGGGGGGGGGGGGGGAATAACTGGGGCTGGGAGTTATGGTGGGACACTGGAACAGGGATTGTGAGTCTGGAGAGGGAGGCTGGGACTAGCTGGGCAAGAAGACGGGGACAAGCCTGAGCAGCCTCAGGAGGGGCGAGTGGGACTGGCTAGGTACTGAGAATGGGACTGGGAGCCGGGTGGGGAACAGACAATAACAGGATAGGGACAGATGGGAAGCGACAGGGCAGAAAGGGTCAAGCTTGGGGAACTGGGCAGCTGAGTGTTGGTCCTGCTTTGAGCAGAACCCATGTTGGCCCTGCTTTGAGCAGGGGGTTGGACTAGATGACCTCCTGAGGTCCCTTCCAACCGTGATCTTCTACGATTTTGTGAGTCTTTGTCCACTAGAACACACTGCCCTCGAGAGCCTGGGGTGGAACGCAAGACTCCCGAGTCTCAGCAGTCTTCTGCTGTCAGCAAATATCTGTGAAACCTTCTGGCAAAGGTCTCTTCCCCCTCTCGTGCTGTTCCCCACAGAGGATGACAACCTGCTACTGCTGTCCGTTACTTGATTAGCTCAAGTGGCAGAGGTCCGTGTGGTGCTGCCACCTATGTGGGTATCCGTATAATGCCACAGGACAGAATTTTTTTTTTTTTTCAGTGTATGTTTTTTTAAAAAGCTAGGAGATGACATGCAAAAAAAACTGTTGAAAGGGCGCGATTGAGGTTGCAAAGTCAAATGCTCAAAAGTTCGGAAACGTCAAAACTAAGGTTTCCCGTGTGTGTGTGTGTGTGTGTGTGTGTGTATTGTGTATGTATATAATATATAATATGACTGTCTTCCCTAAGCGCATCCATGCGCATGCAAGGCAGTGACATAGGTTAATATATCGTGATCTGCATGAGTTCCTACTGCACGATGCATTGGATTGAGGGTGACTCAAGAAGCTGCTCAGCTTGTAAACGCTGCCTGATACTGGACTTGGGGTCCCTGATTGCAGGTGTGGGCACTGAAGTGGGGGGAGAACTGAGACCACGAGGCTTGGCTGGATCAGTCTGTCTGATCAGAATAATTCATTCTGTGGCCGGTTCTGACTCTCCTTTGCTTTCTCTCCTGCAGCGACAGTACCCCTGCGAAAGCAAACAAAAGCCCTTCACCTCCACCCGACGGGTCCCCCATCACCAGCCCCGAGATAAAGACTGTCAACCATGAGCTGGAACCGTCCTCGTTGGAAACACCTGGGGCTGGCATCCCTAAGTCGCCGTCTCAGGTAGTGTCCTTGTGATGTTAACCTGGCCCCAGCAATGAGATCACTGTTGCCAAAGGCTCAGTGGGCCACACAAATCAGGTCTCTGGCTGCTATTGAGCGTATGAGATGGTGTCTGCTCTCCATCTTGTGGAATGGCCTGGATCCCTGTGTGGCAGGTGCTGCCTGTCTGATAAGATCAGTTGCTCCCTGTCCGTCGCTCTATTGCCGGGAGAATGCTAATCAAGCCCTGAAATTCCTTTTCAATGCTGTTAACATGTGTACTCCATAGGAGATGAAATAATACCCCTCTACCAGGGTGGTGTATGACCATTCAGAGAGGGTGAAGGTCAGAGTTGAGCTATGAAGTTTGTTCTCTACCCTACACCTGATTAACCTGTGGAACTCATTGCCACAGGATATCATTGAAGCCAATAGTTGAGCACTATCCAAAAAAGGATCAGACACTGACATGGGTAAGGAGAACATCCATAATTACATCAAACACGGTGAACAATCGGGGCAATAAATCCTCGTGCTTCAAGGAGTAGGCTAACTGCTGGCTGACTGGAGGCCAGGAAGAGGCTTGTCCCTTGTGGGGAATCTAATACTTTCCACCGCAGCGTTTGATGCCGGCCATTGTTGGAGACAGCGTGCCGGACAAGTTGAGCCACTGATCAATTTTGGCAATGCTGATCTCCAAATACTCTGAAAAGCAGGGCTTAGTCTGCACCTTGTGGTCCCTGCACCATAATTGCTGCACACATTTAATTTAAGCAAATTTTTTTTGCTCATTGGTCTTTTTCCTCACCTGTGAAACCCCAAGTGGTATTTTTTTTTTTTTTTTAAAATATGGTGTCGGTTGCCACTTGCAATATCGCCATAGCTGGATTCTCACCTGACGGGCTTCATAATTTTTATTCGGTGCTATAAAGAAAATTAAATCTGTTGCAGCTCTCTACCATCCCTGCGTGAGAGGGAGTGAAAGGAGTGGGTGGATGGGAAATGCAGAATAAACTTAGCTTGCCAAATTCAGGTGTGGCATAAGTCTCTGGACTTCAGTAGGTGACTTCAGTAGATTATCTTTCCAATGGAAGAATCCTGGTTCTCAGTGGTTCTGGCCTAATAGCATCCTAACCGGAGGGAAAAAAATCACTCTCCATCTGAGATGGCTATAGATCAAAGCTTTCCTGAAGTCCAGGTGAGGTGGAGTCATGCTTCTGGGTCAGGGCAGGGAGATGTTCACAGCCTCATGAAAGTCCTTTCATGGTCGGCCTTAGCCCTTTGAGGTGTGTAGGTAGCTGGCAGCATTTTCTAAAGCCCTGTTAGAAAACTCCTCTTTCCCCTCCAACCTTCCTCAATTGCTGTTGGTCTTGGTTCTGTTTTCTTTTCCATTGCAGGGACCTGTCTGCTCTTACTGCTGGGCCATCACCTTGCATCTCCTTGTGCAATTGTTGGCCAGCGATATAGCCCCAGACTCTGAAAATCTACCTGTGCTGCAAGGAGGGAATGTGCCGTGTCTTGTCCATTGAGTTTTTAGACCGGAACCGAGTGTTACTTGGTGGCATTCACCTTGCAGGAGAGGTGGAGAGCGTAGCTGGAGCAATAACAGAATGGCAAAAAAAAAAAAAAATCTTTAAACCAAACCAGCCCTCTTACAGCAGCTAACTCCAGGGCTGTGAGTGGTGAATGTCTAATTCCCTGGAGCAGCAATGGTGTGCATGTAAAGGGGAAGGACATCACATCGTCCACTCAATCTCTAGCCGTCAACATCCAGAGAGAGGACCAGGCTCGCTCCTCCACAGCCATTGGATTGGAGCGTCCATTTAAATGAGTGGCTCAGTGCCTATTGGCGCGTTGGAGGGTTAAGGCCATGGGATCTCTGCCGACAGCTTCAAGGAGGTCTGGCTGGGCTTGGGGGCAGCACGGTGCCAAAAGGGCACAAGCCTTGCCCGTTGTCCTGGTGATATGCTCACCTTGCCCAGTGATGGCAGCTCAAGTGATCTGGGATGCTCTTGGGGAAGGGCTAGTTCGCTCCCCAGCACCATGGCAGGATGGAATTCCTCCACCCTTAACCAGCCTGAATAACAGACTGTCCCCATCCCTCCCTCCAATGCCTTTCCCCACATGCTACTCAACCTTCTGCTCAGACTGAACTCCCATCGCTCTGACTGACTTACAGGCCTGGGTCTGAACTTCCGCCTGGCCCTCGTCTCTCATCGACTGTCCCAGAACTCTGGATCGGAAACCGGAGCAGGGGCTGCGTGTGGGATTGAACATGGAGCCAAACGTTCGGGCTCCCTCCCGTTCTACGAAGCACTTCAGAATAACCCACCTCCATTCTCCCTGCAGCGCCCCCTGATCACTGCTACCTATTCAGCTCTGCCCTGGCCAGCTAGGAAGCATGGTCCCTTCCCACCATCCTCCTGCAATAGAGCCTTGTCTGCCTCCGTCATCTCTGAAGTGTGTCTGCAGTCTGAGGAGGTGCTGAGTTGCTGAGTGGAGAGCAGGTGTGGCCCTCTCTGCAGGGCTCTCTCAGCCCATCCTCTGCCTTGTTCCGCTGAGACAAGCTTTCCCCTCCCTCCTCTTTCCTTTAAATAGCACATGTTCTCCTCGATCTTGCAATGCCCTGGGTGCTCCCCTGGCAGGCTGACTGCAGCAGCAGGGGGATGGATTGGTCACTGTTAACAAGCAGAATACAGTCGAACCCCATTTAACCGAGCCTCTATTATCTGGTTCTCCGTATTAACCAAACCCACAGCCGCCCGGAGCTGGCAGCGGGAGCCCCAGCTGACGTGGAGCTGACAGCAGGTGCCTTGCTGCCCATTCTTCGTTTTTTTCCAGCTTTTTGGTTATCTGATCTGGCCCCGGTTCCAAATGGATCAGGTAATCGGGGTTCTGCTGTACAGTGTATTTAAGCGGCCTGGCAGTAACATCTGCTGGAACAGGCCAAGGTGGGCCTTAATGTGGCTGATGCTGCCATCTGCTGGCAGCCGTTTTTCGGTGCATGTGTAGTTCACCTGGCTGCTGCCGTGAGGAGTGCAGATACGGGCGGTGTGCGGTCAGCATGACCTTCTGGGTCAGTGCATCAAGCACGAGAGGGAACTGGATCTAGACGTGTGGAAGGCAGCGAGGGGGTTTGCAAACAACTGAAGGGAGGAATGACGCTGGGCAGACTTGGATAGGCCACGTGGCCTCCTCCTTATTCCCAGCTCTTAGTGTGTGTGTGGGGGGAAAACCCAGAGCACGTAGCCACGTGAGTTAGAAAGCACAAAAGCTGCTCCCTCAGTTATCCGTGTTTAATATGAAGCTTTGTATGGGATGAGCGTGGGTGACGGCGAGTCACAGGGTAAATGACTCAGTCTGGGGTGATAAGCCCTGAGTGGACAGCATCAGGGATGTGAAATACCCTGGCTACATCCTCCCCCCCCATCCCAGGGTACACTGATGCTAACAACCAGCGTGGTGTGTGGAAAGCAACAGGGGCATATTGAATGGACAGGGAAGGAGGCAAAAGGAGAGACCATTGACATCAGTGGGTGCTAGGCACTTAGAGGATCCGTGCCTAGCAGAGAGATCCTGTTGGGTTGTGAATGGCTCACTATTTCAGTTCTTGAGCGGTTTCCCACCATCTCTCTCTTCAGAAAAGCTGGCTCTGTCTAGCCTCCTAAGGAAGCGACGGCCAGCATGTCTCCACACACATTAATGGGTCTGTGAGGGTGATCCTGGACCTCAGAACCAATGGGCCTCATGAAACCACAAGGGCAGGAATTGGGCTCTCAGCTACGCTGCTGTCAATCTGGAGCGACGCCATTGAAGTCAATGGAGCTACAATGGACTTACGCTGCTACAGGCGAACACGGCCCAAGCTTAGTAGACGGGGTTCGGGGTGTAACTTCCTTTCTGGGCAGCGGAGTCCTTCCGGATGGTCTCGTTCATTTTGAACAATGTCTCTTTTTTTACTAGAATAGGGGGATACGGGCTCCAGTCTGGGTTGGAACCAGAAGGCTGGCCTGGAGGGTATTACGTTTCCTTCAGCGTATACCCACCATGTCCAGGGAGCATTCTTTCCATTCAGAATCGAGACACTGTGACAGGGCTCTGTACAAATGCGGTGCAGTGTGCATTGGGCTACATACGCTGTGGGAGGATTAGCCATTGCATTGCTGTCATTTCCCACACAGCCACCCTCATGAGTGATTAGGAGGATGGGTGCATTGGAGAGGGGCAAACTTCCAAAGGGTCAGTGTTTGGTTCTGGATTTGTACCCAGAGCCTCTTGTGACAGCAAACTTTGGCTTCACTCTTAGGAGAACAGTCTTTCCCATGAGACTTCTGGTCCTTCTGCATCTGCCTGGCTCAGGATACTGCGGGAGAGGCTGATCCCGTGGCATTTTGGCACTTCTGCTTCCACGCAGCTGAGATCTGGAAGTGAAAGTGCCACTTTCATTATTGCTTACACTCTACCCCGGGGCAGCCAGCTGAGGTTCAGATGTGTTTATGGAATCTTACAGGCATGTTGGCCGGGGCAGATCAGCCCTCTAGAAAGCTGGCATTTTCTGTGGCTAGTCAAATAAATGTCTGGTAGGACACACATTCATGCATCCAAGGGGGGGCAGTGCAGCTTAGTGGAGTGAACACAGGCCCGAGAGCCAGGATCGGCGTGTTCTAATCCCAGATCTCACACTGATAGGCAGTCTGTCCTTTGTCAAGTCACATGCTCTCTGCCTCAGTTTTCCCTGGCTGCAAATGGGGATAATGATGATCTACCTTCTTGGGTAGGATGAGAAGATTAATGTTCATAAAGCTTTTTGCACATAGAAAATGTTGTTATGGGGTGCTAAGCAATATTACAATTCTGGAAATCTTCACCACACTGTACAGTAGACTGTTTGTTTGATTTTCCCCAGTCCATCAGCATCGTTTCAGCAGGTTCAGTTTGAGCTCAGATATCTTGGGGCAAAGGGAAATTCAAACAGTGCCTGAACTGGTTTGCCATCCCTATAGTATGTTCCCACAGCATCCAAAGAGTGGCGCATGCAGCACTGAATCAAAGGCTCCCAGTGTGAAGTGAGGGAGGATGTCAGATATGGACAGAGGCATGGGCTGACCCCACTGCCTGCCGCTAGATTTATGCCCCCATGACTCTTGTGACTTCAGTGGTGTCTGTCACTAGTGTTACAAGCCTGTGAAGCTGAGAGCTGACAGGCTCCAGGCGAGCCCATTCTCACATATTTCAATGACCCCAGGTCTGAGTCTTTGGTTGTGTCACTCTCACGAGGAGCCCCATCTGGTCTCACTTATGCTGCAGTTGATCCACTGAAACTAGTGGAAGGGAGATCAGGATCCAGCCCACTGGGTGTCCCCGTGTGAATAAGTCCCATCTGCTTTGGCTTCTAATGCCCCTAGGCCCACACCAAACAGGTAGGTATCGGGAGCAGTGGCCAGCACACTGACTTCTCTGCTGAAATGTGTGCTGAGTAACCTGTCTGTCACCCCTGGTGGTTCTCTGGAAGGTTGCACATGCTCTAATTACATATGCATGTCCGAGTGATGCATATTAATTGTGTTACGCTTCTCCCCCACAGAGGGAGACCTGCCTGCGGCTGAAGTGTAACTAATGATGCCAAACCTTCTCTGGAGGCGTGTGATGGTTTCCCCGCCCCTCTTTCCATGTTTGGTTTATTTGATCCCTCCTTGTGTCTGTGGTTCTATTTTGGCTAACCTGGTTCCTGTCTCTGGTTTTTTTGGGTGTCGTCGGGTGCTCGCTCGCTTGCATGCAGTTGCGGAAAGGCCCTCCGGTGCCGCCACCTCCAAAGCACACCCCCTCCAAGGAGATCAAGCACGAGAACATCATCAGTCTCTTTGATGACAATTTTGTCCCTGAGATAAGCGTGACCACCCCCTCGCAGGTTAGCCGCTCTGCCCTGCCTTATCTCTGTCTGCTCCCAGCCCCGGGCACTGTCCCCTGCTTAGAGGTGTCACGCCACGAAACCTGGTCAGGAGGCAGGGCCAGAGGGGCCGGCTGCCACTGCATGGCTGGGCTGAGATTGCCAATGGGATACCGCGCCCGTCGCCCCTGAGCAGCTGATCAGTTTGAAGCCAGACTTGACTGGTGGGGCCAGAAGCCAGGGCTGTGTGACAGCTGTTCTTGTGGCCTGTGTAGAATGAAGAGGGAGGACTCTGTGGGGCGCCTAGTGAAGGGGTCACAAAGCTATCACTGCACTTGTGTCCATCGAGCAGGCGAAGAGCGGCTGGGCCTAGACATGGTTCCCAACAGGCCTGGGTGAGGCACTCATTGCTCTGCTGCTGTACACTCCCAGGGCCTGATAATCAGAGGCTAGGATAGGTCCAACTGAAGGTAGATATGGGCGCTTGGCGCCTCTGGAAAATTAGGCTCCTGTGGCTTTGAAATGCCACTTCTCGTATGGAAAGGGAGTGTCTCAGGAACCCGGTGGAGTGGGCAAGAAACCACCTACAGGGCAGGACTGTGGATCAAGGACTTCAGTCTCTAGAGACCTCTGCCAGCACCTTTCACTGCAGTCAGCTCTCTATAACAGCATTATCTCTGAGTGGCGCTGGGGCTGGCTGGCGTGAGGCTGGTGGCTCTTAATCAGCCCTCGGTCTCTGCAGTTAAAATCTGGAAGATCAAACGCAATTTCAAAGGAAAATGTTCCTCTTCTCCTTCTCTTTAACGTGGTTTGCAGCTGGAGAAGGGGGCTGGAGAAGTGGGCAGGCTATTCAGTATTAGATCCCTGGATACTACTCTCTGTGCTGATGTGAGCCTGACCAGTTTTCTGGCTTAATTGAGACTCGCGCTGTCTTTTACGTTCAGTTTTTTTAATTCATCCCTGAAAGACCCAGGTGACACCTCTAACACTGCTGTTCTGTAACTGTCCTCCTCGCTTTTCCTTTTGTAATTCAAATTCAGTAGCCTGTGGCTTTCCGGCTTCCACCCGACTGTGGAGAAACAAGACACCCTGGGTTGGGAGAAAAGAAAGCTAGGCCTCAAGTTACATTGGGATATCACGGGGGCTGGTTGAAATCCAGAGTGGAAGGGTGATGTGGACAGCAATAGCGTCTGAGTACTCAGCATCAAACAGGCAGTGGTGGGGGTTATCATTAAAGGGGGTCCATGCTCATTCTGACCAAAGGACCCCCAACGAACAAAATCCCATCCTAAAAAACAAAATCTTTCCTCCTTCCTCCTCAGCTAAAGCTCTCAAAGTAGGGTTGCCAATTTTGGTTGGATGTATTCTTAGAGATTTAATCATGTGACATAATCTTTAATTAAAAGATTAATCTTTAATTCCTGGAGACTCCTGGCCAATCCTGGAGGGTGGGCAATCCTATCTCAAAGCCTTTCAGGCTCCCAACCCTGTCACTGCTACTGTATTCTTTCAGCAACATTTAGCTGACAGCTGCCTGGCAGTGGACACTTGCCTTTGTTTTTAGTGAGGACATTTTGCTTGAAAACTTGGCTGTGCCATGCTCATGCCATCACAGACAGAGGCGTCTCCTTTCGGGGGAAGGAGAGAGGGGTGTCCTTCAGAGCAAGTTCCTGTATTGACAATGATGTCCAACATAATATTAAACCAACGTAGGGAAGCAGACTATAAAAGTCTACAGGCTAAATTGTCCCCCAACAAAGGGCCAGATTCCAGACTTGGTTACTCCAAGGTAAATCTGGAGTGCCTCCATTGAATTCATTGGATTTGCACCCATGTGACTGAACTCAGGATCTGGCCCAAAATAGTTGGCGTTGCATGATTTTGGGCATTTACCATGGTTTGTTGCTCCTGCAGTAGTGTTCATGTAGCATGACACCTTGTCATCTCCACCAGACCAAGCACCATGGGGTCAATGAAGGCAGTATGGTGTCTGCTGTCCCTCTGAACATACTGGCCTTTGTCTGTGTACTCAGCCCCTTGATTGATTGATGGAATGTCAGTTTCTGCGGGGGCTTCTGTAAGCTGGAAACCATAGTGAATGGCTGGGATCTTAAAGAAAATATTAAGTTTTCTAGCTTTCAAAGCAAACTGCCACCGGGACATGAGAAGGTTCTAATAAAGTCCATTGACCTGCCTGGGAAGGAGACTGTCTAGAAGCCATTAGGGATTGCTTTGGTTTGCGGGATCTGTGCATTGGAGTGAAATCCTGGCCCCTTAAAATCAATGGGAGTTTTGCCATTGACTTTAGTGGCGGGGACAGGATTTCCCCCATTATCTCCACTTGGGGTGAAAGGCAGCAGTGACCAGGGCATGACAGGATCCAGCACTGGACCTTCCCCCAATTTCGGTACATTTTACAAATATTACGCAGGATCCATTAGTCTTTGTTTAACTTTAAGTATTAAAGGTTTGCAGGCAGAGAGATGGGCCCAGACTAAAACCTCTGGGCATCCTAAATTCATGGGCTCCTGACTCACCCCAAGGCAAAGGGCCCGATACCCAGATCCATATTTTGTGGCCTGAGCCCACCTCAGCTGGATGCTTTCCCCAGTGTCCTTGCTGGATTCTGCTGGCATCATAGCTGGGGTAAGGTTCTGCTTTGGCTTAGTCAGGGCATCCAGCTTTAGCAGCCAAGCCGAGGGAATATCACGGGGGGATGATCTGATCTTAGCAGAGCCTTGTAAATGTGCACAGCACTTTCCAAACTCTTAGTAAAGATGAGGTCCCTTCTCCAAGGAACTTAAACTAATTAGGATGTACTATGCAGGGTAATGGGTATGGTGCATGAAAGTGTGAGGACCCTGTTTGTGGGGAGGTCCCCAAAGAGGTGGGTTTTAAGGGGGTATTTACAGGAAGAGCGGAGAGAGTGCTTAGTTCCGAGGGAGCAGGAGGCTGTTGAAAGAAGGAGACAAAGGGAGCAGTTGGGAGGGAGTATCTGGAGGGCCATAAGGAACAAGCGTATAATCATGCAGAGCTTTGGAGGTCAACGGCTGCAGCATCTCCGCACTGTCCCCAATGCGGAACTCTCCTCTGCTCCAGTTACATTCATATCTGGACAATCTAACAAACGTTCTGTGTATGTTTACATCACAGGAGAAAGCCACGGGCCACTGAGCAATTCTTTCTCCCTCTGCATGCCTGGGTATCTTGTCGCATGTCTGCATAACCGATTGCTGTCTGTTACATTGCTCATATAATGTGTGAACACCTGCATTTATCCAGGGATTCCAGCACACGGCAGTTCAATGCGCACGACCCAGGATGGGACCTGCTGTGTCATCCAAAAGGACGTGATCTCTGAGGGAGGACTCTTGTTTCTAGAACACACACCACTGGGGCACCCAGTGTTCATGAATGTTTGGTGTATTCCCCAGGGCCATTTCAATGTGCACTTGCGCTCCTTATAAGATAGTTATTGGGGGTGCATTAGGCAAAGGGCAGGAAGCCTAATCCATGGTGCATATAACTCTTGAACAGCAGGTAAGATTCCTGCCTAGCCAGAGCCTTTAATCTCTGAATACTAAGTAAAGCCTGGGAGGTGGAACCTCTGTGAAGACATTGCTCTACTAGAGAATTATCTAGGAACTATTATAGAATTTTCCAGTGAGCTATAGAGGCTGGGTGCTGATCAGTGTTTAACACACTTTGGGTTGGGGACCTGCTGGCCACACTCCTTCCTGTGAGTGCACCACAAGCCCATAAGACCGGAAGAGCAATAAAGAGAAGTGGAACTGGGAGTAAACTGTGTTGCGGTGGAAAGTAACAAGGGATGGATCTCATGTATGGCACTTTCTGTTAACTGTAGTGGTTTTGCTGCAAAATGCTAAACTTTGTGGTCCTCTTCCGCCTGGATGGGCCAATGAATTAATGTCCAACTGGATACTGAAGCTTGTCGTTGGGTAATCTGGTGTGTTTAGTAAGTACTAGGAGCGTTTTCACTGTTGGACTTTGCTGGAGTTTGGGCGGAACAACGGAAAACAACCGTAGGTGGAACTGGAAATATAGTTGAAATTATAGGGCCAGTGAGCTTGGGGAAAATCCATTGAAAGCCCGAAGCTCATAGAGCAGAATTGTTTCTTCTCAAAGGAAGAGCTAGACAGAAAGGGGATGTTTCATAATGGCCCTGCAGGAATCTAAAAATGAATGGCATTAGCTCAGGACTGAATGTTAATGACCAGTTCCCCTTGTGTGGCGGTTACCACGTCGGCTGCATTAAAGGCAGTTCATGAATGCCCTGATAGTGCCACCTGCTTTCCTGGCTCGGAAGGCAGCAGTGACATCTCTTGAATCTGGGTGTGTCTTGGAAAATACAGAGCACGTTAGTCCTGGTGTATGTGTTTGAGGACTGGAGAGCCCCAGTGTGGACAGCATTGGAGTTGCACTGACAGGTGTGGCATTCAATGGCTGTCAGGAACCATGGGGTAGATGTGAACTCTCACCTATGACGCATGTGACTGTGGATGGTGTTTGGAGTCTGAAGAGGGATAACAGATCAGCAACTTTAGGGATTAGACTTGTGTCTCCATTGGAGGTACCTTTCAGGGTCATGTGCCTTTCCCTCCCCAGCTCCAAGCTCCTGAGCAGCTGGTGTAGATATGACGGGTGAGCTGAATGCAGGTAGGCCACACAGGGAAATTAATCCTGAGCTGGAAGCACCATGTGACTGGTGCTGATGCAGAAAAGCTGCAAAGGACAGTTGGGAATAGATGAGAAACCTTTCCAAGCTAACCGGTGCAATGGCATTTCGGCCATATCAGACCACCGTGTCTTAGCCACAGAGCCATCCAGACAAGTAGGAAAATGGATGAGGTTTGAGTTCTTGGTTTGCATGTGTTCCTTGGTGCGCTGCACATGCTCACTGGCATCATGCAATCTGGGGCACGAGCACAGGCATGGAGGCATCCGTTGTTATCATGCTCACCATGTGCCTTCTGTATCTGCACCCTGAGCCCTGGATATCAACTGCCATATACCGTCTATCTCCAATATCTGTCTAATGCTCACACTGCTTTTCTTCCTTACTGCTGCCAAGTTTGATGCCCCTGGGCCCTTCCAGGAGGGAGCCAGCCTGTTGGATCTGGATTTTGATCCCATTAAACCAGATGCCAGCCCTGTGGGGAAGACACCCACACCTGCCACTCAGGTTTGTTACTTATCCCCATTCCCTCTTCCATGAGTACGTGAACCGTTGCCGACTGCAGAGTCAGCCTGTGCCTTCAGTGCATATTTACATATTGACCGAGCTCTCAAGGGGTGTGCACGTGCCCCTGCACATCTGTGAGCTCTCTCGGACGCTCGTGTGCATGAGTCTGGTGAGCGTGCGCCTGGCTTTGCACATGCAGTGATCAGATCTGCCCAGAGTATGTGGATGTTTGCGGGACACCCAGTGTGCCCGGCTCTGAGGATTTGACCTGGGAAACTCAGTCAGTGTGCATCACAAGGTTAGCATGGACTGTGTCCCACATGGATTTAGTGTTGTCTTGATTTTATTGCTGGGAAACCCAGCTGTACTGCTGGGCTGCTCCCAGCAAATGACTCTGTTCGGTTAGCGGCGGGAGCAGAGCGATTTTTAAGAATCAAAGTGTGAACAATCTGCGGTTACGTTAGATAGGATAAAACTTTGGAAGGGATATTAAAGCTCCTGCCTCTGGACAGGAGCCAGCCTCTAACTATATGGAGTTAAGAAGCACTTCCTCCATGAGCTTGTTATTGCATAATTGACTGTCACGGAGGTTTTACCTTCCTGAGACTGTCAGGTGCAGACAGGATACTGGATTAGGGGGACTTCTGGTGTGATCCCCTCTGGCAATGCTTGTGTTTCTGGTGAACATTTGGCTCCCAATTAAAAGATGGTCTTAGTGATGCTGCATAGAGGGAAACAACTGGCAAATACAGATTTGTTTCTAAAGAGGACATCTTTTGAATATATACAAACTCTCCTGTATTTAATGCAAGATCAGCTCTGCTTCAGATCCCTACTGAATTGGGCAGAGTCTTTGAAACAGTTCCTGGGTTCCAGGTAGAGGACAATATCTGAACTTCCATTCCAGATGTGAAAGAAAAGAGCAGCGTTTCCTGATCCTGGCCTGCTTTTTTCTACTATGGCTACCACTGAAACCTGCATGCACACTTATGAATAACTAACAGGTCTGGGATATTTGCAGTGTTCTAATACTGTGATAGTGTTAATTAGGGCTGGTCTAAACAGATTTTTTGTGCCATTATAACCTTTTTGTGTATGGTGGGTTTTTTTTCTTCAGCCACTAATAGTTATACTGCTACACTAGGAGTGCTTTGCTGGAGTAGGAGTACTGATAAAATGCTCCTAGCGTGGACACAACTGCATTGGCGAAACTGTACTTTTACCAATATATCTTATTCCACCACGCCCCAAAAAACCAAGCAATGCCAGTAAAAGTGCAGTTTTGCTGGTATAATTGTATCTACAGTTGGGGCTTCTGCCAGCGTAACTTTCTCAGTCAGGGATCATATCTAGCTGAAGTAGTCCTAGAGCAGATACCTTATACTGGTACAGCTTGTTCCCTTCTGTGTGCAAATAGGCTATCCTGGTTCAAGCGCATGTTAATTAAACTAGTTAAAGTAAACAAGTGTCATGAAAATGGTACAACTTTTGTGTGTAGACAGGGCCTTACAGACAAGCAGCCAATGTCAGGATTATGGGAGGGATTTTCAAAAGCGCTCAGCGCTGGCCTATCTTTGCTGCTACCAACGTTGCTGGGAGTTGATCCTTGGCATCAGTGGGGGGCTGAACACAAAGCAGAGTTCTGAACCCCCCCCCCCCACACACACACATACACATCACTGCAGTCATGGAAATGAGCATGACCAGCCCAATACTTCCAAAGGTTATAAATGGAGAAGACCATATGCCACTAGCCCTTGGATTTTCCCAGTGGCAAGATGGTGACCAGTGGTACTGTCGGCCATTGATGTTTGAGGGCTGTGTGACCTAGAGTATGTCTACACTGTAAATAAGGGTATAACTGTATGGCAAGTAGGTGTATTGTTAAGAAAAATGTAGAGACAAGTGCAGTGGAATGTGTACATCTGCCCTACTCTGACCAATATTTGTATTGCTTCCGTTGGCGGAAATAATCGAGTATAAACTTGTTTTTGTTCTTGTTGCTCTTTGACATGCTTAGTCTTTACCTTGGGATTTATGGGAGGTAAGAATTTTATACAGCTTCCATTTTGGTAAACTCTTATGGTCTCCTTGGCATGTGTCGGCACGGACTTCTTTCTCCTCCCTCCCTGCCATGCCAGAATTGCTCCCTGTGCCTCAAACCTGCTTTTGCCTTCTGTTCTGTGGATCGGCCTAAAAACGCAGCCCTGTGTTCTGGCACTGGACCTGGCACTCCCAGCAGAATGCACCTCTGCCTATGCCATTCGCAATCCTGTCTTTCCCTTGGTGTTTTGCATCGCAGTCAGCATTGCCTGAAGCTAACCCTACCGCAGCTGCAGTGTCATATTTGTTCCTTTCCTCTCCAGACTTTCAAACCTCTGTCCTGTCTCTTTCATTGTGCAACCTGCATGCCTCTCAACTTCCCCTAAATTTACCTCCTTCCTCTATGCAAATTTGGGGTATCTGCCAGGCTTTGCTGCTCGTGGTCGATCACTGTTAGCAGAAATGCCGAATCGAGAAACTCAGCCTCTTTGTTTCTGTTCAAGAAATGAATCCGTCTTCCTTTGTGTTAAAGGGCCAGACCCTCCGCTGGTTTAAAATTAAAGGAAGGAAGATGGTTGACACCAGATGACAATCTGGCCCAAGGTTCCTATATGTCATTGAGCAGTCTCCACGATGGGCATGTTGAGAAGGATCCTTCCCCTATGTGTTTTTATTGGCTGTCGATGTTGATCTTTTTTCCCCTCTTTGTGAACTGTCTGTGTTTTTAAAAAAAAAAGTCTGTCTTCACAGGGAAAGGCTTCAGGCCTTAAAAGTGGACAACTATGACAGTGCAGCCAGTCCCTTTGAGAAATGTTTGCTCTCATGCCCCCATCATGGTCTGGCATGAGTCCGCTGAGTATTCCTTCCTCAGATGAACAAGTGCCTGTTATTCCCTGAAGCTGTGGTTTCTTTGCTATCGTTGAGTATCAGAGTGAAGAACTGATGTATATTCTTTCCCTTTTGTGTCCTCCCAGACAGTGGCAGGGGGGTGTCTCCAATCACTAGGCTCAGGTGGAGTTGGAAACCCTGCTTCTCCTCTGTTTATACACAAGGAAATATATTGGCCCACCTGTGTTCTTGCTATTAAATGGAGCATAACTGGGGAGCAGCACTTTGAATAAAGTGAGGCTTGGCCCAAACTGTGGCCCCCGAATTCCTAATCTGCTTTGAGTTTGGAAAAGCTTTAGCTTTGAAATTAAATTTTTTTTCATTGTTGCTACCTTTGGTCTTCTGCTTCCTATTGGAAGCAGGAAGGGCTGAAACACTGTGAAAAAGACATTATTCCTGGCCTGGCTGGGAGTAGGAAGTTATTAGTGTCATAGTAACACCTGGGAAACCCAATCAGGGATCAGAACCCCATTGTGCCAGGTGCTGTATGCACAAGTAACAATGAGCAGTGTCCCTTGCATCAGAGAGTTCCCAGTCTCTGGAATGTACCCGCTATCTCATGAGATCCTATTGAGCTAGTTCATCATTTAGCACTAAGGCATTCCCTGGAAAATATCCCACCCTCTGACTTCACCACCTCAACGAAGCTTCACAATCATCATCGCTGTGTACAGTATTAAATTGTTTGTTTAAAATGTACTCTGTGTGTGTGTATGTGTATGTGTGTGTGTATATATATAGTTTTGTCTGGTGGAAAAAAAAATTCCCTGAAACCTAATCCTCCCTATTTACATTAATTCTTATGGGGAAATTGGATTCGCTTAACATAGTTTCGCTTAAAGTCGCATTTTCTAGAACATAAGTACAACGTTAAATGAGGAGTTACTGTACATTGGCTTGAACCAACCAGGCTTCCCTAACTTTCCCCTTAAGGCAGGTGCCTGGTTTTTCTGCTGTAGCGTTGAAGCCTATGGCAAGTAACCAGCTTTGTAGAACCTTGCAGTCACATTGGAGTGGGTTGTAACAAGAGACCTGGCTCAGTTCTGCTGCTCCAGAGAGCAGTCTGGAGGCACGCGGAGTGTATGTGAAGATGCTGATGGATTAAAACAAAGCAGAAAACCCATTCAGTAAGCAAATCTTCCAAACCTGGGGAAAGCAAAGGCACTTCCCCCATCTCTCTGTGACTCTACATGACTTCATTGTCCCTAGGCTGCTATGCTGAAAGTTCCTAAAATAGAGATGTAGGCAGGTGACATCCAAATGCCTTTTGCTGAAAGCCAAGAGACTAACTGGATTCCATCACTGGCTCATTAAACAGAGTTTCTACAAATTAGCTGGCTGAGAAATCTATTGCTTACCATGGGTTTCTTTTCACCTGTCCAAACAAAGACACACTTGGCCAAATGGATGTTGGTTGCTGTCGGTCCCTGTTACAAGCCCATTGAATTCAAATAATAAGCAACCTGGGATTGAATCTAATTAAACAGGAGCGACTTGTGTAGCGTTCCCTGTGTTTGTGTTTAAGTCAGAGTTGCTGTGGGAAGCATCTACATGGTGGTTATAGCTCAGGTATTCAAAATATCCATGGCATTGTAAGGCCAGGAATGGAGTAAGTAGGAAACATTAGGAAGGAACTGATGGGATAAAGAGTGTATGTTAAATTAGACCAGTAGGGTGGCTGGCGGTAAGTAATGACTGTTGGGCCAAGGTAATTTATTTTTCCATTACTCCTGCTGTTATTAGCAAAACAGAATCTTGTAGGTTTCAGACTGGAAGCTGATTGGGCTTGGAGTTAAGAAAAATGGTGATGGTTGCACTGAGGGAAAGCCGTGTATATCCCAGCTTGTCTCATGGATAAATCCAAGTGTGTCAGGAGGGTTACTTGGCCAGTCCGTTGGCTTGAGTGGTGTCTAGGAGACCTGGGGCATGAGAGCAGCAGAGAACGGGTTTGACCCAGAAGTGATGGGGAAGGAACATGCTGGATGTGTTGCTCTTGAGGTGAGATCTGCTGGCGAAGGTGTGTGCTTTCTTGGAGGATTCTGTTTCTCTCCCCTCAGGAGGACTCACCAGTCGAAGGGAGGGATGTGAGGAAAATACAGGTATAAACTTGTCCATGAGTGGAGGGGTGAGACCCTCTATGGACACCGTTGGGGCTCAGGTCTGAGGCCTGACCTTGTTATGGGGAACCCTTGCCTTGTGCTTTTACTGAGTGTTTTGAAATTCAATGGATTTATTAATTGGTAAAATCAGTAGTGATAACCATGTAAAAAGTAAAGGAGTACTTGTGGCACCTTAGAGACTAACAAATTTATTAGAGCATAAGCTTTCGTGAGCTACAGCTCACTTCATCGGATGCATTTGGTGGAAAAATTTGTTAGTCTCTAAGGTGCCACAAGTACTCCTTTTTCTTTTTGCAAATACAGACTAACACGGCTGCTACTCTGAAACCTGTCAATATGTAAAAAGTCTATCCCTTCCTGGCAGGCTCTCTGAGCCTCTATTGAAGAGGTTGATGTTGCTTACTGTTTGTTTGTAACAGTGCTGTGCTCATGACCCACACACCCAGCCTACTTTGCGGCTATCTAGTTTATGCAAAGCACAACAGGGCCTCATTTCCCCCTGAAGTTCTAGTGAGCAAGGCAGGATGGTGTGGGAGAGGCTAGCCAGTGCAGGAACGTTGGGTGAACAAGCCCGTTGGCGCAGAGTTCAAATCTTGCTTCCAGTTAGAATCATAGAATGTTTTTTTCATAGAATATAGAATCCTAGAATATCAGGGTTGGAAGGGAACCCAGGAGGTTATCTAGTCCAAGCCCTTGCTCAAAGCAGGATCAATCCCCAACTAAATCTTCCCAGCCAGGGCTTTGTCAAGCCGGGCCTTAAAAACCTCTAAGGAAGGAGAGGGAGTTGGTTCTTGTTCATTCCAGAGCCACTAAGTTTGCAGAACTGGCAGTTTTTGCTCCTGGGGTGACCAGATGTCCTGATTTTAGCATCTTTCTTATATAGGCTCCTATTACCCACCCCTACCCCCTGCTGTCTGGTCACCCTATCTGCTCCAGAAAGGCCTGTTGCTGGAATAGCAGGAGGTGGTCTCATTCCCAGAGCTGTGAAAGGCCCCAGGATTGGAATAGAGGGGTGGGAGCGGGGACAGAGGGTTAGGCCTGAAGTGCATTGGCAAAGCCGAGGAAAGGGGGAAAAACACGTCTGTTACCAGTCTTTAGTCCCTCCTGGAAGTCCGCCATTTCTGTGGGTGCTGAATTCACACTTCCCAATTAAGGAAACCCTCCTAGAATATGTCTTTGGGAGAAGGTTCATTATAATAGACACCCTCATCTTTTGATCCCAGTGAGAAAACCTGTTTTCTTTGCTTATCTGGGCTAATTTTGCTTCTCACATTTACTACAGTGTAAACCCCCCCAAATTACTTTCCTGTCTATTCCGCTATCAGCTGTCTCTCCCAAAGGCCAATGCCACAACTGCATCAAACTGCATGGAGCTAGTCTGTTCAACCAAACCATCACTGGGTATGCTTGGCCTTCTGAGCAATATTGATGGTTGCTTGGGAGTGGTGTGTTAAATTCATTGCTAGCTGTGTTGATCCTCATGAAGCGTCCAGTCACCAGGCACTTCCCCTCCACAACACCATGCTGAGTTTCTTTTAATTAAAGTGATTAATCTTCCTAAGCGGCTGCTGCTGTAAATAAATGATGAGAAGCCACTCAGCTTCCTTCTCCATAATAGCTATAATACATGATCCCGTGCATACAACCTTGCTAGGCTAAAACACATTGCTCACACGGTTTTCTTGGCTGTCCTGTAAATTGAAACCTTGCTTCCTTTGAAGGGACAGCAAGTCTCACACTTCTCTGTAGTACAGTTGCTTGGGTTAGGAGACAATTAATAATTACTAAGCTGGCCATATATACGTGTGTATGTGGGGGGGGGGGTGTTCTAAGGGCTGGATTCTGTTCCCAGTTATACTGGGGTAAATCCAGAGTTGCTCTGTTGTCATTGTCCAAGACCACTGGAGTAACTGTGGATTTGCACCGCTGTCATTGAGAAGACGCAGCAAGCAGCTGAAAAATAATGAGATTTGCTGGTGGAGTTGCAGCTCTGTTTTCATAATATGTTCAAGTTTTTGTAGTTCATCTGCACTGCAAATAGCTGCCCAGCTGATCTGTACCTCTGTTAATGTCTCATTTTCTGCTGTTTCCCCCCTTACTTACCATGCACTTCTCCTTTTTATCCACCACCATCTTTCTCCTCTTCTCTCTGTCTCTCTCTTCCCCAATCCCAACCGCCAGCCTGAAAAGACTTCCTCGAGCAGCATGCAGTCCGTGGATCCGGGTCTTGCTGACAACCCTAGTGATAGCACATTTGCTGTGGACTGGCCCAGCCAGTCCACAGAGACCCAGACAACCCAAGTAAGTGGAATCCACAAGCAAGTCTTTCCAAAATGTAGTGCTCATATGGGTATGGAGGACGGGTGGGAGTGGTTCTAACATCTACAGGCTGGCAGCTGTGTTCTAGGACATGGAGAACAGGAGGTCTGGGTGCTGGTTATTACTGTGGGTAGCACCTAGGAGCCCTAGTCACGGACCAGGTCCCCATGATGCTAGGTGCTGCACAAACACAGAACAAGACGATCTGTGCCCCAATGAGCTTAGTCTGAATACATGTTTTATACTAGCTGTAAGAGATTCTAATGACAACGCCCCATGCTTAAACCCTGTTCATGGCGACCACTCTCCTGTTATAGCCTTGCTACTCTTACTTTGCAAGGAACAAGTGCTCCCTGACTTTGGGAGATAACATTTGGGGAGGTTGAGGCACTAGGTCTGCTCCCCCTTTAAGCTGTAGCCAGTGGGGGTCAAATGGGAATGGGAGGTGACAGTAGGCGGCATAGAAGGATTCATGCATGAACCTGCCATTTTGGAGGGACCTACATTAAACTAGGGGCTGCTTTGTCTAGTGCTCTAAGTTCAAGAGGAGCAGGTAGGGGGTCCTGAGTTCTCAGCTGGGCTCTGCTAGTGATTCACTCTGTGATAATCAGCTAATCATTTGGCCTGTCCGTATGTCAGTCTCACCATCCGTAAAATAGGAATAATACTTATGCAGAGCACAGATTCAGGAGAGGACACAACCCCACAGCGCACCACCATGGGGCAGCAGGGCACACAGCTGTCCCTTAATGACTGGACAGTGCTTTGAGGAGATCATTGTGAAGTATCAGTGTCCTCAGCTCTATGGATGGGGAAACAAGAATGGTAATCCAGTCAGAAGTGTCTGTCCTAACAGATTGACGCAGATTAAAATGGGAGGAAATTGAGGTCTAATTTGAATGCACAGCAGAGTTCAGAGCTGTAAGTACTAGGTCTTCCCCACCGGTACAGGAATAAATCCCAGATGTTCATATAACACAGTAGACCGTACCTCCCTTCAACTTCCTGCACCAAGAGCTTTCCAATTAGATGGGCATTCCTGGAGCAGTAACCTGCCTCATCAGACTGATACCCACTGGGAGGTATTTGCACATGGACAACTTTTGCCAAGGTTCTGACCTCAGAAGGGGCCCCAGATGGGTGGGCCCCTCTGCCTGAAGCCCCATTGATTTCACTGGGACTTAGAATGGCTGCAGGGCTCTGTCTACACAGAGCTCATTGCAGAGCCTGTGCCTAAGAGAATTTACGCCATTCAGAATTCTGGAGTTGTTCTATAACTTGCTTTGAAAAACTCCTGCGTTCTATAGTACATGTAATATACTTATATATGTAGAGAACATATAGAGTGTGTGTGAGTAGATAATTACCCTCGTGCATTAGAGTATTTAGTAAATGTACATAGAAAATATAAGTATGTATGTACTTTATTATATATTCATATACATACTGTGCATATATAAATATATTTGTGCATATATATTGTAACATGCGTACGTATACACAGATAGACACATAAAATATCTCCTCTGTTGTAGAGCTGTGTATAACCGGTAGTAAATATCTACTGAAGATATTAAAACTAGTCACTTCAGTTTTCCTGGTAACCATTTTGGTCATAGCTCTGAGGACCCTTCCTGCATGTTCCTTTCTTGTGGAATTCAACAGTTCTTTAAAATCCAGGCCAGTTTCTTTTATGACGATGTCTGGACCCTTAAGAAAACCACCGCTGTGCACTTGGGATCATGTCTTGTTGGCTCACTGGGTTCTTGTGACCCTGCTCTGGTGTCATGGATTGTGTGGGTCAGCTGCCTGGCAGGTGCTTGCTGGTAACTGTTCTTAGGGGATAGATGGTCTGGAGGTTTCTAGATTAGCTGGACCCAGCTGTAGTTTTTAGGCAATTTAGGGCATGTGTTCTTGTCGTGTTTCAAAATGGCATATACTTTGTACCAATTCACAGCCCCCAAATCTCTCTGAACAGTCAGACCTGGGAGGCAGCGTCTAGGCAGGGAGAAGTTGGTGAATATTTCTCTCTAGGCATATTACATATTGGAGCTTGTCCCTCCATCCCCTTCAGGAAGCACAGAGCCTTATAACAAGAATATTGCTAACAAAACCCAAATCCGTAACCTTGCAAGACATCAGAAGTCATGTTTGTGCTAGAATGATCACATGGGTCTGCATTTCTTCTCACGTCAACGCTAGTGGGATCAAATCCTCAGATGGGGTAAATCATTATAAGGGAGAGGAGAATCAGGCCCACTGGGACTATCTGTATGAGTAAGTGTTGCAGGATTGGGCCCTCCAGTTTCCAGGGAGATGGGCTGGTTGTTTTCGGCACAGATAATGTGTGCGTGACTGAGTATTTCATGAAGATGCATTTGATGCTATGAAGCATTTGGTCGTCCTCTATGCAGTGTGCATGTGGGATGGAGAATTCAGTGGCGCATTCTATATCAGAGGCTTAGAAATGTAGGGCTGGAAAGACCTTCAAGAGGTCATCTAGTCCATCCATCCTCCCCATTCCCCACCCCCCCATAAGGAGGCAGGATCAAGTATACTTACACCATCCCTGACAGGTGTTTGTCCAACCTGTTCTTAAACACCTCCAATGACAGGGATTCTGCAACCTCCTTAGGTAACCTGGCCCCGTAATTAACTTGCAGCAAGGGAGATTTAGGGTAGATATTAGGAAAAACTGTCCAAGTCTAAGGATAGTTAAGCCAATTACTATTTCTCTGTTTGACCACCTCATCCCCACCTGTCATTTCAGGGTTACACAAAAATTAAATATTCCAAGTAATATTGATCCCTAGAAATTGCCTGTTAGGGGATTTTTGCCCTTAGGAAAGTTCCTATAAGAATTAAAATCAAGCCAAGCATTGCAGATGACCCCTATTTATTGGATGGGCTGAAAACCAAATAGGAATCTGGGTCATATCACTGACGATTTTTTTTTTTTCATTCTTACTCTGTCTGGCAGGTTAACAGGATTCCCATTTCTGCATCTAGATGGGCCAAATTCTCAGCTGGTGGAAATCAACATAGCTCCATGGAATTTGATGTGGTGACATTGATTTACACCAGCTGAGCATCTGGCTCATACTCCTCAATCCAAGCCCTAGAATCATAGAACCATAAGGTTAGAAGAGACCACAAGGGTCATCTAGTCTAAGCCCTGGCCGGGATGCAGGATTTGTTGTGTCTAAACCATCCAAGGCAGATGGCTATCCAGCCTCCTTTTGAAAACCTCCAGTGAAGAAGCTTCCACGACTTCCTTAGCCAGTTTGTTCCATTGTCCTACTCTTCTTACAGCTAGGAAATTTTTCCTGAGATTTAATCTAAATCTGCTATGCTGTAGTTTGATCCCATTGCCTCTTGTCCTACCGTCTGGGGCAGAAGAGAACAATTTTTCTCCATTTTTCTTATGGCAGCATTTCAAGTATTTGAAGACCATAATCATGTTTCTTCCCCCCCCCCCCTTAATCTTTTCTTTTTCAGACTAAATATACCCTGTTCTTTCAGCCTTTGCTCCTATGGCTTGCATTCCATCCCTGTGATCATGTTTGTTGCTCGCCTCTGGATCCTTTCCAGTTTCTCCACATCCTTTCTATACATTGGTGACCAAAGCCGGACACAGTACTCCAGCTGTGGCCTAACCAGTTTCAAGTAGAGTGGTTCCATCATCTCCCGTGACTTGCATGCCATGCCTCTGTTAATGCAACCTAAAATTGCATTTGCCTTTTTTATTTTTCTTCCTGCAACAGCATCGCATTGTGGACTCATGTTGAGGTTGTGATCTGCCACAACTCCCAGATCCTTTTCAGCACTGCTGCTGCCCAGCCAGTTATCCCCTGTTCTGTATTTGTGCATTTGGGTTTTCTTCCCGAAGTGTAGCACCTGACATTTGTCTTTGTTGAATTTCATTTTATTGTCTGTAGCCCAGTTCTTCAATGTATCAAGAGCCCTTTGAATTTTAGCTCTATCCTCCAACGTGTTTGCAAGCCCACCTCGCTTTGTGTCATCTGCAGATATGATCAGTATGCTCCCTACTCCTACATCCAGGTCATTAATAATGATGTTAATCAAACCAGACCCAGAACAGATCCCTGTGGTACCTCTCTTGAGACTTCCTGCCAATCTGAAATAATTCCATTCATAGTTACTCTTCGTTTATGGTGGTTTAACAAATTGTGTCCACTAATGGTAGTTCCAACAAGCCTACATTTCTCCAGCTTATCAGAATGTCATGTGGGACGGTGTCAAAAGCCTTGCTGAAATCCAGGTATATTATGTCCACCACATTCCCCCTATCTGCAAACCAGTTACCCCATCAAAGAAGAAAATCAGGCTGGTTTGGCATGGTTTGGTCTTAGTAAATCTACGCTGGCTGCTACTGATCACCCCTTTGTCCTCCAGGTATTTGCAGCTGAATGTTTTATACATTGCGCTAGTAGGTAGGCAGGTATCGAAGACAGGCTGACTGGTCTATAATTTCCCGGCTCTTCCTTTTTCCCCTTTTAAAAAGATGGGCACTATGTTAGCCCTTCTCCAGTCTTCCAGGACCTCTCCCGTCATCCATAAGTGTGCAAATATTATTGCCAGTGGCTCTGAGATTTCTTCAGCTAATTCCTTCAGCACTGTGGGGTGAATAGCATCAGGTCCTGCTGATTTGAATTCATTCAGATTGGTCAAAAGATCTGATGTGTTCTTTACTTATCCCGAACTGCATCCCTTCCCCTTTATTGTCGATGGTAAGTTCGCTAATCATCTGGTCGCATGTTGTTTTGTTGTGAGAAGACTGAAGCAAAGTAGACATTGAGCAGCTCTGCCTTCCTATCCTCTTCCATTACCAGCTCACCTTCTCCATTGAGCAGCAGACTCAAACCATCCCTGATCTTTCTTTTTGTCTGACATATTGAAGAACCCTGTCTTGTTGTGTCTCATTTCTTGCCAGCTGTAACTCATTCTTTGCCTGGGCTTTCCTGATTTTTGTCCCTACATGCTCATGCTATTCCCATGTATACTTCCTTAGTGACATGCCCCTCCTTCCATGTCCTGTATGGATCCCTTTGATTTTTAGATAGCTTAAAAGCTCCTTGTGCAGCCCCATTGGCCTCCTGTGGCTCCTCTTATCCTTCCTCTGTATCAGAATAGCTTGGTGTTGAGCCTCTAGTATTTACATCTTTTAAGAACTGCCAGCCCCCTTTGACTCCTTTTCTTCCTATTTGGTCTTTCCATGGGATCTTGCCTGCTATTTCTCCGAGTCATTTGAGATCCATTTTTCTGAAGTCCTTTGTCTTGTTTTGCTGTTCTCGTGTCCTCCTTTTCTTAGGATCTTGAATTGTATCAGAGCTCGATCACTTTCTCCCAAGTTTCCAACCACCTTCACGTTCAGAACTAATTCATCCCTGTTGGTCAAAACCAGATTCAAAATGGACGACCCCCTAGTTGTTTCTTCAACTTTCTAAATCAGAAAGTTGTCCCCTGCACAGGACTTGCAGGACAATATTATGTCTTGCTGCATTAGTCTTCCAACAGGTATCAGGGAAGTTAAAAGCCCCCATTAATATAGCTCAGGTGTGTCAGCTTGTTGTTTGCTTACAGAATGACTTATCCACTTCTCTTCCTGATTTGGTGGTCTATAATAGACTCATACCATAATACTGGTACTGATCTTATCTTTTCCCTTTTTATCATCACCCAGAGACTCTCAGTAGGTCTGTTGCTCACTTCTCCATGGACCCCTGAGCAAGAGGATACGTTCTTGACATTCTGGACATAGAGTACCTCCTCTTTTCCCCCCGTACCTATCCCTCTGTCCCAGGGGGGATTTGATAGCTGCTTTCAACTACCTGAAAGGGGGTTTCAAAGAGGATGGCTCTAGACTGTTCTCAATGGTAGCAGATGACAGAACGAGGAGTAATGGTCTCAAGTTGCAATGGGGGAGGTTTAGATTGGATATTAGGAAAAACTTTTTCACTAAGAGGGTGGTGAAACACTGGAATGCGTTACCTAGGGAGGTGGTAGAATCTCCTTCCTTAGAGGTTTTTAAGGTCAGGCTTGACAAAGCCCTGGCTAGGATGATTTAACTGGGACTTGGTCCTGCTTTGAGCAGGGGGTTGGACTAGATGACCTTCTGGGGTCCCTTCCAACCCTGATATTCTATGATTCTATGATTCTCTGGAACAAGCTATATCTCTTAATACTGGTACTGCAATCATGGTAGTTATCCCACTGACTTTCTGTAATGCCAATTAAGTCATCATTTTCTTCATACACCATGACTTCCATTCATCCTGCTTCTTCCCCAAACTCCCTGCATTTGTGTACAGGCCTGGAAGGTATTTTGCAGACTGCCCTGTTGCTTTTCCTCTTACCTTTTTAATGCAGTTCTGATTTCTAGGCCCTTCTCCAGAAATTTGCCCCTTTCTGTTGTCTTCATTACTTGAGCCTATGTGTGCATTGGTTGGATTTTTGTCACCATCCCCTGTAAGATCTAGTTTACAGCTCTCCTTATCAGGTTAGCCAGATAATGTCCAGAGATGCTCTTCCCAGTATTTTCTAGAGGGAGCCCATCCCAGCACAGTAATTCTCCTTCCTGGAACATCAGCTGGTTGTCGAAAAAGCCAAAGCCCTCTCACCGATACAATGCATTTACTTCCACGATTCCGTTATAATTCCATACGGATCTGTACCTATTCCATATAGAGAGTGGATCAGAGTTTGCTCCTGGTTATGCTTGGTTGAATTGGGGTAGCCCCAGTGACTACAATGGAACTCCTTTACTGGAGTAACTGAGAACAGTATTTGTCCCAGCAAATGAAAGTGTCGGGTCAGCTGGGTGTACCTGCCCTTGGTTGTCTCCTTTCCTTTGGCTGCATGCAGTCAAATAGTTCATTCTGTACTCAAGTAAAAACCCATTAATTTCGCTCGGAGCTTTGCCTGAGACTGGATGGAGTGGGAGCTACAGGCTGGCTAGACTATGGAGAGTCAGGAAAACGTGAGCAAGAATCATTTTCCTAATTGCCAGGAGATGGCAGCAGTGGACAGCGTCGATCTCCTTGATCTATGATACCTGCCTGGAGAGCGTAATCTTTAAATTGGTCTCGTTTCCATGCGCTCTCACTCTTGCACGCATACTTTCCCGCTCTCTCTAATGAGTGTAACACTTTCTCCGGATGCTTCTTTTTGTTGCAGCCAGCAGAAACTCCTCCTGCCAGTGCCGAGCCCGCTGGGAGGGAAGCACCTCCTGCTAGCGCTGAAGCAGCTGGGACAGAAGCCGGAGCTGGAGCTGAAGCACCTAAAATGGAAACTGACTCAGGATCTGCTCCTGTAAGAATGTAGGGAAGGTGGGGGTCCCGTCCTTCCCACCCCACTCTTGATTTGTAGGGGCAGCTATGATGGAAAGAGGGCTGTGAAACAGACCGGGCTTCCTTTCTAGAAATGATCAGACATGGAAGCTGCTCGTGTGGCTGGCCTGCTCACGTTGTGTCCCTGTTCGCAGGCCGGACGTGCACTGTGTGTTTCTTGCACGCTCAGGCCAAGGTCTTCGGGAGTAGATGAGGAGCCTTCCTTCTCCCTCAGCCCCCTAACTCTCCCATGCCCCAAAAGCCAAGCCAGTAGGAGTTGTGATAAGCAGGTTTGGGGCGGGGACTGCTATCCCCTACCTACCCTTTTTGCTTCACAGCCACTGACCTCCATCCCCCCCAACCCCAAATCCCCTAACCTCTAACTCTTGCTCTGACCTCCAAGCAAGTTGCTTCACCTCACTGCCTCCATTTCCTAGTCTGTAAGAGGGGCATCATGCCACTGGCCTGCTCTACAGGAGTACTGCGAGGAGTGAGGAAACAAATGTCCCAGCAGCGTGGTACCACTGCGTGTGTATTTCACTGTTTTGAGCTTGATGGGGCTCCCTAAATGTTCAATATCACAGGGCAGGTACAACATTTTCCGGAGAATATAAAAAATTCATATTGTCCCCCAAAAAAGTAGTCAAACCACCTTCATCGCCCAGCCTAAGGTTACAGATAATATAGTTCCTTAATAGTTACCTGTCTCTGCTTTCCCGTTCACTCCAGGCAGGGCTATAAGCTGACATGGCCGAGTGTGCTTGGAAACCCCACTGGCAATCAAGGTGTTTGGGATCTGGGGCAGGCTGTGGCTGAATTTAGGGAGTCCTTGCGGCGGGGGAGCGGTTCGGACACTCCTTTCTCAGTGCTGCTTTGTTCCCTTTCTCCCCTTCTCTTCCCTGTCTGCCCCCCAACCCCCAGTGTTCCCTGCCTGCTGTCGTCGTGGAGCCGTTCCCAGCCACCGTCAATGGCACCAAGGAGGGCAGCGCCCCCTCCGAAAGGGCTGACATGCCCCCGGGCTTCCTGTTTAAGGTAAGCACGGGTGGGGCGGGGGCTGATCTTTCCTTGTAACCCATGTGCAGGAGGTGTTACACTTAGTGCTGTGACACCAGTGGCTATGGGGCTGCTGGGGACAGTGGAAAGCCACCAATGATGTGGGTTCCCTTAGACACCACGCCAGTCAGTGCAGGGGGCAGGCTTTTTGGCCCCTCCAGGCTTTTGTTCTGCAGGGGGCAGGTTGGAGTCATGTCCACCTCTCCCCATCCTAGGGGTAGGGGACGGGGAAGGCTCTAATCCCTGCAGGCAGAACCTGATGGAGCTCTGCAGGTGGGAGAGACGTTGGATTAGTGCTCTGGCTATGCCAATTGATCCTCCTGACCGGGTGCCAGTTGCCATCTGGAGAGGTGTGACAGGGCACCGTTAAAGGCAGAACTCAAGCAGATAAACCACAGTCATTCAGAGCTGCGTTTCCAGCACCCCAGATTTCTTGGGTCAGTCAGATCTGGGGGCTTGGGGATCGTCCCATAAAGAGGCGTGAGAAGAGTGAGCAGGGAAATAAGGCCCCAGATCGCAGCTGCTCCCGAGTTTGAGGGTTCTGGGATCTGGTTCAGCCCCAAACTGCAATCCACCCAGCCCAGCTCGAGTCAAAGCTGTCAGAGCCCCAAACTGTGGGGTGACTTCTGACCTGCTGGCACTTTCTGTGCCCTAGGCTAAGGCGGGTGTCAGAAACTCTCAGCCTCTCTTTTTAAGGGGGATGCATGCCCTTTAGAGGTAAGAATAGGGTGACTGTATTTCCCAAAGGGAAAATGGGACACTGTGTGTGGGGCTGGCCCAAGGCTGCTTGTCCAAGGCATTCCCCCCACCTCCAACTGTCACTGGTAACTTGAACCCTGCCGGTCCCACACTGGAGGCTGTCGCTACTCACTTGTCACTCGAACCTTGCTGGGCCTCCCACACTAGGCTGTCACTGGAACCCTGCCCTGCTGCCCTCCGCCACTGGTTGCTGGAACCCCACCGGCCCCCCATGCACTGGAATTCTTCCCCCTCCCCCCCCCACAGGGCTGGCGTCTCCACTTCCCCCCACACACGCGTTCCTCCCTACTGCACCTCACTTTTTTGACAAAAGTGGCCATTTTATCCCATGTGCTCTTGCCAACTTGATCAGCTGGCAAGAACAAGCAGGACACATGCCTTCTTTTGCCAAGAAAGTCAGGATGTCGGGGACAGGGCTTAAAAAAGGGACTGTCCCGGCCAAAATGGGATGTACGGTCACCCTAGGTAAGAACAGCTGTTATGGACTCCAGTGCCCCGACTCCCTGGGTCCAATCACTCGTTCGCCTCAAACAGCAAACTCAGCCTGGGTCTAGAAGCAGAAACCGGTCGACAGCAGAGCAGCTGGGTCTGAGCAATTCATTTCCGGGGGAGGCAGAGTGACTGCCTGTAAGTGATAGAGATGGGATGGACAAAGGCCCAGATCCTCAGTTTCTCTAATGGACGTAGGGCCTAACTCCCTTTGAAATCAATGTGGGTTGGGCACCTCAATTACTTTGAGGATCTGGGCTGAAATGGCTTGGATAAAACTGGCCCGAAGAAATGGGGAATCACAGATCTGAAAATTCTGCACAAGGTTCCGCCTGCCTTGTCCCACCTTGGAGAGCTGGGTGGGTGCTCATCCAAGTCCTCGTCTCTCATAGGTTCAGGCCATGCATGACTATGTGGCCACGGACAGTGATGAGCTGCTGCTGAAGGCTGGGGACGTGGTGCTGGTGATTCCGTTCGACAACCCAGATGAGCAGGTGAGGGAGGGAGAAGGCGGGGTGGGGAAGGGACTGATCGCTTCTCCTCCCCTCACTGGCCCGGGTCTGTCGCTTGCAGCTGGCTGGAGAGCTGGCTTGTCCAGGAGCTAGGGTGGGTTTTCTCCAAGACACAGGGTCCTGCAGAGACCTCCGCCTGGCTTAAAGGTGTTGAAAATGTGGGAGGGGCTTTACAAAAAATATCCCTCTCCTCTTTCCTGTAACTACCTAGGGCTTCCTCCTGCCAGCAGAGCAGCTGGTCAGGCCTCAGGTGGGCACCTGTCAGTGCTGCTCCTTGGTCAGGCAGCAGGGGTCATTACTTGGCTAATGCAAGGATGACCTTCATCTTCTTCCTGCTCCCAATCCGGATGAGCACCCCCAGCTTCTAGCATGCTGAGAATCGCAGGCCACAATCCTGGGTATACAGATCCTCTGCTTACAGGGAATCATGTAGCTAGTGCACTAAATGGACCAGGGTGGTCATGGGGTAATGGGTGGAGGGATGGGCCAGCCACCCGAGTATGAACCAAGGAGCCTGGACAGTATTGCACCCAGGGCTACGCTGCTAAGTTTAGTGCACTAACTCCATCAAAGCGAGTGTGTATACATGGTGTCACGCCTCCCAGCAACAGTGTAGATACACCTGAAGGGTGAAATCCTACCTGGGATGGGAATCCCTTCCAGCTACAGTGTAGATGTACTCTAAGAAGGCAACACACTAAGGATCAGGTCCGTGATGTCAGTGTAGCTGAGCCAGTTTACACTCTCAGGGATGTTTTGGTATTGCTGTAATGTCATTGCCCAGCAGACGG
This sequence comes from Dermochelys coriacea, assembly GCF_009764565.3. Classification (NCBI taxonomy): domain Eukaryota; kingdom Metazoa; phylum Chordata; order Testudines; family Dermochelyidae; genus Dermochelys; species Dermochelys coriacea. The sequence continues at coordinate 5,286,351 of NC_050078.2, forward strand.
CAGTATGGTCTAAGGACTAGAACAAAACAGTCGTCCTTCGGCTGTAGAATCCAATCCATAGATTCTAAATCCAGATTGGACCCTTGTGGTGATCTCGCCTAACTCTCCCAGGGAGAGGTTTAGACTCTCCCAGATCCAAGCCCGAGGTAAACGAGCTGGGACTGACTTTGTTTATTACGAGCCCTCTGTAAAAGCGTTGAGGAAATCCTCCTAGCCATGCTGAGATTCAGGACTTCCAGTTTAGGGATGCTGCAGTCGTTCTATTAACAGCAGAGGTGGGCAGGTGCTAAGAAAACACAGATCTAACCTCCCTGCCTCCCTGCTCTTTAGAGCAAAGCTGCGGGGCTGGATTTCCCCCATGGAGGTCTGGATTCAGCCAGGGATAAAGCCGGCCCTTTGAATACCTTTTTAATGGCAGGCAGGCAGTGTGGTGCAGTGGGTCAGCAGGGCACAAACTGGAAGGCAGAAGAGGGGGGTTCTAGTCCCAGTTCTGCCTTGGCTTGCTGTGTTATCTTGCTGTGTTACCACCGGGAAAATGGGCAGAATGCATCTGTCTGTAAAGCACTTGGAGATTTACAGCTGCTTTCTGCAGTGTGAGAGAGTCTTGAGAGGAGCTGAATGGGGAGAAACTGGCCATTTCTGCTGGCTATGGTATCCTCTTCTGGCTGAGACTTACCTGCCTAGGGATTGTCCCCTCTAGCAGCTTCCAGAATAGAAACCCTGATCCTATGGAGAGCTATCAGGAGATTCCCTTCTAGCTTCGGTGGCAGGAGAGGGTGCTTATGGAGCAGTTTCTCTCTACGCCCTATATGTGCACTTGAGCTGGATGCAGCTCTGAGCACCACGGTGCTGCGATCATCCAAGCTGCCGTCAGCCGTGCTCTGAGGGTTGCAGCCTACTAACAATAGCTCCCAGAGCATCCTCTGCTCCAGCTCGTCTCTGGCAAGGCCCGGACCTATAAGACATGCGTATCGAAGAGCACGCATGGTGCATATGAGAGGAGAGAGCTTGGAAAACCAGGCAATTAGTGAATTTAATTGTGTATAACCATCTGCAGTGCTCAAATCCAGCAGCTCAGGTGTCAGTCCCTGAGTGCAGCAAACTGGGAGCAAATGCCATGTCTGCAGCACCTAGACCGAGGAATCCCACCCCGTGTAATTGGGTGCAGTAGAGAGGTGGGAGACGTGCAGCTTGTACCTCTGTGTGCATCACAGATGCAGACCAGCGACCGGATGGTACGTAGTGCTTGCCTCGCTGGGCAGTGCAGTAAGGACCCTCGGGCTTGCTGCCTCCCACCCAGCCATTTGTCTGCCTAAGTTATGGCACATAGAAGCGATAAAATCGATCACAGACCCTCCAACCTTCAGTCCGTGGCTCTGCCAAATTGGGCACGTGGGTTTGTGTCATATATGGTTTCCGTGACGCCCGTGAGACCAAGACTTGTTAGGAAGCTGCCAGGGGTAAATTAGCCTGCAGCATCGGCACTGCCAGCGGGGGGCTGGGCTTTTTATTCCAGCAGCGGCTGCAATATAAAACATTCGGAGAGCAGGACAAGAAAGCAAAAGGGTAAAAACCTTACGGAGAAGCCGCATATGCTCTGCTTCTCGATACCTAAGAGAGGCAGGCTGTGCAGCGGATGGGGTGGGGGCTTGTCGTTGGGGCAGCTCTCTTGTGTGTTGGTGGTTTTTAATGTAGCTGCCTTGGTTGTCCGCAGGTGACTCCTGCCAGCTCCAGTAAGGCAAAGTAATGGGAGCAAACCATCTGAATTCACCGCCTCAGCTGGCTGGTAGCTGACCATTCTGTCCCAGCTGCTTAGTTAGCTTAGCCCAGGGGTGGGCAATTATTTTTGCAGGGGGAACACTCCATGAATTTTGTATGTCATCAAGAGCCGCACATTTCTACTATATTAATGGAGGGGGTCTGGGGTCTGGGAGGGAGTTTGGGTGCAGGAGGGAGCTCTGGGCTGGTGCAGGAAAAGGTGAGGGGTGTGGGCTCTGGGAGGGAGTTTGGATGGGGGGGTCCAGGCTGGGGCAGGGCATTGGGGTGCAGGAGGGGATACAGGGTCTGGGAGGGAGTTTGGGTGCAGGAGGGGGTTCTGACCTGGGGCAGGGGGTTGGGATGCGGTGGGGGTGTGAGGTGCAGGCCCTGGCCAGGAGACGCTTGACCACAGGCGGCTCCTGGCCGGTGCACAGCAGGGCTCAGGCTGGCTGCTTGCATGCCGGGGCCCCACGCTGCTCCAGAAGTAACTGTGGCCAGCTGCTGCTGACTCGTCTCTGCGCACCCCTTGGGGGGAGGGGGTCAGTGGGTCTCCGTGCGCTGCCTGTGCCCGGATGCACCGCCCCCGTAGCTCCAATTTGCTGGTTTCTGGCCAGTGGGAGCTGTGAGGACAGTGCTGGGGGCGAGGGCAACACGCGGAGCTGCCCCCCTCTCCTGCCCCGCCAAGGGCACGCAGTGATGTGCCAGCAGCAGCCGGCCGCTTCTGGGAGTGGCATGGGGCCATGGCAGGCAAGCAGCCTGCCCAAACGCCCCACTGCACCATGGGACTTTTAGTGGCCCGGAGACCATGAGGGGGCAGAGGAGGCCAGACAGAAACGTTTGTCATGGCAGGCCTCACAGAAATGTTAGACAGGCTGGATCTGGCCCACGGGCTGTATTTTACTCACCCCAGCTTCACCTGACAGGATGCATATAAATGAGCTGAGGGCCAAGCTGGACGCAGGGCACAGAACAACATGTGCAGCTGTCGTAATAAACAGTCCTCCCTGCGTGCACTGTCCGTGGGGCCAGGACATGAATCAGCCTCCTCCCCTGAAACCTCTCACTCCAGACGTGCTCCCAGTCTGCAGGGAACATTCTTGCTGAATGACTTCAGCAGAAGACAAAACACACAGAGGTGGGGGGCTGTACGCCGGTGGCTACGCAGTTCCCCTGAATTATAGGTTATCCATAGGTTTTAAGACCAGAAGGGACCATCCAGGCTGACCTCCTGCATGACGTGGGCCAGGGAATTCCATGCAGCAATTCCTACACCAAGCCCAGTAACTCATGGTCCAGCTAAAGCGCATCATCTAGGAAGACACCCCCCCCCGTCTCAATGTAAAGATGTACACTGGATCCCATCGCACCCCAGGGGCTTGCTAGCCTACTTTGCCCATGGGCCAGGTTCTGATCTCTCTGACACTGATCTGACTTCAGTGGGAGTCCTGATTGACAGGTGGCATAAATGAGAGTAAGCTCAGGCTTTGCATATACCATAATCACCATGCCCTGCTTGTGCAATGGGTGGCAGCTTTGCCATTGCCTCCAGTGGGAGATGGTCTTCACTGCAAAAATGAAAAGCTCCTTTGCCCACCTTGTTTTGCGTCTGGTAGGGTGCTTTCTGCTCCCTGTGAGCTAGCTTGGAGCATCACTTTGCTTATCCGTTTCACCGACTCCTTTTCTGATGTCCCCCAACCTGCACTGCATAAAAAATAATCTGGCCCTTAGTCTCTGATTCTCTCTCTCTCTCTCTCTCTCTCTCTCTCTCTCTCTGACAGGATGAAGGATGGCTGATGGGTGTGAAAGAGGCTGACTGGCTCCAGCATAAGGAACTTGATCAAAGTCGGGGGGTTTTCCCAGAGAATTTCACAGAGCGGGTGCAGTGAGAGCCCGGAGCTGCCAGCTGATTTTTCTGCTAGAAGAAAGCAAGTTTTCCGGGAGGTGTTTTTAAAAACAAAGAAATGAGAATTTTAAAGGAACATAAGCCTAAAAATAGTGTCAACTTAAAGGTTGGATTCTTCTTAAAGAGCAAGGTTTTAGCAGTAAAATGAATTCAAAAGTGTTATTAAAATATATACATAATAATAAGACAGGTCAAATGCCCCTTTCCCACTTTGATTTGACAGCATTTGACTTCCGAGGCTGATGCAGAAGTGGCTTAGTGTGGTACCTGTAAATGCTGTGTTGGCTGAATTTTGGGGATTTCAGTCTGATACTTGAAAAGGAAAGAGCTAAGGCCTAGATCTTCAAAGGCTCCTAACTGTCACTGAAATCAGTTGAAGTTAGGATCCTAAATACCTTTAAGGATCTGAGCCCAGCTGTCACATGGGTGGGTGGGTTCAGCTCTTTCTAAGTTGCTGGCGTGGCATCCCTAAAGTTTCAGGCACTGCCCATGTTATGACCTGTGATGGGCCAAATGTCCTGTTATGCTGTTGAAAAGACATATTTAGTGTACAGTGTTCACCAATATGGGGTGTGTGTGTGTGTTTCTTCCTTTTGAAGATGTAACATGAACTGTGATTTTATACGTTTAAAAGCAAACACAAAAAGTTATCAGGCAGAGTATGTCTCGGAGTGAAATGTGTGCAGCTGGGCTCGGTCCAAAATTCCTCCAAACCTCGGAGCTGGACGATCGCAGCAGCACACACTGCCCCGGGAAATGTTCTTGAGGGAAAATTGGGAAACTGACAAATTAAAAAGAGAGAAAAAATCTGAAACTTTGGATTTGTTTAAACTAGTTGTGAAATAATAATGAAAATGCCTGTTAAAGCAGGAAAGTTTAGATTCATGTAGGCAGGGATGGTCTTGAAATCTGGCTGTTTAGAAAGTGCAGTTTTAAGGAAGAGGGTGAGGGAAAAGAAATGGTGAGACAGAATATCTGAGGCATACCACTGAGAAAACAAATCGCTTTCTGTGTTTCTGATTGTGTGGTTATTTTTCCCCCCCTCCCCCCCTTTCTTGAATTCTGCACGTGAAGTATCATTAGACCTGTTTCCTCCAATCCTGTGATGGTGAACAAGTTGAAGTCAGAGAAAAGTGAACTGTTTGAATACTTATTTAAAATTTCTGCATGACTTTATTATATTGTGACGAGTTCGAAGACGTGGGACTATCACAGCATCAACGTGGGGACAATACTCCAGGTCCTAATACTGACACCGACCTTTCCTACACGTCTTTGCTCCTGTTCGGTTCTGGGAATTTGAAAGTGCCCTGTAGCCTGCTTGCTTAAAATAAAACAAAGTGGGTCTTACACTGGTCAAAGTCAACAGATTAGATTCCCCAGAGATCCTAAAGTCCCATGGAGGTACTTTAAATGCTACTTGAATGCTGATGCAGCCGGCAAGCAGATCTGATCTTCTCTTTTTTTAGGTCACCCGTCTCCCCCCTGGCCCAAACTCCTCCTCCTTTTTGCCTTGACAGGGTTGGTATAGGTATAGCTACCTCCTACATACTGGGCCACTGTATGAAATAACGCTCTTACCTAACATAAGCTGGCTTTAGCAGAGTATGCAAAAAATTCTGGCACAGTTAAACCTTCAAAAAAAAAGCCCATCTTTTCTGATCTTGCATGTATGCTATCGGGGGGAAAAAACCCTCTTGTAGGTCCTAAGTGTGTGTCCGTATGTCTGTATGTATATGTATTTAAAGTTAATGGTCTGCTTGTTATCTCAGTGACGCTGATGTAAAGTCAGGAACACTAATGCCAGTGGATTCACTCTGGATTCACACCGGTGTAACTGAGATCAGAATCTGGTTCATGTCCTCAGATTCTCTCCATATTTTGGTGTGTGTGTGTGTGTGTGTGTGTGTGTGTGTGTGTGTGTGTGTGTGTGTGAGAGAGAGAGAAAGAGAGAGAGAGAGATTGGGTGTGGGGGGGGGAATTGCTGTAACTGATGCTCTTTTATCCTTTTCTTCCTTCCATGTCCCTATTACAAAAACACAAGACTACTCAAAAGTAACTGCTTCCAGCCCAGGAGTACTGGGAGCCAGTACTGTAGAATATTATCCCATCGTTTTAATCAGCGGCACCTTGAGCATCTTAACTAGCACGCTGCCCTTTCAAAATCTCTATTTTTATGCCTTTATAAACCCAGTTGCTCCTTCGAAGAACAATATTATGGAGAAAAAATTATAGAGAGAGAGAGAGAGAGAGAGATAAAAAAGTGGGTTAATTTAGTTAACAGCAAGCTCTTGGCTTAAATGTGCTCATTTTTATGCAGAACCCTGGGTATTATTGGGGGTTTTTTTTTTTAGATAACAAGATTATAAGTACCAGAGCTATAGTTTGTGTCCTAAGTAATCGTTTTATTAGTGACTAGTACCTTAGGAAGCGGTGCTGACTTCTAATTTATTGTATGTTTTTTTTTGGGTCATCTGCTGTGTTAGAACCAGACATTTGTTACAAAAGAAATCCTACTAAGGCCTTTTCATTGTGTGGGGCTAACAAAGCAACCGTCCAGTATTGTACTGTCCCTGCTGAAGCGAAACTGAACCTCTGCACAAAAGGGGATGTAGCGTTCAGCTGTGATTAATTCTGTCCCTGGGGTGCTCGCCGGGAAAGTGCCTCTCCCTCTCTCTCCATTTGCTCCTGAAGCAATTCGCTTAGAGCAAACAGAATGTACCATCTAGGCCCTATGCCTCCTAGATAGGCCTGGATCCTACATTGCTCGCACATGCACAAACCCAGTGGGAGTATTGAGGGCATAAGGCCTCCAGGATTAGATCCATACATTATAAAATGCCCTATGTAAAAAGCTCCAGCTTGTATTGCAGCAGGAAGGCCTCAAGCCCCTGGGCCAAAATCAACCCTGCTGTAAGCAGGTGCCACTCCATTTATGTTACTGAAGAGATATCTGCTGGATGGATTTGAGCCTGTCAGGTGAAAAGAGCCCACAGTCCACGCTGGCTTAGGATGGATCCCGGTGTAACATGGGCCAATAAATCCCCCGAATGCACTGGCTGCTAGAATGGGAACGTTTTAGGGACTACGTGTCAGATGGCCCTAGAAAAGCTGCTATTTCACTGTCTGCGAAGCTGAGGTTGGAGAGTTTTACTGAATCAACAATAAAGCATTTCTCTTCCCCCCCCCCCCCCCCCACCACCTGGTTTTGTCGGCTTGGTTAGAAGGAAGCTCTTATCTTTCCAACCACAGTTTGTCCTAGTTATATGTGTTCCCCTCCAGCTTGAGTGTAGCCACCTTGCCTTTGTCCCAGAGGGTAGCGGTCACACAGCCACTTGATGACGACAAAATAAGGCATCGTTCTCCTCTTTTTTCTTCTTCTTGTCTCTTTAGCAGGGTCAGCGATCTGAGTTTATTACCTGGCATTCAGCGTGTAGGATGCTGCGACAAGCCATAACCAGCTGTGGCTCCTATGTGCTCTCTGCCTTTTCTCTGGGCTAAATGCCCTGTGCATTTCTTCACTGGGTAGGCCATCTAGCAAAGAGAAAAGGCTCCTGCAGCCAGGGTTTCAAACGCACTGAGCAGTCTGCCCTGAAGTTTTCCCTCGTGGAAACCAAGCACCCATCACTCAACCTGGCTTTCCAATTCAGAGCCATGCCTTTTACTCAGGCTATAAGTGGTGATTTTCTTTCCTCTCCCAGTTCTCGAAGGGCCTAAGCCAAAGCCTGGGGAAGTCAAGGGACGTCTGGCCACTCACTGGAGCTTTGGGTCAGGACTCGAGTGTCCGTTGTCCTGTGCAGTATCAGTTTATAGGGTGGGTTTAGTTTCAGAACATCCACTTGAATGATAAAGGCTCCAATTTGAGGGGAAAGCGAGGGAGTTGGGAGAGGCCTAGGTCATCCTTCAATCATTTCAGGTTGGTGTGTTGGTGGCCTCAGTCTCAGGAACAGGTCGACCTGCTCAGGGCTAAGGAGGGGCAGCGTGAATCGCTGTGAAGATGCCGGAGAATAACGGTGCTGTAGTCTCTTGCGCAGGGTAGCGTGGTCAGAGCCTCTCTTCCGCTTGATGCTCAGGGGAATCGCACCCATTGGAGTGCTCTCTCTTTTCTTTGCAAACCAGCAGTCACTCCTCTGAGGCACTAACCTGGATATTTTAGGCACCACACCATCCATCCTAGAAGCTGCCCAGGCGCCTTCTACAACATGCTCCGCTCCTCCTGCTGTCAGGGGAGGCCTTGGCCTGTCAGCACCTTGCAGGCAGGATGCACAGCATTGGGGGCCCTCGTGCTACGGCTTTTAATACAAAGCCTGGTGTGGGCGGTTACGGTGGCTCATTCCTTCCACAGCAGCCATGGCTAAGCCCCGGTCCTTGCTGCAGAGCCCAGCAGGCACTGAGCTCCATTGAGCAGCTTGCCAGCCACCTCTGCAATCTCTTGCTTATCGCTATGAGAGCCTGAGAGCTCCTGAGCACCCACATCTCTCATCCGGGCAATGGCGAATGCGCAGCACCTCCTTGTGAATTGTGCCAGAGTCAAAGCGATGAAGCACATGCTTAAGTCCCCTATAAGTCAAATGAATCTTAGGCACTTGCTTAAGTACTTAGCTGAACTGAGTCCTACAGGCCATAGTCCGCATTGACCCATTCCCTGGGCATCTCTGGAGCGACAATGGGGACAGATTTGGCCCATTGGATGTAAAGTTCCCCTCCCTTTCTGTGTTACGAATGGCTCCCCTCCAGGGGTGACCAGGCATTGGAGCAAAGGAATGGAGAAGAGTGGAGGAAGCCACCCCGGTCCCCTGCAGTGCAGCTGGGAACGCAGCAGAGTTGTACATGCTTACCCCCGGTATAAAGGCCTCTCATGCACAGAAGGGCCCGCTGCCAGAGTCGCACACTGTTTAGTGCTGGTCACGGCCTAGTCGATGCTGGGGAGTAACTAGGGGTCCCACCTAGCAGAGGCACAAAGTTGCAGTTGGCCCCTTCGGGCTTGTCTGCATGGGGGTTTGTAGCCACCAGTGGCGGTGCAAACGCAGCCAGGCAGCAGCAGGTCAACTGAGTCACGGTTCACAGGGCTACACCCTATCAGCAGGAGGGGTCTGTGTACCGGGGTAGCTACAGTGGTGGCTAAAATCCCAGCCTTTCCGGGCTAACCCAGGGAGCAGCTGCATTTGTTGCACAGAATGGGCCAGGAATGCAAGAGGGGCCCCTGACTCCACTCAGGCCTACGGAATTACAGACAGATGCCAGCCATGGGGGGAGGCGCTTCTTTTCCCTGTTGCTCCCAGGCTCTGATGTACTGCATGGGGTTTTGCAGGCTGCACCTTCCCGTCAGCCTGGAGTGTGAAACTAGAAGACACCTGAGCTCCTCTCGTGTAGCAGGCAAGATGCAATGCAATCAGCTTGGACTGAGGCCAGAGAAACAAAGCAAGCTATTGCTGATTAGGGCTGGCTGGAGGAGGCCTGTTCTTGTACTGCAGGCCACACGTCCCAGAGAACAGAGGTTCTCAACCAGCAGTCTGGGGTCCCATGGGGGTCCACCAAAATAAACCAGAGAGCAAGGCCGGCGTTAGACTTGTGGAGGCCCAGGGCAAAAAGCCGAAGCCCGAGACCTGCTGCCCGGGGCTGAAGCCAAAGCCTGAGGAACTTAGTTTGGTGGGACCCCCTAGGTTTGGGGCCCCAGGCAGTTGCCCTGCTTGCTACCCCTTAACGCTGGTGCTGGCTTTCAATCTACTGGATGTGCTGAAAAACGGTTACTGTGGCACAGGGAGGCCATGGAGTTTTTATAGCATGTTGGGGAGGTCTCGGAAAGAAAAAGGTTGAGAACCCCTGCCATAGACCATTGTACACATTGGTGTGTGTGTGGGGGGGTGAGTACACCTCACTCCGTCAGTCCTCTTGGAACATAGACAGTTCCCGAGTAGCCAGCACCGCCCCACGTTCTCTGGAGCGGGGAGGCAGATTTTGACAATGGGGAAGCCCAGTGGAAATGCCGCATGTGGCTCAGAGCCTTTAAATGTAGCATTTGACTCTTTCAGAGGTCTGAGTCTATATTCTACTGCTTGGGGTGGGGTGGGGGGTGGGGAACGGGCAGGGACATCCCAATGGCTGAGAAATTCTCATTGTGAGTGGGGGAGTCTTATTAAACAATCAAATGGGGAAACTCCAGCTTTCAGACTATTCTGTATTGGCTTGTATTTTCACTTGTCTGCTGGCTAGAATTCTTTCACCTGTTTTTCTAGCACATGCTGCTAACTCTGTTTCCTAGTTCGTGTTCAATTAGGTGGCCAATACTTGAGGCCTGCCACATGCAATCCTTGGTTTCATTCAGCTTCTCTTTAACTGAGTCCTTTGCAATGGCTTTGATGCTGTGCTGGCAACCTCGTTTCCGTCTGGTCAGTCAGTCTCTGAGTTTCTCATGGTGACCTGAGCGATGTTTGGTTTTTTGGGTGGGTTTTTTTTTTAAAATTTTTGTTTTTGTCATACAAACCTGAATAATTCCCACTGTATTCAGAGCTGTGACTCCCAGTGCCAGTGACATGTACTAGACGACTTTGTCCTGTTTGTTTCTTGGCAATGTTCAGCAAATACAATTTTGTGTCATCCTACAGCCTGTGTCAGTCACTTCACTTTTCAAGAGAGCCAAAGGACCAAGGCCATCTTTCTTCTTAAAGAGGGAAAACACTGAGGCAGAGAGGCTGTGCTCAGACAGGATTACCTGCTCATCTAGTCTGATGTCTTGCTTCCGGGCCATCAGCCACCCCTCCACCCCCAGCTATTCCTGCATTGAGCCCAATGAATTAGACTAAAGTACTCACAGCCCTAAGGAGACTAAACCATTGTGTGCCACGGGCAGAGAACAGGAGGGACCGAGGGACACCAGTCCCCAAGGCCCCTGCAATGGCAGGAGATGGAGATTAGCTGTCTTACTGTGTGGCCTAAGAGCACCAGTCCTGGACCAGGAACTCAATGACGCTAGGTGCTGTACAAACACAGACTTTGGGTCCTGCCCCATGGAATTTACAATGCAAGTGTGACATGAGTCAGATGGACAGGTTTGTCCTTGTATTGATTACTGCTGGGGGGCAGGAGGGAGGGGCTCTGTTCTTGATGTTGCCACTGACTCAGTGTAACTTTGGCCAACTCAGTCTCTGTGACTCAGTTTCCTCAGCTGTAACATGAGCTGAATGGTGTTTGCCTCCCACCTCTTCATGGGGATGCTGTGTGGCAAAAGCCACTAATGTCGGCCTAGCGCTTTCATCGAAGGTACCACAGACACACAGGGTGGGTTACCACTCCACATTCGTGCCAGCCAGCCAGGCTGAGTGTGACACCCCTGCTTAGGGCACTGTAAGCTTATCTGAGTTGAGCGGCCCAAAGGCGGGAGCGTGGAAAGAGGGGGCATGGCATTTAGAAATAAATCATGGGCCCCAGGTTGATGTGAACTGATAAATGCCAACCCTTGCCAATTAGTACTTTGTTGCCTTGGCTCCTGGCCTTGCTTGTCCTCATTAGAAAGGAGCCTGTCACGCCGTTCAGCAGTCTGGCTGTATGGGCCCTTTGCAGATTTTAGACAGCACAGAGCATTAGTGCTTCAGCCTTTCACGCCTGTGGTGCTGGATTCAAACCTACTGGAGCAACGAAGCCAGGATATGCCCCTAAAACAGCCCTGGTGGCCACCTCCTGCTCTAGTTGGTGGCTCGAACCCCCGTGTTAGCAGGGGTCAGTGAGCTTGACGTGCGTGGCTGCAGGTCAGGACAGACGCCATGGCAGAACACTGGAGGTGTGCAGAATTTGTACCTTTTCTGCCTGGGTTGTGCCTGGTGCACTCCTACTCCATTCACCCAGAAAGGTAGAGAGGAGGGAAAGCATCCCTGCAGAACTCATCTGCTTTGTATCTGCAGGTGAGCCAGTTCAGCTGCATAATTCATTCCCCCTGCTCCCTGTGAACAAACCGCCCTTAAAGCCTGTACATTGGCAATGCATTAACCTGCTGCGCTGGCTGCTCATACGCATGCAGAGGATCAGCTTAAGTGTCCCTACGATCCCACAGCCAGCTTCATGATGGCACAAGGGAGCTGCATGCCAGGCCTGAGCTGTCCCGAGGGACTATCCCAGGGCAGGAAGCTTACCTGCCAGGAGCAAAGCCAGCTCTAAAAGAGATCCAGCTGTAGGAGACATAGGCAGGGTACTCTGGAGCAGGGGTGCTGGGGGAGGGCTGGTGATAAGGTGGTGGCAGACCTGCTTCCTGGCTATGGCCCAGAGCCCATTGGCTAATGCTATGGCCATTGCAATGGGGGCCCCCTCAGCACTCCCTTAGCCGGGGCTGGGGACAAACTGGCCCCTCACATCTTGACTTGGGAAGGTGCATGTGCCTGACCCTCACCCTGCCATGGGGATGAATCTGTTGAGCTGGCAGTAGCTGGTGACGTTTGGAGGAAGGCCGCAGCCCGTACGTGGCCCTGGTGAGAGAATGAGGCTGATTACGGCTCCGCACCCCACATCCCTGATTACCCCCCCACACACACACTTTGTTTGAAAGATGAGGGTTGAGCCCTGAGTCTCGGGCTGGATTTTGTGCTATAGTTTAGAGTAATGAATCCGAGAGCCAGGGAGGAAAGAAGGAAAGGGGGTGGGGAAGTGTGGGCTAAGGGGCTGGATGTTCATCAGACAAGCAGCTGGCTTGCCCCCGTGTCCCCCCCAGCCCACTTTAGATCAGCACAAACATTCCCTGCAACCCCCCGGCGCTGGAGGATACAGGCAGGAAGAGAGCCCATTTCCCCTCCCGCAGTGACTTAGCTCTGCCGCGTCCACTGGGGTCAGCACGGCCGGGTGGCTAAAGCCCCACCAGGCAAAACCCCAGCAGCCACCCTTGAACCCTGGCTGGGCCTGGCTGCTCTGTGGGCCTGCGGGAGGGGCAGGGAGCAGCAGCCCGCGGACGGACAGCGCCATCCTGGCCGATGGCTTTGTGGCTCCACGGGGCAGCGTGGGCCTGCTGGGAAAGGCCTGTCGATGCCCAGGGGACCCAGCCCAGCGCTGTGGTGGGGCTTTGCTTGGCCAGCCAGGCGTTACAGCTGGACCAGAGCCATCGCAGCTGGTGGCCCTGACGCATGCAGGTTTTCCCGGTGCCAGCCCAGCTGTCTTGCTCCTGCTCAGCAAAGCAGCACGTGCTCAGGGGCTGACTGTTACGCGATGACTCCAGAGGCCAGAGGTGGGGCACAGTCAAGCTACAGAGACCCCTGGAGAGCTCGCTGTGGGCTCGGGCTGCCATTTCAAAGCCACCTCTTCAACCTCCTCCTCCTGGGAGAAGCAGCAGCGTGTCCCAGCCGGGGTACGTGTCACGGGCTGATCAGAACCTGGGGGCAGGGCAGGGGAGAAGAACAAACCTACCTGCTGGGCGGTTTGGAAGCTGCTTCCCCAACCCTGCTCTGGGCGGTCGAGGGGGCCGCTGGCAGAGCCGGCTCAGGAATATTTTGCCCCCGCGGCAAACAAAGTGCAGCTTGCCCCATCTTGTTTCTAGGGAGTCGCATTTGCCACGGGGTGCGGGTGACCTCAACGCAGAGTGGTGAGGGCATCAGGGGGCACCCCTAGAGGCAAACCCTCCCACCCCCCCACTTCTAATCCAGGCACTGCCAGCCCCCCCAAAGCCTCCCGCCCCCTTCGGGTCAAACCCCCTTAGCAGCTCCAGTGCAGATGCCTGGTCCAGCCGCGCCCCGAGCCTGCACAGGGCCCAGAAGGTGACTTTGCCAATTGCAGTATGCCGGCAGAATACCAGTCTGCACCCGGGCCTCAGCACTGCTGACTCCACGGGCCATCTCCGTGACTTCCGCCCAGCCCGGGCGGCCGTGGGCCATGACGGGAGTGGCCCGGGGGGGGTTTCTCTGGCTCTCCCTGGGTGTCCTGCCCGGCCTGCAGAGACGCCTGCCAGTGCCTGAGACTGCACAGGGCGAATCCTGACGCATGTTCCCAGTTCCATGAATCAACATTTCTGAGAGCGCTATTGGGAGAGACGAGCACAAGATAGCGGCGTTGGAACAAGGGACCGTGGGAGTGAATCCAGGGTGGCTCCCAGTCGCGCGCTCACACACAATCCATTCCTTCTGCTCTCAGACCAAGGACAACCTGGAATCAGGCCAGGGAAGGGCATGTCAGTTGTGAGTTAAACCCCACATTTCTCTAGTTTTACACCCCCTTCTCCAGCCCTGCCTCTCTCTTGCGCGTACACACCCACAAACACACATACACACACCCCATTCCCCTCCAGAGACTCTTGCACATAAACACTTAGATGCACAGAGCGAATGAGAGACAAACACACACAAACATTTCAGTGTTACTCACTCTCGAGATTTTTATCACAAGGCTCAAGCTATTTGGTGTTTTCCTCAAAGACCCAGCTCCTGGAGGCATGGGATTATGAAACAGCAACTTTTTTAAAAAAAAGTTGAGGGAGGGGGTAGTTGCTTTCAGAGGTGTGTTTGTCTTTTGGGCTGCCATTTTCAAGCTCCTCTTTCCACCCTGAAAGGCCAGAAACTCAGCTTTCGTTTTAAATAAAATCTGATTTTTAATCCACTCATCTTTTTCTTTTCCATGCCTGACATGATTTCTGAAGGCTCAAGGTTGGCACGACCAAGACATTCGCAAACACCAGACTCCCCCTCTGCCTTGCCTGCCTCCAAACTTTTAATAGCAGCTTCTGAGGAGTAAAATAGAGCAGCAAGGTCAGCCCTGAGCGATAAATATACTGGCTGCTGGCACGGTGAAAACTTCCCCTTAATTGTCTTGTTAATAAAGCAACAAATCCTGCCACCGGCTCATCAGCTGCATGTCACAACAGGCAGCTGTGGGGCTGCTTGTTCTGGAGAGTAGTACGTTAACTCTTTCTTCCCCTGTGAGGTCATAAGGCGGGTTAGTGCCCCTGACTGGGACTCAGGAGCCCAAACTAAGGCAAGTCACTTCATGGTGCTGTGGCTCGGTTTCCCCAGCTGTAAAATGACGCGACTGTGATTGCTCTCCTTCGTAAAGTGCTTTGCGATCTACGAATAGAAAAGAGCTGATATTGGTGGTTGGTATTACTGTTATTTGGAGAGTTTCACCGGGAGGCGCCCGGTCAACAAGGCTACTCAGCTCTACTTCTGACGCTGATCTTTTTGGCTTCATGGCTGTCGGCAAGTTATTTAAGCAGCTCTGTGGCTCAGTTTGCCTGTCTATAAAATGAGGAGTATGACACTGACCTCACAAGGGGCTAGCGAGACTGTAAAGTGCTTGGAGATCCTCTGCTGGAAGGAGCTAGGAAAATTTCTCAATGGCACCTAGTGACGCTAATGGCATTGGGCACTGGGGACGTCCCCCTATCATCTAACAACTGTAGTGTCCCTCCCCTTTGCTGTGGTACCTGAGGACCTCACAGTCTTTAATAGACTTAGCTCACAGCAGAGGCGGGAGGATAAGGAAGTGCTACTATCCCCATTTCACAACTAGGGAACCGAGGCACAGGGCATCTCTGGCCCAGATCCCATTGGGAGTTAGGCGCAGATCCTCAAAGGTATTGAGATACCCACATGACTAGCCCAAGGCCACTGAGGAAGTCCAACATGACGGAGCAAAGAATTAAACTTGGGTCTGCCGAGCGCCACTGGGCCATCATGCTGGTGTGCAGGGCTGAACGCTATCTAACAGCTGGTGATCAATATTTAAGGCATATTCATATGCGGAAGAGAGAGAGGCGTAAATAGCCCAAGTCTGACTGATCAATAACTACCCCTCCCCCCTTTTGATTCTTTGCAGAGGGGTCTTCCCCCAAGTCAGGGCTGCTGCAGAAAGAACTTGGCTTCATAACTTCTGGCCCAAACCAAACCCACTGTGGTTTTTCCCACTATGGCATCTTCCTTGGTTGTGGCCTGAATCAAACCCGCAAGGGGCTGGGTTATCAGTCCTTGCTGTGCACCATACTGTCCAATCCATAGAGCCCTACATAACAAGGCAGGATGCAGGAAGTGCCTGTGATGAATTAGCTCCTGCCTGGCAGTTACTGCGACCTGCGCTCCTTGGACCAGTGGTGGGCAACCTGCGGCCCACATGCGGCCTGTCAGGGTAATCCGCTGGTGGGCTTCCAGACAGTTCATTTACATTTGCACAGCCACCCACAGCTCCCAGTGGCCCCGGTTCGCCGTTCCCAGCCAATGGAAGCTGCGGGAAGCGGCATGGGCCACAGGGACATGCTGGCCGCTGCTTCCCGCAGCTCCCATTGGCCGGGGACAGCGAACTACGCCCACCGGGAGCTGTGGACGGCCGTGCCTGCGGATGGACAATGTCAACAAACTATATTGCAGCCCGCCAGCAGGTTACCCTGACCGGCTGCATGCGGTCCGTGGGCCACAGGTTGCCCACCATTGCCTTGGACTGTTGATGCTAGCTATGGACAAGGTATCATTGATCGTTCAGTTAGGAGACTGCGACCTCACTGCTATTTCCACTCCAGCACTGGAGCATCTGGCTGGGAAGATGGCCGAGCTGGCTGGGAACCAGGGGCCAGGTTTTTAAAGGTATTTAGGCACCTAAAAATGCAGATAGGTGCCTAGCGGGGTTTTCAAAAGGGCTTAGGTGCTTACTCCCACTGGTAACACGGCAGTTCAATAATACCAGAATCTGAAGTGTAATTGTATTAAAGCAAACACACCGCCACTCTCTGAGCGTTTGGAACCGGGTCGCCCTGCAAGTCTAGTGAAGGCAGAATTACGTGTAAGAAGGGAGCTCGTTCCTTGCCCCACCCCCTGCTGGCCGAGGTTGGCAAGGGCCATGTTTTTTTCCTGATGCACATCATTGTGCATTGCTGGAGGCAAGTGCATGTTATCACCCAGGCCCTGGCTCTTCCACCCAATGTACCATGTGATCATGGGGTGGAGAGAGAAGCCCTGATAGGAGAGAGTGGAACGTGAGCTATTAAAATTAAGCGACATATGCTGATATTCTGTGATCAGTGCTGCATAACCCAGTGCATGAAATAAACAGCTCGGTGGGTGGGGCTTCTCCACTGTTGAGGAGGGTAACAACACTCCCCTGCTCGACCTCAGCAGTCTCTTATCCTAGCTTTTTTTGGCTAGCAGCTCACTTTTGCTTCAGGGCTCTGCTCTGTGTCCAGTGTTCAGAGATGTTCGACAACCAATCCAAAGACTTGCTTTTTCCCTACTTTCATTTCAGACCAACACCCACCATCAGACCAACTTGTCCATGTGACTTCTGTCCTGCTTGGTAGTCTCATTTCAACCACAGTCTTGTAGCAGTCTTCCCTCATGTCGTGGCCAGCGATGCGCCCCTCCTGGCCCAGGACTTGACAACAAATGAAACAGAGCCAGCCACCAACTAACCATTTCCTGAGTTGTAGAAGGTCCATTTTGTGAACCGATGCAGTGTTTAGTTACTGCTGTCTAGACCTTCAACCTAGGCAGCGGCATTCAATAAAGCTGCTAGTTCTTTACCTGAGTACAGAGATTCATAGATTCCAAGGCCAGACGAGACCGTTTTGAAAAGACCATGGTGAGTCTTGCTGAATGTCTGACTTCAAGGAGTGTGTAAATTCAGGGATCCCACTAATGGAAGTAAGAGGGAAACTTTCCATGGAGGCAGTTTGTCTCATAACTGCCTACTATAAGCCTTCTTGCATCTTTCTCTGAACCATCTGGTGCTGACCATGTAGAAGGCAGGATACTGGTTTAGGGTATGTTCCCATGTTTCTCTTTAACATAGCTCAGCCTTATTTCCCTGGGCTCATGTATGTGTCTATGAGTCTGTTTCATGCTTTCTAGAATCTCCCAGGAGCAGACATGGAATTGCTGTTGCCCATCAGATATGCAGATTAGTTTTTACAGGGGCATAAATTACTCCAATCCGGCGACTCTTTTATTAACCACTTTGTTCTGCACATTGAAGAAAAACAGAAGTGAAGTTAGTAATTAAATGTTTATTGTTAAGTACTTTATATATTATATACTATAGGCATTCCATCCATTAAACAACCCATTTAACTCCCGTAAACTGCATTATTGTCTATTATTAGGGTAATCAGCATTCACACCCTGTAACGCTGCATTTCCATCTAATTGCCCTTACTTACTTGCTTCATATTTCTATTTAATTAAGCCCAGCATCAGCAGAGAATTCACTGGGATGCAGTGTGAGGAGATGACGTGACCCTTTAAAATTCACAGTTGGGATTGGAAGCTCAGGTCTCCAACAGTCTTCTTTGACATCTGCTAAAGGTTTCCCACGCAGGGGTAAATCAGATCCAAGCACCATTGAACTCTGAGGAAGTTTGGGTATGGATAGGAATTTGTGGTGTTGGCCCATCCCTACTTTTGTCAGATTACCCATAAATGAGCCCTCTGCAGTAGGGTGGAAGCCAAGACCAGCTTTGCAATAGCAACCTGCCCTGATGCTGCAGAGCCAGAACAACAGGGAGTTTTTCAACACAGCTCCAACAGTGAGAGGAGCCTGTGTGGGAAGGAGCTGAACTTCCAAGGGTTGGGGTACATGCCAAGAAGAACAGTGAGAGGCTTTGTGTGTATTTCTTATGCCCTGGTCCCCAACACTTTTTTATTCGTGCCCCATATATGCAGCTCTTTATTCCTCATTTGCCAAAGAGGAAGCAAGCAAAGGCCAGAGCTGAACAGCATAGCATGGTTGTACTCACACAAAGGACAGGCACCTGGATTCCATGGTCTTACAATGCCTAGGTGGATCCCCTACTGAACTCATTCACCCAAATTGTAATTCCCTATAGAAGCAGCAATGACCCATGAGCCAACCCTCTCTCATCTCATCTAATTTATGCTGTGCCCATCACCATGGCATCCAAGTCCCATGGCATCTGAACCACATCTTTGACATTAAAACAACAGAAAAGGCCAGAAATAAGGAGGGAGTGCCGTGAGGGTCAACCCATCTCCTGTGCCAGGGGCTGTAAGGTCACTGTAAAATCTCTCCCCATCCGGTGTAGTCCATGAACAAAACCCAAGGAGAATTAATGCAAATCAGCTGAGTCCATAGGAAACGGAGGGGAATGGCTCCCACTTGAGGTACATCAGGATCGGGACCCCACTTCCCTGGGGGAGGAGCCTTCGGGCAGTGGTCAGCTGGGAAGCTGCTGCCTTCAGTCAGGCATTTCCTCAGGAGCTGAGGGCTGAAGGTCTGTTCTTTTCCCTGGTCTGCCACCAAGCAAGCTCCCCTTTTAAATTCTTCCTGCACCCTGGGCCTCCCTTGTAGGCACGGTGGGGTGAAGCTGGCTGAACGTAGAACAACCCCTTAACCCCTTGTTGTCCAGTGTGTATTTGTATACCGCAGCCTAATATCGTCCAGAAAGGCATCCAGTCTTAATATGAAGCCCTCAAGAGATGAAGAATCCACCACTTCCCTTGGTAACTTGTTCAGTGGTTCATCACCCTCACTGTTAAAAACGTACGCCTTATTTCTAATTAGCAGTCATCTGGTGGGAACCTCCAGTCACTAATCTAGCAGAAAAAGGCAGAACAAGAATTAATGGCTCCTTTAGTTCCTGATTTCAGAGCAGCAGCCGTGTTAGTCTGTATTCGCAAAAAAGAAAAGGAGAACTTGTGGCACCTTAGAGACTAACAAATTTATTTGAGCATAAGCTTTCGTGAGCTCACGATGAAGTGAGCTGTAGCTCATGAAAGCTTATGCTCAAATAAATTTGTTAGTCTCTAAGGTGCCACAAGTACTCCTTTCCCTTTAGTTCCTGACATTTTCTCCCCAGGATGCGACTTAGACACAGAAAACACTTTGCTCTAATCTTAGCTGCGTCTCTGGATCTGAAGTATTTCTTCCACATCAAGCATGCCCTCGCTCACCCACTGGTACTGAGGACCCATTGGGAGAGGAGGAAGTGGGGGACTGCTAGCCTTCCAAGATGGTAAGTGCTGCTCCTGCCAGGCCTAAACCTAATGCAATCTGCTGCATTTTACCACGTTTCCAGCCTGGGTTTATTTCATTTCGATTTGCAGCGACGTAAGGAAACAGGAAAAGGCAGGGCCACTTCAACATGGGTTTGTTCAGGAAATGAAGCAGCTGGCTGAGGACAACTTAAAACATTTTCTGGTGTGAGCAGAATAAAATCTGAGGACTGGCCTGAATCCAAATGCTCTCAAATTTAGGCTGATTCCTGGACTTTAAGGCCAGAAAGAACCATTAGACCATCTAGTCTGGCCTCTTGCATAGCATGGGTCAGAGAATTTCATCCAGTTATTCCTGTATGGAGCCTAATGTGTTTCCACCTGGTTCTGAACTCTGTGTCTCTATCAATATATCTGCCGTCACCCCTGCTAATAATTCAATCACTGGACTCAGTCCAGTTAGGTGTCGGCGGCCCTCAACTACCAGTGAGCCGGGGCACCCTGTGCTGGCAGCGATTGGCAGTTGCTATATATACCTGGTTGGATAGCCACTGAGAACATGCAAGACAACGTACAAGGTTGGGCCCACTGACAGCACAGTCATTTCCTCGTTTGCAGACTGTATTGTCCCTCTGCAGTTCAAGTCAGCTTAAATGGAAACCCAGCCTCCATAAGCACGGCTGTTGGTTGTCACTGAGCAACCAAGCTGCTATGACCTTGAGGCGTCATCTGGCCCCTCTGGAATCCTTCGGCAGCTCCTTTGGCTACAACAAAGTCCAAAACAAATTGAATCCTATTATTAATTTTAAATGGGGAGGTTAGCCTCAGCCAGGAGAATAAAACCAATTTATGAGGCAATTAGCTCTGTGGAGACAGAGCAGCCATCTGAGAAGCATCTTATTCCATCTGCATAGCCTCTTACATCCCTGTGTTTACGGCACACTTCACACGTCATAAATAATCCTAATGTAAAAACAAACAGCCTCCTGATGCTTGGTAGGGTCAGCTGGGAAGCCCTTCCATAGCTGGTGCTGAGCTCCAGTGCTTTCCTCCCTGAAGGGGTCCTTCAGGCCCTTGTGCTGTGTGTTTCTTGGTTGGATGTACTTTCCAGTCCCAAATTCTTAAAGGGACATCCTTTGGCATGAGCGATTCACAGGATCTGCATGTGCAGATGGGTTAATTGCACTTCCAAGTACCTGAGTTGCAATGCAGGGGTAACGAGAGCACATTCAAAAGAGTGGGTGTGCAAAGGGCCCCCCCTTTCCCCTGCCAACACATGGTCCTCCCAGTTCATTTGTCATGCCTGTTAGCGGCTGGAGCCCTGCTCATGGGAATGTGCCTTCAGGTTACCTGGCACAGCCGTTGCTTTTGTTAGCTAGGTTTGAGTCCCAGCATAGACTGGTGCCTGACTTAAAAGGCCTTGTGAAACAAAGTGGCAGATGTGAATTCTGGCTGAAAAATGGAATTTCCCGTGCATGGGAAATTCAGAGATTCCAGAATTTGGTGTTGTCCCACATGGGGACAAAATTTCAGAATTTGTCATGAAACAAAATATTCCAAAATATTTCATTCTGACAAGGTCAAAACATTTCATTTCAATGTTATTGTTTCAATTCTCATTAATTATACTTAATTATATTATATTATATTATATATTAAATTAGTATATAGATTCATAGATACCAAGAGCAGAAGGGACCATTGTGATCATCCAGTCTGACCTCCTGTTGTTATACCAATAAAATAAAAACCAGCACGATCTTATTAAAGGGGAAAAGGCAAAATGCCACATTTATTGTGAATACAGAAAGAATCATAGTAAGCAGTTAGTTATGGCTATAACATTCCATTCAATCTCATATTTATTCACACACGCGTGCACGCACACACACACACAGGTTTTGCAAGGTTGTTATCATAGTTACCAGCCTTAGAGTTGCTCATGCCAAGCCACTGGCCAGGTGGCCTGAACATGAGGAGGGAGCAGGGCCTTGTCAGATACACATCTGACGCTCCTGGAAGTTGGTTTGCAGAATCAGACCCCAAAGTTCTCACTTTCTAGAGTCCATTTTTATAGGAATTTCTTCCTATGCCAGTCTATGGGAATTGCTTCATCATGCTGTTGCTGAATCAATCAGCAGATGGCACATTCCTGATGGCTCCGTGCTGCCAGATGTTATCTTGTTCTTTAGTTCTCCCATTCTTGAGTGGATTCCAGTCTGCCCTCTGGGGGTCCTCTGGTTATTTCCACTTGACACCTTCTTCAGCGGATGGACACTGGATTCTTAGGCTGGCACCTCCCTGATCATTCAGTTATTATCCACACCAAGCATCCATCCACATACATCCTCTCTCTCTATTTTAATCACAATTGTTAACAAAGCGAGATGAATACAACAAAAGGGCGGAGAGTCTCTGGGTGCTGTTTCTATCGTTACAGAGTATTGCTTTGAGTCTCTCTCTGTGTGAGTAGTTGTTGTTACAAAGAATTGCTTTGAGAACAGACTCTGTCTTAGAATGTACTAACACAATTAGCAGCTTGCAAGTTTCACAGAGAGAGGGAGAGAAACAGTACCAAAAACCAAGAGACCTCTTAATTAGTAATACCCTGGAATTTAAACTATGGGGAATCAAATTCATTTGTGATTTTAATACAGAACTACTTTAATATGATCGAACACTGTATAACCCAGCCCGGAGAACTTCCCAAAAATAATTCGTAGAGCTAACCTTTGAGAAAAAATCTACTCTTGATTTACAAATTGCCGGTGATGGAGACTCCACCATGACCCTTGGTAATTATTTTATATTATGTAAGCCAGGGTCTGAATGAGCTCTTCTCTGCCATCTATTAATGACCTGGGGAAAAGACCTCAGGAGCAGAATACATTTTTATAGAGACACCTATTTGGCATAGGTGAACTGTTGTCTGTACAGCAACACTCATGCTATATATGTGAGGATGTACCAACCACCATCCTACTGTTAACATGCTGCACATGGGAAAGAGAGAGAGAAGGAAAATGATCTGTTGTTCAAACAGAGACTTAACAGCTTTGGCTTGTTCCTGGCTCTGCCACTGAAGCTGAAAGTTTCAAAAGAGGTCACTAACTTTGGGTGCCTCCATATTTTTGGTGGCCCCCTTGAGACACCGAGGGGCCTAACTTTCAGAAGCACTGAACGCCCAAGGCCCCCACTGGAGGTCAGTAGGAATAGCTATGTGCTCAGCACTCATGCATACCAGACTGGCCTTAATGCTACTACACCCAAAGAGGCCACTAATCTTGGGTGCGATAATCTTTGGCTGCTAGTTTCAGGTGTCCTACCTAGACACCAGTTTTCACGCTCGGCACCTTGGTTCTCCCATCTGCAAAATGAAGTTGACCTCAGGGGGTTGTGAGGCCTAATTTCCATTTGCAAAGTATGCGGCAATCTGTGCAAGAAGAGTTATGAGGGCATGAGGCAATATTACTGTGTACTGGACCAGATGCTCCACTAATATAAATCAGCAAAGCTTCACTAACATCTATGAAGCCAGATCAATTTATGCCAGCGGAGGTTCTGGCTCATTGTCTTCAGTATGCAAGATCCCATTGTAATCAATAGCTCATCAGCATATAGTTGTTTAAA
Source organism: Dermochelys coriacea (assembly GCF_009764565.3). NCBI lineage: Eukaryota > Metazoa > Chordata > Testudines > Dermochelyidae > Dermochelys > Dermochelys coriacea. Next base: position 5,309,541 of record NC_050078.2, read on the forward strand.
AACGCAGTATAAAAGCATTTGATCAAAGCGCTAACACTTCTGGAAGTGCTGGTGTATAAGATGCCCTGTATTCTCTATATTAGCTGAAGAAGAAATTATACTGCAGTCAACACACAGGGAAATTTACAAGCTAAAGAAGCCACACTTGAGGGAATAGGATAGATACGAATTAGACACACAGGAACTCAGAAGCAGCACATTTTGGGGTAACAGGGTGGCACACAGAGACAAAAAGGAAAATAACCTGACAAACGTGAGCTTGGTGAGCAGAAAATTTACATTCATTGTAATCAAAAGGACTTCACCATTACCAATTATGATCTCTAGGTGCAGAATGCAACCTTAGCTACCTAGTCAGCGTGATCATGGATGGAACGTGTGGAGCTGTCTGTACATTTATGTCACTATGACACTCACCACGAGAGTACAGCCACCTCTGGGCTGGAACAGAGTGGCTGGCTATCAACACTACTCCAGAGTTTAGTCCAGGAAGTGGAGAATAATAGTGGAATATTATATTCCACTGAAACTGGAGGAGGAATTCAGGGAGGCAGAATGGAATTTGGCCAGATGAGTGGAGTTAATGGATGCAAAAAAGAGTTGCAAGATTTTATCAACCAGATTTTACATTATATCCTGAGAGGCTGGACTGACCAGCTGCACTGACGCATTGTTAGAGGATGGTCTTCGGGGGGGACACTAAGGAGTGGACAGTGTATCCTGGGGCACTTTAAAAGCTTTCCCCTCCAAGTACTGATCAGGTCCAAAGCATGTGGGATCTACCAGGATCACGACCTCAGACAGCATGACTTACAAGCCCCAGAGCTCTAGACAGTGAGGATTGTGTAGTATGGCCAAGGGTATAGCTACATTGCAATTGGTGCGTGCTTTTGCAACCAGGTGGGACAGACACACGCTAGCTCTGCTTGCGCTAGTATGCTAAAATACCAGCCTGGGCATTGCGATCTGGGTGGCAGCCTGAGCTAGCCACCCGAGCTTGGCCCCGGGGGCCAAGTGGGCTTGTACTCAGTTGGCTAGATGGTGCCACAATATCCACGCTGTTATTTTCCTGAGTGGAGCGGACACATGGCAGGAGGCACGTGGCCAGCAGCCATGGAGCCGGAGCCTAAGTGGCTCATTTCAAGTGAGGCTTCTGCACCAACTGTCCGCTGACAGCCTGTTTCCCCGCCACTCCGCTCTGCAGATTAAGCCCAGGGTTTATTGTCGCTCAGAAACGATGTTACCAATAAAACAGCTCAGCTAAGGCTGGCGATTGCTCTAAGGTTTTTTTACCCCCCCACCCCTCCTCCTGCTAAACCCACTGAGTTAAAGGCCTGGTTAACATCTACTTTTGAGTAAGTCTGCCTTAGAGTTATTGAGTCATCAAAATTTAAAGGGCAGCTTTTTTTTTAAAAAGCTTTTAGTTCTAAGCTGTTGGGCTTTTGCAAAGCTGGTTCCATGTGTAACGACGTTTCTTCTTCCGCCCCTTGAACGCGCTCTCTCTTTGGCGGTGCTGAGCTCCCGCTAGATCTAAAGGAGGGACCATCAAGAAGCTATTCATTCCTGGGGATGTTTTCTTCCTGAATGTCTGGGCGTAAGTGGCACTTGCATAACTGGGATCGATCAGTTACCTTGAGGGGAGCACAGACCCCTAAGAAAGCCAAGGCATTCGGGAAAGGTTACATTGATCTCTGTGGAGGCTGCAGGGCTTAAATTGCATGAGCTGTGTGTGATATGGTGTGTACTGTATAGATTATGTGGGCCAACCACTCTTGGCTCCAGGCTTCCTACTGTGTATGAATGGAACAGCCTCCCCCAACTTGTTTAATTAAGTTAATGGCTGGAGATTGGCGGGGGGGGGGGAAGGCCAGGGCTCTGAGGTGGCATCAAGTATTCTCTCTCTCACAGGTGCCCGACAGGCTGGCTCTTGCTCACACGCTCAGGGTTTAGCTGTTCGACATATGCGGGGTTAGGAAGGAATTTTCCCCCATGTCAGATTGGCAGTGACCGTCGGGGGTTTTCACCTTCCTCTGCAGCAGGTGAGTGTGGGTCGCTTGCCAGGATTATCTGGGTATAGTTCAGTCATTTCCCTGCCATTGCAGGGGGCCTTGGGCACTGGTGCACCTTTGCCTGGAGCACATAATAATCTAGTCTCTGATGGGCTGTAATATTGGTGTCTAATTTTGATTGGGGGTTTAGTGCTTGGGTGCTGGCTCATGTTGGTGACCTGTCATTCCCCACCTCCCCCCCCCCCCGAAGAAGTGAGAGGGAAGAAAAGCAACTCATCAACACACTAATGAATCATCTTTAATCATTAGAGATGGGTCGAAAACAAAACCCTGGCTCTGGCCATGGCTGAACGGGAGGAGATATTTGGAGCTGGCTGGTGCTGAGCTCTGCAGCTTGGGCCCACGGGGTGGAGTGTTTATCCAGAACTGCACAGAAAGTCCACCCTGGGAAAACACTTGATGGGCTCCAGCCAGCTTCTAATTGCCCAGGGATTGATGATTTTTTCGCCATCACGGCTGGCACTCAGTGTCCCTCTTGCTTGCTGTCTTGGCAAAAAGGTCAAGGGTCAAATGGGACCGATTTATTCTCCCCATGCCTAGAGATGAAGAGAATGGAGGCACGTTTGTTATACCAATAAAATAAAAACCAGCAGGATCTTATTTAAAGGGGAAAAGGCAAAATGCCACATTTATTGTGAATACAGAAAGAATCATAGTAAGCAGTTAGTTATAGCTATAACATTCCATTCAATCTCATATTTATTCACACATTCATTCATATACGCGCACACACACACACACACACACACACAGGTTTTGCAAGGTTGTTATCATAGCTACCAGCCTTAGAGTTGCTCATGCCAAGCCATTGGCCAGGTGGCCTGGACAACAGGAGGAGGAGGGCCTTGTCAGATACACATCTGATGCTCCTGGAAGTTGGTTTGTAGAATCAGACCCCAAAGTTCTCACTTTCTAGAGTCCATTTTTATAGGAATTTCTTCCTATGCCAGTCTATGGGAATTGCTTCATCATGCTGTTGCTGAATCAATCAGCAAATGGCACATTCCTGAGGGCTCCGAGCTGCCAGATGTTATCTTGTTCTTTGGTTTTCCCATTCTTGAGGCTGTTGGGTGGATTCCAGTCTGCCCTCCGGGGGTCCTCTGGTTATTTCCACTTGACGCCTTCTTCAGCCGATGGACACTGGATTCTTAGGCTGGCACATCCCTGATCATTCAGTTATTATCCACACCAAGCATCCATCCACATACATCCTCTATCTCTATTTTAATCACAATTGTTAAAGCGAGATGAATACAACAAAAGGGTGGAGACTCTCTGGATGCTGTTTCTGTTGTTACAGAGTATTGCTTTGAATCTCTTTCTGTGTGAGTAGTTGTTGTTACAAAGAATTGCTTTGAGAACAGAATCTGTCTTTGCCCTGGTCTACACTAGGAGTTGAGGTCGAATTTAGCAGCGTTAAATCGATGTAACCCTGCACTCATCCACATGATGAAGCCCTTTTTTTCGACTTAAAGGGCTCTTAAAATCAGTTTCCTTACTCCACCCCCGACAAGGGGATTAGCGCTGAAATTGGTTTTGCTGGGTCAAATTTGGGGTACTGTGGATGCAATTAGATGGTATTGGCCTCCGGGAGCTATCCCAGAGTGCTCTATTGTGACCGCTCTGGACAGCACTCTCAACTCAGATGCACTGACCAGGTAGACAGGAAAAGGCCCGCGAACTTTTGAATTTCAATTTCCTGTTTGGCCAGTGTGGCAAGCTGCAGGTGACCATGCAGAGCTCATCAGCAGAGGTGACCATGATGGAGTCCCAGAATCGCAAAAGAGCTCCAGCATGGACCGAACGGGAAGTATGGGATCTGATCGCTGTATGGGGAGAGGAATCTGTGCTATCAGAACTATGTTCCAGTTTTCGAAATGCCAAAAAAATTGTGAAAATCGCCCAGGGCATGAAGGACAGAGGCCATAACAGGGACCCGAAGCAGTGCCTCATGAAACTTAAGGAGCTGAGGGAAGCCTACCCGAAAACCAGAGAGGCGAACGGCCACTCCGGGTCAGAGCCCCAAACATGCCGCTTCTATGATGAGCTGCATGCCATTTCAGGGGGTTCAGCCACCACTACCCCAGCTGTGTTGTTTGACTCCTTCAATGGAGATGGAGGCAACATGGAAGCAGGTTTTGGGGATGAGGAAGACGATGATGAGGAGGTTGTAGATAGCTCACAGCAAACAAGTGGAGAAACCAGTTTTCCCGACAGCCAGGAACTGTTTCTCACCCTGGACCTGGAGCCAGTAACCCCCGAACCCACCCAAGGCTGCCTCCCGGACCCACCAGGTGGAGAAGGGACCTATGGTGAGTGTACCTTTTAAAATACTATACAAGGTTTAAAAGCCAGCATGTTTAATGATTAATTTGCCCTGGCATTCGTGACTCTCCTGGATACACTCCCAAAGCCTTTGCAAAAGGTTTCTGGGGAGGGCAGCCTTATTCCATCCACCATGGTAGGACACTTTACTACTCCAGGCCAGTAGCACGTATTCGGAAATCATTGTAGAACAAAGCATTGTAGTGTATGTTTGCTGGCATTCAAACAACATCTGTTCTTTATTTCTCTGTATTATCCTCAGGAGAGTGATATCATTCATGGTCACCTGGTTCAAATAGGGTGCTTTTCTTAAGGGGAAATTCAGAGGTGCCCGTTCCTGCTGGGCTGTTTGCCTATGGCTGAACAGAAATGTCCCCCGCTGTTAGCCACGCGGTGGGGGGAGGCAAAATGCGACCTTGTAACGAAAGCACCTGTGCTATGTATGTAATGTTAACAGCAAGGTTTACTGTGAAAGAGTGTATCCATTGTTCTATAAAATGTGTCTTTTCAAATACCACTGTCCCTTTTTTTTTCTCCACCAGCTGCATGTGTTTCAAGGATCACAGGATCTTCTCCTTCCCAGAGGCTAGTGAAGATTAGAAGGCGAAAAAAACGCACTCGTGATGAAATGTTCTCTGAGTTCATGCTGTCCTCCCACACTTACAGAGCACAGACGAATGCATGGAGGCAGACAATGTCAGAGTGCAGGAAAGCACAAAATGACCGGGAGGAGAGGTGGCGGGCTGAAGAGAGTAAGTGGTGAGCTGAAGAGAGGGCTGAAGCTGAAAGATGGTTGCAGCATGATGAGAGGAGGCAGGATTCAATGCTGAGGCTGCTAGAGGATCAAACTAATATGCTCCAGCGTATGGTTGAGCTGCAGGAAAGGCAGAAGGAGCACAGACCGCTGCTACAGTCCTTCTGTAATCAATTGCCCTCCTCCCCAAGTTCCATAGACTCCTCACCCAGACGCCCGAGAACGCGGTGAAAGGGCCTCCGGCCACCTAGCCACTCCACCCCAGAGGATTGCCCAAGTAACAGAAGGTTGGCATTCAATAAGTTTTAAACATTTAAAGTGCTGTGTGGCCTTGTCCTTCCCTCCTCCACCACTCCTCCTGGGCTACCTTGGTAATTATCCCCCTATTTGTGTGATGAATTAATAAAGAATGCATGAATGTGAAGCAACAATGACTTTATTGCCTCTGCAAGCGGTGATCGAAGGGAGGAGGGGAGGGTGGTTAGCTTACAGGGAAGTAGAGTGAACCAAGGGGCAGGGGGTTTCATCAAGGAGAAACAAATAGAACTTTCACACCGTAGCCTGGCCAGTCATGAAACTGGTTTTCAAAGCTTCTCTGATGCGCACTGCACCCTCCTGTGCTCTTCTAACCACCCTGGTGTCTGGCTGTGCATAACCAGCAGCCAGGCGATTTGCCTCAACCTCCCACCGCACCATAAACGTCTCCCCCTTACTCTCATAGATATTGTGTAGCGCACAGCAAGCAGTAATAACAGTGGGAATATTGGTTTCGCTGAGGTCTAACCGAGTCAGTAAACTGCACCAGCGTGCTTTTAAATGTCCAAATGCACATTCTACCACCATTCTGCACTTGCTCAGCCTGTAGCTGAACAGCTCCTGCCTACTCTCCAGGCTGCCTATATATGGCTTCATGAGCCATGGCATTAAGGGGTAGGCTGGGTCCCCAAGGATAACGATAGGCATTTCAACATCCCCAACGGTTATTTTCTGGTCTGCGAAGAAAGTCCCTTCCTGCAGCTTTTGAAACAGACCAGAGTTCCTGAAGATGCGAGCGTCATGTACTTTTCCTGGCCATCTCACGTTGATGTTGGTGAAACGTCCCTTGTGATCCACCAGTGCTTGCAGCACTATTGAAAAGTACCCCTTGCAGTTTATGTACTCACTGGCTTGGTGCTCCGGTGCCAAGATAGGGATATGGGTTCTGTCTATGGCCCCACCCAGTTAGGGAATCCCATTGCAGCAAAGCCAGCCACTATGACCTGCACATTTCCAGGGTCACTATCCTTGATATCAGCAGATCTTTGATTACGTTGGCTACTTGCATCACAGCAGCCCCCACAGTAGATTTGCCCACTACAAATTGATTCCTGACTGACCGGTAGCTGTCTGGCATTGCAAGCTTCCACAGGGCTATTGCCACTCACTTCTCAACTGTGAGGGCTGCTCTCATCTTGGTATTCTTGCGCCTCAGGGCAGGGAAAAGCACGTCACAAAGTTCCATGAAAGTGCCCTTACGCATGCGAAAGTTTCGCAGCCACTGGGAATCGTCCCAGACCTGCAACGCTATATGGTCCCACCAGTCTGTGCTTGTTTCCCGAGCCCAGAATCAGCGGTCCACCACATGAACCTGCCCCATTAGCACCTTTTGCCCACATTGGCAGGGCCCGTGCTTTGAGAGAAGTCTGTGTCCACGTCCTCATCACTCTCGTCACCGCGCTGACGTCGCCTACTCGCCCAGTTTCACTTTGCCAGGTTCTGGTGCTGCATATACTGCTGGATAATGCGTGTGGTGTTTAATGTGCTCCTAATTGCCAAAGTGATCTGAGCGGGCTCCATGCTTGCTGTGGTATGGCGTCTGCACAGAAAAAGGTGCGGAACGATTGTCTGCTGTTGCCCTGAGGGAGGGAGGGGCGACAGACGACATGGCTTCCAGGGAATTAAAATCAACAAAGGGGGTGGCTTTGCGAGAAACTGAATGGCTGCCTCAAGGATAGAACTCAAAACCTCAAGGATAGAATTCAAAACTGGGTTTAGCAAGCTGTTGATTTCACAGAGGGAGGGAGGAGAAAATGAATACAAAACAAATCTAGTCTATTTCTTGTTTTGAGCCACTTCGTCTATCTTTATACATCATGCTGGCAGCAGACTGTGCAGTACGACCGCTAGCCAGCATCACCTCCTGGGTGCTCGGCAGAAGACGGTGCAGTGTGACTACTGGCCATCTTCTGCTAGCTGCAGATTAAAAGACAGTGCACTGCCAGTAGGACTCAATCGCCATGAGACGAAGCAAGGGAAATGACCTGGCTGAGTCACTTCCATGTTTGCCCAGGCGCCCGGTTAAAAGAGCACCCAAGACTACGTCAACGATGGCTACCAGTCATACTGCACTGTCTGCTGCCAAAAGGCAATAAACTGCTGCTGTGTAGCAATGCAGTACCATGTCCGCCAGCACCCAGGAGCCATACGGTGACGGTTAGCTGAGCGGGCTCCATGCTTGCCGTGGTATGGCGTCTGCACAGGTAACTCAAGAAAAAAGGCGCAAAACGATTGTCTGCCCTTGCTTTTACGGAGGGAGGGAACGGGGGCCTGACGATATGTACCCAGAACCACCCGCGACAATGTTTTAGACCCATCAGGCACTGGGATTTCTACCCAGAATTCAAATGGGTGGTGGAGACTGTGGGATAACTACCCACAGTGCAAAGCTCTGGAAGTCGACTGTTGCCTCGGTACTGTGGACACAGTCCGCCGACTACATGCACTTAGAGCATTTGTGTGGGTACACACACTCGACTGTATAAATACGCTTTCTACAAAACCAACTTCTATAAATTCGACCTAATTTCGTAGTGTAGACATACCCTTAGAATGTACTAACACAATTAGCAGCTTGCAAGTTTCACACAGAGAGGGAGAGAAACAGTACCAAAAACCAAGAGACCTCTTAATTAGTAATACCCTGGAATTTAAACTATGGGGAATCAAACTCATTTGTGATTTTAATACAGAACTTCTTTAATATGATCCAACATAATCCCCCGTTTGACACTAAGATTTATAATCGCCGATGTCACTTTCTATGTAGCCTATTCAAGAGAAGGTACTGAGGCAATTTGAGTTTGTGTTTCCAATTCATACCACATACATGATCCTAGTGATGTATCTTTACTACAAGGTTCTGGGGCAACAGGCAAGGTGAGGCAGACCCACTTTTGAGGAGTCCATTCGGTACAACCTCTAGTGTCCAGTAGCTTCCCTCCCTCCCCAGCCCACTGGCTCGAGGTCCAGGGTAACTAGAAGGATCCCATGTGTAATATGGGAAGTGGGCTAACCTTACATACCTTTGCCTCCAGGGACTGTTGGTGTGCAATTTTGACAACAATTTCTCCCATTAACAAGTCTGCTTTTACAATACTGGAAATGTACTGCATCCAGTCATATTGATAAGTGTCAAACAATGATCTATTTCTTTGTTTTAACAAATGCATTAAACCCTTAATATTTCCCAATATGACCCAGAACATTTTGTGTTCCAAAGTAGCTAGGGCAAGTATCTGCATTTCAGTGCATCCCATAGCTATGGCTGTGTAGTTTCCTATTTCTAAATTTTTTCTTATGCATAAGCCTTGTGGTAGTATTAAGCCATTGCCAAAGATTCCATTGGGCTTTTAGGTTACCCAGACCAATTTGGACCAAGTTTACATTGGCATGTACTTGTTTTTGTATCAGGCTGTCCCTGTAGCTGGGACAGAGAGCTTAATTTATTTTTAAGTACTTGCAGGTCTGCAGTATTTTTTTTTTTTAAACACACAACAGTGCTAGCAACAAGACAAAACACGAGACAAAACATAGAACACAAAATACAATTTCTATTATGACAGTAGATTCATGGTATTGAGTTGCTCTTCAGTTGGCATCAGCTTTTCCTGATTTTCTGAAAGACAAAAGAACATGTTTCTACACCTTTTTGGGGTGGCAGATTATGGCTTAAAATATTTCTTTTGCAAATACCCTTGCTGATTGCAGGCAAAACAGAGGAATTACCCCCATATTTTCCTGTGTTTGTTCTATAGGCAGGCCAGGTTTCAATGGCTTTTATATTTTAAGGGTTATGGGGAAATTATCCCACTGTTTAGTCATTAAATCCCTGAGGTGGGGTACCTCAGTTTCCCTTCTTATACAGCAGACCAAGTTTATAATGTTTTTCCTTCTGTGTTAAGCTTTAAGTTTATTTACAGGTAATAGCTGAGAAGCATCATTACCATATGACCTTAAAGGATTTTTCCAAAAAACCATACACAATATACATTGTTACAGGGGTACTTATTAAATTTATTAAAATTCTCTTGTTATACCATGCCTTTTATTTAGACAATTTGTTTGCTGACCAGGTATGTCCTTTATCTGCAGCTCCTTTGTGCTGCTAGTTCTTTCCTTCCTTTATCATTTAGGTAATTTGCATTTTCACAGATGCTTCCTGCTTTTGGATTTAAAGCCATCAGCAGCTCAGAGACTTTATCTTAAAAGGTTTCAGAGTAGCAGCCGTGTTAGTCTGTATTCGCAAAAAGAAAAGGAGGACTTGTGGCACCTTAGAGACTAACAAATTTGAGCATAAGCTTTCATGAGCTACAGCTCACTTCATCGGATGCATTCAGTGGAAAAGACAGTGGGGAGATTTATATACATAGAGAACATGAAACAATGGGTGTTACCATACACACTGTAACCAGAGTGATCACTTAATGTGAGCTATTACCAGCAGGAGAGCGGGTGGGGGGGGGGGGAAAACCTTTTGTAGTGATAATCAAGGTGGGCCATTTCCAGCAGTTGACAAGAACGTCTGAGGAACAGTGGGGGGGGGGGGATAAACATGGGGAAATAGTTAGCCCAGAGAGGAATTTTATCCCCTGCCACCTCTCCACTGCCTTCTCTTCTCTTGCTGTCTCTGGAATGCCCACTCCATCTCTAAAAAGGTCTCAGTCATCCATGACCTCTTCATATCTTGCTCCCTCCAGCTCCTGGCTCTCAGACACCTGAATCCCTTCATTTGTCATGACCTCTGAAACTTGCCCTCTCTTGTGTAGGCCTCTCCTCTCACATCTCCTGCCCTGCATCAGGCTGCGGTGGAGTTGTCGGGCTGCGGTGGAGTTGTCGGGTTTCTCTCCCATTCCTGCTGCTTCCAACCCCTCCCTCTTCCCCCCCTTTCTTCTCTTTTGAAGAACACTGCATCCAACTCTTCTCTCCTTTTCCTGTCCATGTTGCTATCATCTACCATTCACCCAACTCCTTCCCATCCGCCTTCTTCTCCGGCTATGATTCCTGGCTCTCTCTCTTCCTCTCCTTACAATCCATCATACGCATCCTTCTTGTCCCTGAGTGATTTCATGTTGATAACTCATCCAACCCCCGTAAATGCATGTTTCCTCACCCTCATGTCTTCATTCAACCTGTTACACATGTTCTCTGTGTGTGTGTGTGTGCGTATATAAATCTCCCCACTGTATTTTCCACCGAATGCATCCAATGAAGTGAGCTGTAGCTCACGAAAGTTAATGCTCAAATAAATTTGTTAGTCTCTAAGATGCCACAAGTACTCCTTTTCTTTTTGCGAATACAGACTAAAACACGGCTGCTACTCTGAAACCTATCTTTTCTCTTTGTAATTCTGCCTGGGGGTGCCGTACATAGGACTTTCTCCCCCTTCTCCTGCTGTAGTGGCTGCTACCCGTTTAGAGGCAAAGCCCAATTTTTGTCTCAGACTCTTAATTAGTGATTCACAATGACTATGATTTGCAGGTGCTCTGCCCTGCTTCAAGGTTAATTTCTTTACCATACCTTGGAGCACGTGATTCTCTTTCAATTTTCTCAGAGGCTTTAGCTTGGTCTGCCAGGAATCTCTCTCTTTTTGCATTCCTGGAGTGCCTCTTTCATTATTTTCAGCTGACTTTGGGTATTTGTAGCCAGCACCTTCCAATTGTCTGCTCCTTTTTCTGTTTGTGCCTTTTCCTCTTTACATGAAGACAAGCGGAGGTAAGAATCCTTACATGCCTCCCACAACAACCAAATTTCTGCTGCATCTCTTTTGGCAGCACTAGAAGGTTTGTATATGAGGATATACTGAGCCAATCTATCCTCTAGGTCTGAAATAGTGCAGACATCAGCTAAGGCTTGTTTAGTCCAAGGACTGTGCCCAAATTTTTGAAGGATTTGTTTAAAAGGTGTAATTTTTTTTTTAAATGAAAGGCGAGGCTGGAGCTCCTTTTGGCTTCATTCCTCCCTCTGCACCTGCTTTACCCTGTTTTTTCTTTAACAATCTAACAAATTTTTAACTTCTCTGTCACTCCTGATTTTATTCAGTGAGTGGCTTCTTTCTCTCCCCTGGTTTTACTCAGCGGGTGACACAGCCTAGATTCCCTGAACCTGCTACTCCTTATTTCAGCGAGTGGCTTAGCCTGGCCCTTAGGCCTTCTTGCTGCCCCTGATACCTAAGTGAACAATAGGACTTAAGTTTAGTAATCTTAGCTTAATTTATACACTTTCCCCTGCTACCTTCCTGGAGGCCAGCTAGGTCTGGTTAACCTGTTTTTCCCCTGCTACCTTCCTGGAGGCCAGCAGGTCTGGTTAACCTGTTTTTCCCCTGCTACCTTCCTGGAGGCCAGCAGGTCTGGTTAACCCAATAGAAATGCCTAGCTCAATAGAGCTGGGTGGTGTGCACACCAATATTTACAATAACTGAGGTTTTTTACCAGTATTCCCCCTTTTGCAATTCTCCACCAAAATGTTATACCAATAAAATAAAAACCAGCACGATCTTATTAAAGGGGAAAAGGCAAAATGCCACATTTATTGTGAATACAGAAAGAATCATAGTAAGCAGTTAGTTATGGCTATAACTTTCTATTCAATCTCATATTTATTCACACATACATTCATTCACACACACACACACACACACACACACAGGTTCTGCAAGGTTGTTATCATAGTTACCAGCCTTAGAGCTGCTCATGCCAAGCCATTGGCCAGGTGGCCTGGACATGAGGAGGGAGCAGGACTTTGTCAGATGCTCATCTGACGCTCCTGGAAGTTGGTTTGCAGAATCAGATCCCAAAGTTCTCACTTTCTAGAGTCCATTTTTATAGGAATTTCTTCCTATGCCAGTCTATGGGAATTGCTTCATCATGCTGTTGCTGAATCAATCAGCAGATGGCACATTCCTGAGGGCTCCATGCTGCCAGATGTTATCTTGTTCTTTGGTTCTCCCATTCTTGAGGCTGTTGGATGGATTCCAGTCTGACCTCTGGGGGTCCTCTGGTTATTTCCACTTGACGCCTTCTTCAGCCGATGGACACTGGATTCTTAGGCTGGCACCTCCCTGATCAGTTATTATCCACACCAAGCATCCATCCACATACATCCTCTCTCTCTATTTCAATCACAATTGTTAACAAAAAGAAAAGGAGTACTTGTGGCACCTTAAAGACTAACAAATTTATTAGAGCATAAACTTTCGTGAGTTACAGCTCATCCGATGAAGTGAGCTGTAGCTCACGAAAGCTTATGCTCTAATAAATTTGTTAGTCTCTAAGGTGCCACAAGTACTCCTTTTCTTTTTGCAAATACAGACTAACACGGCTGCTACTCTGAAATTGTTAACAAAGCGAGATGAATACAACAAAAGGGCAGGGGGTCTCTGGGTGCTGTTTCTATTGTTACAGAGTATTGCTTTGAGTCTCTCTCTGTGTGAGTAGTTGTTGTTACAAAGAATTGCTTTGAGAACAGACTGTCTTAGAATGTACTAAACACAATTAGCAGCTTGCAAGTTTCACACAGAGAGGGAGAGAAACAGTACCAAAAACCAAGAGACCTCTTAATTAGTAATACCCTGGAATTTAAACTATGGGGAATCAAACTCATTTGTGATTTTAATACAGAACTTCTTTAATATGATCCAACACGTTGGGAGGGGCTGGAGTGTGCGTCCACAGCCAGTGGTGTACTTGTGCCTGGGGAGAAATAAGTGGGTGTGATCTTCCAGGGGGATGGTGTGACTCCATCATTTTTCCCTGGCACTATCAAATCTGCATTAACAAAAGAGAGCGAGGATACCTGATTCCCCCAGCCCCGGGTGTGAGACAAGCGCTTGGCAGAGTGAACCAGCTTAAAAGTCACGGCAAGTAAACACAAACACATGGCTGAATAGGGAAACAGCCTTCTGCTCGCTGTGTTTTCCATGCCTCAGCTTTGCTAGCGGGCTTCATCTTCTCCCGGCCCTTTAATATCCCTGCATCGCATTCATGCACAAAAGCTGTCCCACTTTGATACTCACTCATATAAATGTTAACACAGCCATATAGGATGCAGCTGTCGGCTGGATAATTGCACAGAGCTGCTTCGGTCTCTTACCGGTTGCAAAGTGTATGCAGACACCCTAGTGGGGTGGCTGCTGTATGCACTAAGGGCCAGGTATTTAGGCACCTAAAGATGCAGACAAGTACTTAGGAGGATTTAAAAAGCTCCCAAGCAAGTTAGGTGCCTGACTTCTATTGAAATCAATGGGACTTGGGTGTTTAACCTGCTCAGGTGCTTTTGAAAAGCCCATTAAGGGGCTATCTGTCAGAGGTATTTAGGCTCCTAAAGATGCAATCTGGCCCTAAGTCTGAGGTCTTGTCAGAGATCACAGGGGGCTTTAGACATTACTCTTTAGCACTGGCAGGTGGCAGTTCCAAAGCTCTTGAGACCAAGGATGGATAAGCATAGTAAATGCACATTTCAGCCCCTTTCCACCTGAAAGCGTATTGCAGTGCCTTGGGGTTTGAAGCCATTGCAATTATCTATGGTATAGGACTCAGACTCAGGAGAGCTGGCTTCAGTGCCTAACTCTTCCACGGACTCCTTGGGTCACCTTGGGCAAGTCACTTAGTTGCTCTGTAGCTCAGTTCCCTACCTGTAAAATGGGAATATTAGACCCCTTTTCCCACCCTGTGTGTCTGATTTGTTTTGACCGTCTTTGGGGCAGGGTCTGTCTCTTATGAGGGGTCTGCCCAATACCTCACACAATGACACTCCAGTCTCAGTATCTAGATGCCACTGTAATACAACTGACCCACTTCATAATTTCTATTCTATTTTAATTACCACCCAAGGGAAAGTTCTGCTTCCCTACGGAAACTTCCAGCTAACAAACCCCGTCCGGATTGTGTACCTGTTGGAGCTGGAGGCATAGAGCCAAATCATCAAATGGAGAAGGGCAGAAAATAGTGACATTCAAAGCTGCTTTTCTGTGAAAAATAGAAAACATAACCTCCGAGCTGATGACGGTAACATACTCCCCCTTTCACAACGGAAGGAGGGCAAGAGGAATGGCGGCCAGCATTTTAAAATACGGCTGGTAACACTAATACCTTGGCTTTCGATAGAATTCCCACAGCCCCTCTGCGATCGCTCACGGCTGTTAAACCCCAGAGATTGATGGGCTTTTGCAGTGGTATAAAATAGCTGCTTAGCTGCACGGCGCTCATGGCTTCTCCAACAAAACCAAGTTTCAGAGGTGTAAATGAGGTTAGAATATTGGTCAGATGTAGCCCGGTTGCAACACCCCATGGTTAGTGAAACAAACAGACTCACACTGTACAAGACAGCAGCATAATAACCAGGACGTAAGTCAGCCAGCCAGCCATGAAAGAACAGTTTCATGACATGTACACATTGCATTAAAATAATTTGGTGGGGTTATTTTTGGCCCCCCCTGCAATAAATTCCTGTATTAAAGAAACAAGCTACTGAACGATGCACATCCACACTTTGTAAACAGTATTTTGGGGGTATGTGGACCAAATTTGGGTAAACCCATTACATAAAACCAATGTTACTGATACACCTGCAACAGTGAGGGTAATTAATTCCTGGAACAATTTACCAAGAGCTCTCCTGGGTTTGCCATCACTGGCAAGTTTTAGATCTCCATCGGATGTTTTCTAAGAGATCTAAAAGATGTTCAACCAGGAATGAATTCAGGGAAGTTCTGTGGCTTGTGTCATGCAAGGCAGACTAGATTATTTTAAAATACCGAACAGACAAAGCATGGTGGCAATGGGGAAAGAGACAATGTGATTTTCCCCAAGGTCACCAGTGGAGTCAGGCTTAGAATCAAGGGTTTCTAAGCCCTAATCCATCAATTTAGCCACTGGCCCAAACCATCTCTCACTAATAATGGTTTTATACAATGACTTCAAAGGAGCTGTGCTGCTTGCCCCAGCCGACGACTTGGCCCAAATATATTTAATATAAAAGCAGGACATGAAAGTAAAACTGATCGGAAGACACTTGCCATTACAATCTTGACATTTGCTGCCCCTTTGGTATTTGAGGTATTTCCTATACCCAGACAAGGAATACTGCAAATATTGCTGTATTAGAAAGCCTGCTGGTGGTAAATGTCAGACGTTAATGGTGCCGCTGTATTAAGATAACAAGCCAATAAGCTCTTTCCCCTTAAACCTTTCAAGGCTGGTCTCATTTGGACCCAACGAATTTCATTCTTGAGGTAGTTCGGGTGGCTTGTCTGCAGTAAATCAGTTAGGGCAGAAATGAGGCTGAGATGTCCAACAAGTGATGGGCCAGACTGTACCTTTTGGCACTGATCAGTGCTAGGGATGGTGAGTAAACTGCACCGGGGGAAACATCTAAACTGGGAGGAGTGGTAGATACGCTGGAGGGGAGGGATAGGATACAGAAGGACCTAGACAAATTGGAGGATTGGGCCAAAAGAAATCTAATGAGGTTCAATAAGGATAAATGCAGGGTCCTGCACTTAGGATGGAAGAATCCAATGCACCGCTACAGACTAGGGACCGAATGGCTCGGCAGCAGTTCTGCGGAAAAGGACCTAGGGGTGACAGTGGACGAGAAGCTGGATATGAGTCAGCAGTGTGCCCTTGTTGCCAAGAAGGCCAATGGCATTTTGGGTTGTATAAGTAGGGGCATAGCGAGCAGATCGAGGGACGTGATCGTTCCCCTCTATTCAACACTGGTGAGGCCTCATCTGGAGTACTGTGTCCAGTTTTGGGCCCCACACTACAGGAAGGATGTGGATAAATTGGAAAGAGTACAACGAAGGGCAACGAAAATGATTAGGGGTCTAGAGCACATGACTTATGAGGAGAGGCTGAGGGAGCTGGGATTGTTTAGTCTGCAGAAGAGAAGAATGAGGGGGGATTTGATAGCTGCTTTCAACTACCTGAAAGGGGGTTTCAAAGAGGATGGCTCTAGACTGTTCTCAATGGTAGCAGATGACAGAACGAGGAGTAATGGTCTCAAGTTGCAATGGGGGAGGTTTAGATTGGATATTAGGAAAAACTTTTTCACTAAGAGGGTGGTGAAACACTGGAATGCGTTACCTAGGGAGGTGGTAGAATCTCCTTCCTTAGAGGTTTTTAAGGTCAGGCTTGACAAAGCCCTAGCTGGGATGATTTAACTGGGACTTGGTCCTGCTTTGAGCAGGGGGTTGGACTAGATGACCTTCTGGGGTCCCTTCCAACCCTGATATTCTATGATTCTATGATTCTATGATCTCCTTTTTTGCTCTGCCTTGGTGGCGGGAGAGGGTGATGATCCATTTGCTGTTGGCCAAACCCAGCAGCAATCTTGGGATGCTCCCGGCACTGGCTCAGCTATGTTGGCCAGCATATAATAAGGTGAAGCTAAGTCTCCATCCTTTCCCCAACCATCTACTCCACTGAGGGAGTAAATGGGCATTAGCCATGCTTACTCCTGCATGGCCAAGCCCCAGGTCCAGGCAGCCTGCATAGAAGGTACAAGGGGCCTTCTTACTCCCTTGCATAGATGTAGCAGTATCTACCTTTTATATCAGGGGTACCCAAACTTTTCATGGTCAAGCCCCCCTCCTTCCCCTGTCCATGCCCCCCTGGGACTGGGGCCATGGATAGTGGGCAGGGGCGGACAGGGGTAAGGGGGCCAAGGCTGGGGCCAGAGCTGTGGGTGGGGCTGGGGTCGGGAACTGAGCTGCAGCCAGGGGCTGAGGCATGGGGCTAGGGGGTGGGGCCCAAGACTGGGGGCGGGGCCAGAGTGGAGGTGGGGGTGGTGTTCCCTCCCTGCCCCCCCGGAGTCTGGTCCGGGCCCCGCTGTGCCCCCACGAACATTCCTCCATGCATCCCAGTTTGGGGGCCTCTGCCTTAGATTGTAAATTCTTCATGACCTGCATTGAGTCCCTCTCTCTGTCTGCACTGAGCACAACAGGGCCGTTGATTGTGCCAAAGGGGGTGAATGGCGAACACAAAGTGGCGACATTCCACGTCTCCACAACTACAGCAGCTCTGGGGAGGGGAGTTGGGTGCTGCTGAAGGATGACTGATAGAATTTGAGCTACCTTTAGCTTCCTCTTGTGGTGCACTACAGAAGAACTGCCGCGCCTTTTCCAATGTCTGTCCTAAAATGTGCAGCCAACTGGGGACAGGAGACAGCTGGGATATTTTCCCCTGGCCCTGCACTGGGGGGTCTCCTTTCTTCATTTTCTGCTTTAGCAAAGTGGCTAGTTGTGAATAACAACAAATAATTACAACTCAC